>NC_083278.1:108739662-109939662 GCF_963506605.1 Zootoca vivipara
GTAATTTTGTGACACAGCCCATTGTCTTAAGTCAGGGACAGTCAACATGGTGCCCATGAGATGCTGTTGGACTCCAACTCCCATTGGCCCCAGCTAGCATGGAAACCTGTCTCTCTAGTGTTTGCAGTTTTAAGAACAAGACCGAAAACTGCCTAATGACATTTACCATGAATGTTCCATGCTGTGTGCGGAAAGCTTATTTGAACAATGGGTAGTTACTACGATCTGCTCAGACTCGTGGTTTATGGTTTGTAGTCAATCGCTGACTTTGTTTGCATTGCTTTCACATGCCGTGTGTTTGGGGGAATCAGAGCGCAGACGTAAACCACCAATCCGCAGGACGGAAGATACTAATAGGGTAAACAGGTTGCAAATTTCTCACTTAGCCGGTGCTGAAAATCCACATAATGGAAGCAAAGAAGGAGAGAGCATTGATTTTTTTGATGAAATATTGTGCTGCATATATACACCCCAAAGGCTTTGCATTAAGACTAGGCAGAATCCTGACATTTCCTAACCTTTTGGTGCCCATTGTTGAATTTTAATCACATGCTTTTTAATTTTGTTCGCTTTCTGGTTGAAACTTAATGTGTTGACCCTGCCAGACCTTTCCGACCACAGTGATGATAATGTATTTGTGTGTGTTTATATGCTATATAGGTGATTGCAGAGAGCGTTTTATTAAATCCAATACAACCCACTATATAAAATACACATTGATTGAGATCCAGCGCCATTAAAATCAGCCGGAATTTTGCCAGCCAGCCCAGTCTGCAAGCAATGGGAGATTCCAGGGGTTTCAGCCACACTTACTTGGGGTCCATGTATTCTTTTGGAAATGAGGCACAGTGGAAATTGTGGTATCTTTCATGACATATGATTTATTTGCACATACCATACTTTTCCATACTTCCATACATCATTACTGGGAAAACCATAGCTTTAACTATACGGACCTTTGTAGGCAAGGTGATGTCTCTGCTTTTTAAGATGCTGTCTAGGTTTGTCATTGCTTTTCTCCCAAGAAGCAGGTGTCTTTTAATTTCGTGACTGCTGTCACCATCTGCAGTGATCAAGGAGCCCAAGAAAGTAAAATCTCTCACTGCCTACATTTCTTCCCCTTCCATTTGCCAGAAGGTGATGGGACCAGTGGCCATGATCTTGGTTTTTTTTTATGTTGAGCAAAGAAGCTCAACATCATGTATGGAAGTGAGAGCTGGACCATAAAGTGAGAGGTGGACCATAAAGAAGGCTGATCGCCGAAGAATTTATGCTTTTGAATTATGGTGCTGGAGGAGACTCTTGAGAGTCCCATGGACTGCAAGAAGATCAAACCTATCCATTCTGAAGGAAATCAGCCCTGAGTGCTCACTGGAAGGACAGATCGTGAAGCTGAGGCTCCAATACTTTGGTCACCTCATGAGAAGAGAAGAATCCTTGGAAAAGACCCTGATGTTGGGAAAGATTGAGGGCACTAGGAGAAGGGGACGACAGAGCACGAGATGGTTGGACAGTGTTCTCAAAGCTACAGACATGAGTTTGACCAAACTGTGGGAGGCAGTGCAAGACAGGAGTGCCTGGCGTGCTATGGTCCATGGGGTCACGAAGAGTCGGACATGACTAAACGACTAAACAACAACAACCATACTTTCCCATCTATTAGACACCCCCATATATAAGACTCCCCCCTATTTGGGGGGGACTCAGTTTTAAGAAAATGAGGGGGGATGACCCAAAGCTGTTGAGCCTCTCCTTCCATGCAGCTGCGGGCAGGAAACACACCCTAGTTTGTTTCCTGTGCGCCATAGCATCAAGGGATGTTGCACTCCAGCCAGCCAGCCGGTTGGCCGGAGGGCACCTTCCCCCATGCTGCTGCGCAGGGGAAACGATCCAATGAGTGCTTCCCACACACAGCAGCATCGGGAGAAGCTGCGCACCGCCAGCCAGTGCCCCCAGATCTCTCCCCGCGTGCAGCAGCATCTCCCCCCCATGCCACTATCTGTGTATTGGACGACCCCAGTTTTTTGACATGATTTTTGTGTCCAAAAACCTCGTCCAACACATGGGAAAAGACGGCATATACAACCTGAGCCTATGATGGAGTAGTTCACAGCATAAACAGTCCAAGAGGGCCTTGCTTCGTCCATAGGCACAGCCCTGAATCCAAACTGTCATCAGCCATTCTGCTCTGCCTGCTGCTTTGGGTCTCATTCACATAACTCTAACCTCTGATTTTATCTTCTAACTAACTCTGGGTCAAGAGAGGAGCCCTTCCCCTTTGCTGTCTGCCCCCTCTCTTTGGCTCACCTAATGTCTCATCATCTTCCTTTAGTCCCCCTAATGGCCCATCACCCCAGGCAATTTCCTAGGCATGGGAATCTTAACCTAGCTTAATTATAGCTATAACACTCAAATGGAAGCATGGGAGAGGCTCTGGAGGGAAGAGATTAAATTTATGTCATGTTAGGATCTAAAAGAAAGCTGTATGAAAATGCTTTACAGGTGGTATTTAACACCTGTTTAATTAGCGGAAATGTTTAGATCTAGGTCAAAACACCTGTTGGAAATGCAGGGAGGCTGAAGGCACATTAATCCCCATGTGGTGGAACTGTAAAAAGATCGGAGAGTTTTGGGAAATGATCTATAACGAACTTAAGAAAATGTTTAAACACTCTTTCCCTAAAAAGCCCGAAGCCTTCCTGCTAGGAATTATGGACAACAAAATCCCAAAGATGTTCAGGAGAGTTTTCATGCTCACCACAGTAGCTGCCAGAATTCTATTTTTTTCCAGGAAAATTTTTTTATTAAATTTTTTTCCAAATAAACAAAACGAAAACAATTTTTTAAAATACAATTCATCTTATGTTCACCCATCTCAGTTCATTTCACTCTGCCAAGCTGTGACTTCCTCCTGTCATTCGGCTTTCTCACTCTTATCTCGCAGTTCCTTTTTACCCACATTTTAAACCAGTTCGTAGGATTTAATTCAGTCCTGCAAGTGTCTTTAAACTTCTACAGTTCTTCTCCATATAGTCAATGAATTTACTCCATTCTCTTTGGAACTTTGTCTCTCCCTGGTTACGGATCCCGCAGGTCAACTTTGCTAACTCTGCATAGTCAATCAGCTTCAGGTTTTTTGGGGAAAGGTATACCTAAACATCTTTTTCAATTCATTATATATCATTTCCCAAAACCTTTTTTACTTTTTCGCATGTCCACCAATATGGTAAAATTCACCATCTTTATCTTTACATTTCCAGCATAATTTACAGTAGCTGCCAGAATTCTAATCGCAAAAAGCTGGAAGGGAGAAGTTATCCCATCCAAATCAGTCTGGCAAAATAAACTGAGAGAGTATGCTGAACTAGCGAGAATATCAGCAAGGTTACAAGACATTACAGATGAAAACTTTATTAGAGAGTGGGACATATATAGAGTTTACCTGAAAGAACATTGCCAAAATATAAATCCTTTGGCAGGTCTTGATTGAGTTTTTGCGTGTAATAGCACAACTTTATAAATTTAAAGCAATCAGAATAATGCAGAGAAGATAAAGCTAAGTGTGTAACTAAAGAATGTGGTTTGAGAACACAATGGGGAGATCGGAGGTCACGACGAATTTAATCACTAATTGATGTACACAATGAGTAACAATTATGGAATGAATGTTTGTTTATTTCTATGTTGTCTTTAACATCTTTTGACTATTTGACTATATTGACTATTGTTTAGGGAAGTTTTTTAATGTGTGACATTTTAATGTATTTTAATCTTTGTTGGAAGCCGCCCAGAGTGGTTGGGGAAACCCAGCCGGACGGGCAGGGTACAAATCATAACTTATTATTGTTATTATTATTATTACTATTATTATTATTATTACTACTACTACTATTCGTGTTATACAGTTATAAAACCAATAAAGCAGTTTTTTAAATAACTGCTTAATTAGCTTTTAACATTTGCTGATTCCAGGGGATTCAAAGTGTCTAGCACACAGCTTGATGCACACAGGTCTGGCTTGAAACACACGGGTCTAGCACCCAGTTTTAACATTCCAACCCCTCCCCAGGCCTAGTGGAGGCCTGGCAGCCTGTCATGGGCCTAAAACAAAGGCCTAGATAATGGCCGCCTTGGTGTGTTTCAGTTGCTTGGTTGATGATGATGTCATTTGGTTTGTGGGTGTGGCTTAGATTTCTCAGGAAGGGAGGGGGTTACTGTGGGAGGAATTCCACTTGAGGGCGCTGTTTGACTTGGTGGGAAAGCGGGTCAAATCCTGCCGAGGTGTGTGATTTGAGGTTTTTCATGTCCCCTACAACCCTCGGGGAGTGGCCTGGATCGCCGTGTCAAAATTTCAGGACGATCGGTCAAGCGGTTACGGAGAACATAGCAGCCGGCAATTTCAAGATTTTTACATTTTTATATATATAGATAGGATCTAGTATATGGGTTGAGGAAAACCTAGGGGAAAATATATGCGTCTTTACAAGATTTCTGAAGAAGCTGAAGGATGAATGCTTCACAAAGAGGGAAGGGAATGCCACAGGGCTGGTGCAACGATGAAAAAATGCCAGGAGTAAAAATTTCCCCAGATGACCCAAGTGATCTTTAGGGATGGGGAAGACATTTGATTTAGTCAAAAGGAGAACCTGCTAAATTAACATGAAATAGCTGGCGGAAATGTGTATAATAGTCACAAATTGCATAAAGATAAGTAAAAATACTGCATGCACTAAAATAATGCAATTTTTAAAATGAGGACTCTATTCTTTCTTTTAAAAAATCACAAATTGATGCAGAAATGTGGAGAACTAGATTTAAGAGTGGGATAAAGGGTGAGAAACTTGGAAAACTGAAAAGGACAGATACTGATTTTACAGGTCTATACAGGGATAGGAGGTCTTTTGAAGTTGAAGGGAACCCATGAAACACACAAGCAGAGTGACTATTATACAGGAAATCTTGCAGTCCTCTAACTGGTCTGCCCTTTACTTTCTCCTTGCAGGAAGGCCTGGCTGACCAACGTCGGAAGCCCAAGCTCACGCATCGACCGGACTAATTTTGCTAATGAGAAAGAGATCACTAAACTTGAGTTCACTGGCTTTAGCACAAGATACTAGCCCAACAGAACAACACCAAGCTTATTGTACTTCTTATAGTAATAAATTAATTGAAATTATTGTTGGTGTTATCATTATGTTATTTACTTAATTGAAACACTATAATAATATTATAATATTTATTATTATTATTATTATTATTATTATTATTATTATTATTATTATTATTATTATTATATTGTTAGGTTTCTGCTTTTGCATGATACTGTTTCATGCTTCTCTGAAGTGCACAATCCCACTTTTTGGAACCTTCCTGAATGTTAGGGAAATGTAGCAGTTCTCCTATTTGCATTCAATAGGAACTGCTGTGTGCTGTAATTTTAGAGAGACATTTTTTTGATAAAGGACGTCTTTACAACCACTGGATCCCCGAAGCTGAAGCTGTCCCTACAGATTCCCAAAAGGCAAATAGGAACCTCTCTTGAGGCAAGTTCTTAGCAAGCACAACTAAAAGTGTGATTGCATTTAACTTGGCTGTTTCCTTCTTCTAAAGAGCAGCTGGGTTGGGTTGTGAAATGAGGTTGTGATGGAAGCGACCCTCCTGAGGCTAAGGGCAGTTTGGGGATGTGATTTTCGCTGGGAATACGGCAATGCGAGAAGGGTTGACACACCAGGCTCCCAATCCTGATCACCCATGGCTGCTGCTTGGAAGAAAACATGGCACATTAGTGCATTTAAGATCCCATCCAGTCTGAACCACACCCAACTCATAACTAAGCATTAAGCACACAGGTTCCAATAGAAATCCAAAGCATAATTTCATTAGATTGTGCCCTTGGCAATTATTGCTGTGTTTATTTACAGAGCAACCCTACCCATCTTTACTTGGAAGTAAGTACCACTGCATCCAGTGCGGCTTACTCCCAGGTAAGTGCTGGGTTCTTCACTATAGGGTCCCTCAGCTGTATCTGGCTGGCTTCACATCACAGAAACTACAACACCACCTCTCTCTCTCTCTCTCTCTCTCTCTCTCTCTCTCTCTCTCTCTCTCTCTCTCTCTCTCTCTCTCTCTCTCTCCACAGCCTATCTTTCAATATGTTTACCTTGCATTCTGACCCAAGTGACTTAGACAATGTTAAAACAATATGAAAACTGCCCAATGCCCTTAGTTCTCTGGCTGGTAGCCATTGTTCGAATGACTACTCCTTTGCTGCGGTAGCCGCAGGCCATTCGGCAACAAGAGCACAGTTCTTTCTAGGAAGGAAAGTGGCACTAGCCAATCAGAACTGCAAAACCTGCTTTGCTCTTCCTCGCAAATTTTCATTGCTTGAATCCAGGGTTCATCCATCTATAACATGGGGGGGGGGGACAGTTTACAATGGACCGATGGAAATGTGGAAAATGAATTAAATAAAAAGAAAATAGAAAAGGTGTTTCAGTCTTATCTCTGTTTTACCTTGTGCAAATTCCTTATTCCTTACTAACCCTAGCAATGTACTGAACGTGCCACGTGAAAATTACGAACAGAAATCTTGATGGTTGTTTTGCACTGGTATCAATAAGCACTCATGATAACATGATGGAGATTTTGAGGCACCATAGTCAACCTGATGTGACTGGAAGATGTTGCTCATTGAGATCACCACTGTCCTTTGTGACAATGGCATGTAGCATTTGCCTGCACAAAACTACCAGAGAGGTTAGACTCCCTTCCAGTCCTTATGGAACATTCAGGGTGGTTATATGATAATGAACAGTTGCCCTGCGTTCATCTTTGTTTGCTTGCAGGGTGTTCATACATCATTTCTTTAATCGTTCACTCATTCTGTACTTTGCCGATGCATTCGCCAACTGCAAAATGTCCCTTTCTTTCTTAAAGTGGATTTGTTGGGCTAAGTTGGTAGAGCTCTTTCATCCATTTAATTGCACAAACTTAAAGTTCCAGGACGTGCTTGAATTCTTCCTACAAAACAGCGGCAGTCTGGAGGCATCTTCTCATGTAGAACCAAAGGAGTTATTCTCTAGCACTGTTTTACTGATGTCATTCGTAAAGCACGAATTCAATTTTTTAAAAAATAACTAAGAAATGGTCTGCCATGGCGGAACAGCATGTGTGTGAAGAGCACTGTTCCTTCTGACCAGTGGATTTTTTTTCATTGGGTCTTTTGTCCATGCCTAGCCCTGGGGATTTCCTTCAAGTTCTTGCCTGGGTTGCTAATAAGTTGTTATCGTTCCAGATACACACAGCTTTTGTGATCACCCACAAGCATCCTTTGTTGAGTTCCTAGAGGGTGACCCTTGTTAAAATGAAATGCAAAATGGCAAAGATCAAGTGTAGGTCTTGTTCAATAGCCGGAATATCCTTCGGCTGGAGACTGTGATCCAGAGCCAAAATGATGGTGATGTTGAGTTACAGGACACACACACAAAAACAGCTCAACGTGTTATTTCCACGATTCATTATTGCTGTGCTGTGGTGTAAGGCAGGGGGTGGGCAGACTATAGGCTTAGTGGATCTACTTTGGGTATTTTTACTAGAACCCCAAGACCTACTGACCAGGTGCAGAAGACATACAGTGAAAGAATGTGGTGCCTCTGAGCACGTCCTGAGCCAAGGAATTTGTTTTCAGTACTAGAACTGAAGCCAGTTCTCTCCCACGAAAAGGTCACTTCTGGTTAGCATGCTTCATGTCCTCAGTCTAATTTAGGTGGGGAAAGTAGTTTGGTTGATGCTATTGTTAAACAATTGGGAGTTACAAGCTGTAAATCTACTACAAGGTCCACTGCAAATCCCCCAGAGATCTAGAGTATCACACTTGTATCACCACTTGTAGAATCATAGAGTTGGAAGAGACCACAAGGGCCATCCAGTCCAACCCCCTAAGCAGGAAACACCATCAAAGCATTCCTGACAGATGGCTGTCAAGCCTCCGCTTAAAGACCTCCAAAGAAGACTCCACCACTAGAGAAATACTATTACTGTATGTATTACTGTATATACTATGTATTACTGTACAGTATCTCCCGACACCACAAAATCATAAAATTTTAGAGCTGGAAGGGACCCTGAGGGCCATCTAGTCTAACCCCCTGCAATGCAGGAATCTTTCACCCAACATGGGGCTCGAACCCACGACCCCGAGATGAAGAGTTTCATGCTCTACCACCTGAGCTATCCCACCTTCCCCGTTCCTGCTGTGTGGGATAAAAAGTTGAAGGACAATTGTCTAAACTGAGATCTACAGGAGTCTCTAAGGCATGAAGGCCGGACAGCTAATATACATGTGTTAAATAAGCTCTTCCATGGATCTCTCTTTTTTGCTAGTATTGGTAGTACTCAAAGCCCTTCTCATCCCTGTGCAAAGATTCCAGTGCACATACAAGCAGAATAATCAGATTGTCTACCAAATGCTCAGGAGGGACTGGGAAATATGGCCCGATGATCAGCAGAGGACTGCAAGCATTAGACATGTAGAGGCATGGGATCAAGGAATTGAGTATGCAAGAGTAGAGGAAATGAGCACATCAGCCACCAGGAGAGAGTAATAGAAGGGCAGGTACCTAGAGAGATGGAATTGGGGGGTTATATCATGGCTTTGGATGGAGAGATGCATGAAATATGTGAGTGCTCTGCATCTAGCAGTCCAACGCATGAGGCATTTTCACCTAACCTGATGCCCTCCAGAAGTTGTTGGAGTACAAGTTGTTGTTCCCTGACCATAGGCCATGCTAGCAGGGGCTGGTGGGATTGAAGTCCAACAAACAGGAAGATACCAAGCTGGCGAGAAGTGGAAAATGGCATCAGGAAAGGAAACACAAACTTCATTCATTCATTCATTCATTCATTCATTCATTCATTCATTCATTCATTTATATACTGCCCTTTGTCAAAAGATTCCAGGGCAGTGAACCACATTGAAAACACATGACAGAACACCAATGATAAAAACATAATAAAAATACAGTAAAAAACATACTGACAGCCTAATCATAAAATAATAATCCTCATGACATTCCTCCTCCCCCCCCCGCCACACTTTTACAGGCAATAGATTATTTAATAGACATAGGTAAAGGTAAAGGGACCCGTGACCATTAGGTCCAGTCGTGACCGACTCTGGGGTTGCAGCGCTCATCTCGCATTATTGGCCGAAGGACAGCTTCCAAGTCATGTGGCCAGCATGACAAAGCCGCTTCTGGTGAACCAGAGCAGCGCACGGAAACGCCGTTTACCTTCCCGCTGGAGTGGTACCTATTTATCTACTTGCATTTTGACGTGCTTTCGAACTGCTAGGTTGGCAGGAGCTGGGACCAAACAATGGGAGCTCACCCCATTGCGGGGATTCGAACCGCTGACCTCCTAGATCGGCAAGCCCTAGGCTCTGTGGTTTAACCCACAGCGTCACCCAGACATAGGCCTGGGTAAAAAGGAATGTTTTCGCCTGACGACATGTAGTGAAGGCGCCAAGCAAGCCTCTCTGGGGGAGAGCATTCCACAATTGGGGAGCCACCACTGGAAAGGCCTGTTTTTGTGTTGCCACTCTCTGGACTTCTTTGGTGGGGGGTGGAGACATAGAAAAGAACCTCAGACGAAAAGCGCAGGGTCTGGGACTGTTTGTATGAGGAGAGGCGGTCTTTAAAGCCTCCTAAAATAGGAATGAAGACCCAGTGACTTTGCACATGTGATTGGATTCCAGTTCCCATCAGCCCCAGTCAGCATGACCAGAAATGAGAGTTTGTGGGAGCTGTAGTCCTGTAACACCTGGAGAAGCACAGACTGCTGTCACCCTGCTGTAGAAAACAGCTGGGTGCCAGAACAACAACAACAACAACAACAACAACAACAACAACTTATACCCCACCCATCTGGCTGAGTTTCCCCAGCCACTCTGGGCGGCTTCCAACAGAAGGGTTAAAATACAATAATTTATTAAACATTAAAAGCTTCCCTAAACAGGGCTGCCTTCAGATGTCCTCTAAAAGTCTGGTACAGTCATACCTTGGTTTAGGTATGCCTCGGTTTGAGTACTTTCAGTTTAAGTACTCCGCGGACCCATCTGGAATGGATTAATCCACTTTCCATTACTTTCAATGGGAAAGTTCGCTTCAGGTTACGTACGCTTCAGGTTAAGTACAGACTTCCGGAACCAATTGTGTACTTAAACCGAGGTACCACCGTAGTTGTTTTTCTCTTTGACATCTGGTGGGAGGGCGGGTGCCACTACCACAGGGCGGGTGCCACTACCGAGAAGGCCCTCTGCCTGGTTCCCTGTAACTTGGCTTCTCGCAGGGAGGGAACCGCCAGAAGGCCCTCGGCGCTGGACCTCAGTGTCCGGGCAGAACGATGGAGGTGGAGACACTCCTTTGGGTATACTGGACCGAGGCCGTTTAGCCCACATAATCAAGCTTGGGGCCTTTGATCAAGGAGGGGACTCTCACCAAGTCCTCTGTCCAACCTGTTTGGGCCTCTGACATTCCTACAGTATTTGATGTGCCGCAAAGCAACGAGGACGTTTTCCCAGCCACGTCCCCCCACGACGGGGATCTGCTGCTATACTTTCCCTTACGCGACACCAATCTGTCGCGTCTCATTTCCCTGAAGTCCCCCGCAGCCTTTCCTGGCGCTCTTTTTATTCTTAGAAATCTGTGTGCATGTTTGCTCGCAGAATCCTCTTACTCTGAGAGAGAAAGAGAGAGAGAAAGAACAGGATTAGTCCGGAGAGCTTTACTGATTAATAATATGGGGCTGCCGTCTCTTCCCGACTGCAAAGTGTCCACTGTCAAAAAAACAAAACAAAAAGAGGACAGGGATTTAAGCAACGTTTGTGTGTGCTAATTTGTAGATACGGATGCACATTTAGAAATAATTACCATAATTAAACAGAGATACACTGCGGAAACAGAGAAAACTGCGCCCAGGTGATCTGTCTGATGCTGACGGGCAACTTCAGGGCTCCTTCTGCTCTCCCATCTTATGGTTCATCATTGTTAAACCAGATTTACACCTGATAGAGGACTGTCCTCTGACAGTCTTTCAAATAGATTCACTAGACCACCAGGAACCTTTGCATAGCCACAAGCTGACATCAAGAAAGAGGGGAAGGATGAGTGGTGGAGCCAGTGGCTCTCCCAATCTTGCAGGACAATTCCAAGAGTTCCCAGGGAATTCCCAGAATTTCCTGGGGAAAGGGATTCTCAATCCAGTCTGAACTTTGGCTCTGTGAGCAGAATAGGGGGGTTCTAACTTCTCTCAGCACCATTAACAAACTACATCTCCCTGAATTCCATAAACATGACTCTTTAAAGTGGTATTGCACTGTTGTTGTTGTTTAGTCGTTTAGTCGTGTCCGACTCTTCGTGACCCCATGGACCATAGCACGCCAGGCACTCCTGTCTTGCACTGCCTCCCGCAGTTTGGTCAAACTCATGTCTGTAGCTTTGAGAACACTGTCCAGCCATCTCGTCCTCTGTCATCCCCTTCTCCTAGTGCCCTCAATCTTTCCCAACATCAGGGTCTTTTCCAAGGATTCTTCTCTTCTCATGAGGTGGCCAAAGTATTGGAGCCTCAGCTTCACGATCTGTCCTTCCAGTGAGCACTCAGGGCTGATTTCCTTCAGAATGGATAGGTTTGATCTTCTTGCAGTCCATGGGACTCTCAAGAGTCTCCTCCAGCACCATAATTCAAAAGCATTGCACTAATGTGGCTTAAATGAGCAACACACTGGACTGTTTTGCAGTGGACCTACATCTTTTAAAGCAGGCATCCCCAAACTTGGCCCTCCAGATGTTTTGGGACTATAATTCCCATCATCCCTAGCTAACAGGACCAGAGCAAAGGGATGTGTAGTCCCAAAACATCTGAAGGGCCGAGTTTGGGGATGCCTGTTTTAAAGTGACGTCAACATGTCTCCTCCTGCAAAGTCTCTTCCTCATAATCACTCACTTTGCTTTTCCTGGTGGGGATAATTTCTAAGTCAACCAAGGCTCTGTAACAGCCTCCCCCTCTGGCATCGCTACTTGTAATGCACGAATCTAAAAAAACCTTAAATAAAATATGCTTCCAGAAAGGAAGCCCCCATGGATAATATATTAGTACGGGTCTCTTACACACCTTAGGTCAGTGGACCTGCTTATACTCCAACCCAGAGAGGAAAAGCAGCCAAGAAGGTTTCCTTCTTTTCCTTAGAGAAATATGAATGTATTTATAAGCTTCTCATTATTTTTTCATTGACTTGACTCACAAAAGGGCACACATTGTCTTCGAACAGCAATATTGCAAGCCAGATTGTGCAAGCAGACCCTCCCCTTTTTATGGTATACTGTTTCTGCAGAAGGAGGCTCCATTGGGCGTGCATGGCTAATGAGCCCTAACTTCTTCTTCTTCTTCTTCTTCTTCTTCTTCTTCTTCTTCTTCTTCTTCTTCTTCTTCTTCTTCTTCTTCTTCTTCTTATCACTCGTAGCCGAGTAAGATTGTCTTCCATAAACACGATTTTAACAATGGGTCCGTAAGTGACTGTGGAGGCCAATTCTGGATCCACACGTCCTTCCACAGTGGGGACATTGGTTTCCAGGCGGGAGTTGATCACGGTGTGGATTTGCCAAGCGTGCCTTCCTCTTAGCACGTTTCTCCTTTGTGTCCTGAGATCGAGTTTCTTCAAAGCCCATGACACCTTTGGTAAAGGCTGTTCTCCAATTGGAGTGCCTGCAGGCCAGTGTTTCCCAGTTGTCAGTGTTTATACTACATTTTAAAGATTTGCCTTGAGAGAGTCCTTAAACCTCTTTTGTTGACCACCAGCATTACACTTTCCATTTTTAAGTTTGGAATAGAGTGGTTGCTTTGGAAGACGATCATCAGGCATCCGCACAACATGACCAGTCCAACAAAGT
Organism: Zootoca vivipara; assembly: GCF_963506605.1. Lineage (NCBI taxonomy): Eukaryota > Metazoa > Chordata > Lepidosauria > Squamata > Lacertidae > Zootoca > Zootoca vivipara. The sequence continues at coordinate 108,752,607 of NC_083278.1, forward strand.
TGATGTTGAAGAATCATTGCTTCAACACTGGTGATCTTTGCTTCTTCTTCCAGTACACTGGCATTAGTTCACCTGTCTTCCCAAGTGATGTGTAAAATTTTTCGGAGACACCGTTGATGGAATCTTTCGAGGAGTTGGAGATGGCGTTTATAACAACAACAACAACAACAACAACAACAACAACAACAACAACAACAACAACCTCATGGATGTCTGATTCTTTCGAAAACCATCAAAACTCGTAGCTGAGGCTGTCTGTCTCCTTTGGCTTTGTCCTGAGCTGCCAGCCAGCTTTGTCAGGGAACCCCAAGTCCAGTTGTCATTTTGGAGAGGAAAGGAAGCCTTTCTTTCCTCTGACCATGTTTTGTCAACACACCCCGCACGGGACAGATCTTGTGTTCGCAAACTGTTCCTTCTGTCAGGGACGAGTACAAAAAGTACATTCCTTTTCATCAGCCCATTAGGGGGACTGCGAGATTACAGGGCCCAGATAATGGATTTAGGTCATCAGATCAGCACTGCTGTATTGAAACTGCAGCTTAACTCTGATAAATAGCGCCTAGCAGCCTATTCTTCTTGCCCCGCTGCCTATTGTTGGAAGTTGGTTGTACCCTGTCATCATTTTGTTTTGGAAGAGTCAGCAAACTTTGATGGCCATGCTGAAATCCTGCCCTCCCAGGCCTAATCTATGTCTGTTATTTATTTATGTATTTGTTTGTTTTTATTTTATGGTGTGTGTGTATGTGTGTGTGTGTTGCTTTTTTTAGGGGAGGAGAATCTGTAAGCAGTTTGCAACATATCTTAAACCCATTATATATACAAATCAAATGCAAAACAAAATTCTGCAATAGAAACTTGGTTTCCTTTTTTATTTTTTATTAATATTTTATTAATTTTCAAAAAGTAACAAAAATAAACAACAACAACAACACAAAAACAAAACAAGTTGACTTCCCTCTAATCCCTTCCTTGGTTCAATTATTTATCAAGATACTGCATATCCATTCTTAAGTTTATAATGGGAGCAATACTGCCGCCCGAGAAGCGGAGAGAAGTGGCGGCAGCTTCCAGCAAGGTATTGCACCCTTGGTGATGGTGGGGCAACCCCTGCTGCCGCTGGAGAGGCAAGGGAAAGGCAGCTGTAGCATCTGTATTCTGGCAAGATTTTGCAGAGCTCTCAAGATTTTGTGTGAACCCAGAAGATGCTGCCACGCAACACCAGAAAGGAGGCTTTGGCGACCACTTTAACAGTCATGGCTTCCCTCAAAGAATTCTAGGTACTGTAATTTACTCTACCTGGCACCATTAACAGACCACAGTTCCCAGGATCCTTTGAGGGAAGTTTAAATGCATTGCGTGCCTGTGCCCCAAATTCACGGCTCAGCATTTAGGATAAAATAAAATTGCTTGTAATTCAATACTGTACTCTGTGCTTAGTTCAGAGGACTCAATGAAGATGGCAATTAATCTTATTACAAAAGCTAAATCATCTATTGTTTTGCAACCATTCCTAAACCGTGCACTTTTTTTTCTTTTTAAAGAGAGAGATCTGCATACAGTCTTATCTTAAGCCAAGTATGACATCCTCTTTCCCCAAAGGCTGATGAATCTTTCTCTTGAGTGTGAGGTCAGTAAGCATTTTGTAGCCTGAAAAAAACTCCCAGAACCCTTTGCAGAGCCCTCTGGGGGGTTTCCTGCTGAGTTTTTCACCAGGTTTTCCAGGAGGCTGAGCAAGGATCCAGATTATTTCATTTTAAGGCAGCCCAGAGAAAAATGCCATTATTTATTTTATAACGTCCTTCTGGCCATGATGCTATTTACTGCATAGCAAACTGAGGTTCTGCCCCTCCCTAACAAAAATCCTGGCTACACCCATGACAGCCGCCACACCTCTGCCATGAAAGGGTTTATCTGTGGATTTTATATATATATTTACGCTCCAGCACACACCACTGGGTATATGTTGAAGATGTTCTCTGACAGCATAATGCCACAGGGGATCCCTGTAACCAAGCATGCATAACAGAGACTGGCTAGCCGGGGGTGGGTTGGGGGGGCAGAGGGACAGGAACACACCGAAGGGGAAAATGGGGTTTAGCTTGTTGGACGAGATGCTATCCTTCTTTTGAACGGGAGGTCCTCCACGGAAAAATAAATGTGCAAATTAAAATGAAACGCCTTCTTTGTTTGGGGGGGATTTTTTTTTAAGCATGAAAAAATATACATAGCTGTAATAATAAGGCAGTTTATAGTACGGTTGCTTAAGTTGGGCTGTCGGCCCGTTCTTGTTCCCTTTGTAGGATTTTTAACACGCAATAACTTGCTCCAAGCTTCTCGATTAGGATTCCTTCAGCCAGTTTTCCAGGTTTGCTCTAATGACTTTAACGGTAGCCTGTGCCCCACAGAAATGTAGCAGGCAAACCATTCCCCATCAGTTTACTTCCATGCTGGCTCTTGGTCACACCTGAATGTGACGCTGCTCAGCCTACTCACTAGCAATTCAGGTGCAGGCAACCCTGGGTACAAGTGTTGCAAGCCAAAAAGCGGCTTATCTTCTGAGTTAGCCAATAAAACTCAGAGACAAGAGGAGTTAGGAGTCCATTTTGTTTATTGAAAAGCAATAAGGTTACAGTCGAATCATACCATACTTTTAAAGATTCAGGTGGATAGCCGACCGTGTTGATCTGTCATAGTCATAATAAATAAAAAGATGAAAGATGAAAGAACCTTTTTTTAATAATTCCAGTGGCACCTTTAAGATCAACTAAATATAAGGTTTCAAGGTAAGAGCTTTCTTGTGTAATACACACTTCGTCAGATACTCTGAAGCAGAGCTGGCTTCCGCCTTATACACAACTGTTGATGACTGTTATGGCAGTTGGTTCCACAGGGAAGGGCAAGGGATTTTTAAAGGGAGAGAGGACCAAAATTAGCTTTAGTATGTATAATGGGACAAACAGGACAATCTTTACGCCAAAGGATAAATGGGCATAAACCTGACATCAGGAGTCATAAACAGAGAAACCAATAGGAGAACACTTCAGTCTCCCAGGACATTCTATACAAGATCTTAAAGTAGCTGTCTTATTGCAAAAGAATTTTAGAAATACACTTGAAAGAGAAGTTGATGAATTACAACTCATTACCAAACTAAAAACTATTGAGAGACCTGGTCTGAATAGAGATATTGGATTCATGTCCCATTATACATGCTAAAGCTAATTTACTGGCAGGATATTTCCCCCCCCGACTACGTCAGACCAACATGGCTACCTACCTGTAACTAAAGCTAATTTTGGTCATCTATCCCTTTAAAAATCCCTTGCCCTCTGCTTCAGAGTATCTGATACACTGTGCATTACACACGAAAGCTCATACCTTGAAACCTTATATTTAGTTGATCTTTAAGGTGCCACTGGAAGTTTGGGTCCTACCTTCCAGAATAGATCATCATGGTCGCCCTCCTCTGCACACCTTCCAGCTTGTCAATATCCTTCGTAGCTTGTGGTTCCCAGAATTGGACACGGTATGGACTAAACTAGATTCCTCTGGATACTCACAAGCCTTCTCCAGAAGTTTGTTTTCCAGCTTCTAATACACACAGATATACTGCTTCTGGACAGAGATGTTCCACTTGAATATCATAGGTAATAAGAGAGCAGGTCACCTGAAGACCTTGTTCCAACATCGTTGTGGACATCGCTGTGGACCAGGTCTAAGTTTTGTCTTCTGGCAATCTGTTTCTAGCAAAGCAGCACAGACTTATAGCCTGCGTAAAATAAAAGCAGGGGGAAGTGAATTGGTGGAAACTAAATAAATGACTGTGGCTGAGCATAGAGGCAGATGAACTCTCATCACTTGGTTCCTTCCACTTTGCAGGGATGTTCCACCCCTTGGAGAACATGGACTTTGGAACCGGCTAGGTGAGAAATCCATGAAAAAAATCAGTTTAGAGCAGGAAGCTGGTCCTGGCAAACTCACTAGTGGATGTCTTCCCGGATGCTGTGATTATATAAAACTAGGGGGCTACTAGGCAGCAATTAATGACTGCCGTGAGGAGTGAGTTTACAGGTGAACAAAGGAGCAAGGAAGCCTTTCCATGCTAGGGAAGCTAATGTTTATTTATTAGTGCTATGCCACAATGCTTTGATGAAGATATTTCTGTAGGCAAATTAGGGATTCTTCGTTAGACTCGGCTGTTCTGTCACCATAAAACAATAAATTGTCGTTTTAAACAAAGAATGAAAACCGTGTGTTGCACGATTTTGATTTGGTTGGCCCAGTTATATAGATTTGAGGTGAGACGTGTTCCGGGACAGCCCAAGAGATCTCGGCGCAAACACCATACATTTAGAACACTAATGTCTCAACAAATGAAACTGATCTGTAGAAAATGTAAATTGAAAAGAAGAGACATTGCACATACTTTTGTAAACCAAGAAATATTTAATAAAAAAAATATGGAGAGAGAGAAAATAACCTTCCCCCAATGAATCCTGGGAACTGGAGTTTACCCCAACACATTTAACAAACTACAGCGCATCCAGCCTGAAATAAATATTATCCAATATGGATTTCCCCACTAATTAACTCAAAGCACAATCCATTGGGAAGTTCCCTGGGGCTCGTGTGCAACACAATGGCTTATGCCCAGCGGGCCAGATCCGTCTGCCTCTCTGGTTTCCAGTCTGCATGGCACCCCAAACTCACCAGCTGAGGCACTCGCCTCTGTGTTACAACCTGAACACGGGAGGAGAAAAAGTAAGTGCCGAGGCTGATGTCTCCTTAATAATTTAAACGTCTTAATTTTGAGGTTTTTAAACAAGGGGCATGAACGGACGGGCACGTCGCATTTCAGGCACGTCGCACCTACAAAAGAATCCTGAGAACTGCAGTTTGCCTCTCACGGCGCTACAATTCCCAGCACCCTTAAGAAACTATGTTTCCCAGGATTGGGGAGAAGGAACGTGCTCTAAATCTATGGTGCGCAGGGTCTTTAGGTCAGATGCAGTTGCAACACAACCCTCTGTAGGGCTACTCAAAAGCAAGTCCCCAATGAATAATTCCACGAGACTTACTCGAGTCCTAGCAGGGCAGGATTGCAGCCCTTATCATGAATATCTCCATCCTAGTCACACTTAGTAACTGAGATCCAGTCCCAAAGAACAAGGTGCGGGACTTACTTCCGAGCAAATGGGCAGGAGATTGTCCCCCCACCCCACCCCGCTTTAAAGCATGAACAGGTACATACTATCCTACGGCCAGCGGGGCAATTCTGATTGGCCAAGGGGAGCGCGCGCCGCCCACATTCCGCCCTCCGCGTTCTGTCCCCGCCTCTCTCCGGGCTGCAGTCGCCTAGCAACCATCCGGCATCAAAGCGCGGCGCTGCGTCTCCGCTCCCCGTCGCGGCGTTCAAAGCTGCGCGCCCTCCCACGCTTTCCTCTCCCCCTTGGGTGCCAGGCCAGCACCATGTTGTACGAGATCCTGGAGATGGGGCGGCGGAAAAAGGCGCCGCCGCGCTTCATGTAAGTTGCTGCAGCATCCCTTGTCAGGGGGCTCTGCGGGAGTTGGCTTTGCAGAGGCACCCCCCTTCCATCCAGCACCCGGAGTCAGCACCCGGATTTTAAAAGCCCGCCCCCCCCGGATATTCAGCCCACCCTTGTGCCAGGAGGGTGCCTGGGCTGATTTAGAGAAACCCTGCATGAAGGGGTACATCACGGCAAAAGGGGCGATGGTCACAGTTTTAAGAGCTTTGAAAATTTGCTGCTTTCCAAAAAGTAATAATAAGCTTATAAATAAGCTTTAAATGTTTGCTGCTTTCAAAAATAACAAGTCAAACCTGGCTGCTACAGCTTCTCGGGCCCCAAGAGCTCTAGGAGTGGTAGGTGTACAGTGTCTACTCAAAAGTAAAAAAAATCCTTCAGTAGCACCTTAAAGACCAACTAAGTTTTTATTTTGGTATGAGCTTTCGTGTGCATGCACACTTCTTCAGATACCACGGCTACCTACCTGTTACTCAAAAGTAAGTCACAGTGGTTTTAGTTGGGGCTTACACCATTGTAAGTTGAGGACCACAGCTTCAGTGTTTCCTGCATGCAGTGGCATAAAATGGCATCACTTCCTGAGCCTCACCCCCTTTCCTGTTAGCTGTTAAAAGGCTCCAAAGTCTTGCTTGATTGTAGGGAGCTGGCTGCTCTGTTTTCCAAGTCCCCATCTCTCCTTCCAACTAATAATTCAAAGTATTCATTTGGCCCTATGTCATGAAGCAGTACTGCAGTCTTTCTGCATTGTTGCTGTACTGTACCTATGATTTATTGAATAATAATAATTAATACGGTTTTTAAAACAATATTATATTTCCATGCATAATAGTGTTACTTCTAAGCACATACAGTGGTGCCTTGGTTTAAGAACAGCCCTGTTTACGAACTATTTGGTATACGAACTCCGCAATACCAGAAGTATTGTTCCGCTTAGCGAACGTTACCTCGATCTACGAACGGAAGCCGAAAGGTGGAAGGGCACCGGCGGCGGGAGGCCTCAATAGGGAAAGCTCGCCTTGGTTTAAGAATGGCTTTGGTTTAAGAATGGAATTCCAGAACACAGATTAAGTTCGTAAACCAAGGTACCACTGTACTAGTTTCTGACGCGGCTTTTGATAGGCATCAGGTAAAAAATTTCAAGTGTATTCCATGGTGGCAATGTTCCTGAGCCAGGAATGCAATTGCAGAAATAATTTTGTTTTGTTCAAGAAATTTACACCCTGCTTTTCATAATTTGTCTCAAAGTGGCTTAAAAGAAAGAGTAAAGCATAAAATACACAGAACTTAAAACATAAGTTAGAATATCAGAAGACAGCAAATGCTGGAGCGGCATTCATATTGCAATAGTGAAATAAAACCATTTTAACCTGGCACCTGAAACATATTAGGGACTGTGCCTGCCTGATTTCTAGTGGGAGGGAACTAGGCCCACAGCACTAAAGGCACCTTATTCTTGCCGTAACAGGCTTTGCCTGTATTCCTATTCCCCAGCTCTCACACCAGTCTCAAATCAAAGCCACCGTGTTTTACCTTCACAACAAGTGAAAGCAGTGCAAGTAGTCATCTGGGGATAATTTGGGGCAAATGGTTAATTTATTTATTTTTATTAAAAAACCCTCATTTACCCCCCCCCCCCGGCAAAAGCAAAATCCTAAAGCAACTAAACAGCAATAAAGTATACCCATACTAAAACCAAACTCACAAAACATATTAAACCTCCATCAGGTGATACCGATTTCATAAAAACCATTTTTCTATTCTTCTTACCAAAAAACCAACAAAACACATACCTCCCACCCACCCCCAAAGCTTTCCCAGTACGTAAAATAAAAACAAACCCTTGCAGTTCGTAAGATAGCCAGGCTTCTAGAACAGATGCACTCGGTTATTTGAGACCAATTTTCTTCCCTTGCAAGAGCTATGAGAAATGATGCAGCTCTCTAACCCTTGGCAGGCAGCTGTTCCCAAACTAACAGCGTGTCATCAAAGGCAACTGTCGAAAGGCCATTGCTGGCCACCCAAACTCCCTGCTCGCAGTGAGTGATGCTCTTCAGAGCATGTCTCTGCATCAGCTGTGATTGGATAACCCAGTCACATGTGGTGCAGAGGTGCAGCAGAACTGCTTGTCATCAGCAAGGGCTGCCTGTTTCATCTCTCGACGAGTCCCTCCTCTTAATATTTCCAAAGAGGCATGCCTGGGTTGGCATCAGGGATAATTCTTCTCTTCTTGCCATCGCTACCTGTTCTTCTGGCCAAGAGAACAGGTAACACAAGCAAGGAAAAGAAATACTAGCTGCTTCTGGCTCTTCAAGGAGAGGGCACTTAGAGCTGCATGCAGAAAGGCTGAAGGCATTGCTTTTTGTGACTTGGGACAAGCTTCTTGCCCCATGGCCCATGAAAACAAAGGGATAAATGAAACCTGGGGCTTCCCTCTTTCCTGCATGGACAAATGCCCCTCTCTGTCCTCACACAGCAAGCAGGATCTGCCTACCCATGAGGCAAGGGATCCACCAGGGCAGCAGATCCCAATGTCCTGATGTTTCTGATGTAGATCTTCCTGATATTCTTCTTCTTTGGCGATCACTCGTAGCCAAGTAAGATTGTCTTCCATAAACATGGTTTTAAAAGTGAGTCTGTAAGTGACTGTGGAGGCCAATTCTGGATCCACATGTCCTTCCACAGTGGGGACATATAGGTTTCCGGGCAGGAATTGATCACGGAGAGGGTTTGCCAAGCATTCCTTCCTCTTAGCATGTTTCTCCCTTTTGTCCTGAGTTTGAGCATCTTCAAAGCCCATGGTACCTTTGGTAAAGGCTGTTCTCCAATTGGAGCGCTCACAGGCCAGTGTTTCCCAGTTGTCGGTATTTATACTATATCTTTTTAGATTTGCCTTGGGAGAGTCTTTGAACCTCTTTTGTTGATCACCAGCATTACACTTTCCATTTTAAAGTTTGGAGTAGAGTAGTTGCTTTGGAAGACGATAATCAGGCATCCGCACAACATGACCAATCCAACGAAGTTGATGTTGAAGAATCATTGCTTCAACATTGGTGATACAGATCTCCCCTCACCCCTTCTTCCCTGGCAGGGAGCGGGGACTCCAATCTGGGGTCCACCTCAGGTGCCAAAATGTCTTGGGCCAGCCTTGACTTAAAGTCTATTCTATCCATTTAAAGCATTTAAAGCCCTAAACGGCCTCGGTCCAGTATACCTGAAGGAGCGTCTCCACCCCCATCGTTCTGCCCAGACACTGAGCTCCGGCGCCGAAGGCCTTCCGGCAGTTCCTTCGCTGTGAGAAGCCAAGTTACAGGGAACCAGGCAGAGGGCCTTCTTGGTAGTGGCACCCGCCCTGCGAAATGCCGTCCCACCAGATGTCAAAGAGAAAAACATCTACCAGACTTTTAGAAGACATCTGAAGGCAGCCCTGTTTAGGGAAGCTTTTAATGTTTAATAGATTATTGTACTTTAATATTCTGTTGGAAGCCGCCCAGAGTGGCTGGGGAAACCCAGCCAGATGGGCGAGGAATAAATAATAATTTATTATTATTATTATTATTATTTAGAAGAGTCCAGAAACCCTGAAGTAGAAAACAACCCTGTGTGTGTGTGTGTGTGTGTGTGCGCACACACACACACACACACGCCAAAGCAGATGGCATATGTAGATAGATCTAGCAATACGCTCAATAACTTGAGAGCTTATTGACCTTGAATGGTGCTTGAAAACTGCCTTGTAGCAGGGCCCTGTGGAGACGACATCACTAAGTGCCTATAAAATGCAGGCCATAGGGCAGTGGAGTGGGGAAGTGGTGGGTTTTTTTCAGCCGAGAAGCAGGCACCAGGAGCGGATATGGGCCATTATTTGAGGACGCTATCAGGGGTGAGGAGGAAAAACCCATTAGAGGCAAGGTGATGGAGATGCTGAGTCGAGCCTCCCGTGCAGAGGCTACCGATAAATCTGGGAGGAAGGGCTGTTGCTGTTGGAGGGGAAGGGTGAGGATCAGGAATGTGAAGCCTGGCAAGGTGGAATGTTGAGTGGGGACAGGCTCACCCATTAATTTTAGAACGAGTCCTTCCTGGACAGCCGCTTATCAAGAACGAGGTATTTCGGACGGCCAGTTGCTGGAAGGCCGCAGACAAGGCATGGCAGGAAAGAGTGTAGGAGCTAAGGGTGTGTTCTCATTTCTTTCTTGGAGCCCAGCAAAGTGCTCCTTCTCCCTGCCTGCCACATGCACTTCATATCGGTTCATATCTGTATGGCTTCGGGTCTGATTGCACACACCAAAATCAACAATAAATTTACAGCAGCGAAACAAATGTTAAACACGTCACAAATCAGTAGATCAGATTTATGAGATCTATGTAGCTGGATCACCCTTCGGGGAAAGCCTGAGTAGACGGGTGACTTTTAAGCAGGCACCTTAATGCTGGGATCGGATGCCAATATATACACCAATTCACCCAAGAAACATTTTCCTTGCTTTTGCTAGCTATGCTATGTTACCAAACTCCCGTTACATTTTCTACCTACTCTATTTTATTTCCTTTTTACCTCGCCTGTATTACTCAAATACATATTGCATTTGTCGTTTCAATTATATTGTGAGGAAGAGGCATTTTAACCAAATATCCATGCACTTTAAAAAAAACAGCCTGCTGTTTTAACTTGAGAGAGATATCCACACTTTGGAGCCAAACCTTTGGAAGTAGTTTTTCTGTGTGCGTTTGTTTAAAACCAGTGTCATTTCCAGGGTAGTAAATGCGGTCCTGCTTTCTCATATGTTTTCAGCCCAGATTCCTACAGAGTACTTAACCTCAAGTTCCCAGAAAAGTATAAGGTGCTAGCTAAAACCGAAGAGGTACATATGCCAAAGGAACAGCAGTATAAGCTGGAGTGCCGTAATAACCCTCAGCCGATACACGCAAAATGCATAAAGCTCAACACCAAGTTTTTAAATAAACCAATATTGTATATGGACACAGACAGCACAAAAGCAAAGCAGGTGAGGATGGCTTAGTGAAAGTGAAATCATGGTCCAGTTTCACCACAGTGCTCAACCCAGACTGGGGAATCTCAGGCCTAGGGGCCAAATCTAGCCCTCTCAGTTCCTCAGGACTGTCCCAGGCCATAGCCCCACCGGTCCTGCCCTGTTTTTTGCCTGGCTGGAATGTGTTCTGGAATTGTGATAATGCCTTTTGCCATCCTGGAGGGAGTCTGGAGTGCTGTGCTTCCATGTTTGTGTGCAGGAACCACAAATTTCTGCATTGTGTAGCCAGCCTACTGCAGGAAGGTAATTGCTATGCGGCCCCTGGAAGCTTGCCCATGAGGCAAAGTGGCCCTTGGTCCATAGCTGCCAAGTCTCCCGTTTTTTGCGGGAAACCCCCGTATTTTAAACCGTTTCCCGCTGACAGCCCGGATTGGAAAAAATCCCATAAATCCCCCGGATTTCAGTACCTGCCAGGGAGGCTCCTTCTGCGCATGTCTGGACATGCGCAGAACCGATTTCGGGTGCTCTGCCCATGTCTGGGCACCGGAAATCGTGCAGAGCGGCACCGGATGTCGCTTCTGAGCATGTCTGGACATGTGTAGAGGCAACTTCCGGTGCCACTCTGCCCATGATTGGGCACCAGAAATCGGGCAGCGCCGGCACCGGAAGTTGCTTCTATGCATGTCTGGAAGCGACTTCTGGTGCCGGCGCTGCTGATCCCGGATTTTTCTAACCGGGAGTTGGAAGGTATGCCTTGGTCTGAAGGAGGTTCCCCACCCATACACCAAAGCATGGTTTCATCAGAAGGAGGAAGAATGGATACAAAAACTTTCGGAAAATGCAGACGTGGCGAAACTTACCGGAAGAATAAGAAATAAAGATAGCAAACTTTTTATAACAGAATGGAAATGGTTTATTGAATATTTACAGATAAGTTGTAAACAGATAAAAACATTAGCAGGATTATTGTAATAACCTGCAGTTTCACAAGATCATATATCTACAGTAGATAATGAAAGGAGCAAGTTAAATGAATTTGGATATGCAGAAGATATTAAAAAACATACATTTAAGGAACTGCAGAAAGAGGGGGAAGGAAGTCAAATTTTGAAATGTAAAATTGTAAAATTAATGAAATGTATAAACTTGAAAAGTATAAATAATGGCTAGTTGTTGACAAATTAATTTATGTTCCCTGCAAAGGATCATTGGTGGCCAAGCCTTGAACCCTTTGTTGCTCCGTGCCCTAAACCACCTTACGACAAGCAGAGCACACAAAGAAGTCATTTCCAGAGGCCGGCCTGTAGATTGATTCGGCCCCTTAAGTTCAACACTAAGCGGCAACCATCGCGTGGAATAGGTAAGACTTTTAGGGGAAAGCTTCCCTTCCCTTCTCTCTTTCCACCAAAATTAGACAAGTTAAAATATAACGGTGGTTCAGCTTCTGCTTCTACAAAAGCATTATTCTTTATTAAATCTGTGTGCCGCCCTTCATGCCAAGATGACAGGGTGGTTCGCAATTTTAAAAATACAAAATGAGATCACAAAATCCACAATGAAACAAAAGTGAGCCAAAAACCCCTCTCCCATGAACACATATCAAAGGCCATAGAATGTCTAGACCAGCCAGAGGCCTGGGAGAAGAGAGATGTTTTTGCCTGGCACCTAACGATATTTAGTGAAGGCGCCAGGCGAGCCTCCCTGGGGAGAGCGTTCCACGAATAGGGAGCCACCACAGAAAAGACCCATTCTCGTGTTGCTGCCCTCTGGACCTCACGTGCAGCAGGCACACAAAGGAAGTCCTCAGGTGATGAGTGCAGGTTCTGGGTTGGTTCAGTTGCAGAGAGGTGGTCTCTATCAGTTTGGCTGGTGCCATGTGGTCGAAACTATGACCTGTTGCATGCCCAGGTGTAGTCGGAACAGAAAACAGCCAACAGGTGTCAAGTGCTGCTGGATGGGAAAGGAGATTGCTGCATTCTGCAGTAGTACATTTGCTTACAAAATCAGGCTCCCTCGTGCCTGTTACTGAACTGTTATTGAACCTTTGCCCACCTTCAGGCGGACCATGTGCTCCGCCACTGAGCGATGGCTCCAAAATCTGGGCACATTTCGCTGACCTAACATGTATTGATTCCTAATTCTCAGCTTCAACCACCTCCTGTGAATCCCATAATCTGCACATGCGTCCCATCGTCAGCTCTGTGTACAGTGCTTCAGAAGCCTGCAGCTAGAGAGCCAGATAGTAGAAATGAATTTCTACACCCTAGGCAACAACGATCCTATTCCAGTGTCTTCAACTCTTCCATTCTCAGTCTCCACTTCAATCACCTTCTCCTGATCATACAAGCAGTGGACACCTTTCAGTTCAGTTCGATTGATGAAACACAAAGAACAGTAGCTCCCAGTTTGGGGGCTTTCTGTCACCCCCCTCCCGCAATCAGGCTGCAAATCTTTCAAGCTTCCAAATCCTTTCTTGTCCTTAGATCCTGGAGCAGAGTCTTTATGGCGGTATTAATTTAAGCAAGCTCTGCTCACTTTGGCAATTCAGACTGCAGCAGCCATCGTTTGTGGCCTTCATTTCCCATTGATTGGCATAACCTTTTTTTTTTTTTTAAAGTACCGTATTTACTCAAATGTCATGTGCACCTTTTTTTGACCAAACTACATCACAAAAAATATAGTGCACATTAGATTTGATGGCACATTTACATTCTCCAGCAAATACTTTTTTGGTTTCAAGGTTTTGAAAATCGAGGTGGGCATTAGATCCGATTAGATTAGATTCACATAAACGTGGAATTTCCTTCTGATTCAGCCCCACAATAGCTATCCAGCTTGTTGGCAAACAATGACGGATGGCTGAGCTCTAGCAAGCAGCACATAGCCAGAGCATGACAACTCCAGTCACACTTCCGTGTTTACAAGGGTGGGGGGAAGGATAGCTTCCATATGTGAGCATGTTTGTTGGACTGCCAACATGGAGCTGGCTGTTTGTCTGGATTTGGGCTGGTGCTCTCCAAGGCAAGGGGACAGCGTCTCGGCAGAGATGCTGGGCTTGGCAAAACTAGTCCCTAAAAGGCTACGTGCACACACAAAGAAATATTCTGCAGAAATCCATCGTGGCTCCTGCAAGCCAGATTTCTCATAGGAGCTGGAGACAATGCTTTGAATGCGTAGGTCAGCATTTGGCTTTGCATTCTTTGAAACAACCGACAGCTAACCTTTCCCTGGGCATTAGTGTAGCTTCGCAGGGGCTGAAAAGGACATCCTGGGTCACCAAGCCGAACGTGAATCCATTGTAGCCGGATTTGCTAGTCCGGCTCTTAAGCCATTCCTGACAGTTGTTTATCCAGCCTGGCTTTGACCTACTGAGCCACAAAAGAAACTGTGTCTGTGGACCAGTTCTGAACGGTGGAGACTTCTTTTTTCAGGCTTCTAGCCAGACATGCTGTGATGCGGGGAGCCTTCAGATGTGTGTTGTGAGGGTGTTGTATAATGTGGGACAACAGAAGCCTCAACAAGTTATCTAACAGGTTGTCTCCTATTGCAGTTATCCAATATTGCAGAAATTCAGTAAGATGCAACATTGCCGTTTCTTAAATGTTGTTTAATAAAATACATCAGCACCGCTGAACCGATTGTTCAGAACCCAGCTCCGAGGGCCTTCTGGTAGAAGACTGCTAGAAGCGAAATTACAGGGACTCAGGAAGAGGGCCTTCTTGGTAGTGGCACCCACCCTGTGGAACGTCCTTTTACAAGGCATCTGAAGGCAGCCCTGTATTGGGAAGTTTTTAATGTTTGACGTTTTATTATGTTTTTATATGCGCTGGAAGCTGCCCAGAGTGGCTGGGGCAACCCAGCCAGATAGGCTGCATATAAGTAATAAAATTATTATTATTCACCCAGGATGCTCGGGAGAGTGGCGTAGCTCAGGGGTAGAGCATCTGTTTTGCATACAGGTTCAATCCCCACCAACTCCATGTAGGGCCTGGAGAGAACCCTGCTCTTAAACCCTGTTGAGATGCTGCCGATCCATGTAGACAATACTAAGCTTGATGAACCAGTGGTCCGACTCTCTATAAGGCAGATTCCTGTGTCCCTGTCTCCCGCATGCAATGCCAGCTGCAGCCATGCAAACCACCTGGAAGCGAGACTATACTGTCCATTTTCTGTCGCAGTTCCACTTGTAGCTCCTCCGTCGCCGGGCCGCCTTCCGAGAATTTTCCAAGAGCAGATCACTTTCAAATACGACTTCAATGCCAGAGCCACCCCCTGCATCCCCTATCAAGGGAAGGTAAGGCCATGTGCATCCTGTGCTCTGAACATTCAGCAGGAAGCCAGGAGGATGTGTTTACCTCATAGGCCTCCAGCACAATTGTTCTGGGACTGGGGAATGTCACTGCGTGCGTTGCAGTCGCTGGCGTTGGGTATTCGCACCCGCCCTCGGGCCTTAGAAAGACAGGGCAGTGAAGTATCGGGACGGGCACGTTCTTGCGACTTGGTTGCCTTACAAAAGATCCTGGGATGTCGTAGCAGAAGGTGGCCACTGCGATGTGAGGGACCAAGGACTTCCTACCACCCTCCACCTCAAAGATTTAATTCAGTACAGGAGGAGTTTTGTTGTTGTTAAACTTCCCCCTTTCCAAATGCTGTGGTCCTGATGTAGTCCCTTTAAAGCCCTAAATGGCCTTGGCCCAGTATACCAGTATATATCCACCACCTTCTCTCAGCCCAGACACTGAGGTCCAGCTCCGAGCACCTTCTGGCGGTTCCCTCCCTGCGAGAAGTGAGGTTACAGGGAACCAGGCAAGAGGGCCTTCTCAGTGGTGGCCCCCGCCCTGTGGAACGCCCCCCCATCAGATGTCAAGGAAATAAACAACTATCTGACTTTTAGAAGACAACTGAAGGCAGCCCTGTTTAGGGAAGTTTCTAATGTTTGATGTTTTATCATGTATTTTATATTCTGCTGGGAGCTGCCCAAAGTGGCTGGGGAAACCCAGACAAATGGGTGGGATATAAATAAAATAATAATAATAATAATAATAATAATAATAATAATAATAATAATAATAATAATAATAAAATTGGAGCCATGTGTGTTTGTGTTGTACCTTAGTATTACCTATTGATTCCTGCATTGCAGGTGGTTGGACTAGATTACTCTCGTGGCTCCTTCCAACACTACAGTTGTATGAGTTTAAAAACCCAGACATGGTTTGCTAAGCCTAAGAATTATTATCCCTCAGTATGCCTAGGACTGAGGCTCCTCCAGGGTCCCAGCTGCATCGTTGTTGCAATTATGGTTGTAAGCCACCCCCAGGGAAAGGCATGAAGTCCGATAAGAAATTAAACTTCCGCTGAGATTCTCTGAAGCAGGGGTTTGCAAAGCTGCAGCTTGCCAGAGGGCTGGATCCAGACCTCCCCCAAGCCCCACGGTTCATTCTGACAGGCAGCCAGGGCCACTCAAGTTCCATATCTTCAGTCTAGTAGGAGCTGACTTTCAAAAACTTCACTGGGACGTAATTCCAGTGAAATTATAATTTAGTTGTTTGATTTTAGAGCTAACACTGCCTACTGTATTTGAAAAGCCACCTGGTTTCTGGTAATTCTGATTATTCCTTGGTATCTCCCAGTATCAAACTTTCTTTAATTTGGAGATACGTGATGAAGAATGACAGGCTGTCTTCTGCTTTTATCAAAAGATACTGGTTTTAAAGTCCACATTACTTTTGCCGTACCACAAATACCCATTCCGTCCAGTCATGTCCTATTTCCAGGAACCTCTCATTTCTCAACTCCTTCATTCACATTAAACAACAGGCTGCAAAGTACAATTTTACATTGGTATGCCGATTCTTCCCTTCCCTTTGCAACTTTTAATATTTTAACACGTGGTGTTTTTCCCTTGCCATAAAAACTAGATTTATTATTATTATTATTATTATTATTATTATTATTATTATTATTATTATTATTTTGCCATTGTCTGAATGGTAAGTCATTAGCTACAGTAGGCATTGTTTGGAACAAAAATATCATTCTGGGCAATATATTCACCTTTATCACAGAAATTCAACCCAGTGGAGATCATTTTAATTTCTCCCATCCTTACATATCTTTTTAAATCTCCGTCCATGTCTTAACATAATTATTTTTGTCTGGTTGACTTTGTCTGTCAAGTGCTTCTGTACTGAGTGGACTTCCAACCCGGAGTTGGTAACCAAGAAAAGGTTATGGGATGAATCAGGATCAACAGTGGAGAAATGGGAGCAAAACCTACTGAATCAGGTTTCCAAATGGAGAACCTTGTTCTCGGAGACATGCTGCAACAAAACAGAGCCCTGTTTGTTCCCACTTTGGCTTTTTGTTGACTTTCACCCCCGCTTTTATATATATATAATCAAATTAATCCTATTCTTCTCGTGCAACCCTTAATGGCCAAAGTCATTTGGCAAGCGCTCATAAATCTTTGGCCTGCATCAGCCAGTGGTTTGCAGTTGTATCCATAGCAACCCGTGTAGCAAGAAATAAAATTTGACGGGGATAGGCACTGCCCTGCGGAAAAGAAAATGCGAGTTTGCAAGAGCACCATAGCCATTTTCAAATTAAAAAAAGCAGAACTGGGGGGCAGGAAAGGGGACGGCATTGGCAGGGTTTTGTCTCGTTCGTTTTCTCCTGTTGCCTTCCCCCACCCACCCACGCATGACACCTTTCCTTGCTTTGCAAACCAGGGGAGCTGATGGCTCAGCCGTTCTGTTCACTCCCAGCCACCGTAGTTTTCGCTCCATAGGACGCACCTGACCATAGGACGCACCTAGTTTTTAGAGGAGGAAAACAAGAATTTTTTTTTTGCTTTCTTGAATTGTCCTAGGCATAGCAGCCAACTCCTTTGCCCCCCCCCAATTAAATATTTGAGGAAGCTTCTTTTGCAAAGGGCGAAAGCTCCATTTTTTTGAGGATCAGCTCAAAGTTGTGCAGCTTTTTTTGCAAATGGGAAAAGGCCCATTTTGGGGGGGGGGGTCAGCTCACAGTTGTGCATCTTTTTTGCAAAGGGGGAAAGCTCCATTTTTAAGGATGAGCTCAAAGTTTTTGAGTTTCCTTGCAAAGGGAAAAAATCCTGTTTTTATGGGGTTCAACTCAGAGTTCTGCAGCTTCTCTAGGAAAGGAAAGGGACCCATTTCTACAGTTTCCAGACAGATAATCTAATCAGCCTGTCACATGTCTCCCTCTGCAGACAGCAATTGGGGCCTAGGCAAGGGGCCGGGAGGGGCCGGGAAGGGAGCTAGCGTCCCTTATCTCCCTCCCCGATCTCTTGCAATCAGCTGCTGAGCGGGTTCCTTACAACGCCCTCTTTCCCTCTTGTTAGCCTTTAGCTCTTTCTTAAAAAACAAACAAACCACAATCTGCCTTTGGACTCTGGGCAATTCGGCTCAAGGGACCACACATTCGCTCCATAAGACACACAGACATTTCCTCTTTCTTTTTAGGAGGAAAAAAGTGTGTCTTATGGAGCGAAAAATACGGAACATCCTGGCCTCTGTTTGCCAGAGGAGAGTCCAGAGAGAGGGAGGGAGAGGGAGAGCAAGAAGAGGGAGGCATGCCAGTGCTTGAGTTAATAAATGAATTCAGCTCACAGCTGCATCTCCTCACCCCCCATGTCCCCCTGCTTAACATCAACCTTGTTTCCCTTTCCAGAAACGTGGAGCTTTTGTGTGGACGAAGATAAATCCAGAGAAGGGGGAGTCAGTTCCTGAGGGGACCAGAGCCCAGCCAGGCTCTGGGGGACCGGAGCTGCTGGAAGAGCCAAAAGCAGAGAAAGGGGGCTCTGCAGAAAGCTGCGTGACCTCAGCTGGCCTCCGCTTGCCGGATTCTCCAGAGATGCCCCCAGACTCCAACCTACGCTTATCAAAAGCAGATAGCAGCGCAGGAGCCAAAACAGATCCCGGAGCCCCGGAGAAAGGACAGGAGGGGAGTCCAGGGATTTCTCAGGCAGGGGAAGTGGATGTTGGCCATCCCTCGGGGGAGAAAAGGCCTCTCAGCCCTCCAAAGATGGGCTACCTTGAGAAACAGCAGGAGGACCAGTTGCCCCCCATTCATGAAGCCACGCAGTCTCTGGCAGAAATTCAGAAGGCCTAAGAGGTCCAAGTGCGGGGGTTGGCCTGGTGTAATTTCAGTAACGCCAAACACAAACTGACACCAGCAAACGGTCTGAGGCAACGCGCTCTCGCCTTTACATAACAACAGCTGCAGCGTGCTTTGATGCCTCTTGAAAATGAGAGTCCTATATTTATATATATATATATAATCCTATGAATCTTTTATTATGGTTTCTCTCTGCCGTTGCAGTTAGGTTATTTCCCTGCCCGCCCCCTCAACTCAAAATTATCTGGATTATCTGCTCGTTTGCTGGGGAAGGTTCCAGAATGTCGAGAGCGACTTAAGGACGCCGCTAATGAATAATGAGCAATTAATGTCAGCAGTTATGTTGCTTTGCTTTCGACATTTTGACTATTTGCAAGCGTTGGGCGGTGGGGTGTTTTGGGTTCCTGCCTGATACCTTTAAAGTGTGGCTTCTTGGCAAGAATGGCAAGCAGATAATAGTAAAAAAATTTGGACGTGCTGCGTTGTCATCCTGTGATGAGCAGAAGCCATTGTTATTTCTGTCGGAAACAGTGACAGAGGAGGTAATGTCCATTAAGAATGTAAGTTATGTTCCATTGCTCAGCCCAGTCAGGAAGGGCACCGGTATGGCTACCTTCACTTTTTGCTGTAACCGTTTCCTGGAATTTGTCCTCAAGGTCAGGGCTGCAGATCGGATTAAAATCTGTATACAGATTTCTCTTCACGGTACCTCTAATGCTATTTACCTTCCATTTCACACTTTTAGCAATGATCCTATGAGATAAGCCCTGAAAGACACTGCATCCAACTCAAAGGTTGTTTCCAGCGGTGGCAAGCCAAATTCTTTGGAGAAACTTAGGGAGCGAGCAGGCCTTAAAGGCAACAGCGTTTAGAATCACGGAATCATAGAACTGTAGAGTTAGAAAGGGCCTTGCGGGTGATCTGGTTCAACCTCCTGCAATGCATGAATCTTGACGAAAGCCGCCTTCTATCTGGGACTAGCATCTAATAGGGAATCGTACAATTGTAGAGTTGGAAGGGTCCCAGACGATTGTGTATTCCAATCTCCTGCAATGCAGGAATACGCAACTGGCCCGCACAGGGATCGAACTCATGACCTTGGCATTATCAGCACCAGGCTCTAACCAACTGAGCCACAAAGAAGCGTAGTATCTCTGTACATGGGGTTATCAGGACTGATGCCTCCCCCTCTATGGATTTCTCTCTTTTTAACAAGCTTATTAAGCCTATACGTGCTAGATGCTTGTGTAGGAAATATGCCTAGAGGGGGGACAGGATCGTGGCCACTCCATAGCTGCCAAGTTATCCCTTTTTTAAAGGGATTTTCCCTTATGCTGAATAGGCTTCCTTGCGAGAAAAGCGAAAACTTGGCAGCTATGGGCCACTCACGCCTGCCCCTCTCACCTCCTATGTGCAACTAGCATAAAAGCTTAGATGCATGCAAGTTATATATGTTTAGGGTTTGTCTTCACCATAAGGAACACTGTCAGGCCTACCTACATATATGGACAGTCTCCCATACGCAATCCACATTGACAGTCAATAATAATAATAATAATAATAATAATAATAGAGCGACAAAACATCAAACATAAAAAACTACCCTAAACAGGGCTGCTTTCAGAAGTTTTCTAAAAATCAGATAGTTGGTTATTTCCTTGACATCTAAAGGGAGGGCGTTCCACAGGGCGGGCGCCACTACTGAGAAGGCCCTCTGCCTGGTTCCCTGTAGCTTTGCTTCTCGCAGTGAGGGAACCGCCAGAAGGCCCTCGGAGCTGGACCTCAGTGTCTGGGCAGAACAATGGGGGTGGAAACGCTCCTTCAGGTATACTGGGCCAAAACTGGGCTTTAAAGATCAGCAGCAACACTTTGAATTGTGCTTGGAAACATACTGGGAGCCAATGTAGGTCTTTCAAGACCTGTGTTATGTGGTCTTGGAGGCATTCCCAGTCACCAGTCTAGCTGCCGCATTCTGGATTAGTTGTAGTTTCCAGGTCACCTTCAAAGGTAGCCCCACGCAGAGTGCATTCCTCTGAAATCTTGGAGGGCCACTGCCCATTTGGGTCATGCTGAGTAAAATGGACCAATGGCCTAACTCGGGATTTGGCAGCATCCTATGTTTTGGGCTGACAAAAAAGTGACCTGTAAAGCAACCCTTTAGCTCCTACCGGTAAGTGCTTAGGAAGGAGCGTTGGCATAGTGATGTCACCACCCAAGACCATCCCCTTCAGGTACCACAGTGGGTGGGTGGCTGCCTGGCACAGGGCTCTAGTTACTAGATGAGGACAGGGCCGTGGCACCTTTCATAGTGATGCAGATAAAATTTCCGCAGAGTTGTGGTCTATGATGTACAGGGATTCTCCACACCGGACTTGTGGGAATGTTGTGGATAGTAGGAGATGGTATGTTGATTGAATATTATCCTTCCTCACCCTAGTGAGTCAGTAGCAGAGAATATTCCCCGGTATATTGCAAGAAGCTGGTTGGTAGATTCAATTGAATCTCTTTACTTAAGCAATGCAGTCTGGCTTGTCCAGATTGGGTTTGTTCCTGGTAAATTCCCTTTTGTTGTTGTTTAGTCGTTTAGTCGTGTCCAACTCTTCATGACCTCATGGACCAGAGCACGCCAGGCACTCCTGTCTTCCACTGCCTCCTGCAGTTTGGTCAGACTCATGTTGGTAGCTTCGAGAACACTGTCCAGCCATCTCGTCCTCTGTCGTCCCCTTCTCCTTGTGCCCTCAATCTTTCAAAAGATTGGACAAAGACAACAGGCATATAAAAATTCCCCTTTAATCCCTCTTAAAAAGAATAAAGACACAACAATCTTCTTTTAAAAGGAATGAGAATAAATTTACTTACATTCAGTTCACAGTAGGTTCCCTGAAGGCAGGCTTTAGCTTGTAGTTACAGAAAAGGATTTGAGTTCATCCCATATGGGAATGAGCCCATGTCCTGCTGGCTAAGAGCCAGCAGACAGCAAAATACATTTCTGAAGAGAGTCAAAGAGTTATCATCATCATCATCATCATCATCATCATCATTTATTTATACCCCGCCCATATGGCTGGGTTTACCCAGCCACTCTGGGCGGCTTCCAGCAAAATATTAAAATACAATAATTCATCAAATATTAAAAACTTCTCTAAACAGTCAAAGAGAGCATGGCATCAAGAGGAAGATGGTTGTGTGACTGGCACTTTTACAGGGTTTCACAGGGCCATGCCCATCTAACTGGTCACAGGAAGGGGGAGGATGCTCCAGACAGGTGTGACAGGAAGTCCTCCTGGCTGGAGTAACATCCCCCTGTGTGTCCACTCTGGGCAAACTGGAAGTGTTGCACTTGACTGCTTAGGTTACATCCTGCAGGACTCTCCTCCAGTCATGCTTGGGATCAACAGGCGCTGGAAAACGTGCTTAGGGCTTTTTGACTGAGGCTCTTCCCCAAGCTTCTACCAATGCTTTCAGCACAGCAATGATTGAGTGCTGCTAAAATGTCTGCCGTCGGAAGCAACCTCCAAATGCTGTCCGTGCAGGATTGCTAGTTTGGAAACCAAAGAGCACTCCTATGCCTTTAAAACCTCCCAAATATGGCAGGAAGCAAGGCAGCTGCAGTTTTCCTGCCTGTTCCCACCCAACCCCTGTTCTTCCCCGACCTGGTGCAACTGACTGGGGCTACAGCTATGCCGCACGGCAAGCAGCAGGGCCCAGGAAGAGGCTGGGCAGGAGAAGGCCCTGCCACTATGGAAGATCTGAAGGCGTAGGAATGCTCTGCAGGGGACGGGATGCTCAAAAAATAAACTATTTCTGGAGGGGTGGGGCAGTAGTTTGGATGGCTTGAGTCCCCACTATTGCTCAGCAATATCTGCTGCATACGCCATAAACTATTTCAGTGTTTTAAACAACTGGATGGCCTGCAGGGAGCCTTCATTTTCTCTACAGTTCTGCCTATAAAGTTTACAGCTGCAACAGTATGCCTTTCCCTTCTGTATTCCCTTTAGAGATCTGTCAGACTCGGTTCTCTCAGCTTCTCTCTCTCATTCTACACATTTCTGCAGCAATTTGCAATCTGTTTTTTTTTACATATAACAAAACAAAACTTCACAAATTCTTCAGCATTTTGGTGCAAACGTTTCCTAATAAACGCAATCATGTATGTCGTTTTGACAAATGCACACATTTTTGCAAGTGATTTCTCAGAATATAACACAAATGTAACGCGCTGCTGACGTCTGAAAATCATGCTCCCCGAAGTCGCTGCTGCTGCTGCTGCTACAATCATCGTTAAAAGTATTTTAGGAGGCCTTCTAGGGTCAGTTCCAACTTCCAACATATAATTAAAACAACTAAAATATACCAGAAGCACCATAAAGACAGCAGTAGGAGGAATCCATAACAATAACATAGCAGCGTGTGCAGCATTCATCATTGAAATCAAGCAAAATGGTTATCCCCATTGAAATCTGGTTCAATAATATTTGGAACGTGGCTCTGTTGAATGCCGTACTCATCACAGAAAAGTAATTAAAGGCACTTCAAGGATAGACACTTTTCGTGAGAATTTGCTTCCTTTCTTTCCCTTTGTTAATGAGACAGGAGATACTTTAATTCCAACACGAGAATCTCTGTGGGGAGGATGTTTGAATTGGTAATACATAAACAGACGCGTTGCTTGTGTGTTGTGTGAAGGGGAGAATACATATACATAACATACCATGCCAAATACTGGACCTACCCATAGCAGCTGCAATAATTTAGCTATATGCCATAATGAAAACAAAAGAAATATTTCAGAGCAGATCCGCAAATTTAGCTTCCTGCCCGCCAGCAGGAATAAGGAGACACACAATGTAATGTAGCTTTTCATCACCAGACAGCAATATATAAATCCTCTAGGTGTAATAACAAAAGCCTTCCTGAAACTCGGCTCATGGTGTATTCACATTACCGGCTGGTTTTTTTTGGGGGGGGGGAATGCATCAAAATGCAGTATTTCCGAAGAAGTATTTCCGAAGAAGCGGACTGTCTCACCAGAGTAGTGCATGCTCTGGTTATCTCCCGCTTGGACTACTGTAATGCGCTCTACGTGGGGCTACCTTTGAAGGTGACCCGGAAACTGCGATTAATCCAGAATGCGGCAGCTAGACTGGTGACTGGGAGTGGCCGCCGAGACCACATAACACCGGTCCTGAAAGACCTACATTGGCTCCCAGTACGTTTCCAAGCACAATTCAAAGTGTTGGTGCTGACCTTTAAAGCCCTAAACAGCCTCGGTCCAGTATACCTGAAGGAGCGTCTCCTCCCCCATCATTCTGCCCGCACACTGAGATCCAGCGCCGAGGGCCTTCTGGCGGTTCCCTCGCTACGAGAAGCCAAGTTACAGGGAACCAGGCAGAGGGCCTTCTCGGTAGTGGCGCCCACCCTGTGGAATGCCCTCCCACCAGAGGTCAAAGAGAATAACAATTACCAGACCTTTAGAAGGCATCTTAAGGCAGCCCTGTTTAGGAAAGCTTTTAATGTTTGATGGATTTCTGTATTTTAATATTTTGTTGGAAGCCGCCCAGAGTGGCTGGGGGAACCCGGCCAGATGGGCGGGGTATAAATGATAAATTATTATTATTATTAAGTGTCAGGATAGACACGGATTGTGCTAAGGTGCTAAGGTACAGGAAATGAGAATGTGCACACAGTCTGAGACATATTTTTTTCAAAAACATCTCCCTTACTTGAGAAGACGAGGCCTGCCTAACGTACAGATGCCTAGGCTATAAAGGAGTTGTTGTTGTTTTGTTTAATTGCTAGAAATTTTGATCTGATAAAGACTTATCGAGGCAGCACTGGCATTTTTCTCCAGAAACGTTTTGAACTCTGGCGAAAGCCTTTCAAATCATGCCCTGGCATTTGTAGGGTTATTGGCACTGGATAAATAAGCCCCCGCCATCGAGCTCCTGGGATCTGCATGTTTCTCTGCAATAAGCAGTGACTTTTTCTAACATTTCAAAAGCATTGTGGGGAACCCAGACATGAGGCATTACCTCAGAAACAGCTGAGTAAACTCTCCAGCTGGGCCATTGATCTGTGCGAACTGAAAACTCTTCAAAGCGGCAAAGAGGAGATTAGAGGGGACATTATGTCCTCACAGGTCACTGGGAGAGGCTCTAATGGCCTCCTTCCCATTCCACTTCAGACAGCAACACGTGCTCTTATGCAACCAGGGATGGCAAACTCTAAGAACTCCCACCATGGAGCTGCTTTCGTATCAAACTGCCATTGTATTGTTCTTTTTTGCAAGCAGACAATTGGAGCATCACTTCTAGACGGGGTAGGGGATGAAGAAAGAAATGCCCTCCTTCCTGGGGCAACTCCCATCATTACCTCCTATATAGCAACAAGTCACCTGTACTTAATAATAATAATAATAATAATTATTTTTATTTATACCCCGCCCTTCCCAGTCAACAACAAATAATAACACAAGTATAAAAGAAACAATTCAGTTAAAACGCAGATTAATACAATGTTAAAATTCAATTTTAAAATTAAAAATCTACGAATAAGATAAAACCATTATGAAATAAAACCTTAGGGCAGGGTAACCGTGGGGTCAGGCTGTGTCAGTCCGAAGGCCAAACGGAACAGCTCTGTCTTGCAGGCGCCACGAAAAGATGACAAATCCTGCAGGGCCCTAGTCTCCTGGGACAGAGCGTTCCACCAGGTCGGGGCCAGTACTGAGAAGGCCCAGGCCCTGGTCGAGGCTAGCCTAACCATCTTGTGACTCGGGATCTCCAATACGTTATTATTTGTGGACCTTAATGTCCTCTGTGGGTCATACCGGGAGAGGCGGTCCCGTAGGTACGAGGGTCCTAAGCCGCATAAGGCTTTAAAGGTCAAAACCAGCACCTTAAACCTGATCCTGTACTCCACCGGGAGCCAGTGCAGTTGGTAAAGCACTGGATGAATGTGATCCCGTGGCCGGGACCCCGTAAGTAACCTCGCCGCAGCATTCTGCACCCGCTGGAGTTTCTGGGTCAGTTTCGAGAGCAGCCCCGCATAGAGCGAGTTACAATAATCAAGCCTGGAGGTGACCATCGCATGGATCACTGTGGCCAGATCAGGTTGAGAGAGGTAGGGGACCAACTGCTTAATGCGGCGAAGATGGAAAAATGCCACCTTGGCTGTGGTTGCAACCTGTGCCTCCATGGAAAGGGAGGCATCCAAGGTTACACCCAAGCTCTTGACAGAAGTGGCTGACACCAATTGAGCCCCAGCGAAAGATGGAAGTTGGCCCCCTCGCCCCATGTCATCCCGACCCAACCAGAGGACCTCTGTCTTCTGCTTTACATATCAGAGACATACCTGTTTAGCAGTCTTTTTTTTTTTGCAAACAAAATTGCTAGGGCACGGGGTTCCCTGAGAGATCAAGCTTGTCACCATAGGAGGGGGAGACACCTGTGACTCTGCACCAGTCAGAGTCATCTCTGCCTCTTGGCCTCCCTCCTCTCCAGCTTCTGTCCCTGATTCTGGACTGCTCTCTGCCACCAACTCTCCCAGCTCACTAAACCCTGTTACCTCTTCAGCTTCAGACACCTCCTCCTCCCAGTCTTCTCCCTCTGACCACTCATTGTCATCCCACCGAGAATCCCTGGGCTCTGAGCCGTCTTCCCAGCTAGTTCTCCCCCCCCCCCCATTCCTCATCATCCAACCGGTCCACGACACACCGCTAGTCGAAGGCAACAACAGACAATGAGCTAGATTGGCCAATCGTCTGACTTTGTATAAGATACAGTAATTACCTAGGTTCCACTTGGGGACATGCACATTGAATGTGCGGACTTCTGCATGCACAAAGCACGTGCTCTGCCCCTGATCAACTTCATGTTGACATAGAAGGATATGAAGACTGCATTATTATCTTTTCCTTTTCGGTCCCCGCAAAATCAGTAGACTTTCTTCCCAGGCCAGATAAAAAGAACCACAGGCAAACTGCTGCAAAATAGCATTCTCACACCCGGTTATATTCTAAGTACCAGCTCCCGAAACCTTAGTTTCAGTGTGGAGTTATACCAAGATGCTTTCTCAGTGTAGGAGAGAAAGAGAAAGAACTCTTTTAGCAGCCTCCTTACCTAGAAATGTGACTTTCTTGTCTCCTAGGTTACCAGGCAACTGGGGAGGAACTAATTGGCCAAGCAACCTGCGGCAAGGCGAGCGTTGCGAAGGAGTCTGGCACCCAAGCAATTAAGGATTTGCCACAAGTGGCACATGAAAAAATGGACTCTGGCTCTTCGGCGTAGAAAAGTTCCTTGCAGCTAATAAAGGCAGACCTGTTTTCCAGCTGACTTCCTGTTGAACAGTGAATGGACAGGACATACCATAGCTGCCAAGTTCTCCCTTTTTTTTAAGGGAAATTCCCTTATGCTGAATAGGCTTCCTCGCGAGAAAAGGGAAAACTTGGCAGCTATGGGACATACCCACATTGTAAATCACTGTTTGGGTGACGTTTTTACCCGTTAACCTCTCCATTGGGGAGACTTAGGTGGCTAGGTTTACAGGAGCCCAGGGTCTGGACTGATCACACCAATTTGGGCTTGGAAGGAATGTTCTTGTGCGGGACTTGTGGCTTTCTAGATGTTGCCTGAGTCGAACTCCCATCAGTCCCAGCCAGCAGGGCCAAAGGTCAAGGATGTTACAAGTTGTAATTTGGTGACATGCGGAGGACACAACCTTGACTGCCTCTGTTCTAGGTGGGGTGGCCATATTTCAAAAAGTAAAAAAAAAGGACACCCCAGAATTGTTGAGTTTTTTTCGCAAAACCCCCCACAGTTTTTTGATTGACTTGCCCAAGATCCTGGTAATGTCCGGGAAAATCCAGACATATGACAGCCCTTGTAAGGTGGCATACTCCCTGTATCTTCAAAGCTCGTTCTGTCCCTCAGACAATTCTGGACACTGCAGTTTGTTAAAGTTTGCTGGGGGTTGTATCTCTGTGAGGAGTAAACTACAGTGCCCAGAATTCTTTGAGGGGGAATATGTGCTTTGAATGTGCCTTATAGGTCTATTGTACACAGCGTGACTGTTCTGTATTATGTGAAATACTGTATATTCATGCATATAAGACTACTTTTTGACCCAGGAAAATCTTCTCAAAAGTTGGGGATCGTCTTATACGCCCAGTCGTCTTATACCCTGGAATATATGGTATTTATTCACCACCTACTAACCAAAGTACCTGAGGTGGCTGTGCCATTTTAAGGGGCCAAACTTAATTTTTGCATTTTTCTTTTCAGTGGGATATATATATATATATCTGTTCTTCAGTGTGAGGAATTAAAACCAGCTGTTATCGTTGTGACTGGATAACACTTAGCTTGGTAAGTCTACGTCTGATGAAGAAGCACATTAGCTGCTTTTGGAAAGCCAAATGTTTTTTAAATGTTACGTTTCGAAAATGTCAGGTACTGCTCAATAATAGTAGTAATAATAATATTAATAATAATAATGATAATGATAAATAAATAAATAAATAAATAAATAAAATAATATATAATATAACTGCAAGTACATGGGAATCGTTTTTAGTGATTGCCATGAAATTTCACACGCATTTTACTTACCAAGCAAAACTGAATTATATTAATTTAAGCAAAATATATTTTGAATTCCCAAGTCATATTGCAACTTTTTTTTAGCACACCCCTAATTTTTGGAATTTGAAAGTTGAAAAATGCAACATGTCCTGGTTGTAATGCTTTAATAATGTCCCCTTTATGCCTGTATGAAAATATGTGTACATGGAAATGTTCCTAGAAACCTCCAACTGACTGTACAAAGGTAAGACTCACACCTGCATACCCCGAAAGTGTCCCCCCAAAACATTTTTTTTTATTGCAAGACAACAGTGGCCATTTTGGGTGCTGTGATCTCGCGCAATTTTGTGGCACGATTTCCCCCCAAATAAAACACTTGGGGGGGGGCTGCGATCATGCGGTGTCCCAAAATGCACATTTTGGGCTCTCTGTGCCTGAAAAGGTGCTTTTTTGGGGGGGGGGACGGGACTACGGTGTGAAATCACGCAAGATCATGGCAACCAAAATGGCCACCATGCTATAAAAATGGGAAGATGGCGTCCAGGAAGATGACGTCCCGGATTTTGGCTTCCAAGTGTTGGCTGTTATGTACCTTTGACTCTACCCATTCCTATCTCTGGCCCATCCTGGTTCCCCACCCAGATGGGGTACGCTTGTCTCCTGAGATACATGGATATCATAGATCACCACTGATGCTAAGCCAGTCCTGCAAAACCTACGATTCAACAACCTAAATGCTGCTCCCCGGCTTTAAATGGCAGCCAATCAAGGGCGTGATTAAACCCCTGGTTTTGCTGTCTGCCTGGTACTGAAGCAAATGAAATAAAATAAGGAGATGTACTGCGTGACTGACCGACCACCATATATTAGTCATACACCTTATGCAGGTCGGATAATCAGTGACTTTGAACTTATTGTTCTCATCTCTCTCTTTCCCCATCTTCTGTCTTGGCCTAAGTGCACTTGTGACGCAGCCCCTTGTTTTATCTCAATCCCGGCTATTTAGAGCCCTCTTTCTTGGAGCCATTGACCTTTCAAAAAGTAAGAGCTCATTTGTGGATCATTCAATACTAACACTTAAAAGCGGCTCAGCTGGGCCTTGAGAGCACCTACAGAAGGGGAAGGTGGCGTCAGCAAAGAGTTTCATGCAGCACTTATTTGAAACTGGAATCGGCACTGCTTTGGGGAAGGGGGGTTATAGTTCAGTAGTAGATTGTGTGCCAAATGTCCCACGTTCAGCCTCCAGAATCTCAAAGAAGGGCTGGGAGAATCCCCTGTCCGAACCCCTGGGCATACCCGCCAAGTTGCTGCCAGAGAAATAAGGGACCGGGCCGGAAATAGCAGGCCGGAGGTAGCGCTGCCGCCATTTTGGAACTGGGCAGAGCATGCTCATAAGTGACTTTTGATGCTGCTTTGCCCAGTTCCAAAATGGCCGCCACGCCAGAAGTCGCACTGCAGCCATTTTGGAACTGGGCAGAGCAGCATCAAAAGTCGCTTCTGAACATGCTCCACCCAGTTCCAAAATGGCCGCCACGCCAAAATAAACCAGGAAAAAACAAAAAAATCTGTTTTTTCAGCTAGGAATAGCTGTAAAAATGGGGATTTCCTGGGGAAAACGGGAGACTTGGCAGCTTGTATACCTCAGACCACTGATCCATCTAGTTCAGCTTCAGTGTAGAAAATGCTGAGCTAGATAGATCACTTGTTCCAAGTTGTATAAGGCAGATTCCTTTGTTCCCACGATGCCTATTTGCAATGCCAGGACACAAATCAAATCATATCCTTCAGTAGGGTTGCCAATCCGGGCTAGTAGTTGCCGTATGTCCGGGCTTTCCTGGACATTTTGCCGATCCCAGATGTATGGCAGCCCTACCTTTGGCATGTACAGCAGCCTTCCCCAACATGGTGCCCTCCAAATGTTTTGGACCACAACTCCTATCAGCCCCAGCCAGCATGGTCAATGGTCATGGATGATGGGATTTGTAGTCAACAGAATCTGGGGTGGGGGTGGGGGCATCAGACTGAGGAAGTCTGGTTTACAAAGTGGTTTTCCCTATTCAGTGTGGAATCTCCTATTGGGCATCATACAGATGGGATTTTTAAAAATGGCTTTTGGATAAAATGGAATAAATTTTGGGAAGATTGATTACCACACCCTCTCATTTCATAGTTCAAATATGGTTTCATTGTTTTAAATTAGCATCAGGACTGAAATAGGTAGTGGAGCAAGCCATTAAGATTAGCATTGGGATCATTCATTGTCTTGCCCAAATACATAATAATAATAATAATAATAATAATAATAATAATAATAATAATAATAATAATAATTTATTATTTGTACCCCGCTCATCTGGCTGAGTCTCCCCAGACACTCTGGGCGGCTCCCCATCAAGTGTTAAAACAATACTGTACAGCATTAAATATTAAAACCTTCCCTAAACAGGGCTGCCTTCATTTTGCGGCTTGTCTGATGCCAGAGGAAGGTGGAGTGTCAAGGTGGGCCAGAGTTCTCCACCACACCTGAAGGCAGCAAGCTAGTTTAGTGGGTGCAGCAAGGACTCCCCTATATTAAAGGATGCCATATGGAGGAGGGAGAAAGGTTGTTTTCTGCTGCTCCAGAGAAGCGGACACAGAGCAATGGATTCAAGCTACAAGAAAGAAGATTCCACCTAAACATTAGGAAGAACTTCCTGACAATAAGAGCTGTTCGGCAGTGGAATTTGCTGCCAAGGAGTGTCCTTCTTTGGAGGTCTTTAAGCGGAGGCTTGACGGCCATATGTCAGGAATGCTTTGATGGTGTTTCCTGCTTGGCAAGGGGTTGGACTGGATGGCCCTTGTGGTCTCTTCCAACTCTATGATTCTATGATTCATCCCTCCTTGCAGTAGTTCTTCAGATATTTTGTGAAAGGGGAACTCAATGCTACGATGGATCCTGAACCTGGGACATGCGAAGAGGGGTGTCTGCTTATGTCCACAACCCACACTAACCAAATGGGGAAACTATGGGAAACTAGCAAACTCAAATCGGCAAGGAATCTTCTTAATCATAACAGGCCAGGTGAGGTCAAGTGGGGGCCCCTGCCGAGACATTCTTCTGCCTGACATGAAAGACATGAAGGCGCTCGCTCACGTGCAGAAGCCAGGAGACTGAACATGAAATCTTCCTCCAAGTTTAGCTAAGGGCTAACTTAGGGGTACCAGGGCTAACTTAGGAGCATCATCCTACAGCATCCAGCACCTGAGGCAGCGGCCTCATTCTGCAAAATGCTAGGGCCAGCCCTAGTTTTCTGGCCCTATCATAAATGGATGGTTGGGGTCTCCCATTGGCCGGTTAAGAGACTCTACTCCAGGCATCCCCTCCAGATGTTTTGGACTACAATTCCCATCATCCCTGACCACTGGTCCTGTTAGCTAGGGATCATGGGAGTTGTAGGCAAAAACATCTGGAGGGCCGCAGTTTTGGGGGTGCCTGCTCTACTCTCACTGTTGGCCTTCTCTGTCACCCCCCTGAAATTCGCAGCTACAAAGGCCCAAACGGGTTGCAGCTACACACACAGAATTCTTCTGAGCGTGTCGCCGAACTCCTGGCCATTTTCGCCCTGGTCAAGAGAAAGGATAAAGTCAGCCCTTGCAACAAGTGTATGCAAGCAGTATACAATAATCTGAAAATGCAATTGCCCATTTCTCCAGAAATTGGCTGAAGAGCAAATCTTTAAAAGCCCTGTTCCAGCCCTAACGAGTCCTTCTCCTGCTTATTTCTCGGAGATACAGAACAGTTTGGAGAGACAGAAAAAGGAAGCTTTCCTTCCTGGCTCCGGACGGCAGCTGCTGCTCCCTGAATGACAAGCGCTGGCTGTTCTGCGAACCAGCGGCCAGAGACAGTGCACAAACACAGAGAAACACAGAAGCTGCCTGGCGCCGGCTGGCCCGCAGTTCCCTCCCCATCCTTGCCCTCTCCTCTCTCTCCCCCCCCTTTCCAGACTGCAGCTTGGCAACGGGCATGGAGGAAAGAGCAGAGATGAGGTAAGGTGTGGCTTCCTCCAGCTCGCCTCTCTCTCTCTCTCTCCTCTCATCGTGGGGGCTTTGGGTTCATAAAAGCAGCGAGCTGCTTTGTTTTGGAACGATGCCACTCCATCTGCGCACCAGGGTTCCATCCTGGGTGGAGGGAGGCCTTGGCACCCGAGAGAAGCCAGGATTTGGTGCCCCCGAGAGCCACAACACAAGTCTAATTCTTGGGACTACAAATGCAGCCAGCTTCCTCACACAGCTCCCTTGAGACCCTGAGCGTGCCTCATTTGGAATACTGTACAGCATTTTCTAAGTTCGTAGATGTATCCCATAAAAAAACAACGGCACATCATGAGATTTAACTGCAATGCGCTCCCATGGGGCTACCTTTGAAGGTGACCCAGAAGCTACAACTAATCCAGAATGCAGCAGCTAGACTGATGACCGGGAGTGGCCGCCGAGACCACGTAGCACCGGTCCTAATGGATCTTCATTGGCTCCCAGTACGTTTCCAAGCACAATTCAAAGTGCTGGTGCTGGACCTTTAAAGCCCTAAACGGCCTCGGCCCAGTATACCTGAAGGAGCGTCTCCATCCCCCATCATTCAGCCCGGACACTGAGGTCCAGCGCCGAGGGCCTTCTGGCAGTTCCCTCCCTGCGAGAAGTGAGGTTACAGGGAACAGGCAGAGGGCCTTCTTGGTAGTGGCACCCACCCTGTGGAATGCCCTCCCTTCAGATGTCAAGGGAATAAATAACTATCTGACTTTTAGAAGACATCTGAAGACAGCCCTGTTTAGGAAAGTTTTTAATGTTTGATGTTTCGTCGCTCTATTATTATTATTATTATTATTATTATTATTATTATTATTATCAAAAAAGTGTAAAAAAAGTGTAAAACGATGCCTATATTAGGGGAAAGAATGCATAAAATATGTGAGAACAACATACAAAATTGCACTACGCATGGGGAAATCTGCTTGTGAAAAAAAATTGCATAGTGGAAGAAATTCACACAAAAACGCCAACCAATTTTCACGAGGAGACGATCCGCGTAAGCTGACGCCAAAATGCGAGGAACTGAACTGAGCACTGGGGAAAGGGGGGGAAACGGAGAGAACCTGAAACTGACAGGTTTCCTTAAGATCTTAAGAAAGATATTGTCTGCTTGGGGATTTGAGAATTATAACATTAGCCTCTGGCAGATCTTATACAATTTGGCAGCGGGGGCAGCTCACCAGAAGAGCTCATTCGCTCTGCTTGCTCTGTAATTCTTGCTATCAGGAGTTCGACTCTCATAATGTAAAGTAAGCGCATCACTTTTCACATGTGCCTACACTGGAGGCTACATGCAACATGAATGCATCCTGATGGAGGTGAGACTGCCCCTTCCCCTTTTCCACACTTCCTAGCAGTCAGGGTGGGCCCCCCCTCTTAACTGTCCCTAGTTTGACAATCCCCAGTAGGCATTTCCCCTTCTTAGAACTCCTGCAGTTTTGTTTTCCGCCCAGGCATGGCCTTGCATATTTATGGCCTTGATCCAACGCTTATTAACATCTACCCAACTAACTCCGCTTGACTACCGGGGACCTTGGATTAGGCCCTAGGGGCATGAACGACCTCCAAATGTGCATTGGAACCACTGCTTTGATCAAGCAGGGAAAAGCTTAGTGGGTTCCAACAGGTGGAATCCAAAGCAAAACAAACCCAGGCTACAAATTGCAATCACATTCCTCCCGTTGATAGTCAGTGACCCTTATAACAATCCACCAGTGGGCATAAGAACTTGTCCGTGAATTATTTGAAACAAGATCAGTGCTATTCATAGCCATATGAATGGTTCAATACTGTCCATGATCCGTCACCAGGAGGAAAAAAAGTAGGCAAGTGGGAGGGACAGGTTTATCTTCTTTACCAAACTTCTTGCTAACCCTCAGATACTGGTACTTGTATCTGGGGAGTTGGCAGCCCCTAGTGTGGTGACTCCCTGGAAAAGACCCTGATGTTGGGAAAGATGGAGGGCACAAGGAGAAGGGGACGACAGAGGATGAGATGGTTGGACAGTGTTCTCGAAGCCACCAACATGAGTCTGAGCAAACTGCGGGAGGCAGTGGAAGACAGGAGTGCCTGGCGTGCTCTGGTCCATGGGGTCACGAAGAGTTGGACATGACTAAACGACTAAACAACAACAGTGTGGTGTAAAGCATTTCATGATTTTAGCAGGAAGTTACAGGATATGCATGGGCTGAAAAGCAACAACAGTGCAGCCACCCCCAAAGATTTTGCAGGCACAAAGAGTACTGGAAGCAGCATTGTGTGTGACCACCCTGAGAGCATCGTGAGCACAAATCGTCATGGAAGTGCAAAAAAATTGGCATCTTGGCTGTTGGAAGTGACTCTCCAGGGTTTCCTCCTACCCCTACATTGGGGTGTCAACTTGAATAAAATATTGTTGGGGCCCAGGTAAGCCCTGCCCCGCATAATCGATCACATGACACAGCGCACTTCTTATTCTGTGACGATCCCTCGTAGCTGAGTAAGATTGTCTTCCATAAACACGGTTTTAACAATGAGTCCGTAAGTGACTGTGGAGGCCAATTCTGGATCCACACGTCCTTCCACAGTGGGGACATAGGTTTCCGGGTGGGAGTTGATCATGATGAGGGTTTGCCAAGCGTGCCTTCCTCTTAGCACGTTTCTCCCTTTCGTCCTGAGTTCAAGTGTCTTCAAAGCCCATGACACCTTTAGTAAAGGCTGTTCTCCAATTGGAGGGCTCACAGGCAAGTGTTCCCCAATTGTTAGTGTTTATACTACATTTTTAAAGATTTGCCTTGAGACAGTCTTTAAACCTTTTTGTTGACCACCAGCATTACACTTCCCATTTTTAAGTTTGGAATAGAGTAGCTGCTTTGGAGGACAATAATCAGGCATCCGAACAACATGACCAGTCCAACAAAGTTGAGGTTGAAGAATCATTGCTTCAACACTGGCGATCTTTGCTTCTTCCAGTACACTGGTATTAGTTCGCTTGTCTCCCCAAGTGATGTGATGGGAATGCCCATCAACTTTTCAGGGGCCTGGCCCCCTCAAATATTTTATTGTTGGGGGGTGGTGGCAAAGCCCCCACAGCCCCTAGGATTTGGCTCTTATGCCCCTATGCAAAGATACCACAGACTGAACCTGGCATGCAGAGCAGATACTCTCACACCCTGAGCTACAGCCCTTCCCCAAAGTGCTGTTTCTGCCTGTTATATAACTGAGTCTTAACTACTTGGGCCATTTCAGGAAAGCTTATTCTTTCAGTATTCAGATTCAAACCAAACAAACACAAAAGCTACACTCCTCAGATTTTTTGAAATGATGTTTATAATACACCTGGCCAAGGAGCTTATCTGATCTGTTGGTGGTGATTGCAGTGCACTGGTGTGGCCTGCGTGTATTTCTCTGATCTTCTAGCTTTTGAAAGATAAAATATTTTTTCACTGGAGCGAAGGGAGTTGAAGTCCAGGGCACAACTCTTTTGTCTGGTCCTCCTGACTGAGCTCTTTGTCCAAATGGAATCTTGAAATGCAGCGGACTGACGGACACACCTCTCTCATTTTCTCCTGGGGAAAGAATCAGAATTTAAATATAACTCTGTTCTTTCCAAAAGGAAAGTTTTCGTTTACAGCAGGCTAGGGATCCGCCCTGTTATGTATCTTTTGTTTATTTGCAAGATTATTTCCTGTTTCTACCACCCTCCCCAGCATACCCTTTCAGCTGCAAATTAAAAATAACATGGCACGTGGTTGCTGGAAGATAGGCAGGGGCTGGGTAATCACAAGTTAAGAACAGGGCAGTTTTCGGTATTAGGTATACAGTACAAGCAGTGGTACCTGGGGTGCGGGTGGCACTGTGGGTTAAACCACAGAGCCTAGGGCTTGCTGATCAGAAGGTCGGCGGTTCGAATCCTCATGAGGGGTGAGCTCCTGTTGCTCAGTTTTGCCAGAAGCAGCTTGGTCATGCTGGCCACAAGACCTGGAAGCTGTATGCCTGCTCCCTCGGCCAATAAAGCAAGATGAGTGCCGCAACCCCAGAGTCGTCCGTGACTGGACCTAATGGTCAGGGGTCCCTTTACCTTTTTACAAGCAGTGGTAAGCTAAGAAGCAAAAAATTCTGATGCCTAAACCAAAGGAAGCCCGTATCCAAGAAGAAGATAACTAAGGGTGCATCCACACCTCAGTCTAAAGTGGAATATGTAACCCTACATGTTTCCTTTAACCCTCCCTCATCCATACAACATTCACTGTAAATAGCTGCTGCCCCAAACTTTGTCCCTTCTAAATCCAGAGCATCTCTATCCTCGGGAAATCTGAAAATGATATCTGCTCCATCTTCTAAGTGCTGCTACCAGATTTCTGTGGATGCCTTTGTCCTTTTGTTCTTTTCCTTTTCCTTTTCCTTTTTTTTTTAACATGAAACAGTTTCTACAGAGGCAGGTTTGCTTGGGACGGCGAATAGTTTCATTTAATTTCATTTGTTATACATATGCCGCTTTTCACTCGTACGAGTCACAATGTGGCTTACGAACAATGAATTCCAATAGCACAATAGAACGTCACAACTGCAATGTAAAACCATATGGAACAACCCACAAGTCGTCAGCAAAACAATTGCAAAAATCATAAGAAAAACCACCTTCTTCTGTAAATCCCTACACCAAGCAACTAAAAATGAATCACAATCAAAGTCATATAATAGTGGGAGGATGGAGATGAAAATGCCAGGTGAAAATCATATCCAAATGTAAGCCACTCAGGTAACTGCCAGGGGACAAATTCCATTCAATTAGATGTCTATCGGAAGCTGAGAAACAGGACATGAGCATGGAAGCCCTCTTCCACAATGTGCATGTACCGAAATTGTGGGAAAACACCATATGGATACACAGAGTGCACTTTTTAATCCTATGATTGCTATTAACCCCCTCTTGCTTTTCAGACCCACAGCAGCCAGTTTTAGTTCATCAAACATAAGCCACAAAGTCTCTCTCTCCCCGCCCCACTCCCTCATCGCTATTCCCCCCCCCCCCCGGTGCCACCACTGACTTGAAATCAAACGCATGACTTCCAACTGCACAGATATAGTCTTGCCCTGCGTCCTTCCAGAGATAATTTCCATATTATCACATGCTCTCGGTGAAAGAGGGTTTCAGATTGTTTAGCTGTTCCCGCAGAACACTAAAATGCAAACCATGTTACATGTAGAAAATCTGTTGAATGGAGGTGTTGCGAAGTGTCCTGTGCACAAATCCTCTTGGAGGGCTGAAAGGAAGGCACATGTTAAGGGGTGATATGATAGCCATGTTCAAATATATAAAAGGATGTCATATAGAGGAGGGTGAAAGGTTGTTTTCTGCTGCTCCAGAGAAGCGGACACGGAGCAATGGATTCAAACTACAAGAAAGAAGCTTCCACCTAAACATTAGGAAGAACTTCCTGGCAGTAAGAGCTGTTCAGCAGTGGAATTTGCTACCAAGAAGTGTGGTGGAGTCTCCTTCTTTGGAGGTCTTTAAGCAGAGGCTTGACAGCCATATGTCAAGAATGCTTTGATGGTGTTTCCTGCTTGGCAGGGGGTTGGACTGGATGGCCCTTGTGGTC
Organism: Zootoca vivipara; assembly: GCF_963506605.1. Taxonomy (NCBI): domain Eukaryota; kingdom Metazoa; phylum Chordata; class Lepidosauria; order Squamata; family Lacertidae; genus Zootoca; species Zootoca vivipara. The sequence continues at coordinate 108,790,508 of NC_083278.1, forward strand.
TCTTCCAACTCTATGATTCTATGATTCTATGATGTTTTCCTGATTGAAGTAAATTTGTCTGTAATATCACTGCTGTTGGGGAAACAATTTCTCACAGCCACACACTTAAACTGGGGGGTAGAGAACCTTGTTCAGCCCAAGGATGGCAAGCATGTTTATAATTTGTGACTTTCCTTCGAGTAATCACAGGAGGTCCATCATTGCGGGGGCAGAGGTTTCCCTAGGGTTACCACCAGACGTCCCCATTTCCCGGGGACAGTCCCCGGATTTGGGAATAAGTCCTCGGACAAATTCTATCCCCGGAATGTCCCCAATTTCATCTAATGCCCCCGGGAAACGCAGCAGCGGCAGTCTCAGCAGTTGGCTCTGGCTGACTTCAGGAGCTGCTCGGAAGTCCCGATATGATGGTGGTGCAGGGGCTCTGAGATGCAGCTTCCGGGCTGCCTCCACCTTCCCTGACCCCAGCAACAAAGCTGTGAAGGGAGGCTTCATGCTGCCTATCAGAGCTCGAATGCAAGCAGGAGGGGGCAGGGAGCTCTCAGTTAGGCAACGGGAAGCATCCCTTCCCAGCTGAGGGCTCCCCACACCCTCCTGCTTTCACGCAAGTAGGAACGGGATTGGGGCTGCTCCGATGGGAAGGGAGGCATCGCGCTGCCTGAGCCTCGCTGCCGCCGCCACCACTCTCGGCCCTCCTTCTCCGCCTTCCATGCCTGACCCACCGCGAAACCACTTCCCCACCCACACCCCGAAGAACCAACAACTCAGGGGCTGCCCAGGCTCATGGAGAAAGGAGATAGAAGCCTTGGAGGAAGGGGAAAGGTGGTGGTTGAGGTCAAGGCAGCGACCGCCTCTCTGCCACCGCCATTGCTGCAGCATCAACATCCTGAACATTTATTTATTTATTTATTTATTTATTTATTTATTTATTTATTTATTTATTGTGTCCCCAGATTCATTGAAAAAAATCTGGTAACCTTAGGTTACCCCACTCATTTGCTCTCTGGTTCTGCCTATACAGACAGGATGGAAATCAAGGGAAAATATGTTATAAAAAGATGGCCATCACAGCATTTGGTCACCCGGGTGCCCTAGAAATGTTTTGGGACTGGCAACTAGTTGGAGCTGATTGGAGTTGTAGTCCAAAGCATTTGGGACGTATCAAGTTGGCGAAGGCTGATCTAGAGCTTTCAGAAATGTTCCTTTTGTAGTTGTCGTTATCATAAGACATGAAAACAGTGGACACACTGGGGCATAAGGGCAAGGTTATTTATTCACATCTGTCTAGAGGAAGAATCAAACTGTCTGTCAGAACTTTTGCCCATCAAAAATAATCGCGTCTCCATGTATTTCACAAATGTGGAACGCCTAAGATTACCTCAACCTTTATTGGGGCATGCGGCACACCATGAAAAAGCAGAAGAAATAATAACTATGGGGATATTACAGGAAATTATGCAATTGGTTATACTGCTGAAATGCTTTAAAAGCTGTTGCAATTGTTGCATTTTTGTTAAAGAACAGTTAAGCACCCACCGGTGAAGTGAGAGGAGCAGATGTATGTCACTATATGTTGTTGCGATTGCTATTTGCAATGTGGAGTCATGGACGAAATCACACACACCCAGCCTTTGTAATAGCTGCAAGACATGCAGAAATCATAACAGGGGTGCCTTTCCCAAGAAATCAGGAAAGGGTTCATCCAATATATTTGGTTTTGTCAGGTTCCTGTTCAACAAGGCACAGCTCTCATGTGAAATGATGCCCGCCATCATGAGCTACTGCAATCTAGCTACTGCAAACTAGCCTCTTCCAGGACTCAGTGAAGCTCCCTCCATGCATTTTCTGGTTCCCGGATATATATCTGGTTTGGCTTCTTCAGGTTCCAGAGGAGGTGGTGAGCAACCAATTCTGACTCTGATATAATGGGGCCAGCAGAAATCGGAAGATACTGAAGGACCTTTTCAACTCTGAGAGCATAGCAGGGAAAGTTTTTGGCATAACTAAGCACTAATAAACACAAGCCCTTTTAGCTTTATGACTGCCTGAATTTAGATCAAAGTTACAGCCAAACACCCAAGCCCCGTACGATAAGGGTTCTTCTGCACTGTGGAGCTGTAGACAAAACAAAGCTGGTTTTATGTTTGCAATGGAAATAAACTTCTTCCCATGGGAAATGTATTTAAAATGAACATACATTATTTTCCTGTGGAAGTATTCCAACCACCTCAGATGTCACCTCCAGTATATGCTCTCTGGGTTAATATGGTTTATACATGCAACATAAACCTTCATTGTAGACCGACCATCAGAAGATAGCTTTACTTATGTTTTAAAAATCTGATTTAAGTTCTTCATACAAAACTTTGCCATCTTTCATTCCTGCAAGCTGGGGAATGTGTGATGCATTTGCAAAGCCACCTTGACTAAGATGGTGCGTCAACAAACATTGGACTATTAAACAAGAAGTCAAGATTCTGAAATGTGGGAGCTTATTCCAAAAGCCACCATTGGCACGGCCTTGAGGAGCGTAAAAAAAAAAGCAGGCATCTGTGTTAATTCACTATACAGTATATATCATATAGAGTGTTAAACAAGGATGCTGAGGCCCTTAACTCCCTGGTTTCTCTCCTCACAGAACTGTAATTCCAGAAGAAGAAGAGTTTGGATTTGATATCCCGCTTTATCACTACCCGAAGGAGTCTCAAAGCGACTAACAGTCTCATTTTCCCTTCCTCCCCCACAACAAACACTCTGTGAGGTGAGTGAGGCTGAGAGACTTCAGAGAAGTGTGACTAGCCCAAGGTCACCCAGCAGCTGCATGTGGAGGAGCAGAGACGCGAACCCGGTTCCCCAGATTACGAGTCTACCGTTCTTAACCATCACACCACACTGGCATGGCGTACAAGGTGCCATTTTAGGGACTCCACTCTGGATTTGTGTAGGGTTTACTCCTTGTTTTCTCTTGAATATTTCCCACAAGGCAGCAGAGGTTTAGGATCAGAGTTTTTCTTCTCTTACGGTAGATAGGCTACCTTCCCAGGTTGATGTCCCCCATCTGCCCCTCATTTCCTCTACTACAGCATGTGAAGAAATCACCTGCTTGACTGTTGGACCTACTATTGGCCTCATCCTCTGAATCCATGAGAGCCTTTCTTCACGTGCAGAGTCCCTAACTCACGGACGGTGCATGTAACGTACTGAAGAAAATAATAGAAACCACTTACCATTTAATAGGCTGCTGCCACCATTACTTGTTAGAAGGAAGGCTATCTTTAATATTTTATTCCCCATTACTGTAACATGCTGGCCTAAGAAGCAAGCCAGTGTAAACTCAGCCACATGGGTTAAAATCTGCCCTTATCAATTAACATTTAACAGCAAGGTTTAAAAAAACCAAACTTTTATTGATTAATCTACTGGTTGATTGTATTAATCCCACACTTAACTCCTGATGGAATCCTCTTTTTTCACCCTCCCTGCCAAGTGAGAACAGAAGCCCTGTAAAGAGATGAGCCATCTCTCTAACATAGTTGTCAAGTTTTCCCTTTTCTCACGAGGAAGCCTATTCAGCATAAGGGAATTTCGCTTTTTAAAAAGGGAGAACCTGACAGCTATGCTCTCTAAAGGCTGGTCCACATAAGTGAGCCCCATCTGCACTATAGATTTAAAGCAATATTATACCACTTTGAATATGGCTCCCCCGCTCCGAGAATGTTGGGAATGGAAGTTTGTTAAGGGGTGCTGAGAGAACGCTATTCCCCTTGAAGAATTACAATTCCCAAAGTTCCCAGGAAAGAGGAATTGGTTGTTAAATTACCCTGACAATTGTAGCTCTGGTGACGGGAATAGGGGTCTTCTAATGATGCACCATCAAAAGGGACCCAGGTGGCGCTGTGGGTTAAACCACAGAGGCTTGCTGATCAGAAGGTCGGCGGTTCGAATCCCTGCAATGGGGTGAGCTCCTGTTGCTCGGTCCCAGCTCCTGCCCACCTAGCAGTTCGAAAGCACACCAAAGTTGTTATGTACTGAGCTGAATCCTAGAACAATAGGATTCAGAATCAGCGGGAGCTACCCAATCCAACTCCAGGTGGAAGTGAATCCGCAACCTGATTGGCCTGCTGGAGCAGCCAATCAGGCGGCTGGCAGAAGTGAATCTGCTACCTGATTGGCCTGTAGGAGCAGCCAATCAGGCTGCAGGCAGAAGTCAATCCACAATATAATTGGCCCACAGGTGTAGCCCTGAAGTAGCCAATCACGCAAGGCCCATTGTGTAAATAATGTATATAAGCAGATGGTTTTGGGAAAAGAGCTATTCGTCTTCTCTTCTTCTCCTTGATGAATATGAGCTGAATAAAGAGCATGAAATTCACTCTCGACTCCGAGTATATTTCAAAAGTGCAAGTAGATAAATAGGGACCGCTCCAGCGGGAAGGTAAACGGCGTTTCCGTGCGCTGCTCTGGTTCGCCAGAAGCAGCTTTGTCGTGCTGGCCACATGACCTGGAAGCTGTCTGCGGACAAATGCTGGCTCCCTTGGCCTATAGAGTGAGATGAGCGCCGCAACCCCAGAGTCGGACACGACTGGACCTGATGGTCAGGGGCCCCTTTACCTTTAATGATGCTCATCACCCTTGGCAAGCTAAATTTCCCAGGATTCTTTGGGCGAAGGCATGACTGTTTAATGTGGTTATTATACTACAGTACCTGGGCGCTTTTTCAGTCTGGAGAGCTATATCTATCTATCTATCATCTATCTCTCTATCTATTCTATCATCTCTCTCTCTCTCTCTCTCTCTCTCTCTCTCTCTCTCTCTCATAGTTAGAGACGTAATAGAAGCAGGTGGTAGCTCTTCACAAAAAGGTACAAGCTCCATGCTTTTTGGGTGAATGATGTCCTCCCTCTTTGACCCTCTTGTTTTGCCTAGCAAAACAAGTCATGTAGGGCCACTCAGCATATCCTGAAGACTTGGAGCTGACCATTCCTGCTCTCTTTTTCCTGCTCTAAAAAGACATTCAGTGTCTATCCAGATTCCCCCCCTTTCAATTAAGAGATTATTTAAACAAGTTACGCCCTGATGAAGTACCATTTCCTCTAGGGTAAGCCTAGCCATTGTGTGCCTCCATGTTCTCGTGGAGATGTTTATAATACTGCTGAAGCAGAACTGCCAAATATTCGCTGGGCGTCTTTCGCTGCTTTCAACCGCCAAGGCCTTTCTGAAGGTTGAAACTCAGAAGGCCCAGCTTGACTTTCCCAAGGTCATGGGAATTGTTGGTGCTGCACACCATCACTTCCCAGATCTGGGCTGTTGATCATCCTCTTCCCTCATCCAGCACATTCTCTGTAGTAAGTACTTTCGCCCCTAAAAGCACACTTCTCCATTGCAAGTGTCCCTGTTTTCCAGGAACAGTCCCAGATTTACAGAAGCCGTCCCGGTTTCTTCTTTGATCCCAGTATGTTCAGGAGAACCAGGATATTATTAGGCCTCTTGCCCCCAAAAATGTTGTTGATCAGCCACTCAAAGGGCACATTTTAATCTTTCGAATTTCTAGAGACTGCAGTGGTACCTTGGTAGTCATAGAATCATAGAGTTGGAAGAGACCACAAGGGCCATCCAGTCCAACCCCCTGCCAAGCAGGAAACACAATCAAAGCATTCTTGACATATGCCTGTCAAGCCTCTGCTTAAAGACCTCCAAAGAAGGAGACTCCACCACACTTCTTAGCAGCAAATTCCACTGTCGAACAGCTCTTACTGTCAGGAAGTTCTTCCTAATGTTTAGGTGGAATCTTCTTTCTTGAAGTTTGAATCCATTGCTCCGTGTCCGCTTCTCTGGAGCAGCAGAAAACAACCTTTCACCCTCTTCCATATGACATCCTTTTATATATTTGAACATGGCTATTATATCACCCCTGAACCTTCTCTTCTTCAAGCTAAACATACCCAGCTCCCCAAGTCGTTCCTCATAAGGCATCGTTTCCAGGCCTTTGACCATTTTGGTTGCCCTCTTCTGGACACGTTCCAGCTTGTCAGTATCCTTCTTGAACTGTGGTACCCAGAACAGGTGAGGTCTGACCAGAGCAGAATACAGTGGTACTATTACTTCCCTAGATCTAGATGTTATACTCCTATTGATGCAGCCCAGAATTGCATTGGCTTTTTTAGCTGCTGCATCACACTGCTGACTCATGTCAAGTTTGTGGTCTACCAAGACTCCTAGATCCTTTTCACATGTACTGCTCTCAAGCCAGGTGTCTCCCATCCTGTATTTGTGCCTTTCATTTTTTTTGCCCAAGTGTAGTACCTTACATTTCTCCTTGTTAAAATTCATCTTTGGCCCAGTTGTCTAATCTATTAAGGTCATTTTGAAGTGTGATCCTGTCCTCTGGGGTATTAGCCACCGCTCCCAATTTGGTGTCATCTGCAAACTTGCTCAGGATGCCTTACAAACGAATCGGCTCCCAAACGTCACAAACCCGGAAGTGAGTATTCCAGTTTGTGAATGTTTTTGGGAAGCCGAACGTCCGAAGCTCCTGCAGCTATTTGGAAGCAGTTCCTTGGTTTTTGAACGGACTCCTGGAACGGATTAAATTCGAGAACCAAGGTATGATTGTAGTTACAAAATTTTAAATGCCCACCTCGCATATGTCATACTCACAGAATTTGCATTTGAGGGGAAATGAACATCACTTTTTTAAAAATGTCCTAAGGTGGCTGAAAAAATTACTGAATGGCAACATGCTCTGTTTCCCTGTCTCTTTTCCCTCAAACTTTCCTAATGGCAACCTTAATTATCCCTGAGAGCCAACCAATACTTTTACCACCCGTTCGAATAAATGAATCCTGTAAAAAGTCTTCTGTCTGCAGAATTGAGTAGTAGCCTTATGTGTTTTATTACACTAAAACTTCAGCGTCGTTGCATTTACCACAAAGGATTCTGGGTGGATTTGGAGCTAATCATTGTACAGGGTTAGTATACAGCCCAGTGTCATCCGGATAAACAGGGAAACATATGCTGTTAGTTTGCTCTAAGAACAGTGCCTGCTTCAAGAAGTTTCAAAAGGAAATGCCACAGTTCCCACACCCAAGTAAAACAGCAGTGTGCAAAAGGCAGCAGTTGTGATTCACACAGAGAAGTGACACAAACCCTCCAAGTGTCCTGATTTTCTAGGGACAGTCCCGGAATTACGAAAGCCACCCCAGCTTCCGATTTGATCCTGGAATATCCCTATTTCCCCCACCAGTATTGGATACCTGTGCTGAACCACTGAACTATGGACACTTCTGCACACCTTCTGCTTTGAGAAGGCTCCAAAAGAGCTTCTCTAAAAAGAAAAGAAGCACCAGGCGTTTGACTCGGTGTACAACCAATTACAGCTCTTGACAGGGAAAAGGGGCCTGAACAGAGGTACAAATCTCTCAAGCACCGCTGAGAAATGCCCTGAAATCTTGAGGGGACGAGGATGGCATAGATAAGCGGTTCCTTGAGGGAGCCTTGTGGGAGGTTCACACTACTTGTTATCAACGGTGACTCATAAAAGCTCCCCAAAGGTGCTGTGAGGAACCTAGGCAACAACTTCCCTCATCACTTTAAGCACACAGGTACTCTGCTCCAACGTCAAAGGAAGTGGAATATGGATTCGGACGTGGTTATTAAAATGAGCTCTTAATTCTGTTTTTGCATGTTGCTTCTGATATTCTAGGGCTGACAGCTCCATATGCACGTTTGTTGACATCCTTTTTATTGTTTATTAAAATGAATGAGATGTTAGGGGGGGTAGTATCTTTGGTGGGTGACACATCATGCTCCTTCTGGGGTAGTTTGTCCCCCCACCCTGTATTCCGCTCTCAAATGTGGCTCTTAGAAGCTGCCAGCATGTGACAGCGGTCACACCTTGGGAAACGGCTTCGACTGTTGGGACTAAACCAGGCGAGGGTAGCTGATGAGTCTCGAACCTTCAGTGAGTTGGGGACTTCTCCTGCATGCAAAGACAGGCTGTGGCGGATTGAGCAGACCGGACCCCAATAGGGGGTCCAACAGCTGAAAATGTGGTTATAGCACATGGCGTAGAGGGAAGTGAGGGGAAGATGGGACTTGTCTACCTAGGAAGGTAGCCCATCTAGAAGGAAAACTCTGATCATAAACCTGCCTTGCACGGTATCTTTGGGAGAAGAAAAGGCTAAGGAGCAAAACCTATACAAAACTGAAGTAGAGCCCCTAAGTTGGTTGGATGGTGCCTTGTACGCCTCCTTCCGGCAATTCCTGCAGCCAAGCTGGTGCCAAACGCATTGCTCTGCTTTCCTTTGAACCATATTATTATTATTATTATTATTATTGATAATAATTTATTTATACCCCGCCCATCTGGCTGGGTTTCCCCCGCCACTCTGGGCGGCTTCCAACAAATACCAAAATACATTAAAATATCACAGATTAAAAACTTCCCTAAACAGGGCTGCCTTTAGGTGTTTTCTAAATGTTAGGTACGGTAGTTGTTTATCTCCTTGACCTCTGATGGAAGGGTGTTCCACAGGGCGGATGCTACTACCAAGAAGGCCCTCTGCCTGCTTCCCTGTAGCTTTGCTTCTTGCAGTGAGGGAACTGCCAGAAGGCCCTCGGCGCTGGATCTCAGTGTCTGGGCTGAATGATGGGGGTGGAGACGCTCCTTCAGGTATACTGGGCTGAGGCCATTTAGGGCTTTAAAGGTCAGCACCAACACTTTGAATTGTGCTCGGAAACGTACTGGGAGCCAATGTAGGTCTCTTAGGACCGGTGTGATGTGGTCTCAGCGGCCGCTCCCAGTCACCAGTCTAGCTGCCGCATTCTGGATTAATTGCAGCTTCCGGGTCACCTTCAAAGGTAGCCCCACGTAGAGCGCATTGCAGTAGTCCAAGCGGGAGATAACCAGAGCATGCACCACTCTGGCAAGACAGTCTGCAGGCAGGTAGGGTCTCAGCCTGCATACCAGATGGAGCTGGTAGACAGCCGCCCTGGACACAGAATTAACCTGTGCCTCCATGGGCAGCTGTGAGTCCAAAATCACTCCCAAGCTGCGCACCTGGTCCTTCAAGGGCACAGTTATCCCATTCAGGACCAGGGAGTCCCCACACCCACCCGCCCCGTCCCCCCAAAACAGTACTTGTCTTGTCAGGATTCAACCTCAATCTGTTAGCCGCCATCCATCCTCCAATCAGCAAGGCAGAGAAGGGGTCTTGTCATCTGGGCAGCCCAGGACCTCCATGCACCCTGCCCACACTTGCACCCTGGGGAGGTCCCTTCAGTGCTGGTAACACAGCAATTTTTTTTACTTCGCCATCTCGGAAAGGATGGGTGCCAGCAACGACATTTATACACCACATTTTCCTTATGTGGGCTCAAGAGCAGTAGGGACATATTGTTTTGGAGCTAAATCCCACCCCAGAGAGCAGGGAAAGCTGCATTTTAGTGAAAGTGGCTTCCTTATTTACTCAAAATGAGTATCCCATGCTGTCTTCAGAATCACATGTAGCTTCTCTCTCTCTGTGTGTGTGTGTCAATAAAATCAAGGTGGCTGTATAGGAAACGGAACCCCCATGCTCACCCCAAAGCTGGAGCCATTTCCCCACTAAAAACACTCACAACAGACCATTACATATTAATGTTATTTGTTATGTCCAGCAAAGGAACTGATATGGGTACATTCTGTGATTCCGAGAGGAAATCTCTTGGAAGGAATGACAGGAATTTAATAAATAATAATAATAATACACACACAGTGCAAAATAAAATAAAATATGCCAGCGATGAAAGGGTCAAGAAGCCCCTCTCCCTCCTTTGCACAAGGATTCTGCTTCATGCTGCAGCCCCTTGGGCTGCCTGGGGGGGGGCAAAAACCAGGGGCTGATGGGAAACCAGGACTTTGGCCCCTTTGCCCTCGCCGAAGTGGTCAAGCGGTGACTGGGCCGCGGCACCCGGAGCTCCACGCAGCCCGGCCGAAAGAGACAAACCAATCCCTCCCCCATTCCACTAAGCAGCGCCTACACGCGGGACGCGCAGGGATGAAGCGCTGGCGCCTGCCGCCTTCTCTCCGCCACGCAGGGGAGGGCCATTCCGCCGAGGGAGCCCCTCCTTCTCGCGCGCCCCCCACCACCTGAAACGTGAAGATGTGGTACATCCCAGGCCGGGCGCGAGAGCGTGCCCATCCCGGACTGGCCCGGTCAGAAGGGAGCGCCAAGGATGCGCTCAAGGGCGCGAAGTCCTCCTCCGAGTCATTGGGCTCACACATTCTTTTGTGCAGCCTTATGCGTGTGGAAGTCTCATCCGCTGCGGAAAGCGGGGAAAAAGCCCTGACTCCGCGGCCATCGCCTTCCCCACCGCGCGCCCTCACCCTCCCTGCTCCCTTATTCGCTGGGCAGCCGCGCGCGCCTCCATTACGAAGCGCGCGCGGGCTGTCCGTATGTGTTTGTGTGCGAACGCGAACGCGCAGGAGTACGAGCTTTCTGTCCCCGCCCCCTTTCCCCTCCTCTCCTCTCTCAATCAGTGCAGCTGTCGCTGTGCGGGCGGGCATCGGAGGGGGCGGGCAGGCCGGCTGGCTGCGGATTCCTACCGTCCACTCCCTTGAATCCCCCCTCCTCCCTAAACACCACCCGCCGCCCCGCTGCCATCCATTGGTAGCCTCCTCCGCCGCGGAGCCGCTGCCTGCTGCTCGGATCTCCTCTCTTCTCAGCCTGCCCCTCCCTCCCTCTTTACCCCCTCCCTCCTTCTCTCTGCCAGCACCAGCCAGAGAGGCTGCTGCTGCTTCTTGCTGCCTCTTGCTGCATCATCACCGCCACCACCATCATCATCGCCACCCACCCACCCACCTCCTCCTCCTCCTCCTCCTGCACTTCGCCGCCGCCACCACTGCCGAGAGAGAGGGAGCGCGCCGCATTGCATACAAGGGCGAAGGAGATCGGACACCCCCGCCCCCCATCTCCCCACCAGCACCACGACCCTCGCCAGGAGAGGTGAGCGATTTCGTTTCAGCTTGCCAAACCGGGCGAGAAGGGAGAGGCTTGTGCATAGCATAGATTTGGGGTGGGGTGCGGGGGTTGCCTCCTTCTTGTGGATCGGGGCACGGGGATCCCAGAGACGTTGGCACTCGGCCGTCGATCTGCGCCTGGCTCTGTTTGGGTGGCTGTTGTCGTGGGGAGGCGCTGCGTGGAAAGGGGCCGCGGTGGCGCTGCAGCGTCTGCGGATGATGGTGGAGCCCTTTCCGCAGGGACGAGCTCGCCCTCCCTCGAGGGTCACGGTGCCCGGCGGGCGAGATGCCTCTCTCCTCCTGCGAATAAACGCTTCCAGCATCGCGTTGCTGCAGGAGCAGCAGAGGCGCGACGATCATTAACTTAGCCCCCCTCGCTTGCTGTCTCGCCCTGTTTCCCCGACGCGCCTCCCCGGGACGGTCGGTGGGAGCCGAGGTCTGGCATTGCCAATAAGAGGTTGATCCAGGTCCGGGAGAGGCGGGTGACACGAAGCCGAAGACGGCGCAATAAAAGGCGACGCGGAGGCGCAGCATCCACGGCGAGCGACCTGGGCGGTTTGCTGGTTCGCGTAACGGTCCGTGGGTTGCAAAACAGGCGTGGTCGGTTGCTCCCTGGTCTGCCTCATTGTCTCCCTCCTTCGCTGCCCTCCTCCTCTTTGCACCCAGTGGCTTGAAAGAGAGGGACTGGTGGTCAGGCAAGCTTCATGTCCCTCCCTCCCTCTTCATACTTCAACAGGTTTGTGCAAATGGATCCACTTGGGGAACAGAGGTGGAAAGCGGATTGCGCGCGGGGGGCGGGCGTGCGTTTATTCTTCCTGATCATAATATGCATTTTTATAAGTCGCTTTCGGCTTTCCCCCACTGATTTACCTATCAGTATTAGATGTGAGGACACTCCCCACCCCCCACCTTCACTGTCCCCACCCCCGCCCTCACCTGCCTCCATTGTGATTTCTCCCTTGGGGAGGTGTTTATTATTTTCAGAAGCATGAGTGTGCTTGCGTGCGTCAAAGGTTGAGGGAAGAATCTGGATCAGACTTGTGTCTTAAATGATTTCACTTCTCCACCAACACCCCCCCCCCCCAAATATTTCTCTCTCTTTTTTTGGTGCCTGGGCAGAAATGCAGCAAAATGCATCCTTCCTGAATCCCTCCCTGCCTTCTTCCCTCTCTGGGACACATCTTGCATGAAAATCTCTCCCTCCCTCCCCCCCTTTGGGCATTACCACAGCCCCACCCTGCAGAAAATCAGGTCCAGTTTTTCCTCCCCCTTCCCCTTAATGCCAAGGGGACAGGATGGCTACTGCTTTGTCACTGGAAACCTTTTCCACTCCCTCCTCTCTCCGCCAGAAGCTGTCATATTATGCAGATATCTCTATACGAACTGTTGGCATTTCCACTTATTCCACCAGCAGCAGCCCCATTCCCCCCCCCCCCGTCTCTTGCAATGAAGAGGGGAGTAATGTGATTGCAGCCCTGCAGATCTAATGCGGTCAGATGGGAGTCCAGCCTGCAGCTGTGTGGAAGATTAATCTGATACTACAAAAAGTAGTGCCGTAAGGGAGGGGTTGCATTGGGGGGGAATGTTGTGCATGGAGAGAGGCGATGGCTGGGCATTTCCCTTTGCACCCGGACTGTTCTGCAGGCCGCTGGAAGGAGCCCAAAGCAAAGAAGTTAATCCTAGCTGGGCGTTGTGGGTGAAAGTGCCCTTCCATATTGGGAAGGATAGCAGGTTCCGCTTAACCCCTCCTTTTGCTCTGGAGGAAACGGTCATTTCGCCCATTGCCCTTTCACGTGAAACTCTGGGGGACATCACAAAAATAAATAAATTAAAATTGTGCAACTGATTGTGTGTGGATACGTTGAAAAAGATCGTGCTCATAGCTGCGCCTCAGAGAAAACAACATCCGGATAGACAATTCCTTTCCATTTGACGAGGGTATATATTTTTTTCTTTCTGATGGTGCTGTGCATTATTTGAAGAGGAAGAAACAGGAAGAAATTAGCAAGTTGTGTTTAAAGGTGTTAGTGCTGTACCTATTTTTTTCTGATCGTTGGAAGAATTGCTTTGTCCTGTTTCTCGTGTTGCTTTTGGCGATGGTTTTATGGACTTCGCTGGGGGATGGAGAACAGAAATCCTACATTATTGCAATCACATAAATTACTCACCGTCATAAAAAGGCACTGGATTCTGTGTATTCCTTGCAAATTTAGACCGTGGATGCTAACTGGGCCAACTCTGTATCGGAAAAAGAAGGCACGAAGGCACACTTGAGAGATTACAGCACAGCAGACAAGTCTGATAGACAGAGTCCCTGACAGCTACATTTTATTTTTATTAGCTTTGACAAACCTTATCCAGGGTAAGCCTTGCCAAAGAGTAACAATGTGCAACATCTGCATAGCTCTGTTGAAGTATTTGAAGTGCTTCTTGTGCTTTATCTTGTTGTGATCCTTACAACCACCATGGAAAAAGTCAGAATTACTAATATTCCCCACAATGCGGATGGAAGGAGTGAAGCTGAAAGTGCCTAAGGCCATGTAGTCTGTCCCTGGCAGTGGTGGGACTTGAAGCTTCCTAATTCACCACAGCTCTTTGGATATCCAAATGGCATTTCATAAAATCATAGACTTGGAAGGGGCCCATGGGGGGGTCATCTAGTCCAACCCCCTGCGATGCAGGAATCTTTTGCCCAGTGTGGAGCTTGAACCCACAACCCTGAGATGAAGAGCTTCGTGCTCTACCGACTGAGCTATTCCAGCTGCCATTTATGTAATTTCAAAATGTAGTGAACTGGGTGTTGTTTTTTTGTTTTGGCTCTCTCTTCTGACAAATTTCTTTTTAAAACCCCTGCAATTTTATTGTTTACCCTTGCATTAAAATGCGATAGGGATCCTCTTCCTCTCCAGACTCGTCTACTCAGGCCTCCGTGGGCTTATGGTAAGATTGTTCTGCATCATAAATATTGAACGAATCGACAGGATGTGCCAGGAAATGGAAAAAGCAGAGGGTGCTTTGAGATGCATATAAGAGGTCATTTTTAAAAAAAGGATTAGAGGTATTAGTGAGTTTAAGTGACTGAGTGGTGTTGTTCTTTTATGATAGCTAGGACTGGAACTTCCATGTTCCAAGGCAGTATATCATCAATTATGAGGCAGCAGGGTCAAACAGCTAGACTGCTAGAGGAGACCTAGCTCCATCATGCCCTCTCTTGTGATCTGCTGTGTGGCCCTTGACTGAGCTCTGTTGGACACAGAGAGCTGTGCTAGACGGATCTTTTGTCTGGCTCAGCAAGTCCACTTTGGCTTAAGTGCAGTTGTCACGCTTTCTCTATTGGAAATTGATTGGTATAGAGCATTGGTTTTTTTCCAGCCCGTGTGTTATGTGTCTCAATTAGATGTAGCTTCTCAGCACAAACGGTGCACTGTGCGGTGTGGGGAAATGATGGCCACACGGATTCAAAGGTGGCCGAGGCAATAGATTGTTTGCGGTTTTATTTTAAGAAATGGCATCAGTGTGACAGCGTCACGGGGGACCATTGTCGTTTTGAGTAAGAAACCAGGTGCAAAATCCCCAGCCGAGAAAAACACTTGCATGTACTCTGAAGCCTCAAGGGTGAGAGAAGCAAGTGCGCGATGGTGGCAGCAGGGGCGGCAGCAAGCAGGCAAGGGATCTTGGTCCTTGCAAAGCAGAGAAAGATTTTAACGTGAAGCTGGAGCAAGCGGTAAAGATTTTCCTGGACTGTACCACTTCACGTTCCTGTTGGTAGTGATGGTGGCTTTTGTGTGTGTGTTCGTGTGTCAGGGGGAAATCCTCTTTGGGCTTGCACTTAAAAACAAACAGCCTCAGCATGGTGGAAGGGAGAAAGCTGGGCTGAAAGGTCTCTTACACATGGGTTTTCTGCATGCAATCCCCCCCCTTTTTTGTTCAGGGGAGAATTCAAACATAAAACTCATCAGCTGACGCCTGAACTGGGACCAGGTAAAGCTTCAAGGCTTGGTTCAAATGCACATGTAAATGACGTAAAATTAACTGAACAGTTATGGTGGCACAAAGGGGTTTGCCTGGGCTGCATCAGAGGCCCTCGTGACTACTAGAGTTATCAACTTGGTGACCATGCAAACCAGCTGCCGTGCGGGGCAGGTTAGAAACAGTACCTTCGTGACATTGACGTGAGCTTGAGTTGTGCCTGTATTGCTCTGAAGTTTTATCCTGCATTTTATCCGTATAGCTGCTTAATGCAGACCTGAAACATAACACTTAAACTTCGGCAGACTAATTCAGTCCTCTACGTACAGTTAAAATGACTTCGTGGATTTTGTTTTTATCCTTCGTTTTAAATATTGGATTAATATTTGCAATCTTTGTGTGCACCATCCTGGAATCCGTGTTTGGACGAAGGCACGGTTTGGAAACTTTCAAAGTAAAACGTTTGATAAGTAAAAAAAAAAAAGATGCACATTTGAAAAAGCAACAGCACCTCAAAGATGCTATCTCAGTGATCTGTTTGACAACCCTGCAAGGTAGATCATAGAATAATAGAATTGTAGAGTGTGAAGGGACCCTAAAGGTCCTCTATGCAGGAATCTCAACTATTAGCTTTTCTATCTTCTCACAGCTGCCCCCTGCCCAAATCACTGCTTGCTGGCTCCCCCAATTTTGCTTATCAACATCACCCACTCACCATCAAGGGGAGGCAAGGTAGCAGCAACTGAAAGGCACCTGCCATTTTATTTACCCATAATGCCCCAACATCTGCTCTGGTCAGACCTCACCTGGAGTACTGTGTCCAGTTCTGGGCACCACAGTTCAAGAAGGATACTGACAAGCTGGAACGTGTCCAGAGGAGGGCAACCAAAATGGTCAAAGGCCTGGAAACGATGCCTTATGAGGAACGGCTTAGGGAGCTGGGTATGTTTAGCCTGGAGAAGAGAAGGTTAAGGGGAGATAAGATAGCCATGTTCAAATATATAAAAGGATGTCATATAGAAGAGGGTGAAAGGTTGTTTTCTGCTGCTCCAGAGAAGTGGACATGGAGCAATGGATTCAAACTACAAGAAATAATATTCCACCTGTACATTAGGAAGAACTTCCTGATAGTAAGAACTGTTCGGCAGTGGAATTTGCTGCCAAGGCATGTGGTGGAGTCTCCTTCTTTGGAGGTCTTTAAGCAGAGGCTTGACAGGCATATGTCAAGAATGATTTGATGGTGTTTCCTGCTTGGCAGGGGGTTGGACTGGATGGCCCTTGTGGTCTCTTCCAACTCTATGATTCTATGATTCTATTGCCAACATAGCATTGTTCCGGGGCATTGTGGGAAATTTAAAATGAAGGGCAGAATACTAGGCATGGATTCATCTTCTGCCACCAAATGATCCCATGGATGGGGGAATGTTTGAGTGGGAGGACCCAAGGCAGGTGTCAAATCCTGTGACCCCGCCAATGCCCTTGAGCCCCAGGAGCTGTCAAAGGGTGACACATGATAGACGCCAGCTAATGTCAGAAGCAAGATTCAGAGTTTCCTAGTCTGCAGCTGCTTTTCTGGGGTTGCAATCCTAGCCATGCCTACCCCAAATTCAAGTCCTGCTGAATTCCATGGGGCTTACTCCGAGGTAGCTGGGGTTAGGGTTTGCAGCCTTAGCCACTGTGGTGAGCATGGCTTACTGGAATAGATGCAATTTATGGTTTGAGAGCATTGATAGCCCTGAATGGCAAGAGCTATTCATGTGGCATTTTCTCATTGGAAAAAAAAGGATTGAGTATTATTTTGAGGGGAAGGAGGTCATGGTTGTGGTTTAAATGTTTTCTGGCAACATCCCAGGCATTCACCATGCCAATCCATGCTACTGAAGCTGAATTTTTACGGATGTGCGGATCGTTGTACCCTGATTTCCGGGATCAGTAAACGAGGGGATTGTTGGCCATTTTCTTCTGGGAACCAATTGAGAAAGTCACTTCCCCCCTGCTGATGTGTTTGGAAAATGTCTCAGTGAGGTTATGGAAAATCCAGCAGAAGTCCCATGAGTGACCCCACATGTGCACAGTGTCACATATTCTCTCTCTCTCTCTCTCTCTCTCTCTCTCTCTCTCTCTCTCTCTCTCTCTCTCTCTCTCTCACACACACACACACACACCCACACACCAGAATTTGAGATGTGTGCATTCATTGAACACTTTCCCTTATCTTGGGACTAGTATTTGTAGTTTTTAAGGAGGAAGTCTGGTGATGGTTCCTGTAACATTTAGGTTTTGCACTCTGATTGTGTTTAGAGGGTTGTTGGGTTGTTGTTGTTTTTTGCTTTTTTAATTGTGTATGAAAACATTTATGCCCTGTGTATGAAAACCATGAAGACTCAGATGACAGGCTGTATTCAGCTTTCCCATATGCCCACTCTGTTACTGTTTAATGATAGCCACCTTGAGAATGCTCCTTGTAGAAAGGGGAAACAACAACAACAATTTCTCCACCTTGGCTAGTATTGCCTACTCTGACTGGCAGCATTGCATTCTCTGATTGGCAGCACCTCTGGAGTCAAAGGAGATGCCAGGGAATGAAAGGAGGACTTTCTGCATGCCAAAGCATGCATCCTATCACTGACCTATGGACCATTAATGCATCTACAGTACTTGCTTCCGGATAAGCATAAGCAGGATCGCAGCCTTCAACTTAAAACAAAATTAAGAATCTTGAAGTGCCCATATATCTTACCTAATACTTGCCACAGTGAGCTTGGAACTTAGATACAAACTGCAGCAATTCTGCCAGTTGTAACTTACAAGCTACAGTGTATTTGTCTAACTCAGCATGGTCTTACAATGTCTCCTATGAAGTGTCCTATAAAATGGACACAAATCAAAGTCGTCCAAGAAGGTTCCTGGTGGCTCAGTGCCCAAACTACATTTCCCAGTGCTTTTTCCACCTCTGAGAAATTTCTGCGGAAGGAGGCCCCGATTGTCAGATCTCCATCGCACTTTTCCTGGAAAACATCCAATGGAAATGTGTACTTGGTTCTGGAGAGCTAAAGAAGCAAAGCACTTCCGCAGCTAGAGGGACACGTTTTATATAAGGCAGGAATACAGTCGTAACTTGGTTGACGAACGCCTTGCGAACCAAACGTTTTGGCTCCTGAACAGCGCAAACCCGGAAGTGAGTGTTCCCGTTTGTGAATGTTCTTTGGAAGCCGAACACCCAACGTGGCTTCCGCGGCTTCCAATTGAGTTCAGGAAGCTCCTGCAGCCAATCAGAAGCCGTGCCTTGGTTTTCGAATGTTTTCGGAAGTCAAATGGACTTCCGGAACGGATTCTGTTCGCCAACCAAGGTACGACTGTAGACACATGGAGAATCTAGACCTCAAAGCAATTCTATCTCCAACCCCTCCCAATGAGAGTATCAAATTTGAGTTAAGAGTAACCATCTTTGCATGGGAAACAAACCACTTTTTTAAGGTATCAAAAAGTGTTGTGGCACAGCCTTTGTTGCCCATGAAGTGGACAGTCATTTCTGTTGTCTTATAGTTACCATCTTTGGTTGAAACAGGTCAGGCAGGGTTTTGAAGCCCTGCAAAAAGCCTGCAAAATCTGTTCACCCACAGTAAACCGTAAATCAGGAAAATGAGTCTACGTACAGCTGGCAATACTGGTTCTTTTATACAGCTGTCAAGTGTAAATTAAAAATACAAACACCGTCTTTCTTCAGTGCAAGTGTAAGGCCCTCATTTACTGGTGGTGGGCGGGATGAATAATAGAGACCAGCCTTTTAGTATTGTGAGCATGAATAAGATAAATGTTGTCATACATTTGCAGATTAGGAAAAATTATAATGTAGTAATAAGTGATACAACCATCACCTAATTATCTGATCTAGTTTTGATCCAGTAACTTTTTGAGCTTCAAAATGGGGACTTAATATTATTATCATTCTCGTTTAATTTATTTATATACTTAATTTATATACTTATATATTAATCAGTTAATTAATTTATATACCAGTTACACACCAAGATGACTTATGTGGTTTACAGATGTAAAGCCAATTAAGAAATATTCACACTCAGTTAAAATATACAAAAAAAAACACCCATAAAGAAAATATTCAATTAAAAAAAACCATTAAAAACAGAGCAATTGAAACAGGGGGTTGGGCTAGATGATCCTCCGGGTCCCTTCCAACTCTACAATTGTATGATTCTAGGAAAACGGTTTAAAGAGCAATTGAAACAATTCGATCAGAAAGTTCAAGTTCAGGGAAATGCTTGTCTAAAGAACGGTCCATCTAGTTCAGTAAGTCGTGACACAAGTTTATTTGTTGTGACCATCCTGGTGATTTCAACCCAAAAAGGAAATATATTCCATGCCTGCTGTGCAGAGTATGCGTAAATACACTGTTAAAACACATCGATAAATCAATTTATACGTATATGCCTTGAGATACAGACCTACACGAGTAAGTTTCTATATGGCCTCAGTATTGTCTAGACTAGAGACCAGTTTATCAAGCTTGGGTCTCCAGCTGTTTTTTGGAGAGAGCTGGTGGAACGCTATTAACTGATGGGGGTCTCTCATATTTCAGCAGAGAGGGCATTCCACAACACTGGCGCCCCTAGTGAAGAAGTCCACCTTCCAACTGTACAATTCTACGATTCTATGGCTCCCAGTTAGCAGCAGTTAAGAGTGGCCATTAGATCCTGCCTCAACCCTGGTGGCAGGGCAGTGTCCTCAACAGCACCCGAGAAGAGCAGGCTGAGCTTGCCTGTGCCACCTGGTCTGGCCTGTGCTCCCTAGACAGCATCTGCACACTCATCCCGTCGCCTGAGGCAGCTGCCTCCTTCTGCTCAACGGTAGAGCTGGCCCTGGAGGGAACCAACGACTGATGGGGGATGAAGGGGCCCTCAGCCTCGTTTCCACCCGGCACTTCCAATAACAAATTGGAAGTGACCATTTCGATCAGGGAGTGTTGTGAGACCCAGGGGTGCTTTCATGTATCCAAACTTCTGATTATCGGACTCTTTTGAAGAGTTTTGAAGTCGCTTGTATTATGGATGCTGTGCGGTTTTGTGTGTGTAAGCATGACTTTTGTGATGTGGTGGCTCCCGAGATATAATCCCCTCCAAGAGGAGGCTTCTCAGAGGATATATTTGTTGGCCTTCTGGTGCAGAAAAGCATTTGCAGGCTGGTGATTGGGCAAACTGTGCTGTCTTAGTAGATTTGGTTTGGTCACACTGCCTATTCTGAAACCCTGGAGAAGAGCCACCACAAGTCAGTCTAGATCAGGGTTTCCCAAACTTGGGTCTCCAGCTGTTTTTGGACTACAACTCCCATCATCCCTGTGATAGGAGTCAGGGATGGCGGGAGTTGTTGTCCAAAAACAGTTGGAGATCCAAGTTTGGGAAACTCTGGTCTAGACCAGGCATCCCCAAACTGCAGCCCTCCAGATGTTTTGGCCTACAACTCCCATGATCCCTAGCTAACAGGACCAGTGGTTGGGGAAGATGGGAATTGTAGTCCAAAACATCTGGAGGGCCAAAGTTTGGGGATGCCTGGTCTAGACAATACTATGCTAGATGGACCGTTGGTTTGACTCAGTATAAGGAGGCCCCCTCTTTTCCTATATTTATTGGGGGCTTTCAGAATGGCTTGTCGATGCTTTCTTGAAAGCCTCCAGGTAACCTGGGGAGTCAGGATGCAAAACCTTTAAATAAGAAAAGAAAGGTGTAGATGGTTCTATAGTTGTGTGGCTTATTTTTTTTAGCTTGGCTGTGAAAGAGAGTGATTAGGGTTTTAATGACGAGAAGGGAAAATAGTTCAGCGGCCACCTGTGCGGTCAATAGTTGTGCTTCTCTTCCCAAGGGCAAATTAAGGTTGGAGAGTTATTCGAGACATGCTGTCTAATCCACACAAACTTTCTTTGCTGAGACATGGCATGTTAGGAACTGTGAAAATTAACATAGGGACGTAAAGGAGAGCCCTTTCAGAGCAGACCAAACACCCATCTACTACAGTGTCCTCTTTCTCAGTGTGTCCAGCCAGATGCCTTTTGGAAAACCCACAAGCAGGGCATGGGGGCAATAGCCTCCTCCTGCTTTTGTCCTACAGCCGCTTAGTATTCAGAGGCAGGCTGTACCTGAAGGTGCTTCCAGATGGGTCTTTGTCACGGAGTGGGTGGTCTTCAGGTATGCACTTATTTTTGCAGCCACCTCACAATGTTGTGGGCATCAGAATGCCAGGCCATATACCCCACTGTATAAACCAGATTTTTCTCCTTCTGCAGACCATCTTTTTTTAAAAAAAAAAACATCCTGTTGCCAACAGCCCATTTGCAGTATCTCTGTGAGCAATATGTAATGTTAAGCCCTCGAATGGAAGCACCATGATTCAAGAGGCAGCATTAAGCCATTCCAGCTACTAGCCATTATTACGGTAATAGTCTTAGCCTCGATGAAATTGTCTGTTAAAAAAAATAGCAAAGAAAACCAGGAACTCTTTCTCCCTTAGATCGAGGGAGGTTTGGGTTTTTTTTTCCCCATGGAGGAGTATTCTGTAATGGGCCCAGTCAGATGGGCGGGGTACAAATATTATTATTACAGTCATACCTTGGAAGTTGAATGGAATCCATTCTGGAAGTCTGTTTGACTTCCAAAACGTTCGGAAACCAAAGTGCGGCTTCTGATTGGCTGCAGGAAGCTCCTGCAGCCAATTGGAAGCCCTGTCGGACAGTCGGATTCCAAAAATAGTTTGCAAACCGGAACAGTCAGTTCCGGGTTTGCGGCATTTGAGAGCCAAAACGTTAGAGAAATAAGCTGTTCGAAAACCAAGGTACAACTGTATTTTTTATTTTATTATTATTATTATTATTATTATTATTATTATTATTATTATTAATATGTAAACCTCAATTTACAGTCTGAAGAGGCACAGCCCAGACACAGGTTTGCCACCTCAATGAAAGCTAAACATCTTCTGTCCACACAGCTGTGGAGCTTGTCTAGCAATCACCTGTGTGCCTTTTAAGGAACATCTGGATTTTAAAAATCCGCACACTTGGTTTCCTAAACAATGGGAGTGGTGTTGGGGTCACTCTAATGACATAATTTCTTCCAGATGTTCGGAGGGGAATGGAGTTTGTTAAAGATAAAACCGCACGGCAAAGATTACAAACAGAAACACAACTGAAACGGCACAACTTAAGGACAGGGGTGGGAAACACCTTTCAGCCTGGGGGCCATATTCTCTTCTTGGCAACCTTCTGGGGGGCCACATGCTGGGAGTTGGAGGAGCCAGAGCCAAATGTGAGCAGAGCAAGGGGTATAAATTTTACCTTTGCACAGCAGGCTAGTTTCCACACGCACTTGGGCATCTCTCTCTATATACTCTCCATCCAGATAAACAAGCTGGAATACCAGAGTTCAAGGACACATTCCAGCCAGGCCAAAACTCTCAGCGTACAAAGCCAGGACTGGTGAGGGGTGTGGCCTATGGAGAGTTCAGAGGGCCACATAGAGAGGCTTTGAGGGCCACATCCAGACCCTGCTTCAGAACCTAGAATCATAGACTTGTAGAGCTAGGAGGGACCTCAAGTGACCTCTACTCCAACCCCCTGCAATGCTGGCATCTTTTGCCCAATGGGGGGCTTGAACCCATGACACTGAGATTAAGATTCTGATTCTCTAGCGACTGAGCTATCCCAAGGAATACATGTGAGACTAAGGAAGAAGCAGCTGAAAGGCTCTTTCACTCTCTGGGCTGGCTGTTAAGCAGGAAGGCTGGCAAGTGGTAGACATCTGGCCACTTGGCTGAGGTCTATCTGCTGCCACCCTCTTTGTGTTTTTTTCCCTTAGTGTACCTGAAATCAGTTCTAGTGGGATACATTGCAGTTTGCTTTGGCATGAAACTGGGTGGAGAGCCAGGTGTTGGTGGATGCCAGCTTCCATCAGCTGCAGCCAGCATGGGCAATGGTCAGGGAGGCTGGGAGCTATTGCCCAACATCTGGGGGGTCATAGGTTCCCCATTGTTGGGTGGTAGAATTTAAACCTGTGTGCTCACTGGGTTTAAAGGCAGGCTTTGGCCATAATGCATTATTGCCTGAAATTAAGGAGGTAGTGCTCTTAAGATTGTCGCAGTGTAAATTTAAACGAGATATTAAGAAAAAGTACAAGAAAGTGGAACAAGTTCCTTTGGGGGAGCAGTGGGATCTTCTGTGGAGGTTTTAATGTGTTCACATTATACACCAGCAAACTCTAAAGAAAACCACTAGCATATAATTATCGTGCAGAACATCCATACGAATAAGCTGTGATTTTGGATGACTAATCTTGTCTGTATGTTAAATTCCCATTTGAGTGAAAAGCCCATTCCACTAATATAATGGGGAAATTCAAGAGTCTTGTCAACCACTTGAAACTTTTAAAGAATTAAACATTTTAATAGGATGAATTCTATGCTTTAAAAAAAACCCTCCAATTGATTGATTAACTGAGGCTGCAATCCTTAAATGCAATGGGACCTCTGAGTAAACAGGCATATGATTTTGTCCTGTTTTGTCCTTTCCTATAAGTCCATAAAAGTTATAAGCGTACAAATACACACACACACACACACACACACACACACAGAGAGAGAGAGAGAGAGAGAGAGAGAGAGAGAGAGAGAGAGAGAGAGAGAGAGAGAGAGAATGGATGGTAAGCTCTGTCCCTCCTGCTGCAGCTCACATTATTTCTCTGCTGGGTTAAACAATAGGACAGAATGCCCCCTCCCTCCTTCTCCACTAGCCCATTCACTCAAATGCATTTCCTTCCATGTGCTCAACTGCACGCAACCCATTTTTCCTTGTGGTTACCAGGCTTGTGCTTATGTACAAGGCTACATCAGTGGCTACCAGCCACAATGGTTATGTTCTGCCTCTACTGTCAGAAGTAGCGTGCAGATTGCAAGTGAGGAGCGTGCTGTTGCCCTCAAAAGTTCTGCCTGCGGGCTTCCCTGGTTGGTTGACAGTTAATTGGTTGACAATTAATCAACCAAAGCAACTGCTTAGGACGTGTTTATTTGCCTGTTTCTTTTTTCAAAAGAGGCTGGTTTTCTGGGCAAGTGCCTGCTCAAAGCGACTTACAAATCAAAAGATAAGAAGGAAAACTAGACAACATTTTAAGACTCAAAATGGCCGCTAAACAATGTTCCACAGAGCTGGAAAGAGAGTGGTTTAGTCAGCCCATCACCCGGTTATTAAACATAATGCCTTGAAGGCTGTAAAAAGAAGCTTTCAGGGTCACCAGAAAGGCCTGCAATGTAGAAATTTGACGTCCAACGGAAGGTGATTCCATAGCCGTGGGGCCACTTAGAGAAGGTCCTGTCTCTTGTGGTTATCCCCCTTGCTGTCCTATGGGGTATACTAAGGGGATGGACCACAATATGGACTCAACAGCACTTTCCATTGGGCCTGGAAACCCACCAGTAGGCACTGCAGTTGGTATAAAACAGATGCTGACCATGTTGTCCCCAATAGGCCTCCGACTGTATCTGAACTGCATTTAAGTGCAGCCCCACTTAGAGCGCATTGCACCAGTCTAGTCTAGCCCGCATGTGACCAGGACACTGATCACTGTGGTAAAGCCAGCGCCGCCGCCCCCCCACCGGTAGAAGTGCTGTTGGCGTACCAGCTGAAGCTGCTAAAAGATAGTCCTTGTCACCGATGCTTCCCCAGTCAGCGCAGAATCCAGGAGATTCTGCCACCCCATTGCAGAGTAACTGCAAAAAGACCTTCTGGAGCTGCAGATCTCCCTAGGCACAGGGCTTCCATCTTGTTTGGATTCAACCTCAGTTTGTTTGCCCACATCCGTCCCAGAACAGCCTCCGGGCTCTGGTTTAGGATTCCGCTGGTCTTTCTGAGATCTGAGGGTGGAAAGAAAGGCAGAGCTGAGCATCATCAGCAGACTTGAAAACCAGGCTGTGCACTTGTCATACCCATTGGTCCACGTAGCTCAGGATTGCCCACACTGACTGGCAAGGGCTCTCCAGGGTTTCAGGAGGGGTGGGGTGGGGTCTCTCTCCCAGTTCTACCTGGGGTTCCCAGGGATGGAACTAGTGACCTTCTGCATGCAAAGCAGATGCTCTACCACTGAGCTATAGCCCTTCCCCAGGTGAAATCCCTAGTGCCTCCCAGATCTCATTGGAGCACAGTTCCTAGCATTTTCAGCTACTGTGGCCAGTGGTCAGGGATGTTGGGAGTGGGTAGTTCAGTGCCATCAGTTGGGAGCCAGGATCCCCGCCCCAGCCCTCCTGGGAGCGAGAAACCACTCCCTGCTTTCCCCGCTCCATTTGCCGTGGGACTGAATGCAAAAGGAGACTCACTACGTTCTCCTCCTTGGAGTATGGAAGGCAACCTTCCCTTAGCACACAACTGAGTGGGCCTCTCCAGAAGGAAGGGTGGGGAACCTCCCGGGGTCCAGCTGGGGTCTGGTTTGGCCTGGTTTTGGAACCCACATTAATAATAATAATAATAATAATAATAATAATAATAATAATAATAATAATTTATTTATACCCCGCCCATCTGGCCGGGTTCCCCCAGCCACTCTGGGCGGCTTCCAACAAAACATTAAAATACAGAAATCAAACATTAAAAGCTTCCCTAAACAGGGCTGCCTTGAGATGCCTTCTAAAGGTCTGGTAATTGTTGCTCTCTTTGACCTCTGGTGGGAGGGCATTCCACAGGGTGGGTGCCACTACCGAGAAGGCCCTCTGCCTAGTTCTCTGTAACTTGGCGAGGGAACCACCAGAAGGCCCTCAGCGCTGGACCTCAGTGTCCGGGCAGAAAGATGGGGGTGGAGACGCTCTTTCAGGTATACTGGACCGAGGCCGTTTAGGGCTTTAAAGGTCAACACCAACACTTTGGATTGTGCTCGGAAACGTACTGGGAGCCAATGTAGGTCTTTCAGGACCGGTGTTATGTGGTCTCGGCGGCCGCTCCCAGTCACCAGTCTAGCTGCCGCATTCTGGGTTAGTCGTAGTTTTCGGGTCACCTTCAAAGGTAGCCCCACGTAGAGCGCATTGCAGTAGTCCAAGCGAGAGATAACTAGAGCATGCACCACTCTGGCAAGACAGTCCGCGGGCAGGTAGGGACTCAGCCTGCATACCAGATGGAGCTGATAAACAGCTGCCCTGAACACAGAATTGACCTGTGCCTCCATGGACAGCTGTGAGTCCAAAATGACTCCCAGGCTGCGCACCTGGTCCTTCAGGGGCACAGTTACCCCATTCAGGACCAGGGAGTCCTCCACACCCGCCCACCTCCTGTCCCCCACAAACAGTACCTCTATCTTGTCAGGATTCAATCTCAATCTGTTAGCCAATTTAGGGGTTAGGTCAAGCATTCCCAAACTGCGGCCCTCCAGATGTTTTGGCCTACAACTCCCATGATCCCTAGCTAACAGGACCAGTGGTCAGGGATGATGGGAATTGTAGTCCAAAACATCTGGAGGGCCGAAGTTTGGGGATGCCTGGGTTAGGTGGTTAAGTGAATGATGCTAACTTGTGTCTATGGCCAACCATGCCCGTAGAGCATTTCTCCCAAGAGTGTTTATTTTTTCCAGCTGCGAAAGACCATTTTGCTGGCATGCAGCCACACGTCTCGTAAGAATCCCGTGTCTTAATTCTGCAAAGACCCCGCTCCCCTCCCCTCCCCCGCATCAAAATAAATGGCTGGCTTGCATATTTTTAAAGATACATGGCAAAGGTATTATATGACACTGGTTCACCTCTTGCATGTGCAAAAACTACAAAGAGTCCTGTGGCCCTTTAAAGACTTCACATATTTATTATCTTGCAAACGGCTATTTCTTCTTCTTTTGCCTCTGTCTTCCCTTGCAATAAACAAATATCTAATTAAAGCGTTTCAAGATGATCTGTAGCCGTTCTTGGCAGAAGGAATGCCAAGCGCAGCTATGCATAGTGGCGTAAGGAGCAAAGATTCTAATTAAGCATTGCATTTATAGCGCCGGTGGAATGCAGCATGAGGTTTAGCTGTTCCTGTTTGCTCTTGAAGGAACCCTTGAAATATAATGGTTGCAATGACTTTTGAAGGGCGCTTTCAGCCTTGCTCCTTCCCCTGTAAAAAGTCAATGCAGCTCTCCAGTGGCAGAGCACTTTTTGCGTGTGCTCCAGCCAGTTCGGTTAGAGTGCTGCACTAGGAACCAGGAGACCAGGGTTCGAATCCCCACTCGGGTATGAAACAGTGCATATTGGGGGAACTTGGGCCAGTCTCTCTCTCTCTCTCTTCTCTCTTCTCTCTTCTCTCTCTCTCTCTCTCTCTCTCTCTCTCTCTCTCTCTCTCTCTCTCTCTCTCTCTCTCTCTCTCTCTCCCTTGCTGCCTTGCTGTTGTGATGATGAAACAAGGTGTGTGTGGGAAACTAGTATGCTACTTTGAGCTTCCTTGGAGGAAAGGCAGGACATGAGTGTAATAAATACAGTAAAATCAACTGGCTTTATTTGGAAAGATTTACAACCTACTTAATGGCAAAGCTCTCCAAGCAGTGGAGTTGATTTCAATAGTAGTTGAAATGCAGATAAAATGCACAAAGCTGTTTAAAATCAAGAAACATACAGTGTTACCTCTGTTTACGAACACAATTGGTTCCGGAAGTCTGTACTTAACCTGAAGCGTACTTAACCTGAAGCGAACTTTCCCATTGAAAGTAATGGAAAGTGGATTAATCCATTCCAGACAGGTCCGCGGAGTACGGTACTTAAACCGAAAATACTCAAAGCGGGGTGTACTTAAACCGAGGTATGACTGTACATTAAAATAATGATCACTGAAATGCAGAGGATGTTTTTTTAAAAAATAAATAAGAGGCAATTAAATTATATGTCTGGGGGAGGCTCACTTAAAAAAAAAACATTTTGGCATATTTTGGCAAGAGTACGGACCATAGCTAAGGAATTCCAAAGTAAAGGTGCTGCCACACCAAAAAGATAAGACTCCTCAGAAATGTGGAATGAATGTTATGTGGCAATCACAAAAATATGTGTTCTACATATCGAAGCGCCTGAATCAACACATGGGGCAAGTTGACCCTCTCAGAAAACTGATCCATAGAATCATAGAATCATAGAATCATAGAGTTGGAAGAGACTACAAGGGCTATCCAGTCCAACCCCCTGCCAAGCAGGAAACACCATCAAAGCATTCTTGACATATGCCTGTCAAGCCTCTGCTTAAAGACCTCCAAAGAAGGAG
The DNA here is from genome assembly GCF_963506605.1 of Zootoca vivipara. Taxonomy (NCBI): domain Eukaryota; kingdom Metazoa; phylum Chordata; class Lepidosauria; order Squamata; family Lacertidae; genus Zootoca; species Zootoca vivipara. The sequence continues at coordinate 108,818,731 of NC_083278.1, forward strand.
ACTCCACCACACTTCTTGGCAGCAAATTCCACTGTCGAACAGCTCTTACTGTCAGGAAGTTCTTCCTAATGTTTAGGTGGAATCTTCTTTCTTGATGTTTGAATCCATTGCTCCGTGTCCGCTTCTCTGGAGCAGCAGAAAACAACCTTTCACCCTCCTCTATATGACATCCTTATATATATTTGAACATAGCTATCATATCACCCCTTAACCTTCTCTTCTCCAGGCTAAACATACCCAGCTCCCTAAGCCGTTCCTCATCCATAGGTCCCTTGCTTATGAAACTTGCAAAAATCAAGAAATGTTCATACTCTCTCAGTTGTGGCATTTGACTTAGCCGGACTTGACAGCTGCGAAGCTGGCAGGAAAGAGATGGGTTAGTTTATGATGCCTAACCAGTCTCTCCAACTGGTAATCAAGCTTCAGGGCTCCTGTTCACCCATTACCACTGGCGCTGTTATCATGCCCTCTGTGTTCTCCTTCGACGACAGGCCTAAGAAAACCAGGGCTGTGTGTGCCAGGACCATGAATGGTAAATATAATAGCCATGGCTCCTGGCAAATAATGATGGGAACTGTAGTTATGGGTGCTGAGAGCCGTTAGGAGACGCCCAATTTCCCTTGCAGTGCTACAATTCCCAGAGTAGTTTAATGGTCAATCCTTCTTCCTGGAAAACTATAACTCCATGAGGAGAACAGGAGTCTCCCAACAGCTCTTGACACCCCCTTAATTTTTTATTTTTTTTTTGAATTTATATACCCGGAGGCCCTATACCCTTAGCAAAGTACAGTTCCCACAATTCTTTGCGGGGAGCGATGACTGTTAAAGTGATAACAATAGTTCTGTAAATGTTTGGTGCGGATGCGGCCTTATTCCGTTTGTTCTGCTTATTTCATTCTTTGGCGTGAAAACCCACAGTTCTGGCCATGCTAGCTTTGACTGCCAAAGAAAGACGTGTTGGAAGCAAATAGCTTCTGATGGTTCCATGGCAACCTGCTCTCCTTTTCTTACACGTGAATTGCCATCACCCTCACAATGCGCTGTAACCAAGCCACAATATTTCACTGCTGTTACTCTCTGTGCACACATTCCTTGGAGCAAATTGTTTGTCGACTGCAGTGGAAGCTAGGCTGATTTAGAGCAGCCTGAAAAACCAGCACACCATCTTCTCCTCCTTCCCCCTTTATTTCTTCTTCCTTTATTTTGTATTTCTTTTCCCCTTAGTGGAGGAAGCTTGTTTAATTGCTCTCTTTGTGACCTGGACTCTCGGAGGAGCTGGTTCCAAATGTTTTTCTCATTGGCAGCCAGAGATTTGTACAACGTGACCTCATGCTAGGAAAGGGTGGATCGCCTTATAATGTGGGAAACTCAGAGGGCCGCTGCATCTCGGAAATCTGTGCGACCAAATCCCAAGCAAAGCTGTGCATTAAATGCTGGAATGTGTTGGCGCCCGTCCAGGAGGTTGAGACGAGCCTGTTCCACAAACGCTAGCTAATGCAGCCGTGCTATACCTTAAAATAGTATCAGGCCTGGTTGACAAGAGAACTGGAGAGTGCTGTCGCTTACCTCATTCTAGCACAAATTCTTTCTCGACAATGCATTAAATGGCTGGAGGCTTTTTCTCTCCCCCTTCCTCCTGCTCCCTTGGTTTGCAGGTGGTATTTGCTCAATGATTTAAAAGCCCTGCATTCAGCCTCTCTTCTGCCATTTGTGGATGACTGCTCCTTGCTAAATATGACTCTTTGTTTGAGGCTGGGGGGAAAAGGAATTATACATTTGCTTCTTAAAGCTTGGCGACTTAAGAGCATCACAAGGAGAGTCCTGTTGGATCAGGCCAGTGGCCAATCTATTCCAGCATCCTGTTCTCACTGCGGCCAGCCAGATGATGCATTATAGCAGGCATCCCCAAACTGTGGCCCTCCAGATGTTTTGGCCTACAACTCCCATGATCCCTAGCTAACAGGACCAGTGGTCAGGGATGAGGGGAATTGTAGTCCAAAACATCTGGAGGGCCAAGGTTTGGGGATGCCTGCATTATAGGAAACCTGCAAGGAGTGTGTTATGTACTGAGCCGAATCCTAGAGAACAATAGGATTCAGAATCAGCAGTCTGATTGGTCCGCAGGAGCTACCCAATCCAACTCCAGGTGGAAGTGAACCCGCAACCTGATTGGCCTGCAGGAGCAGCCAATCAGGCGGCTGGCAGAAGTGAATGTGCAACCTGATTGGCCTGTAGGAGCAGCCAATCAGGCTGCAGGCAGAAGTCAATCCACAACCTGATTGGCCCACAGGTGTAGCCCTGAAGTAGCCAATCACACAAGGCCCATTGTGTAAATAATGTATATAAGCAGATGGTTTTGGGAAAAGAGCCAGTCTTCTCTTCTTCTCCTTGATGACTATTAGCTGAATAAAGAGCATGAAATTCACTCTCGACTCCGAGTATATTTCAGAGTGCATGAGCACAACAGCACTCTCCCTTCCTATGGTCCCCAGCGACTGGTGTTTAGAAACATTTCTGCCTCCTACTGTGGAAGTAGAACACAAGCAGCACGGTTAGCAGGCTTGTTTTGGACACAGGAACAAATAAGCCTGGTCTTGAGCAGGAGAGTGCATTTCGGCCCCTCCTGATAAAAAAATAAATAAAGTGATGGGGTGAAAAACAGGCCAGGGCTACAGTGTGAATGCTCATAATGCAGGTGTTCTGAACATCAGCACATGCACACACAAAGCGTGTGGAATTTTAAGCAGCACCATTGGAAAGAACGCCTTAACCCACCCAGCATTCCCAACCTGGTACTCTCCAAATCATAGAATCATAGAGTTGGAAGAGACCACAAGGGCCATCCAGTCCAACCCCCTGCCAAGCAGGAAACACCATCAAAGCATTCTTGACATATGCCTGTCAAGCCTCTGCTTAAAGACCTCCAAAGAAGGAGACTCCACCACACTCCTTGGTAGCAAATTCCACTGCCGAACAGCTCTTACTGTCAGGAAATTCTTCCTAATGTTTAGGTGGAATCTTCTTTCTTGTAGTTTGAATCCATTGCTCCGTGTCCGCTTCTCTGGAGCAGCAGAAAACTCTAAAACTCTAAAACTTTGCACTAAAACTCCCATATCATCCCTGGCCGTTGCCCATGCTGGCTGGGGCTGATGGGAATTGTGGTTCAAAATGTCCGGGAGGCATCAGGTTATGGAAGGCTGCCCTAGCTTGTGTGGGTCTCCCAAATGGTGCGCAAACCACTTCCATGTCTGGCCAGCCTTGACCAGTGTTTCTCAAACTTGAGTCGCCAGCTGTTGTTGGACTACAACTCCCATCATCCCTAGCTATGGCAGGAGGTCAGCTGAATGCGGGAACCTTTCCCATCCTTTCAAGGACACCTTTCAGACCATGAGGTCTGGATCCTGCTTTTCATTTAAAAAAATAAATAAATAAAAGATGAGATTCTCTGCAAACCAGGTGTGCATTCACAGAATTGCAGGAGATGAACTGCCCTGCCTGAATCCTCCCTGCTCCCTGCTTTCGGTTTCAGAAGCCCACTCTGCAGATACAATATCAAAGACGCTTCCTCCAGCCTCTGTCTGTATGCTTTGAAACCTTGCATCGGTGTAAGGAACATGGGTGGGTGGCGCCTTCACAAACATTCTTCGCGCTCCTGAGCCATTCCATGTGGCAACTGGCTTGGAACTATTGCTACACCAAGACCAAAACCCCGAAAAAATCATTTTCAGTTCACCCCTGGTGGTGAGCCGTAACATGAGAACCTATGCCCCATGAGAACAGACCATGGATTAAAGAGAATTAAGCTTTTGTTACTGTGGCTGTGGGCATGTGTCCGCAGATTCCCTGCATGGATCTGCAAACTTCTCTGCCACCCTATGGACAGTTTGAGAGGGAGGCAATTTTATTTCTTCTTCCACAGCAGTCAGGAAAGTACAGCTGTTTCGGTTTTTTTAAAGTTCTGGATGTAATGAAGAGCAGCAGCAGGCCAGAGAGCCAGTGGTGGAATTTGGGATGAAAATTACCTTTAGCAGGCCATGTTGTAAGGAGTCTTGGTAGACCCCAAATTTGACATGAGTCAGCAGTGTGATGCAGCAGCTAAGAAAGCCAATGCAATTCTGGGCTGCATCAATAGGAGTATAGCATCTAGATCTAGGGAAGTAATAGTACCACTGTATTCTGCTCTGGTCAGACCTCACCTGGAGTACTGTGACCTCACCTGGAGTACCTCACCTGGAGTACCTTTTCTTTGCAATCCCTTGGATTATGAATTTATTCTGTTCCCCAGTATAAGATAGGGCAAATGTATAAAGGAAACAATACTGCTTGTACACATTTGGTATGGTAATAGGTGGACTGTGATCCACCTATTAACACCTGCAAGGGCTCAAGCTGCTGAAGAGGTAAGACACACCTTTGCTAGGGGAAAAAAACCCACCCAGATTGTTTCTTCAGCACTGTGGGGGGGGGCGGGGGGCTGGAGTGGAAATTTCAGAGAAGCCTCCACCTTTCATCCTCACAACAACCCTGTGAGGTAGGGTTGGCTGGGAGACAGTGCCTGGACCAAGGTAGACCAAAAACTTGAGATGAGTCAACAGTGTGATGCAGCAGCTAAAAAAAGCCAATGCAATTCTGGGCTGCATCAATAGGAGTATAGCATCTAGATCTAGGGAAGTAATAGTACCACTGTATTCTGCTCTGATCAGACCTCACCTGGAGTACTGTGTCCAGTTCTGGGCACCACAGTTCAAGAAGGATACTGACAAGCTGGAACGTGTCTAGAAGAGGGCAACCAAAATGGTCAAAGGCCTGGAAACAATGCCTTATGAGGAATGGCTTAGGGAGCTGGGTATGTTTAGCCTGGAGAAGAGAAGGTTAAGGGGTGATATGATAACCACGTTCAAATATATAAAAGGATGTCATATAGAGGAGGGAGAAAGGTTGTTTTCTGCTGCTCCAGAGAAGCGGACATGGAGCAATGGATTCAAACTACAAGAAAGAAGATTCCACCTAAACATTAGGAAGAACTTCCTGACAGTAAGAGCTGTTCGGCAGTGGAATTTGCTACCAAGGAATGTGGTGGAGTCTCCTTCTTTGGAGGTCTTTAAGCAGAGGCTTGACAGGCATATGTCAAGAATGCTTTGATGGTGTTTCCTGCTTGGCAGGGGGTTGGACTGGATGGCCCTTGTGGTCTCTTCCAACTCTATGATTCTATGATTCTAAGGTCACCCAGGGAGATTCACGGCTGAGTGTGGGGATTCAAACCCTGGTCTCCCGAGTCATAGTCCATCACCTCTAACCATTACACCACACTGCCTCTCAATATCACTGTTATCAGAGCTCGAGGACACTTTACAGCCAGGGAGAGTCCCAAGGACACAGTCAGTGTGAGGTTCACCACCCCGGACTTGGGATTTTCTTTGGTTCAGCTTAAGGATGCTCTTACCGGTAGGTGTTTGTTCTCCTAAGAGACCTTGGCATTCTGGCTTCCTGCAAGAGGCATGGTAAATCGCGATAAGCTTTATCTGGCATGTTTTGCTTTAACTGATGTTTCAGCTGGCATTGGTGTTGTGGCTGGAAGAAGTATCCGATATATTGTTGAGAAGGTTCTAGCTGCTGCTTCTTGGGTGATGTGTGCAATGCATGTGTGAGTTCAGCATTTGCTTTTGGGATGAAGGCTAAAGAGCATTGGCGAGATAGCCAGAGGAAAGAGGGCCGTGTTAATGATAGGGCTGGAGAGGTAAACAGATAAAAGAAGTCAATGCTTTTGGCCTGTCGGCAGATGCTGTCAGTTGTTTTTCAGCTTTGTTTAAGTGTGGGTGGGTGGGAATGGCATATTTATATTTAAAAGGAGAGCTGAGCATCCCTTTTGCAGCTCTGCAGGTTGGTTAGGAATTATCACAGTGTGTGGCCGGACTTCTGCTATTTTGCAGGTGAGGTTCAAAGGCACACTGAATTGGGTAGGTTTGCCTTTATGTGTGAACTGAATGAAATTTCTCTCACGTCCCTACTTCCAAAGCATAAAGATGCAACCAAACGCCTAGATTTAACTTGCAGCACCGCAAAACAGTGGTGGGATCAACAATAAATAACAATGAAGTAGCAGTGAAAGCAGTGGTATAAATAACACACACAAGTAACAGCTCAGTAGAATGAGAATAAAAGTCAATAGTTTTTGTGTCTTTATTTTATTTTAAAAAACATGATTTCAGTGTTAAAGCAAACCAGCCACATGGTAGCATTCTTCTTAATATCTTCAACACTTGTAAGAAACCCATCTTCTAACATGGCAGCACATATCTTTTGGAACTCCCAGCATGTTTGATATCAGGCAACTGCATTCTTCCTGCATTGTTGGGGGTTGGACTAGATGACCCTTGGGTACCTTCCAATTCTACAGTTCTATGATTCTTAGTGTCTGCTAAAAACATTTTTGTTTAGGCAGTGCTATCTGGACATGCAGAAGTCGGTATGTGCTTTAGTCTGTTTTTAGTTTAACAGTTGATTTTAATTATATTTTGATTTAAAAAAAATACTTGATTTTAACTTTGTCTTCTGTTGATAGTTTTAAAGGTTTTTTTTGTTTTTTTGGTAAATCATGTGGATTTACAAATCCGAGGTTCTATTTACAAGCAAGTGATATATAAATTCTGTTAAGTATTGTTGCGTTTTAAAAAATGGAAGGGAATTGTGCTTCCCCTTCTGGTGTGAAATTGATTTCTGGGAATTGGAGGGATGGCTGTAATTAGAAATTAGGAAAGCAGAGCCAATATAGACTCTTCCCCTCTCCCTGTTGCAAGGATTCCCTCCCTTTCTGTCTATGATGCCAAGCTACCGTGGTTGCATCAGAGCAATAGCCGCAGCAGCCGGGGAAATGCTTCCATTGTTCCAGATAAATGATTCTCGGTGCTTAAGGGGCACAGAAAGCTGCCTTGCAATGAGTCATTGCTTCATCGAACTCAGTGCTGTCTGCACTGACTGACAGCTGCACTCTTGCATACCAGACAGGGAACAATCTCTGCCCTGCCTGGAGATGCTCTTATCGCCAAGCTATTTCCGTTCCCCACCATGCTCAACACAGCAGACCTGCCTGTTCCTCTTGTTTTCCCATTGCTGAAAGATGCACCCAGGTGTCCGACCTCGAAAGGCCTCTTACGGAGACCTAGTGCAGCTGTCGGCAGCCGTCCGGATGTTTTGGACAATTAAGTGCCATCAGGCCCAGGCTGGTAAAGGCCGATCCAATAGCTCGCTTAACTAACAGGTTAATGCTATCATTTGTCACTTGTCAGTACAAGCTAGAGGTCGCAATACCACCTTATCTCATGGCAGCCTAAACACTGGAATAAGACTAATAGAGAAATCCAAACATGTTCTCTGCAATTTTACAAACGTATTAAAAACCAAAGCGAGATTCACAAAGGCTGCTGTGATGTGTCTTGCAATTAAATGGCGGCTTGTTTTTGGTTTTGGGGGAAGATGCAGAGTTAGTGAAGTAATTCCTTTAAATGAGGACCAGCCAGTGTTCAGAACGCAATAGGTAAACTTCTGAGTTACACAGGAGGTTCCATAAGGCTAGATGTAATGGGGAGGGGATATTTTTGAGCATGGATATGACGTGAAGCCTAGTTTATCCTTGGAGCCTCCATATTATTTAGTCTAGGGTATTATTTAGTCTAGGGTAGCTGCGTAGCTATCTGCATGAGAAGTACCGTACAATTCGTTTGAGGGCTGAAAGGCCGTGCTGCTGCTAGATCAGGAATCCTCAAACTTCGGCGGGGTATAAATATATATATTATTACATCTGATCGAAAAATAGGTGCGATTTCTGTACAAAGCAGAAAGGTCTGGCCCAGCAGAGGAGAAGAGAGGGCAAATCAAATGTGGAAGATGTGGGTTTTCAGGTGCGTTGTGGATGAGCCTGTAGTCCAGGCATCCCCAAACTTCAGCCCTCCAGATGTTTTGGACTACAATTCCCATCATCCATGACCACTGGTCCTGTTAGCTAGGGATCATGGGAGTTGTAGGCCAAAACATCTGGAAGGCCGCAGTTTGGGGATGCCTGCTGTAGTCTAACCTCTGTGGAAGCTTAGTGCAAATCAGGATGGATGCTCAATAAACAGGTTGTCAGAGGAGTCCCAAGTAGGGACGGGGGAGAACTTTGATTCAGTTCTCATTGAAAGGTGAACGTACCTAATTTTCACTTTCCGAGATAGTATGTGAACCAAAACACAGCCGTTACTCGAAAACTCCACTTCTCCAGAGTTTGCAGTGTCGTTCTCCAGCCAAGCAATGTACCTTGGTTTATGAACTTATTCCGTTCCAGAAGTCCGTTCTTAAACCAAAGTGTTCTTAAAACAAGGCATGCTTTCCCATAGCAGCGGGGGACTCAATTTACAAATGGAACACACTCATCAGAAAGCAAAACATGTTCTGCATCCAAGGCAAAGTTCACAAACCAAAACACCTACTTCTGGATTTGCAGCATTCTTAATCCAAGTTGTTCATAAACTAAGCTGTTATTAAAGCAAGGAACCACTGTACTAGTGTAAAGTGTGCACAAAAAATGCACATACAGAAATGCATTTAGGGCAAATTGCTTTGTAAAGACATGTCATTGAGAAACACTGCATACAAAAATGTATATATTGGGATAAATTCTCATTAAAGTGCTGATGAGTTAAGAAGAAGAAGAAGAAGAAGAAGAAGAAGAAGAAGAAGAAGAAGAAGAAGAAGAAGAAGAAGAAGAAGAAGAAGAAGAAGAAGAAGAAGAAGAAGAAGAAGAAGTTTGGATTTGATATCCCACTTTATCACTACCTGAAGGAGTCTCAAAGCGGCTAATATTCTCCTTTCCCTTCCTCCCCCACAACAAACACTCTGTGAAGTGGGTGGGGCTGAGAGACTTCAAGGAAGTGTGACTAGCCCAAGGTCACCCAGCAGCTGCATGTGGAGGAGCGGGGAAGCGAACCCGGTTCACCAGATTACGAGTCTACCGTTCTTAACCACTACACCACACTGGCTTTTTTGAAAAGTGCAAACTGATTTGCAAATATAGAGAACTAGAGCTAAGATTATAAAACTGTGAAACTGTTTAGAAAAGCTGAAATTGACAGATTTGCCCATTCCTAGCCCTAAATGGTGCTCTGAGCAGGCAGTAGGATCAGTACAAAGAATTTTCTTGAATCCTGCACCTGGATGCAGCTTAAATGTCACTCAGGGCTTTCTCATGGATGAGGGCGTAATGGGAACAAAACGAGAGTCAACAACTTAAAAAAAAAAAGTTCTCTCACAATCTTAGTTCCCGTTATCTTTGCCTGTTAGACTGTTACAGCTTTGTTTGGCAGCTTCCCTCTGAGAAGGAATTCTTGCGAATATTTCAGCAATTTGGTAATTTCCTCCAACCCTTGGATTTGCAACCCACACCCAAATCTGCTGGTCTGTTCTGGGTTCGGTCAGTCAGGACTAAGAGCGCTCCTCTTGATCTGCACTTGAAAATGTGTAAACCCTTCGTGAGTCATCCAGATTCAGTCCAAGTGCAAGGCAGCAGATGACACTCCAGCTGTGTTTCACAAAGCTTTTCTCCTGCTTGCATAATACAAGAGCCCCGTGGGCTCATCTTCGTGAAGCCGAAGACTCAGAGCAGACGAAATAAAGTGCTCCTTCACAGAGCGCACGGTTAAACTGCGGAATTCACTGCCACGAGATGTGGCTATGCCCACCCATTTGGGTAGCTTCCGAAGGGGGATTAGACAGGTTCACAGAGAGTCTTCAGCGGCACACAGCTGTTGTGGTTAGTAGCTACGTGCTACTACCTAAAGTATCAGAGGTGATCATGCGCCTGAATACCCATTGAAGCAGAAGTGCTGTTGTGCTAGAGCAGGCGCCCCCAAACTGTGGCCCTCCAGATGTTTTGGCCTACAGCTCCCATGATCCCTAGCTAATGGGACCAGTGGTCGGGGATGATGGGAATTGTAGTCCAAAACATCTGGAGGGCCGAAGTTTGGGGAAGCCTGTGCTAGAGCATGGGTAGGCAAACTAAGGTCTGGGGGCCTGATCTGGCCCAATCGCCAGTGGACGGCCCAGGAATCAGCATGTTTTTACATGAGTAGAATGTGTCCTTTTATTTAAAACGCATCTCTGGCTTATTTGTGGGGCATAGGAATTTGTTCATTTTTTCCTTCAAAATATAGTCCGGCCCTCCACAAGGTCTGAGGGACAGTGGACCGGCCCCCTGCTGAAAAAGTTTGCTGACCCGTGTGCTAGAGGTCACATCGACACCATGCCTTTAACAGCCATGGCTTTTCCCTAAAAACAAACAAACCCGGAAGCTGTAATTTACCCCTCACAGAGATGCACTTCTCAGTGTCCTTAGCAAATTGCAGTTCCCAGGATTCCTTGGCACATGGGCTACTGGCATGATCCGGCATGTTCTTCTTATGCTCTTGAGACTTGACATCTTCCCCTCTTCTAAGGGAGTGAACGACAACTCCAATTTGGGCAGGACAATTCACCCCAGAAAGAGGGTTCTTAATATATTTTCCTCTGAAACACCCTCCCCACAGCTGTTTTTACTGCCACCAGGGCTATAGGGACAGGTCTAGGAGAGGGATGGGGGGGGGGGGCTTGCGGGCCTCTGGATGTTGTTCCATCAGCCCCAACCAGCATGGCCAAAGGCTATGGATGATGGAGGTTGTAGTTGAGCAAAATCTGGAGGGTTCCCCATCCCTGGTTTAGAACTTGGTGGGGCTTGGTGGGAACTTGGTGGGACAGAGGGAGGTGGAGGTGGTTTTTTTTGGGGGGGGGGATGGACGGACGACGACGACTCTGTGCAGGGGAAATATCTCCACTGCCCGTCCTTCTCCAGGGAAAATTGTTCTCTATTTAAGGAAAGAGCTGATGGCCATTCATAACTCATTGCTCTTAGTAGGATTTCCTAAGGCTGCGGGGCTGCGTGTGGGGCGGGGGGGGGGAGGAGAAAAAGTTTGGCCCACCACAGTGCACAAGTTTGCTTCACTCTCACTAAAGGGGTGCAAATGCATTTGCGGCCAAGGCCTGGTTTAAATTAAAGTCATGTTTAGCCTGGGAGGGTGGGGACAACGGCTTGAATCTGTATCGATTCCCAGAAATTATCTCAGGGCTGGATCTCGTCCAGCACTGTGATAATGATTGTCTGGGCCTGTTCCTTTCTTTTGAAATCATTTTCCCAAACAAAAAAAAAGCCAGAGCGTTCTCCAGCCTTTTCTATGCATGCGGCAAAATGGGGCGTTGGGACGGTAGTCTGTGCCACTTCAGACTACAGGCTGGGGAAGTGGGGAAGCCACTTTCAGGTGCTGCTCTATGGGGGGGGGGGGACTCCCTGCAATAAGAACATAGGAAGCTGTCTTATACTGAATCAGAACTTTGATCCATATAGCTTCGTAGTGACTGAAAGGGGCTCTGGAGGTTTTCAGACAGGCCACACACCCTTCTTGGAGATGCCACAGATTTGATCTGGGGCCCTTTGCTTGCAAATCACATGCTCTGCCTCTGAGCCACAGCATTTCCCTGGTAGATCAGGGAGAAAGGCTTTAAAGCAGCCTGTTGTTCCCCACAGCGCTAATTTTCTGCTTGCAAGGAGTGTTGGTTGTTGTTTTTTTGGTGCTTTTTAAAATGTACGCTCTGCTCTATAATCTCAGAGCAGGTCTTCAAATATTGTCCCTCTTGGGGCTCCGAAAGAATCCGAGAGCAGCTGGGAGATGATTGGCTACGACACGAAAGATCTTTTCTGCCTGATTCCTTTTGTCATTTGTTTCAAGTCTCTCAACAGCGCTCAATAAAGCAGTGTTGCCGTTCACCTTTCCCTGCCCTTCCCACACGGCAACGGTAAATTTCCACTTCTGAGGGAACCCAGAATTAGGGTGTGATCCTCCCACTACCGTCTTGTGTGGCTAGTTGACTTGGGGGGATGTTTTCAGCCTGAGGGCCACATTCCCCTTTGGGCAAGCTGTCAGGGGCCACATGACAGTGGAGGGCAGGGCCAGAGGCAAAAGTGGGTGGAGCCCAGAATATCCATTTTATGTTTGAACAGTAGGGGAATCGCTGCCTACTGTCTCTCAAACCCCTTTCTCTATCCTTCTTCCAGGCAAGAGGTGTGTGAAGCAAGGTCAGTGAGGGACAAGGCCTAAGGCAGAGTTCCCCAAACTGGTTTTGGATTACAGTTCCCATCATCCTTGACCTGTGGTCCTGCTTTGCTAGGGATGATGGGAGTTGTAGTCCAAAACTGCTGGAGACCCAAGTTTGGGAAACCCTGGGCTAGGGAAACAGCATGTGAGAGAATGAAAAACCTGGAGGGCCACATTTGACCACCAGGCCTGAGGGAATATGCCATGGTGTCCACAACCCTCCTTCTGCCTGCCCCTTCTTTCCATTGTGCAACTTTCTTCGAGCAGTATTCCATATCGTTTTGTTATTCACCTTGTTTTAATGTTGACTTCATTCCCAATTGTTCTGCCATTTTGTTGTGCACCACCTTGGTAGCTCAAGGTGGCTTAGAAATGACTTAATTTGTTCAGACCACACCTGGAGTACTGTGTCCAGTTCTGGGCGCCATAATTTATGGAGGATGTGGACAAGTTGGAACGTGTGCAGAGGAGGGCGACCAAGATGATCAAGGGTCTGGAAACCAAGCCTGATGAGGAACAGTTGAGGGAGTTGGGCATGTTCAGCCTGGAAAAGAGGAGACCGAGAGGAGATATGATAGCCATCTTTAAATATCTCAAGGGCTGTCACATGGAAGAGGGAACAAGCTTGTTTTCTTCTGCTCTGGAGGGCAGGACTCAAACCAATGGCTTCATTACAAAAAGGAGATTGTGACTCAACGCCAGGAAGAACTTTCTGGCGCGAAGAGCTTCTTAGACATTAGAATGGTCTCCCTTGGGAGGTTGTGGACTCTCCTTCCTTGGACGTTTTTAAGCAGAGGTTGGATGGCCATGTGGCATGGATGCTTTAGTTGAGATTCCTGCATTACAGCAGGGGGTTGGACTAGATGACCGTTGGGATCCCTTCCAACTCTGCGACTCTATGATAAGGGAATGAAATAAACAAGCAACATACCTCAGCAGCTATGCTAACTGTGATTGGGGGCCAACTCGGATCTGCAGCCATTGACTGACGCTGCTGCTGATGTCACGGTTAAGTGTGGGCTCAACCCAGCAAAGGTTGATTTGCGCTCAAAGAGGAGAAGAGGAGCCACCCTTTTGCCTTGCTCTCAGTTGCTGAACCATGATGCTGCAGTCGGCATTGCCTTGACTGCACTTGCTGTCGGTGTAGGGGGAAAAGAGGTCCTCCCTCTCCTGTTGATGCGCTGCCAAACACTTGACTCAGACCTCTTGTATCTCATCTAATTGGCCAGTGGTTTTTCTTCTGCAGTGCTCCACCGCTGTTACCAGTTCCAACCTTAAATAAAGCAGGGCGTGTGGCCAGCCGCGCCCTGTGTCTCTGTTCCCCGCGATAACTTAGGGTGTTCTCCTTGCAGAAAGCTGCACTTACGCACCTCAATATGCGTGTGCAGAACACTAGATTTGGAAGGAGCCAATGGATCGTCTGTGGTTATGACTTCTCTGCTCAAAAGGAGGACCACTTGCCCTTCCCAAACAATCCTCACATTTCAGCAAAGTCAGAGAGCAATGCAGTTATGTTACATAAGGGCTCTGCACCAGCAGATCAGATCACTACAGAGCACTCAAGAAAACGGCTCAAGCCCTCTTCTGAAGGCAAAGGATCACACTCCTAGGTGTCACAGTATGGCCTTTTGGACATTTTCTTTCTGGCTGCAGGTATGGCAGTCAACCAGACCCCCCCCCCCCAGAGTCATAACTTGTATCCATCTATTCCAGGGGTCCCCATACTTACCACGCTTCGGGCCGGTGCGCAAAGTGCGTATTGCGCGACGGACCGGAGGGCGCGGGAGCGCATGCCCATACACATGCGCACACGCTATTTCTGGCGCACTTCCGGGTCGAAGGAGGACCGGAAATAGCTTGTGAGCATGCACACGGGCCTCCTCCGACCTGAACGTGTGCCGGAAATAAAGCTTGTGCACACACGCAAGCTATTTCCGGTCCTCCTTCAACCCGGAAGTGTGCAGCCGCACCACACTGGTAAGAGCAGGTGGTGGCAGCGGGCGGCAGGGCCGGATAAATGAGGCCTTCGGGCCATATCCAGCCCCTGGGCCATAGTCTGGGGACCCCTGATCTATTGCAAGGGTACGCAAACACACCCCAAATCCTTCTGAGTGCATCTATCTTCTGCAAGACCACACAACTCAAATCCTGCAATGCCACTCACTTATCTCTATGACTTCTTCCCGAGTGTGGCAGTAACAACACACAAGGCTTTGAACTCTACCAGCGACTCGGACCAGTGAAGGAAAGTTGGGTGTGCTGGCTGGCTGTCCTTGGCTGGAAACCACTTCCTCCATTTGGCCCTGAATCCAAGCAAAGGAGGAATTATGAAGATAGAATAATGGAATCACTCTTTCACCCCTTCTCACACTTTCGATGGAGCCTTGGTGGACCCTACCCCCCCCCAAGAAGTAGGAAAGGGTCATATGGAATTTTCCCAGGTGGCTGCAAAATGACAGTGAAAGATAGTGATTGACCCATATTTCCTGTGTGAAGGGGCACCGGCTGTAGTCCAAAAACAGCTGGAGACCACTAGTTTGGGAAACCCTGCTCTAGATGTTTTAGACTACAACTTCCATCATCCTTGGGGATTGTCCATGTTGGGTTGGGCCGATGGGAGTTGTAGTCCCAAACAGTTACCTCTCTTTTAGACAGTACTGACCACGGATCTGGCTCCGTATAAGGCAGTTTCCGGTGTTCAACATCCAGTGCTCTTTTCCTGTGCTCTCAAAAGCCGTGTTCAGAATGTGCAGCTGAATTTTTAAGGGGAAGGGGCTGTGGATCATTGGCAGACACCTGCTTCACATGCAGAAGCCCCTGGCAGCTCCAGGTAGGACTGGTAGCAAGCCACTATTGACTGTAGACAATACAATGGTCTTACTCTGGATAAATCAGCCAGGTCCCCTCTTCCTCTCCTGGATCTCCCTGCTGCTTAGCTTTCCATCTGAGCTGTGCCAGAGCGAAATCCAGATGTCCCAGACCTTTGGATTGTTTGCTCCTTCTGAATGCCCTCCAGGCCCATATGGAGAAGCGGCGCTGCCTTTCGCTGGCACGGTCATCTGCTTTGCGTCTTCCGAAATAAATCCGCCGCAAGAGTTTCGTGCCAGCAAAGCATCTGCGTAACTCCCACAGATCACCTTTGGAATATTGTTTATTTCCTACCGTTTCCCCTTTTCGACTTTCTTGGCACATCTCTGCAGGTGGATCAAGCTGGAGGCGTTTGTGGGTCCCGATTCCACACACCCCCTGCTTTCAGAAGCTTCACCAGCACATCTGGTTGTTGTATGCGAGAACCACATCTAAGCAAAGCCAGAGGTGGCCTCTGGCATGTCTTTCGCTCCTCTCAACTGGGCTGCCTTCTAACCTGCTGCACCTCTGTAACAGTTTACTGTATAAAGTCGGTGCTATGTGAAACACACCAGTGAAACGCAGGGGTGGACCTGCCAACGACTGCAAAATAATAAGTTGCAAAACCCAATTGCATAAATCCAGCCATTGCCTGAAGCTTCGCTTCTGTTCTGCTTTCCCTAACCTGCAAATCCTCTCTTCTCTGCCTGGGATTTGTATCAATTGTGGGAACCTTTAGAAATGCACACTGAAAGGCTGGGGTTTTTTTGTCTTTGCATTTTGCTGGCCTCTATGGCTGCCCTCCCCTGAATGTTGGGGGGACGGCAGCAGCGGGACAAAAACTAAACTAAACACAAAAGGGGGGGTTCAGGTTCCACAAGTGCTAAGGAAATACTTCATAGAACTTCATAGAACCATAGAGTTGGAAGGGACCCTGTGGACCATCTAGTCCAGCCCCCGGCAATTTAGGAATATGCACCCATATGGGGATCAAACCTGTGAACTTGGTATTATCAGCGCCATGCTCTAGCCAGCTGAGCTAACCAAGCAACTCAGCAAACATAGGACGGTTTTAGGAAGGGATCCCTCTCAGCCCTGCTTGGAGATGCTAGGGATTCATAGAATCATTGAATTGGAAGGGACCGCAAGGGTCATTTAGTCCAACCCCCTGCAATGCGGGAATCTTTTGCCCAGCATGGGGCTCAAACTCACGACCCTGAGATTAACGGTTCCCTACTCTACCAACAGAGCTATCCTAGCTATCTTGGGACCTTCTGCATGCAGCTCAGGTACTGTACAACTGAACTCTCCCTTTGCATGAAGATATACTCAAAAAACAGCATTCCTGATGCAAAAAGGGGGAGCACCCTGTGTAGCTGGGAATGCCACTCAATGGCAGCTTCTGGGTTGTGTGTTTTGTGTTAGAACGGTTGGCCACATTTCTCCTTTCCCCTGTCAAGGGCCGTGATATCTTGGGGGTTCATCTATAAGAGGGCACATTGTGGGAATGTTCAGGGTGGCAGGAGAGGATATATTCTTTATTAATAGCCTTCCTAACTTGCGCTAGCAAGTTCCTTTACTTAGCAGAGTTTACATTCCCCCTTTTTTACATGCACAGCAGATAGCTGGTTACAGGCTTGTGTGAGCCTCTCACTATTATACAATTTAGTCTGTCTGGTAAGTTCCCTTGAATCCCTCTGAAAAGAATAAAGATGCCACAATCTTATTCAAAGTCAATAAAAGAAGTTTACTTACACCAGTTCACAGTTGGATCCCTGAAGGAAGACTTAGTTACAAAAATGTACATGTGGATCTACCCCATATGGGGAAAAACCCAGTGCTTCTGCTAGCAGAGCAGTCCTAGCTGAAAGCTGGTCAAACGTAGAAGGAAGTGAAAAAGAGAGAGGTGTGCTGCGTGACTCGTCCTTTTGTTACCCCACCTTTGTCACACCCAGCTTCCATCACATGCAGAAGGAAGGATGTTCCAGCCCAGGAGGAACAGGAAGTTTCGACTAGCTGGACCAAACATCCCCTTGCATGGCCACTCTAGGAAAACAAGGAATGTTGTATCTGTCTGCCTCTCGTGGATCACATCTCTCACACATTTCAGTAGAGGGCAGAACCAAAGCCGATGATGAGCAGAGCCAGAGGCAAACATTTTCTGGATTAAGCACTCCAGGATTAAAAGAAACCCCCCACTCCATTTCTATTTTCACCACAGCTATCTCAAATTAGGTTTCCCAGTGCTACGAGGAAGGAGCGCCTGGTTGGTTCAAACCCTTTCGTCACCAGCCCAGAAGCCTGCCAGGTGGCCTCTGACAAATCACTCTCCCTTAGCACAACCTTCCTGGTTGCCATGAGGATAAAATGCAGGTTTGTGGAAGAAGCAGATAACCAGATGCAAATGCTATTAGGCAATCCCATGGCAACTACAGAGGGGAGTGGGGGAGAACATGCAGCAGAGAAATCATATTAAGCCGATAATCTTATCTTCTCACCATCAAGACCTTCTTATTCTTGCTATTCCTGCCCTGTGTGGGTTGGTCCAGTCATTTGTATCTGTTATATTGCAGTGGTGTGTGCATTATGGATTGCAGATGGCGTAGGAGTTTCGGTGTGTATGTGTTTTCCCCGCTGTAATAATAGAGGGGTTGCTCCCATTCACTGTCCTGGGGAAAAGTAAACATACTCAAGTATTGTGGTAATGCTGCCCATGGTATATGGGGAAAGGCTATAGCTCAGAGATAGAGCATCTGCTTTGCATGCAAAAGACCCCGGGTTCAATCCCCAGTGTCTGCAGGTAGGGGTAGGAGAGATCCTGGTCTGAAACCCTGGAGAGCTGCTGCCAGTCAGTGTAGACCAGGCACCCCCAAACTTCGGCCCGCCAGATGTTTTGGACTACAATTCCCATCATCCCTGACCATTGGTCCTGTTAGCTAGAGATCATGGGAGTTGTAGGCCAAAACATCTGGAGGGCCACAGTTTGGGCGTGCCTGGTGTAGACAATACTGAGTGACATGGATGAATGCTCTGGCTCAGTGTAAAGCTGGGTTGCTGTGTACCACAAGAATATTGCTTCTCTCCCCATTCTATTGAGTTTGTAGAACTGTGGTCCATTCAGCAAGAACCACTGATAACCAAGCATGCTCCACCTCTTCATTGGTATAGTTTTGTTTATTAGACCTTGTTCTCACAAACAGTGCTGTTTTTCTTATAAAAAAACAATGTTTCAGGGTACTCTCATTTTGACTCAAGAAAAATCACCGTTTTATAGTTCAAATCGGGGAAAACAAATACAGTAAATGGACAAAAGTACGAAGAACATGCATGACCTCTTATTACACAGCTGACAGCTCATGGTAACTTCCACATTGACATGAGGTTGTGTGCACTAACATCTTCCTGATTCCTCTGCTTGCTGTTGATGTCCGTCACCAGACGCCGTCCTTTAAAAAACCCCATGAATTTACATACACTGAAGGCTTAAACAAACTCAAAGGAGGGCCTACCAATTTTATAAACATTAAGTTGGCTACGTTTAAGTGCAATGAAGCTCTTGTTGGAGTCAGTATTAAATTCATCTGTTAGATTCACAAAATGTTTAGGGGTATGCGTACCCCTGCATTTCCCCCCCCCCCGAAAAAAGCACTGCTCACAAATAACCCTTTAATACTTCTTGTTCCACTTCAAGTTGCGGGAAGGGGGTTGCATGCCTCGGTATTTCCATGCGGGGCGTGGAATCCTCACACGCAGAAAACTAGCATGTCAAGGAGAAGACCTCTCTCCCTGTAACCCTAGATTTCTAAGCGCCGAGCACTTAGTTGAATGGAAGAGCTTTTCAGGATGTGGCTTGCACGTGCTTGGCACATCCAAGCCACAGGTTTCCTGGCACACCTGCTGTTTGTTTGAAATAGGCAATAGCCACAGCTAGAGTGTGTCAAGGGGACAACATTTTGGGAGTCGGCCATTTCATATAGACACGACGTGGAAATGCGATTCACAGCTACAGTCCATCCATGGCATTATGTCACATTTCCCAGGACTGAGTGCTGGCACTGAAGCAAGGCTAAGGCGGCCTGATGAACTTTGGCTCAGAGCAAGGACTGACATCCTGAGATTTGCTTACGACTGTCCATCTGCCTCTGCATGTCTGCTGTTGCAAGCAGAGGAAGGAACTCGATATATGAGTCAGAGAAACAGCATCGTTTCTCATACAGCACTGGTGGCTTGTAATTCAGCAGATATACT
Source organism: Zootoca vivipara (assembly GCF_963506605.1). Classification (NCBI taxonomy): domain Eukaryota; kingdom Metazoa; phylum Chordata; class Lepidosauria; order Squamata; family Lacertidae; genus Zootoca; species Zootoca vivipara. The sequence goes on from NC_083278.1 coordinate 108,837,981, forward strand.
CAAACAAAGATATAAAACTTTGAACTCCTGAGAAGGCTGCCAATGGAACATCCATCCCCCTGAGATCTCTCTTTGGGAGAGGCTTGTGTAGGAGGAAGGGAGGAGGCTGCGAGATGCCAGGAATGTAATGGGACAGTCGGAGCCGATCAGAATCTGCCGCGGGAAAATAATTCACATTTGCACCTTCTTCCAAGTCGCCTCGAGATAATCCCGATATGGACCCTGGCCATGGGGCAGTCTAAACTGCATCCTGTTTTGGCGAAGTTCGGAGATCTTGCTTGGATGGTGTCCCTATTGCAGTTTCCTCTGAAGCACGGCAAGCGCTTACATCCCTGCAAATGGAAGATCCCGGGCGTGCTGGCAGGAAAGCAGTTTATGGGAAGGGAGAACTTGGGAGCTACTCACGGCAGGAAGTGGAGCCTGTGTTGTTCACTGATGCTCTCCAAGAAAAGAAGGGTTCCTGGACATCCTTTCATATATTTGAACATGGCTATCATATCACCCCTTAACCTTCTCTTCTCCAGGCTAAACATACCCAGCTCCCTAAGCCGTTCCTCATAAGGCATTGTTACCAGGCCTTTGACCATTTTGGTTGCCCTCTTCTGGACACGTTCCAGCTTGTCAGTATCCTTCTTGAACTGTGGTGCCTAGAACTGGACACGATACTCCAGGTGAGGTCTGACCAGAGCAGAATACAGTGGTACTATTACTTCCCTAGATCTAGATGCTATACTCCTATTGATGCAGCCCAGAATTGCATTGGCTTTTTTAGCTGCTGCATCACACTCATGTCAAGTTTGTGGTCTACCAAGACTCCTAGATTCTTGGTATTTGCCTGCCTTCCTGCTGGCAACTGGTCCAGGGGGTGGCACAGCTCACCAGCCGCCTCCTCCTCAAGGCTTGGTGTTGCCCTTGTAGGACTTGGCAGGGAGGAAGATGGAGACAAAACTAGAATTGACTCTGGCTCCACCCACCATTGGGCGCCCAGCCTTCCACCTTACCTGTTCCACTGGGCACCGGCTGCCACTGGTACAGAGTATAGCACCGAAGGGGCAGAGGACCAGCTGATATGCTGTTCATTTCATTCTATATATTCAATATATTTACATGCCGCTTACTACAGAGACAGCGGTTTACCGAAATAACAGATGCAATCTGTGTGTGCATGTTGACATTTTTATTTGCGATAGCGGATAAAGCAGTAACATCAAAAAGAAAAACGTAGCATGGCATTTTGAAGACTTCTTGCAGAGTTAGGGATTACCTAATGCCTTTAAAAACATGGACAAATAGGAGTTGCAACCTTCCCATGTGCAGATCAGGACACTGGTTTGAAGGGGAATGGGGGGGGGCCCTTAAATTATTTAAGTTTGGTCCCAGATTGGATCAGGTCCTCCACACCTGCTATTTGCATTGGAAGAAAAGCTTCCCATGGCATGGAAATCTGAAATGTGGTGATGATTGATGAGGTGGAGGACGTCACTCAAGGCAGTCACTCTCATGATTGCTTTGTGTTCGTTTTAAATGTTTTCATGTTGTCGTACACTTTCCTGATGTTTTTGGAAGATGACAATGTACAGATACTTACAGAAGAGGAAAATGAAATAATCTATCCTGGTGGGTGTGCCAGGGCCGGCCCACCCATGAGGTAAGGTGAGACGACGGTCTCAGACGGCAGAATCCAGAGGGGCAGCAGATCCTGATGTCAGTCTTTATTTCCCCATTCTGTGCTTCACCTCAGGTGCCGGAATATCTTAGGCCAGCCCTGCTAGGGTTGCCATATGACCCAAATTTCCCAGACTTTGCTGGGATCCGGCCATTGGAAACGGTATACAGGTGGAAATTGCACCCAAGGTCTGGGAAAATCTGGACATATGCCAACCCGTTTCTGAAGTGTAGTTTTAGTCTAGGGCTTGCCGATCAGAAGGTTGGCGGTTCGAATCCCTGCAATGGGGTGAGCTCCCGTTGTTCGGTCCCAGCTCCTGCCCACCTAGCAGTTCGAAAGCACATCAAAGTGCAAGTAGATAAATAGGGACCGCTCCGGCGGGAAAGTAAACGGTGTTTCCGTGCTCTGGTTCACCAGAAGCAGCTTTGTCATGCTGGCCACATGACCCGGAAGCTGTCTGCGGACAAACGCCGGCTCCCTCGGCCTATAGAGCAAGATGAGCGCCGCAACCCCAGAGTCGGACACGACTGGACCTGATGGTCAGGGGCCCCTTTACCTTTACCTTTACCTTAAAAATAGCTCAGAAAAATGCTCAACAGCAAGGAAAAATGCTCAACAGCTTTGGGCAAAACTTTAAAAAGATCAACAACTTTTGTGTCCACAACCCTAGTGTGCACCCAAGAGTCGACTCTTGGATGCTCTGGACCTGTCAATTAAGTCAAAGAATTATTTCAATCACTTTCCAGATATCCTTAAAATGAGATGGAATGCAAATAAGTGAGCAGATACAATGATTTTCGGCTTCTACCCACCCACAGCACTTCACAAAGGAAAAACAATTCCCAGCACTAGTATTTCCTCAGTGAGATCTGCCACGGGGAATAAAACTGCAGGGGCAGGAAGGATGTTTGCTGAAATAACGGGGCTCCTTTACTTTAAAACATAACCTTTTCCTGAACATTTTACATGTTCACATAACCGAAGGGGAACTTGTCACAGAGAGAATCTAACACAGAGGGAAGGCTGAGGGAAGGCGGGGGAGAAAGAGAGGGGGAAAAAACAGGAGATCAAAAGTGATTTCTATATTGAACGAGACAGTCCAGAATATTCTCAGAGCATAACTGGCATAGCTATCTTATTAAAAGCAACAACAACCCCAAAATGCAAACAGGTGATCAAAACGATATGCGGTATCCTGGCTGGCGGATCAGACATCCCGAAAGAAAAAGGGGGGAAAGGGGAACATATGTCCCCAATTACGGACCCTTGATGGGTGTATTTTTCTTCTCAGCTCACATTTCTCACTACAAACTAATCGTACATAATAATAAAACCTTGGAGGCCGGCCAGCACAAATAGACGTTTTGGCTAACCCAGGGAGTGTTTGTCGAAGTCACGAAGCGATGCAGCTGTTGAGTTGAGCACAGTCCAAGCAACAGCACATTTTTTGAGCAGCCCAGTGTTTTCTCCTGACCCTCAAATATCCCCTCCTTAGATGAAAATTAATGACCAGATACAGTACGTAGATATCTCAGAAGTTTCAGTTCACACTAAGTTTAGAGTTAATGGCTGGATACGATTTATAACCGGGAGGTTTCGTTGTGAACTTTGTTACGTTATAGGCCAACTTGAAGGGAACACCCTAGATTTATGTATTGGTTTGATAGCTCCCTCTTGTCTTCCTGGGCAAAACAAATCCACTCAGGCCATTTGTTTATGCTATTGAGGGTTACGACTTTTCTGTTGAACAGCCTCCCCCAAACTTGTGCCCTCCAGGTATTTTTGGACTGCTGACTCCCATCAGACCTCAGCCAGCATGGGCAACAGCAAGAGTTGATAGATATTATATAGTCTACAAAAACATCTGGAGTACACAGTTGTTCCTGTATGAGATAACCTTGGTGGGAAAATGTGCTTGTGTTCCATTGAAAGGCCTAAATATTACGACGCAATTAAAAAGAGGGCAGAATATGAAGATGCCCCGTTAATCTTTCTGTCCCATGCTCAACCCAATCCTCACAGAAATGAGTTTGCTAATCCACTCAATCTCTTTATTAAGCAAAGGAGGTCATCGGTGGAAAGTGATCTGTTTATTTGGGACCAATGGCTGTTTATATGATCAAGAAAACTAGTCTCCAGAGGCGGGGTTTTTTTAAAAAAGAGTTTTCATTCTTACTCCCTTTTTTAAAAAAGCAGACCAGCAAATAAAGTGAGTGGGGACTGAGAGACTAGGCCATATGGGAGGCACAAAAGTTAGCTGTGAAACACAATCTAGGCTGGCTTTTTACTAAAGTCTCGGCAAATCTGGCTACACGGATCTGGCAGCCACTACTGTCACTCTAGTTCTGGAACGAATGTCAGGTGTTCATGCAGAAACCTAACGCCGCAGCTATCTGCAGTACTACAGCGGTGGATGTGGAACACCCGATAAATGATTAAAATCACAATAAAAATGCCATAGGGTGCTTCATGAGAACTTAAACAATGGTCTTTCTGCATCAGACTAAGGTCCAGGCAGTTCATGATTGTGTGTCTAGCACCACTTCCAGGAAAAGTGACTGTCCCTTCATTTGCCCCCATATGCAGTATCGGAAAAAGAAAACAGGATGAGAAATCGGAAGAGCAGTGTGCAAGAAGGTTGTGCTCTTTGACACCCATACCCACACGACAATGAAATTAGCAGCGATTGTGCTAAACGGGAGAGGAATAGCATTTTCACAATAACTAAAACATTGCCAGTGTCAATACAGTGGTGCCTCGACTTACTAATTTAATCCGTTCCGAAGGCACCTTCGTAGGTCGAAAAATTCGTAAGTCGAAAAGCGCCATTGGAAACGCGATTTCCCATAGGAATGCATTGGAAACGGAAAAATTCATAAGTCGAAGCAACCCCATCTAAAAATCCGTAAGTCGAAAAAACCCTATCTAAAACCGCCGTGGTTTCCGTTCAGATGTTGAGAAATTCGTAAGCGTGCAGCCATTTGCCCCATTCGTAAGTCGAAAAATTCAGTTGTCGAGTCGTTCGTAAGTCGAGGTACCACTGTACTGGGTAAATGCGTCAGAATCATTGTAGCAGAAGCACGTCGTCAAGATGCCTGGTGGGGTCTTTCCCATTCTAAAGCATAAAAGCAAAAAAAAAAAAAAAACACCAAGAGTCGTTCGTTTGTTGCCCCCAGCGGCTTTCCACACTGCTGGTTGTGTGGTTTTCTGCTAAAGCAAAAATATCAGAAATTGTCTCAGCCACAAGTTAGGGCAAAGCAGCTCAGTTGCTGAGATCCATAAGACATTGAAGCAGCTCCCCTGAAATGCAACCCACCTCTGCAAGTTCTAAACCTTCCTGGCTTTGCCTCTACAGTGATAGGTGGCAGTGCTAATGATCTACAGCAGGGACCCTCCAGAGGTGGTTGGACTCCAACTCCCATCAGCCCCAGCCAGCGTATTCCATGGTCAGGGACAATGGGAGTTGTAGTCCAGCAACCTCTGGAGGGCCACAGATTCCCCATCCCTGACTTAAGAGTCATGCACCTAGTAAGAAAGGTGATGGTGCTGTGTGTATTTATTTCTATTTCACAATAGAATACACAACAATAAGTGTGTGTTATTCTATTTCTCTGACTGATAGCACCTGTTTTATCTCTGCATCAGCTAGAGCTCAGAAGATCAAGAGAGCTCCTTGTGGGGAGTTGGCTGGGGGGGAAATGTGAGGCATGCAGTATGGAATGGGGGGCAGCTGCTATCTATTAAGTAAGAGCTTCAGAATGGGCAAGCACAGCCAGCATGCTCCATTTTCACCTGACCTCTTCATCTCCTTTCAGAAAGATTTCTTTGTGCTAGAACTACCGATGAGCAAATCTGTCAGTCTTGGTCTTTCTCATTTTTCCAATCTTTTCAGTTAATAATAACAATAACGGGTGCAGAAATGTTGTTGTTGTTGTTGGTATGTTCTCATGAAACCTCATCAGCATTTTAGTGGGAATTTCTCCTAATACATCCAGTTTTGTATGCAATTTTGCCCAACATGCTTATCTCTGGAGAGCAATTTCCCTAACACAATGCCTTTTTTTGTAATTTCCACTAATCTATCCGTATTTATGCACACTTCCCCCAAATATATGCATTTTGGTAAGCATCGTTTGGTTGGAGAGGCTCATAGCTGATAGAGAATTGCAAATTGTTGGAAAGCGGCAGGGAAAGGCAAGAACCTTTCTTTGTAAGGAAGGTGTTTATGGCCAACTGTAGGCTCCACCTTTCTATAGTCATATTTGCAGTGAGGGAGCTCTCCAAGGTGCAAGGGACACACTGGTCACTTCCTAATCTGTTTCTGTGGCTCCCTAGACATCACAGAAGCAGCTGAGGGCAGAGGAAGTGATGGCACAAGTGTGGCTGCAAGAAGGTGAAGGCTGGAAGGAAGCAAGGGTGCCCCATCCACCTCCCTCCACCTCCTAACCAGCAAAGGAGTTGTGAAGTTGGGAGGGTGGGGGCTGCTCCTAACAAGATTAGGGTGGAAAGAAGGTGAGAAATCAGGAGGGAAGGGTGTGTGTGTGTGTGTGTGTGTGTGTGTGTATCCACTAGAAATGCAGCAATTCCTGGCCTGTTTGTTTGGCAGAGTCCCTGCAGGAAGGAGGTAATAGTTACCAGATCAGAAATCCTTAGGAATTTCATCAGACTGCAGGGAATAGATACCTGCAAAGTGGGGGGGGGGCAGAAACTAATTCCGCATTTAGAAATATTTTTAAATAGCATGGTTTTCTTTATTTAAAAAAATTCCAGTTAAATGGCTTCTTTTGCTTTCTGTTTTCTTTCTTTTTCAATAGTGCCAGATCTAAATGTCATGCTTCGCAAGCTGACTGTCCCAAAATGAGACAAGAATTCTGCCTCCCCCCCCCCCGAGTATGTGGCTGCAGAGCATGTAATGCCTCGGCCTGTCAAGTGAGGAGACAACTTGTTCTCTTGTCCTTTGATTAACAGACAAGTAAAGGGACACAGGTGGAGCTGTGGGTTAAACCACAGGGCGGTTCAAATCCCCGCAACGGGGTGAGCTCCCATTGTTTGGTCCCTGCTCCTGCCAACCTAGCAGTTCGAAAGCACATCAAAGTGCAAGTAGATAAATAGGTACCACTCCGGTAGGAAGGTAAAGGGCGTTTCCGTACACTGCTCTGGTTTGCCAGACGCGGCTTAGTCATGCTGGCCACATGACCCAGAAGCTGTACACCGGCTCCCTCGGCCAGTAAAGCGAGATGAGCGCTGCAACCCCAGAGTCGTCTGTGACTGGACCTAATGGTCAGGGGTCCCTTTACCTTTAAAGTAGTTTCTTTACTGGTAGATGGGAGAAGTTTCCTTCTAAGCATGGGTGCTCCCCCTCCCATCCCCCAATGGTTGTCTTTGGATTGCTGGCAGCTGCTAAGATCAGGTCAAAGGCACATCTTTGTCCAGCCCCCAGTTCAGACAGTGGCCAGCCAGATGCCTGTGGGGAAATCCAAAAGTAGGACCACGAGGACAGCGCTCTCCCCACTTGTGATTCCCAGCAGCTGGCATTCAGAGGCACACTGCCTCCTACAGTGGAAGGGAGTAGATATCCACCCATCAGTTGGATAGCTCTGCTAGCTAGACCCTGGTGCTGACAACGCCAAGGTTGCAGGTTCGATCCCCTTAAGGGACAGCTGCATATTCCTGCATCACAAGGGGTTGAACTAGATCAGGCTTCCTCAACCTCAGCCCTCCAGATGTTTTTGGCCTACAACTCCCATGATCCCTAGCTAGCAGGACCAGTGGTCAGGGATGATGGGAATTGTAGTCTCAAAACATCTGGAGGGCCAGGGTTGAGAGGGCCTGAACTAGATGATCCTCAGGGTCCCTTCCAACTCTTTTGAGTCTAAATCTGTTCTAATCCTGACTTGTAGCCATTGATCACTTTATCCCCCACGAGCTTGCCTTATCGTGTTTTAAAGGTTGGTGGCCATCACTGCATTGGGTAGAAGTGGACGCCATGGTTTTAACTATGTGCTGCGCGAGGAAGTACTTTATTTTGTCTTCCCTGAATCTCCTATCATTCATTGGATGGCCTCCAAGTTCTGCTTGTTAGGAGAGAAGGAGAAAAGTTTATCTCTGTCCGCTATCTCTGCTACTAACGCCTGGCCCTGCCTCCAGCTACAAGGATGTGAGAGGCAGTGGAGAAATAGTTGGGTGGTTGAAACAAAGCCGTAGAAGGAGACAGGGGTCTTGTTTTACTTGTGGTAAGCTGGCAAAATGGAGTTTCAAGAGCATGCTGCTTGCTTTCGAGCAAATTGTGCCTAGCACCCTATCTATCCCTGGATTCCCCTTCTCTCTAACTCTCCAGTAGACTTTCTGCCGCTTTAACTTCCTCCCATTCGGGCAAGTGATGTGCATGGAGCAATATCAGCATAAGAAGCAGGGCTGCAACAAAATAAAAACCATATTTTTTTGTATGAGTTTTACTCACTTGATCTATAGCTTAAATTTGCATGTGGGTCAAAGAATATACCTGGAGCACCTGCGTTATGTAGCTTGCCTGTCTTAGAATAACTCTTCCTTGTGTGAGAAGCAAAGATGCTGACTTTCCTTCAGTTTTTGTAAAGAACTATTGAAAATAATACTTTAAAAAAAGAAGAAGGATGCATCGTTATCTTGTCTCGCTATGACACCAGAAAAAAAACATCGGAATAATTTTGGGTCCCCAATACCTTCGGTCATCGTCATCTACCATGAATATTTATGTGCCACTTTCCTGAAAACTTGTGCCCAAAGTGGCTCACGACATATCAGAGAAACAATAAACGCAACATTCCAAAGAACATACCGAGAACAATTAAAAATATCTGCAGCATCAATAGATTGTTGTTGTTGTTTAGTCGTTTAGTCATGTCCGACTCTTCGTGACCCCATGAACCATAGCACGCCAGGCACTCCTGTCTTCCACTGCCTCCCGCAGTTTGGTCAAACTCATGTTCGTAGCTTCGAGAACACTGTCCAACCATCTCGTTCTCTGTCGTCCCCTTCTCCTAGTTCCCTCAATCTTTCCCAACATCAGGGTCCCCTCCAAGGATTCTTCTCCTCTCATGAGGTGGCCAAAGTATTGGAGCCTCAGCTTCACGATCTGTCCTTCCAGTGAGCACTCAGGGCTGATTTCCTTAAGAATGGATAGGTTTGATCTTCTTGCAGTCCTTGGGACTCTCAAGAGTCTCCTCCAGCACCATAATAATGGAGAATTTTGACTAAACGTGATCCACCTGGAGAAGGAAATGGCAAGCCACTCCAGTATCCCTGCCAAAAAAACTCCATGGACAAAGACAACAGGCATCAATAGATACAGAAAGCAAATCCTTGCAGCTTCATATAAAACAGTACGAATAACCTAAATCGACAGCCTAAAATGAAACAGGTTGAACAGAGAAATTCAACGTTAGCGTACATAGTGATGGAAAGTTCTTCAGTCAATAATATCCTGGTGAAAGAGCTCTGGAGGACTTGAGAGCTTGCACACTTTTTGGTGACATTTCCTTTGGCCCCCACAAGAGGCTCCAGAATTTGTTCCAGCTGCCTATGGGTCGGCAGGTGTTCCTCTGGGCTCCGGGCCCTGAAGTCCAGCAAATTATTTATTTGCAAGGCTGTCCTAGGAGCAGTGCACTTGGCCGTGTGGCAGATTAGTCAGCGAGCAGATCATTTGCATAGAAATGAGTCCCTTTGGGACTGCCACTCAGAGACACTTGCTGGCTGCCACACAGGCTCCTCAAACCCCTTGAGAATCCTCTGGCTTTGCCGGTAACCTGAAACTGAAGAGAGGATATTTTACAAAGGAATAATAACTCCTTAAAGCAAATATTATTCTGTCAGGATAGTACGAGCATGGCGAAGTAAATCCAGATGTTGCCGAGACAGGATTACAGCAACTATAACCTTTTCCTGTTTAAACAGCCAGCCTCCCGGTGCACCAATAAGGGTGCGAGGTTCTTCCTCTTTGTTTCTCTTTATAATAATAAAAATAATAAAAGTTCTCAGATGGTTTAGATCAAGCGGCTTAGTCCGTTCTTATCAGATAAATGCATTAAAATCCGGTTTATTTATGGAAGTAAATATACATGGCCTGCCCTTCGGAAATTGACTTTGAAAGTGACATGGAAAAAGCTGCTCCCAATTGTAGCTTATAAACCATTTTATTTCTTCTCTCTCTCTCTCTCTCTCTCTCTCTCTCTCTCTCTCTCTCTCTCTCTCTCTCTCTCTCTCTCTCATTTTGAAGAAGATGCCAGGAGAAAGGAGGCTGTTTTAATGTCTGAAATGGGCTTTGAAGTGTATGGGTTTAGAAATGGCTTCCTTGTGAACTTTCTGTGGTTAAGGTTGCAAAATATCCCGCAGTGTAATCTTTCTTATCATTGTTGATTGGGTCAGAGGCAAACAACTGGACTGGACTGTTTCAGCATCGAGTCTTAATGTTAGGAACGTTCACACATTGCATTCAATGAGCGTACAGGCTTCATACCTGTGCACACAACACTTGACTTGCACACTTGTACTGTTATTATCATATAATCTTCAACAAACGCAGAGTCTTTCTCACACGCACACACAGAGGTACACGTGTAGAGATAGATCGTACCTGTGTTCAGTGTAAATGTGTGAACAAGGCTATTGGGAGTAAATGATAACCTTGAAGGCTGCAATGAATCTACATATTATTGCTTTGATCATCACAAATCATGTCTCAAATTAAACAATTTAATATAGCTAACAAAATATAATAAAACCAATATAATATCATGCCATTTTTTAAAATAAAAGAATACCTGATAAACAAGCTTAATGAGCAGCTATGTTCATCAGAGCAGCAAAAACGGGGGAATGCATGGGCTCTTTCCATAACAGCCTGTCCAGTTTTAGGGATTGCTAACAACATTGGAAGAAAAGTGCAGATGGATCAGACCAGAGGTTGATCCTCTTCCAGTGCCCTGCTTTCATTAGTGACCCATCAGACAATTGAGAGAAGCCCATAGGCGAGGCGTTGGCTTAGAAGACACAGGCATTTAGATTACGGTTGCTAACACGGTGCTTCTGGGCACACGAGTCCCCGCAGAGCCCTTCCCTGGTGCTGGGTATGCAGTGCCAGTTTGCAAATGTGCCCACAACCCCCAAAATGGTTGGCAACCCCTGCTTTAAAGATAGGCTTGCTAGGTGCTAGGGGAGTGAGAACAGCCACCGTCACAGGCCTGCATGTTGTGAAAGGGCGTGCATTTCTTGCAGGACAAAACAGCAGCAACAACCAGGTTCTGTCCGCCGGGTGGCAAAGTGCAGCCGTAAGCAGATGTCGGACAATACGGCTGTTTCCTGCTTTCTGCTGACACTGTGGCCGGTCAAAGCTGCTCAGCCCCTACAAAACAGCTTGCTGAAATCATCAGGCTGGACAGGGAACAGAATGGAAAAGCAACCGAGCCATAGTCCTTCAGTTTGGGGTAATGGGATGCTGCCAACGAGCCGCTGTTTCCCTTGACAACTTCCTGATGGTGTCCTTTCCTATACCTGGAGAATGTCAAGGACAGTTCCTCATATCCAGGGGTTGCCTTGTCTGTGCACGCACCAATGCAGAATGTGGCGCTGAGTGCAGAATTCAGCTTTCGACTTCCATGTTTAAAAAAGCAAGTTTCTAGCCTCTGTGGTTGGGATGCTTGGGAGTGTGCCGGGGAATGCCCAGTGAAGTCTCAGGTTATGCTGCAAAGGGTATCCTGCAAAGGCCTTCAGTGCTTTCTATAGCTTCATGCCCTTCCCTAGCAGAAGAAATCGTGCGGGTTTGAATGTTGAAGCTGCAACATAGCTCAGTTGGTAGAGCATGAGACTCTTAATCTCAGGGTTGTGGGTTCAGGCCCCACATTGGAGAAAATATTCCTGCATTACAGGGGGTTGGACTAGATCAGGGGTAGGCAACCTAAGGCTCGTGGGCCGGATGCGGCCCAATCGCCTTCTCAATGCAGCCCGTGCACGGTCTGGGAATCGGCGTGTTTTTACATGAGTAGAATGCGTCCTTTTATTTAAAATACATCTCTAGGTTATTTGTGGGGCCTGCTTGGTATTTTAACATGAGTAGAATGTGTGCTTTTATAACCCTGGGTTATTTGTGGGGCATAGGAATTCATACATATTTTTTCCGCCAAAATATAGTCCGGCCCACCATATGGTCTGAAAAAGGTTGCTGACCCCTGGACTAGATGACCCTCGTGTCCCTTCTAACTGTACAATTCTATGATTCTAGGTGCTGAGTGGCATGCATCCCTGGATATTGGTTATGAAGATTCTAGATGTTGTTGTTGTTGATGATGATGATGATTTTTTATTATTTATACCCTGCCCATCTGGCTGGGTTTCCCTGGTCACTCTGGGCTGCTCCCAACAAAATATTAAATACATGATAAACCATCATGTTCTTAATATTTTTATTTTATTATTTATTTTATCCCCAATATTGAGGTTTGAGGTTGAATCCTGACAAGACAGAAGTACTGTTTGTGGGGGACAGGAGGCGGGCGGGTGTGGGGACTCCCTGGTCCTGAATTGGGTAACTGTGCCCCTGAAGGACCAGGTGCGCAGCCTGGGAGTCATTTTGGACTCACAGCTGTCCATGGAGGCACAGGTCAATTCTGTGTCCAGGGCAGCTGTCTATCAGCTCCATCTGGTACGCAGGCTGAGACCCTACCTTCCCGCGGACTGTCTCGCCAGAGTGGTGCATGCTCTAGTTATCTCTCGCTTGGACTATTGCAATGCGCTCTATGTGGGGCTATCTTTGAAGGTGACCCGGAAACTGCAACTAATCCAGAATGCGGCAGCTAGACTGGTGACTGGGAGTGGCCGCTGGGACCATATAACACTGGCCCTGAGAGATCTATGCTGGCTCCAAGTACGTTTCTGAGCACAATTCAAAGTGTTGGTGTTGCATTTTAAAGCCCTCAGCGGCCTCAGTCCTGTATACCAGAAGGAGTGCCTCCACCCCCACCGTTCTGCCCGGACACTGAGATCCAGCACTGAGGGCCTTCTGGCGGTTCCCTCATTGCAAGAAGTGAAGTTACAGGGAACCAGACAGAGGGCCTTCTTGGTAGCATCACCCACCCTGTGGAATGCCCTTCCATCAGATGTCAAGGAAATAAGCAGCTATCCTAATTTTAAAAGATATCTGAAGGCAGCCCTGTTTAGTGAAGCTTTCAATATTTAATGCTGTATTGTTTTAATATTCGATTGGGAGCCGCCCAGAGTGGCTAGGGAGACTCAGCCAGATGGGCAGGGTATAAATAAATTATTATTATTATTATTATCATCATCATTGTCAGAGATGCCGATGCGGCTACTCTAGAGTAACGACTCCTCACAGCATTGTCCTTTTAGGCTTTTATTAAGTGCTGATTATTTACAGTGCTCGGACCGATCTATATATGTTGTCAGTTAGGCGTCAGTACCTCCGAATGGAGGTTGGCGCGTCTTCTTCCAGCAAAGAAGTTTGGGAAGACCTAATCTCCTCCCACGACGTTTCTTGCGTAATTCCGGGGTCGGCGGGATCGGCCTTCCCCCCCTTGCTCCCCCCTTCCTGTCCCACCTTGTGCATGGGCTCCGCTACCTTGCCGGAGCCTCGGTCACCACTTCCTGAGTCTCCGCTTGAGGCATAACCCTCCCCGCTTTCCCCAGCGCTTGGCGATGAGCTGGTACTTAAGATGGGAGGGACCTCCCGGTATCCCCTGTCCCTTACAATCATCATCAAACATTAAAAACTTCCCTAAACTGGGCTGCCTTCAGATGTCTTCTAAAAGTCAGATAGTTGACTATTTCCTTGACATCTGATGGGAGGGCGCCACTACCAAGAAGGCCTGGTTCCCTGTAACCTCACTTCTCACAGGGAGGGAACCGGCAGAAGGCCCTCAGAGCTGGACCTCAGTGTCCGGGCTGAACGATGGGGGTGGAGATGCTCCTTCAGGTATACTGGTCTGAGGCTGTTTAGGGCTTTAAAGGTCAGCACCAACACTTTGAATTCCACTGAGTACAGCCTGATATGAATTATCTGTTTAAGTTTCCTGCAGGGTATCATCAGTGCATTCTTTGCCTTTGGCTCAGTTACAGCCTTTCTGCTTCGTGTTTGCCTGGCTCCATGGTACTGATTCTGCCCTTCTCTAATAATGATTTTATTATGCCAGTCAAAAGCAGCCATGGATGCTCTTTTAGAAGTGCTCTCTTTTTTTCCACATCAGGGAAAGCTCAGATTGCACAATAGAGTTTGGTGATCTTGGGCCAAAAATGAGATGGATGGATGTAGCCCGTGGAATGGAGGGGGAAGAGACGCCGAGCTCTCTTCCAATTTTGCTTTTAAATGGCTCTGGACAGAGAAAAATGAAACATTTCACCAGGAACAATAGGTTTGGCCATCTGGATAGCTTTTTTTAAAAAAAGAGGTATTTCTTTTATTTTATTAAATGCACAATCTGCTCCATAGCAGAGTTCCTTCAGACAGTTTTCTCCTGGCATGCCCATCAACAAGTTGGTTTTATGTTGTTGTGATTGCTGCTGCTGTTATGAGACAAGGAGTGGGTAAAGTTGGTTTCATTGTTAATTCAACCCCATGATAAGTTCTTAGGCAGTTCTGCATTTGCATATAATAAAATCGATTCATTTATGTGAATAGACAGTGGTTGGGGAGCTGCCCCAACTTCCTCAAACGTTAGACAAGAGATTATTTGAAGAGAGTTCAGAGTTAATTATTTTGTTTCGGCTCCAAGCCCTAAAAACAGAATGCACATTTATGGCAGGGTATTGAACTTGCAGAAAGGGCCTCTCCAGACATCATTTTTATTGTGTATAGCTGATTATTTGTGCATGATTGAGAATATCATGGTGGTCATACACCATCTCTTTGCCAAAAGTTTCGGGGCAGACATACTGCTTTGCTTCTTCTGATAAGTGATTGTTCCGTAACTTCTTGCTGAAATCCAGTACAGTAACTTTTCTTTTTTGAGCCCCACTTTTGTTCCACTGTAGTGCACAAGTGCCCCTCCAGAGGGCAATATTCAAAGAGCACTGGGGAAGCATCACAGAAGGGAATGATACAGTATAAGCATTGCCGGCCCAGTTTAAATCTACCACTAACCCACTATTGTTGCATCAATGTTGCAGAGTACCAGAAAATGGCTAGGACGGGCCTTTTGCACTTTCCCCATTGATATGGCACCTCCTGTGTAAGAATTGCATTTGATAATAATTTGTCGAACTGAGATAACTAACCTGATTAATTCCAGCGAAAATCTATACGTTATTTGAATTGCACAGTTAATGCCACACTCATGAAGATGAATAATAGAATCATAGAATTGCAGGGTTGGAATTGAACCCGGGTGTGAGGGACAGGGACACCGGGGGTCGTGCAGTCCAAGCCCTGCAATGCAGGAATCTCAACTTAAAGCATCCATGACAGGTGCCTATCCAACTTCTGCTTAAAAATCCAAGGAAGGAGAGCCCACAACCTCGCATGGGGTTCTGTCTCACTGCCGAACAGCTCTTACTGCCAGAAAGTTTATTCCTGATGTTTAGTCAGAATCACCTTTCTTGTACAGTGGTACCTCTGGTTACAAACGCATCTGGTTACAAACGCTTCAAGTTACGAGCTCCGCTAACCCAGAAGTAGCTGCTCCTGGTTGCAAACTTTGGACCAGGATGCGAAGGGGAATCGCGCGCAGCGGGAGGCCCCATTAGCAAAAGCGCACCTCAGGACAAGACCGGTTTCAGCTTAAGAACTGACCTCCGGAACGAATTAAGTTCGTAACCAGAGGTACCACAGTAACTTGAATCTCTTGGTTTAAGAGTCCTGCCCTCCAGAGCAGGAGAAAACAAGCTTGCTCCATCTTCCACGTGACAGCCCTTCAGATATTTGAAGAAATTTAACTCTGGTTTCCAGTAAAAATTAAATTGACCATAACAATAACGACCGCAATGCCTTGCCCAAATACCTCTATGCACCCAAAGGAAATCCCGCGAAGTCAATCCGCTTTGCACAGCAGAGCAATAGGTTCATGAAATCACGGGGGCGTTGCTCTAGCAACCTTCTTATCAGGTGGCTTAATCACACTTGCATAATCCTCTCACATTGTGTCCCTTCTGTTTATCAGGCACATAATAACACAAAGCAGAGCGAAAGAGGACTGAGGCCGAAAGAACCTCCGAGGGGGGAAATGTCAACCCACAAGTATAAAATAAGGAACTGTATGTTTTGGTTTTTTAAAAAAGTTGTTTTAAGAGCAACGGGTTTTGTCCTGTGTCATCACTCAAATAGATTTCTAGGCCAGGTGGCCTGGGAGGTCCTAGATATTATTGAAAATTTTACAGTACAGTTTCAAGCACTGTTCCGACAACCTCTGTGCAATATCCTAACCTCACATAAACAAATTAGAGAGAGTCTCACAAAAACTCTCCAAAACTACTTCAAAGAAAATGATGTTATATGTAACAACCCCCCCCCCCTCCTATGGGACGCAATGAAAGCGGTCACCAGAGGAGCTTGCATCAAAGAGAAAGCACCCCTTAAAAACCAAACCTCCTCAAAAATCAGCAAAATAAATAAAAGGGTTTGTTTTGCAAATAAATGTAGGGGAAAATTAGAGGTAAAATGAGCATTTATTCTATTATTATACGAAGAGCAAAGCAGATAGAAAAACAGAAAGGTTAAAATGTTTTTTTGCAAGAGATAAATATTGCTTTCTACAGTGATCAAGGCAACCTTCCCCAATCTGGTGGCTTCTGGGTGTTTCAGACTACAACTCCCAGCAACCCTAGTATGCCTGCTGGGAATGATGGGAGCTGTAGTTCAAAGCAAGCAGACCCTGCCAGGTTGGGGAAGGCTGGCTTAAGATGTCAACACAGATGTGGAATATCCATCCCACCAAAATGTTATCTCAAGTATCTTAATTTGTTTCACAGCCTGCGGTCCATGCAGAGGAATTAAACATGTTTTGCTATGGGTGCCTTGAAAATGGCAACCAATTTTAACTGTCAGTAGGTGGCATCGGTTAGCTAGAGGAAAAGCACAAGGGGTGGGGGAAAGACTTTAAAGAGTTTTTGCATTGCCAGATTGCGAAAATCAACACTCGGGGCAAATGTATGAAAATTCTGAGCCGAGGGGCTGGTTGCAGAAAAGTGGGTGTCAGAATAAAAGCTGGGGTGTGTGTGTTAATCAATACTTTTTATTTCTCTGTTTATTTAAAATGACCATTAGCTGTTTTTCAGCCAAAGTGCTCAGAGGGTCTTAAAGTAAAGTAAAATAATAAAATCACAATGAGTTGAATCACAGCAGAGCAGCATAAAATGAAATAGCAACATAAAGCTATATCTGTAGATTAAGCAAAATTTTATGCACATCTTAGACGCAAGTCCCTCTGAGTTCAATAGGCCTTACTCCCAGGTCAGTGAATCGTAGAATTGTAGAGTTGGAAGGGACCATGAGGGTCATCTAGTCCAACCCCCTGCAATGCAGGAATCGTTTGCCCAACATGGGGTTTGAACCCACAACCCTGAGTCCCACACTGTAGAGCTATCCCCGGATTGCAGCCTCAAACAGCCTAGAGAAATCAAATGGATGTTTATCTGTTGCTGGGAAGAGAACAAAGATGGTGCCAGGTGACCCTCACTGGGGTGGAGATTTGAGAGACATGGTGCCACAGCAGAAAAGGCCCTGTCTTCAAATGACCAAGCCCTTTGCTTCAGAAGGCTGACACATGAATCTCAACACCCAGGAAGATTTGTGTCAGAATAGGCAGTCCTTCAACAGCTCTGGCCCTAAGCCATAGGACATGCCCCTCCAGATGTTATAGGTATACAACCATCAACGACTTCGGCTGTGATCCTTTGCATACTTACCTAGGGAGAAATCTTTAAAAACCAACCTACTAAACACATCTCCCTCCCTCTCTCTTTTTTCTTTCTTTCGTTCTTCCTTGACAGGAGAGTTTTTAAGGGGTGGCTGATGCAGAGGCTGGCTTAAGAAGATCCAAGATGACGACGACAGTAGCGACAGACTTTGACAACATTGAAATCCAACAGCAATACAGTGATGTCAACAACCGCTGGGATGTTGAAGAGTGGGACAACGAGAACAGTTCCGCACGGCTGTTTGAGAGGTCTCGCATCAAAGCCTTAGCAGGTAGGACTTTCCCCATTTCTGCCATTGGTGCAATTATTCAGCTTGTGCTGTTTGTGTTCCTAGCACAAAGGTGGTCCTAAATCAGTGATGGGCAACCTTTTGAGCTTGGTGTGTCAAAATTCGCCAAAAAAACGAGCATAACTCGGGGTGTGTGTCACTTTGAGAAAAAAACCATAATTTTGCGATATTTATAGTTTAAATAACAAAAATGTATAGTTGTAATATATAACTGTATTTAATGAACCAAAAACTAATTATTTAACCAAACCAAACAAAAAAACCCTTATTTATCACAAAGTGCCCAGAGTTGTTGTGCTTTTTGGGGGGACCTGTTGACCAAAGTTTTGGAGGTTTTTTGGGGTGTGCAAAAGTTGCTTTGCTTTTGGGGGGGGTGCCCCAAAACTGCTGCGTGTTTTTTGGGGGGAAAGAGAACAGACCAACATAGTCTGCCAAAGCGCCAAAAAACCAGTACAGAAAGGGTTAAAAACCAATCTCTGTCTACCAGCAGCAACAACAACAAAAGGGTTTTAACAGCAGAGACAAGCTGTAGCGAAGACAAGCTGTAGGAGGAGCGGGAGAACAAATGGGGGGGGGGACACAACTACAACAGCATGAATGGGCTGATGGGGCGCGTGCCAGCAGTGAGGGCTCTGCGTGTCACGTCTGACACGCGTGTCATGGGTTCTCCATAACTGTCCTAAATAATAGCTCGTGCTCTACGCTCTGAATCCAGGGACAACTTTCAGGAAACAGAGCTGAACAGGAGTGTTCAGCATAACCACACCTATTGCCTCTTAGTGAAACAAACACTCGACTGGTTGCTACAAACCATGATTTATGATTGGCGATCAAATCAGGACTGGAGACTGTTGTTTGAAGGTGGTTTGCAAGCCATAGTTTGAGCACGTTATGGTTGGGTGTTAACATCCAAATGAACAGACTACATGTTAATATCCTTCAGCCATCCTTAAAAAAAAAAAAAAAAGCTTGAAGGCAATTTTCATGGATTTGATAGCTACTTTAAGAAATGATAAAGTAATAATAATGGTGAACTCTCCTATTTCAAGAATGACACAGGCGGGTTATTCAGTTTTTGTAATTGTTCATAAACGATGGGGAAAGGTACTCTGAAAGTTCAATTCCAGAACTTTTTATGAGGTGCTAATGCCTCCAGAAAATGGATTAATGGCTGTGGTGCTTCGAATTTAGCTTCCCTATGGAGAACTATTTAGGAAGGTCTGTAGTGGTTGATTGACTGCCATCATCAGTAGAGGAAAACCTCTTCTCAATTTCCATATTGCTTTGTCTAACTGTGGAGGGAATCAGGATCATTCCCACTGGTCCTATCTTCTCCCTATCTCCCAGGTTTTCAGCTGAAAGACAGAAACAGGTTATTTGCTTGGATTCCTGATAGTGTGGAAGAGTGTGTGTGTGTGTGTGTGTGTGTGTGTGTGAGAGAGAGAGAGAGAGAGAGAGAGAGAGAGAGAGAGAGAGAGAGAGAGAGAGAGAGAGTATCCCTTTTACACCTTCTGCTGTGATCCTGCACCCCCTCCCCAAATTCACTGAGCTCCGTATATGAGCTGGTCTTCACCTTTTCCTGGCTGTCAGTTAGGCCCTGATCCACACAGGTGTTTTGATCAGGGCCAGCCCACCCATGAGGAAAGATGAGACAACCACCTCAGACAGCAGGATCCACAGAGGCAGCAGGTGTCAATGTCGAGCTCTCTTCCCAATCCAGAACCAAAATATCTGGGGCTGCCTGGAGGATGCGCAAGAAAGCAGCCGCATCACCAATTAGGCCGGTAGGCCTAGCAGCCTAAACAAAGCCCTGCCACACCTCAGGTCTCTTTGGAGCTTCCTCTGCCCTCACTGACATCCCCTTTGGGCTTCAAGGAGGGTCTCATCTTGAGCTACGAGGACTCTCCAGCTCTCGCACACCATTTCCGGGTACTAGCCTTCTGTGCCATCTGCCAAACTTGATGAAAATCTCTGTGATCGCAGGCCTATGTAGCCCACAGACCCCTGGGCTCTTGTATCTTTTGAAGTCAACATGTATCACAGTGTCAGCAGCCCCTGTGTTTCGGTGCAAGCACCCTTCTCAACTTCCGACCCTGGGTTGAAGCAATGTTTTGTCTAGTTCTTTTGCAGATGTATGTCTAGAAAACTACTTAAGACGCATAAATCAGCTGCACGCTGTCAGAGTTTATAAACCCCTGTCTGCAAAGTCCAGTCGCTTTGTATCACGAGAGTTACGGTGCCAACAACATTCATTTCAGTGTCCCTACGGGAGCTAGAGGGCAACATAATTTTCCACCCTCGCGGCGTCATAATCTGTTATCTTGGCGGTGGTTACCCAGTTTTCAGACGGAATGGAAAAAAACCAAAGCTCTTGTTCTGTGGCAGTCAAAAACAGTTCTCAAGCTGTGTTCCTCAAAGCCATCACCGGGCAGATTCTGTTCCTGCCTGGCCCAAGTATCGTTGTACACAGAGGCACACGTAAATCCATATACCTGTACACAAAACACATATACATGTGCGTGCACACGAACGCACACATGCATATCTTCTTTTATACATAAGGCTGTCATTGCATGGCCCCCATTGGAGGATCTGTAGTGCTGCATCACAGTCCTGGATGTGCATGAAGAGATTGGGGTTGGGAAGGTGAAAAGCAAGCTTAGTAGTTTCATGGGGTGCAAAGGAGAAGGGCTAGGAGCTTTTAAAAAAAGAAAAGCTTTATTTATTCACTTTTTAAAAAGAAACAATACAAAACAAATTCAATATTCATTCAAAATGAGCCACCCAAATAATAATAAACAAATAAAATATACTTCGAAACAATAACATATCACTTTCCTTTTAATTTTTTCTGCTACTTGCGTTACTTTTCTTTGTTATCCCCCAACTGTGGTTACTGTAAATATTTCTCTCTTATCCATTTTTCTCTTATATTCCCCTATGTTATTCTAGTCTAAACAGATCGCTAACTCTGTTTTTATATTTTGTTTCCTAAAATAATCTTCCACATATTCCCACCCATTCAATTTTGGATCTTTGTTTAGATGTATTTCTAATTGCCGCAGTCATCCTTGCCAGATTCATAAATTCTATTAATTTTATCTGCCACCCCTGGATTGTGGGTGCCTCTTCCTTTTTCCATCTTTGACTTATCAACACTCTTGCCGCCGCACATGCATAAAGAAAGATGTTTTTCCTATTTTCAGGTAAATTTTCAGGTATCAGACTTAACAAAATTAACAATCCTGTGTGTGTGTATGTGAACACAAATACACATCTCTGTGTTTTTTTTGGGGGGGGGGAGATGTGTCAGGAGGTTCTACACATGAGTAGGAATCCGGCAGAGACACATGCCCGACTGGCATGTTCCTGGACACAAACGATCCAAGCAGTCATCCAAGGCAGCAATGTTTTGGGGTGTAACCCTGGAAAAAAGCATCGGGAAAGGGCTCACATGACTATTGCAACTGGAGTCATCTAGATCAGTGGTCCTCAACCCCCGGGCCATGGACTGGTACCGGTCCGTGGATCAATTGGTACCGGGCCGCCCAAGAAACATTAAATACAATTAAATTAAAATTATTAAATCAAAACAATCTAAATAAAATATAAACAATCAACGCCCCCCCCTCAGCGGGCCGCGAAACAATCAATGTCCCCCCCTCAGCGGGCCGCAGTAAAATGATCAAACATTGACTGGTCCGCGGTGATAAAAAGGTTGGGGAGCACTGATCTAGATGATGAGAAGGGCATTTCTGTCTAGGCTCCTTAGGCACAGCACCGAACTGGCCCAGATGACCTAGATAGATTTCGATAAATTTCATGGGAGGTTTTATTGGCGGTGTGGTCCCAGGAGCTTATGATCTGAGTTTTTGTTTTTGTTCTAATCCAACTGGGAATGGTAGTGATTTTCGTGCCAATGATGTTAGCAGGAATCCCATCAGGAAGGCTCTGCGGTATTTGGGTGCTGCTTCACACCCCAGGTGAGGGATGAATAATACACACGAAACAATCACTTAAGGGACATCTAATACAATGTGGGCAGCTCAATTATTTAGCTTGTCTAAAAGAGGCACTCATTTCAGCGCTTTGAGAAGCCTGCTGTAGATTTGATACAGTGCTAAATTTAGGTCTTCTCTATCAAGCTTTCTCCCCAGAATGTATTTCTTTGGGAATGGGGGGGACATGAACTGCTAGGGATTTGCGAGGTTGGGGAGACAGAGAGAGAGAGTTTGATTCAGCTTACTTTCCAAAGTTATATGTGAACCAAAACACAGCCATCCTTCTCCGTACATTTCTCTGTAACGTGTACAAAAATACATATGCTGGGGTAAGGTGTGTTTTATTAATGGAAGTAGCACCAAAAAATGTGTTATATTGGGGGGAAACAATTTGCAAAAATGTGTGCATTAGGCAAAGTTGCATTAAAATTTGTATACATTGGGATAAATTAGTGCAAAAAGGTTACCTCTTCAGTAACCCAGATTTTATTCCGGCATTTCTGGTGTGGTGTTACAGAGGGTCTCAGGCAGGGGTCTGTGCTACCCCTGCAATCTGGGTTACTTGAGCATGCATTTCTGATCTTCTGCAAACAAAAGTCTTCTGCCGAGCTATAATGCCTCCCTCATTGTTTGTGGTATGTTCTGGGTTATGCTTCTTGAACCTTTAATGGCTGGGCATGGAGGAGGGGAAATCTCTTACTCTAGCCAGTCCTGTTTGGGGGTAAAGATGGAAGGAGTATTCAGCGAGGAGGAGGAAGTTTGTTCTTGAGACTTGTGCTAAGCACACACTCTTTGTGTATGTGGCAATTAAAGAACAAGGTGCCACCATCTTGCGCCAAACATGGCACTTTGGGTTTGAACTCGACTGCTCTGCGCCTTAGTGCGCATCTGCATCGGGTTACGCATGCACAGCAATTTTTTGCATACTTCTTACTCAACAAATTCCAGATTAACTCACATAACTCCGGTAAGCCTTCTAAATTCCTGGCTTTTACGTGAAACTTTCCACCAGTAGGCCCACAGGAGTTCAAAAAAAAACCTGGCCAGGCCAGATTCCCCCCTCCCTTGTTGTTTCCCCCACACCCACACTCCCCTTGTCACTTGGCAGTCCCATATCATACGTACGTACCTTCCAACATTTGACAGAGGAGAACAGGCACATTTTACTGGACGAGAAATCGGCCTGAACTGAAGCATAGGATCTGTCCCCTGCCAGCAGCCTATTCATTTGGCAGTTGGCTTGCAGTAAGTGGGGGGGAAAGGGTGTTCTTCATTTGGCTAGCAAAATGTAGCTTGGTCTGTTGCAATTGAACAAGTAGGTCAAAGTTAACAGAGGTAGAAGAGATGCGGGCAACATTACCTCCAGCGAGGTTTGGGAATAGACAGGTGCGGTCACCCAATGCTTTTTTTCTGGCGTGACGCAGGGGTACGCATACCCCTAAACATTTTTTTGAATCTAGGTTTGGCCTCATTGAGGGGGCAGTATTTCAATATGTGCAGGAAAACGAGAGTACCCCTAAACATTTTTTTAAAGAAAAATAAGCACTGGGGTCGCCAACAAAATGGCGGTCTTCATGATTTTTCCTCACTCATGTCCCCTTCATGATGGGAGGGAGGTTAGGATAAGAGAGAGATACTAGCTGTGCAGAGGTAAACCAGCGATCTTCATGCTTGAATGAAGATTGCAAGCTGGGTTTTCCTGCTCCAGAGTCTGCCGCTCTCATCTAGGGATGCATAGCTGCCAAGTACCCCGTTTTCCCCGGGAAACCCCCGTTTTTACTTACCTTTTCCCGGTGGTCCCCCGTATCACTTTGTCTCCCGTTTTTCTCCGTTATTTTCTCCTGCCGGTGGCCATTTTTTTTCTTTCTGATTTGCCCTTCTATGGGCACCAAAAATGGCCACCGCCGGCTTCAAAAGTCGCATCTACGCATGTCCAGAAGTGCATAGACGCGACTTCCGGTGTCGGCTGCAGCCATTTTTGGTGCCCATAGATGGGTGGAGTGAAACCGGAAGTTGCGTCAAAAAGTTGCAAAACGACACCGGAAGTTGTGTCGACGCAATTTCCGGTGTCACACGGCTGCCGGTCCCGGATTCTGCAGTCCGGGACTTGGAAGGTAAGGGGATGGGGAACCTGTAGCCCTCCATATGTTGCTGTACTACAGCTCTGACCATTGGGCACACTGGCTGGAGCTGGAGCCAAACAAAAATTTGGAGGTACAGGTTCCCCGCCCTGCTCCGGCTATGCACCAGACTGGCTCTATTTAGCCCTTAATGGCCAGTGTGTGTAAGAAGGAACACAGAATGGGACATTATATTTGTTCCCTTGTACACATGTGCTAGCTCATTCAGGCTGCATAGCTTGATTTTGCATGAAGTGAAAAGTACATAAAATGGCTTTATAGTTTGTGTATGAAAGGAAATCGATGGATCGGTGGGTGAGAAAGGAGATAATCAGACATGGGGAACTGCTTGGGGTTTGATAAATTGCATTAGGAGAGTAAACCTTTGAGCTCAATAATGGATGCTGTGAGTGGGACAGAGCACAAGGATGTAGCTGGCCAACAACTCTGGAAATTCTGAGGAATGTGGCTGTTTTATTCCTCAGCTTCCAGAAATCCACTGGGAACTGAGAAAATGCACTGAAGAAAAAAATGAATCCAGGGGAATCTGGGAGATGCTGCCAACAATGAAATAAAATAAAATACTAAGATGGATATTTCCATTGTATTTGTTAACCTCTGTTATGATCTGAGAAGTAGGCATTGCTCTGCTCCTTCCGAGCTGTGGCAAGAACTTGCTGCAGGCCGGGGCCTTCAAGCAAACAAAGAAATGAACTTCATGCTTCTGTGATTTCAGCAGGGGACACAGTGAGCTGTCAGGCACGGTCATGTGGTCGATGAGAAAAGTAGAGAACAGCTGAGAAACTGGAAATGAAAGCATCTAAATGCCGCTCCCATTGATTGAAACCTGTGGCCGTCCGGATTTTGCTGAACACTCACTGCCAACATGGCTCCATGGTCAGGGGTGATGGGAGTTGTAGTTCAGCATCAAAAGGAAAGCAGTAGGTTAGCCACAACCTGATTTACCCCATACTGGCATAACCTAGCCTTGTGAAGAAGTTGACTGGCAATTTTGTGTTGCGCAGGAAGGTTCGAGAAGTGCGTTCTGCCGAGCCACTGTCCCTCCAGTTACTCAGCCTTGGTGACCAGGAAATTTGGGAGGTGAAGTATCTTCATGGTTAGGGCAACTGCTGCATGGAATTTGCACACAGTGTGTGCCTTTGAATCCTTCCTGCAAAAATAGCGACCGTCTGGAAAAGCTCAACTGACACAGGTTTTTTTTAATGGGGAAAGCAGGTCGAGGCAAGTAGTTTGACCTGGACAGACAAATGAAAAAAATATATAAAGTTTGCCGTTTTGGAGGAACCAAACTGCAAAAAAGAGGCTGTGCGAAGTAGGCACAGCAGCAAGCGTTAGATACTTTGGGATGAAATGTTCTTCTCCGGCTCTGATTTTAAAAAGGGATTCCCCTCCCCCTTTTGTTACTTTGCTGTTGCCGATCACATTTTACAAGAGCTGCGGACAGATGTCAGTCATGATTGAAGTGCCCGTGTGCCGAGTGTTTCAAGAAGGGAATGTTCTGCCATCTTTGTTTCCGAGTGTTCGCCTTGCAAAGCTTCTGCTTTTATTGAGCAAAAGATTGTTCTATGAATACACACACACACACATACACACACACACACACACACCGGCCGCCTGTGCGTTGCTTAGAAACTGTACCAAAGGATTGTAATTGCTAGCTGAGCCTGTTCCAAAATAAAATTAGGAGAGTGTCTTTTGGTTAATTCCAAACCCGCTTTAGCAAGAAGATTAACTGATGCAACATTAATGGCTAGGAAACTGAGCTGTGAATCAGGGGCTTAATCCTGCCATTGCCATGATGAACCTACTAGGAGGCCTCTTAAACAATCCATTCTCTCTCCCTTAGCCCTTAACAGTAGGACAATGAAAGAGCTAGGCCACATGCCACGCATTTAAAATACTATGATGGCAATTTAAGCAGCCATGGCTTTCCTACTCCAAAGAATCCTGGGAACTGTAGTTTGTTAAGGGTGCTGAGAGATGTCAGGAGACCGCCATCCCCTTCTCAGAGCTACGATTCCCAGATTCCCCCGTGAAGATGGATAGATTTACTAAGCTACTCTGAAAATTATACCTCTGTGAGTTCTCCCTTGTTTTCCTCTATCCTCGCCTTGCCCACCTGGCACCTGAAGAGAATCACCTTCTTGTTAAATCACAGTGTCCATGATATCTAAAACAAGAAACCTAAATCCTTGTTTGCAATGCTAGGGAACCATTAAACCACAGTTTTGTAGTTGGGATGTCACGGGGAACTGCTCAACAAACAGGAAATCTGCCTACAGATGGGAAGGGGGAAATGGAGACGGAGGAAGAAGAAATGTTTGTTCAAGCTCATAGAGCTTGTTCCCACTCTAACAAACCATACTTTTTTGGACTACGTATTTGGACGCGAGTAGCGCTGTGGTCTAAACCACAGAGCCTAGGGCTTGTTGATCAGAAGGTCGGCGGTTCAAATCCCCACGACGTGGTGAGCTCCTGTTGCTCAGTCCCAGCTCCTGCCAACCTGGCAGTTCGAAAACACGTCAAAGTGCAAGTAGATAAATAGGTACTGCTCTGGCGGGAAGGCAAACGGCGTTTCCGTGCGCTGCTCTGGTTCGCCAGAAGCGGCTTTGTCATGCTAGCCACATGACCCGGAAGCTGTCTGCGGACAAACACCGGCTCCCTTGGCCTATAGAGTGAAATGAGCGCCGCAACCCCAGAGTCGTCCGCGACTGGACCTAATGGTCAGGGGTACCTTTACCTTTACGTTCCTCAAGAATGAATTGGGCCTTATTTTTCCCCTTGTCCCTCAGCTTACTACCACAATAACAACTTTAATTATACGGTCACAGACTTCGTTAAGCCTCAGCTTGCCGAAGAAAAACACATGGCGAGGCCTCAATATTAATTGTTCATCGCTATCCTGTCTCCTTTGCTCAAAGTTCAGTGGGTAACTTCACCTCTTCATAACAACAGAGCTGGAAAAATGTTTCAGATTCCTAGCTAACATCATATCTTTTAAGAGGTTAGAAACCTGCTCCCATGTGCCAATGATATATAGAAGTGCGGAACAATATCGAAATACTTCAGTGCCTGGGCAGCCAAAGTGCCTGGGATTGATCCAGCCTTTCGGCCTAGAAAACGTGTGGACCGCATCTAAGCAGGCGTCTAGCACTATTGTACTAAGAGGCAATTCCCAAACCACAAATATATATTAAAAAGAAGGGGAAAAACCACGTAGGAGGATTGGAGTGTTTTAGGAAATGTACATTTCATTCGTTTTGGCGCTTAGAGTTAAGTTTGGAAGGGAGGGCTTTACATTTGGGGATTGAAAACATTTGGACAGATTAGTTTATTCTTTCTTTCATCGGTCCCTTTCCTCCAATATTTCAAGCAGCATTAAGTATCATGCCGTTGCACACCTATGTTGTAACTTCCAGTCTGCGTTTCGCTGCTTGCTGTATCATGTCTCCTAAACAGCCTCTTGTATTTCTGGAGTCCAACAGAGTGCTAGGCCCAGAGCAGCAACGGAGGGTTTGAAGACAAGGCCTTTGGAACCCTCCTCCCAAAGGCACCTAGCGATTTTGACTAGGGGGCTTGTTACGGGATGGCCCAGGGGGCCCAACCCCCCAAGTCTTTTGCGAGCATGCCCCCAAATCTCCTTTGGGGAAGGGCTCAGTGGTAGAACATCTGCTCCCAGGTTTAATCCCTAGCATCTTCTGGTAGGAGAGAACCCCCCTCTGAAATCTTGAAGAGACATCGCCTATCAGGGTAGACAATACTGAGTTAGAAGGACCAGTGGTCTGAGTTAGAATCAAATACGAGAATCAAGTAATTTCAGAGCTGGAAGGGATCCCAAAGGTCATCTAGTCCAACCCCCTGCAATGCAGGAATCTTAGCCAGATCATCCACGACAGGTGGCCATCCAACCTCTGCTTAGAAAGCTCCAAGGAAGAAGATTCCACCGTCTTCTGAGGGTATAAGGCAGCTTCCTCATGCATCCTTTGCCTTCTTCTTTTAAAATTTACTTTTCATATAGGTTGACTTTCCCTCCAAAAGTTGGCTTATCTTTCTAGCTATACCTACAAATTAGCATATGTGCATATTTAAATAAAAAATTGTGGTGTAGGCCAGGCATCCCCAAACTGCAACCCTCCAGATGTTTTGGCCTACAACTCCCATTATCCCTAGCTAACAGGACCAGTGGTTGGGGAAGATGGGAATTGTAGTCCAAAACATCTGGAGGGCCGAAGTTTGGGGGTGCCTGGTGTAGGCCTTTGCCCAAAACATTTTAAGGACCTATTGATGTCTCTGACTGAACCTTCCACAGAAGCTAGGTGCATATTTTCAACTATTTCTCCACAACCTTCAGGCTCACTGTTTTGTAAATATCCAGCCACAAGGAATTTCTGTACAAAAGTTGGAGAATGTGGCTGGGAATCCTGAGAATGGCAGTTTTTTATATATAAAAAATAAGTTGCTAGGCCACATTGGTATTGTAGAACTGCCTTTCAAATTATGAAGGCAAAGCATTCGGTCATGTCTAACACCTGGAAATATTTTAGAAGTCCGGATTTGTTTTTATTTTACTCCCAAAATCTCCAAGTCCATTTAATGAGAATTTTTCTAAAGGGCTGAGCCACATTTCTTACATTTAAGAACAAACATTGTATAATTAAACGACAATAGCTTTGGGCCAAGATCACTGAACACCCCCACAAATTGTACTTTGGGTTTCTCTAAATTCATCAAAGTGTTTTGCAGATGATGTTAATCCCATGCCAAGTAGATTGACCGGGTTCCCGCAGCCCTCAGACTTAACGGTATACTTTTTTAATGGCACCCTGAAGACTAGAGAAATTATCCATTCCAGACTTGTGAGTCAAATACCTCAGGGTCCATAAGATCGCTTCGAATTGCTTAATTATCCCTAAGCACTCCTTGACAATGCTGGAACTTAACTGGAGCCTTATATTATGGGAGTGGTGTGGTTGAAGCTTTCTGTGGCTGCTGGGCGGGGGGGGGGGCAAGATCACGTTGGAATATCTACTCGCTTGCTAGATGCTGGATTATGGGCGAGGAGAGGCTGTGTGCACATTCAAAGCACATTATTTCCCTTTAAGAATTATAACAACAACAACAACAACAACAACAACAACAACAACAACAACAACAACAACAACAACTTATTTATACTCTGCCCATCTGACTGGGTTTCCCCAGCCACTCTGGGTGGCTTCCAGCAGAAATATTAAAATACAATAATTTATTAAACATTAAAAGCTTCCCTAAACAGGGCTGCCTTCAGATGTCCTCTAAAAGTCTGGTAGTTGTTTTTCTAGGCACTGTCTTCTTCATTTTTGGCTATCACTCGTAGCCGAGTAAGATTGTCTTCCATGAGCACAGTCTCTTAACAGTGAGTCTGTAAATGACTGTGGCCAATTCTGGATCCACACATCCTTCCATAGTGGGAACCTAGGTTTCCGGGCAGGAATTGGTCACAGTGAGGGTTTGCCAAGCATGCCTTCCTCTTAGCACGTCCTGAGTTTGAGCGTTTTCAAAGTCCATGACACCTTTGGTAAAGGCTGTTCTCCAATTGGAGCGCTCGCAGAACAGTGTTTCCCAGTTGTTGGTGTTTGTACTACATTTTTAAAAGATTTGCCTTGAGAGAGTCTTTAAACCTCTTTTGTTGACCACCAGCATTACACTTTCCATTTTAAAGTTCGGAATAGAGTAGTTGCTTTGGAAGACGATAATCAGGTACCCCCACAACAGGACCAGTCCAACGAAGTTGATGTTGAAGAATCATTGCTTCGAATCTGTAGCTTACCAATGCCCTGCAACCCTGTAGCAACCCTACAATGCCCAGAATTCTTTGAGGTGGAGAAATGTTCTTTGAATGTGCTTTAAAAGCATTGTATGTATGCATCTCTTGTGTTGTTCTTCCTCCATGATCTGGTCCGCCCTGTGTGATTCCATATCCCGACTTTTCCGGAGTGGTAGAGCAGCGACGATGATTGCAACTGTGCTTTTGTAATTTAAGAACGGGGCCTTCGTTTTAAGGAACGGTTGAGTGCTGAGTTCCCCTCTATTCTGTTTCTAAATGTTTAAGAGCTAAATGGCCCCAGGGAGTGGTAGCTATTCCAGATTAATTACTTGGGTGTGATCTTGAACGTGTGCAGTCAATCTAGACAAAACTTCAGTCCTTGCCAGCTGTTTTGGACCACAACTCACACCAGCCTCATGGATGTTGTAGTTCACAACAGCCGGAGGGCACTAGGTGGATGAAGGATAAAGATTTTGGTAAGCCAAAATCTTTGATTCAGTCACCCCAGAATGGACAATCAAATGCTTCCACTCTGGATCAAGTTGCCTTATCTGGGTGCACTTAAACCACTCCTCACACCCAATGGTTCCCTTGAAATTGCCACCCTGGTTCAAATTATTACCTCCTACCTTTCAGTACATGCACAATTTAAAAAGGGCACCTGGAAGGGCCTATAGTATGAGAGACTGGTTAATTTCATAAAAAAATTCATTCAGTAGCACCTTAAAGACCAACTAAGTTTTTATTTTGGTATGAGCTTTCGTGTGCATGCACACTTCTGGTTAATTTCAGAAAGTCCTGTGACACCGTAAAGAATAACACATTTATCAAGGCATAAGCTTTTGTGGAGTAGATGTAACTTGCCTCGAGTGCGATGCATAAGTAATTTGTTAGCCTCTAAAATGCTGCAAGGGGACCCAGGTGGCACTGTGGGTTAAACCACAGAGCCTAGGGCTTGCTGATCAGAAGGTCGTCGGTTCGAATCCCTGCAACGGGGTGAGCTCCCGTTGCTCGGTCCCTGCTCCTGCCAACCTAGCAGTTCGAAAACACGTCAAAGTGCAAGTAGATAAATAGGTACTGCTCTGGCAGGAAGGTTAACGGCGTTTCCGTGCGCTGCTCTGGTTCGTCAGAAGCGGCTTTGTCATGCTGGCCACATGACCTGGAAGAACTGTCTGCGGACAAACCCTGGCTCCCTCGGCCAGTAAAGCAAGATGAGCGCCGAAACCCCAGAGTCATCCGTGACTGGACCTAATGGTCAGGGGTACCTTTACCTTTACCTTTATGTTCCTCAAGTATGAATTGGGCCTTATTTTTCCCCTTGTCCCTCAGCTTACTACCACAATAACAACTTTAATTATACGGTCACAGACTTCGTTAAGCCTCTACTTGCCGAAGAAAAACACATGGCGAGGCCTCAATATTAATTGTTCATCACTATCCTGTCTCCTTTGCTCAAAGTTCAGTGGGTAACTTCCCAGCTCCTGCCAACCTAGCAGTTTGAAAACACGTCAAAGTGCAAGTAGATAAATAAGTACGGCTCAAAGCGGGAAGGCAAATGGCGTTTCCGTATGCTGCTCTGGTTCGCCAGAAGCAGCTTTGTCATGCTGGCCACATGACCTGGAAGCTGTACGCTGGCTCCCTCGGCCAATAACGTGAGATGAGCGCTGCAACCCCAGAGTCGGTCACGACTGGACCTAATGGTCAGGGGTCCCTTTAAAATGCTGCAAGAATCTTTGGCTGGGCTGCGGCTCTTGGACCAGGGTGACATCCCTGTCCAGACATGTTGCTCAGTGGTTATCTTTTCGTACACCCTACTTACCCTACAATATCATTTTGAGGATAAAATGGGGTAGCTCCTGTGTCTGGCCCTTCTACGCGGTAAATAAAAACTGCCCTGCGCTTTGAGAAGAAGCTCGGCAAGGACGGGGTGTGTGTCAACACTTCTCCTCCGTGAGGCATTACTTGAGATGCTTGATCAGCTAAAACAGATGACAGATGTGAAGCCTATACGTCCAGAAGCAAGCATCTCAGAGCATGTGAGCGCCTCGTGACCAGTCCGAGGCATTGCTTAATAACAGAAAAATAAACAAATCTGAGCCTCGGAGCAATTTTGGACTGAATGAACTGTGCAAGAACTCGCTTCAGCAGCTACCCCTTTGGCCCCCACCTCCAAGATGCAAGCTGGCAAAGGTCCAAGCTGTGAAGTATGTACTAGTTGCTGGATTTTCCCTCACTTGTGCCATGTTATAAGTTTCTGCCATGGAGCAGCCCACATGGTCCCAGGCTGATGTGTTTCCCAGTTCTGTTACTTGGGTCCAGGAGAGAGCATGGACATTGAGCCTGGAATTGGTTGTCTGCATTCATTCATTCATTCATTTAGACTTGTATATTACTTGTAAACTACTATACTACCAGGTGGCGATGTGGGTTAAACCGCAGAGTCTAGGGCTTGCTGATCAGAAGGTCGGCGGTTCGAATCCCTGCAACAGGGTGAGCTCCCGTTGCTCGGTCCCTGCTCCTGCCAACCTAGCAGTTCGAAAGCATGTCAAAGTGCAAGTAGATAAATAGGGACCGCTCCGGCGGGAAGGTAAACGGCGTTTCCGTGTGCTGCTCTGCTTCGCCAGAAGCAGCTTTGTCATGCTGGCCACATGACCCGGAAGCTGTCTGCGGACAAATGCCGACTCCCTTGGCCTTTAGAGCGAGATGAGTGCTGCAACCCCAGAGGCGTCCGCGACTGGACCCGATGGTCAGGGGGCCCTTTACCCTTTACCTTTCCTACTTAATTAAGAACCTCCCCCCCCCAATAATCTTCTCTATGTGGCTTGGATTAAATGGTATAAAACGTCAGTGAAGAATAGCTATAAAAACAGACTTTAAACGCAGTAAACGCAACAACATCAAAATATAGATGGAAGCAATCTTTTCTAAACTATTGTGCACGATAAAAATTACGTGTCTGGGTAGACTCGCCAAACAAAACAAATGTTTTAACGGTGTTCAGAGCAGGACAACAAAGGTGCCTGCCTAATAATAATAATAGCAAAGCATCATGGGCTCTGCCACTGAGCTATAGCCCCCTTCCTCTTTTCAACCACCGGCAAGCTCATTTTTAAGTTTAGAGCAGGTCAGGGATTTTTTTCCCAGCCTGGGGGACACATTCTCTTCTGGACAGCCTTCTGAGGGCCACATGTCTGTGGTGGGTGGGGCCAGAGGTAGAGCAACCTATTCAGTTTTACCTTGGTGCAGGTAGACTACCTTCGACACAGACACACACACACCCTTCTCTTTCCTCCATGCGAGCGACCATTATCGGAGCTCAAGGACACATCCCAGCCAGGCACAAATGCAAAAGGAGGGTGCAAAATAGGGCCAGTGAGGTGTGTGGTCTGGAGAGGATTTTGAGGGCCAGACATAGGGGCCTGGAGGGCCTCATCTGCCCCCCTCCCCAGGCCTGAGTTCCCCACACCCCTGGTTTAAGATCAGGTATCTTGCCAAAGCCACAAACCAACATGGTGTCCTGCAGCTTTTGTCGGACTCCAAATCCCATAAGCCCCAGCTAGCAAGGTCAGGAGAAATGATGGGAGTTGTAGTCCAGCAAGGTGTTGTGAGGGACAGGGTCCCCACGCCTGCTCTGCACCGTGTAATTTCATGAACCTTGGCT
Source organism: Zootoca vivipara (assembly GCF_963506605.1). Lineage (NCBI taxonomy): Eukaryota > Metazoa > Chordata > Lepidosauria > Squamata > Lacertidae > Zootoca > Zootoca vivipara. The sequence continues at coordinate 108,871,442 of NC_083278.1, forward strand.
ATCTCTCTCTGCTTTCTTGCCTTCTTAATACACTGGAAAGCCCTGGGCCAGAAGCCATTAAAAAACAAGCGGCTGTGGCCCTTGTTTGGTTATAAACACAGTTCTTCTCTGTGCCTGTTCACCTGTGCTTTGGTGTCACGGAGCATGGAGACTTGCATAGCAACACCTGTTTGCCAAGGGTGGGGCGCCGGGAGTTGAATGGATGTGCCTACAGGTGTTAGGTACTGCTAGCTTAGTTGGGGATGTTGACTCAGTACAGCAGGAATGGAACGTAACACAATTGCCACAATTGGGGATCCTGATGTAGAGGGAGTATCATAAGAGCCAATCCCTGTCTAGGGTTACAAATCAGGCTAATATTACTATAACATAGATCAACGGCTAGATTTTCCTGAAACTTGGCTCGGGCACTGTGCTCCAGGTGCAATCAAACAGACATCCAGATACTGTAGAGGGGAAATGGGGGCCTATAAAGTCATAAATAGTGTGCATATTGTTTACCCTCTCATAGCTGCCAAGTTATCCCTTTTTTAAAGGGATTTTTCCCTTATGCTGAATAGGCTTCCTCGCGAGAAAAGGGAAAACTTGGCAGCTATGCCCTCTGCCTTAATGCTAAAACGAAACTGATAGGCAATAGGTTCAGAACACAGAAACAAAGTATTTCTTCCCCCCCACACTGCCCTTTCACTCTTCCCTTCGCAGAGAAAGCAGATCGAGAAACAGCAAAGCGTTGGAAGATTCAAGTAATAATAATAATAATAATAATAATAATAATAATAATAATATATTATTTATACCCCGCCCATCTGGCTGGGTTTCCCCAGCCACTCTGGGCGGCTTCCAACAGAAAAATAAAACACAATAATCTATTAAACATTAAAAGCCTCCCTGAACAGGGCTGCCTTCAGATGTCTTCTAAAAGTCTGGTAGTTGTTTTCCTCTTTGACATCTGTTGGGAGGGTGTTCCACAGGGCAGGCGCCATCACCGAGAAGGCCCTCTGCCTAGTTCCCTGCAACTTGGCTTCTCGCAACGAGGGAACCGCCAGAAGGCCCTCGGTGCTGGACCTCAGTGTCCGGGCAGAATGATGGAGGTGGAGACGCTCCTTCAGGTATACTGGACCGAGGCCAAGGTGCACATAAGAAATAATAATCAATAAATCATTTATTTATACCCCCCAACAGAATATTAAAAACACGATAAAACATCAAACATAAAAAAACTTCCCTAAACAGGGAACTTCAGTTGTTTCTTTCATTGACATCTGATGGGAGGGTGTTCCACAGGGTGGGCACCACTGCCAAGAATGCCCTCTGCCTGGTTCCCTGTAACCTCACTTATCACAGTGAGGGAACCACCAGAAGGCCCTCGGAGCTGGACCTCAGTGTCCGGGCTGAACGATGGGGGTGGAGACTCTCCTTCAGGTATACTGGGCCGAGGGCGTTTAGGGCTTTAAAGGCCAGCACCAACACTTTGAATTGTGCTTGGAAACATACTGGGAGCCAATGTAGGTCTTTCAGGACCGGTGTTATGTGGTCTCGGCGGCTGTTCCCAGTCACCAGTTTAACTGCCGCATTCTGGATTAGTTGTAGTTTCCAGGTCACCTTCAAAGGTAGCCCCATGTAGAGTGCATTTGCAGTAGTCCAAGCGTACTTCAAAGTACTTCTTCACGCAGCACATAATTAAACTATGGAACTCACACCTGCAGGAAGGAGTGATGGCCAACAACTTGGGTGGCTTCAAAAGAGGATTGGACAATTTCGCGGAGGAGAGGGCCACCCATTACTACTAGCCATACTGGCCAGAGTGCTGCCGTGTTCACATCCAGCTTACATGCTTCCCGCTGGGGCATTTGGTTGGCCACTGTGAGAACAGGATGCTGGGCTAGATGGGCTGGCCATTGGCCTGATCCAACAAATCTCTTCTCATGTTCTTGAGACGATGCTTGAGAAGCTGGGCTACTGATGGATCCATCCAATCTCTTCTTATGCCCTTAACTGGAGGGAAATCCAGATGATCAACTGTTGTGGTAACCTGGTTTTGTGATCCTGTTCCTCCCAAGCTGGATATAGAATGCACATTCTTTGTTTGTTTTTTAAATGGGAGAATTGGATTGTTTGTTTGTTTTTTAAAAAAGAATGCACCGAAGAGACGCTGTGCGGCATTCTGTCTATTTCAGAGACAGCTGGCAGGGCAAAGATTATCAGGGAAAGGGCTTTAGAGGAAACACAGGGATTTGCTATTCCACGGTCAGAACATTGTTCCACTAAATGCACTATCTTGCCTTCAGCAGAAGCACGTAAGCTGATTTTTTTTAGAAGAGGGAACTCTCTGTTAGCACTGGAAGCGCACAGGAACACACAGAATAGATGCCATAGTGAAAATGAAGCATGAGGCGATTACCACTATTATTATTGGCAATCCCTGCATGCAGCCACATTGTTTTCTAAGGCACAAGGCCAGGTTTTACTCTGCTACTCCAGTCTTGCAATGTTAGCAATCCCCAAGGTTCTGCCCATATTATATTTCAGGGGACCAGAAACCCACCATCGGGGGGGGGGATGGATTGCATTCATTGAATTTTGCATTAGACAGCTAAACACTCGGAGAATGTTTGGCGTGCACCACATATTTTGGTTTCATTGCCATCACTTTTCATCAACACCACGGGAATTAACTGAGCGGCACTTACTTCTGAGTAAACAAGCAACAGGAGTGTACTGCAGAACTGCAGCCCTACAGGCCATTAACCCAACAGTAAGGACTGTTGTGCTCAGAGGGATTTACAAGTTTAGAACTGAGTTGTGTATAGGATTGTGACTTTACTAGATCACTGTACTCCAAAATTTAAGCCAGGCTTCCTCAACCTCGGCCCTCCAGATGTTTTGAGATTACAATTCCCAGCATCCCTCTCCACTGGTCCTGCTAGCTAGGGATCATGGGAGTTGTACGCCAAAATCATCTGGAGGGCCGAAGTTGAGGAAGCCTGGTTTAAGCAAAAGGCTACTGTAACCATATATTTAGAATCTGATTTTATCTTTCAACAGCCTTTGTGAAATTTTGCATGTGTTTCTAAACCAAGAATAGAGTAGTGAGTGCTCCAGATTGATTTATACCCATCTCTAAAACCCTTGAAGAAGAAGAGGAAGCCCTGACAAAGTCAACAAGACCCCTTTTTCTGACGAGGAATCTCGTTTTGGGAATAAACTCACACATCCCACATAGAACAAGGTCCTTGGAGTAGGCTGCTTTCCTCTTTTGGAAGACAGCGGGCACGCACGATTCCGAATGCCCCGTGTTGTGTGCCATTCTGTCTCTCCTACAAAAATTAGTTTCGCATTTACTGCATGACTAAAAAAAAATGGCAAAACTACAGAAACCAAACAAAGGCAACATTTTTTTGCAGTGTTAAAAGGGGAGGAAGAAGGAGGGGGAGGAGGAAGGAGCTCTGACTCAAATGAAAGGAATTTGGGTACTCAATGAATAATGCTGGCGCAACCAGGAGCAAGGAGGCAAATGCAAGCAGTGGGTTGGGTTCAGTAGGAAGTGATCTCTGTAGGATGAAATACCCAGTGCCCTTATTTCTAAGGGACAGGTTGAATCCAGGAGAAGGGGGAGGCATTTACTCACAACTCGTATTCCAGTCGGGGGCGTTCCGAGGTGGGGGTGGGCTTGTTCTGGGTGCCATTCCAAAGGGGCGGTGTCAACCCGGGTGACAAAATGCCATGCACCCCCGGAATGTGGGACATGCCCCCCGCAGGCAGGTTGCTTTGCCTCTTATTCCAGTGAGGGGTGGTTTCTACGAGGCAGGCCACAATTCATGCTATTTATGCAGGAGGGCACCCAGACCCGATCCCTGGACTATCTAGTTAAAAGCAGAGAGCTCGACTGTCCAGTGCTTCATCACACAAAGGGTGTTCCCAAGCACATTGAGGGTGCATTGCAGGTCATGGTCACAACCCACAGCAGCCTCACTTTCACAAGGCATAAGAAGGGGCCTTAACTGCAGAGCAATGTGTGCATAGAGCAGGGGTCAGCAACCTTTTTCAGCCGTGGGCCTGTCCACTGTCCCTCAGACCATGTGGTGGGCCGGACTATATTTTTTTGGGGGGGAAATGAATGAATTCCTATGCCTCACAAATAACCCAGAGATGCATTTTAAATAAAAGGACACACATCCTTGTTGTTGTTTAGTCGTTTAGTCATGTCCGACTCTTCGTGACCCCATGGACCAGAGCACGCCAGGCACTCCTGTCTCCCACTGCCTCCCGCAGTTTGGTCAAACTCATGTTCGCAGCTTCGAGAACACTGTCCAGCCATCTCGTCCTCTGTCGTCCCCTTCTCCTTGTGCCCTCTACCTTTCCCAACATCAGGGTCTTTTCCAGGGAGTCTTCTCTTCTCACGAGGTGGCCAAAGTATTGGAGCCTCAGCTTCAGGACCTGTCCTTCCAGTGAGCACTCAGGGCTGATTTCCTTAAGAATGGATAGGTTTGATCTTCAAAAGCATCAATTCTTCGGTGATCAGCCTTCTTTATGGTCCTACTCATTTAAAAACATGCTGATTCCCAGATTGTCCGCGGGCTGGATTGAGAAGGTCCCCGGTCTTTAGGTTGCCTACCCGTGGCATAGAGCTTCCCTGTGCAAGGCCAATCAGAATCCCACCTTGTATGGAGGAGCTTTTGCATGTGAACACTGGTTGATATACAGAAGGCTCCTTCTCACTTACGGAGAGCATGTAGGTATCTCTGCCAGGCTTGGTGCTGCCAGGGTGTGTGACCATCAGATGTATCAGGGGGCAGAGCCTGTGACTCCATTATCCTTTCAAGCACCCTTAAAGTGACTCATCTCTCAGTGTCCCGATTCATAAAATTCAGATAAACCTACATTGCAAAGTTGTAGGAGAACATAGGAACGTGCCTTACGTATCAGGCCTTTGGTTCATCTTGCTCATCTCCAGGGCTTCAGGCAGTGGACCTTCTGAAGATGCTGGGGGTTGAGCTGTGGACATTCTGACAAGGCACCACCGAGAAGGCCCTCTCCCTGCTTCCTTGTAACTTGGCTTCTCGCAGTGAGGGAACTGCCAGAAGGCCCTTGGCGCTGGACCTCAGTGTCCGGGTAGAATGATGGGGGTGGAGATGCTCCTTCAACTTCAAATATCTAAAGGGCTGTCACATGGAGGGTGGAACCAGATTGCTTTCTTCCGTGCCGGAGGCCAGGACCCAAAGCAATTGATTCCAGTTACGAGAAAGGCGATTCCGGCTAAACATCAGGAAGAACTTTCTGACAGTAAGAACTGTTCAGCAGTGGAACGGACTCCCACAAGAGGTGGTGGACTCTCTTTCCTTTGAAGTTTTAAAGCAGAGGTTGGATGGATGGATCTGGTTGAGATTCCTGCATTGCAGGACTAGACTGACCCTCCAGATCCCTTCCAACTGTACAATTCTGTGATCCTATGATCAGCCATAACTGTCATGGCCAACAACTGTCCCCCCCTTACAGGATGCTCACTTGGGCGGGGCTAACGTGTCCTTACCCCAAAGGTTTCATTTAAAAACCAAGCTCTTGCAAAGTAGAGGAAAAGCCCTCATTTTAAATGAAAGACACAGAAATGCAAACACTGCTACTGTATTATGTTCGAAGTGTAATTTGCTAAATAAGCAGAAGGCCTGATCGGAACGGGATGGCGAGGTCCATGCCCTGCTTTCCAGACGTCAAAATATTTAGCATCTCCAATTAAATCAAATGGTACTAAATTGCTGGGTGAAGAGGGTTCATTCATAGTTTTTCAAAAGTGTGCATTTCTAAGGATTTTTTTTTTAAAGAAACCCCGATGCTAAATGTTGAATGAGTGTTTCTGTTCCGGGAGAGTTAGCTACTTTCTATCTTTTCCCCTTTTCTCCTTTCTAGTGCGCAGCGCTGAAGATAAAGGAAGAAAAAGTGCCCTCCTTTTCAGGCGATAGTAATCTGAGACTTTTCCGTTACATGAGGCTCTTAACAAAAGAGCGTAATTCTACCAGCTTGCTTTTCGGAAGGTACCATTGCCTCTCCGCCGCGTGTGCAAGTAGGTGCCCGTCCCCTCCCGCTTCGAAACAGGCGCGCCCCGAGCTCTCGGCCTCCGCTCCGGGGAACCTTTGGGGAGGTGTCCCTGCGCGCGGATGCTCTCGATCACGAGCGAGCGCCGCCTGGCCTGCGCGCGCGAACCACCGCCGGCGCTCCTGGCCGGCCTCCCCACCCCGCCGCCTCCTGCCATTGGTACAGTCTTCCACAATACTTTATGCTAATCAGTGACATCACCGCCACTAAATACGCCGCGAGTGGCTACTGGGGGATCTTGCAAAGTAGCAGAAAGGTCTGAGGTGCGGGGAGGCTGGGGAAAGGAGGGAGGAAGGAAGGAGCACGAAAGCGGGCGGGCGCGCGCGCTTCAACTCTGGACTTGCAACCTGGGCGGGCTGTTTTGTGTATTCTTCTTCTTTTTTGCGTGGATCCGGATTGCCCGGCCGCCGCTCGGGTAAAGAAGGCTTGCAACCGAAGTCAACTCGAAGCGCCGGCGAACCTGCGCGCAGGGATCGCCAGCAGCCCACGCGGGTTTTAAGTTCGCGCGCGCTATAGGATGCCCTCCTCCTCCGCCGGACTGCTTTGAATCGAATCGTGTGTGGAGGCTGGAACTGAGATCGGAGAGGGATTTATTTTTATTTTTAAAGGAATCGTGAGCGAAAGGGCACCACGCACCCGAGGAAACTGGGATCTGCCTGGATTTGTCTTTTGGAGCAACCTGTGTGTTGCGTCCGTTTCCTCCTTTTCTTAAGCGCATCCGTTCCGTTTCGCATGCTGGGATTTTAACCTCCGAGCGGCTCCCTCCTCCATGGAAGTGCAGAACCCGGCTGGCATGCCCGTGCCCTTGTCCCCCGCGTGCCCTGCCTCGGTGCCATACAATTACAATCAGCTAGAAGGAAGGTTCAAGCAGTTGCAAGGTAAGCGGCTGCATTTCGCTTTCCCCTTTACAGTATAAACGAAATAAAATAATGGAGCGTTGCTGCTACGAGGTGACGCTCAAACGGCGAGTTGATCCTGATACTCCTTCGAGCTTTTGGTTTGGCGGCGCGCGCAGAGGACACCCGATTTCAAAAGAATAGGTGTATTATATTCCCTGGCTCTGCCAGGCTGGTTTTCCTGGTTTCACGGGATCCCGGTCACGGTAACCTCCTCCTGGAAAAGGTGATCCGGGGCCCCTCTCGGACTCTGCCATTGAGAACAATAGGACAAGGAAATAGGGGAAGAGGGAGTGGTCTTTTTGTCTGAAACCCCCTCTGGCGATTTACAGCCTTCAGGTGTAAATATCTCCCTCCCCTCCCTGTCTTTGTGATGCTTTGGGCGCACTCGGGCGACCACAATATAACTCCCAAGCGTTTCATGTGGGCATCTCTCACCTACTTGGGCAACCTCATTCCTTGCATGCCATGGATTATGGCTTTTATCTTGGGGATTTGGAGGGCGGGGGGGGGGCGGGGAGAGGGGGACCAGGGATGACTATGGAATCCTTGGGTGCCCCCCACCCACCTTCTTTCTCATTCATATGAAACAATGGCAACTAGGAAATGTGGTAGTTCTGGGGCTGTCAAAATACAGTATGAGGGAGCCAGGTTATCCTTGGCAATTTTAGAGCAGTGTATGTTTTATGTATGGTGGATTCTCTGGCATGGATGACATAAGGACAGTTCAGAATCTAAAGCTGATTCTCTCTCTCTATATATATATATTTCACACACACATCTCACACAAACATTTTCTCTCTCTCCTGGAATTGCGTATCTACAAAAAGCAGTCAAAAGTTCAAACCTCAGTGTATATATTTCTTATTTTTGCTCCCTGCCGTCCCACAGACTAGAGTGCTGTGGTTCCTGTCAGAAAGCGAGCTCCAAGAATGTAGTTTTTTGGTTTGGCCATCTTCCAAGCCTACAATTTTATGATTCTGTGTTGGTTTTTCTCTTAATTTCTTGGCATGGGGGTTGGGGTTGGGGAAGGAATCCATTGTAATATGTTGATCTTTGTGGAAAGCACACAGGAGTGATCCTACGCTGGATACAAATGGATTAAAAACCAGCCATACTTTTTAAACATTGTCGAGCAAAGTAGACATTGGCTTCGGGCAGGATGGGGATGTGGAGCAAAATTGGGCTCCAAATCTATGCAGCGTGAGTTAGAAGTTATACAAGTGGGTTCTACAACATACCAGCCAGCCAGCCAGGCCCTTTTGTAGGATACTCCATTTCATTCCTTCTCTGTTTTCCAACCAGCTGCCTGTCTCCATTCTCTGAGCACTGATCCCACTGGGGTTCACGTTGGGCTGTTTTTAGTCCCTGCCACTAAGTTCCCCCCTAAAGTTTTTTTAATGCTTTTGCAAACCTTTGGGTTCTCCAGCACAAGCCAGCTGGTACCTCTGGAGCAATTTTAGCATTATGCATGCCCAGGCTGCTTTTCTGACTCCCTCTGCCCTTTGACCAGAAGGCCTCCATGCCAAATCTGGTTTTAAAAAAAATCCCCTCAAGTTAAAAAGTGGATTGCCATGTGACATAGGGAAAGGTGGCCTACTGTTTGAAAAGGAAGCATATACCATCAGCCGTCTTGGGTGTGTGAAGTTCTTTTGAATCCTGGCCATCCTAGCTTGCTCCTGGAAGAAGTCATGGCCATTGGGCGTGAAATCACCCCCCTGTCTCTCCCCTACTACTTGGCACAGCCCTAAAGAAGCAGGTTTATCACCTTGTCAGTTCCACTGCTTGAGGAATTTATTTGCAGCCCATTTTTGAGAACCAAGTTGACTCTCTGCTTGTGGTTTTGAATTGTGCATCGGCTTGATGTAGCAGAAATAAATGCCAAATCCTCAGCTCTGGTGTGGCGAAGGTTAAGATTTAATTGAAAAACACAACAGCAGCTGAATTGGAAGGAAGATAGGGAGGAAGGGTCTCTGTTTCAGGACAATCCGTCATAAAGGCCTGTCTATTCATAGAACAGCAGAGGATGTTGGAACTGGGGGAAATGGTGTTGAAATGCATTGTTTGGGGTGGGATTTAGGTACAGGAAGCAGTTTTCAAGAGTGCACCAAATGCCAACGATTAGGATAAACGAACAGTGTGCTGTCGCAAAGCTTCTCCTGACAACCCTGTGGAGTTTTTCTAAGTCTTTAAATGCCCCATTGTTTCTATATTTATTTAATTAGATTTATTGCTTGGAGGGGGGGGGGAAGGAAACGCTTCCTTAGCTCATTTGCCCTACAAACCCATGAGACGAGCCAATAATTTCCTTCAGCTGAAAGACGGAGAAACTGTGATGCGGCTAAGGTTGCAGAATTATTCACCCTTGAATAAGGCGGCATTTCAGTGCAGATCCAAACTGCAAATCTGTAACCCTGCTAGATCATAGCCTTTTTAAAAAAACAAAACAAAACACAACAACTTGAAAATCGCTAGCATGTTGCCTCCAGAAGTTTTGCCACGAGAAATTGCAGCCCTCTTACAAATATGGTGAACCATTTTTCAGTATCTCACCCAATTGACTGTCCCAGGGTTACCCAGTATAAACTTCCTGACTGCACAGAGGGTTGGACCCCAATCCCTCTGGTCCAAAACCAGCACCATTCACTATGGCACACGTAATCTTAAGATGCAAGTTCCCCAAACGCTCTGCTCCGTTGCAGTGCATTTAATTGCAGGATTCGCTGCTCCATTCAGTTAATTTGTAGGTTTGGTTGGTAGTGAACTGAGCACGAACCGTATCTAGTAATTGTAATACAAGTCTTGTGCTGCTAGCTGTTTCCTTAGCAACTCCTGTTCCGAAGAACCTTAATTCAAAAAATAAATAAATAACACCGTGAAGTGAGAATGTCAAATTAAAAATAAAATAAAATATCAAAAATGTCCACATTGTGAAAGCCTGAATCTTTGCGCTCCTGAGGCATTCCCCCTCCACCTCTTTCCACTTTTTCTTCCTGATGTAACGCTAACGTCTCAACAAATGAAACTGATCTGTAGAAAATGTCACTTGAGAAAAGAGACATTGCACATACTTTTGTAAACCAAGAAACCTTTAATAAAAATATATTTTAAAAACGGAAGTTTAAAACAAATCACAGTCAAAGAATGGTGTGTGTCTTATTAATGTTAATTGTTAACTTGATGTTGAGGAAGTAACGTCAAATGGCTATATTGCTGGCAAAAGCCACATCTCAGTTGCGTGTAGAGACACTAGAACATGCGCTGATCTAACAAATGCTGTTGATGGGAGATGTAAATGTCCTGCTGAGAGATATTTTGAAGATGGTTCCTTCCTTTCTTTGCCCCCTGGTGTGGCATATTAGATAATTAAACGGGCAGGTGCTGCAACACTCCAGTGTTTAGTTGCATTAATTTTCAGAATTTATAGCGGAGCTGTTATTAATATGTGCAACGTGTAATTACCAGTGTTCCTTTCGGAATGCTGGATTGCACAAAGGGGTGTGGATTTGGCTGCCTTCGGAGTGATTGGGGTTGGGTCTGGTGGTTTTGTCAAACATGTGGTATCTATGCAGATTGGCCTCTCCTGTGGGAAAAGAAGCGCCTGACTCTGAGATAAAGTCATTGAGTTGCTAGCTTTGATGAGAGCATTAGCAAGTTTGATCAGTTAACAGATCTGCGCTTGAAGGTGTGGGGCAAAAGTTGAATTTCGGAGGAAAAGTCACGCGCTGCCAAATCCTGTCAAAAACATTTTGGTACGGTGTGCTCAACTATTGTTTGGCAAGCAGTTCTTGCAGATAGTCAGTGTGAATGAAGTCAAGGCTTGGTGGGTATCATAACCATCCAGAAATTTTCGTTCGGCTAGAAGGTTTCCTAAGATACCCTGAAACTGGGGCTCTTTGCTCTTCTTCCTTTCTGCTGAAGTTGACTAGTCCATGAAAGATTATGCTGCAATAAACTTGATAGTCTTTAATGCAGGTAAGGGGACCTTTTTCAGTTCTGAGGGCCAGGTTGAGAGGTGTGCATTTGTCCATCCCGTTCTTCATTCCTCACCCTTGCTTTTAAGGTTCCACAAAACTCTTTGTTGATGGTGCTGCTAAAGTCTAACAAGTCTGTTGCACTGGAAATTCATCTTTCCTGTTATGTATATGTATGAACCTGTCGTTTCATGAGATCATCACCTGTGGTCCTCCACCCTCTGAAGTTACATGAATGCTGGTCAGGGGCTTTTGGAATTAGTGTCGCAACTATGGAATACCCCAGAAATACTCATTTGGCGCTGGCCTTTCTGTCTGTACATTCCGAGTCAAAACAGTCTTGTTTCCTAGAGGATTCAGTGGATGATGTCTCCCTCTCTCCTCTGCACAGTTTAGGATCCACAATTTCCTCGAGGCCCACTTGCTCCTAGCTTGGTTAAACAACTTTAGATTATTTTAAAAAGGTAAAGGTAAAGGGAGCCCTGACCATTAGGTCCAGTTGTGACCGACTCTGGGGTTGCGCGCTCATCTCGCATTATTGGCCGAGGGAGCCGGCGTATAGCTTCCAGGTCATGTGGCCAGCATGACAAAGCCACTTCTGGGAAACCCAGAGCAGCACATGGAAATGCCGTTTACCTTCCCGCTGTAGCGGTTCCTATTTATCTACTTGCATTTTGACGTGCTTTCGAACTGCTAGGCTGGCAGGAGCTGGGACCAAGCAATTATTCTTATTTAATTGATGGGCCAAAAATGTTTTAGATACATTTTGTATTTTGATTGTGAGTTTTCTCATTTTTTTATTTTTCCCCCTTCTTTATTTTTCCCCCCCTTCTTTATTTTTTCTGCTCTTCGGTTCCTCGCAATCGCTGTAATTTGTATTAAGGTTGTATTTTTGTTGAAAACATATATGTATATTCTGAAACGTTTTGCAATTAAAAAAAAAATTGCAAACCTTCCTCCCAAACCAACACCACAGCCCAACAGAGACAGCAGTGGCACGATTTCATTTATAATTTCACATATTTATTTAAAAACATTTATACAGTATACCAGTTTAATGGAAGGGGCATAGCTCAGAGGTATGAGCAGGCATCCCCAAACTGCGGCCCTCCAGATGTTTTGGCCTACAACTCCCATGATCCCTAGCTAAGAGGACCAGTGGTCAGGGATGATGGGAATTGTAGTCCAAAACATCTGGAGGGCCAAAGTTTGGGGATGCCTGGGTATGAGCATTCACATGGTTCTGTAAGCATGGTCACTGTACAATGTCTGGATGGGCTAAACAGATTTCCTACTGCTGCTCAGAGAGCAATTCAGACTAAACTCTTAAGTTTTTAATTGTTGGCAATGCAAAAAGTGTACAGCTGTGTTTTTGTAACCAGGTCGTGACTCACAAGCACTTGCTCACACTTTGCGGCATTTCCTAAGCCTGTTCTGGCCAACGTGGTTGTGCAGGGCCTGTGTTACTTGTCACAATGGGAGTGTTAACGTTCTTTGGGGCTTGTATTCCAAAATCTGCTCCAGCAGATAATAGACCTTAAGGTCTCGAACCATTAATGCTGCACAATATGCTCCGTGCAAGGGAATAACGACACCTTCTTGTTGCTCTCTCGGTGTTGCAGGAAGAGACACGGAAGTATTAATGCAAGCATGGAACCATAGGTCTGGGGTGGAGAACATGCTTGGCAGGAGGAAGGTTGCAAGTTGAATCCCTGGCCCAAGGGAGAAAAGAAATAGGTAGCAGCTTTCCAAACTTTTCATGTTGGCGACATTTATCAGGGCTTGCTGATCAGAAGGTCGGCGGTTCGAATCCCTGCGACAGAGTGAGCTCCCGTTGCTCGGTCCCTGCTCCTGCCAACCTAGCAGTTCGAAAGCACGTCAAAGTGCAAGTAGATAAATAGGTACCGCTGCGGCGGGAAGGTAAATGGAGTTTCCGTGTGCTGCTCTGGTTTTGCCAGAAGTGGCTTAGTCATGCTGGCCACATGACCCGGAAGCTGTATGCCAGCTCCCTCTGCCAGTAAAGCGAGATGAGCGCCGCAACCGCAGAGTCGTCCGCGACTGGACCTAATGGTCAGGGGTCCTTTACCTTTTACCTCCGTGCGCTGCTCTGGTCCGCCTGTAGCAGCTTAGTCATGCTGGCCACATGACCCGGAAGCTGTACAGCCAGTAAAGCGAGATGAGCGCCGCAACCCCAGAGTCGTCCACGTCTGGACCTAACGGTCAGGGTTCCCTTTACCTTTACCTTAATTCAGTTTTACAAGCAAACTGGAGGTTAAACTTAACCCCCTTACAGCCGTGGGAGGAGCTTGCAGAGTGTTGGTGCGATGCACTTACACACTGCAGCCGACACACTTAACATGTCGCGACACACAGTTTGGAAAGCTCTGCCATAGAGATTTGTTCTTGTGGGTTTATTTCAAACGAGTAAAAGAAACAGAAGCTGCTTTTCTCCCCTGTCAGCTTCGTAGCAAGCTGCAATGCCCAACTGACATAGGAAAGAGCAAGGATCCCTTTGAAACAGGATTACAGGGATGATGCCTTGTATTTTGAACCCTGGGCCAGTGTACCTTAAGGAGTGCCTTCATTCATATCAACCTCCTAGGTCAGCCACATCTTCAGAGGAGGCAAGATGAGAGGCAAGGCTGGTGACTTGATGGAGCAGAGCCTTCTTGGTATTGGTGCCGCAGCTTTGGAACTGGGGAGGCTTGCTATGTTTTGAGCAATGGCCTCAGCAGTACAGAGGCAAAGCTTCAAATGTACCCTGGACAGCTCCATGAAGAGCTCAGGCTTAATGTTGCTTCAGCAGCAGCCACCCTCAAATTGAGTCTTCAATAAATAGGAGCTGTAGCACTAGTTGTGTCTTTGGTAAAAGAAGCCTCTTCATTCATTGCTATACCCCCTCCCCAACCTTCTGGTAAAGGGCAGGTAATAATAATTATAAATTTAAGGGGGCTTTGCTAACTTTAGCAGTTGTTGACTTGGACAGAGCGAGAGAGACTGTGATTCCCCTGGAGCTTCTGAGCTGGAGGCCTCTTGAGTTAGAGAAAAGCAGGGCGATGTTCTCAGGCTGGAGAGGTCCCAGCACAATGGGCTTTCCTTTGCAGAAGTGCTTCTCTTTGGCCATTTTCTTCTGGATTCTAATCATTAGCCTTGTCCCCCGAAAAAGGAGAGTCTTGGCTCAAGTCATGACAAGGCCAGACTGGTCCAGTCCATTTTGACTTTCAGTAAGGCTGCGGAGAATTTTGCTGTTGTTCTGCCAACCTTTTGTTGTTTAGTTGTTTAGTCGTGTCCGACTCTTCATGACCCCATGGACCAGAGCACGCCAGGCACTCCTGTCTTCCACTGCCTCCCGCAGTTTGGTCAAACTCATGTTCGTAGCTTTGAGAACACTGTCCAACCATCTTATCCTCTGTCATCCCCTTCTCCTTGTGCCCTCCATCTTTCCCAACATCAGGGTCTTTTCCAGGGAGTCTTCTCTTCTCATGAGGTGGCCAAAGTATTGGAGCCTCAGCTTCACAATCTGTCCTTCCAGTGAGCACTCAGGGCTGATTTCCTTCAGAATGGATAGGTTTGATCTTCTTGCAGTCCATGGGACTCTCAAGAGTCTCCTCCAGCACCATAATTCAAAAGCATCAATTCTTCGGCGATCAGCCTTCTTTATGGTCCAGCTCTCACTTCCATACATCACCACTGGGAAAACCATAGCTTTAATTATACGGAACTTTGTCAGCAAGGTGATGTCTGCTTTTTAAGATGCTGTCTAGGTTTGTCATTGCTTTTCTCCCAAGAAGCAGGCGTCTTTTAATTTCGTGACTATTTCGTGATTCAAATAGTTATCAATCCAACATATGCAGTCACTTGTGGCTCGTGATCCACCTTGATTTGGCAAAAAGACGCTATGTAAAGAGATTTATTTATTTTAACAACACTTCCAAGAGGTAATTTCACAGAGCCACTACTTTTTGTTATGGTTAGGATTTGCCAAATCTGCAGTGGCCAGTGATTTGGATCTCGACTGTTCCAGCACCATAATTCTGTATTTATCTTGCCTCAGAGTGTTTTCTATGGGGGAAACCCTTTCATTGGCAGGAATCAACACTTAGCAAGACAAGTGAGCAAGACATTTCCTTGCATACCAGTGACATGATCCACAGATGCTGCTTTAAAAACGCGTAATGCTCCAGCGTACCTCGAAGGTGTCCCAACAAAAACCTGTAAAAAGGTGGCCCAGAGTTCTTCACCAGGCCAACCTTTGCAGCCCATATAACTAAAAATACTTTTGATACTTTAGTACGAAGCAACGTTAGCAGTGCACATCCCTTATTTTGCATGCAATTTTTGGATGGGGTTTTTTGTTCTTAACTATGCTCTCCCTTGAGTGCCATTAAAATATGCCTTAATTTAAAGCACTGGAGGAATGTTGGAGAAGAGAAAATTATAGTGTTGCATCCTGATTCATAGAAACCGTTTCCTGCATTGGATTTAACACTGGGCAGTTTGTTACGTTTCCTATTATGCATTGCCCAGATGTTCATGGCCAGAATTTCAAGTATAGCTATGGTCTACCTTTGTCCTACTGCTGCCCCCTGCCAAGCCTGAGCAAGGTTATAGCCCAGGTATTTAATTACTGTACTTCCTTCAAAGGGGTTTTGTCTCCTTCCCGCCACCCTTCAGTTCCCATTTAAAAACTGTGCTGAGCAGGATTAAATGTCTCTGTGTTATTCAGTTTCAGCGCAAGACCTTAACACAGCCCTGGCAACATAAAGGAGCACAGTCATCTTATATTAAATGAATCGCTCCAAAAACGTTGGCTTTAAAAGAGTGGGAACTTGTCTCCTATTCCCTCCCTCCTCCTCCTCTCTTTCTCTGAGCGTGCAAAATATTTGATATTCTGCTTTCTGTCTTGGAAGTGCTTGAATATTTCTGAAGAGTGCCACCATGCATGTCCCGAAATTGTAATTATAAGAGCTGTTGGTAGCGCTAGTTACTAGAACAGACAGATTCTCAATGGTTCAGGTGCTACCTTTTTTATAAAAAAAATTGGAAAATGGAACTCCAGTAATAAGTTTTATTTGCACCTTTGGAAATTTTATTATTATTATTATGTTGTAAAATTTAAGGTGGTTCCTATGAACCCAGAGAAATGGATCTTGACCCAGGGAGAGCTCAAGGATCCAGGCAAGCAGACGAATTTAAGCGTCTCCTGCCCACCAAATAACAGAGACCAAACCAGGACGTACGAAGCAAGGCACTTTTATTTTTGCTGTTGCAACAGGGTCCTTCCTCTCACACAGGAGAACAAGGAAGGAACCCCAAACAAAGATGTCTTGCCCTTAAAAAGAAATTTGAAATTGGTTTCAGCCCACCCCCCAGAAGCATCATCCATATGTCACAGAAGGGGTGTAGCCCAAGACCCCTCTCCCTAGATTCATCATAGGTACATCATGAAAGGGGAGGTCTGGTGGCAGTAATCTGAGCAGTCTGGACCCTGCCCCCTGCCCCCAAAACCTAATCAACAAAATTGAGAGATATTTACATTTCCCTGTTTCCCAGCCAAGTTAATCACAACCTTTTGTCTGGCACTCAGGTATCAGGATGCCAGGGATTATCACTTTAATTCCTGAGACAATGAGAAGGTTCCCCCCACCCCACTTCTTCCTTGCAGAGGAACACCTGGTCAGAGAGAGTCAAAATGGTGTCAGTCAGGCCTGTTTTCCTGTGCTGCTTCAGACATGTTTCTGTACATTCGTTACATGTTTTATGAACCATTATTATATATATATAGATATGACCTCAAAATTCTTATAACAATTATTATTATTTATTTATTTATTATTTATACCCCGCCCATCTGGCTGGGTTCCCTCCACCACTCTGGGCGGCTTCCAACAAAGATTAAAATACATTAAAATATCACAGATTAAAAACTTCCCTAAACAGCGCTGACTTTAGGTGTTTTCTAAATGTCAGGTAGGTGTTTATCTCCTTGACCTCCGATGGGAGGGCGTTCTACAGGGCAGGCGCCACTACCGAAAAGGCCCTCTGCCTGGTTCCCTGTAGCTTTGCTTCTTGCAGTGAGGGAACCGCCAGAAGGCCCTCGGCGCTGGATCTCAGTGTCTGGGCAGAATGATGGAGGTGGAGACGCTCCTTCAAGTATACAGGACTGAGCCTGTATACCTGTATATTATCTTGCTTATGGTACTATTGGAAACAGCCATACTTTGCATGCAAAAAGTCCTAGGTTTCTTCTGGCTTCTTGGGATTGGGTAATTGCAGAGCTATCAAAACCGATGGTTTGATTCAGTATAAGGCAATTCTCTGTGCTCTGATAGTGCTATCAGTGTAAAGGGTGGGTTAATATTATGAATTAAATTTGTATACATACCACCCTTCATCCATAGATCTCAGGACTGCAATATCTCAAGAACCGCCTCTTTCCATATGAAACTACCCGGACCCTGAGATCATCTTCTGAGGCCCTCCTTCATGTGCCCCCTCCTCGAGAGGTTTGGAGGGTGGCAACATGAGAACGGGCCTCCTCTGCAGTGACTCCCTGTCTGTGGAATGCTCTCCCCAGGGAAGTTCGCCTGGCACCTTCATTATACACCTTTTGGCGCTAGGCAAAAACGTTCCTTTTTTACCAGGCCTTTGGTTCATCTGATTTACATCCTATGCCCTTTTAAAATGTGTGTTTTTAATTTGGTGTTTGCAATAAAAATATTGGTACCATACTTCAGTTTTCAAAAAGCTCTACTCTTTATTGTTAAACTCCTTTAACATACTGTCTGTTGTTAACATGCACTTTGAGGCTTCATTTCAGTAATCTTTGAGTGCAGTGTTAGAAACTCCCATGGTTCTAGGCGCATTTTGCGATAGGGAATTTCGTTAGCGCAAGCAGTTTCTGAGCTCTGGGAGCAGTACTGTGCCTAAGATTTTGGATTAAAACTGCAGAGTGGAAGAGAAGGAGGACCTTTTTCTGCCTCCCCACTTCCAGCTACTCTCTGAAGACTGGAGAAGAGATCCTCTGAAGAATATTAGGGGGGTGGGCAGGGGAAAGACTAGATCATGTGAAAAATGAACACAATATTTTAGCTGCAGTTCATTCATTTTCAGTTTTGTATTCTTGTTTAAAAAAATCATTCCATTGTTGCACCCCGACCTAGGTTTAAGGTGTCTTTTAGCACCTGGCTTTCTAACACTGCTTGAGCATCAGCCAGGTGCAAAAAATGGCACCCAGACTTTTGGGGGAGCTCACAAATGGAGAATCTTTAGGCGCAAAATGCGCCTGGTGCCCTGCTAATTTCGAACTTTGCCAACAACAGTTGTGTCATGTGAACTGGGAACTGTTGTTTGTTAAGGGTGCTGAGAGTTGTTAGGAGACCACTATTCCCTCCACAGACCTACAATTCCCAGAGTGGTTTAAATATCAAAACTTAATCGTCCGTCTGCAGAAATCTCTGGCCTTTGGATGGCAGGAATAAAGGTAAGGGTTGCATCTGTTGCCCTGCCCACTTTCTTTGCCTCTGGCCCCACCCACCGCAGACACGTGGCCCCCTGAAACTTCTCCGTGAGGAAATGTGGCCCTCAGGCTGCCCAGGGTTCCTCACCTCTGCAGCAAAACAGCTAGCGAGAAGCAACCGTGCCAGCTTCCGTGGAGCCAGGAGTACCCGCTAGCTGCTGCCAGAGCATCAGTGTTTAATCTAGCTGGCTTTATTGGCTCCCAGAGGCAATGCTGTTAAACAGGTCTTGGGAAGAAAAGCTGCCTCTGCTCCTGAGCAAGGATAGTCCTTTCAAGGTCGGGGTCAAAGGCCATTGCCACGCAGAATTAGAAGCCTGGGGATTATGCTTCATTACGGAATTAATCCCTCATTGTTCTCAAGGCCCGAAATCTAGTGCGGCAGAATTATAAAAATAGGAAATGGCACGTAAGCCCATGTAGCTTCGCTCCCTTGTCTTTGCCACCCTGGCCTGGTTTTCGTGTCACTCAAAGCCTACTAGGACGCCTTCCAACGTAACTGGAAATCCATGTCTTGGGAGGGGAAGACGTGATACGGGGCTTTTTAAAAGCAGGGAGAATTCTTGCAGATGGCGAGGCAGGTTTTTCCTCATAGTTTTCTTTTTGTATTTCTTTTTTTTAGCTGTTATTTTATTTTGACAAAGTAATAATAATAAACAAATAAGAACAAAACACACACCCCACCATCGAGACCATTCTATTGTAATTATCCAACCCCCCAAAATTTCAACACCTCTTGCGATGGTTTGACCCCTTCCGTTTTAACAGTTCAAATTCTACAAATACCTTCCATATCTCCTCGAAATCATTTCTCCTGCATATTCCCCGTCTTACCTTATTGGCACAGGTTAATTTATCATTAATAGCTATATCCCACACCTCTTTATACCATTTTATATTCTGCTTGCCCCTTCCACTTCCTAGCTATCATGATTCGTGCAGCTGTCTGTTTCTTTCATCCCTGTTCCCACAAAGAACCCTGCAATCTCAGGTAGAAAAGCAGTCTCTCCACTTTGGTGCATAGCTGCCAAGTCTCCCGTTTTCCCCGGGAAAACCCCTTTTTTACTTACCTTTTCCCGGTGGTCCCCCGTATCACTTCGTCTCCAGTTTTTCTCCGTTATTTTCTCCTGCCGGCGGCCATTTTTTTCTTTCTGATTTGCCCTTCTATGGGCACCAAAAATGGCCGCCGCCAGCTTCAAAAGTCGCATCTAGGCATGTCCGGAAGTGCATAGACGTGACTTCCGGTGTTGGCGGCAGCCATTTTGGTGCCCATAGAAGGGCAAAGTGACACCGGAAGTTACATCAACGCAACTTTCGGTGTCAAATGGCTGCCGGTCCCGGATTCTGCAGTCCGGAACTTGGAAGGTAAGCTTTGGTGAGCACGCTCAACAATGTCAGAAGAGCCTACTGGATCAGGCCAGTGGCCCATCAAGTCCAGCGTCCTGTTCTCACAATGGCCAGCCAGATGCCTATAGGAAACCCTCAAGCAGGACCTGACCACAAGAGCCCTCTCCCTTCCTGCCGTTTCCAGCAACTGGTGTTCAGAAGCATTGATGCCTTCCACCATGGAGACAAGAGCTAGTAGCAGACTTGCACTTGTCTAATTGTCTTCTAAAGCCATCCAAATCGGTGGCCATTGCAGATTCCTGGGGCAGCAAGTTCCATAGTTTAACTCTGTGCCGGCTATGCAATACTTAATTTATTTAAAGCACTGCTTCTCTGCCTTTCCACACGGTACAAGGGCAGCTTGCACCGAAATACTGAAAGCACAATAAAAGCCGGCACCCAACTGGTTACTGGAGGCACAATTTCTTTTTTCCTTTTCAAATAATATTTATTCATTTTCAAACATTACAAGTTACAAAAATTCACAAAAACAAAAAGACAAAAAAACAAGAATAAAAACATAAAAAAGAAAAACGTATCAATTCTAACATTTCAATTAACATTGTAGACTTCCTCGATTCCCCTCGCACTGGGTCCATTTTTAACACCAAATTAAGCAATTTTCATTTATTATCTTGAATCATTCTAAGACATTTTTTCATTATCTCACAATTATTTCTATTCTTAAAAGCATCGACTATCTTCCACCCATAGTTCATCTTAATCCAAATCTAAATTTATTTTCTCATCCATCTATCCTCTATTTCTCCCCTTAGCCTCAAATTTATACCCCCAAAATTTCCATACATTCAAATATTATTTCTTTTATCATAATAACATAATAAACACTTAAATCTAATTCAGCCCCCCTCCCTCCCCTGGAATCAGGGTCTCCCAGATGAATCAGCCAGTTCCATAGGTCATTCCAGTTTCGGGCCATCTTGATCAGTCAGAAAATAACATCCATTATTACTCCTCACCCCACTCCCGCTATTTCACCACCTATCCACCACTCTCCCTTCTTCGTCCCCTGCTGCCTCCCCAATTTCCTAGCTGTTGCACAATACCATCCAACTACATTTCCACTTTTCAGCCCTGTCTCAATTTTGGTTCCCCTTAAGTTCTGGCCCCAGTATGGATCCTGTCCTCCCTCTCTCACTGGGAGGGCATTATTCCATGCTGGTTCTTCTTTGAAGACTCTTTGAATCAAGCATGAGTCCTGTCCCCCCCCCCCTCACTGAGGGAATAATGTTCCATGCAGCTTCTTCATCATCTTTGAATTCAATTACATTGCCCATGGCTGATTATTGTTCATCTTGCGTCTCTTCATACTTTGTTGGGATTAGTCCTTTTTCACTTTCCACACAGTTCTGTTTTATTTTATCAATCTGCATAGTATTCTGAAGCAGTTCACTTTTAAAATCCAAAAGCAATTCCAAAACTTCAAGAAAGAAGATTCCACCTAAACATTAGGAAGAACTTCCTGACAGTAAGAGCTGTTCGGCAGTGGAATTTGCTACCAAGGAGTGTGGTGGAGTCTCCTTCTTTGGAGGTCTTTAAGCAGAGGCTTGACAGGCATATGTCAAGAATGGACTGGATGGCCCTTGTGGTCTCTTCCAACTCTATGATTCTATGATTCTATGATTCTAAGTTCCTGTTGAAAGTCAATAAAGTCAGATGATGTTGTGGATGCACAATTTCATGTGTTCTACACTTTTCTGTCTCCTATCGGAAGATAGAGCTCATAGGGAGGCCGCTCCAGCTGCACACACAAACACACACCTAACCAGTGAGGAACATGACCAGTGAAAAGGTGTTTGGGGAACCTAACGCTTTCTCAGACTCTTTGCAACCCTAAGTAGAGGAGAATATCTTCCTTTCACTGCATAGCCGGCTGGTTGTATTGCGTGGAAGGCCAAAACTAATATTTATATTTCATTGACCATTTTCAGTGGAGAAATAAATAATGGAAGTGAAAAAAGGGAGAGAAGAAAAGAAAAAGGGAAAGTGTTCGAAGCTGTGATACAATCTATGAGCATATAAGTAGTATGAATATTCCAGCGAGAATAAAATTATTAACTAGTCATTGTAATTTTTATAAATGCCTTCCTAATATTATTGTATTTATCCGTACACAATCTGCGTCTAAAAGCAATCTGGTCCATATGTTGCAAGAGTGATAATATCTTCTATCCATCAGTCAAAGGGGGCTATAGTATTGTCTTTCCAATGAAGCAATATCCATCTTTTGGCAGAAGTGAGGGCATGAAAGGTCCATCGACGTTGATCTACTGTCAAACGACATATAGTTGGTATGAGGGTTTAGGATAATATTATCACCTGACAATATTAATCTTTCCCCCATAGTAGTATTTATCCAGCTAAATACCTTCCTCCAGAAATTCGTACGCTTCGGACATTGCATAAACGTATGTTTCAAAGAAGCATTTTTCCGGATTACATCTCCAGCAACACATTGATGTAGATAGTCCTTTTCGGTACAAGCGTATTGGAGTCTAATAAATTCTAAATATTCTTTGTTTTTAATCCAAAGACCCATTTGCTACGGAAGCTAAAACATTGTCCCAGTGAATAGGAAAGCCGTATTCTTTATTCCACTCATTTCTCACGTTCTGTACGTCAAATTGATTAGTCGAAACCAGAAAACAGTTGGCTTTGCATGCAAAGGGTCTTCTTGGTTCAATCCACAGCATTGCCAGGTAAGGGCTAGGATATAGGAGGTTGCCTTAACCAAATCAGTCCACCTAGCTCAGTATTGCCCGCACTGACCGGGGACTCCAAGGTACACTGACATTCCCAGTACTAGTTGGAGATGCTGGGGATGGGCCACTGAATCTTCTGCATGTGTGTCAAGAGGCAGAGAGACATTGTTCACTAGTACAATGGAGACGTAAGCCTTGACTCGGTTGCTCAACGTGGGAGTGAAAAGGTCCATTCATATTGACCAAGCCCCTGTGTTGTGAATCCCTTATTGTGCCATGCTTGGCCATGCAACCATTTCTGATAATTTCCCTCCTTGCTTGAACAGCCGAGAATTCACTACGGGTTGTTACTGAGACTCTATGAGTTGTCTCATGCCTTCTTGTGGATAGCTCAGTCGGTTAGAGCGTGCTGCTGATAAACACCAAGGTTGCAGGTTCGATCTCCGTATGGGACATTCCTGCATTGCAGGGGGTTGGACTAGATGATCCTCAGGGTCCCTTCCGATTCTATGATTCTATAGGAGAGAAAGGGAAGGGCAGGAAGCCTTGACTGCATTTCACTTGTGTGGTTCACAGTGTGATCCTATGCATGTGTGCTCAGAAGCAAGCCTTGTTGAGTTCAGCGGGAATTACTAGACCCACACGATGTTTTAATATTTACATTGGCTAATTGAAATGGAGGAGACTCTTGAGAGTCCCGTGCACTGCAAGAAGACCAAACCTATCCATTCTGAAGGAAATCAGCCCTGAATGCTCACTGGAAGGACAGATACTTTGGCCACCTCATGAGAAGAGAAGACTCCCTGGAAAAGACCCTGATGTTGGGAAAGATGGAGGGCACAAGGAGAAGGGGACGACAGAGGACAAGATGGTTGGACAGTGTTCTCGAAGCTACGAACATGAGTCTGACCAAACTGCGGGAGGCAGTGGAAGTCAGGAGTGCCTGGTGTGCTCTGGTCCATGGGGTCACGAAGAGTTGGACACGACTAAATGACTAAACAACAACAAAGGTTGCAGCCTCAAAGACATGCATGATGTTAGCTGGATTCACAGGATGTGGGAGAGCAAACCATGGTATACGGGGACTGCACCAAGGCGTAGACCGCTCCCCCCCCCCCGAGAGAAAGCTATTTTACTCCTCCCCACCAGTCCCTTTTGTTGTCATGCAGTGCTGAGCCAAGGTCTGGCTGAGCATGTTCTCCGAACCGGGACACCATGGTTAAACTATCTTCACACCAACCACGACTGTAGCCAAGAACAAATCTTACAGGTTCGGTGACACGCTAAGCCAAACCTTCTGGCTTATGAGGCCTTTTGTAAATAGAGAGAAATGGTCTGCGATTAACACCAGCTCTCCTTGACGGGCAAGGAGTGAGTGTAGCAAGCAGTATTTTTATACATCTGGACTCCGCGCCGCAACACTTTGTTGCAGATCCCACTACTTTTTATTTCTTCATAATGTGAATATAACCTTAAAGGAGACAGAATGGAAGCAAGGGCCTCTTGTTTTTTTCTGCCTGCCCAAAGCATGCTGGATGGATGATGATCACTCATAGTTGTGACTTTTAATGTAGAGGCTAAGGTCACAATGGCGGGGAGGGAATCCTTGCCAGCACAAAGGGCCTTGTACTGTGCCTGCTGGAACTTGGCAGTCCCGAGCTGAGAGCGCCCTTTGTGAAAGAAAACTACTGTAGCCAAACTAATATTAACCAGGCTCCGCAGACTGCTTGAATGCCCCACTGTTTTCCCCTCTTAGGAAAGGGTGGATGGGTGGAAAGAAAGCCGAATTGAAAGGTCCTTCAGTCTCAAAGTGGAATGCTCTTTATAAGCAAGCATATAATAATC
Source organism: Zootoca vivipara (assembly GCF_963506605.1). Lineage (NCBI taxonomy): Eukaryota > Metazoa > Chordata > Lepidosauria > Squamata > Lacertidae > Zootoca > Zootoca vivipara. The sequence continues at coordinate 108,895,872 of NC_083278.1, forward strand.
ATGGTGGAGGCAAGAGATCCTGTGAAATCTCTGGCATGGTTGTCTTTAAAAAAAAAAGCAAAAAAAAAAAAAGCACAACCAACAGTCCTAAAATGATCCGTTTGGAAACCTGCAGGATTTGACTCAGAATTGTGTGTTTTGTTCATCGGAGATTGGAGCGGAGACTTTCTCCATTGTTACAGTCCAGATTTGAGTACCGGGGTCGCAAAGGGTTAGATCTTATCTCCCCATGTGCTGCGGTCCTAATCCAGCTTGAAATCCCCTCCCCTTGATTTAATATACACATGCATGAGCACAAACCCTTGGTCCCTTTCAAATCCCCTACATTTGTAACGTGTCTCTTGGGCACTCAGCAGCCCTAGTGCAAAGCAGGATACTGGGTGCAGTGATTTCCAACCCCTACCCATCAGCTAAAGCTCATGCCTCTACTGCTTGATTCAAGCCATGGACCTCATGTCTAGTTTGGCTCTCATAGTAACTCTTTTGAGTGTTGATTATTTTTAAGCCCGGAAAGAAAAGCTCTTACTTAGCTCTCTGGGATGCCCCGGGGCAGAGGGACAAGATTAAGAAAGATCCATTGGCATATTCAAGTATTTCATGTGTCATTTTATGTTTGTGGAAAGCTTCGTCCATTTAGTCTTCTTGAAATGCAAAATGTGTCTGAATTCTGCTCTGAGTTCATGCTAGGACCCAACAATCCCATCTGCAGGACCACACAGGAACCCTGATGGAGATGGGAAGCCCTGGCTAGGAATAAGTTCTGCCTGTGAAATCACACGAGGAGCAGCCAGAGGCCTTGCAGTTTCATCGAACGAGGAAGAACGTGTGCTCCGAGAGCTGCCCTTTTGCCGAAATGAGCCCCGGCAGTGGGGAAGTGCAAAGTTTCCATCAACTGCAAAACTGCAGCGGAGTTGCTTTAAGAGTAGGACAATCGAAATAAGCACTGCTGGATTATGCAGGGGTTGAAAGGGTTTCCCTGCTGCTCATCTGCCAAAACCATGAAATTCTGTCTGTACATATCCGGCTGTTCGTTTGCTTTTGGGGAGATGACAACAGGCTCGTGTTTTAGCCCAGAGATTGCAACGGAGCAAAGCCTAAAGTGGACTCGCAATGAGTGATTGTGATTGAGGCATAAAACAACACATGGATGAAACCGGAAGGACCCTCGGGGGTTTTCTGGTCCAATGTTGCTGAATGCTAGCTGCTGGGAATCACAAACGAGAGAGGGCTGATTTGCTCAGGTCCTGCTTATGGATTTTCATAGAATCATAGAACTGTAAAGTTGGGACCCAAGGGTCATCTAATCCAACCGCCTGCCATGCAGGAACCTCAATCCATGACGAATGGCCATCCAACCTCTGCTTATAAGCCCTCCAAGGAAGGAGAGTACGCCACCTCCTATGGGAGTCCATTCCTCGGTCAAACAGCTCTTATCATGTGTATGTATGCATTCGTACAAAATATAAGAGTGACCTCAAATGTGAGGTTTGGGGACATTCACAGCTCCTACCCTGCCCTTTCTTGCTGATAGCCAGTGTGGGTTTTCCAGAAACCTTTGAATTGGAAAAATCTCCCCTATGCACGTTAGACTGGTGTATGTTTGGGGGTGGGCAGGGATCTAATTTAGCATGCGTAGTTTAATTGTATTGGGTAGATAAAGTTAATAACTTTGAAACTGACATAAACTTGCTTACAATTTAGTTGGACTTGGCATGCATTCATGGTTACTAATGAACTATGGCACAGGATAAAAAAAACATTGGGAATTTTTCATTTTTTCATTCTTTTTTCTTTTTTTGCCCAGCATCGCAACACCCGGACATGTTAGCTTTCCAAATGCAGGGAACTTTGGATGTGGAGGCACGCTATCAGCAAGCAACCTATTCTCTGTGCATTTGCCTGATCCTTCCAAGGCCGTCTAAACCTGCAGCCATATCTTGTGGTCATGAATTGCAGAAACTGGCTGCGCCTTGTATAACGTGCTTTCTTAGATCCGATGCCAAGGAGTTTCACTGAGTAACCCGAAATTACTTAATATAAGAAGAGCACCGCTGGATCAGGCCTAAGTCCCATCTAGTCCAGCATCCTGTTCTCACAGAAGGCAGCCAGATACTTGTGGGAAGCCCACCATTGGCTTGTGGCCCCTGGAAGGTTGTCCGTGAGATAATGTGACTCTCAGGCTGTAAAAGATTCCCCAGTCCTGGGCTAAAATTAAGGAAAAAACTTGATGTGCAATACCTCCAGTGTAAAGCGTTAGCAGTGTCTGGTTATTCTGGGATACCCCTAACAATGCTATTTTTTTTAAAGGGACACAGGCTTTTAAGACACACATCGCCATATGATGGCTAGGGGTATGTTTATTTTCAGAGATCTTCTGCAAGAAACCTGCACCATGGTGTTCTGAAATTCCACCGATGCATAGCTACTAACCTGTCCCGAGAGATGGAATCTGGAATTGCATGATGTGCTTTTCAAATATTTTCTTTGCATATAGCACTCCGCGGTTTCCCACTACATGAGACCAGATGTGTCGTTCAGGAGAGAAACATTCTAGAATCATAGAGTTGGAAGAGACCACAAGGGCAATCCAGTCCAACCCCCTGCCAAGCAGGAAATACCATCAAAGCATTCCTGGCATATGCCTGTCAAGCCTCTGCTTAAAGACCTCCAAAGAAGGAGACTCCACCACACTCCTTGGTAGCAAATTCCACTGCCGAACAGCTCTTACTGTCAGGACGTTTTTCCTAATGTTTAGGTGGAATCTTCTTTCTTGTAGCTTGAATCCATTGCTCCGTGTCCGCTTCTCTGGAGCAGCAGAAAACAACCTTTCTCCCTCCTCTATATGACATCCTTTTATATATTTGAACATGGCTATCATATCACCCCTTAACCTTCTCTTCTCCAGGCTAAACATACCCAGCTCCCTAAGCTGTTCCTCATAAGGCATTGTTTCCAGGCCTTTGACCATTTTGGTTGCCCTATTCTGGACAGGTTCCAGCTTGTCAGTATCCTTCTTGAACTGTGGTGCCCAGAACTGGACACAGTACTCCAGGTGAGGTCTGACCAGAGCAGAATACAGAGGTACTATTACTTCCCTTGATCTAGATGCTATACTCCTATTGATGCAGTCAGTATCAAAGCTTATGTTGCCTGTATCGAAGCTTATGTTGCCTGGCTGGGGTTGTGGTGGCCTACGCTTTTAGACCAGCTCTCCCCAATTGGTGCTCTACAGACATTTTGGACAACTCCCATCAGCCCTAGCTGGTGCAGTCCTAACCTTTTGGAAGGTACCAGGAAGAAGAAGGCTTAGTAAGGCACAATGGAAAAAGCTGTGAATCATAGAGAGGGGTTGTGGTGGGCATGCAATAGTCCTGCCCAGGCAATGCAGACCCCACTCAAACTTTGGCCGGTTGCAAACACTTAGCAGAAATGTGCAACACATCTGAAGGTTCCCCAGGCAACACCTGGATCAAGAGAGCTAGATGCATGGAATTTATTTTAAACTCAACGTTCTTCTTTGCACAGAAGCTGTGAGGAGTTGTTGAGGGATGCTGAGTTCATAGCCGCCAAGTCTCCCGTTTTTCACAGGAAACCCCCGTATTTTGTTACCGTTCCCCGCTGTTATCCCGAATTGATTATATCCCGTAAATATCCCGTAAAGCTCCTGCCGGCAGCCATGTCCTAGCTCACGGTTGTCTGTGCATGTGTGGACATGCGCAGAAGCGATTTCTGGTGCTCAGACATGCAGACACGGGCAGCCCGTCTACGCATGTCTGGACATGCGTAGAAGCGACTTCCGTTGCCGCTCTGCCTATGTCTGGGCACCGGAAATTGGTCGGTGCCGGCACCGGAAGTCGCTTCTACGCATGTCTGGACATGTGTAGAAGCAACTTCCGGTGTCGCACCGCCACTGATCCCGGATTTTTCAATCTGGGAGTTGGAGGGTATCGCTGAGTTGTTGAGGAAATGGAAGGCGAAGAGAAGAGATGGACAAAATAATAATTGCCACACATTATTGCTTGCAGGTTCTACCTGGTGATGAACCTCAGTGATCACAATGGTGTTGTTTCTGAACAGGCAGATTTTAAAATTTATCTGCAGCTTCCTCTAAACATGCCAATGAATTTATATCTGCCAAGCTCAAGCTATTTGAATAAATGAGTTTCACAGCTCTTTTCTTACAATAGCACACAAGGATAGGGAGAAGATGCCTTTTAAAAAATGTTTCTCAAATCATATCCGCGCCAAATCTCATTACGTATAATTATTTTTTGAAAAATCTCCTCCCTCCTGCTTTTTTCTTTTTTAAAAAATTGCAGTGGCTTTGTGCAAAAAGCTCTCGAATTGATCCAACCAGTTAACAGTGATTTTTACTGTAAGCCGTGGAATAATTTGACATGCTTTCAAATTGGGAGATTTCAAAGTGAGTTAAATATCTGCTGGGGTCGTTGAATTTCTGAGGAGTTCTTGCCGGGTTGCATTGTGGAGTTCAAAATCTAGCCTAGGTGGTAATTGCTGAATGCAAATGACTCTTTTTTCCCATCCTGTTTCCATAGGAACAAAGTGTGCATCGTGGTTATGAGCCCAATCCTTGGAGGACAGAAAAATTATTAATATCTCACCAACACAGTGGCTTACTATACTGTTCCTCTATTGTTTTAAAACAAAATCCGGTAACTGAAAAAAGGCAGTTTTAATTGAAGTGCATTTCAAAATTGGCGCAAGAACATAGAAAGCTGCCTTCTGCTTCTGGTTCATCTCATTTAGTATTGTCTACTCCAAGGTCCTCTTGGTAGCTCCACCACCCTTAGAAGTTCAGGTGGTTGGGTAGTCTCAAAGAGGGCATTCAATGTGGCAGCTTCTAGGTTGTGGAAGTCCCTTGTCACAGAGGTGTTTCATGGCATCTACCCCTGTCAGGGATTGTGCTGAGCAAGGCTGCACTGAGGAGGAATGGTGGGAGCCACCCCTTCCTCCTAATCCTGATCCTGAATCTTCCCAGGAGCAGGAGGACAGTATAGATTTGGAACAGTGGTTTGCAGAGGGGCATAGTTCAGAAGGCAGTAGCTGGGAAATACTGGATGGGGAACAGCTAGGAGAAGAAACCCTGGAAGAGAGCGAGTTAACAGATTCACAGTCTCTGGATAGTATCCAACCCCCTTCCCCTAAGTCATGGAGAGCTCAGAAAGTGTCAGAATAGAAAGCGCAGAGGCTACAAACTCAGATTACTAAACATAGGAGTGACGTAGATTAATAGGGACGGAGGGGGGGAATGACATTAGTTGGGAGCACTGTCATTCTCGGAAGACAATTTATTTTGTCCTTTGCTATGTTTATTAAAGAAACTAACTGGTAAGAATTCCCTTTCGTTTGATCTGCTCATTTACAGCCACGGGGAGGAAGCCAATTCCCCGAAGCCTGACAACCGCTGAGCTATGACCCTTAAGGATGTGATGGCCTCAGGCTGAATTCACCACAACTAAATCACTGAAAGTGGGGAGGAGTTTTAAATTGACTAGTGCAGGGGTGGCCAACTCCGAAGAGACTGTGATCTACTCACAGAGTTAAAAACTGGCAGTGATCTACCCCCGTTTTTTAGGGGTTCAGGTCAAAGTTGTTGAGCCTTTTTTTAGGGGAGCCAAAGTTCTTGAGCTTCTTTGGGGAAACCCAGTGATCTACCACAAACATCCGGTGATCTACCAGTAGATCACGATCTACCTGTTGGACATGCCTGGACTAGTGGGTTGGTGGACTAGGGAGCTCAACACCTCCTCTCCCTATAAATCTTTCCCCCAGAGAGCTCACGCACTCACAGCAGACAGACCAACTTTACAAGAATTGATAAGATGCAGTGGACTCAGTTCAGTCTTAAAACGCACAGGATAAAATAAAATTGTGACCGTATGTCAGGTCACGGCTTCCATGGATGAGTTGCCAAAAGGCAAGTTACCACAGTGTAACTTGTGGTATAATCTAGTCATGCGCACTGTCCAGACAGCAGTGGTGACAGACATCCATCGGGACTGGTAGGGTGGAAAGCAAGGAGGCCAACAGTAGGTGGCGCCAGCGCCAATGACAGGCAAGAGCCAAGTAATTCTGGGTATGTCCCCTCCCTCCTCCCTCCCGAGTTTTACAAGGGTAACACTAGACTGAGGAGGAGGAATCCGACTGGTTGTAAGTAGGAAGGCAGGCAGATGGGGTAGACAGAAGTTGGTTCCCTATTTGCCCTAATGGACCAGCCTCCGGTGCCAGCCAAGTAGCGAGGAGAGCTTCAAGCCAAAGGCTTATCACCAGATTTTTAGCCTCTGTCCTTCCATGTGCTGTGTCAAAGCCATTTACTTCAGTTGTGTTGCATTGACAGGAGTGAGTCAGCAGTAAATCACACTGTGCACATTGGTGTTAACTCTTTTATTAGCAAGAACAGGATCTGCACAGATTTGACGGAGCATCAGGCCCAATGAGCATAGAAGCTCATCCCTGGTAGTTCTTGCCCCATGGATCAGTTGCCAAGACAAAAGCTCCCTGTTTCCCCACTATGTCTCCTCCTCTCCAGAGTGCCCCCCCAGGTAATCAGAGACTGTGCCTGCATGCCTGTCTTTGCTCCTCCTGCGTCATGCCTCTTCTGGTTCTGGTAGACCAGGAGGGAGGGGAGGTTGTTGCAGTGGGAGAGAGAAAAATCTGCGACTCTCCACCTGCCTGACTCATCACTGCCTCTTGGTCTCTCTCCTCTCTGCTCCTGCTTCGTCTCCTGCCTCTGATTCCGGACTTTTCTCTGCCACAGACTCTGTTGCTCCTTCAGTTTCTGACACCTCCTCTTCCCAGTCTTCTCCCTCTGACCCTTCATCGGTGTCCAACCACCATCCCCCAGGCCCCGAGCCTTCTCCCTTTGGTGGTTCTCCAGCTGGTTTCTCCCACCACGTCTCTGCGTCCAACCAGCCTGTGACAAAAGGTATTAAGGGTGCAGGTGCTCTCGAAAAGCAGGAATTTCCACGTCTTCAATGGCATTCTGATGATGCTATGGTGATGCGCCAGCCTTGGCAATGAGGGAAAACTGTAGATACGAATACATGGGGGAAGCAGGGCAGGGTAAGGGTGAGGTGGGGAAGGGAGGAGACATGTTTTTCTGTTGCTAAAAAAAAGGGACCCAAGAAGACTTTATTCTCCCAAGACAATGCCCCCAGAGCTCCAGCAGGAGAACAATGCTAGTGACCCAGGTCAACCCTGGTCGCATAACTAACAGACTTCCTCACGTAGACACAGCCATTTCCTCTAAAAAATATTGGAACGAGACCGAAGCAGCATTTTAACCAACAATTCAAGACAGCTAGCGAAAAGGGCCATTATCTATAAAGCTGCAGTCCCTCCCACTGAACATAATGGGGCAGATAATCTAAGTAAATATACATCAGATTGTGCTATTAGTCTATGATCTTTATGCAAACTTACCGTGTATTTGGAGTAAACACTCTTGAATCCCGTCAGACTTATTTCCAAGTAAACATGCTTAGGACACTGGTAACTTTGCTGAACACTTCCATTTCTGCAACAATAGTTTCTGTTAAATCTGTCGTGCTGAAAACAGGAGCACATCAGTTTTTAAACGACTGCAGTTGAGACTCTGAAAACCTTGAGCCCATTATTGCCACATTCAGGTTCAGAAGATTAAAGGGGGATAAAAGTACCCAGGGTGTTTCTTGCAGCTAAAATATTACGGAAAAGGAAGCCAACTCAGAATTCTGAGACATTGCTTTTTGTTGGGTCCTGTGGTAGTTTCAAGCTTAGCCAGAAGGCAACTCCCTATGTGGTTGTTCAGACACATTGCCAAGCCGTGGACTGAAGTTACATGGATGAGGAATTGACTCCTGTGGTCTTGCATTCTTCCCTACATCCTGGTTTCTGATTCAGATTTGCAGAGCCAACACAAACCATAGTTTCCAGGTTGGGATGAAACGCCGAATGATGGTTTGCCTCAAACCCCAATCATACACAGGGACGGCTACGGAGGGTGGGTGGGCGTAGGGAAATGGCAATGCATAATTAACTTTTCACACATGGTGCTTAATTCGTACCTCACCCTAGGCGTCGTAACATGGTTGAGCCGATTTACGAAGGCGCTCTCCGTGCACACAGCACGTTCGACCGTAAAACTGCTTAGAAATGTGATTTATTCCTCTTTAAAAATAAAATAAAAATAGCTGCAATTCTTTTTAAAGGAGGGGGAAAAAGCTGTCGCTTTAAAATTGATAACCTCAGTTGACTTCTTATGTTGCGTATATTGGTATGTGAGGCTTTTCCAGATGGCTGGTTTTCTCATGCCCTCCCACTGTATCAGGGCATCACACAACTAGCAACCCTGAGATCCTTTTTTTTAAGCCATACTCATGCAGCTTCTACTGCTATTTCTCCAGGGATGCTTGCAGACTCTTTTATATAACTGTTTATCATCTCCCTGAGGCTTAAGTAGTATCAAAGTGGGAAGGGCAGGATTGTTTTGACCGCTGATTAAATTCTAAAGCATCCCCCACTTTTTTGTTATTTTGGAAGGCCTGGTTTGGTCAATTCTGTTTGTTATTAAAAAAAAGCAGGCTTAGGAGGTCTCTGTGTTAATCCCAGCTCTGATGCTGAATTGCTAAACTGGCCTTGGCAAACCCCGTAGGAACATAAGAATATAATAAGAGCCCCGCAGCTTCATCAGACGGACCCCAAGTTCTAGTATTGCGAGAGGAAGAAGAGCTATTCTTTGTCCACTTTCTCCACCACCTGCAGATTTTTAAGACACCTGTGTCCTGTTCCTGACTCGCCCTTTTCTCGCAACTGAAAAGTCCCAGGCATTGTCAAAGCAATGATTCTTCAATACCAACTTCGTTGGACTGGTCATGTTGTGCGGATGCCTGATTATCCGTCTTCCAAAGCAACTACTCTATTCCGAACGTAAAAATAGAAAGCGTAATGCTGGTGGTCAACAAAAGAGGTTTAAAGACTCTCTCAAAGCAAAACTTGTAGTATAAACACTGAGAACTGGGAAACACTGGCCTGTGAGCACTCCAGTTGGAGAACAGCCTCTACCAAAGGTGTCATGGGCTTTGAAGACACTCAAACTTAGGACGAAAGGGAGAAAAGTGCTAAAAGGAAAGCACGCTTGGCAAACCCTCACCATGATCAACTCCCACCCGGAAACCCATGTCCCCAGTGTGGAAGGATGTGCAGAACCAGAATTGGCCTCCGCAGTCACTTACAGACCCGCAGTTTAAACTGTCTTTATGGATAAACCGTGTTTATACTTGATCGCCAAAGGAGAAGAACCACTTTCTCATAGATTCACAGAACTGTAGAATTGGAAGGGACTGTGAGGGTCATCTATTCCAACCCCCTGCAATGCAGGAAACTTTTGTCCAGCGTGGGACTTGAACCCACAGCCCTGAGATGAAGAGCGTTGTGCTCTACTGACTGAGCTATCCAGTTGCAGATCATAGAGGGTACTGGGTGATTCCCCAAGCCAGTACCTCCTGGGCAGCCAGTATCCCTGCCAACTTCAGGAGGGGTGTGTGTGTCTCCATCCTTAAGACGGCAACTATAAATGACCTAAAAAGTCTCAAAATGTTTGCCAGCCAGGCACATCCTTCGCTCCTTGTGCAGTATTTATCTGAATTCATTTGCTCTATGCTCAGAGCTTGGGGGCTGGTTAGCTTGCTTGAAAGCAAAGATTATATACTGTAAATTGCCATTTAAAACCAGTATGCAATATAAAGTAATTTTAAAAGCCCACCTTCCAGCTGAATCCTGGCTGACATGTGGGTATTCCTAAGTACCCCCACTTTCCTTTGAAACTCTATCCTGTGATGTTGTGCACCCCAAACGATAGCTCTTGGGCAAAGCATTCCCTGTGTTTCCTCTGATGTGGCTCAACGTTTGTGCTTTTTAAATAAAGAAATCAGGCAAGCTTCTTCTCTGCCACCCCCCTCCCACCCACCCCCAAAAAGCACCTCCAGCTATTCAGTACGGGTGGCAATAATTATGTGGAATGAGCAATCACTCCAGGAAGGATAATGTGGCTCCTCTTATTATAACATCTCAGATTAGTTGGTTAGTTGGTCAGTAGGTTGTCAAATACACTTTTGAGCTTCAAACTGTGCTTTGTTTTCTGCTTCTGTGATTGGCTGCTAAGGGGGCCAGTGCAGACGGTCAACAAAAACCACACGGTAAATCTTTCTTTCGACTGTGCCATTGCAGACGGCAAATGGGGAGGTTTGTCATGTTTGGATGACGGGGGTGGGTGGGGGAGCCCTAACCTCCTCTCATGTAGAAAAGTAGTATTGAGACTGTTCATGAGGATACAAGAATAATAGAATCGTTTTTGTAGAATAAGGGAATCAAGAGTTGTAGAGTTGGAAGGGAACCTTGGGGGGGTCATCTAGTCCAACCCCCTGCAACTCAGGAATCTCAACTAAAGAATCCATGGCAGAAGGTTCTGGGTTCAATCCCTGGCATCCCCACGTAGGGATGGAAAAGACCTTCCTGAACGTGTTGCTGCCAATCGGTGTATAGACAGTATTGTGCTAGATAGACCTCTGGCTTGTCTTCGTTTAAGGCAGCTTCCTAAATCCCTAAGGCTGGACTGTGCACAGTGTCATAGAGCCCGAGACTCCTAATCTCAGGGCCATGAGTTTGAGCCCCATGTTGGGCCAAAGATTCCTGCATTGCAGGGGCTTGGACTAGATGACCCTCGTGGTCCCTTCCAACTCTACGATTCTATGATTACAATTCTATGGTTACGATTCTATTCTATGAAATAGAAACAAAGAAGAGAAGGGCCTGGAGAAGAGAAGGTTGATATGAAGGTGATATGATAGCCATGTTCAAATATATAAAAGGATGTCATATAGAGGAGGGAGGAAAGGTTGTTTTCTGCTGCTCCAGAGAAGCGGATACGGAGCAATGGATTCAAGCTACAAGAAAGAAGATTCCACCTAAACATTAGGAAGAACTTCCTGACAGTAAGAGCTGTTCGACAGTGGAATTCGCTACCAAGGGGTGTGGTGGAGTCTCCTTCTTTGGAGGTCTTTAAGCAGAGGCTTGACAGCCATATGTCAAGAATGCTTTGATGGTGTTTCCTGCTTGGCAGGGGGTTGGACTGGATGGCCCTTGTGGTCTCTTCCAACTCATTCTATGATTCTAAGAGTGTTGTGACACCTTAAGGACTAACGGATTTATTAAGGTACAATCTTATGCCTTTTGTGGAATACAGTGGTACCTTGGTTTACAACCATAATCCGTTCCGGAGGTCCGTTTGTAAACCAAAACAGGTCGTAACCCAAGGCGTGCTTTCGCCAGTGGGGCCTCCCCCCCCAAAATTGTCCGTAATCCCAAAAGGGGTGGGTGGGTTGTAATCCAAAAAAAAGTTGCAAACCGGGACACGCACTTCCGGGTTTGACATTTTTGTAATCCAAAAGATATGCAAACCAAGATGTTATTCAAACCAATGTACCACTGTACAGTTCATCAGATGCATGAAATGCTATATTGCATTGCATTGGGGGCAGGGGCAGCAACTGTATAAGCCGTGGAGCCTAAAGCCAATAAAATACAGAGAAGTTCAGAGGTGGATAATGGAATATTATAAAGTGGCCGTTCACAGAAAGCGGTTGTGTTGATAACACAGACTTCCTGGCATGAAATCTAAAGTTCAGCTTTGGGTCAATTCTGGTTTTTCTCTTTTAATTGGTAGAGCCTGTTGCCAGCAAATAATAATAATAATAAATCCCCTGCCAGTACTTTGTCTGCTTTGGTTCCAAAGATTCTCTGTTGGGCGATTGTTTCGCAGCTTCTCGAAGAGGAGCAAGAGAAGCAAGCTGCTCTCCCAGGGCAGCAATGTTTTCAAGGGCATCCTCCTTGAAAGGAAAAAAAGCTTCAGGAATTGCAGGAATTTATGGAGCTCTGGCGGGTGGGGCGGGATCTAAAGGCGTATTTCCATTTCTTGAGAAAACAATTCTGAGTCCCAAGTAACGTCCTGCATCCTGAAACTCCTGACAGGATTGTGACTCTTGCCCTGCCTTCCTCTTTTTTCTTTCTTTTTTGCACTATTGACCTTTTTTATCATGCTGGGGGGGGGGGGGTGAGTCAGTGGACATGTTACACCAGAATAATCCCATTCACTCTGATAGCCTGAGTGGAGATTTCATGGGTGTTAGCATGCCCCGAGTAAACAGAAGGATTTCAGAAATCTGTTCTTTCATCATTCCCAGCGTGATCCACCAGGGAATAGTAGACAGAGTCCTGGTTTTAACAATCCTATCCTACTTTTCAGAAGCCAAGTTTTGAATGAGACTTTTGTCCGTGCACTTAATTCTCTCCTCCCTTCATGGTGTTCCTGAATGCAATGTCAAAATCTTCCATAGTTTACTGTTTCAGTCCAAATCAGGAAACTATGGTTTTCAGTTTCTCAGAGCAAATCAGGATCCCATACAGACTTCAAACCATAGTTAAAGATCCAGAGCTGGTATCCATAGTTTCCCTGCTTAGATAAAACCAACTGGTTAGCTTTGAGCAACATGGTCTCAGTTTCACTCCTTGCTTTCAGCATTAAAACATGTCCTCCAACCCTGAATGGTTGTGGGAAGCCGTGCCAAGCGACTGCAGAACACAATAATGCCACATAAATGATGAATGATGATTATAGGTTTGGGAAGTTCACTCACCTGAGTAAACAGGTAGGATGACAATTCTGCCTTCTGCATCACTGTGGTTCAAATGCTTTAAAAGCAGATTGAACAAGCTACCCCAAACAAATAAAGTGTGACTAAATTCTACCAGCCTCTCCCAGGATGAAGCGTTTAGAACAGGGGTCAGCAAACTTTTTCAGCAGGGGGCCGCTCCACTGTCCCTCAGACCTTGTGGGGGGCCAGACTATATTTTGGAAAAAAATATGAACGAATTCATATGCCCCACAATAACCCAGAGATGCATTTTAAATAAAAGGACACATTCTACTCATGTAAAAACACCACTCAGGCCCTACAAATAACCCAGGGATGCATTTTAAATAAAAGGACACATTCTACTCATGTAAAAACATGCTGATTCCCGGACCGTCTGCGGGCCGGATTTAGAAGGCGATCGGGCCACATCCGGCCCCTGGGCCTTAGTTTGGAGACCCTGGTTTAGAATGTGGTTGGCAATTTTATCTGCGACGCCTTTATTTCAAACCCAGCGAATGCTCGCCTGGCATTGCAACAAGAGATATGCCTTTGTTTGGCAAGGAGGCATCAGACTCCAAAAGTGTATTAGCATGAGGCACTGGGGAGAGATTTTGGGGTCACCTCAAGGCTTGATTACCACAGTGTCCTTCACGTGGGGCTGCCCTTGTACCTGCTGCAGAAGGTAACAGACTGCCGTGGTTACTCTTTTGCTGAGAGAGCAGCACTGGTTCCAGTTTGCTGGCATATTTCAAGGTTCTTGTGCCTCAAACGGCTTGGGACCGAAAGACCTAATCCCTTATGCTCCTGAGGTCTTCTGATGGGCCCCTTTGGATGGTCTTCCCCTGTGCCCCTGAGGTTCAGTCGGCCTTCATCAGGGATCAAGGCTTTAGCGTGGCTGGCCCTGCCTGTGGAACTCCTTGCCAATAGAAGTCCAGTGGGAGTACCCCCTGCTTTTCTTTTAGACACCCATTTCAAAACCACACGGCTTCGATAGGTCTTTGGAATGTGAATGTTTTTACGTTGCACATGCTTCCTACGATAGTGCAGCTTCTTCTTCTTCTTCTTGTTGTTGTTGTTGTTGTTGTTGTTGTTGTTGTGTCGTTTAGTCGTGTCCGACTCTTCGTGACCCCATGGACCATAGCACGCCAGGCACTCCTGTCTTCCACTGCCTCCCGCAGTTTGGTCAAACTCATGTTTGTAGCTTCGAGAACACTATCCAACCATCTCATCCTCTGTCGTCCCCTTCTCCTTGTGCCCTCCATCTTTCCCAACATCAGGGTCTTTTCCAGGGAGTCTTCTCTTCTCATGAGGTGGCCAAAGTATTGGAGCCTCAGCTTCAGGTTCTGTCCTTCCAGTGAGCACTCGGGACTGATTTCCTTCAGAATGGATAGGTTTGATCTTCTTGCAGTCCATGGGACTCTCAGGAGTCTCCTCCAGCACCATAATTCAAAAGCACCAGCCTTCTTTATGGTCCAGCTCTCACTTCCATACATCACCACTGGGAAAACCATAGCTTTAACTATACGGACCTTTTTTGGCTTTAACTACACGGACCTGGAGAAGGAACCGGCAAGCCATTCCAGTATCCCTGCCAAGACAACAGGCATATAAAAGTGCAGCTTAGATGTATTTAAATAAATAGATAGCTCTGTGCTCCCCGATCTGCACCCTTCACACTCTGCTGTTCATTTGGTATAAATGAGCATGTTCAGGGCCGACCAAAAGACATTTTCTGACTGAGATATTTCCCCCATTCCATGTATGAAAGCTGCTCTCCGGCAATGGGGCAGAGTCCCCCACCACACCTGAGGGCAGCAGGTTAGATTACTTGGCTACAGGGCAGACTCCGTGGCTCTCGCTGCTTTTCGCCCCATAGCATCTGCTGCCTGAGGTGGCTGCCTCATTCTGCCCCATGTCAGGGCCGGCCCCTGAACCCATTGAAATGAATGAGAGTGAACCGCCGAGTTGTGTGTTGTTACCTGTGGGTATAGGAAGTTGGCTTTTACTGAGTCGGACCTCTGACTCATATGGCTCAGTATTGTCCACACTGGCCGGAAGGCAGTCCAGCGATATCTGGTTCCTCAGCCTTGCAGGGCTTCAAACATTACGGCCAGCCTTCTGAATTGAGCTGAGAAACCTACTGGAATTGTTTCAATAAAAATCTCTGCTCCCGATCCCTGCTAGCCTAGTCAGTTTCTGGATGCAAATTTCCGAACAGTCTTCAAGGGCAGCCCCCATGTAAAAGTGCATTGCACCTGTAGGGACACATGTCAAATCTTGACCCAAACTCCCAAGTTACCAGCCCTTTATTTGGACAGCTTATTTGCGTCCTCTGGCGTTTCCACCTAGTGGAAGTGGCTCTAGAGATAAGTCCGACTCTCTGTGTTATCAGTGCAAAACTCTAGAGAGCTACTTCCCTTTTCCTGCTGCCTGAGCTTTGTTCGATGCTCGTCCGCTATCTGACGTTTGGCTACTCCACCCATATCCTCTGGCTTTAATTAGAAATCTTCAGCGCTGGTCTCCCACCCTACCCTGCAGATACAAAGCTTTTATCCATCTGCGCAACCCCTTTAAGGCTCCTGGAGCCTTAGATGTCATGCCCAGCTAATTAATGATCAATAACAATTGCTTGTTTAATCATTTATTTACGGAAAGCGTATTTCAGCTGCTCTTCAGACAGGACGGCTCCGCTTCCGGAAGATCAGTTAAAAACAAGAGAGTCTGAACAAGAATGACCCCCCCCTCAAAATATTTTGGAATAAGAAACAAGGTTTTGTGTTAGCCCTTTTCTGGTTCTGTAAGAGTTTTGTAACTCAGTAGATGAAGAGAAATTGACCAATTCTATGAAGACCTACAACAACTTCTAGAAATGACACCAAAGAAGGATGTTCTTCTCATTACAGGGGATTGGAATGCTAAAGTAGGGAATCAAGAGATAAAAGGAACAACTGGCAAGTTTGGCCTTGGAGTTCAAAATGAAGCAGGGCAAAGGCTAATAGAGTTCTGTCAAGAGAACAAGCTGGTCATCACAAACACTCTCTTCCAACAACACAAGAGACGACTCTACACATGGATATCACCAAATGGGCAGCATCGAAATCAGATTGATTATATTCTCTGCAGCCAAAGATGGAGAAGCTCTATACAGTCAGCAAAAACAAGACCTGGAGCTGACTGTAACTCAGATCATCAGCTTCTTATAGCAAAATTCCAGCTTAAACTGAAGAAAGTAGGAAAAACCACTGGGCCAGTAAGATACAATCTGAATCAAATCCCTTATGAATACACAGTGGAAGTGAGGAACAGGTTTAAGGATTTAGATTTGGTGGACAGAGTGCCTGAAGAACTATGGATGGAGGCTCGTAACATTATACAGGAGGCAGCAACGAAAACCATCCCAAGGAAAAGGAAATGCAAGAAAGCAAAATGGCTATCCAACGAGGCCTTACAAATAGCGGAGGAGAGGAGGCAAGCAAAATGCAAGGGAGATAGGGAAAGATACAGGAAACTGAATGCAGATTTCCAAAAAACAGCAAGGAGAGACAAGAGGGTCTTCTTAAATGAGCAATGCAAAGAAATAGAGGAAAACAATAGAATGGGGAAAACCAGAGATCTGTTCAAGAAAATTGGAGATATGAAAGGAACATTTCGTACAAAGATTACCATAATCAAGGACAAAAGTGGTAAGGACCTAACAGAAGCAGAAGACATCAAGAAGAGGTGGCAAGAATACACAGAGGAATTATACCAGAAAGATATGGAGGTCTCATACACCCCAGGTAGTGTGGTTGCTGACCTTGAGCCAGACATCTTGGAGAGTGAAGTCAAATGGGCCTTAGAAAGCATTGCTAATAACAAGGCCAGTGGAAGTGATGATATTCCAGCTGAACTATTTAAAATTTTAAAAGATGATGCTGTTAAGGTGCTACACCCAATATGCCAGCAAGTTTGGAAAACTCAGCAATGGCCAGAGGATTGGAGAAGATCAGTCTACATCCCAATTCCAAAGAAGGGCAGTGCCAAAGAATGCTCCAACTACCGCACAATTGCGCTCATTTCACACGCTAGCAAGGTTATGCTTAAAATTCTACAAGGCAGGCTTAAGCAGTATGTGGACCGAGAACTCCCAGAAGTGCAAGCTGGATTTCGAAAGGGCAGAGGAACCAGAGACCAAATAGCAAACATGCGCTGGATTATGGAGAAAGCTAGAGAGTTCCAGAAAAACGTCTACTTCTGCTTCATTGACTATGCAAAAGCCTTTGACTGTGTCGACCACAGCAAACTATGGCAAGTTCTTAAAGAAATGGGAGTGCCTGATCACCTCATCTGTCTCCTGAGAAATCTCTATGTGGGACAAGAAGCTACAGTTAGAACTGGATATGGAACAACTGATTGGTTCAAAATTGGGAAAGGAGTACGACAAGGTTGTATATTGTCTCCCTGCTTATTTAACTTATATGCAGAATTCATCATGCGAAAGGCTGGACTAGATGAATCCCAAGCCGGAATTAAGATTGCCGGAAGAAATATCAACAACCTCAGATATGCAGATGACACAACCTTGATGGCAGAAAGCGAGGAGGAATTAAAGAACCTTTTAATGAGGGTGAAAGAGGAGAGCGCAAAATATGGTCTGAAGCTCAACATCAAAAAAACCAAGATCATGGCCACTGGTCCCATCACCTCCTGGCAAATAGAAGGGGAAGAAATGGAGGCAGTGAGAGATTTTACTTTCTTGGGCTCCTTGATCACTGCAGATGGTGACAGCAGTCACGAAATTAAAAGACGCCTGCTTCTTGGGAGAAAAGCAATGACAAACCTAGACAGCATCTTAAAAAGCAGAGACATCACTTTGCCGACAAAGGTCCGTATAGTTAAAGCTATGGTTTTCCCAGTAGTGATGTATGGAAGTGAGAGCTGGACCATAAAGAAGGCTGATCGCCGAAGAATTGATGCTTTTGAATTATGGTGCTGGAGGAGACTCTTGAGAGTCCCATGGACTGCAAGAAGATCAAACCTATCCATTCTTAAGGAAATCAGCCCTGAGTGCTCCCTGGAAGGACAGATCGTGAAGCTGAGGCTCCAATACTTTGGCCACCTCATGAGAAGAGAAGAATCCTTGGAAAAGACCCTGATGTTGGGAAAGATTGAGGGCACTAGGAGAAGGGGACGACAGAGGACAAGATGGTTGGACAGTGTTCTCGAAGCTACGAACATGAGTTTGACCAAACTGCGGGAGGCAGTGCAAGACAGGAGTGTCTGGCGTGCTATGGTCCATGGGGTCACGAAGAGTCGGACACGACTAAACGACTAAACAACAACAGATGAAGAGAAGGGACCCAGGTGGCGCTATGGGTTAAACCACTGAGCCTAGGGCTTGCTGATCAGAAGGTCGGCGGTTCGGATCCCTGTGACGGGGTGAGCTCCCGTTGCTTGGTCCCAGCTCCTGCCAACCTAGCAGTTCGAAAGCACATTAAAATGCAAGTAGATAAATAGGAACCGCTACAGCGGGAAGGTAAACGGCGTTTCCATGTGCTGCTCTGGTTTGCCAGAAGCGGCTTTGTCTTGCTGGCCACATGACCTGGAAGCTATACGCCGGCTCCCTCGGCCAATAATGCGAGATGAGCGCGCAACCCCAGAGTCGGTCACGACTGGACCTAATGGTCAGGGGTCCCTTTACCTTTTACCTTTTAGATGAAGAGAAGGGCAAATGTTATTTCCAACGACAATTTTTTTTTTTGCGGGTTCCCCTCCACCCCGGTATCTGTTTTACCACAGATGATCTCGTCTTTCCTACTCACTTTATTAAATATCATCACAAGGATTCTCCTCACCTGTCTTATTTTCTCTGGTATTCATAATGTCAATTGCCGTGTAAACCAATCTTGAAAGCAATAAACCTAACCTTAAGAAAACCGTTCTTTGCCTGCAGGTTTGTAATCTAAAGGACGCAGCACAAAAGGAAAGAGGGAAGGGGAAGAAAGAGGAAAAACATACAAACGGGCAGAGCAGGTGTCTCCTTGAAAAGTGGGCATTTCGGGGTGGTGGTGGAGTGCAACCAGTTTTAATTCAGAAAAAAAAGTGTCTCGGAGGTCTTGAAAACACAGGAAGCTTCCTGACGCAGGCTCAGACCACAGGTCCATCTAGCTCAATATTGTCTGCACTGACTGGCAGTGGCGTTCCAGGTCTTCAGACAGCAGTTTCTCCAAGCTGTAACCTGAAGATGCTGGGGATGGAATCCGAAAAGCTCATGCATGTGAAGCAGGTGTCATACCGCTGAGCTGCACATGCTCCTGATAAATGCTGGAAACTGCTTTTTCAGGTCAGTCTTGTCTGCCCAGCTAGCCTAGTCTCGTCTTCTCCGGCCAGCAGTGGCTCTCCAGGGTCTCAGGTTTCCCGATACCTGACACTTTTTAAAACCAGAGATTCCAAACCCTTTCTGCCTGCAAAAGCACATTCAGCGCACGGGAGCTATGGAGCCTTGCAGTCTCGAGCTGTAAAATAGCTTTGTTCATAACCCCGCAAAATGAAAGAAAAGAAGGAAAAGACGGCTGTCCAGCTGGTTAAAGTATGGATGGTGCTGATAAAGCCAAGATTTCAGGTTTGATCCTCGTATGGTACAGCAGCGTATTCCTGCATCCAGGGGGTTGGGCTAGATGATCCTCAGGGTCCCTTCCAACGCTACAATTCTATGTTTTTTTTAATAATCAATTTTTTATTTCTACTTTTCAAGTTTATACATTTCACTAATTTTATACATGTCAACAATTTTACAATCATTTTAACATTTCAAAACTTGACTTCCTCCCCCCACTTTCTGTGGTTCCTAAAATTTATTTTTTATATCCTCTGCATATCCAAATTTATTTGCTCATTTATTCATCTACTTTAAATACATACTCTTATAAAACTGCAGGCTATTACAATAATCCCGCCAATGTTCTTATCTGTTTACAATTTATCTGTAAATATTCAACAAACCATTTTCATTCTTTTATAAAA
Source organism: Zootoca vivipara (assembly GCF_963506605.1). Taxonomy (NCBI): domain Eukaryota; kingdom Metazoa; phylum Chordata; class Lepidosauria; order Squamata; family Lacertidae; genus Zootoca; species Zootoca vivipara. The sequence continues at coordinate 108,915,566 of NC_083278.1, forward strand.
AGTTTGTTATCTGGATTTCTTATTATTCCCGGTAAGTTTTGCCATTTTTGCGTATTCCATAAGTTTTTGTATCCATTCTTCCTTTGCTGCGACTTCTGCTTCTTTCCATTTGGGGGCGGGTAACATTCCAGCCACTGTAGTAGCATCCATGAATAACCAACCACCTGTACATTTTAGGTGGTTCTGTCCTATAATTCTCAAAGGAAAAGCTTCTATGGTTCTCTGTCTTGCTTTTGTGGGGCTGATCTCTTGCAGCAGTTGGAGGAAACTGGGTTTCCCTGATCTGGCAACCTACTTGGGTCGGATCCCCAACATCTTCCATTTAAATCACTCTTATGCTACTTCAACAGCCGCAGGGAACCTTGGGAACTGTAGTTTGTTACGGGTCTTGAGAATTGTAGTTCTGTAGTTCTTGATGGTCAACCTGAAAGCCCCATTTGCTCTCTTTTTTTTCGGGTTCTTTATCTTTAAATGGGAGTTGGACTGTATAACTTTTTGGCTGGTTAGAGTACTGTTCTCTGATAGCCCTTCAGGTCGAAGACCAGCCTCTGTAAAGCAGGTGATGAAGATATGTCCATTGTACCTTTCATGGAATTGTCAAGCTGAGATGTCCACCTAGTTATTGGAATGAGGAAGGGAGGGAAATGCTCCTTAGGTGCAGCAGAACTTTGCAGAGTTGCACCAAAGTTTCCAGAGCTCTGTGTTTGCTTTTACAAAGATTGCATTTCAATAAACTGTTCTTTTTTGGAAAGGTGGGTGGGTGAAGGAAAGCACAACTTCAGCCCTCTAAGAAGGCATGTGACTGTTTAGTTATCCTTCTTGCATTTTCTTTTTTCCCCTTTTCCCCTTTTTGATAACATTTTATTACAGTAATTCTCCAGAAATAACAACAAAAACACCACAAACCAATTTTTAACCATAATTTTTGCTTGACTCCCCCTCTTGGTTCCATTGTTTAGTACTCGTTCACGCACGTCCTTAAAACCTTATATTCTTAATAATCCAATTTTAAACATTCATCTTATTACAAGTGACATTTAAAGTTATACTAATGTAAAACACTATACACAAAGCTTAAAAGATATGATGCATTAAACATTCCTCCCCTCCCCCCAAGTCCTCTTTCTTTCTTGGGTTTCAAGTTAACTGATTTGTCCAGCATAGTTCAATAATTTATTTTGCCAGTATTCTTTATAGTCTTTTGCGGATGCTTCGTTCACTCTTAAGTACAGGAACAAAGTCTTTCGTTCAATAAACCCATCAAGACCCGTTCATCACCCTTGTTGCATTTTCAAACCCCAGTGGTTTGGTAGGGAAAATTGTCCGTTCGATTTATGTGCTTGAAAGTGGCGAGAGACTACGGCGAGACTTTTCAGGGGTTGTGAAACTCTCAAACAGAAACGGCCAGCTGCCGTTTCCACTCCACGGCAAACGGACACAACCTTCTTGAAATCCGCTCGGCGAAGGTCGGCCCGTACAATGCTCTCATGGCCCGACGATGCCCCTGCGATGCGGGTTAGCCTGTGTATTTGGAACACGCTCAGTTTATACAGAGCAGCCAGGGAGATTCTCCTTACTTGCTGAATGAGCTGGAGAACTTTTCCGTGAACACAGCTGGGACTCCTCTTCCTTGCATTGCAATGCATGTTTTACTTCAGGGAAGCCTGCAGACAGTCCCTGAGCAGGCACGGTTTTTCACATCTTGCCTAAAAACATGGAAATGTGAAATTAGGGGAAGTAAAATAACAGGGGAAATAGCTGAGTTAAAAAAAAAAACACCCCATGCATTTAATATTCTGCGCAGGAAATTGGGAAATAAATGACATCCTTAAGGCACTATTCATTTAGAGCCTCTCCAGATGACCTTTTTTAGTGAGTATTCATCCAAATTTGCTTTCACAAAGTTTAGCTAGATTCTATCCGGTCTGCACTGAACATTTGTTTTGATTTGTTTGTGCACTCATCCTGCTTTGCTTAGGTAGTATGTCTAATTCTTCCTGATAGTCATTTGCTCATCCCACGCTTCCCAGCGCATTTGCCTGAAACTTTTTCAAACTACGTACAAAAAGTCATTTTTAATTTTTTTCTTTAAAAGCGGATTTGTTATGCTAGGGGTGACAGAACACTTTAATCCAGCATAAATGTGAAAACTCAAAATTCTGGTATTGGCTCAACTTCTTCCAGCAAAATACTGTCCGTCTGGACTCCAGGCAACCTTTCCATGGCAATTTATCCATATTTTGGCAGGCATAAATAAGAGTTTTCTATCCTTTTGTGAGTCTCTATTGCCTTACTTAATTTTCTCATGGATGGTGGAGGACAGCAACCAAATTTGCCAGTGGAGTTCTTTTTAATGCTTGATATTTTACTATGTTTTTATATATGCTGTAAGCTGCCCAGAGTGGCTGGGGAAACCCAACCAGATGGGTGGGATATAAATAAGAGGTGATGATGATGATGATGATGATGTTCAAAGAGGGCTTGCCTCTTTGCTGGCCCATTGAACACAGGACATCTGCATAACTGTGCCCACTACTCAGGAGATTTTTCAAAATTTCCGTTCCATTCCAGTTATGAATTACTTCCTGTGAGGCACCTCAAAGGCAATTTAACAGCATGACCTTCAGCAATAAAAACATATATTAAACTATTGTGTATTTTAAAATGATTTCATATCCAAGACAGTTATAGACGGGGTAAAAAAAAAATTAAATCAACTGTGGATTAAATATTTATATACATACTGCTGCTGGTTCTAAATAACTGGGTGAGAAAGATTCCTGTTAACTTTTCAGAGATGATAGCAAACAATGAGGTTACGCCACACTCATACAAGGACAACTCAATGCCACTTGTTCATTGGTACTTTGGCTTTGCAGTATTGTGCTTTGCTAAAATGAGGTTTGCGCTTTCTAGCAAAGGGGATCACCTCCCTGTTCTGTTTGCCCGAATCATTTAAACCTCTCCAGCCTCCACTTGGATATTTCACATTCCAGTGCTGCAACAGAAGTAAAGTTGGGTGTACTTTGTAATTACGAGGCAACAGTCACAGCAGCAAGAAGAATGGAGACTTAAAACACACACACACACACACACACAGAAAGTGATGTCACAGAGCAAAGGTCTGTAGTGTATTGAAGCTGGAGGTTAGCAACAAACAAGAAGTCTAATAACTCTGCCACACCTCAAACGGAAGGCCAGGGCTTCTTTGATCGAATGCTTCACTATAGAGAGCTTCCCTTTTTTACATGGAAAACTGGAGCTACATTTCACACATTTAAAGCCCTGTGATACCGCTTTAAACAATCATGGCTTCCCCCAAAGCATTCTGGGAACCGTAGTTTGTCAAGGGTGCTGTGAAGAGAATTAAGTGTCAACAACACCCTTAACCAAACTACAACTCCCAGAATTCTTTGGGGGAAAAGCCATGACTGAAAGGTATTGTGCTTTAAATGGATGGTGGAGGTGCGGCCTAGAACATGTGTTCCTGGCTTCCATGTTTACATGTGCAGGAAACTCTTGTTCTCATGTGGAGGAGCATTCATTTATGTGTCAACCTTCCCCTCCAGCCTGAAGTAGGTACCTTGTTCACAAAGACACCTGAGGGCTGAAATATACTTCCTGTAAATGCTTGAAATGGTTGGCTGTGAGGATATGTGTTTGGGGTTTGTTTGTTTTAAAATATGTTTTCAATTGAAAAAAGTTACTGTTTTGCTGATTGCCACCCAGGGCTCCTTTGCGAAGAAGGGCAGGATAGAAAATTAGCAATTAAATAAATGACATAGGCTGACCACCACAGCCAGACCTCTGCCTCAAGGTTTATTTGCAGTGAAAGCAAAGAATGTGGGCTCCATGGCTAGAATATAGAGGGAATTCACCTCTCCAAGCACAAATCCCTTCAAATCCCTCCCAAAGTCTTGAGTGTCCTGTGCAGATAATATTGCTACCATTATTGTGAGGGGAAATAATCACAAAAGGTCTTTAGAAAACACCAGGACTGGGAGGTCAGAGCATTGCAATTTAATTTTGAATGCATCCGAGATTGTTCTGGGCGGTGGGATCTTGCTTTGCACTGAGCTGAAGCACTGCTGTGCTCTGACAGTGGGTCTCCAAGATCTCAAACAAGGATCTTCACCAGCTCTGCTACCCGAGAACCTTCTAACACAGGCAAAAGCATGAGATAGACTGTATGCAAAGATGTGCTTTGACACAGAACTCTTTTTTATTATTATTCTCTGTATAAATATCGCCCTGTGGGGTGTTTTTTTTTGGGGGGGGGGAGAATGATTAACAAAAAATTAGAGGCAGTTGTATCAAATGGGGTTTTGCCTTGCTGTAAAGTGTTTCTACAAATCTGAATATTCTTATCTTCACTGATCCCCGCCGCTGCAGCCTTCCATGCCATAACTTATTCTGTTCCTTTAAAGATCCCACAATCCTCAGGTTTTGGGAAGTGGGTAAGAGGCAATCGTGTGCCCTGCTTTACATGAGCCGATTTTTATTTTTCAAATAAGACAGAACTGCCTCTGACTACAACCCAAGGCCACTGGGCAGTCTGAGGGTGACCTGTCTGGAGTGCTGCTTTTGTGCAACGGCAAAACAACTCTGTGTTGCCCAACAACTGGCCGTGCAAACAATTGTGAAAGTGCTGCCAAGAACTCAGCCAAAGCTGGGCCTTGTTTGCCCATGGCTTTCTGTAAAACCAGATTAACTCCAAACCTTGTGGGGCTTTAGAACCATTCATACAAATGTCCGTGTTTCTCAAACTTCCCAGGCTGTTCCTGGAGTACAACTCCCACCATCCCTAACGGTCGTTCTAGCTAGGGATGATGGGATTTGTAGCAGGTCAATAGCTCAGCTTGAATGTAGACAGCCCCAGGTCCCTCTGGGATGTGCAGTTTTATAAATCCCCGGCCAGCTGATCCAGGAAGTACCCCTGCAATTTTGGAGAGACTGCTGGGCTAGATGGACCAGGGGTGTGATCATATCATGCACTCAAAGAAGTGTCATATCAGGACGTGCTTTTATTGCATCCCTGCCTAAACTCTGCTATTCCTTTGTATGTCTTTTCACCAGATGAACGAGAGGCAGTCCAGAAGAAAACTTTCACTAAGTGGGTTAACTCTCACTTGGCACGTGTGTCCTGTAGAATTACGGACTTGTACGCCGACCTTCGCGATGGACGGATGCTTATCAAACTGCTGGAAGTTCTTTCAGGAGAGAGACTTGTAAGTGCCCATTTCCAATGTAAATCTTTATGGCATCTGTGCTGTCCCAGTTGTAACAAGAGTCTTAACTTTGCCGCAGGTTTGTTAGTTCTAAAGTCAAAGCAAGAGCATTGGGTGCCTCTCATGATATACTGAGTGTGGCCCTTGGGCAATTTCACATTAAAGTCCCGTCGTGGTTTTTGGGGGTGCTATTTCAGTTGATGTGAGTGAAATGTGCAAATTACCCTTCGTCTCGTTTTCTTTTCTTGCCGTGATTTTAACAGCAGTGAAGAGCTAAGAGGTTTAGAAAGGGTTCGCTCTGGATAATTGGGACAAGGAGAGGAAAGTGTGTTATCTGAATAAACTTCTTGTGTGTGACTCTTACCATGTAACAGCCTCTGCCAACACGACGTCCTCCAGAGGTTGTGGCACTACAACTTCCATCAGCCCTAGCAAGTGCTCACTGGGGCTGATGGGAGTTGTAGTCCAACAACATCTACTCTTTCCGGGTCATGTGGCCAGCAAGACTAAACTGCTTCTGGCACAACGGAACACCGTGACGGAAACTAGAGCACGCAGAAACGCCACAGCGGTACCTATTTATCTACTTGCACTGGCGTGCTTTCAAACTGCTAGGTTGGTAGAAGCTGGGAAAGAACAATGGGAGCTCACTCCATTGTGGGGATTCGAACAGCCAACCTTCCAATCGACAAGTCCAAGAGGCTCAGTGGTTTAGACCTCAGCACCACTCACATCTTTTGGCGCCAGCCTTTCAAGATACATTTTCTGTGGCCCAGAAATCCATAGTTCCAGCTAGGGAAAGCAAAGCTGTCAGCCCCAATTGCTTAACCACCACAAATGGGTACGGGGACAAGTGAGCTTGGTATTGAAGGACAAATTCATTGACTGACAGGTTGTTGCTCCTAAAGATGAGGTGGTGGACTATCAAACTCCTTGGTCTGTTCCAGTGGTGCTCCTTCTGTGTTCTCATGTGCACACAAGTGGCGCCTTTGCTGCCACTATTTTGCAGGAGGAGTTCACTAAATTTAGTGTCGTGCAACTGAAGTGGATAAAAAAAGATTCACTGCCCTAGCGCAACAAGCCCAGTTTAAAAACAAACAAACAGCTTTTTTTTTTTGCAAAGTACGGGGAAATGCAGTGAAAAGTGGAAAGACATATAAACTCTTCACAAGGAGATCAGGACGAATGTTCCTTGTCGTATACCCACACAGGACAGCTGCATATTCCTGCATTGCAGGGGGTTGGACTAGATGATCCTCAGGGTCCCTTCCAATTTGATTCTACGATTCTTTGAAATCAGAATGGATGATAAATAAAGGCTGCATTTGGGCCACACCCATTCCATACATTTAAGCACTATATTGCACTGCTTTAACAGTCATGGCTTCCCCCCAAAGAATCCTGGGAATTGTAGTTTGTTAACAGTGCCAAAAGTTGTTAGGAGACCTCTGTTCCCCTCAGGGAGCTACGCTTCCCAGCCTTTGAGCTTCAACAGCCTGCAACACCCCATGATTCACTTGCAATATTTATGAACACAATTGGTTCCGGAAGTCTGTTCATAAACTGAAGCGAACTTTCCCATTGAAAGTAATGGAAAGTGGATTAATCCATTCCAGACAGGTCCGCAGAGTACTCAACCTGAAGTGTACTTAACCCGAAGCATGGGTGTAATTGGTTCCGGAAGTCTGTTCATAAACTGAAGCGTTCATAAACTGAAGCGAACTTTCCCATTGAAAGTAATGGAAAGTGAATTAATCCGTTCCAGATGGGTCTGTGGTGTTCATAAACCGAAAATTTCATAAACCGAGGTGTTCATAAACCGAGGTTCCACTGTACTTGCGTTTGGCTGTATTTGTGTGAGGCTCCGAAGACTTGATTTTTATAATACACAGTAGGTGCTTCCTAGCCTGGTTGCCTTGACTTTAGAAGGAACACAACTCCAGCAATCTCTGTGCAAAGAGCTCTCATTCTGACACACCTTCCACTGCAAACAAACATCCAGATAAAGTGGTTTGCAAAGGCCTTGAGATAATTGCATGCATTCCGAAGTATGTTAGCAGGATTAGCTTTTAAATCTCGTTTGCTGAACCCTCTCCTGCTTATGTTTCTTTTTCGTCTGCACATGCTAATAGTTGTTTTGAGTTAAGCATTGGTGATCCCACTGCCACACTCGATGGGTAGGATCATGGCTAAAGCCAAGGGAGCCTTCTAGGATTTTGCAGTCCAGAATTTAAGCCGTCACCCAAGGGCCATTTCCAACTGATTGCTTTTGGGAAATGTGTCTGCAGAAGCAGCCATAAAATGGCTCACATCTGGTGCCTCAGAAGACCAGAATGGGTGGGTGGGAATATAAGCCACAGTAAAAATAAAATAAAAGCTACAGTTCACAACTCCACTTAAGCATTCCTGCATCCACACACATGTTCCTGTTGGGCCATTATTTCCTTATTTATTCTGAACATTTTTGCCCTGCTCTCCAGCCCCCAAAAAGTTTCCCTGATTGGTGTACATGTAAACAAATTAAAACAAGACAATCCCTACTGTAGGCTTACAAGCTAAAAAACACCCACGTGGCACACAAGGGAAACGGGGCATGGAGGGAAGAGCAGGGGAAACAAGCAACAGGCACCAATTCTTTAGTTGTAGTTTTTTAAAATGACCAACTGGAACAGAAAAGAGCCGAGGGGCAGGAGGAGCCCCATGGGGCTGGTCTTCCAGTAAAGCTGATTGAATAAATCCTGCTTTCCATCTCTCCCACTGAGGCAGCCTGATGGTATTATTATTATTATTATTATTATTATTATTATTATTATTATTATTATTACTACATACATACATACATACATACATACATACATGCCCTGCCCATCTGGCTGGGTTTCCCCAGCCACTCTGGGCGGCTCCCAACAGAATATTAAAAACACTATAAAACATCAAACAGTAAAAACTTCCCCAAACAGGGCTGCTTTCAGATGTCTTCTAAAAGTCAGATAGTTGTTTATCTCCTTGACATCTGAAGGAACGGTGTTCCACAGGGTGGGCACCACTGCCCAGAAGGCCCTCTGCCTGGTTCCCCGTAACCTCACTTCTCACAGTGAGGGAACTTCCAGAAGGCCCTCAGTGCTGGACCTCAGTGTCCGGGCTGAACGATGGGGATGGAGACGCTCCTTCAGGTATACTGCTTCAAAGGTCAGCACCAACACTTTGAATTGTGCTTGGAAACGTACTGGAAGCCAAAGTAGGTCTTTCAAGACCGGTGTTATATGATCTTGGCGGCCACTCCCAGTCACCAGTCTAGTTGCCGCGTTCTGGATTAGCTGTAGTTTCCGGGTCACCTTTAAAGGCAGCCCCACGTAGAGCGCATTGCAGTAGTCCAAGCAGGAGATCACCAGAGCATGGACCACTCTTGCGAGACAGTCTGCAGGCAGGTAGGGTCTCTGCCTGCATACCAGATGGAGCTGGTAGACAGCTGTCTTGGACACAGAATTGACCTGCACCTCCATGGACAGCTGTGAGTCCAGGCAACAGTCGAGGGAGAGAAGACCTCTCTCAAAATCAACCTTCTCTATCCACCAAAACCCTCTACAGAGGGTCGGGAGGTGGCTGTTGAACAGTGGAGACTGTTCATAAGACTCCAGTCAGGAGGTGAGGCAGGGGGCTCACCTGAAATTGAATGGAGGGATGTCACTCCAGTGGAGACAGCTGAAAACAGATCAATGACATGCTATGGTTTGCTTGGAAAAAAGACACATCTTTTTCAGGTTTTTAGTTTTTCCCCTTTCCCTTTTGTTTCCTGCTGGGTTTTTTAAATGTATGTGTTTGTTATTGTAAGTTGCTTTGAGTTTTTGTAACAAAAGTGACTTGAGTGTTAAATAAATACTGTAATAATTCAACAATAATAATCCATTCATTTATTCCACAATATTAAAAGGTGGGGCGGGGAGAACGCAGCTTCAAATTGATGAGAATGTTTGCTCAAAGTACAAAAGGGAAAATGAGAGAGACCGAGAGACTGAAGAATCAGTTGTCCATATTGTTGCACACAGAATAAGACGTAAATGTGTGAAATGTTCTCCACGGTCCAGAAAATTGGAATAAGATAATGATGATGGAGGAGAAGTCACTTCTAATTTCCTCCTCTTGCGCTTGGAGGAAAGGAAGGAGCACCCAAATCATGGTTTGCAAGATCACCTGAATGCAATTTAATGCTCCTTAGCTGGTTTTTAAATGCAGCAGAGTATAGTAGGTATTATTTTACCTCTCAAGTTCTGGATCTTGAAAGGGAAGTTTCTAATCGCAACTTTGCACTCCTCTTTATTTGATACAGGGATTGGATTGCCGTTACGTGCCGCGAAAATGTCCCCGTGTAACTCAGCGAGCGCTTTAGGGACATAAATATTAAAACACGCAGTAAACATGACAGTATAGAAGCACGAGCAATATCCCTTCACCTGATTACAAACATTAAACACTTCTGTTACCGCTCCATACAGCACAGCTCCCAGTGACCAGGAATGACTCCTGGCCCTATGAAGAGGGGTTTGAATGTGGGATATGGAGGGAGAAGGTGCAGAGGGGAGATGGAGAAGAGAAAGATCTTTGGGGCAAGCTGCCTTCCTCTTGTGCAGCCCCAACAAGTATATTACGGCATGGAATATGGTAGGCAAATACAAGGTTATTGGCACCTTAAACTTGGCTGATCTCCCGGTCCAAGTAGATAGCTTAGTTGGGTAGAGGGTGATGCTGATAACACCAAGGTTTCAGGTTCGATCCTCATATGGGACAGCAGCATATTCCTGCATTGCAGGGGGTTGGACTAGATGATCCTCAGGGTCCCTTCCAACTCTACAATTTTATGAATGGAGCTGCTGCCATTATGGGGAATGCGGGTACGTGAAAGAAGAGTATACGAATGCACCCCATTTTATTTTTTCTACATTGATATCCTTTCCACTGCTTAGCAAATCCATGAAAGTTTACCTTTATTATTTTTAAAAGATGTTTCCTTGCACAACTTCTTTGTTGTGGTCCAAATCCAAAAGTGTTTCAGGAAAGTGAAGGTGGATCACTTTCGCCCTAGGGGAAATAAGTCAAGAGGCTATTCCTTAAAGGTCAATCTGCCAGATAATTAAAAAGTCAGAAGTGGATTATTTTCCTATTTGCAAAGTGGGAAAAGAATCCAGCTAGCGTGAAAAGGCAACAACATTTTAGGATTTCCCCCCTCCCGACAGTAATACAAACACGCCAACATGAGGCTCGTTTATATAAAACGGCACTTTTGGCTGTTCAGTGCTTTAACAATAATTCCTTTATTTTTTTCCAAAAGCCCGAAAGGTCAGCTCACATGCACATATCTTCTCTGGCGAATTTTGCCCTTTATTGCACAGAGGGAGGAAGATTAGAAGGAATTAAAGTTGCCTCGCTTTATGTGTGCCCAGCACATAACTGAGATTCTTAAACAAATATAAACACAGTGAGCGAAGGAAGCCAGTTTGCATTCCTCCCTGTCCAAACTCCCCACCCCACTTCCTCAGACTGAAGGAAGAGGAAATGTGTTTATTGTTATTTACATCAGGGAGTATCTTGCCGTAAGCCTGTGGAGTAGGTTGTTATTAACCCGGGAACAGGGGAAGAAGTTGAATCTTAACCTTCCAAGTCAAGGCCTAACATGCTACTTACGGTATCCGCTGGGTCATAGCATATCTCAAAAGCAGTCAGTTCTGTTCTGCATGAGGATTGCTTCAAAGATCCAGTTCCCCTTTATAAACACTTCATTCCCAGAAGCTAGTACAGTAACTGGGGTTGGCACTGAATGTAGACAGGGGGATCCGATGTTGTAGAGCAGAGAGTTTCTCTTATGTATTAACAGAAGCTTGCAAACAAAAGTTTGCCCAAAAAAAAAAGTCTGTGAAAGTTACTAGAGCCTAATAGCCTGTGTTTTCATGCTGGTTGTGAAGGAAGTAAACCCCCTTCGTCACAAGCAGCGTAAGAACACATCGATGACTGAGGAGGGATGGAATACTCCAATGTATTCTAATGTATACTCGCCTGAACAGGATTCTTGATCACCTATGGTGACCGGGCAAGCTTGTAGATACAATGCTGCGTTAATTAGCTGTACACAACAGTGTATTTTAAAACCTTCAGGGACCCTCTTCTACATCGACGGTTTCATCACAGGAGCCCTGCACATTGCAGAAGATTTTGGGATGCAAATTCACGTATATAGAATTGTGGCTGGGTGGGGAGGAGAGAGAAAATGAGATATTGTCTTGAAACCTAGCCAGTGCTCGGCTGTGACTACCTATTACTCTGCAGGGAAACCTGCCCGTTGTGACTGATCTAGTGAAGAAACACTCAGCACTTTCCAACGAACCCTTGTATGTTCCATGGAACAACGTTCGAAAATTCCAGTTGTCGGAGATGGGATTTTGGCAGGTACCTTGCAGGGTCTTAGCACTGCAAGTGAGAGTCAGTACTTACCAAAATTCACTCTACCCACCTAACTATTAAAGTATAGGAACCCTATCCCCTGTTGCATTGTGGTTGTTTAGTCATGTCTGACTCTTCGTGACCCCATGGCATAGCTGCCAAGTCCGGGTCCTAAAGATCCGGGATCGGCAGCGCGCGCATGACCGGAAGTTGCGTGACGCAACTTCCGGTGGCACTTCACCCTTCTATGGGCATCAGAAAATGGCGGCGCCAGTGCCGGAAGTCGCTTCCGCGCATGACCGGAAACACGTAAAAGCGACTTCCGGCGCCGGCACCGCCATTTTCTGATGCCCATAGAAGGGCGAAGCGCCAGCGGAAGTCGCGTCACGCAACTTCCGGACATGCGCGGAAGCAACTTCCGGCGCCGGCGTCGCCATTTTCTGGTGCCCATAGAAGGCCAAAGCGGCACCAGAAAAATGGCCGCCGGGAAGAAGCGAATTTAAGGGAGAATGCCGGGATTTATCAGCAAACGGGAGACCGCCGGGAAACAGTAAGAAAAAAGGGGTTTTCCCGACGGATACGGGATACTTGGCAGCTATGCCCCATGGACCATAGCACGCCAGGCACTCCTGTCTTGCCCTGCCTCCCGCAGTTTGGTCAAACTCATGCTGGTAGCTTCGAGAACACTGTCCAACCATCTTGTCCTCTGTCGTCCCCTTCTCCTAGTGCCCTCAATCTTTCCCAACATCAGGGTCTTTTCCAGGGAGTCTTCTCTTCTCATGAGGTGGCCAAAGTATTGGAGCCTCAGCTTCACGATCTGTCCTTCCAGTGAGCACTCAGGACTGATTTCTGTTGCATAGGGTGATTCTATGTCTGCTTCCTCCAATCTCATGTCCTGCAAATGTTTTGGACTGCAAACACCATCAGCCCCAGCCATCTTGGCCAATCGTCAGGGATTATGGGAGCTGTAGTCCACAGTATCTGGAGGACATCAGTTTGAGGAAAGATGTTCCAGGTATGAATAGTGTCCATTGTGAAATCGTTCTTACTTCCTCCAGTTCTAGAGGTTGAAGCACGAATAGACAAAAGAAGAAATTTCCTCTTACTTTGCTTCCAAGTACCTTCTGGGTTCAATTCTAACTAAGTTCATTTCCACAAGCCTCCACTATTTGCCAGAAAGTTGGAGCGGAAGATTTGGGCTCCTAATTAACTTGATGAAAATATTTTGAAGTCGCAAAAGCTAGGTCCTCTGAAAAATATTGTTTCTCTATATTTAGGGTGGAAAATATATACAGCTGGGTTGCACAGTTAATCACTGAGCAACATTATGAAGTTAATCATTTTTAGTCCTGTTTCTTTTTTTAAAAAAGCAAACCACTGGCGTGCAACATTCCTGAAAAACAGTTAATTCCAGTGGTAATGGAGATGACAGGAAGTTAGATGTACTTTAAGATTTATTGTCAATATATATGAGTTTATTTAATTTTTGTTAATTTTGTATCTTTATAACAAATGTCGTAAATGTACAGTTTTTTGTGTTTTGTTGGTGCGTAAGCATAATAAGGCAAAAGAAGAAGAAGAAGAGAGAACAAAAAAAGAGAAAAACTGTTATTACCAGTGGTAGCAAATGCAATTCTGGAGGAGCAAAATCAATATTCCCTCTTTCCACAAACCAGCTGATCAGCGACAGGATGAGGAGCTCTCTGACCTGCAGATCTTAATTACCACCGGTTCTATTCCGACAGTGATAATTAAACCTTGTTTTCTCAGCAGTTACTTTCCATACCAGCTGAAAAATAACTGGCCCGGGTCATGCGTTTGCTGGCAGACTGCATTTTGCAAGAGAGCTTCCCATGAGCAGCTAGCGGTGTACTGGTCTGGGGCAGTGGGGGACCTACATTTTGGGGGCCCTGAAGCTTGAACTGTTAGGGGGGCTCCTTCACAAACAGCAACGAGGTCTAGATAACCCCTCTCATCTTCTTCAGTGGGATTTTTCCACGACAGATTGACATACCTGCACAACATCTGTGCTGCTGACTCTCAAACTTCGGGGTTGTTGAAATATACAGTGGTTCCTCGACTTACGAACTTAATCCGTTCCTAATGCACATTCGTAGGTCGAAAAGTTCGTAAGTCGAAAAGCGGTTTCCCATAGGGAAAAAAATATTCGGAAAAATTCGTATGTCGAGGAAACCACATTTAAAATTTGTAAGTCGAGGAAACAGCATTTAATACTGCCAACGGTTTCCGTTCGGATGTAGAAAAATTCGTAAGCGTGCGGCCATTTGTCCCGTTCGTAAGTCGAAAACATCGGATGTTGAGTAATTCGTTAAGTCGAGGGACCACTGTATATATAAAACAAGAAAAGAATCAATTTTAGTTGGGTGACCCATTTTTTTGTGGACTAAAGTTGCTTCTGTGGCCCCTCCGGGATTAGGGGCCCTGAAGCTTAAACTTCATTAGTTTCCTAGTAGATCCACCCTTGGGATTGGGGTCATGGGGAGTTGAAGACCCATATCTCTTTCTGGAGGATCCCAGAAATTAATTAATTTGCATCCCGTCCTTCATCTGCAGAACTCATCAAAATACAAGATAAAGAGACAAAAGTTATAATAAAAAGCAAGAACAAATACCGGAGGGAAACCCACCACAAACCAATAAACCTCCCCCCCCCCAACAAACACCGCAGATCAGAACAGATGAGATTATTGCCGTTATGCACCCAGAATGAAGAATTTCAGTGAGTTGCAGCAAGATGAAGTGAAACTTTTTACATCAGAGTCACAGGGGTCAGAAAGGGGTGACCGTAGCAAAATATTAATGTTTATGCCACATGTTTCCCCGAGATACATAATACAGCTGTATAAACTTCTGTTTTTTGCCACAGCTGTTTCAGTGAGTCGCTTAAATCGACTGAACGGAAAGCAAAAGAGATGTTGCATTAAAGTCATGACCGAGAGGGCAGCCTCCCAAAGCCACATTGGCTGGGGGATTGCTTGGCCTTCTGAAAGCAGGAAGAGCTTGGGAGTTGGAGGTGGGACCTGGTGGAGGAAGACAAGAGGCCCTAGTAGCAAATCTTTACCTGTCAGGATGTGGGGAGGGCAGAGCCTGGTGCTTACTGGGCATAACACATAGCAGATGTCCTCAAGCCTTCTGCCTTGGCACTGGCTCCTTGCCCTTAGCTGACATCTTCCCCCGGAGAACCCAAAAAGGAGAATAAAACCCTGAAGCTTTGAGCCAGACTCTGAGATAGGACAACCCTATTGAGTGCAGGAGGGCCTTTAAAATGCCGCAAACCTCAATCTCGTGGCGCTGTAGGTGGGAGGGAATGAACCCCTTCAGTTTTGGGTCTACTTTCTTGCATCCCTTGGCTCAATTTCATATGCAGATGGGAGCCCTGTAGGTGGAGGAGGAACTGGAGGAAGGGGGCCAAAAATCGATGCAGCAGTAGAGGAGCCATCTGCCAAGTGATCAGTTTGGGCATCTTGCAAGAGCAGCCTTGTCTTGCCTCCTCCCACCAGGTGGGGGGTGCGGAAGAGAAAAGGAAAGAAGGGGTGTTGCGGTGAGGGCAGGGGGAGTTGTCTCCACCCACTTTTGGTCTTGGCTCCACCTACTTATGGCTCAGGCTCCACCTACTGCTGGCACCTGCTCCGCCCACTATTGCCATGCATTCCCTGACACATTGCCACCAATGGGATGTAGCTCTTCATAGAAGCCCCTGCCATAAGTGGGATTGTCGTGGCATTTGGGGACTGCCAGCGGACTCCAGAGTCTCTTCCCCACCCCGGAAAATAATGTGTTTTAATGTTATTATGCCGTTCCTGGGGTTCATTGCAGGAACCCAGGCAGAATATATCTTGGTAGCTCATAAGCCAGATATGTCTTCTGGCAGGCTTGAATGCTTGGACTGATGGGCAAGTCAAGAAAAGGAAGTGGGAATAGAAAAGCCATTTCTTGGGCCAGAGCTCCAAGGGCCACACTCCCTTCTGGGCAAGCTGCTAAGGGCCACATGCTAATGGTGCGTGGGGCTAGAGGCAAAAATAGGCCAAGCAGCAGGTGCAAATGTTACCTTTGTCCCCTAGGCTTGTTTGCACACACAATCGCTCACCCCCTCTGCCCTCCGTCCAGATGGGCAAAAGGCATTATCGGAGTTTAGGGACAGTTTTTCAGCTAGCAAAAGCTTCCTGGTGCAAAGCAGGGCTAGTGATTAGCGTGGCCTCTGGGGAGGGCTCCAAGGGCCAGATAGAGTGGCCTGGGGGCCACATTCAGCCCCTGGTCCTCAGGTTCCTCATCTTTGACCTCTGTGATCTGTATCAGGAGGAGGAGGAGGGGCCCATGTTGCTAATATATCATTATGGAGAATCCTGACTCATTATACTAGATGAATTCTGGGAAGCATTGTAGCTCTGCTGTTCCTCACAAAGCAATCCCACGAATTCCAATTAACTGCAATGTAGTAAATTGCAATTGTTCCGGAGGCAGTTAGTTCGCTGACTCACCCCCCCCTCCCCATTTCCCTTTATTCTTTTTTTGGAGCTGCACACAGAGCCCTTTAATGCTGCAACTTGACAGATGCTTTTTAAATGTGGTTTCTGCCCAATTTGCAGCTTGTCTCCACCGTTTCGCTCTCACTACCCTGCTGGATTATGTGCCTCCTTTTCTTCTTCCTTCGTGGGAGCGAGCTGGAATGAATTTCTTCTTCCTAACATCCATCTTGCTCAGATATATATATCTATATAGGATCCCAAAAGAAGTTGTGAAGTTCGCTTCTCACAGAGCCTACTCAATCAGCCATGGCTGTGATTCTGACCAGGCCTTTTTAAAAAGAGGTTTGCATGTTGGCAGCCAGCATTTCCTGGAACCTTCCCAGTTCTCATTACTGTGCGCAGGCAGAGCTTTATTTGCTTGTTTAGCACTTTCCCACCACTGCAAGGAATGCGAGTACAGGGACACAAGAATAGGGGGTGTTCCAGATGAATTTAACTAGCACCGTGTACACGCTGTATTTTAAAACCCAACTTCAGGCAAGCCAGGGAACAAAGTCTTTGTCCAGGTATGTGTGCACCCGTGAAGAGGGGATGCTGCAAATTTTGCGGAACCGGAAGTCTTTAAGAGGGACCACCAGGCCCCCATTCGGTTCTAGCTCTCTGCATACTGGAAGGTGTTTGTTGACAAGGGCTGGCCTTAAAGGTTGCATCGTCAAATACTGTATCCAACTTGATACCTGGTGAAAACCTGCACGTGTTTTTGGTTCGCTTTACCAATTATTCCGGCTGCAAAGTGTGAGCTTTTTTTTGCAGTAATGTTTGTGTAGCGAGAACTAGGGCTGGGCGAAATATCGATATATCATCCAAAACCGGTTTGAATTAGGATATTGGTTTCATAATTTTCGACCTGGAAATACATTGCGAATCGTGACGTGTGTGTGATGCAAAAATCACAATGTGGGAAAAACCAGTGCTTCTCTTGATTGTTGCACCCACCTTAACTCTGCCAACTCAGCTCTCCCTTGCCTCCTGCAGGAGGAAGCGAATCGCAAGACCGGGTGCCGGCAAAAATCACAATGCGGGGAAAACCGTGAAGCCTGCGTAGCTCCATCCTTATTTCAAGCATTGTGATATGTTGGTATATCGCGGTGTTTAGCTGGTGATATATTGCGAAGTTGAAAACCAGTTATCGCCCAGCCCTTGTGAGAACTAAAGAGAGCAATCCAAAGTTCAAGGCGGGTGGTAAAGTCCTCTTGTGTAGTGGGTGGTAAAGTTCTACTGCGTAGCTTCTCTTTCCCCTGAGTTCAGATCTCTTGTACCTTCTTCACGGGTCCTGCTGTCCTCTCTTTAGTTGTTGTCATTGTCGGCATCCATCTGCCTCAAGAAACAATGGAGTGCGCCTGTAGGGGTGAAGTTAAACGACTGTGTTAGCAGCACTGAAGTGATCTCCCTGGGGTGCAAGCTTGGGCAGTGGGTATGGAGGTCCTGGGCTACCCAGTTGACAAGACCCCCACCCTCTCAGCCTCGCTGATGGGGTCCAAAAGGAAAGGAAAGCAATACATTTGGCACCAGCTTGGCTGCAGAAGTTGCCAGGAGAAGGCGTTCAAGGCGCCATCCAACCGCCTTAGGGACTCCAGTCCAGATTTGTGTCGGATTTACTCCTTAGCCTTTTGACCAGAAAAATAAAATAGAAATCAGTCAGCCAAGCTGTTTCTCACCAGTTCTCTCTGCGCCAAGCAAAATCTCCCTGCTACAAAGACAAGTATTTATTCTCCAGCTCGATGATAAAGCCCAAGGAGTCTCTGAATGAGTATTCCTTTGGTAACTTCCCAAGGTATTTTGGATAACTTATCCAAAATTATCCCTCCATTCATGCGGGGACTATGAGTGGAGACAGTTCCTAGTGGTGGGCGAAGAGCTCCGAAAGAACGAAGGTTTTATTTATTATTATGCTGGAAGAGAATCACCCTTGTTAGCTTTGGCTGCCTTTGCTTCGCAGTCACTCATATTACAGCAAACTCATCGGAAGCAGGATACAGCGGGCTGCATTATTCAGACCCATTGAAACTGATTGGCATCATTGCCACCATGCATCTGTTCCTTGCGGGATCAGACATTAACCATCAAAGGCTTCCCATGCACTTCAATGGAGGGAGGGGGTGTCTGACCACAGGCATCCTTGTCCGCATGCAGAACTGAAAATGAGTTGGCTGCTTGGATTCATGCACCCTTGACCACCTTTGCACTGACGTGTCATTTCCCTGCTTTCTTTTTCTTCCAAATGTTCTTCTTGCAGCCCAAGCCAACAAAGGGGAGGATGCGCATTCACTGCTTGGAGAACGTCGACAAAGCCCTCCAGTTCCTGAAAGAGCAGCGAGTGCACCTCGAAAACATGGGGTCCCACGATATCGTGGACGGGAACCACAGACTAACCCTCGGCCTTATTTGGACTATCATATTGAGGTTCCAGGTAAATCTGAGATCACCTTCGGCCCTTGCTTTTCCCTGCAAGTCCCACTCATCTTTCCCGGCTTCCCAGACCATCAGCCTTAGCGGAATCACTTTAGGGCTGCCCTGAATGCACCGTGTATTTTGTTATTTATAATTCGTTATACAGGCTGGGGCCGGTTCATACTTTGAATAGGAAGGGGAGGGATATTTCTTCATTCCTAAGCTGTGGAACGAAATTAAAATCACCCCACACACCTTTGCACACTTGGGAGCCAAGGCGAGAAAGCTCCCACTGGCAACGATAGGAACTTTCTACCTAAAATACTCCTAGCCGCACTGAGAGCGAGGGAAATTCCCATTCTGATAGCGGAGAGTGAAGGGGGAAGCTTTCCTATGCTGCTGCGGCTTCTATCAGTAGTTATTTTCCTTTGATTTCTTATGCATTTTTAAAGGACTGTTTTATTTTAGGGGTTTTACTGAATTTTGCCTGGTTGAAAACCAGTGCTTCCCAAACTTTGGGGGACTGCTGCCCCCTTGCTTCCATAAACTCATCCCCAGTGCTCCCTACCCTATAAAAAGCATGATTCAGGATAGCAGTTTGCATGACCCACAAAGGGAGGTAATAAAATTCCAAACGGCGCATTTATTCAAAATCCAGTTGAAGCTATTTAGTTTAATTAATTCAACAGAACCGAGGAGCTTGTTGCAGTGATACAAGCTTACCAAAGTCTGGTAACCATTTACATCTCCCAACGACCGAGGCTTGCTTCTTAATGCCCCCTCCCAGTAATCCTCCCACCCACCCTGAGTTTGGTACCATCTGACTTGGGGAACCACTGTTGCCCTGTGGCTTGTGCAAAGGGGGATGCATAAATAATCTGAAATAATAATGAATTTCCAGTAAGACCAACACCCCACACAAACACCTGTAATTAATTAAGGAAAAAGACAAAGGTGTAGCCCTGTGATAAACGTTCAGCATTTGTGCCACAGCAGCATATTTTGGGGTGGGGGGCAGAGGGGCATCAGCCCTGCTGCTGCTGCCGCCACCACGATAGAGCAGGGAGAAGTGCCAGCCAGGTATGGGGAGGTCTGAGTTGGCAGTGGCAGCGCCACAGGTGTCTGTGCCAAACTGCAGCTCCCCTGAGCTCCTGAGTGCATTGCTTTGCCCACTCTGGTGAGTGCCAGGAGGCAGGGGCGTAGGAAGAGGAGGGCGATGGGAGCTGTCCATCACGGCTGTCCCTGCCCCCAGAACGCATGCCACACCCTCAGAACGTGCGCCATGCCCATGCAGGCGGCACACCATGCCCCCAGAAAGCACGCTCGCCCCTGCCCATAACTGCCAAGTCTCCCGCTGAAAAATGCGGGATCAGCAGCGGCGTGGCACCGTGGCATGTCTGGACATGCGTAGAAGCAACTTCTGGTGCCCAGACATGGGCAGAGCGGCACCGGAGGTCGCTTCTACGCATGTCCAGACATGCGTAGAAGCAACTTCCAGTGCCGCTCTGCCCGATTTCCGATGCCCAGGCATGGGCAGAGCGGCACCCAAAATGGAGCCTCCCTGGCAGGTAGGAAATCCAGGGGGTTTCCGGGATTTTTTTCTATTCGGGATAACAGCGGGAAACAGATTAAAATCCAGGGGTTTCCCGCGAAAAATGGGAGACTTGGCAGCTATGCCCCCGCCTGCTCTCCACCCCCGGTGCCGGAGCATGAAGCTCCGCTACTGTTAGGAGGGCGCCTCTGCTGGTTCACCACCACTCCTTATAATGTTCAGCCTTTGGGCAGGAGCAGAAGTGGCTCTCTGGGTGGGATGAAATAGCCATGCTAGTGTTCTGGCAGGTGGGCTGCTCCAGCTGGCCTGTTTTTGGGGCACCAGCCTCTATATCCCTCCCGGTAAGGAAAGGTAAGGAACGGTGACCCACCTGCCAGGAAACTAGCATAGCGGGCCCATCCCACCAAAGCAAGCCACTTTGGGGAATCCAATTTATTTCTCCCTCTTCCCCTTCAAGGAGAATTTCCTGCAACCTCTTCCCACGGGGCATTCCTTCTCGGCACTTCGTTGCGTAATTATGCAGATCAGGGCCGCGATTTCCTACGGAGCCAAGGCTACAATTCACAAAGATTTACGAGGGAGCTGAACCTGCTGGAGTTTATAGGCACAAACCAAAGTTCCGCAATTTGAAATCTGCGGGGCTTGTGTACTTTATCTGGGCTGGGTCGTTCTCATGCTTTGTGAAGCATGCTCCTTTAAAAGTGGAAGTAGCCAGCTCTGTTCACGATATTATTCTGTACGTATACAGGGGAGGAAACCTTCTGATTGTTTTGGAATTCGGTGAACGCTTGCTGTCTTCTTCTTTGGCAATCCCTCGTAGCCGAGTAGGATTTGCCAAGTGTGCCTTCCTCTTAGCACATTTCTCCAACCTGTCTCTCTCTCTGTGTGTGCGTGCACACACACGCATCAGGGTGGATAAAAATCAATGATTTTTTTTAAATAATTTTTTTAAAATCAGATTTTTTATTTAAATCAGATTTTTTTATTTAAATCAGATTTTAAAAATCTTTTTAAATATAGTTTTCTATTTGAGTTACATTATAGTACAAAGGCTATTCATCAGGAAATAAGGATTTGTTTTAAGTTTTTCATGTATGCTAAAACTGAGTATAAGGTGTTTTTTTTTTAAAAAAAATTGTTTAACCACATCAGTTAACAAACATGGATACATATGCTATAATGCTATTGTTTTAGTTAATAAATTGTTTACATTGTTATTATGGAAATGATTATTTTCTCCTTCCAATAAACTATAGCAGAAAAGTTGTCCAAATATAAACAGCTAACTTATTAAACCTCACAATAATTTCATAATTATCTTTCTATGTATTTCTAATAGTATAACCAAATCAGTAATTTTGGATATAACTGTAAAAACTACAGTGGTGCCTCGACTTACGAATTTAATCCGTTCCGAAGGCACCTTCGTAAGTCGAAAAATTCGTAAGTCGAAAAACGCCATGGGGAACGCGATTTCCCATAGGAATGCATTGGAAACGGAAAAATTCGTAAGTCGAAGCAACCCTATCTAAAAATCCGTAAGTCGAAAAATACCTATCTAAAACCGCCGTGATTTTTTTTCCGGATGTCTAGACATTCGTAAGCGTGCGGACATTACCCGCATTCGCAAGTCGAAAAATTTGGTTGTTGAGTCGTTCGTAAGTCGAGGTACCACTGTACTCTAAAAATTGTTTATTCCAAAAATGAAACCTTTATCTGGTTGTAAATGTTAAGATTATATCAGCAAGAACGAGTCTTTCTGTAAAAAAAGAGAGAGATTTAAATCAAGTCTTACTGACCACCCTGGTGTGCATGCATGTCCACATGCTGGTTCTTATAGTCTCCTACTCTGTGGTTGTTTCGGCAACAGTGTTCTCTCAGAAAGTTTGAAGGCCGCCTGAAATAAATGGACTGGGGGGGGGTGAGAATTGGCTTGCTGACCCATGGGCTGCATCAATAGGAGTATAGCATCTAGATCAAGGGAAGTAATAGTACCACTGTATTCCGCTCTGGTCAGACCTCACCTGGAGTACTGTGTCCAGTTCTGGGCACCACAGTTCAAGAAGGATACTGACAAGCTGGAACATGTCCAGAAGAGGGCAACCAAAATGGTCAAAGGCCTGGAAACGATGCCTTCTGAGGAATGGCTTAGGGAGCTGGGTATGTTTAGCCTGGAGAAGAGAAGGTTAAGGGGTGATATGATAGCCATGTTCAAATATAATAAAGGATGCCATATAGAGGAGGGAGAAAGATTGTTTTCTGCTCCTCCAGAGAAGCGGACACGGAGCAATGGATTTAAATTACAAGAAAGAAGATTCCACCTAAACATTAGGAAGAACTCCCTGACAGTAAGAGCTGTTCGGCAATGAAATTTGCTACCAAGGAGTGTGGTGGAGTCTCCTTCTTTGGAGGTCTTTAAGCAGAGGCTTGACAGGCATATGTCAAGAATGCTTTGATAGTGTTGGACTGGATGGCCCTTGTGGTCTCTTCCAACTCTATGATTCTATGATTCTATGTGTTGCATTGCAGATCCAAGACATCAGTGTTGAAACAGAAGACAACAAAGAGAAGAAGTCTGCGAAAGATGCACTGCTACTATGGTGCCAGATGAAGACAGCCGGGTGAGTCTTAACCCAGTGGTCCTCTAGACAATGCTGGCAGAGCCTCTCCCAAGTCTTGTGCTCTCTGAGCATTTAAGACTACAACTCCCATCAGCTGGCAGGGGTTGATGGGAGTTGTAGTCCGAAGCAAGTGCAGTATCCCAAGTTAATGAACAGCTTCCCTTAAGGCCAATCCTTGTGTAGAGCAGGGAGCAAGACTTTCTTCTCCAGGGCAGTGTCGTAACTTGTGCTGCCCTGCAGACGATATGAGCCAACAGAGGATGTTTTTGTGAATACAGTGGCTCAGAACAACACTTACAGCACTAAGATACGGAACTTAGGGGCTGCATGCTTTACAGAAGTGGTGCGTTTAAAACGGCTGTCTTCCCAGAAGCCTTTGGGGCTGTAGCTCTGTAGCAGACCACATGCTTTGCATGCAAAACACCCCAGGTTCAATCCCTGGCATCTCCAAGTGGGGATTGGTGGACCCTGTCTGAATCTCTGACATGCGTTATCAACTGATTCATAGACTGGGCCCAGTTTAAGGCAGCTTCCCACAGTCCTCTGTGGTGGAGAATATAACTTGATGGATCCAGTTCCATTTTCAAACCTTGACACCGAAGCCCAGACCTCCTGGGTGGGGTGCACCCCAATTTGCCCTTAATAATGCCAAGTGTAGGCTTCCAAATTATCCCCACATAAGTAATGCTAGCAGGTACTGCCTAGCTTGTTGAAGGGAGCTGAAGTCTTAACATTTGTTATCCTCTGTCACACGTCCCGCTCAGAAATTTGTCCAGATGTAAATGTGGCCTTTGGGCTGCAAAGGGTTCTCCATCCCCGTTCGAGAACCATCTCTCCATCTCCTTGCTTCCTAGTTTTGGCATGGATCAGTCAACCTGCTGGGCTGCCCAAGTCTTGCCGCAGGTTTTGAGGCCTGGTTCCCACCCCCTGCTTGTTATCCTAGCCTGCCATTCAGTCGCCGAAAGGGCTCCATTTCCTTGACAGACGCCTTCCCCGCCTCTCACCTGCCACCTGCGGCAACCCCGTGCTTTTTAATTATAATTTGTTTGCAAAGATGCCTACCCCTCCAGCACGAAGGAGATGAAACGCCGCGGCGGTGAACCGCATAAAACTCAACAGCAAAAATTACATTTGTTAAACGCGTGCAAAATGCATTACAAATCCAGTAGGTCAGATTCATAAGACATAATTATAGCCACAGGGGTCCCCTGGGTAGACAGGTGAGTGTTAAGCAGGCCCCCAATGTCAATTTTGGAAGTACCTGCAGGGATTTATTTATTTTTGGTAAAGAAAATTCTAATTATTATAATTTAATATCCACCCTTCACCCTAAGGTTTCAGGGCAGGCTTCGGCAAGGAAGTTCCACAACTTAGGGGCCATCACAGAGAATGCCCCCCCAGTCCTTCACCCGCTGAGCGTCTGAAGGTGGTGTAACAACCAAGAGGGCATCCACCTTCGATCTTAGCACCCGGGAGGTGGTTTTTCAGGGATTAAAATGAGGTGCTCCTATCTTGATTTTTTTAAAAACCCTGTGGGTGCCAGCACAAGGTGGCTGCCATGGGCAGCAAAAAAAGGTTGCGGAAAACATTAGATAGCTACCTGCCTGATTTTTAGGAGAAGCAGATTCCAAAAGGTCACAGAAAATGTCCTGGTCTTTTTTTTAAAAAAAATGTATTTATTTTATTTGATCTCTTACGCATTATTCACCACAAGGTCCTAGGGTGGGTCGTTACAATAAAGCGTACAATTATAAAACAAACAAAACCGCTACAACAATAAAAACCAGTGTAAAAGCAATTCTGCATATAAAAACAACACGAACATTTAAAAACAATTCCGTCTGTATAAACTGAGACCGCAGACTAGGATAGGAACATAAAGCTGTGCTGGATGAGGCCAGCTCCCCTCCCCTCCTGTGCTCCTGTATCTTTCCCAAGGATCAAATGACTGGGCAGCGGAATAATAGGCAAGGCGTTCCCCTCTTGCTATCCAATTGAGGTCTCAGAGGATCTCCCATTTAGTAATAGTCCTGTTCTCCCAGGCATCAGTAAGTCCATTATCTATTCCATATCTGAAACCTCCGCATCTTTTTTTTAAAAAAGAGGAATTGCCAGTAAGTTCTCTGGGAGGGCGTTTCCTGTTTTGCCTTCTGCAGTTCCACTTAAAAATGGTAACCCGAAGGCTGCTTCAGCGCAAACTTTTTTCCGGCAACTCGACGCCTCTCATTAATTCATGTCTCTGGGCCTTAATCCTATACTGATGGAGTTTTCTTTGTTTTGTTTCCCCCCCCCCTCCATCTTTGGTTCTTTTGTTGTGCCAGCTATCCCAACGTCAACATTCACAACTTCACCACCAGCTGGAGGGACGGCATGGCTTTCAACGCGCTAATCCATAAACACAGGTGGGCACTTGTCGGAGACATTGATGAAGTTTTTAAGCTCTCGGCCAGCAGATGCAGAATCACAACTCATGGCGTAGCTGCAGTCCTGGGTCCCCTCTTCCAGAACAGCTGCCTCACATCACCTCTTTTTCTCTCTGCAAAAGACTTTGCTTCTACTCCCTTTGTTGCCGCAATGGACCAATCCTATGCATGTAGACGTGGAGGCAAATCCTACTGCGTTCAGTGGGGCTTACTCCCAGCGAAGCATTCATTGGGTTGCTTTCTAAGTATATCCTGCATTGGCTCAGGTTTATCCCTTTTTTACCCTTCCTTCTCTCTCTCTCTCTTTCTGCTGTCCTATCTAAAATTGCAGTGTAAGCTCCTTAAGGCAGAGATCTGAATTTTGCTCGCCTTGCTCTGGAACTGACCTTGTAACACTGCATTGGTATTTATGAAAGTTATGTGAGCCCTGCTAGGAGAGAATGGTGCTCACATTCGCGGCTTCATTGGTTGTTGCATGCCTTAGCTGTTTCCTCTGCCGAAAACACAAGCCGCTCTTATGATTGAAGAGTGGATTGCCTCTTCAGCAGTGGGAAAGCAGTTGCCCGGGAAACGAGGAAGAACCCGCCCTGCTCTCTGCAAGGTTCCTCACCATCCCTCATACACACCCTCTTGAAATCCTGTCCTTTATCTGGTAATAATGATGATGCAGTCCGGGTGAAACTAGAAATCGGCAGTCAATCATTGGCTTGGGTGGGGGGAGCCTTTTCTTGTATACACAACCTTTCCCCTTCCAGCTAAGGAGAATCTCTGCCCCTCGTTGTCGTCTGCCCACACCTACTCCTGGTGCATGCTCTCTCCTCCTCTCTTGCCTCTACCCCTGCTGCACATGTTCATGTCTCCGTCTCTCGCCTGCCATTCTTTTCCATGTCTCCATCTCCCCCCTCCCCTCCCGGTTCCCCACATCAGGAGCTCCTCAACCCTGTTTGGGGCAGCACTTCACATCCCCAAGGACCATGCAGCACAAATGAGTCTGAAAAAGTTGGCAACTGTGCACAGTCGCGTGTGGCAGAACTGCAGCAACACCACCGATAGAAGCACTGCCTCCCGCTACTGACCGCACATCATGTTCTAGGAGACTTGACTCCTGGTCTTTCTGCTTCTGTTGTTCGTGTTTCTGACGCAATTCATTCACTTTATGGGAAATGGCCCAAAGTGATTTGCATTCTCCTGTTCCTTGCTTAGGCCCGACCTAATTGATTTTGATAAGCTGAAGAAATCAAATGCCCACTACAACCTGCAGAACGCTTTTAACCTGGCAGAGCAGCACCTTGGCCTTACTAAACTCCTGGACCCGGAAGGTAAGAACGGCCTGCCACTGGTGCAGCAGTGTGTTCCGTATTTTCCCCTGCCCTCATTCTGCCCCCCCCTTCCTCCCGGAGCCTCTCAGAAGGTTGCTCAGAAAGGAATGCGGCCCCCGGGCTTAAAAATCTCTCCACCTCTGCCTTCATAGGCAAATCACACCATCCATCGTGAGTAACTTCCAGGCTGGGTGAATGATTCTGTATATATTTTCACTCGGGGAATAAATCTGGACTTTGTTTCAAACCCTCAACTCCAGACATAGGCCAGAAGTAGGATGTTATGCTAAACACAGTGAAGAAGAAGGAAAAAAGCATCAGCAGACGGGTTTATCTCCTCTCCACCCCCAGTAATGCCTGCAAGAACTTAGTTTGTGCTGTGAAATCCCTCCATGTTTCCCTGCTTCCCATCAGCTGGAGCCAATGGCGCGAAAACCACATCCACACTGCACACTTAAAGTGGTCGCAAGCCACTTTAAGCAGCCACGGCTTTTCCCCAAAGCATTCTGGGAGCTGTAGTTTGTTAAGGGTGCCCAGAGTCGTTTGGGGTTCCTTGTTCCCCTCCTAGAGCTACAATTCGCAGAGTGGCTTAACCATCACTCCCTCTCCACAGGAAACTTGAGAATTGCAACTCTGTGAAGGGCATATAGGTCTCCTCACAACTCTCGGCACCTTTAACAACCTCCCAGGATCCTTTGGGGGAAGCCATGACTGCTTAAAGTGGTACGGTAACACTTTAAATGCGTAGTGTGGATGTGGCCAAAATGGGGGACTCATTTGAGAGTTAGTATAGCTTAGTGGATTTCTGTATGATAAATAAATGCAGCAGGTTGTGACATCAGGAGGCAGGGTAAATTCCTTGAGATGCTGCAGGGAGGGAGGAGGTTGTCTTGCAGCTCCTTTTTCTGTTAACATCTGGTTCCAACTGAATTCTTGGGCCTTGCCTAAGCGGGTTGTTGCCAGCATGGTGCAAATTGTTTTGGAATCACGTGCAACTCAATTCTCTGCTACAGTAACACCATTTTGTTGGTTCCCCCCCTTCTTTCTCCCCCTTCCCACACCTTAACAGATATCAGTGTTGACCACCCTGATGAAAAGTCCATAATCACCTACGTTGTGACATATTACCACTACTTCAGCAAGATGAAAGCTTTAGCCGTGGAAGGAAAGCGCATTGGAAAGGTTTGCATTCTGCAGTCTCATAGGCTTTGTTCACAAAACTTTGCTTAGCTTTACTGTCTTTGCTGTACTTTCCTCCTCTAAAACGAAAACATGAGTGACCTACCTCACGCGGCTGTGCTGGATGCCAGCAGAACCGTGTATTTTGTGTATTAAGGCCTCATCTACACAGCTGCAAATAAAACGCTTTAAATGGGTTATAAAGTGCAGTGTACAAATGTGGCACAAGATGGCGACAGTGAGCTATGCAAAATTCAATGTATTTTTCAAAACTTTTTTTTAAAGCATTTTCACAGCTTTAAAAAATGTGTGTAGATTCCACCTAAGTCCCAGTTGACACAGAGGCCTGTGAAAGTGGCAGGAAGTCTCTGAGTGACTGTAGCAGCTAGCAGTTTTGCAGCGGCTACAGGTGCCTACAGGGAGCTTCCTTCCTGCCTTTTCTCTGCAAACTTGCCCTCTCGCTGTCAGCCACCAGCCTTTTCCTTGGACTTGGAGTAACAAAGAGCAGCAACTTCCTTTTTTGCTCAGAGACCTAGATGAAGCTGGGCACTGCCAGGGGAAATACCAGGTAGTCAAATAAATGGGCAAGTGATAGGACTAAGGCAGGTCTCCCCAAACTGCGGCCCTCCAGATGTTTTGGCCTACAACTCCCATGATCCCTAGCTAACAGGACCAATGGTCAGGGATGATGGGAATTGTAGTCCAAAACATCTGGAGGGGTGAAGTTTGGGGATGCCTGGACTAAGGCAATCAGAAGGGAACTCTCTGCAGGAGGCTATGGCAGCTGCTACAGTCACACTGTGGCTTCCTGCCATCCCGAGCGTTGTTCATGGGACCAGGACGGGAACTTGGGATAAAAGCGCTGCACAAATATTATGAGTAATAATCTCACCAAAGCCCCAGTTTCAAACCTTCTGTGAACTGTTATTTTGAAAGCGGAATTGTGTGACCGTCTGTTCCCCCCTCCCCCCCCCAATCTGGAAACGCAGACAAAAATAATTTTCCGCTAGCACTCGGAAAGTCATGGCATACTGCATTTTTGCAGGTCAGCTGCTGCTGCTGCTGCAGCAGCCAGGAGAGGGGCGTTCTCTGAAGTCATAAGACCCCCATCCGTCACGCTCCCCTGGAGCAACCTGTGATCACGGAAACAGGGCTCTTTCAGAGTCAACACTCCTCTCCTACTGTTTCATTGCTTTGCGTTCTCAGGAGTCAGTGGTTTTGCCTCGCTGGCTTCTTTTCCACCCCCGTCTCCTTTCCCCCCCTGGGGAGCCCTTGTCCTCAGCCCTCAGATGCTCCTTTCTGCCTGCTTGTCCTAGGTGCTTGACAACGCCATCGAAACAGAGAAGATGATTGAAAAGTACGAGTCGCTGGCTTCCGACCTCCTCGAGTGGATTGAGCAAACCATCATCATCCTGAACAACCGCAAGTTTGCCAACTCGCTGGTTGGGGTGCAGCAGCAGCTGCAGGCGTTCAACACCTACCGCACAGTGGAGAAGCCACCCAAGTAGGCCCCGTCCGACGCTGCCCTTTTTTCGGGAATTAATCCCAGCTCGATCAAAACAGTTGGGGAGCCTTTAGGCAGTTTGCATCTTCCCAATCCTGGACAATTAGAAACTAGTTATGCTGCTCATGTTTCACAAGCCTTCCTTAGTTCATGGTTAGATGCCTTCTGATATTTGCTAACAGCTTCGTGCCTCCATGTACTGCTTCCTCTGGGGTCTCTCCTGCCACCAAATTATTGTCTCCACAAACAGCACTGCAAGGCTCTTAGTGCTGTGAGTCATGGACATTATTATATACTGGAGAGGATTGCAGTTCTCGCCACCGTAGCATGTAAACCAAAGGGGCTGCAAGCAGTTGCACACACCTACAAAGGAGAAAAGGCGTTGTGGGAAGGAGCAGTTCACTGCAGCCCATGACCATTTATCTTTGCGTAGGAATCCCAGTACCTTTTATTGGGCAAATACCTGGTATGCCAACAAACAGAAGCGGGAATCATAGTAGCTTATTACTTTTTATGTGTTGAGAAGTTGCCAAGTTTTTGAGTCGCACAGAGCTGTTCCTTTTGGACTGAAGAAGAGCCCTGTGCATCTTGAAAGCTTTCTACTGTACCAAACACATTAATCAAAAACAGTGGTGCCTCGCAAGACTAATTTAATTTGTTCCGCGAGTCAATTCGTTTTGCGAAAAATTCGTCTTGCGAATCGCGGTTTCCCATTGGAATGCATTGAAATTTCTTTTTTTGCCCATAGGAACACAGTAATTAAATTTCAGTGCATTCCTATGGGAAACCGCGATTCACAAGACGAATTTTTCACACAACGAATTTGTCTTGTGAGTTACTATCAGATTCATCTTACAGGGCATTCGTCACTGTACATGTGTTTTTAATCTGAAGTATTTTGGAATCCGTTTGGCCACTGGCGGAGGAAGAGGAGTGCGGGGGGACCACCCCTGGCAGCACGATCCCGGTGGGGTGCTATTGTGGCTGCCCCCCCGCCCGTGGCGCACCACACCCCCAGGACGCGTGCCAACCCCACCCCCGCCTGCTCTCCACCCCCCTCCCGGTGCTGGAGCATGAAGCTCCACCACTGCGTTTGGCTTTCTTTGGCAATAGTCCAGCAACCACCCTTATATGCCCAAAAGTTATTCTCAGATATTATTTAGTTAGCTTTTTATCTTAACTGATCTTGATTGGGTTGGTTTTGCCAGCCTTATCCTGTTGCTGTTTTCTTTGGGAGCAATGCTGTTCCTGTATTTTACAAGAAACTCCTTTTTCTTTATACTCGGAAGTAAATCACACTGAGATCAGTGGCTTACTCCCAGGTAATTTCATACACACTTACCTGGAGAAGTGAGTAAGCTTGCCCTCTGCCCAGGGGCATCAGACATCATAAATACACCGCAACTCACAGGACCTTGAACTCACATGGACATTGAAGTGAAGGGGGGAGCCCTCTCTTGCAAAAAAAATCTCTATGTACACATCAGCGTATTGTTCAGGATTGGGCCATGTACCTTATCTCATGGTAGCATAACTCAGAGTAAGTTTAAACCGGTGATTTTCAGAGCAATACCCAGAATGTTTATCAAGTTGACTCCGACATGCCTGTTTGAAAATGCACAAATTGTGTAGCATTGAAAAGCAGGATGTGTGCCTCTTGTAAACGCTCGAAGGCTCCGATCCTGCGGTGGAAATCTAGCTGTGCGTTTTGCCGTCAACTGCAGGAATCACATAGTGAGGCTTCAAATCCACCAGTCAGCAAGCACACACAAAGCAGACAGTGCGAGAAAAGATTTAATAATAATAAAAAGCTTGTTCCTTTCATCTGCTGGGTGCTAAATGCAAACGGTCAATCGGCTGACCTGTCCGGATTGTGACATTTGAACCAGCTGTTTCTAGCTGAGCACATGTGTCTTGCACACAGCAATATAAAATCCGGGAAGGGGGGATTCAAAAAACAAGAACTGTCAACCATATAAAATATGTAGATCTCGGGACAAAATGTCTGGTCGCTTCCTTGGAGAGTTAACATTTCCCTTTCGGCTCTCCTCGTTTTTTTATCTTCTTTTAGATTCACAGAAAAAGGAAACTTGGAAGTCTTGCTCTTCACCATCCAAAGCAAAATGAGGGCTAATAACCAGAAAGTGTACATGCCCAGGGAAGGGAAACTCATCTCAGATATCAACAAGGTAAATATACAACTTCCTGGATTGTTTTCTGTAGTGTTAGCAGCTGAGCTTTGTGGAATCGGGCTGTTCTATGCTGAGAGTCCTAGGTGGACCAGGGATAGGATTTCTAGCATGCCTTTGTTCGTAGTATTCAATTTTAAAAATTACAGACTGCTTTTTTCTATACAGAAAGCACCTCTAAATGGTGTAAAACCACCACCACAGCAGTGGCTTGGTTTGCATAACACATTGCCAAATGATGGACGAATGTGCCTGGTCTCAGAGAGGATGTTCCCTTCTCTGATCATGTTTGCTCCCACACCTCACTAAACCAAGGTTTGGCTTCGCATGCCATCCATACCAGGGCTCATTGTTAAGCTCTCTCTGTAATAGCGACGAGCTCCAACCATGAACAAGCCTCAAATGGCACACAAGTGCCGTATATGAAATCTCTCCAGGCAGGCCTCTTTGGGGTAGGCATTGCAAAAAAACAAGGAGCCACCACTGAAAAGGAGCTGCAACAGTTCAATACTGCCCTCTAGGGAGACCTTTCCTTGTCTACGTACACAGAGCTCCACTAAAGCAACTCTGTTTTATAGAATCATAGAATTGCAGAGTTGGAAGGGACCCCAAGGGTCATCCGGTCCAACCCCCTTGCAATGCTGGAATCTCAACTAAAGCATCCATGAAAGATGGTCACCCAACCTCTGCTTCGAAACCTCCAAGGCTCCCTTGAGATATTTGAAGGTGGCTCTCATGTCTCTTCTAAAAGGATGCTGGCATAGAATAGATGGTCCGTGGCTTTGATCCAGCAGAGCTTTTCGTCTGTTGAGGCGGCATGGCGTGCAAGCTGCTGGCAAGCCCCAATGGATAATGCCTGGCCTGTTGGAATGAGAGAGGCAATTGTGCCCTTCTGTGGCTTCCATTCGCCTCAGTGCAGAGAGAACTTCTTGTACCCAGAATTACCTTTCTCAGGTGGATGAGATAGAACAGGGGTCCCCAAACTATGGCCCGGGGTCCCCAAACTACAGCGCTCTTACGGGTCGGGGAAAAAGCGCCGAAAATCCTTTGTGCGCATGCGTATGGGCCTCTCCCGACCCGGAAGAGGTCATTTCTGGTGCACTTCCGGGTCGGGGGAGGCCCATACGCATGCGCACAACGGATTTTCGGCGCTTTTTCCACCCTGGAAGCGCGCCGCCACGCCAGTAAGCCCGTCCTCCGGCCCACCGCGCAATCGGCGCGGTGGGAACCGGCCCAAACGCCGGTAAGTCTGGGGACCCCTGAGATAGAACGTGAAAAGAGAGCCCTGCTGGATCTCAGGTCAAAGACACTGCCACGAATTCTATTCACGTTGATCCAGAGCAGAACTCTGATATATAGGGTGGGGGGTGGGGAGCCAGGGAGCTGCTTTTCTGGTTTAGCCAGCTGAACTGCAAGCAGCTCAACGAGATCCCTGGGGGGAATAGCAAAGTGCTTTAAAACAGGATAAGCCTTCCTAATTTGCTTTTTCATCCTGGCTGGAATTCGCAGGGCAACTGTTGCTTGCATCCGCAAGCTTGGCTCTGGATCGCTTCAGGCGAGAAAACCCTCCCACTCCCGTATTTGTCTGTTAAGACTCCCTTGTCTGTAAGATCCTGGAGATCCTCGTGTTCCAGGCTGCGTGACAATCCCCGGGATTTAGGAAAAACCCTCCGGAACGGCATGTGGCTAATTACGGATCTGTTTCTTTACGTGACAAATAGGCTGGCTGGCTTTTTAGCATTCAGGCACAGCACCGTTACGGTTCTGGCTTCAAAGTATGCAACTGAACAAAACCCTTTACAGCTTGGGCAACAGGGGACCTGAGATGTCAGCTTACCCCTGTCAGCTGGTGTGGTCACTGCGGTCATCAGGGGCCTGCCAATGTCCACTGCATAGTGGACAAATCCCTGCTCAGCCATGAAACTCAGCTGAGTGACATTGGGCCATTCACAGTTTCTCAGCCTAACCTACCTCACATAGTTGTTGTAGGATAAAACGAGAAGGAGGAGAGTACACCACCGTGAGGGAAGGTGGGATATAAATGTGATGGATACATCAATCAGTAGCATAGCAACCCCTGTGCCATAGGGCTTCCTTCCAGAAGCTAGAAGGAGCGTCTCCACCCCCATCGTTCTG
Organism: Zootoca vivipara; assembly: GCF_963506605.1. Lineage (NCBI taxonomy): Eukaryota > Metazoa > Chordata > Lepidosauria > Squamata > Lacertidae > Zootoca > Zootoca vivipara. Next base: position 108,949,087 of record NC_083278.1, read on the forward strand.
CCCGGACACTGAGGTCCAGTACTGAGGGCCTTCTGACGGTTCCCTCGTTGCGAGAAGCCAAGTTGCAGGGAACCAGGCAGAGGGCCTTCTCGGTGGTGGTGCCTGCCCTCCCATCAGATGTCAAAGAGAAAAACAGCTACCAGATTTTTAGAAGACATCTGAAGGCAGTCCTGTTTAGGGAGGCTTTTAATGTTTAATTATTTTATTTCATTTTTCTGTTGTAAGCCGCCCAGAGTGGCTGGGGAAACCCAGCCAGATGTGTGGGGTATAAATAATAAATTATTATTATTATTATTATTATCATCATCATCATCATCAAGACAGGTGTTGTCCCTTTGGGGAACTTGGCACTCCTCTTGAAGACATTTTTATTTCACCAGGGCTTGCTAGAAAGTTAATCCTTACCTGATCGCTGCTAATTTTGGTACAGGATAATGTTGTTTCGATAGGTTTGTTGTTGTTGTTGTTGTTGTCGTTGTTGTTGTTGTTGTTGTTAAGATTTTGCATTATGTTAATTTCTGCTTTGTACATCACTCTGAGATTCATCTGAATATAAAGCAATCAATACATTTTCTAAATAAACAGAATCAATGCTTAGGACTAGCGGGGATGGGGTCTCACATTAAGTAAAAGGAACAGAGAGTTCTATACAAATGACTTGCCCAGCTCTTAGCAATTTCTTTCTGCAGGTCCAAAGGGATACAGTGAAAGGAAGCTTAAGCCTTGTTTTTCATATCCGTCCTGAATTACATGCCGTGTTTTAAGGTTTTACACTTTTACTTCACTTTAGTTTTTTGCTGCAGCATGAGATCTAGAAACGTATCCTTTAAAAAAGAAGAAAAAAAGCTATTCTCTGGCCCTTGTGTCAGCCCTCAGGTTCTGTGAGTCAGCATATGTTTACTGCCATGCAGAGCCCATGCAGAGTTATTCCAATAGAGTATAAAAAGAAAAATGACTTGGATAAAAGAGACATGTTTTGTGTCTGTCGAGTAAAGTACCAAAGGCAAAACTAACTTCTGTGACACTTTGGCCCACCCCAAATCCACGCACTGTGCCTTCTGTCATCTAATTAACACCAACCACCCAGATCTTTCCTTATTGATATTATTGTGCATTGATGATTCAGCACTTAATAGAATTTCTTACAGACTTTTTCTTCATGTAAATTCATTTTTTAAAAAAGCATATATTTTTTGGCTTGCCCAGGCCTGGGAAAGACTGGAAAAAGCTGAACATGAAAGAGAACTGGCACTGCGTAACGAGCTCATCCGACAGGAAAAACTGGAACAACTCGCCCGCAGATTTGACCGCAAGGCAGCTATGAGGGAGACGTGGCTGAGTGAAAACCAGCGTCTGGTTTCTCAGGTGAGATTGGTGTGTTTGTGTGTGTGTGTGTGTGTGTGTGTGTGTGTGTGTTTAAAGTAACATTTGCTTGGCCAACCCACTCCGCACTGAGCTACTGAGAGCTTGTTGAACCCCCTTGTGGAATTCAGAGAAAATTCAAGTTTGTCCGACTGCTCATAAAGTGTTGCCTATTTCTAAGGCGCAATTAGACACAAGAAAGGAAGTTGCCTTATCAGACCACTGGTTCATCTAGCTTGGCATTATTATTATTATTATTAATTGAATTTATATACCGCCCTATACCCGGTGGCCTCAGGGCGGTTCACGGAATAAAATCAAGATATAAAACCACAAAATACATTAAAAAAATGATATCCCAATACCCCCCCCCAAAAAAAACCCCACCACATTTTAAAAGGGCATAGGATGTAAACCGGATCACCCAAAGGCCTGTTTAAAAGGAACGTTTTTGCCTGGCACCTAAAGGTGTATAATGAAAGCGCCAGGTGAACTTCCCTGGGGAGAGCATTTCAGAGGCGGGGAACAACTGCAGAAAAGGCCCATTCTTGTATTGCCACCCTCCGGACCTCTCGAGGAGGAGGCACACAAAGGAGGGCCTCAGAAGATGATCTCAGGGTCCGGGGAGGTTCATATAGAAAGAGGCAGTCCTTGAGGTATTGTGGTTCTGAGCCATTTAAGGCTTTATAAGTCAAAACCAGCACTTTGGTATTGTCTGCACTGGCTCGCAGTATCTCTCTGGGTTTTCAGGAAGGGGACATTTCCACCCCTACCTGGAGATGCAAGGAACTGAACCTGGGACCTTGTGATTGCAAGGCAGAACCCCTGCCTCTGAGCAACTGAGGCCCTTCCCCAAATTCTGGGACACAGATCTTGCGCAGAGATGAACAGCTGACCACTTTCATGGGCAAAACTGGTCACCTGGCATGGGGAGCCAAATCCAGTTCCCTACTCCTACTCTAGAGTCAGGATAGGGGCATGCACCATTCCTTCCTTCCAACCACCAAGTCTTCTACATTAGCTTATGTGACTTCCTGGCAATATGCCACCTGTTAGGTGGATGTGATTTGAGGAACAGGGCAAAAGCGTGACACGGTCTTTGAATTTTCCTTTGCTGGCTCTCCAACTTATGCAAAACATTACTAAACCTTAGGTTATGTAAATACAACCCTGGTAACAGCACACGCAAAGTAACAGGCTGTTGTTGACTAGGTAACTCCTATTTCAAACACAATTCAACATCTAATACCTCACAAAGTGTAATTCCATAGACCAACACATCATGCAAACAGACCAAACATATCAAGAGAAATTAAAGTCCAATGGATGGTCAGGAGATAAAGTCCAATCGGTTCCTAAATTTATTTTGTTCCATGTTTCCGTTATACAAGAATATGAGTATGCATGGCTGACGAAGCCTGGTTGGGTGGAACAAGGTATTATCCTGGAATCCTTGTCATGCCATACCTTCAAGTTTTCCATCTGAACCTGATATCTACATACAAGGAACGTTAGAATTCTCAAAGCAGCGATTCGTGGAACATCATAAGATAAGCATACCATACTGTGGTTATTGCCAAAATGCCAATTTAGGAACCGAAGATCAATTTAGGCAGTAAAAGTTACTCGGAGAATAAGGTGGAGGAAGGAAGGTATAGATTCATTATAATATGCAGCATATTAATAATTTGAGGAAACTGTGGAAGGCTGGATGGGGAGTTGACTGTCAAGGAAATATATACAGTCATACTTTGGTTTTCGAACAGCTTAGTTCTCAAACGTTTTGCCTCCTGAACGCCGCAAACCCGGAAGTGACAGTTCCCATTTGCAAACTATTTTTGGAAGCCGAACATCCGACGGGGCTTCCGCAGTTTCTGAACGTTTTGGAAGTCAAAGGGACTTCCGGAACGGACTCTGTTCGACTTCCAAGGTATGACTGTATTGGAAAACGTTTGAGCAATTGTACTTTATTTTTGGAGAATTTATAAATAAAATAGAAACGAAACAAAAAATAAATAAATCTGAAGGTACATCTGAAACAAAGGCACATCTGGTCCACTCTCACATTGGCCAACCAGATGCCCATGAGAAGCCAAGAAGCAGGACATGAGCACAACAGCATTTTCTCTATGTTCTCCAGGGACTGGCATTCAGAGGCATAGTGCCTCCCGCAGTGGAGGGGGAACATAGCCATTAGCTGCTAGCCTTACCCTCCACAAATTTGTCTTCTCCTTGTTTGAAGCCATCCATGCTGTTGGTCATCATTACCTTCATGCGGTTTGGAATTCTTCTGTTTAACTTGTTGCTTAAAGAAATACCGTCTTCATACATCTTCCCACATTCAGTAACCCTTGTCACCGGGCCATTAAAAAACGGAACTCTCTGTCTTTTAACAGGACAATTTTGGGTTTGACCTCCCCGCTGTGGAGGCTGCCACAAAGAAGCACGAAGCCATCGAAACCGATATTGCCGCTTACGAGGAAAGGGTCCAGGCGGTGGTTGCTGTGGCCAGGGAGCTTGAGGCTGAGAACTACCACGACATCAAACGCATCACGGCCAGGAAAGAGAATGTGTTCCGCCTATGGGAGTACCTCCTGGAGCTGCTCAGGGCACGCAGGCAACGGCTGGAGATGAACCTTGGTCTGCAGAAGATATTCCAGGAGATGCTGTACATTATGGACTGGATGGATGAGATGAAGGTAATTGGCAGAAGTGGGAAACAAAGAGGCTCAGAAAGGGGGTTGGACCTTCTCTAGGCTGTAATTACCGTACAGTGGAACCTCGGTTTATGAACACCTCGGTTTATGAATTTTCGGTTTATGAATGCCGCGGACCCATCTGGAACGGATTAATTCATTTTCCATTACTTTCAATGGAAAAGTTCGCTTCAGTTTATGAACGCTTCAGTTTATGAACAGACTTCCGGAACCAATTACACCCATGCTTCAGTTTATGAATGCTTCAGTTTAAGTACTCTGCGGACCCGTCTGGAACGAATTAATCCACTTTCCATTACTTTCAATGGGAAAGTTTGCTTCAGTTTATGAACACTTCAGTTTAAGTACTCCGCAGACTGTCTGGAACAGATTAATCCACTTTCCATTACTTTCAATGGAAAAGTTCGCTTCAGTTTATGAACGCTTCAGTTTATGAACAGACTTCCAGAACCAATTGTGTTCATAAACCGAGGTACCACTGTATTTCTTTTTGCTCCATAAGATGCACCTGACCATAAGATGCACCTAGTTTTTAGAGGAGGAAAGGGGGATCAGCTCACAGTTGTGCAGCTTCTTTTTAAAGGGGAAAAGCCCCATTTTTTAAGGATCAGCTCAAAGTTGTTGAGCTTACTTTACAAAGGGGAAAAAATCCTGTTTTTATGGGGTTCAACTCACAGTTCTGCAGCTTCTTTAGGTAAGGAAAGGGAGCTGTTTCTACAGTTTCCAGACAGATAATGTAATCAGCCAGTCACATGTCACTGGGGAAACAAACAGCCCCCGTCTGCAGAACATTCAACAATGGAGGCCTGGGCAAGGGGGCAGGACCGGAAAGGGAGCCAGAGACCGGCCACACATTCGCTCCATAGGAGAAAAAAGTGCATCTTATGGAATGAAAAATATGGTATTTAGCAATTACCTAGGTTTTTATTTTCTTTAACCACCTTTTTAAAAATAAAAAGAGCCAAGCCTCACAACTACCGTATTGGCCCGAATATAAGCCGTACCCAAATATAAGCCGCACCATTAAAATGGAAACAAAATAAAAAAATTCCTCCCAGCAGCATCTTAGAGACCAACTAAGTTTGTCATTGGTATGAACTTTCGTGTGCATGCACACTTCTTCTTCTTCACGGTCAGAATTTGGGGGGGGGAAAGTGTGGCTTATATTCAGGACAATATGGTACAGATTCTGCGGTCATACTAAATTAAACATACATACTGACATGTACTGTATGTACTGGCATACAGCAAGGTTGCCATCTTGAAAATTTTTTTTGTGGGTTGCCTCGCCATACGTTCATACTCAGTGAAATGGCAGTGGCGCCCATCCTGATGAGAGCTGGTTCTCACGTCATATTGGGGTCCAAAATACATGTGTGCTCAAGTCAGTGAAAAAAGTTATGTGCATGTAGAATCAGGCAGGTGTGAGAGACAGAATTCGACATTTGCAAGACTTACCTGGGAAACACAGGTAAAGGGACCCCTGATCATTAGGTCCAGTTGTGACCGGCTCTGGGGTTGCGGCGTTCATCTCACATTATTGGCCAAGGGAGCCGGCGTACAGCTTCCGGGTCATGTGGCCAGCATGACAAAGCTGCTTCTGGCGAACCAGAGCAGCACACGGAAATGTCGTTTACCTTCCTGCTGTAGCGGTACCTATTTATCTACTTGCACTTTGATGTGCTTTTGAACTGCTAGGTTGGCAGGAGCTGGGACCGAGCAACGGGAGCTCACCCCGTCGTGGGGATTCGAACCACCGACCTTCTGATCGGCAAGCCCTAGGCTCTGTGGGCACAAAATACCATTGAGATCTCAAAATACACCTCTCTAATGAAAAAGCCAGTCGTAAAACACAAAGTTTGCCCCCAGGAACTTTAGAAAAATGGTGTTTTTGACTGGGTGGTTTTGTGTAAACAGGTGTTGTTGCTGTCTCAAGACTATGGCAAGCATCTCCTCGGAGTGGAAGACCTATTGCAGAAACACACACTTGTCGAGGCTGACATCTCCATTCAGGCCGAGAGAGTGAGAGGCGTCAATGCATTGGCCCAAAAATTTGCCACAGACGGAGAAGGTAAGTCTGTTCTAAGAAACAGCAGCTTGGGCTAGTAAGCCCTTGTTTACTTATCATTTGGTGGAGAGCCACTTTTGAGCTCTTTGTTGGCCTACAAGTGTAATAAATTAATTTGATGTAGACCACGGTGCCTCTACAGCCCAAGGAAGCATTTGTCCAGAAGATTTGTGGCTCACTGTGCCTCCTCAGCCCCAACTTTTTCTACCAGCAGTCAGGAGGCATGAGCTAGTATACCATGCTCCCCCTCCTCCCCATTTCTTCTCCTCTCCTCTCCTCCACATGCAGCTGCTGGGTGACCTTGAGCTAGTCACACTTCTTTGAAGTCTCTCAGCCCCACTCACCTCACAGAGTGTTTGTTGTGGGGGAGGAAGGGAAAGGAGATTGTTAACCGCTTTGAGACTCCTTAGGGGAGTAATAAAGCGGGATATCAAGTCCAAACTCTTCTTCTTCTTTCTTCTCCTTCTTGGCTGGCATAGCCAGCATGCCAACTATAACAGAGCAGAAGGCACCAGCTAAATTGGGCACATTCTGTAATTCCTTTATCTGGGAGATTCCCATTGTGGACAACATACAGTTGTACCTTGGATGTAAAACGCCTTGGCTCCTGAACAAATCGGCTCCCAAATGATTGAAACCCGGAAGTGAGTGTTCCGGTTTTCAAACGTTCTTTTGGAAGCCGAACGTCCTCCGTGGGTTCCGATTGGCTGCAGGAGCTTCCTGCAGCCAATCAGAAGGCATGCTTTGGTTTCTAAAGGTTTTGGAAGTTGAATAGACTTCCGGAACGGATTCTGTTTGACTTCCAAGGTAGGACTGTGCGTACCTTCCACTTTGCATGTGGCTCCTTCGGAATTTCCTACAGCAGAGCATGTGGGCTGGTGGCACTTCTCTCTCATCACGTTACAGAGGAAAGTAGCGGGCGAGGCAGGGTGGGGATATAGGAGCACCTGCATGAAAGGTGCAGGATAATGACAGATGCAGTGTGGGACGGGTGGGTTTGGACCTGTTTGTGCACTTCTTCTGGAAGTGCTGGCAGACGAACAATGAGTGGGGTCTCCAAACACGTTCCAGCAGTGTGAATTGCCTCAACATGTAAGACGTCCCAGAAGATTGCATCTGTTAAAGTGAATCTGTTTGGTCCCCAGCGCCCATGAGCACATGCGTTATATCTTAACATCAGCTGCTGAATATAATTTGGCCTGCTCTGCAGTTTGACTTTCCATATGCCTCTTGTGCCTACCGACAGGTTACAAGCCTTGTGACCCGCAAGTGATCAGAGACCGAGTGGCTCACATGGAGTTCTGCTACCAGGAGCTGTGTCAGTTAGCGGCCGAGCGCCGAGCTCGCTTGGAAGAGTCCCGGCGCCTCTGGAAGTTCTTCTGGGAGATGGCTGAAGAGGAGGGCTGGATAAGGGAGAAAGAGCAGATCTTGTCGTCGGATGACTACGGAAAAGACTTGACCAGCATCGTCCGCCTTCTCAGCAAGCATAAGGCGTTTGAGGACGAGATGAGCGGTCGGAGTAGCCACTTCCAGCAGGCCATCAAGGAAGGCGAGGACATGATAGCCGAGGATCACTTTGGGTCGGAGAAGATCAGAGAGAGGATCGCGGACATCCAGAACCAGTGGGCCAATCTGGAGCAGCTCTCCACCATCCGGAAGAAGCGACTTGAAGAAGCGTCCCTCCTCCACCAGTTCCAGGCAGACGCCGACGATATCGACGCGTGGATGTTGGACATCCTCAAGATTGTCTCCAGCAGTGACGTTGGCCACGACGAGTATTCAACTCAGTCCTTGGTGAAGAAACACAAAGACGTCGCGGAGGAGATCGCAAGCTACAGGTCCATCATGGATTCCCTGCATGAACAGGCAGGAGCCTTGCCGCGGGAGCACGCAGAGTCGACCGATGTGCAGAGCAGGCTGTCCGGAATGGAAGAAAGGTACAAGGAGGTTGCCGAGCTCACACGGCTTCGTAAACAGGCCCTGCAGGACACGTTGGCCCTGTACAAGATGCTCAGCGAAGCGGATGCCTGTGAGCTTTGGATTGACGAGAAGGAACAGTGGCTGATTAACACGGAGATCCCCGAGAAACTGGAAGACTTGGAGGTGATCCAGCACAGGTGAGAGGCTAAGGGCTGGGATGGGCTTCGCCGGGTAATTGCAACTCAGTGCCTGGTATTGCATAGTTGCCAGCGCTCTTCTCATGCTTCCTTTCCTTTTTCTTTTTACCCCCCTCTCTAGATTCGAAAGTTTAGAGCCAGAAATGAACAATCAGGCATCACGGGTTGCTGTGGTGAACCAGATTGCTAGGCAGCTGATCCACAATGGCCATCCGAGCGAGAAGGAAATCAAGGCGCAGCAAGATAAGCTCAACACAAGGTGGGTTCAGTCATGAATGCAGTACTGGTTCTATCCTGCCTTTTGTGGGGGGCAGCATTAGGACCCAACCCACGTAGATCTGATGTCATTTTGTAGTGGTCTATACCCCGTTTCATAGATTCATAGAACTGTAGAGTTGGAAGAGACCCCCAAGGGTCTTCTAGCCCAACCCCCTACAATGCAGAAATCTCAGCTGAAGTATCCATGGCAGATTTTGTTTTTTTAACTGGATTTGCTCTTGCCGATGAGAGAGAGTTTTTTATTTAGTGTACAGATTTATTATTATTTTATTATGTTTTAAACAACAAAAAGTAAAAATGTGAGTGGGGAAAAAGAAAGGCACACTACAACACTATAAGAATTAGCAGTTACAATTCTATATACGGTGGTACCTCTGGTTACGAACGCTTCGGGTTATGAACACTTCGGGTTACAAACTCCACTAACCCGGAAGTAGCTGCTCCTGGTTGCGAACTTTGCCCCAGGATGTGAACGGAAATCACGTGCCAGAGGCGCACGCGCAGCGGGAGGCCCCATTAGTGAAAGTGTGCCTCAGGATAAGAACGGTTTCAGCTTAAGAACGGACCTCCAGAACAAATTAAGTTTGTAACCAGAGGTACCTCTGTTTGCTTATTTAAAATACAGATATTATATATATATATATATACACACACACACTATATTTTGCGTAAGTGCGTTCCAATTTCATTATACTTGCCCATGCAAATTCTATAAATCAGTGGTTTTCAACCCATCTGCCATGGCAACCTGGGGTGCCTTGAATGATGGTCAGGGGTGCTGCGGGCAACACTGGCCTCTATCCGTGTTTCCTTCCCTCCCTCCTCTGATGCCCTCTCACGTCTCTGCCTCCCAAAGGCTTGCACAGCTGTTCGTTGCAGCAGCCCTGGCTGCAAGCTCTCCAGGTGAATGGTGCCTCTGGGGCTGGCCAGGGGGTGCTTCTCAGGCCCCTGTGGGGCAGTGGGAGGAGGCACCTCTTTTAGGGGTGGGGGAGAAGCTCAAAGGCCAGGGGCGGTAACTGTGGCTGCGCGTAGGTCTCCCAAGGAGAGAGGAGAGGTGACTGGGTGAACACTTCACAAGGGAGGGTATTCAAAAAAGTGTGAGGGGCTGCTAGCTCTGCAGGCAAGGGGTGACATAACTGGACTCTTGAGCCCCACAGGGATGCCGCAGAAAGAATGTAGCTGGTCAAGGGAGCCATGGACCCAAAATGGTTGAAAACCTCTGCTATAAGTAATCCACTCATAAATGGAAAGATATTTATATACTGCTTAATCTTAACTCAAGGGTCGGCAAGGTTTACCTCGCCTAGGCCGGTTTACTCCAGCAGAGATCCCTCCATGGGCTGGAACTTGCATACACATGAGCGCCCGCGATTTTCAGCACCTGCGCATGCGCAGATGCAATTTCCAGCGACGCAGAAGCGAGTCCTGATGCCACGCTGCACCAGTTTAGCTCAACACATGGGGACTTGCCAAGCAGGCGGCTCAGTTCAAGGGCGGCTCGTGGGCCGGTTAAATGATCCCCGTGGGCCGCTTCTTGTTGTTTAGAATTACAGCCATTAAAGTGGGGGAACAAAGTTCCAAAATCAAAATGAGGAAAAGGGTCCACCTGAGACTCTTCCATGAATTGTTAGTTGTTTTCTTTACTCAGATACTCTAGCACAGTTCACAATAAGAACATGACTTACATTTCACCATAGCTGCCAAGTCTCCCGTTTTCCCCGGGAAACCCCCGTTTTTAAAGCCGTTTCCCGCTGTCATCCGGAATGGCGAAATATCCTGTAATTCCCCCGGATTTCTTCCGGTGCCGCTCTGCCCATGTCTGGGCACCGGAAATCGGGCAGCCCCGGCACCAGAAGTTGCCTCTACGCATGTCTGGACATGCGTAGAAGCGACTTCCGGTGCTGGCACTGCTGATCCCGTATTTTTCTAACCGGGACTTGGCAGCTATGCCGTTCACTGATCAACAACTCCTGCCATATGTCTTTAAACTTATTTGTGAGCTGAGGGAGCAGAGGTATCTCATATACTAAAGAGCACATTTGGCAGATTGGGAAGGAGGAGCCATGATGAATGTTCACATTATGTTTCTCCATCTTACCTCCTGTGTTTCTCTGTGCAAGGTGGAGCCAGTTCAGAGAGCTTGTTGATGTGAAGAAAGAGGCCCTGCTCTCAGCCCTCAGTATCCAGAACTACCACCTTGAATGCAACGAAACCAAGTCGTGGATCAGGGAGAAGACAAAGGTTATTGAATCCACCCAAGAGCTTGGGAATGACCTGGCCGGCGTTATCGCTCTTCAGAGGAAGCTGACCGGGATGGAGCGCGATTTGGTTGCCATCGAGGCCAAGTTAAGCGACCTGCAGAAAGAAGCCGAAAAGTTGGAATCTGAGCACCCCGACCAAGCTCGGGCCATCCTGTCGAGGCTTGCCGAAATCAACGATGTTTGGGAAGAGATGAAGACGACCTTGAAGAACCGTGAAGAGTCCCTTGGGGAGGCGAGCAAGCTGCAGCAGTTTCTGCGCGACCTGGACGACTTCCAGTCTTGGCTGTCCCGGACCCAGACAGCCATTGCCTCGGAAGATATGCCGAACACGCTGACGGAGGCCGAGAAGCTGCTCACACAGCATGAGAGCATCAAGAACGAGATCGACAACTACGAAGAAGACTATCAGAAGATGAGAGACATGGGCGAGATGGTGACCCAAGGGCAGACGGATGCTCAGTACATGTTCCTGCACCAGCGCCTGCAAGCCTTGGACACCGGATGGAACGAGCTGCACAAGATGTGGGAAAATCGGCAGAACCTTCTCTCCCAGTCCCATGCCTATCAGCTGTTCCTCAGAGACACAAAGCAAGCAGAAGCCTTCCTTAACAACCAGGTGAGTGGGTGTCATGTTAAGGGGGGGAGGAGGTCCATAGCTCAGTGGTGGAGCACCTGCTTTGCAGGCAAAAGGTTCCAGGTTCATTTACTGTATATCCATTCAAGGCTGGGAATGTCCCCTGCCTGAAACCCCAGACAGCCGCTGCCGGTCAGAGTAGACAATGCTGAGCTAGATGGACTCAGTGTAAGGCAGCCCCCTATTCTCCTATTTTGTATCTGTCTAGCCTGTCAAAGGTCAGGACAGTCACATCATATGAGCAATTCCGGGGCCTATTTGCCATGCATGGTGTCTGAAAGAGGTTTAAATCCCAGATCTAACCTTCCACTGTAAGTTATTTTCCTCATAGCAGCACATACATTTTGGTAGCGGCAAAACTAATTTGGAATCTGGGCCCATGGTGTAGAGCTCAGAAAACTCAGGAAGCAGTTTCCTAATTGATCCTCAAGGGCTGCTTCACAGAACCATTTTCTTACAAATGAATCTTCTCAAGTTGATCTATTGGCTGCATTCTCCAGACCATGGTTTGGAGAATCTGGAATGGGCGATAGATTCAGGCTCCTCCCCTGCCCCTTCTCTCTCTTGCATGCCTTAATAGAAGGTGTGCTGGTTTCTCAGACCATAGTTTGTCGTGAAGTTTCAGTCGCTGGAATGTGGTTTGAGTGAACTGCAGTTTGAGTGAACTGCAGTTTGGTCCTGATTTCCTGTTCTGGTTTGGAGGGATCACTCAAACCACAGTTTGATGGTTCAGACTTAATAGCAACCCATGGTTTAAGGGAATCGGGAAGTCTTCTTAAAAGTCAAGACAAAGAGTGGAGAAAGGGGAAGGAGGAGGGGAAGTTTGAAGTTGACACTCATTCCTAGTCATCTCTAAACTGTGGTTTAGGAGTGGTTTGGGAATATAGCATCTGCATGTAACCAGTGATATGTGGCATGGTTTTGTGAATGCTCTAACATACCCCGTAAATATGTGAAGATGACTTGCCCACTCTGGGCTCAACAAAGATTTGAAAAGTTTTCCGGGAGGTGTTGGCATACAATTAGAGAATTCACAGAAGTGATATTTGTGCCAACCTTTGGAAAGGCTTCACTGTAGCTGTTTTTATAATTACAGGAATATGTTTTGGCACACACTGAAATGCCCACCACTTTGGAAGGGGCGGAAGCTGCAATCAAAAAACAGGAGGATTTCATGACCACAATGGATGCCAACGAGGAGAAGATCAACGCAGTTGTAGAGACCGGAAGGAGGCTGGTTAGCGATGGCAACATCAACTCTGACAAGATCCAAGAGAAAGTGGACTCCATTGATGACAGGTAGACTTTGCAGAGAATATTTAGTGAGTCTTGGGCTACACTCTCCCCACTTCCTTATTTGTGTTTGTCTGTTTTTACATGTGGCTTTATATCCAGAAGTGGATCTATCCAGTGCACAATTAAATTATGGCGATCCAGTTTTACTTGACCAGTGTTACCAGGCCAGACCTTCCCTCAAGGGAAGTCCAGGGCGAATGCAAACTGTAGGCCCTGCTATGGTGCTGTGGCCTTGGCAGCTACCCAAGGGCAGCTGATACTCATGCCCTTTATAAGGCTTCTTGGGTTGTTCTAGAAAATGTTGGCTATGAAAGGCTCTCAGATTGCACCATGAGCAGCAGACCTCAGTGCATAAGCCGTTGCTTCAGGACCGCTAATTTTAATGGGAGGTGTTGACAGATGCTATCGACGCCGCCTCATAATTGCACCCAACACATCTCCTGCACCGACCGTCCCTGCCAAGTCTGTCTAGACCTAGGAAGTTAGCTGTGAGCAGTGCACACACCCAGCCAGCCACAGCACTGTCTGTTAACCGCTGCCAGATGGAAGTGTGAGAGACACAGCAGGACGAAGGGTTGACATTGGCCCTTGAGGCTGCAGCACTCTGGGATGTCAGCTGCTGAGCCTCATCACTTGAGCGAAAAAGGCACATGTCTGCATGGAGAACATCAGAGGTTCTTCCTTAGGCATCTTCATTTAGGGTAGGGATGAAGAGCCTTGTTTCAGCCTGAGGACCTCATTCCCTTCTGGGCAGCTGCTTGAGGGCCACCTGTCCTATGGGGAGGGGGGCAGAGACAGAAGGCAGCAGAACAAGTAAGAGACAGTAAGAGCTGTTCGAGAGTGGAATTTGCTTCCAAGGAGTGTGGTGGAGTCTCCTTCTTTGGAGGTCTTTAAGCGGAGGCTTGACAGCCATCTGTCAGGAATGCTTTGATGGTGTTTCCTGCTTGGCAGGGAGTTGGACTGGCCCTTGTGGTTTCTTCCAACTCTATGATTCTAAGTGAAAACGGTTACATTTTGGCTGTGGGCTAGCTTCTACACATGCTGAAATCCGGGGGTGGGGGGTTCAGATTTCAAGAACATATTCCAGCCAGGCAAAAATCACAGGATGAGCCAGTGAGCAGTGTTCTGGACAGAGTTTTCTGAAAGTCAGACAGAGGCCTGGAGGGCCAGATTCAGCTGCCGGGCCCAAGTTTTTCCCAACCCCTGAGTAACCTTGGATAGCTGCTGCCCCAGATCAGGGGTGGCACACCTCTGAATACTGGTTACTTTTGATTACAAGCAGAAGAGTGCAATTGCCCTCAGGCTGTGGGCTTTCCACAGGCATATCCTGTTGGTTATTGTGGGGTGCAGGATGCTTAGCTAGAGGGGTCTCTGGATTGATCTGGCAAAGCTCTTCTCGTGCTCTTGGAGTTGCCAATGCTTGATGAGATGGACCAGCGCTCTGCCTTGGTATAAGACACCTTCCTCTGTCAACTACCACCTGTGTATCTCCCTCACAAAATGGCCACCAAAATAAGGAAACCAGAAGGAAAGAGAGGCTCACAAAGCTTGCCACACCAGCCTTCGCCAACACTATGGGTTGCCTCTAGATAGGGACGACCAACTTCTCTGCGATGGAGCACAAGGTCTTCCACAGCATCTCCAGCGTGCAGCTTCAAGTTTGGGTTGCTCGTTTTAATGTTGTTACTGCGTCTGGAAGGACGTTAAGCTTTTTTTGGGGGGGGGGATGACAACACCTTTTTATGGATGTTTTTCTTTTTTAAAACCACAGCCTCCGCTTACATAAGCCTAATCACCTGCAAGGCAATCTTAAGGCTGTTACTTTCTTTAGGGATTATAGAAACCGCTGGAGCTGGCCTTGGTGAAAGTAAGTTTATGGGGTGCTGAGTCATAGCAGTGACTTATTAAAGAGCCTTTGAGCAAAACATGTCTTCTGTGAGAAAGCCTCATAATGTGTAATGGGATCAGAAAGAGGCTTCAAGTTTGGTCAAAGCATGTTAACTTTAATGTGGTTTTTTTTTTAAAAAAAGTATAAGTTGGACCAATTTTTGCCCTGTATAACAGCAGAGAAATCCTCATTTGATTAGCTCTGGGGAAGCTGGCCCAGTCTCTGTGGCTAAATCCAATATAGCTCAAATGATGCACAGGAAATAGCATGGCCACTGTCTGTAACCAGCATGGTTTTACAATCTTAATGTTCTCTTCCCCTACAAAAAAAATTGAGCGTATGTAACCACATTGGCCTCATATTTTATTTCTAGAAGTGGTGCAGCAGGTGATAGTTTGGGCGCTATGAACAGGGAGAGGGGCTGGTTTCAAATTCCTGCTCGCTAGGTGGCTTTTGGGCATGCTTGCTTCACTTCTAGCACTTACAACGAGAGCCGGTGTAGCCAAGAGAGGAAGCTGCAAATCACAGAGTCCTAGGTTCAAATCTCACCAGAATTGAGAAGGCAGCCTTAGTTAGACAGGGCACTCTCTGGGGCTCAACATGTCTTCAATTGCAGCGCAGCGTTAATGATACTGATGTACATGAGAGGGTTATTACTAGCAGGATAACGTCTGCAAACTTTCTGATGTTGGAGACCGCAATGTACCTCTTGGGGATATACTCTTCCCTGTTTTCACCAGCTGAATAGGGAAGAGAGTTGTAGTCCGAAACAGTTGTAGTCCGAAACGTCTAGAAGGCCTGAAGCTGGGTGTGTCCGGGTTTGCTTTCTTGTATAGGGAAGTTTTTAATGTTTGATGTTTTCTGGCATTTTTATGTTTTGCTGGAAGCTGCCCAGAGTGTTGGGGCAATGCAGTCAGTTTATAAATAATAAAACAATTTATTTATTTATTATTTTTCCCAATTCTGGTTTCAAAGCACAGGAAACTGCTGTGAGGACATGACATGTTGCCTACTTAGGAAGGGACCTTCTCTCAGTTGTGCCCCACGCTCAGCTCCTTTCTCAAGAGGAGCTGTTTTAGCTGCCCAGAAACTACCAGCTGCATTAGCCTGGTACAAGCGTATTGCCAGCAACTGCTATTCAGAGGCATTGGAGTGAAGGGAGAACACAACCATCGTGGCTTATAGCCACTGTGAGCTTCACAAATTTGCCTCCTCCTCTTAAAGTTGGTAAACATCACTGCCTCTTGTGCAAGGAAATTCCACAGTTCAGTTATGCACTGTGCAAATAAATGCTTCCATTTGTCTATGCTGCATCTCCCAGCATTCAGATTTATTGGAAGGCCTCAAGTTCTGGTATTATGGCTATTACTAAAGCTTTCACCCTTCAAATCGAGCCCTTCTTTTCTAATCCAGTTCTTAACGTTTCAAACTGCTGTCTCCCTTAAGGAGTGCAGGAATTCTTTTTAGGAAATATGTATCTCATTTTTCCAGCATCCATAGCTCTGCTGCCCCTCCCCAGAACAGACCTTAAATACAAAGCCCCATCCTTTGTTGAAGTCCCCTGCATTATTCTGGACGGACAAATCTCCATAATGCTTTGCTTCATTCTGTTGTGTGTGGGAAAAGTTCTGAGGCCTGCCATTGTGTCCTTCTTTTCAAGGAGAGTTGTCCCCGATTAGAGGATGTTTGAAGAGTCCAAAAGATTGAGAGATATGCACAGAGCTGCAACAGACCCTCCATTCAGGCAGCATATAATAATCAAAACCTCAAAAGTCCTCCAGAGTTTCCACATTTAAGAAGTTCCTTCCTTGTTTTTGTTTTCAACAGGCATAAGAAGAACCGGGAGGGGGCCAGCGAGCTTCTGATGAGATTAAAAGACAACAGAGATCTTCAAAAGTTTCTTCAGGATTGCCAAGAGGTATGTGTTTGTTGTGGGTTTTTTTGTTTTTTGTTTTTTGAGGGAAAAAGAATATTTGACCAAAAAGGCCCCTCATTTTCTCCTTGAACAAAGCTGGCTTAGAATCATGCTCTTTCTCTTTGGGTTTCCATTTGTCTTTCATCTCTGATCCATTAACTTATAATAGATAAGAGGCATCATCCCTTAAGCAATTGATTACCTACCCTCTAATGGCAGCCAGTTATTAGAGAATTTCCCTGCCCACCTTTTTTGTCAGCGGTTAAAGAAATTTTGTCTCTTTTTATTTTTAAAAAATTAGATTGTCCACCCTGTGGACTTGACCCTGGAGATTAGGTGGTAAAGTGTAAAACAAAAATTCCCAGATGGACATGATCTAATGTGAATCCCCCTACCCCCCACCACTCTGTTCATGGAAAATAAATCTGTATATGGCAGAATGCAAAGTCCACAGGTGACTAGCTTCTTGTTGTCTCACTTTGTTAAGAAAATCCACATGCATTTTGCCTTCAGATCGAAAAGAGTCTTCTTGGTGCATTGCCCAGAAAGGAGAGAAATTACATGAGAAACAGTCCCAATAAGCCAGAGGGCTGCAAGGAAATCCCACCCTCCCCATTGCATCCCACACCTCTTTCTCAGGGTGGGGCTGGGAAAGGCTTTAATCTGTCTGAGATCTTGATAGCTGCCTCCTGCCGAGAGTTGACAGTGCAAGCCTGGATGGAATAGCATGAGGCAGCTCTCTGTGATCGTAGAATATGAGTCGTCCAGACCTTTCAGAGCCTGGGACAGACGAGGCAAAGGGTAGAAGAGAAGGAGTGGTTCGATCCCTGACATCTCCTGGTCGGGCTGGGAATGTTTCCTGCTGTCAGGGCAGGTGTTGGGAGCAGGCCAGCAATAAATCACAATGCTTCCGCGAAGTTAATGCTTTGTTCAAAGAAACGCAACGGCTCAGGGCTAGAGAGCACAGTACGTCTTCCTGCTAGGTCTTGCCCCAACGAGGAAGGTCCCTGTCTTCCCACAGCTCTCTTAAGTCACCTAGTCCCCCTGTTCCTTCCCAAGCAATCTGAGACTCAGACACCTTGTCTGTCTTTGCTCCACCCTTTTCATACCTTTTCAGGTTCTGGGAGGCCAGGTGGATGAGGGAGTAAGCTGGTTGACCCAGGAAGGGGAGACAGCCTGGCTTCTCCACCAGCCTGACTCATCTCTGCCTCTTGGCCCTCCTCCTCCTCTTTAACCTCTGCTTCTGCCTCTGAGTCTGAACTGCCCTCTGCCAAAGCCTCTTCCTGCTCACTAAACCCTATTACCTCTTCAGCTTCCAAAACCTTCTCCTCCCAGTCTCCTCCCTCTTCTCCCTCTGGTCACTCATCGTCATCACACCACCAATCCCCTAGCTCTGAGCTTTCTACCCCTGGGGGTTCCCTTGGGGGGGTTCCCCAGTTTTAGCCTCTCACGACTCCTTGGCATCCAGCCAATCTGTGACATCTGCCTGCAACCTCAAAGAGCCACTGTCAGTCAGCAGAGACTGTACTAAGCTAGATGAGCCAGTGGCCTGACTTAGTGTGAGCTTCCTAAGCTCTTATCTCATGATGTTTCAGGACAGGAGCCTGAGAAAGCATCCTTCCATAGGTCAGGATAATATGGCACCCAGTAGGAACATGTTGCTGCCCTGGGGACAGAGGCCCCAGCAGGAAACTCCTTGCTCCATGAACAGGCCTCTTTGTTATCTTCCTCTGAAAGGCAGATTCTTCTAATTCCGGAACATTTCCTCTTTCATTGCCGCCCTTAATGGGCCTTTTATGAAGTGACCTTTGCAAATGTTCGTGAATGAATGAAAATTGCCCTTTGTCGGCCAAAGCCAGGGGCGGCTGGGCTCGCCATCCTGCTCCGCTCTGCTCTGCCCGCCTTAGGCGAGGTCATCTCCATGTGGGAGATTTCTGCTGCAAGCAGCAAACTGTGCACATATTTTCCTGTTGGGGCAGTTGGCTGGAGAGATGCAAAGCACACGGCTTTTTCTAAACACACCACATGCTTTCCTTAACCTTAAATGGGAAGACCAGCCAACGGCATTAGAGCCTTCTGATCTGGGAGAGGCTCGTTGGCAATAGCAGGTGGTCATCAGCCCTAGGCAAAGGCAAGAGCTGTGACTTTCTTGTACCTAGTACTACCTACTCCAGCCTCCACCAAGACTGGTTATGTTCTACCTTCACTGTTGGAGGCAACATACCTCTGGGTATCAGTTGTTGTGCATCGCAAGTGGTAAGAGTGCTGTTGCACTCAGGACCTACTTTTGGGCTTCCCACTGGCAATTGGTTGGCCACTATGAAGACAGAATGGGCCATTATCCAGATCTATCAGACTCTTCCTAAATGTGCTTCAAATGTATAGTACGTATGCAGCCAATGTCTGCAGCGGGGAGACTACTCAACCTGTGTAGGTTGCTCACCTGTTTAGCAACCTGGGGAATCTGACGAGTTTTAATCATCCTTGGGTCCCCAGGTGTTTATGGATTACAACTCACATCATCCCTGCCAAAGTTAGCCAATGGCCAGGGAAGCTGTGGTTCAATAACACCAAGGAACCCGAATTATGCAGAGAGCCTATACAAGTGAGGAAGATGACCCACTCCAAACATTCACCCTCCAACACAAGGAGGAGGATGAAGACAGACATGGCGGTGCAACAGAGGTAGCAGAGTCGCCATACTTATCCCCAACTCTCCATCGCAGGAGAGGCATAACACCCAATGCATTCTGTCATTCCCTTTCCACTCAGAGCAACAAGAATGATGGTGGGGGGGGGTTATATGGTTGGAGGAGGCACCCCTGAGGCATCTGCACCCACAACACAAAAAATACCCCTCTTCTTCTTCTCCCCCCCCCCCTCCAGCTGTCGCTCTGGATTAATGAGAAGATGCTTACAGCGCAGGACATGTCTTACGATGAAGCGAGGAACCTGCACAGCAAATGGCTGAAACACCAGGCCTTCATGGCAGAGCTTGGTTCCAACAAAGAATGGCTTGACAAAATTGAAAAGGTGAGCAGGTGTGGGGGGGAAAGCTGTGTGAAAGCCCACAAGATGTCTCTGAGATGCCGGCTGTGTGTGTGTGTGTGTGTGTGTGTGTGTGTGTGTGTGTGTTTTAAACTGCTCATTTTATGCTTCAGAGCATTTGGCTTTGGAGACACACAGCGCCATTTTGACTGCCAAGCCTTTGGGTTAATATTGGTTTGATGTGGCAAACGAAATCCTCCGGAATGTGTCGAGGCAGTGCTGTGAATTTGTATAATTCCTTCTGTTGTGCACAAAGTGTTTTGAAATCCTCACCCCACCAACTTGCCTGCAGTTACCTTGTGAGAGCAGTGACAGTGAGCTGCTCTGTTTTTCACCTGGGCAGCTAAAGGCTGGCGTTTCCATGCATATGTAGGATCCAAGCTCAGGGAAGTTTCCAGGCTGCAGAGAGGCCTCGCTGATTTAGTAAGAAAAGAATGCCAGCTTTGAGCTTTAAAGTCCTTGGCTCAAGTCTCATTCCAGCCAGGAATCCTCTCAGTCACCGCAGAACAGCTGTTCTCTCAGCTTTCCCTCCAGCCTTTAATGTGGAGAGGATAAGGCCTACCTGCCTCACAATTCTGCTCTTTGAATCAGCGAGGCAACAACTGATTCACATTATTTTTAAAAAATTGGTTTTTAATTTCAAGTAACAAAACTTACCCATGCAAGCTTAGTTGTTATACAGAAAAGAAAGAAAGAAAACATTGAGATTCGCTTGTTTCTGATCCCCAGGCTGTTCTAACCCACAAAGCTTAAAGGGTTTCTGTTCGTTTGCAGGAAGGGATGCAGCTCACCGCCGAAAAACCCGAAACGGAGGGAATCGTGAAAGAGAAGCTGACGAGTCTGCACCATATGTGGGAAGTGCTTGAAAGCACCACCCAGACGAAAGCGCAGCGGCTTTTTGATGCCAACAAGGCTGAGCTGTTCACCCAGAGCTGCGCTGACTTGGACAAGTGGCTGAATGGCTTGGAGAGCCAGATTCAGTCAGACGACTATGGCAAGGACCTCACCAGCGTCAATATTCTGCTGAAGAAGCAACAGGTGAAGTGATCGGAGCAGCTTCTTTCAGCGAGGAGAGGTGGTTGGAGATAGAGAAAGATATAAACATATGCATTCCCTTGTTTCCAAAATTAAAATTACACAACTGCCTTTCCAAACACCGAGCACCCAAGGTGGCTGAAATTCCTCACTCTTAAAGCATTCATTATTACTACTTATTTATTTGCCCTTCACCCTAAGGCAGGGGTCCCCAAACTATGGCCCGGGGGCCACATACAGGCCCCGAGGCGCTTTTATGCGGCCTCCGGGGACCCCGCCGCCCGCTGCCACCGCCCGCTCTTACCGGCGCGGTGTGGCGTGGCTGCCAACTTCCAACACAGAAAAGCGATGGAAATAGCTTGTGCGCACGCGCAAGCGTCATTTCCGGTGTACGTCCGGGTCGGAGGAGGCTTCTGCACATGCGCACAAGCTATTTTCGGTGCTTTCCTGGTCGGGAGTGTGCCAGAAATAGCGTTTGCGCATGCACAGCTCCCACGCCCCCGTGCACGCTCCACCACGCAATCGGCGTGGCGGGCATCCGGCCCAAAGCTGGGTAGGTTTGGGGACCCCTGCCCTAAGGTCTCAATGCAGGTTGCAACATTAAAATACAAAATTGAAACACAGAACACATAACATAACAACAACAGGTATCTGAAGAAGTGTGCATGCACACAAAAGTTTATACCCAGAACAAACTTAGTTGATCTCTAAGGTGCTACTGGACAATTTTTTAATTTAATATAACAACAACACACTTTCCTAGTAGCACAACCTTCTCCCACCAGGTGCCCTCTTGATGTTTTGGGCTACACTCCTTCACAGCCCCACAAGTTGTTTGGGGCTGATGGAAGCTGGAGTCGAACAACCTTCAAAGAGCACCAGGTTGGGGGAGGCTGCTGCTGCAGCATCGCACTGGAAGAGAATGGCTAGTGAACCTGCTCATTTCCTCTCCCTGCATTTTAGATGCTTGAGAACCAAATGGACGTTCGTAAGAAAGAGATCGAGGAGCTGCAGAGCCAGGCCCAGGCGCTGAGCCAGGAGGGCAAGAGTGCCGACGAAGTTGACAGCAAACGCTTCGTCGTGGAGAAGAAGTTTGTGGAGCTGCTGGAACCCTTAACCGAGAGGAAGGCCCATTTGCTGGCCTCCAAGGAGATCCACCAGTTCAACCGGGATGTGGAGGACGAAATTGTGAGTTTCAAAATTCTTCCAAAGTCCACTTGCTGAGAAAGCGGATAGAGAGAAGTTTCTCCCATAGTAATGGAACCTGATTTCATCCAATGAAATTGAGTGGCTGGAGATTCAGGACAGACAAAAAAGCAAATTCTTCTTTATGTAGCACATAATTTGCACCTACCAAGTTAAAAGATTAGATTCATAGAGGATAAGATCACCAGTGGCTACTAGCTGCAATGGTTGGGTCTGCCTGTTACCCTTCATTTCCCATGGATATACCTTTGAGTTACTTTGACATCTTATTTCCCTCCCTCTAGTTGTGGGTTGGAGAGAGGATGCCCATTGCCACATCGACAGATCATGGTCACAACCTGCAGACTGTACAGTTGCTCATTAAGAAGAATCAGGTAAGAGGCTAAATCTGCCTGGATCCAAAGTAGTACAATGATCCCCAAATGGGCAGACTATCAAGGGAGGCCTTTAGGCGTACTTTCTCTCATCATACTAGAACTTGGGATCATCCAACAAAATTGAGCAGGGGGACAGACGAAAAGAAGTCATAGCTGCCAAGTACCCCATTTTTCCCGGTGGTCCCCCGTATCACTTTGTCTCCCATTTTTCTCCGTTATTTTCTCCTGCCGGTAGCTATTTTTTTTCTTTCCGATTTGCCCTTCTATGGGCACCAAAAATGGCTGTCACCGGCTTCAAAAGTCGCATCTACGCATGTTCGGAAGTGCGTAGACGTGACTTCCGGTGTCGGCGGCGGCCATTTTGGTGCCCATAGATGGGCGGAGCGACACCGGAAGTTGCGTCGATGCACTTCCTGACATGCGTACAAGCGACTTTCGAAGCCGGCGGGGGCCATTTTTGGTGCCCATAGAAGGGCAAAGCGACACCGGAAGTTACGTCGACGCAACTTCCGGTGTCACATGGCTGCCGGTCCCGGATTCTGCAGTCCGGGACTTGGAAGGTAAGAAAAGAAGTACTTGTATCACTTTGACCCGCAAACACACAAGTAGAGCCCAGAAAGCACATTTGCCATTTTTGAAATCTCTCCCCACCCCTCCCCGGGCAGCTGGCCACCTCCTTTAGTGTACGCTTTGCATTGTGGTCAGATTTGGCAAAAGTGTTGTGCCCTTTTTACAGATTCTGAGACCATGGTACAGAAATATCACCCACATCTCACCTAAGACATCAATGGCAATGTCAGAGGTTGAATCCTCTCTTCCTAACGTCCCTCCAGGATGGAAGATGGTGATCAAGTGTATTACCCACCCCTCCCCAACAGGTCCCAGGGCTGGTGACTACAATATAAAATTCAGAATTAAAAACAGTTAAAACACAGAGTCACAGGAGTAGGGTGGGTTCTAAAAACATACTTTTAAGGTGTCAAAAGACCAGGGTAAAGAGATCTGATTAAAGCAAACTAGAATCATAGAGTTGGAAGAGACCACAAGGGCCATCCAGTCCAACCCCCTGCCAAGCAGGAAAAGTAACCTATAGATTACGCTTGTCATTGGGCTCTCCTGCACGCAGACTCTACTGCCATGGACAGTGGGTGCTAAAACTCAAGGGATGGCACCTTGGCACCATTTATGTGGAAAGACAGTGTGCAAATGTAAATAACAAGTCTGTGGTCCCAACACACATCTTGTGTTGTAATAAATCAGAGTTTCCCAACCTGGGGTCTCCATATTGTTTTTTTGGACTACAATTTCCATCATCCCTAGCCAGCAGGACCAGTGGTCAGGGATGATGGGAATTGTAGTCCAAAAACAGCTGGGGAGCCAAAGTTGGGAAACCCTGTATTAAATGATAACACTGTAAGATGCGAAAGTCTCCCTGGAGATACCAGTCTCTGTGGCGAGTGTAACATAAAGGCCCAAAGGCCTTCGAGTTGTCATCTAGTTGCCTTCCCCGTAGTAGTAATGAGTCCTTTAGCCCGCTGAAATTTGGGCCAAAATGACTGATGGAAGCACAGGTACCGTCAGGACGTTTTGTGCTCTCGCTTTCTCTCAGATTCCCAAATGGGAGTCTGCCCTCCTGGATGACTTCCCCTTGTCTTTCTTTTCAAAGTGTTTGTTCTGTGAGCTATTTCCAATCCGAGTGTTGAATTTCCCACACTAGACACTTCAGAAGGAAATCCAGGGGCACCAGCCTCGCATCGACGACGTTTTCGAGAGGAGCCAAAACATAATTACAGACAGCAGCCTTAACGCCGAAGCAATCCAGCAGCGGCTCGCAGACTTGCAGCAGCTGTGGAGCCTCCTGATAGAGGAGACGGAGAAACGCCATAAGCGCCTTGAAGAGTCCCACAAAGCCCAGCAGTACTACTTTGACGCCGCGGAGGCTGAAGCCTGGATGAGCGAACAGGAACTCTACATGATGTCAGAAGAGAAGGCCAAGGTAAGTTGGCATCCATGTACAGTAGACGTGTCCTATGGGCACCAGGAAGACATCCGCACGTATCGGTTTATGCCAGTTTAGAAACCAGGCTAATTGGCATGGCTTCGAAGGACTCTGGGAACTGCCATTTTATGAGGGGTGGTGCAATTTTGTTGCCAAATATCCCGTATACCCTCCATAGAGCTGTGGGCCCCAATGGTCCTTAGGACTGGTTCAACATAGGCATGTACTGTCAAACTGATTTCCGTACACTTATTAGAAGCACACATTCCAACCATGCTCTCTCTAATAATAATAATAATTGTCAGGGGGTTGTTGCGGCTACTCTTGAGTAAAGACGCTCCAGTCCGTGCTGTCTTTAAGAGTTTTATTGTGCATACTATTTACAGTGCAGAGATAGCAGAAAACATGACCACCTAGTCACTTTCAGAACCCGGCAATGGCTTCCTTCTGCTTCGGGGCCAGCATAAAAGCCTGGGCACCCCGAAACGCCGCCCCTTAGCCCTATGTGTAAGTGCGCACCTCCATTTGGGCGCCGGAAGGAGAGGTCTCCCTTCTTGCTGGCTGGGGCGGTGCCTGGGCTCTGACACCTCGCTGAGCCCTTCCTGCCCGCTCTGTTCCCCAGAGCATTGTCAGGGCTTGGATGTCTCACTGAACCCTCCGTCCATACCGCTCCATTCCTCATTCCCTCCTCCTGACTCGCTGCTTGTGCTATCACTGGGTGAAGTGCTGGTCAGGATGACGGGGGGAGGCTCCCTGTAGGGAGTCCCCCTGATGATTAATAATAATAATAATAATCATCTGGGCAGCTTCCAACATAATACTAAAAACATGATAAAAGATCAAACATTAAAAAATTTCCCTAAACAGGGCTGCCTTCAAATACCTTCTAAAAGTCAAGTTTATTTCCTTGACATCTGATGGGAGGGTGTACCAAAGGGCGGGTGCCACTACCGAAAAGGCCCTCTGCCTGGTTCCCTGTAACCTCACTTCTCGCAGGGAGGGAACCACCAGAAGGCCCTTGGAGCTGGACCTCAGTGTCCAGGCTGAACGATGGGGGTGGAGACGCTCCTTCAGGTATACTTGCATGTATGATTGGGTTATGTGACACCACAAACACAACATACCATCTCAAACACACTGCCTTGGGGTGGAGTTGGTTCAGTTACCTAAGTCATCAGGTGTACAGCAATCTAGTGCAGGAAAACTCAACGGGTATGCAGGCAACTCCCCACTTAAGTCACATTTGACTCACACGTGACCTCATCTACCGTATGTGTGGCACTGGGAAATAAATAATTTTATTTAAACAGCGAAAAGGTGTGAAAATGGCAAAGACAGCTCGCATATGATCTCAAAAACTGTAAAAGTGGTGCAAAAAGAGAAGGGGAAATGGCTAATGAGTGCTGCTGGGTTTTTCAAGGGTTTCTAGAGGTTTAGAAGGTGTTTACAGGCTTTTTAGATGGTGTTCCCTACTATACGGGATTTTACTCACATGCGTGATACCTGGAAACGTAACCTCTGTTTATGTGAGGAGTCGCCTGTACCTAGCGCATCCTTTGCATGCAGAAAATCCCAGGTTTGGTCCCTGTCATCTCCAGCAGGTGGAGGTCACAGGTGACAGGAAAGTCCTCTTCACCTCAGAGTAAGACAATGCTGAGGTAAATTGAAACTTCATCTGACCGGGTATGAGCCAGCGAGCGTTCGAAACGTCCATTGCTCTAGGCGTGTTTTGCGACAAGGAATTTCATTAGCGCAAGCCATTTATGAGTTCTGGGCACAGCACTGTGCCTAAGATTTCAGATTAAAACTGCGGAGTGGAAGGAAAGGGAGGACCATTTTCTGCCTCCCCACTTCCAGCTACTCTATGGAGACTGGCGAAAAGACCCTCTTAAGAATATTGGGGGTGGAGGTGGGCAGTGGAAGGACTGGACCATGTGAAAAAGGAACATAAGATTTTAGCTGCAGTTTCATTTGTTTTCAGCTTTGTATTCTTGTTATCAAAAAGTGCGCCTAGACGTTCTATTGTTGTACCCTAGGTTTAAGGTGCCATTTAGCTCCTAGCTTTCATATCTCAATTTCTAACACTGGAGCCAGCTCTTCCTTCGTGTGAGCCACCCCTTCATTACCAGCAGCTTGAATGGGCCATGGCTCAGTGGTAGAACATCTGTGTTGAATGCAGAAGGTGCCAGGTTCAATCCCCAGCATCTCCAGGTACGGATGGGGTAAAGAACCCTCCCTGAAACTGTGGAGAGCTGCTGTCAGTCAGTGTTGATCAATGGTGCGCTAGATAGACCAATGGTCCACTCAGTATAGGCAGCATCCTAAGCTTCTAGGATTCTGTGGACTATCTCCATTGGAAAGCACTGTGTCAGGAGGTGGTGTGAATTTGGTGTTATATCTGCGGCAGCCCATTCACACGTTCATGTTACCCCTTTGGGTTTCGTTCATCCAGTTCTTGAGTCAGCCCTTAATCAAGAACTGTTGCAACTAAATTGGTTTGAAACTGGCTGAACTGGTATCTTCAAATATGTCAAGAGCTGTCACATGGAAGATGAAGCAGGCTTGTTTTCTCCAGCTCTGGGAGGTAGGACTTGAGTAAACACCAGGGAAAACTTTCCGACAGTAAGAGCTGTCCACTGTTGGTGGAACGGTCTCCCTCTGGGAAGTTCTCCTTCCTTGGAGGTTTGTAAGCAGAGGTTGGATGGCCATCTGTCGTGGATGATTTAGCTGAGTTTCCTGCATCGCATGAGGTTGGACTAGATGACCATTGGGGTCCCTTCCAGCTCTGCAATTCTATTCTTCTACCGCCCAACGCCAATTGGCCCCATACGTTTTTATGAAATTCTCCCCAGAGAGTGGCA
Source organism: Zootoca vivipara (assembly GCF_963506605.1). Lineage (NCBI taxonomy): Eukaryota > Metazoa > Chordata > Lepidosauria > Squamata > Lacertidae > Zootoca > Zootoca vivipara. The sequence goes on from NC_083278.1 coordinate 108,976,150, forward strand.
GAGGTAGACTGAGATAAATGAATAACAGTTATTGCCCAGCAGAAATCACTTTCAGGTTCTATAAATCATTTGACTGATGGAGAAGTTTAATGCCTTGGTGCAGTTATAAGCATCATTTAGCCCAGAATCCATCTTCCAGTAGTCAGTGCCTGTTTCTATTTTTGCTGCTTTGATTAAAAGGTTCCATTTTTCTACATTTCTATTTCTCTCTCTTTGTGTCCCCCCCCCTTCTTCCTGTGGAAAGTCTGGCTTCATTTATGTTTAACGACACAGAGATATCCAGCAATAACTGCCACCCAGACCCAGTCAGAACATGTCAAGGTTCTGTGAGTTTACAAAATACAGCTACAGCAAAACAGTGCGACTGCACAGGGTAGCTGGAGTGAGCCAGCAGATACCTGTCATTTGTTCCCCAAAACTCTTGTGCTTCTCAGTGCGCTCTTGCTGAAGTCAGTTTTAGAACTTGATTGAACCACTTAAGAGAAATCAAGCCCCATCTTCTTCCTTTGCTGCCCTTCTCTTATATGCTTTATATGCTGTGGATTCTCAAGTTTTTGTTAAGGTGGAGCAAGAAGGCCCTTTCCCCCCAGCCCTAGTTTGTGAACACTTTTTGCAAACAAACAAACAAAATATCCCAGGTTTGTTGATGCAGTCGTACCTTGGATGCTGAACACTTTGGTACTCGGACGTTTTGGCTCCTGAACGCCACAAACCCGGAAGTGATTGTTCCAGTTTGTGAACGTTCTTTGGAACCTGAATGTCCGACTGGGCTTCCGCGGCTTCTGATTGGCTGCAGCAGCTTCCTGCAGCCAATCGGAAGCCGTGCTTTGGTTTCCAAACGTTTTGGTAGTTGAACGGACTTCTGGAACAGATTCCGTTTGACTTCTAAGGTACGACTGTATTTGAATTCCTCTACTTGGTTCACGTTGACTTGCCTTGGTTATAGGTCATATTATAATTGCAACCTGACCTGGCACTATCAGCTAATTCACAACCTGTTTCTCTGTACAATATTAAATTTTCTATCTTACAATTTCAAATAAACATTTTACAAACTTTGAAATACCTAACAAGTTCCCTTCTCCTACATCCCTGCATATTTTACTATTTTACTATAACCATTCAAATCAATTTCCCACTTTTACATCCATCAAAAAATATTTACTCTGTTGAATTTATCTTAATGCTGCCAGCATTTTCAACTGTGTACAATTATTTCCCACATATTCAATAAATGTTTTCCAGTCTTCTTTAAATGTATGTTGTTCTTGCTCCCTTATTCTATATGTTAAATCTGCAAGTTGCTCATATTCATAAGTTGTCAATACTCTTTAGTTGAGACCTCACTCACTTTCCATTTTGGGGCTAACGAAACACAGGCCGCAGTAGTTCCATACATAAATAACCTTTTCTGACACCTGGGAATTTTTAGTCTGGGTTATCCCCAACAAAAAAGGCTTTTGGGGGAAAAGTAGTTTCGAACATTTCCCCCCAATTCATTATAAATCATTTCCCAATACCCTTTTACCTTTTTACATGTCCACCACATGTGGAGGAACATTCCCTCCACTTCTTTACACTTCCAACCCTTATCTGATTCTGTTTTATAAATCCTAGCCAGCCAATTCACAACTTGTCTTTTGACTTGGATCCGTTTCCTTGTGTTTGCTTTTTTCCCCAGTGGCTTGTATCTTTCTGGAGCTTCCAGCCATTTCGTTTGGATAGATGCCCCTCTTTTTCAAAGTTCCTATAGTCAGGAAAGGGGGCTTGTAGCCTGATTTGAAACCCCTGATGCGGAGGATGTTAGATGATGTTTGATGTTAGATGATGTTTGGCCTGGTACAGCAGAACTCTTCTCATATTCTTCCCTCTTTAAGTAATTTATGGCAGTTAGTAGGCGGCCCAGCCTTTTGGCACATATGCCACCTGTCAAGCCCAGAGTGCCGCTCAAAGGTTGCGCTGCATTGCAATAGCCTCCTGGTGGCAGCGTTGCTCCTGTTTACCAGAAGGTGGGGGGAGCTTGGCAGAGGCATGGTCAGGACTGCAAAGAGATACCAGTTAGAGTGCCAGACTGGCTCTACTGGTGGATCTGTGCCACCCTGACCTCGCCACGGCATCTCCCAGTAAGTGGCATTGATGTTGCTGCCAGGAGGCTATTTTTGCACCTTCACTCTGCTACCCCCACCCCTGGCCAATGAATCTGGGATGTGGAACTGCAATGTCACGTGAGTGAGATGAATAAACACCCAGCAAAAGAGAATGGGAGCAATATATCTGTCAAAATTACAAATACCTAAATGTTTACCCTCGCTAGATTCAACATGCTGCCATATGCCGTACTGCAGGGCAGATTTGAGGGTAAACCATACGCGGAACGAGTCTGCCCCTGAGGTAGAAACTGTCTGTCACGTCTTCTTACGCTGTCGTTTCAACGAGGATATATGTTCAGTACTTATCATCCCTGCTATACAAAAATCTCCAAATGGGTCCGAACCGCAATGTCTAAAATCCCTGGTAGAGGACAAGGATCCAGAGATCACGCTAAGGGTGGCCAAATTCTGTGCGACTGCCATAAAACTTAGGGTACAAGCTGTGCTACCATAATGACTAAGGCCTTCAATGACAATTTTAGGTTATATTTTAGTGATTAAGATTTAACTTCTATATTTTTAACTGCTGCTATATCTGTATTGTCCCTGTTATACCCAATTGCAAATTCACATGCATCCCTATCGTGTTTTATGACTTCCCTGATATTGTATGTGAGCTGCAACTGGTCTGTGACCGAAATAATGAATTTATATTGTATTATTATACTCTTCCCCCCCCCTCCAAGCTGCTCCTGGACCCTAGTGCACTTCAGCCCTCTTTCCGCCCCCTCTTATCTTGGTGTGGGTCTGCCTCTGGATATTACTGAGTTGGGAGCAGACAGTAGCATGACGGAGGGGCAGCCCTGCGTCTGTGCATGTTAGTGAACGCCTCCTGCAACTTTGTCTCATTAAAACGATCAGTGCCTTAAAATCAAAGACAGAAGCTTTAAAAAAGTCGACCCCCAAAAAGCCCAAGTATAAATTTAAAAAGTAGTTTAAAATATGCATTATAATATGCATTGTGGGTGGAGTGTGGTTTCAGGCTATTACAAACATTCTGTCTGTGCAAGCATTTCAGCTTGCCAGGCAGAACAATTCCCCCTCCCCTCAGTTCCTGTTTTGGGGGTTCTCTGACACACACAGACGAACCAATTTGGGGGGTGCACAAGGGAAGAAGGGGGGAAGCCCCATTCTGCAAGCAGAAGCTTCTCCTGACAGGGTTTGTTAGGTGAAGCCCTCCCTATTTACGCACACCAAGATGACTCCCTCCACCATGGTGCCATGCAAAGAAAATGACGCTGTTCTCTCTCTCCACTTTAGGATGAACAAAGTGCAGTTTCCATGTTGAAGAAACACCAGATTTTGGAGCAGGCCGTAGAAGACTATGCTGAGACAGTGCACCAGCTATCCAAGACGAGCAGGACTTTGGTGGCAGACAATCATCCAGAGAGGTGACTGTTGCTCTTTTATATTTGTAGTTTGCCATTTCCCCAAGGAATTTTAAGAACTGCCATGCTGGATTTAAGTCCATCAAGCGTAGTTTCCTTTCTGCACTCCTCACCCTGGCTAACCAACAAACAAATGGTAAGCTTAGACTATGGCCCAGTAAACACATAACTAGGAGCAATGGTGCCCCACTATGTGAATAATGCTGCGTTTGCACACCAGAGAACTGAAAGCTTCAGCTTCTACTTTTAAACTAACCCCAGTTTCCCATGATGTTTGTTCTCAGGAAACCATGGTTTGCCTATGCTATGGTTCCAGAACAAAGTTGGATCTGGAGCCAAGGTATGCTCTCAGTAACCATAGTTTAAACAAACCAGTCCCTCAAGTTTGGACATCATGGGGAACTGTGTTTAGCTTAAACCTTTAATCTGATCAGTTATCCGGTAGTGCCAGGCTTCTATCAGACTACTGGGAGAAATACTATTCAACCTGAGCAACAGAGTTGCCAATAGGAACATACCACCCAGATAAAAATTTAACATTCCCTATCCTGCCTGCAAATAAATGACGCCCAAAGAGTGTTTTTATATTTTTAGATGCTTTTTTTGCTGTGCTTTTTACATTTAGTACCCCTTTTAGCCTCCAATGAATCCTTTCAGGTGGGTTACAAATTCCAATAGGAATAAAGAAACGCATATTAAAAAGAGAAAAGGAACGAAGGTAGAATCCAGAGTATCGCTTGCACGCTTTCCACTGACCTGCAGGGAGGTTCCAAAGAAGGGTAAGATGGAGGCATATATATCAAACAGACAAAGGTAATCAGAAGTCCAAGATGAACAGCTGTATAAATCAGAGACGATTGTCCCCTGAAAAAGGAAACTGGAGGCAGGGAGCGCCAAATGAAAAAAAAACCCAAATGCAGTCCGACAAAGGAAATGGTAAATAATTCATGAGTACATATATTTGACAGCTGATGCTGGAATTCAGCATAAACTGGGCAGAGAAAACTGGGAGGAAAAGGGTTCATGGAGAAGGTTAGTTTCTCCTCTGTCCTGTTCTGTATGGATCCAGAAATGATTTGCCAAATTGCATGTGCTCCTAAATTGTCGTTCACTGGGCAGGAAATAAGCGATGCATCGATCAAAATTGCATTGGCTTCCTTTGGAAATTTAAACACACTCAGGCTGCGGAAGAAGCCTTTCCAGTGATGTGGATGATCTGTTTATCAATAGCATTCATCGCTGGCGGAAATCCTGGACATCTGAGCCTTTTCCTCTGGGCCATGGGAAAAAGTCGTAGAATCAGACTGTCAGGTCTGGAAAGTATCTTAGCGCACATCTCCCAGGCTTGTCTTTTTAAAACAAACAAAACTGGAAACTGTCAGATTTTGTGAACTTTGTTCCGGCATCCTAGCTCCACTACAATCGATGAGCTAGATTGGGGGCAATAGGCCGATGTTTCCCACAGGCCAGATTTGACCCCCGCAACCAATTTACTGAGCCGCCAGCTTCCCAAATATGGCAGCAGGCAGCACTGGCAGATTGCATCAATAACTGGAAAGGTGGAAGGCAGGGCAGGGGGACCTTTTGCGGAATGAGGGCCACATTCCATCATAAGCAATGTTTCAGGGGCCGCATGGCACATGGGTGGGGCCAGAAGGAGAAATGGGCAGAGCAATGGATTTTACTCTTAGGCCCGTGCAGTAGGTTATATTCTGGCCATGCAAAAGGCAGAGCTTTTTCCACACAAAACATTTCTCCATCCGGGCAAGCAATAAGCATTGTCTAAGATGAAGGACATATTCCAGCTAGGCAAAAGCAGTTAAGGCTGCTGCAGAGCAGGGCTAGGAAAGGGCCGTGGCTTGTGGTATGGGGGGGCATGGACTGGTAAGAGTCCCAAGGGCTGGACAGAGAGACAAGGGACCACATTTGGACCCCAGGCCTGAAGATCCCCATCTCGGGTGCAAGAGCCAAGTCCAATAAGGTGTGATAATTATTATTTACAACTAATTCTGGATGTCTGTTTGGCTTCGGGGGAATCAACAGGATGTGAAATGTGCATACCTGCCAAGTTGCTGTCAGAGAAATAAGGGACCGGGCCAGAAATAGCAGACCGGAAGTAGCGCTGCCGCCATTTTGGAACTGGGCGGAGCATGCTCAGAAGTGACTTCTGATGCTGCTTTGCCCAGTTCCAAAATGGCCGCCACGCCAGAAGTCACACTGCAGCCATTTTGGAACTGGGCAGAGCAGCATCAAAAGTCGCTTCTGAGCATGCTCCGCCCAGTTCCAAAATGGCCGCCGTGCCAGAATAAACCGGGGGAAAACAAAAAAATCCGTTTTTTCAGCTAGGAACAGCTGGAAAAACGGGGATTTCCTGGGGGAAACGGGAGACTTGGCAGCTATGAATGTGTGAGCACACACATGCAGAAAAATACCTATTATAACCATGCCACTAAAAATCCAAATCATCCCAAAGAAATTGACAAACAGAAAAAGCCTAACAATGCTGCTCGTGCTCTTCTGTTACCGTTACAATGTAAAAATAATAATAAAGCAAAATGTTTTTAGTAAACCCTCCCCCCCCAAAATCAAATCCACCTGTCTTTTAGTAAAACCACTAAAAAGCAGAAAGGGTTAGGACTCTGGGAATTAGGAAATATAGTTTGCATGTTTCTTTGAGAATATAGTTTAAATGTGCCTGCATGAGAAAACATTTTTGTTTCTTAACTGATAAGCAAACACACCACATAAATAAGAAAAATTCAAATTGTAAGCAATTTCACCGTATATCTTAGGATCATGTACCTGAAATCAGTGAGCCAAATGAGTAACCCCCTTTATCTCTAAAGCAAATAAATAATACATTTAGTCATTCAGCGGTTAGGCATCTTCCTGGAGTCACCAGTGCCCCCCCAGGCTCCAGGGTACCTGCCAATACCACAAACGGCACCTCTGAAAGGTCAGCCCCTCAAATATCCCCTCAAAATATCCACAGGGCACGAGAGACTCTCCATTCTTCCTGCTCAGTTTCTGTTTGTACTGGCTCAGCCTCTCCTTCCTTGTACATTTCACTCGTTGCCCAAATTGGACATTCACCCTCCCATCCATTCTGAGCAGATGAGAGAGGCAAAGAGCTCCTGTCTGTGTATGGCAGGGGCTGGGGTGCCATGCCTGTACCATTTTTCTATTCTTTACAGTGCGGCAGCCATTTTGTATTATGCCACATCCTAGCAGTGGCCATTTTGTGTCGGGTTACCATACGCCCGGAATTCCCCAGACTTAACCGGAATACTGCCATCAGAAGTAGTGTCTGAGCGGAAGGCACTAAAATGCCAGGGGATATCTGGACGTATAGAAACCCTTATTGGCGATTTCCCTCAAAAACTTCCTCTCTTTTTTTTGCAAATTTGCCAAAGAAGCTCAACAACTTTGGGCGGGGAGGGGAAGCTCAACGAGCTTTCTGTCCAGATTTTCACTGTTTGAAACATGGCAACCCTAATTTTGTGCCCAGTGCCCGTGGCACTTTTGTAGTAGAAAAAGGAACTGTGCCTCCAAATAAAATTTTATTTTTATTTTTAGTGGATGGATTTGACTCTCTTCTCACACATTCCGTTGTCTTCCCCTCAGTGAGCGCATTAGCATGCGGCAGTCCAAAGTAGACAAGCTGTACGCAGGCCTGAAAGACCTCGCCGAGGAGAGGAGAGGCAAGCTGGACGAGAGACACAGGCTATTCCAGTTGAACCGCGAAGTGGATGACTTGGAGCAGTGGATTGCCGAAAGGGAAGTGGTGGCCGGGTCCCACGAGCTGGGACAGGATTACGAACATGTGACAGTAAGATGATCAGATGACTCTTCCCATTTTTTTCAGCTTTCCACAATTTGCAGTTATTTCGTTCCCCCCCCCCTGTATTTCGTTAGTATGCAAGGCAGTCTACAGGTAACATCCATGGTTGGAAAGGCCAGTTGGCCAAAGAGCAAGAAATGAAAACCAAAACTTGCATTCCACACTGTTACACACACACACACACACACACACACACACACACACACACACACAAAAGAGCTGGTGTGGTTAAGAGTGTTGGACTTGGACCTGGGAGATCAAGGTTCAATTCCCCTTTTAGCCATGACTGATATTTGGCCACTAACCAACACTCAGCCTAACCTACCGCAGAAAGTTGTTATGAGGACAAAATGGTGGCAGGGACCACGCACAGCACTTTAAGCTCCTTGGAGCTAGGTCATTTTACCCAGTACTTGTACGGGGAACAAAAAAAGGCCTTTTGTGGTGTGAGAAGCAATTTCTTTGACCCTTGCCGTTAAATTGTACAAAGTGTCGCAATCTGACAGGCAATGGGAATAGTCTTGATAATATGCATGTGTAAATAATAACAACAATTTATTACTTGTACCCTGCCCATCTGAATGGGTTACTCCAGCCACTCTGGCCAGCTTCCGACAGAATATAAAGGAACACAGCAAAACATCAGATATTGAAAGCTTTCTGATACAGGGCTGCCTTCAGATGTCTATGAAAGGCCATGTAATTATTTAGCTTTTTGACATCTGACGGGAGGGCATTCCACAGGGCAGGTGCAGCTACCAAGAAGGCCTTTTGCCAGGCTCCCTGTAACCTCACTTCTCACAGTGAAGGAACTGCCAGATGGCCCTCAGAGCTGGACCTCAGTGTCTGGGCTGGACAATGGGTGTGGAGATGCTCCTTCAGGTAAACAGGTGTACATCATTCACATAGACGCATGCACATACATACACATAGACACTAACATGCATATATTCCACATATGGTACAGTCCCGTGTTGCTGATGTCAGTCTCTTTTCGAACATTACTGATGCTCTAATGTATGGTCACCTGAGCAAGCTGAAAAGTGGCCTTCCACTTGATTTGGAGCCCGTTTCCTTAATGGCCTCTCTCTTTCCAGATGTTGCAAGAGCGATTCCGCGAATTTGCCCGGGACACCGGCAACATTGGGCAGGAGCGTGTGGACACCGTCAACCACATGGCTGATGAGCTCATCAACTCCGGACATTCTGATGCCGCCACCATCGCCGAGTGGAAGGACGGTCTCAACGAGGCCTGGGCTGACCTCCTGGAACTCATCGACACGAGAACGCAGATCCTCGCCGCCTCTTATGAACTGCACAAATTTTACCACGATGCCAAGGAGATCTTTGGCCGGATACAGGACAAACACAAGAAGCTGCCCGAGGAGCTTGGGAGGGACCAGAACACGGTGGAAACCTTGCAGAGGATGCATACAACGTTTGAACACGACATTCAGGCCTTAGGGACACAGGTGTGCATGCTGAGACAGTATTTTTAGCACAGCCCCCTTAATGCAGGGGATCTGCGTGGTTTCAGGTGGTCAAGAAAGAAGATTGTGCATTTTATATGGGTTGCCAGCAGCTCTCCTTTGTTTTCTGGTCTTCTAGGGTGGTCCCCCATGGCTGCCTACCAACCTCTATCTACTTTTAGCTACTCCTACCTACCTGCCTTCTTACAATTAGCTAAGGGGGTAGCACACATTGCCAGCTTCCTCCCCCGTAGTCTCAGTGCTGCCCTTGTGGAGCATGGCAGAGAGGAGGCCGCCCCTGCTGTTAGGGAGAATGAGACAGTGCTTCGGATGGCAGATGCTGGGAGTTGGGTAGTGGTGGTAAGGTGTTGGAGGGAACAGCTGTGCGTATGTGCCACCTAAGCTGGTTTGTCGCCCTCTGTTCCTGTGTTCAGGTAAGATTCATCAGTCAATCTGATTGGCTTCCGTACGTGGCATCGGGCTAGTGCCATCTTGTCCTTTGCCTCAGGCAGTAAAATGACTTGGGCTGGTTTTGGTAGCCCATATGTCTTGAAGCTTATCTTCGCAGTCATAAGGGCTAGGAACTTGGCGTTTGGTTCTTGTTTTGAAAGAAGAAGCCATGGTGGTCAGGGAGCTGTATTCTGTACCCACTGCCACAACCCTGCAGCATTGCTCATCTCCCAGGTTTTGCAGCCCTGGCTGTAATTCCATGGCAGGCCTTCCAACAATCGCGTTGGTTGATGGGTGTTCCTCTTTCTTCCCTCGCCAGGTAAGGCAACTGCAAGAAGATGCCGCCCGCCTCCAGTCTGCTTATGCTGGAGACAAGGCCGACGATATCCAAAGGCGCGAAAATGAGGTTTTGGAAGCGTGGAAGACCTTGCTTGATGCCTGCGAGGGACGCAGGGTCAGGCTAGTAGACACCGGGGACAAATTCCGCTTCTTCAGCATGGTCCGAGACCTCATGCTTTGGATGGAGGATGTCATTCGTCAGATCGAAGCCCAAGAGAAGCCTAGGTAATGTGCAGGGCCGGATGTAGGTTTGATGAGGCCCTAAGCTACTGAAGGTAATGGGGCCCTTTATATGTCCAGCTGTCCTTTGTCAACAACCAATTGCCACTGTTTTTTTGTGTTGAATATATGCTATGTGGTAATTTATGGGCCTAATCTGTATCTAAAGCCATTTGCACATGCAGAATGTAGGCACCCTATATATAGAAATGAGCAAACCAGTGATATCTTAGGGAGCAGGCTAGCAGGCGGGGCCCATTACTTACATCATAGGAGCCTACACAACACAAAACACTGTTGCTGTATGAAGTTTTTGTTTTATTTGTTTTTTATCTTATATTTTGGAAATGTACATCCAGGTGTTTTTTCTTTACATTTTTTTGGGGGGGGGCCAAGAGAGTGGGGCCCTAAGCTATAGCTTGTTTAGCTTATATGTAAATCCGGCACTGGTAATATGGAACAACAAGCCAAATGTTTCGTGCTAGGCCTCTCGCTGCGTCCGTGTGGCTGTTGCTGGTGAGGCCTACCAAGCATTCTTGAAGCATAATGTTGGGACTGAACTGGACTCAGGAGGCTTGAGTTCCGATCCGTTCTCAGCCAGCAACACACTTGGCTGCTAACTCTCCACCTCAGTCTTCCTGTCTGTAAAATGGTTATGAGCCCCACCTACGGGTGGAGGTGGCACAACTGAGGATCACAGGCTTACTGCCTCAGTGAGAACTAGGTTTCAGTTTCTGTTAGCCGTGGACCGCAAAAGCATTTAATAAACCGAGTGTGTGGCTTTCTGAACCAGCGACGTTTTGTTTCAGGGATGTTTCCTCCGTAGAATTGCTGATGAACAATCACCAGGGAATCAAAGCAGAAATAGATGCCCGTAACGACAGCTTTACGACTTGCATTGAGCTGGGCAAATCGTTGCTGGCGAGGAAACACTATGCGTCAGAAGAGGTACAGTGTGCTTGCTCTCTGCAACTATGCAGGAGTGGTGGGTAAGGATCACCGTTTCAGACCTAAGGACCATCTATATTAATTGAATCTAGGTTTTGTTATGTATCTTGACTTCACCAAAGCATTCCCTTCTGTTGACCCTACTGAATAGACTCTATCTATCCTGGTGATCTAATGTATCCTATTTTATTGATCTAATTTATCCTATCCCATCAATCTAATCTGTATCCTGACTTCCTAATATAATCGATCCCTTTTTATTACTCCATCCTAGCTATTGTGTACTGTCCTATCTAATATGTCATACCTATACTATTTTATTCTATCTAATTAATCCTACCGTTTCTATCTCTATCGCTCTGTCCCATCAAAAAAAAAAAAATTTCCTTCAGTAGCACCTTAAAGACCAACTTGGTTTTTATTTTGGTATGAGCTTTCGTGTGCATGCACACTTCTTCAGATACTGAAGAAGTATCTGAAGAAGTGTGCATGCACACGAAAGCTCATACCAAAATAAAAACCAAGTTGGTCTTTAAGGTGCTATTGAAGGACTTTTTTTATTTTGCTTTGACTCAGACCAACACGGCTACCTACCTGTAACTAGAGCTCTTTCCCATCTTATCTTAACTAATCAATTTACACACCAACTCTGCTCATACACGCTACTGAAGCATTCTTATTGTGCTCCTCCCCTCCTTCTCTTCCACAGACAAAACAAACCAGAGTCTATTGTCACATCATCCCAAACCAGGGCTCATGTTGTTTCCCCACCCCCACCCTCCCAACAAGCCCCCTCCCCTGCCAGACCCAGTGGACACTGTCCACCAGTGACAAGCAAGAAGTCTGGATGTGAAACACAGAGCCTGCTTTTCCTAACTTGCTCCCAGATGCCAGGTGCAGCTCTGTTAAAGTCAAATATAAGACAGAAAAAGAAGAAGAAGCCTGTAGTACAATGATAACGTTCCATTCTTTTTTTCCTGCCAGATCAAGGAAAAGCTATTGCAGCTCACAGAGAAGAGAAAAGAAATGATTGACAAATGGGAAGACAGATGGGAGTGGCTGAGACTGAGTAAGACCCTCCCTTTGTATGTCTTATTAGAGCAATGAGATCTCGTGCAGTATTTTTAAGCTAGCAGTCTTTCCTGAGTTTTGTCAGCATTTTTAAATATACGGCCAGGAGTGTATGCATTTGCCATTGTTGCAAAGCTGGCGATGTGAACACCGAAGACATATGGGAAGCACAAAGCCAGCCACTTAAAAGCCACCTTTGCAATTAAGCAGTATATAAATTAATAAACGACAACAATCATCATCATACAGAATGGGAGACTGAAACAAAGGGGCGTATCAGTAGGGTTAAGGGAACCCAAAGGCTTGCAGAGATACAACCAAGGGGGAGAACTGTAAGAGGAAAGAACCCAAAACAGCCAGTGTGTGGTGTGGGGTGTGGGCATGCTCAGAAGCCATAGAGTGCTAACTTGAGTGTTGGAGGAGTAGGAAAAAGTTGAAAGCCAGCACCCTCCGTATGGTGATGAATTCCAGCTCCCATCAGCCCCAGCCAGACTGTCCACTGGTCAAGGGTTGTTGGGTACCCAACAATAAATTGAGAGCTATAGGTTCTCCACCCCTGGTCTAGATACATGGAGTGTCCATTCAACGCAACATGGGACCTTAGGGTGAAGGACAGATCATTGATGAGTTCTGGCTTCCTTTGTCCACCATGGGCATGTCCCTGGGTGAAAATATATTGATGACTCTTTAGGACAGGCATGTCCAACAGGTAGATTGTGATCTACCAGTAGATCACTGGATGTCTGTGGTAGATCACTGCTAGATCACTGGCACCCCTAAAAAAAGCTCACCCAAAATTTTCCTCCTCCCTAAAAAAAGCTGAACTATGACCTGAAGCCCGAAACAAAAATGGGCCTCCTTCCCTCCTAAAAGAAGCTCAACAAGTTTGACCTAAACCCCAAAAAACAGGGCTTCCCTTCCTTAAAAAAACTCAACAGCTTTGACCTGAACTCCCCAAAAGGGGGTAGATCACTCCCAGTTTTTAACTCTGTGAGTAGATCACAGTCTCTTGGGAGTTGGCCACCCCTGCTTTAGGACATTCCCAAAGGATTGGTTTAGTACCGCCCTGATGAAACAGGGCCCCCAAGAGCTAGGAGAAAGGTGCCATGTCTTTAAGAGAGTGCCTGCCTTAAGAGGCTAGGCCTATCATTACACAGCGCTTGCCGGCCCTGAGTACCTGACGTTTCTGCCTTTCACTTAGTTTTGGAAGTGCACCAGTTTTCAAGGGACGCCAGCGTCGCCGAAGCCTGGCTGCTGGGGCAGGAGCCGTACCTGTCAAGCCGCGAGATCGGGCAAAGCGTGGACGAAGTGGAGAAGCTTATCAAGAGGCACGAAGCGTTCGAAAAGTCCGCTGCAACTTGGGACGAGAGATTTTCAGCGCTTGAAAGACTTACTACGGTGAGTCGCGGGAGCCATTTCAGGGACGCGTGCGCGCACGCACGATGGCTTTGTTCTAGCTCCAGTTACTGGGAGTCACAGAGCTAATACATTACAGAGGCCTCGGTCCAGTATACCTGAAGGAGCGTCTCCACCCCCATCATTCTGCCCGGACACTGAGGTCCAGCGCCGAGGGCCTTCTGGCAGTTCCCTCACTGCGAGAAGCCAAGTTACAGGGAACCAGGCAGAGGGCCTTCTCGGTAGTGGCACCTGCCCTGTGGAACGCCCTCCCACCAGATGTCAAAGAGAAAAACAACTACCAGACTTCTAGAAGACACATGAAGGCAGCCCTGTTTAGGGAAGCTTTTAATGTTTAACAGACTATAGTATTTTAATATTTTGTTGGAAGCCACCCAGAATAAATAATAAATTATTACAGTGGTACCTCGCAAGACAAATTTAATTCGTTCCGCGAGTCAATTCATTTTGTGAAAAATTCGTCTTGCACATCGCGGTTTCCCATAGGAATGCATTGAAATTTCTTTTTTTGCCCATAGGAACGCATTAATAAAATTTCAATGCATTCCTATGGGAAACCGTGATTCGCAAGACGAATTTTTCGCAAAATGAATTCGTCTTGTGAGTCACCATCAGATCGCAAGAAGCATTCATCTTGCGAAAAATTCGTCTTGCAGGGCATTCGTCTTACGAGGTACCACTGTATTGTTGTTGTTGTTGTTGTTGTTGTTGTTGTTGTTATACAGGTAAATTTTGATTCTGGTAGAAGTAAACTGAATGATTTCCTGTTTTCTGGGGGCAGGGGGGGATAGTTCAACTCCCCCCCCCCCCGAGCCAATCCAATCCAACAGCTAATCACGTTCTTGCAGGAGTGGCATGTTGAGGGAGCTAACAAGGAACTAAGATAGCCAATGTTTCTGAGAACGGAGGGACCCCTAAAGTTGCACTGTTTATTCTCTGCTCCCCAGTTGGAATTGTTGGAAGTACGTCGACAGCAAGAAGAGGAAGAGAGGAAGAGGCAGCCTCCTTCTCCGGAGCCAAGCCCCAAGACCGGAGAAGAGTCTCAGCAATGGTAAGTGGCAGGGCCGGATTTAGGCTTGATGAGGCTCTAAGCTACTGAAGGCAATGGGGCCCTTTATATGCCCAGATGTCCTTTATCAACAACAAATTGTCACTGTTTTTTTGTGTTGAATATATGCAATATGGTCATTTATGGACCTATTAGGTATCTAAAGCCATTTGCACATGTTGCCATGCAACCAGTCCATGCCAAATGTAGGCACCCTACATATTGAAATGAGCAAACCAGTGATATTTTAGGGAGCAGGCTAGCAGGTGGGGCCCATGACTTACATCATAGGAGCCTACGCAACACAAAACTCTGTTGCTGTTTGCAGGTTTTATTTTATTTGGTTTTTTTATCTTATATTTTGGAAATGTACATCCAGTGTTTTTTTCCTCTAAATTTTTTGGGGGGCCCTAAGAGAGTGGGGCCCTAAGCTATAGCTTGTTTAGCTTATATGTAAATCCGGCACTGGTAAGCGGCAACATTGGGTAGTCCAGAGAAGGTATCAGAAGTCTTTTTTTGGATTTCCTCTGTTGCAATCTTCCAAGGGCCAGAGGCAAAAGTGGGCAAGGAAACACACGCTCACACAGACCTCTCTATCCTCCACCCCAGGTATTCTTGGAGTTCAAGGACATGTTCCAGCCACGAAAAAAATACTCAGGGTACAATGCAGGGGGCAGTGAGGGGAGAGTTTGGCAGGCCAGGTATAGAGGCCATATTCAGCCCCTGGGTCTGAGGCTCCGCACGCCTGCTCTAAAGCAGGAAACTGAAAATGAAGAGCATATGTAGTTTCCTAGCTTTGCATGTGAGTTCAGAGCCAAGGCTTGTGAGCCCTGGAAGTTTTCCTCTTGGCTTGCAGGTCGTGGTTCATTTGGCCGTACAGCCAGGATGGGAGATGCAGAGGAGGGAATCAGCTTGCGCACAAGTTGATTTGTCTAGCGTTTGCTTCTGGCCAGGCTTATGTCCAATCAGCTACAGTGTTTCCCAGCCCCCAGATGTTTTTGGACTACATCTCCCATCATCCCTGACCTGCTAGCTAGGCATGATGGGAGTTGTAGTCCAATAACAGCTGAGGACCCACGTTTGAGAAACATAACTATAACCTATCAACACTGTTATGGTTTATGGGCACAACCCACATGCCATATGCCCTCCCTCCACATAAGGTCTGGATTGTGGCAACATGGGAACGGGCCTTTTCATTGGTGGCTCCCTGCTTGTGGAACGCCAGATGCCCTCATTATATATCCTTAGGCCAGCATTTCTCAACCGCTGTTCCGCGGCACAGTACTGTGCCGCGGGACGCTGGTTGGTGTGCCGGGAGACGCTGGCGACGAGAAGGGCGATTTGCTGCCCTGTCACGTGACTGGCGGCCGCCATTAGGGGCGCTGACCCGCCGGAAAGGAAGCCGGCCGGGTCACGACGGGGGCGGGGCGAGCGCAGCTCTCAACAGCCACCACCGCGGCTGTTTGTCTCGCTCTCGCTCCTCTTGCTGGCGGCGCCCGGGAGTTTTTTGGTCGGCGCGGGAGTGAGCGGCCTCTTCGGCAAGGAGTCCTGCAGAAGGTGAGGTGCTCTTCTTGCTAGCCCAGGGGTTGGCAACCCGCGGCTCCGGAGCCGCATGTGGGAGCCTCAAAAGGGAGCCTCACCAAGAAGCCCCAGCCCACACAGACAGGGACCGAACGGAGGTCGGTCCGTCGTTTGTTCCCTTCCGCTGCAGAAACTCCGCCGCCGGGGCTGCGCGCACGGGGAGAAGGCGGCGAGTGGCTCCGCCAAGGACATAATGCAGAACAGACCCGCAAAGGAACCCCTCAACAGTCTTTTGCCATTAAACTCCAACTTTTACACCATGCACTTTTTGCACCTGTGTGTGTAATGATTACGTCTCCCCTCCAAACTAAACTAAATATAGGGCGGCACAGAGTTGGTGTGCCGCGGGATTTTTTTTCATAGAACAAGTGTGCCGTGGCCCAAAAAAGGTTGAGAAACACTGCCTTAGGCAACAAGCAGAACCAGCTCTTTGGCCAGATAATTGTGGCCTCCTTCAGTGGGTAGGGTATTTTCATAATG
This sequence comes from Zootoca vivipara, assembly GCF_963506605.1. Lineage (NCBI taxonomy): Eukaryota > Metazoa > Chordata > Lepidosauria > Squamata > Lacertidae > Zootoca > Zootoca vivipara. Next base: position 108,992,553 of record NC_083278.1, read on the forward strand.
GTGATTTCTGCATATTTTGTTATATCCATCTAATTCTATTTCCCCATCTTTCATCACTTCAATGTGTATTATACTGTTGAATTTGCTTTAATACTGCCAGAGTTTTCAACTGTGCACAATTGTTTTCAATATACTCTACAAAAACTGTCCACTCCTCTTTCAATACCTGTTTTTCTTGCTCTCTTATTCTACTTGTTAGACCTGCTAACTGCATATTTTATCATCTTGAGTTGCCAGTCCTCCTTGCTAGGGACCTCCCTCACTTTCCATTTTTGGGCTAGCAAAATCCGAGCCACTGTTATTGCATACATAAGTTTTTCTGACTCCTGGGAACCTCTGCCTACACAATTCCTAACAGAAATGCTTCTGGGAGTGTTGGGGGGGGGAGTTATTTTGAACTTATTTTCATCTCATTATAAATCATTTTCCAATATTCTTTAACTTTTTTTGCATGCCCACCATATATGAAAAAGGTTCCTTCTACTTCTTTACATTTCCAACACAAATCCGGTTCTGCATTATGCATCTTAGCCAATCTACTCGGATTTAAATACCATCTATGGATCATTTTCATATAATTCTCTTTCAGTGTGTAGCATACAGTAAATTTCAAATCATTCTTCCAAAGTTTCTCCCAGAGGTTTGATTCTACATTGTACCCTATATCCATTGCCCAGTGGGTCATTGACGCTTTAACCAGCTCATATTTTGTTTCCTATTCCAATAATAATTTATACATTTTAGACAGTAGTTTTTCCTTATTCAGCAACAGCTGTCTTTCAAATTGTGAGCTTTGGTCCAAAAAGCCATTTTTTCTTATCTAATTTAAACATATCGTACTGTAACCAATCAGTAACTTTGCCCCTTACTTCTTCCATTGGTTTCAATCTGGGTTCACTCCCTGAGAGATCCAACAAGTCTCTATAGGACCCCTACCATATATTCATGTTTATTCTCTTGATTGTCATTGCTTTGGTTGGCGACAACCATGGGGGTGTTTTTCTTTCCAACAAATTTTTATATTTCTCCCAGACTATGTACAAATTTCTCCTAATGACATGGTTTATGAAACTTATATATATATTGGTTTTCCCATACCAGAGAAATGAATGCCAGCCAAATTCCATATAGTGGCCTTCCAGATCTAAAATATCTGCATCCTCCAATACGATCCATTCCCTTAGCCAACACAAGCAAGCTACCTCATAGTACAGTTGTCAGTCTGGCAGGGCAAAGCCCCCTCTTTCTTTTGTATCAGTCAAAATTTCATGTTTAATTTGTGGCTTTCCCCCCTGCTGGACAAATTTAGAAATATCTTTTTTCCATTCCTTGAGGCAACTTAGTTTATTAACGATCGGGATCGATTGGAATAAGAACATTTTAGGAAGCACATTCATTTTAATGGCTGAAATCCTACCTATCATAGGGAAAGCTTCATCCTTCCCCAAATCTCTTAACTCTTTTTAAATCTCTTTTCATAATTTAATATAACCATCTTGATATAAATTAAGATTTCTCACAGTCAGGCAGATCCCAAGATTTTTCACTCCCTTAACTATTTTTAAGCTACTCTCTGTTTCCCAAACCATTTTTGGTTGGCCACCCATGTTTCTGTATTTATTTTAAAGCTTTAAAATAGATTTTTCTGCTGTGTGTAATGCTAGTTTCAGCGCATGGGTTACCTAGTTATTGTCTCTGAGTTTTGTAAGAAGTCATAATACTAAGTTAATGAAATATAAACCCAGTGTCAGGTGGGCTCTAGGTAAAACACTCTCAGTTCATTGTGCACCAGTGAAATCCAACATGGCTGCCAAGGCACCCCCACAGGAAAGAAGTGTGTGCCCCCAGAATGTGTCACAGATGCTGGGCTTCTGCAGCTCTTCAGTGTGCCCGGATGCCCATGGCAATTGGCCTGGTCTACAGTGTTGCTCCTGTGCTTCTTTCCAATCACTTTCTCACTTTCTCTCTCTCTCTCTTTCCCAACAGGGACGGCACAAAAGGAGAGCAGGTATCCCAGAATGGTTTGCCACCAGACCAGGAATCTCCTCGGGTTAGTTACCGCTCCCAAACCTACCAAAACTACAAAAACTTTAGTGGCAGATGGACGGCTAGTGACCGGCCTCGTTCTGGACATTGAAAGACGCAAAGCGGTTTGCAGAAGGCCACGGGCTGCTTTTTCCTCCCCTGTTCCTCCTTGATTTGCCGGCCCTCCAAATTCCCTTTACTGCTTCTCTCCCACTGCAACCACACACCCCGCTGCATTCAGCTTGTGTTCAGTTGAGTCGCCATCACACCCAGCTTCTTGCTCCAGTGCCCATGTAGGCACCCTCTATTTCCTCAACTCTAAATCCTTTGAACGCCTTCAAGGTTCACCCCACCCCACCCCACCCTGGTTGCACTGCGACTGTCTCAATGATCTTTTGTTGTGAGTTTTTCGTTTTGTTAATAGCTTTTGAGATTTCTGCCGCTAAAGCCGCCCCGTTTGTGTGAGTAATTGAGATGTAATGAGATCTCATCGTTGTGGAAGACGAGAAATAGAGACCGACAGGTACGATGTCCCTAGCTATACTAACGGTTTTGAGCCAGGAAGCCAGCCGTGATATTGGCAAATGCCTTCGTGCGCACGATCCAGTCCTACAGACAGAAAGCAATCGGCAGGTGTGGATATGTAAACTGGGGGTGTGGAATTCAGGGTCAGGGAGAACCATCTGCACCAAAAGAGCAGGCGTGGGGAGCCTTTTTCATCCCAGGGGCCACACTACCCTCTGCACAACCTTATGAGGGCCGCATGCCCATGGTAAGCAGCCTGAGAGTTGAAAAGCAGGCAGGACCAGAGGGAGAAGTGGGTGGAGTAACAGATACAGCTGTTAGTACAGTGTGCTGGCTGCATCTCAGCCGTGCAAAAGTAAGACATTTCTCAACATGCATCCATAGTTCTCTGTCCTCTATCCAGGCAAGCAAGATTCGAGGCCAAACTCCAGCCAGGCAACAGCATTACAGGGCCACATTTTGGCTCTTAGGCCTGAGGTTCTCCACTCCTGACCTAGAAGTTAGTAAGTTGTTGAACATTCCAAGCAGTGTGAACCCAGGAACCGCCAATAAAGCTTAAACGGAAGGATGCTACAAAATTAGTAGTCAGTGTGATCTTACTGTCTCGGCAACTTGTTCCAGTGTTCCTCTTCCCTAGCCAGTGAGTTGGTTATTTGGTGCCTAAACCCCAATTGAAAACCACGGGACTCTCTTAGTCCTTTTAAAATAGGGCCTGGTGGGGGTGGGGAGAGAGAAATCCATGCAGATCATGTGAGGCTGAACACAGGACAACCCTCTTCACCTCAGGTGCAGGAGCAGGTCTTCTTCACAGCATCTTTTGGGCTGCCCTCCTGAACACAGTTACTAGGGAGCAAGCCTTCTTGCACTCAGTGGGATTTAATTTCCAAGGAGGCATGTTTAGGATTGCAATCCCCCCCCAAAAAAAAATTGCCAATGGGCCATTAAAACTGTGCAGTTTTAATAGTGTGAGCATCCCTTGTTCCTGTTGCTGGGACTATTTGTTTCCAGGTTTTCCCCTTTTCCAAGTAAGTTAAGCCCCGGGGGGAAGAGGGAACTTGAACATCTGCCTTCTCCATCCCTCCTATCATTGCCTCTGCAAGGCACATGTACGTCTACCGGGAAAGGAAGCCTCTTCATTTTGATATGCTCACCTGTCACGCACAGATAAAGAGGATGCTCGCTTTTCCCATGCACTAGCCAGCAACATTCTACCTGAGGCACATGGGGAGTGGGATGCGGCCCCCTTGATGCCCAGCTTGTTTTTCATCCCACAGCAGGGGTGGGGACACTTTCCATCCGAGAGCAACATTCCCTTCCGGGTGGGGAACAGAGGCACTTGCCAGCGGTGGGAGGAGCCAGAGGCTAAAGTGGGTGGGGCAATGAGTGAACATTTTACCTCTGCACAGTAGGCTAATTTCTATATTCTCTCTCACACACATACACACCTCTCTGCCCTCCACCCAGGGAAGCAAAAGGCATTGCCAGAGTTCAAGGACAAATTCCAGCTAGGCACCAACACTTGGTCATGCTGGGTCTAAGATTCTCCCCCCACCCTACTAGGCTGCAGAGGCAATGGCTCTTTCCATGACTTCAGCCCTTCGCATTCCTAGAAGTGTAAGGGGGGAAAAGGGGGGGAATAGGAAAACGTGTTAATAGTGAAGGGAAATAGAAGGTGCATCCTCCTTGTTTGTTTAATTATTCGATTTCTACCTCCACCTTTCCTCCAAAGTAGCATACATGATTCTCTTTCCCTTCCTCCCCTTTTAATCCTCCGAACAGCCCTTTGAGGTTGCACTAGGGGCTTATACCTTTAAGGCTGATTCATAGCCCATATCTGAAACCTCTGCTCACCGACTCTCAAACCAGGGGTGGAGAAACCTGTGTCTTCTGCAGATTTTGCTAGACTCTGCGTCCCATCGCTCCGACCATTGCCTGTGCTGGCTAAGGTTGACGATGGGAGCTGGAGTCTTAACAGCACCTTGGACAGCTGCAGGTTCACACACCCCTGTTCTCATGCCCCCCCCCCACGAAAGGAGAAGTGCAGGTTAGGGAAGAGGAAAGGAACCCTTAACAAGTGTGAATCTGCTATTACACGTTTCCGGTTTTATTACATTTGTATCCCACACAAGGAACTCAGCCTTGAGGTAGATTAGACTGAGAGGTACTACTCAGTTACCTTCTCGGTTGAGTGGGGATCTTAATTTGGGCTCCGTAGATCCAAGTGTCTACCCTCTAGCCCAGGCTTAGCCAGATGTTGTTGATCAACAGCTCCCACCATCCCTGATCATAGCAGGGGCTCATGGGAGTTTGAGCCCATCAGTATCTAGAGGGCACCACATTGACTACACCTGCTCTAGACACTTCCATTCTGTGTGAAGGTGGAGAACAGAGGGTGGTGACCATAGTATCAAATCACAGATTTTTGGGTGGTGGTAGGGTGGCAGATACGTCATCTGGGTACATTTATGCTACAAATTTAAACTGAATTAACAACATTCTTCTTTCCAAGGAATTCTGGAGAATGTAGTTCCGTGAGGGGCTAAGGCAGTAGTGGAGGCTGTAGCAGAGACTTTTTGGGATTTTTTTTGGGGGGGAGAGAGAATTAATGACAGTTGAATTGGTATCTACTGTGAGTCTATCTGCTGCTACTGTAGGAGGAGAAAGGTGAGGTGATTGAAGCCCGCAGTGAAACCCAGGGTTCACCTGGCAATCTTCACCTCTGAATTAGGACCATCAATCCACATGAAAAGACACATTGAAAGAGTAGAGAAATTCCACACTTTTAAAGAAGGGTAGGGTTGCCAGACTCAATAGAGGACAGGACTTCTGTGCCTTTAATTGCCCTGCTCTCTTTTGAGTCTGGAAACCTTAAAGAGAAACCAGCAGACCCTTTGTTTAATTTCCAAGTCTGGCAACCCTAAAGAAGGGGGAGAATCCTCTTTAACCTCCCTTGATTGTGGGCAGCGATAAAGATTGCTAAACATGCGCTCTGGGGTTGCAACTTCAAATTCAGTAATTTTGGACAAAGGTGGCATTAAGAAGACTTTGTTTACATAAACTTGGATTGTAGCATAGTCAACAGGTGGTTGCCTCAGCTGATAAAGGTAAAGAATAATTGGCCTTTGTTAGACTTCTCCAAATTTATTTGTAGTTTTGCCCATTTTTCAATATGGCTTTGGTTTCCTCCCATGAAGAATTTCTGCTGCAATCTTTACCACCTGTATAAGGGTTAGTTAGTTAGTTATTAACCTTTATAGTTAGCAAACCACACCTGATAAATATGGATTCCCTTTGCTGAGCCTCCCGAGTCTACATTAAGGTGTACCGGTTATCAGTTTAGCTTCTCAAAGTGTACCTGGCAACATTTGTGAGGAGTGAAAAGGCTAGGATTTTATTCTTCCATGCAACCATGTCTTTCTTCATTATCATACATGTCTCTCTCTCTCTCTCCCCCCACCCCCGGTCAGGATATCACCATATAACTTCGTAATTAATGCTCTTTAGATTTCCTCATAGCAATGTGTTGACATGTTTTGGTGCTTCCCTTACACCAGTTCTAGGTTGCTGCCCCTCAAAGTGCATTAAACCCCGCAGGAACCAGAGGTGCCTTTTTGACCCTTGGCCAGGCAAAGGGACTGTTCCAAACCTGTTCTATCCTGTAGCCAAAAATGCCTAAGGGGTGCTCAGTTTCCTCATATAATGGCAACATAGAGCTCTAGCATTCAGGGAAAAACCGGAGGAAAAGATGCCTCAAACCTGAATCCCAGGCAGCAAAAGGACACTGCAGTCCTCTCTGTTAATAGCTGCCTCAATTTTTTGGGTTCCGAATAATTGTGGCATTTCACAGAAGAATGTGTGGGTTGTCATTCCCTTACGCAGCTCCCTTGATTCCTCATCTAATAGTACAGAGGCTCAAGGAGGTGGAAGATTGAATGTAGACCTTGATTCATGCACTTTGAAAAGCAAACTCGGGGGAGCGGGGATGAGTTTCATGTTGCGTCCCTCGCTGCTGTGTTGCATCTTACAGTCAGGATTTAAATACCTCAAGAATCAGCTAACCACTCAGCTGACTTGCAGTTAACCTTCCAATGATGACAACGTCTATTCATAACATGCTTGTGTTTATCTGTTGTTGTTGTTGTTGTTAACCATTGTCACCCATGGTGTTTTGTCTGCATGCTCAAAGCATGTTACCATTAAAGTTTTGTTTAGCTCTTATTCTTTCCCCCCCCGTGTCACCATGCACCATTTGCATACATGCTTGTTATTATTGTTGTTGTTATTATTATTATTCTGTTCATTGCGGAAACCTTTTCTGAAAGCAGGCTGCAAAAATACTGAAAAGCAACTCGACAGCTTTGTTCATAATCTTAACAAGATGGCCGTGCTGCAGCGAGCTAAAGCCAAATCCACAGCAGTCTTCGCTTGCATGAGCACAAGTGCCTTCCCTATGCTTTTTCCCCTAGTCTCTGCCAGCACAGGCCATAGCTGCCAAGTCTCCCGTATTCCACAGGAAAACTCTGTTTTTCCAGCTGTTCCTAGCTGAAAAAACAGATTTTTTTGTTTTCCCCCGGTTTATTCTGGCGCGGCGGGCATTTTGAAACTGGGCGGAGCATGCCCAGAAGTGACTTTTGATGCTGCTCTGCCCAGTTCCAAAATGGCTGCAGTGCGACTTCTGGCGCGGCGGCCATTTTGGAACTGGGCAAAGCAGCATCAAAAGTCACTTCTGGGCATGCTCCGCCCAGTTCCAAAATGGCGGCAGTGCTACTTCCGGTCTGCTACTTCCGGCCCGGTCCCTTATTTCTCCGACAGCAACTTGGCAGGTATGGCACAGGCAAGCAAGCCCTGGGAAACCCAGGAGCCGGATGAGCAGCCATGGAAGTTGCCAGAAACAGGCAAGAATACAGAGGCTGTGTGTCTGGCTCTCAGGTTTCCCTCGGACTTGACCCACCTGTACTGCTGGGAAGGTGGCATTACCACAATGTAATATTGGCGGCCTGGTTTGCATATAGAGTTGATTCTCCACTCCACAAAATTCCTTTATTTTTCCCAGTTGGTGGAATCTGAACAGGGGAGCTTCCACCAGTGGAGCCTGGTCCTTTTTGGTAAATCGGGCACTGCCCCACCAACCTCGGTCTGCCCTCCTTGTGCCACCACCAATTGCCCTACTAGTTGCAGCTAGGCCAACAGGGCGGAACTGCATGTCACCTTCCTTGTGGGAGCCGCCCAGAGTGGCTGGGGAGTCTCAGCCAGGTGGGCAGGGTATAAATAATTTATTATTATTATCATTATCATTATCATTATCATTCCTTCTCTCCTTCCTCAGTGCTGCACTTGTAAAAGGAAGAGGAGGACAAAAGTAGAATTAGCTGGCTCTTGACTCCCATTGGCTCTGGCTATGCCTGTCTTGGGCTCTGGGTCCACCTTCTGTTGATCTCCCCACTTTCTGCCCTGCCAGTACCAAGGGGCACCAGCCCCTGCTGGCTCCCACAAGTCTCTCTTTTTACATTCCCTGCTCTAATGCAGTATATTCTCTGCCAGCCTTTCCCAACCATTGTGCCTGCCAGATCACTTGGACTATGACTCCCATCAGCCCTAGTCAGCATGGCGATGGTCCGAACCATCTGGAGGGCACCAGGTTGGGAAAGCATGCTCTATACCTAGAGACCTCTGACTTAACGTCTCTTGCCCATTCATTCAAAACCTCCAAAGAAGCGAATTCAAGTGTCTCTACCACGGAAACTCTTGTTCCATTGTTTGATTTCTCTTTTACTAATCCTAGGAAGTTCCCCCTAATTTTTGAGGAAAGCCTGCTTTCTCCGGATTTCTCATCCCCAAGTGAGAGTAATCATAAAAAAACCCCACAAAACTAAGAGTTAACATGGGGGGGAGGGGAGTTACGCACATTTAATTTAGTTCAGGATTTGGGTTCCCTCCTGGGACAATAAGTTATTTCAAAAGAGGCGGGGTTGATACTGTGCCAGCAAAACTTGACCATTGGAGCCTGAACTGGTTCTTGGTTCAAAGGATTGGGGCTGTAAAAATAAAATAAAAAAGGCTCTGGGTAGCTTGCAGTGCAATCCTGTAAAGGTCTACTCAGAAGTAAGCCCCATGGAGTCCACTAGTTCCTATTTCCATATAAGAGAGTATAGGACTGCAGCCTTAGAAAAGAGCAGAATCTGATGCATATTTATCCAGCTGTAAATCCCATTGTTCCCCGTGAAGTTGAGTTCACTAGGAGTAGGATTGTGGCTGAATGCTGGGAGGGAATGGGTGCACTGAGCCTCCCAAAGGAGGGAGTTTCAAACTCGGGTGCCACTACCGAGAAGGCCCATGGATGACTGGAGGCCTTTAGCATTTGGCCAACATACTGGAATGGGAGTCAATGGTACCAGCCACCTTTCCCAAGGATCAGCCCAAACAGTTGTAGCAAAAGTGGAAGATGTACAGCTTGCTGCGTAATAATTCTGCTGCTTCTGAATTGTCTGAATCCTGGCTGGAGCAGCAAAAGTGTCTTAATTACTGTGTCCTTGGCGAATCCTTGCTTGTCCTCAATGTAAAATATATAATTATTTATTTTCTTTTAAAATGGCGCATAGTGTTTGTAATCTACTACTAGAGCATTGAGCGGTGCTGGGCTTTAGTAACTTGCTAATAACCACAATCCCCCTACACTCCTCCGTGGGCTGCTACCAGTGGCTTTTCTGCAGCACAGAATTCCAAGTCCCGACTCCTTTAATCAATGTTCTCCGTCCCGCCTGGGACAGAGCCACTGTTGCGAAAGATTAAAGTTTCAGGATTCCGGTTGTAAATGATTTGGGTGATGAAATGGCTGCTGAAGACTTCAAGGATCTGCCCAGCCAGAGCTGGCCCCACTAGGCATCTCAGTTACAGTACAGCAGGCAACGAGACCGGCAAGGCGAGAGAGAGATGGCCAAGGCCTTGGTTCTGTCTTTGTCTTGGGGGTAAATAGACGTGTGGAGTTGAGTGGTTGTAGTGTTTTCCTGGCTCCTTTAACACCCAATCCGATCCACCTGATTCCAAAGTCCGACGATAAGAGACTTTGAGAGTAATTAACGTTTTAACTGTCAACCCTGCCTCGTTCCACCTTCCTCTCCCCTCTAAACCTGCCTGTCTTTGACGATCCAAGTTCTTCTAACTAGGACGGGGGACGTGATGAAATTGCATGCTGCCTTTGGATACCCCCCACCAATTTCTGCATGTTGTCTTCTGATTATGTTGTCACCTTGGGGGTGGCTGTGCTGGAGTGGGGGAATTTGCAGGTGGGTTCGGGTCACATCGGGGTGCTTCTGTGAATGCCGTTAGCAGTACTCTTTTCACTGGCTTAATGCATCAATAGGGTTACTGTACAGTAACGTTATAGATGCATTGAAAGGCAGCTTACGTGAATCAGTTGGATTTCCCTTCCTTTTTTTACGACCTTTCTGAACAAACGTGAGATTCTTACTGTTGCAATATTGGAACAGTCGAAAACGCTTGCAGTTGACGAGTGCGGCCACAATCCTGGGCCCAGTTTCTTGCTCCCAGTTATGGAACGGCAAAGAATTGCGTCCTCTATAGCCTCCTAATAGAGAAGTCCTTGTTGCATGTGCAGTTTGCCTTTGGCTCAGTCATGGCACTTTAAGGACTTGATCAGCAAAGCCAAGAGCGGTAAAACTCTCACAGATGGGTTACCCTCTCCCTTTCTCCTGTTCCTTTTTACCTCTATCAATTGGGTACTAATCTAATGATACCGTTCTAATTCCTCCAGCCCTCTGTTTCTTCAATGGGGAGGGGGGTGAGCGTAGTTTTACTGGAACCCCCGAGGCTTTTGTACACAGCGTGGGGCCAAGCCTTGCAAACAGAACATTTAAGATGTTCTTTGGTCAAACGGGGAAAGTGCTGCGTGCAACAGCCTTGCCGCCAGACAGAGGCTTACGTGTCCCGCTCTTGTTTCTTAGATGGGAGAGTCGAGGGAAGCCAACGAAATGGTCAACGGAGCAGCAGACCAGAGGACAAGCTCCAAAGAGACGAGTCCCGTTCCTTCGCCCACGGCCGACCGCAAAGCCAAGGCTGGCCTCCAGGCCCAGACAGCCGCCACCCTCCCAGCCAAAACGCAAGAAGCGCCTTCCACTCTGCTGGAGGGCTTCTTGCATCGCAAACACGAATGGGAGTCACACAACAAGAAGGCTTCAAACAGGTTTGTTAGGTTCGCTCCGTGCTTTTCCACCACCTCTGGAGGATCCCCAGAGCTCCAGTATGCTATTCCTTCATTGTATGCAGGGGGGGGGGTCATTGCCGCCTCATCACTGGATTCCCCCCCCCCCCGAGATTCCCCTTTATCCTTCCCCCACCCCTATTTCCTTATTTCCTACCAAGCTCTTGTTATAGTCTGTCACCACTAAGGCTTCTGGTCCCAGACCCCCCGGTTCCCAATACCATTCTTACTTGCTCAAAGGGCGAGGGCTGCCCCCTCCAAATTCCTTTTCTCCTCTCCTCTTCCTTTGGACGCTGCTTTAGAGGGCTCTGTCCCGCTCTGCACTGTGGCCAGGCTCCACGGGGGTGTAGGACAAGGTGAGGTTCGAGCTGGAGGCAGGGTTCAGGCTGTGCTCGGGGGAGCCCAGGCCCCTGAAGTCGCCCCAGCAAGGAACGAGCTGAAACGAGGGGCTGTACCCCTGCTCACTCCGCCCGCCAGCACCCCCTGTTCCGCATGCAACTACTAAGCTTGCTACTCCCCTTCCCAACCCTGTTTCTCTTTTCTGTTCCACGGTCTCACTTTGCGCCCCTGTTTTCACCGCCACCCCATGCCTGTGCCTCCTCACCTCTCCTTCTGTGCAACCTCCCTTGCACACAGACCACCACCATCGCCCCCACGGAAATCTCCTGCGTCTTCCTCCTCCCATATATTGCAACTTCTGAGTATCCACCTCATGGTCCCTGTTCCTGCTTCCTGCTCATTCTGCAAGCAGGGTGGAATGCGTCCCCAAAATCCCTCTGCTCTCCTGCATTTCTCGGCTTTCCTCTTTCTGACTCTTCCCGAAGCGAAGGGATTTCCTCCCTTAGCATTTTCACTTCCTCTCTGCGTGGCTGAAAGGAGAGGGGTGACCTCCAGCCACCCTGTCCTGATTTATTGCAGTGTCCCTCCTGCAAAGACTTACACAGACAGGGGAGCATTGCAGATTCCTGCTCACAAGGATTCACAGCCAAACTCAAAATGCCTCAAGGATTTTTGTTGTCAGGCGGCACACGCATAATATAAATAAGCTGAATTTATTTATCTGTTTTGATAGATTTGATTTTGGTCCCGTTCTATCTCAGACGCTTACTCTCCCCCCCCCCTTGGTTTTGCTGGCTATTTTCATCTTCAAATGTAGAGGTTTTAACTGGATTGGTGGTTTTCATTGCATCCTGTTAGTTCCATAACAGAATCCTTTTCGGATCGAAAAAGGCAAGATAGAAATAACCATGTAAACAATGCTGAATAAATTATGCATCCAAGTTGATAGCTTTCAGACTTGACAGCTTCCCCTCTGAAAACACTCAGCATGTTTACTTCCAAATACTGCTGATACTTATCTACCCTCTCTCAAAATGTCAGCGGTGGGTACAGCAATATAGAAACATTTTAGAAAACCATTAGGCGCAGCACATAAAATCATTAAAAGGCAAAACCCCTAATGGCATAGCATTGAGAAATCTCTTCTGTTTTGCAGACAACCTGTTCTCTCTGTCTCCCTCTCCCTTTTATAACAGAGCTGTGTCATGCAAACTCCATGTTTTATCTTCTCGCAGCAAAAGAGCTTTGATTTGCTTATGCAGTGCTACAGCATTAGAAAAGCAAGGAAGAAGCTGCGCTTATCCGTGACGGCGGCCTTAATGCTTCCCTTGTTATTTCATTTGTCTCCCAAGATCCTGGCATAACGTCTACTGTGTTATTAACAAGCAAGACATGGGCTTTTACAAAGATGCCAAGGCCGCTTCCTCGGGCATCCCCTACCACAACGAGATCCCCGTCAGCTTGAAAGAAGCGGCATGCGAAGTGGCGGTTGAATACAAGAAGAAAAAGCATGTGTTCAAGCTAAGGTAAGGCACCTCTTTCTGCGGGAGAAGGGACGGGGGAGAGAGAGAGACTTTTCCTTTTCCCCACAGAGATGGGAACTGATAGTTCCCAGGCTCCCTGCACCAGTGGTTTGCAGACATTATCCACACCCACCGATCTTCCGAGCAACTGCATTCACAGCATAACCCCTGGGTGCTGCAGATGACATGGCCCTCTAGAAATGTCCTGAGATCAGTTCATAGGGGATATCTGGGTTGGGCCTTGTTCTTTCCCTTTAATTCCTCTCTTAAGGACTTTAGAATCAGAATCGTAGAGTTAGAAGGGACCTTGGGGATCATCTAGTTCAGGCACCCCCAAACTGCAGCCCTCCAGATGTTTTGGCCTACAACTCCCATGATCCTTAGCTAACAGGACCAGTGGTTGGGGAAGATGGGAATTGTAGTCCAAAACATCTGGAGGGCCGAAGTTTGGGGATGCCTGATCTAATTCAACCCCCTGCAATACAGGACTATGCAACTGTCCTGTACGGGGATCGAACCTGCAACCTTGGTGTTAGCAGCAATACATTCTAACTGACTGACGTATCCAGGCTAAAGATCCTGACTGCTAGATCAGGCTGAAGACCCATCTAGCCCAGCATCCTGTTCTCACAGTTGACCAAAGAGATGGCTATCTCCCCACTTGTGATTCCCAACAGTTGTTATTCAGAGGCCTACTGCCTCCAACAGTGGACCTACTCAGAAAACATTCTCTTCCAAAACTTGATAGGCTTGGTAAACCCTTGAATTGTTTTGTTAGTGTATATCTACCTTTCTCAACCTTGGGTCCCCATAGGTCGCTGGACCGCAACTCCCATCATCCCTCACCTGCAGGACCAGTGGTCAGGGATGATGGGAGTTGTGGTCCAACAACATCTAGGGACCCAAGGGTGAGAAAGGCTGGCGTATATGGCTCTGGAATAGGACCTTGCTTTCCCCCCTGTCATCCCATGTTACCATGAAGATGTTACAAAGCTGCAAAGGACTGCAACCAGCAAATAGATTCAAGGTCCCAGAGTCGCCAGGATCCCCTTTGCAATAGAACAAAAAGAGATTGCAAAAGGATCTCTTTTGGAAGGGCTTTGAAATGGCAAATGCAACTCAGTGTAAGGTAGCAAAGTAATATACACCTTCTCGGTGGTGGCGCCTGCCCTGTGGAACGCCCTCCCAACAGATGTCAAAGAGGAAAACAACTACCAGACTTTTAGAAGACATCTGAAGGCAGCCCTGTTCAGGGAGGCTTTTAATGTTTAATAGATTATTGTGTTTTATTTTTCTGTTGGAAGCCACCCAGAGTGGCTGGGGAAACCCAGCCAGATGGGCGGGGTATAAATAATAAATTATTATTATTATTATTATTATTACTACTACACCGGGGCAAAAAAACCTCATGTGGATGCTGCTTGTGGGCTTCCTCAGCATGACCCGTGGTGTCCCTTCCAACTCTCCAATTCCATGATTCTATGATCTATTATCTTTAGCATCCCCACCACACCAGCCACTGGTTTGTGCCTTCAGCACCAGTACCTTTCGGGTCCTCGTTCTCCCCCTGCCCTCACCGTTTGGCTTTCCGAGCACAGACAGCAGTGTCGAAAATGGTGCTTCAGTGTCGAAAATGGTTCAGCATTACCTTAGCCCTAAGAAGACAAGGCAAAGCAAGGAAGCCTTATCTAAGCAGTTCACAAAAGCAGGGCAGAGCAACAGAGAGGCGCCCAACCCATAAGGGGGGGGGGAATTGACGCTTTCAGAAATTGTGAAGGTTCTTCATTGAAGCCAAAGAGAGTCCGAATGAGCAAGTATTTGTAGTTCTTGCATCCCATCACGTTCCCCTGCTGAATTGGAGCACAACATAAATGAACCCCTGTGTTGCAGACTTCAAACCATGATCCAAAAGAGGCAACACGTAGACCGACGAGTAAAGGGCAAAATATATGTCTTCATAAACTGCAGCGAAGCAATAGTCAGCTGTACAATCTATGTATCTAAATTCATCCGGTGAGACAGTGGTCTGGATAATCACACTGTTTTGACGTAGTCTTCTACTAGACTTCTTTTGGATCAGAATTGGAGCACAACGGCATTGGGACCCCCAATCAGCCCAGAATAAATGTGAAAGGTCCTCTGATGAGCACCTAATATTTGTTCCACTCTTTCAAGGAATTCAACATGCATCATCATATATAATTTTATTTTATAATGTGTAATTTTAAAACCGCTGGTTTTAATTTGGAAAAATGTTAGGCTAACTTTTAAAAAAAAACAACTGATTTTATCAGTAATTTTAATGTGTATTTTATACTTTATGTAAACCACTTAGAGGTTTTGGTGATTAAGAGGTATATAAATCTTGTTAAATACATTTCAAGGGGAAGTAAAAATGTAAAAAATGAACAGTCCAGCCTCAGACATTCTAGTTCTGCACCAAGAAACCACCCCTGCCAGGTATGAGCGGAATAGATTTGTGCAAATTGGGAACAATTGCGTAATTTATCCCACAAGTCTTGCTGTTTTGCATGATTTATTCTGGATTTGTTCATCCAGAAGAGGAACTAGGAACACTGCAATGTACTGAAGCCTTACTCTCAAATTCCGAAGTGCTCAGTCACTGTTGCCCATGCACTTGAAAATACACCTTCAGAATCGTACAGTCTAGAACTGTACAAGTCCAGTTCACACGCAGTGCTAAACCATAGTTTAGCATTGCGTAGATGAGCCTGAACAAATTCAGTCAAAGCGTTGGACTTGTGCACTCCCCCATCTCCTCCCACCAGTCTGCTCTGGATCTCGACTCCCATCAGCTCTTGCCACCATGGACAATGGTCAGGGAGGGCCACCAGTTCCCCCCACCCCGGTGATCATAGGGTTATGTGCAAACATGACCAACCATCTTTTTAAAAAAATGAAAAAAAGAAGAATCTGGGGTTCACAGGAAGTTGAATTCTGCACAAAGCACCACCTTGTGTTCTTTCTCAGTGTGTTCCAAGCCACAATCATGTAGGTGGAGCTTAAAAAAAGAAAGCAGTCTTCAGGCAGTGACAAAACACTGCAAATACAGGAGTGGGGGAGGCTGGTTTGTAAGAACAGAGAAAGCCACAACAATTGAAAGCAAGTCTTGGATTCTCCAAACATCCATGTCCTTCTGCCAAGTGCACAAATGTATAAACCGTTTGGAGGACCAACATCTCCCACAGGGACCTATCTGCCCACTGGGAGAGGACCATCTCTATGTCCTGCTGCCACTAGATGCCTGGCTGGTGGTGAGGTGAGAGAAAATCTTCTTCACTGTGGTGCCCAGGTTTTGGAACTCCTGCCGGAAGGATCCGCTTAACCATCCCTTGCCCGTTGGCTGTACTGGCCAACACTGGTGGGAGTTGTAGTCCCAGACATCTGGAGGGAACCAGGTTGGGGGAGACTGTTATAAGAGGCCCTTGGTGGGCTTCCTAGAGACATCTTATTCGCTACTATGGGAAATGGATGCTGGACCACATAGGCCAATGTCCAGATGTTTGGGACCATAACTCCCATCGTCCCTGGCCATTGGCCATGTTGGTTGCAGATGATGGGAAGTGGAGGCCACAATGTGGAGGCCACTACCTCGGTTTCCCCAACAGGCTCTTTTTATGTCCTTACTCAGGGGTAAACAAGCACATGAACTTTTCTCAGGCTGTGGTGTTATAGAGAGCAGTGCCTTGTAGGATCTTTCTGCAGAGTTCCAAAAATAATGCAGGAAGCATGTTGCATTTGCTTTCCTGGGACTGCCACAGTTGCCCAGCCTTGTGTGGCAGCTGGCATGCCAAAGGCAGTGGCAGGGCTCCACCCCCCAAATGGGAACACATGTGCCCCATTGGGATGGAGCACACAAGGACATGTCGGGATACGCACGGTGCCTCTAAAACTGGGGTGGGCAGTATGTCACCAACAATGAGCCTTTCGTGGGGTTACTGGTACAAAAAGAACGAGGTCCGCAGTTCCTGTTGCTCCCAATTGGTTGGCAAGAGCACCTTCTTTATCCTGATGTTGTCGTTCTGAATTTCAGGTTAACTGACGGCAATGAGTACCTCTTCCAAGCCAAAGACGATGTAAGTTTCTGTCCCTTGTTGGGTTCTTCTTCTTTTTCTAAAGTCATGTTGGTGCTACTGGTGTTCTGCTGTCACTGTCATCTCCTGAAGCCGCATTCTTCATAAAGCGATAGGACACCAAATCAGACAACTGGTCCATCAAACTCACTACTGTTGATACTGCTTGGCATTCCAGGGAAGGGGCCTCTTCCTGGCCCTCCCTGGAAATGCCAAAGATTGAACCCAGGACCTTTTGCATGCAAATTATGTGTGTTGAGCTGCAGCCCTTCCCCTTTTGATTTAATAATAATAAGAATGATAATAATAATTTTATTATTTATACCCCACCCATTTGACTAGATTTCCCCAGCCACTCTGGGCAGCTTCCAGGGAAATATAAAAACAATAAAATGCCAAGCATTAAAAACTTCCCAGTACAATGTTTACTGAAGTGTTTTCCAAACTTGTGGCTCCAGCTGTCTTTGGACTACCATTTCCCACCATTTCCGACCACTGGACCTGCTAGCTACGGATGATGGGAGTTGTAGTCCAGGAAGAGCTGAAGACCTAAATTTGGGAAACCCTGGTCTGCTGGCTGGCAGGCACCTTCACTCTCAGCATATGTGTGATGGCATCGCAACGCTAGACAGCTTTTGAATTTTTGCTGTCTCTGTTGTGATGGGCACACACATTTCAGGGGGAGCTTGCAGAATTTTTGAGGTGATGGGAGTGGGGGCACGTACTCTAAGCTCTACAGTCTTCACTGACCTTTATTCCAAGGTAACCTTCTGGCGGTTCCCTCGCTACGAGAAGCTAAGTTACAGGGAACCAGGCAGAGGGCCTTCTCGGTAGTGGCACCCACCCTGTGGAATGCCCTCCCACCAGAGGTCAAAGAGAACAACAATTACCAGACCTTTAGAAGGCATCTTAAGGCAGCCCTGTTTAGGGAAGCTTTTAATGTTTGATGGATTTCTGTATTTTAATGTTTTGTCGGAAGCCGCCCAGAGTGGCTGGGGGAACCCGGCCAGATGGGCGGGGTATAAATAATATATTATTATTATTATTATTATTATTATTATTATTATTATTATTATTATTATTATTATTAACCCCTGGGTAAATCTCAGGCAGCCCTGGAGTCTCTTGGAGGTTGGAGTGGTGTGCTGTTTAAAATGTATGGTGTGAAAGTTGCCTTAGTTGACCAGAATCCCTTAAGCCAGTGGTTTTCAACCAGTGTGCCGTGGCACCCTGAGGTGCGTTCAGTGATGGTCAGGAGTGCCGCGAGCAACACTGGCCTCTGTCCCTCTTTCCTTTCCTTTCCTTTCCTTTCCTTTCCTTTCCTTTCCTTCCCTCCCTCCTCCTATGCCCTCTTGTGTGTCCGTTTGTTGCAGCAGCCCTGGCTACAACCTCCCCAGGTGAATGGTGCCTCTGGGACTGGCCAGGGGGTGCTGGTTGCCTGGAGCTGAGGCAGCCGTGGAGTAAGCAAGCAAGTGGGCGAGGGAGCCCAGATGGCCAGTCCGCCAGCACTTGCTGTTGGGAATGGACAGACAAGTGGGAGGCCAGGCAGGCAGGCAGGCAGGCGCTGCACTGGCCTTTCTTTTGCTTGCTATGTGTAAGGCCTGCCTGAGAGCTGAGTGCCCAGTGCTGAAGGGGGGCTTTTCCACCATGCAAACCCATTCACCTTTGGCCAGTCTCTGTTGGGCCACTAAGACTGGGGGCATCCTCTTCCCAGGCTGCTTTGGGACAGTGTGAAGGGGCAACTCTCTTTCGGGTGGGGTGGCTCAGAGACCAGGGGCAGCAGCAGCGGCTGCCCAGAGGACTCCCAAGGAGAGGGGAACGGAGGCTGAGGGAACACTCCACAAGGGAGGGTGTTCGAAAAAGGGTGAGAGGCTTCCAGCTCTGCAGGCAAGGGGTGACGTAACTGGGATCCTGAGCCCCACAGGGGTGCAGCAGGAACATTGTAGACTGGTACCTTGGTTTTCAAACGTAATCTGTTCCGGAAGACCGTTCGACTTCGGAAACTTTCGAAAAGCGAGACGCAAAGGGCAGTCTGCAAATTCAATAGAGAAAATTGAGGGGGGGGGACTTGGCGGAAGCCATTTGACTTCTGAGGTGCGATCAAAAATGGAAGTATTTACGTCCGGGTTTTCGCCGTTCGAAAACCAAAACGTTCGGCAACAGAGACTTTCGAAAATCGAGGTACCACTGTAGTTGGTTAAGGGAGCCATGGGCACAAAAAGGTTGAGAATTTCTGGCTTAAGCTATTTATTTTCAAAGTGTGGGAAGACCTGCAGCTCCTTGAAATCTCTCTTTTTAAACACCTTCCTGTCGTTCCCCCCCCCCCCAGGAGGAAATGAACGCATGGATCCAGGCCATTGCCTCTGCGATCTCGGACAAAACTGAGTTGTCCACAAGCACACACAGCACCCCAGCGACGAGCCGCGCCCAGACCCTGCCAGCCAGTGTGACAATAACCAGCGAGTCCAGTCCTGGCAAGCGGGAGAAAGAGAAAGAGAAAGACAAAGAGAAGAGATTCAGCCTTTTTGGGAAAAAGAAGTGAACTCCCTCCTCTCTTGTACACGCTGCACCTCTCTCGACCGTTCCAGTGGAATTCCAGCATGCAAGCTCAGAACCAATACATTACTCTCTGTGCCTAATGTTCCTCAATGTGATTTAATTTTTTTTTTAAATTTTTTATTTATAGAGCATTTAAACAAAACAAAAAAATACACAAAAAGATTCTAAAGTTACAAATACGTCTTGAGGTGCATTGGGCAGTTTCTGAGTAAAAGAGAAGAGCCAGGGTTTGTTTTGTTTTGTTTTTCCTTTCGTTGTTTTCCTTCCTTTTCTTTCTCTGGTTTTTTCTTTCTTTCTTTCCTCCCCCCCCCCTTTTTAACAAGGTTAATGTAGATTAGATCTTTTACTATTTAAACTGTTCCTCGATTTTTTGAGGCTGTCTGGAAAAACAACAGTGCCCCCCTGCCCCCACCCCGTCCCACCCCATCATTATTTTAGTGTTATTGGAATACAAGGTGCTTGCAAAGTTCCTAAGCCCACACAGACAGACACACAGAAACATACACACACACACACACACTCCCCCCCCCTCTTCCATCTGGGGTGGTTGCACTGAGCCTTGGCTACTCGGTTCTCCCCACTGCGGATCTAACCCTGGTAAATGAAATGGTGGCATATTCTCTTCTACCGCGACAAAGAGTGCAGCTCCACATTTAACCTACAGGCCAAAACCATTTCTTATATCCGGGCATCTTGTTTATGTGAACTTAAACATGGACGTGATGCTTTCTTCCCCCCACCCCCGCCAAAACCCCACATGTGGCAACGACAGTTAAGAATGTTGGTATTGGGAAAAAAAGAAAGAAAGACTTAGCATACTGATAACGGTTTTAAATAATCTGTAATTTTGATTTTTTTTTTTGCTGAAATACATTATATTGTACGTTTCAGATAATTCTAGTAAAAAAAAGTATAATAAGGCTAGATGTATAATTAAAAAAACCAGAACCCTTTAAAATCATCGATTAAGTGTAAAAGTGGAACTGAAGCATTTACTGGAAGAAGAAAAAAACAAAAACAAAAAAAAAATGTTATTCCAATGGTTAACTTGCTTGTCAGCAGCTACACTGTGTTATAATTTTGCTACATTACCTTTTGCTCTTTGATACATAGTGTGCATTTCTCTGTCACTGTAACTATTGTAATGAACAATTTTCATCTTACTGCACAATCAGAAAAAAAGAAAGAAAGAAAAGAAATACATTTAATAGGAATGACTTCTCAATGACTGGGCCTGTAGTCAGGATAGTACTGGAACTGGCTTTCGGTTGTATGGAACTGTACCTCTAGACTTTTACCCTATCTGTTAAATATATGCTATGTCATTAAAATGCTTTTAAAACTAACCCTGGTATGTTCAGAGTCCTGCTTCCCCCTTCAAAAAGTGGGTGGAGGAGCCAAATATTGATTTGGGGAGGGCTAGGACATTAAAAGGTGAAGCAACTCCTTGACCATCCCTGCCCCAACTGCTCTCAGACATTGTAATAGAATCCTAGAATTGTGGAGTTGGAAATGACCCTAGGGGTCATCTAGTCCAACCCCCTGCAATGCAGGAACCTCAGCTGAAACATCCATGACTGATGACCATCCATCTGTGTACACACATTTAAAACCCACCTTGTATCCAAGGAGCTCAAGGTGGCCCCCGTGCCTCTCCCTCCCAATTTTATCCTCTACCTGACAGGTAGATTAGGTTGAGAGACGGCGACTGGCCCAGGGTCACCCGAAAAACTTCACAGTTCAGTGAGAGCAGGATGCTGGGCTGATCCAGAAGCGCCCTTAGGATGTTCACCCCATGGTGGGGGCTGTTACAGTCTCATTTGGTCTCTTCTGGTGGGGGGGGGGAGCCATGCCACTGACCTGTCGAATCATTCTTATGGTCCAGCTATCTCAGGGCTCACGTGTGTTTGCTCAGCTTCTCAGTGACTGCACTATTCCAGACATGAAGAAGAAGAAGAAGAAGAAGAGGAGGAGGAGGAGGAGTTTGGATTTGATATCCCGCTTTATCACTACCCTAAGGAGTCTCAAAGCGGCTAACATTCTCCTTTCCCTTCCTCCCCCACAAGAAACACTCTGTGAGGTGAGTGGGGCTGAGAGACTTCAGAGAAGTGTGACTATCCCAAGGTCACCCAGCAGCTGCATGTGGAGGAGCGGAGAGGCGAACCCGGTTCCCCAGATTACAAGTCTACCGCTCTTAACCACTACACCACACTGGCTCTCATTCATAGAATCATAGAATCGTAGAGTTGGAAGAGACCACAAGGGCCATCCAGTCCAGTCCAACCCCCTGCCAAGCAGGAAACACCATCAAAGCATTCTTGACATATGCCCATCAAGCCTCTGCTTAAAGACCTCCAAAGGAGGAGACTCCAACACACTCCTTGGCAGCAAATTCCACTGTCGAACTGCTCTTACTGTCAGGAAGTTCTTCCTAATGTTTAAGTGGAATCTTTTTTTCTTGTAGTTTGAATCCATTGCTCCGTGTCCGCTTCTCTGGAGCAGCAGAAAACAACCTTTCTCCCTCCTCCATATGACATCCTTTCATATATTTGAACATGGCTATCATATCACCCCTTAACCTTCTCTTCTCCAGGTTAAACATACCCAGCTCCCTAAGCCATTCCTCATAAGGCATCATTTCCAGGCCTTTGACCATTTTGGTTGCCCAAAATAGCATAGCCAGTGCTATTTTTCTGGGGGTACTCAAGGGTGCACAGTACCAGCACACACCCCCATGTTAAAAGTGTGGCACTTACTGTAACAAAATAAAATAAAAAGACTGGACATAGTTATATGCTTAACTGGGACTGACAGTAAACATGGGTGTCTTAGTATCTTATCCCTTTAATATTCTTATCTCTAAATATCCCTTTAATATTCTTATCGGTAGTCACCCACCTCCATGGCGCGGCTTCCGGGTCGGGACAGAGTGGGGGGTATCACAGGGATGACCCGGGGTGGGGGAAGGAGGGGGCAGAATATGTCATGGGTCCAGACAGTGTGGGGGCAGTCACAGGGATGAGCCACAGCAACCCGTGGCCGGGCCAGCTAGTTTATAATAAGACTTCACATACACCATGCAGAATGTTCAGATGTTGCCCATCAACAGTTAGCATCCAGACTGCAGACAGAGCAAGGACATACTGGTCACAGTCTTTTCTACTGCTCACAGTCTTTTCTACTGCTGTGAGCTTTTCCCACTTAAATTATAATAATTATTTATACATCTGCATATTGCAATTGCCAGGCCATGCCCCCTCCTAGGCTACACCCTTCACTGGTCCTGCTCATAGCTGCCAAGTTCTCCCTTTTTTAAAGGGAAATTCCCTTATGCTGAATAGGCTTCCTCGCGAGAAAAGGGAAAACTTGGCAGCTATGGTCCTGCTCTATGCTCTTCCCAGGTGCTTTTGCTACACTCAATTGTGTTCCTGAACTAGCTTAATACTGTTTACTTGCCAGGATGGAGGGTGGAGAATGCCTCACTCTCTGGCACCTTTAGCTAAACCATCTCTAGTGTCAGATCTCCCAAGCCTCAAAGATTCACTTCAATGTACATCAAAGAGTAATAATACTACAGTACTTTTCTTCATTCCATAACCAACAGCCGTTGGCCCAGTTTAAAAATAAAATAAATAGAACCACCTTTTGTATCCTGCATCTCTTTCTCTGTGCTACTTTGGCACATTACCAGAGGTGAGGAAGCCCTAATGAACAAAGCATTTATGCTCTAAAAGCTCTGTTGCTGTTTATAGAAAGCTCAGCCTTAGCAACCAAGAAGAGGAGTGTCCCAACAGATCTTAACTGCCATGAGATCTGTATTGTTGGTGTTGGTGGGGAAATAGTTCCTCGAGCAATTAGTTCAACATCCTCCTGCTCTCTTGAAAATCAACAGCTTAACTACACAATACAGAAGGGTTTTAATGTGAAATTTAACCCAAATCAGTATGATGGGGCTCTGACGCTCCCCCCGCCCCTTGCTTTGTCTCCTAGGAAATCAAAACACTGCTCCACACAGAATTTCCGTATGCGGTTCAGAGGAATATTATCCTGAACAAATGGAGTTTATTAGATCATTTCAGCAAAACATTTCACACTGCACCTGTCTGAATAACAGAAGCTGCAATTCTATGCAGATTTCTTGGAAGTAAATCCATTTACCCTGATGTCCATGAGGGTATTCTAGTGGTTTTCCGGACACACCCACCCCTGAGCCAATTTCAGCCAATAACAGAATGTATAATAAGAATGATTTTTAAATTAAAAATGTTTGGAATTTCTACATAGCATGACTTGGAAGTGCATTGTGCCTTGTTTTTTGAAACCACTGGACACGGGAGCAAGAGAAAAGCCCAATTTTAACAATGTTGTGTTCCTTACCAAATGTGCATTGATGAACCATCTAATCTATAAACTAGTAAAAAAAACCTCCGGGTTTCTTTGCAGGTTTGGTTGTGGATAAATTTTTCATTAGAACTGCTTGGTGCACAAACAGGACACCAGTGCGATTATTAAGTAAGGACTGTAACCTGGGCTCCGGGGAAACAAATCATGCATCTGTATCAAGAACAAAAGGCGGCCGCAGGGGGGGGAGCATTGGAGGAGCTGCAACAGTTGCCAGAGGGAAAAATAAGATGGGAGGGAGTTGGAGAAAACCAATGCCAGCCTTCCCAACCTGGTGCTCTCCAGATGTTTTGGATTACACCGCCAGGCAGCCCTAACTGACATACAGGCTCCCTGTGACTCCTAGGAAATCCAACAACCAACAAGGGCAGATTAGTTTCAGCACTAGATCAGTGCCAAGTGCCCTTAGAAGGTTGTTGTTTAGTCATTTAGTCGTGTCCGCCTCTTCATGACCCCATGGACCAGAGCACACCAGGCACTCCTGTCTTGCACTGCCTCCCGCAGTTTGGTCAAACTCATGTTCGCAGCTTTGAGAACACTGTCCAACCATCTCGTCCTCTGTCATCCCTTTCTCCTTGTGCCCTCCATCTTTCCCAACATCAGGGTCTTTTCCAGGGAGTCTTCTCTTCTCATGAGGTGGCCAAAGTATTTCCACGGACAAAGACAATAGGCATATATGCAGTAATGTGTTGGAAATCTTGTTGCTAAACTGAACCAGAGTTTTAAAAAATACAAATTCGTTTAAAGCTTTATACCAGCTATAAAATGCGCAAGGAGCTTACCATAAAACGTATATCCGAACCAACAGAAGAAATTGCATACTGGCAAATGCAGGTTGCATAATTAAAGTGGATTTGCTGCAGCAGGCTCACTTCCCCTCGCCCCCCGCCAAATAATGACCTTTGATCGCGGTTCCCGTAAATAAATCAGAATAAATGTTCAGTGGAGAGTATCTCACTTCCATGAAAGCGGGCGCAGAATTGCAGCCCAAGCCCCACTAAATGTAGGGTAAAGCTGAATTATGAGTGAAGCTGCACAGGCGATCAGGCTAAATCGGGAAGCTTTTCGAGCCTAAAAATATGCCACACACGGACAATAAACTGAAGTAGCGCAAGGAGCGCGCAGCTGCGCACGTTTACTCAGAAGTAAAACCCCATTGTGGTCGGCGGCGCTCCGGGTCTAGAATTGAATCTTATTTATTCCGCGGGTTTTCCTTTTATTCATTGCGTGCGATCCCCTCTCCAAACAAGCCACCCCCGTTCGGAAACTGCCCAGAGGCATCTCACGCACAAACGGGGAACGAGCGGAGCGCAAGCAGCTCAGCCGGGCAAGGCGAGGCGAGGCTGCTTGCGCTCGGCACCCTGGGACATGGAGTCCCCCCGCGCGCTCTCTCCGCGGCTGCCGGCGGGGCTTGGAACTGCGCTTCCCGTGAGCCTCTTGGCCACAGGCGGCTTCGCTCGGCGGGCGGACGCGTGGGAGTCCGCGGGGTTTCCAAGGGGATGCGCCAGATGCTGCTGCTGGTGGTGAGGCGATGATGACGCAGCTGCGCTTTCCCTCCCTTTCCCGCCGAATGATGAGGCTGTTTCTGGCCGGGGCTGCCTAGGAGACGAGCGGAGGGCAGGGCGGGGACGAGGCGGCGTGACGCGCGGGGGGAGCTGAGGCGGCCGAGGATGAGGAGGAGGGCGACGAAGGTCCATTCGCCTTGTCGTGCGGTCTCCTGCTCTCCTTCTCCTCCTCTTCTCCTGGGCTCCAGTCTCATAGGCGTCCCTTCTGCTCTTGACAGGTGACAGTCAAAATCACTGTCTTGTGACGGCGGGGGGGGGGGGAGTCGTGTGGGATTATTATTAGTGATAAGAATCCCGGATTCTCAGCTTTCCTTAAACGGAGTTTCTAATGAGGAGACTTCGCCCCAAGCGTTTTGCTTTGCGCTCTCCCCCCCCCCAAAATGCCCGTTATTAATAATACTAATAATTATCATTGCACTGTTGAAGGGCATGGCGTTTGGCAGAGAGGAAGCAGGAAGGAGGCATTGCTTGCAACACCTTTCCAGGAAAGGCAGCCTTGTTCTAGGGACTGCCTCTGCTTCGAATCATAGCACTGTAGAGCTGGAAGGGACCACGAGGGTCATCTAGTCCAACCCCCCCCCCCGCGATGTAGGAATCTTTTGCCCAATGTGGGGATCGAACTCACGACCCTGAGATGCTCTACCAATTGAGCAGTAAGCCCTTACTGAGTTCAGTGGGGCATTTTTCCAGATAAGAGCATACAGGATGGAAACCTTTTTTATGGGGGGGGGAGAGGGGACATGGTCTCAGTTTATAGAATTGTGCCTTGAAGGGAATAGAAGTCCTTGTCCCACCCAAGGTCTGTATCTTAAAACTGGGAAGTATGGTCTTCCAAGGACACTGACTGGTTAGGTCAGGCTTCCCCAAACTTCGGCCCTCCAGATGTTTTGGACTACAATTCCCATCATCCCTGACCACTGGTCCTGTTAGCTAGGGATCATGGGAGTTGTAGGCCAAAACATCTGGAGGGCCGCAGTTTGGGGATGCCTGGGTTAGGTGTTCTGGATATTTATTTTGCTTGATTATGGGTTAGGTGCCGACTTGGTCTTGCTTAAGGTGGGCCCAATGAAATAAATTGGGGCTTAAAGTAACCCCCTGAAGCTGCCATTTACCTCTTTGCTCAGTTACAGGCAATGACAGCCTACCTGTGAGAGGGCTATTGAGAGGTTACCCTGAGATCCTTGGAGAGAGGGAGGATAGAAATTTTGTTTCTGGGTCTATTTCAAATACCGTTGCTTAACCAGTAGAACTTGTGAAGCAGTAAAATACTAAGCATTGCTACGTAGCTGATGCTTTCATAGAGTAAAAATCAGCAGAAAATGCAGAGGGGAAAGGAATAGTTTTATTGAGCATGGCTAGAGTGCTCCATTGAGTAACCAGAGGTAGATCTTGCATTTGTTTTGGATGATTTCGATCCTTTGGTCATGCTTGCTGAGAAGTATCTTACATCGTTCACAGATTGCCCTTGATGCACAGTGATACAACCCCCATTTGGAAGACTTGGCCAGAGTTCTGTAGTTGTAATTCTCTATTTTGTCAATGAAACTTAAAAAAAAGAAATTCTGAAAGCAAGTGTGGAAGGAAGGGAAGCAAGTAGAACTTGTGAAGCAGTCAAATAGTAAGCCCTGACTGATATGTCACCCTCGGTGTATTGGGTGCTTTTACAGAGTAAGATAAGGTAGGTCCAGAATACATTTTGATGTCAGGGTGACTGCCCTGTAGATTCTGATATAATTGCAGCAGGGGGAAATCTGAGCACATACAAATTGTGTTTGTTTTTGCACAGCTGCCACTTCATTCTGTGTGGTTTGTAAGCTCTCTCACACAGGGAAAGTAGCTTTTGTAATATTTTGCCCGTACTGCTTAAAATGAAGCCCCTCAGCTACATGCAGCTTACCATTACCGTAATGAAATTACCGGTTGCTCCACCTTGATAGGGAAGTGTGAGCAGAGGGATCTTGCATGGAAGAAATAGTTTCTTGCCCTGGGTGTGATAGTGGCTGGCTGCAACTATCTGCAAGTCTTTGGATCATTAAATGAGGGTGATACCCAACTAAGTCATTCTCAGAGGACATGGTGAAAATAACGACCTGTTAGGGTGATATCTAGTGTTGATCATACTTAGAGTATACCTGAATATCTGACTAACTTTGGATGTCACCGTTACAGTCCCATTCAGCGAATGGGGACCATGGTAGCTCACTGCTACAGTGTTTGTCCTTGCGGAATCCAAAGGCACACAAGGAAAAACTTGACATGGGCAAGACATCTCGTTCAGTTCCTGTTGCTTCTTTGCTGGAAAGGGTGGGATAACTCCTTCTAAGCCGAGTAAAGCTGCAAATTCTTAGCGACTGATGGCAACTCTTTGCCTCCATCCTCATGGTATCTCAGACTTCAAGGTACCTGAGCCTCCTGCTCCCTGCACAAATTGGGGGGAAACTGCTTTGAGCAGTTGTGCTCTGGCTGTTTGGTATCATTTATGTAACTAGCTAGTGGGAACACTTCCCCCTCCCATCCTCTCCCCTCCCCTCCCCTCCTGATTTCCATAATGTTTGTCACTGCTTCCTGGTGTCTCATTAATTCAACTCCACTGGGCAGTGGTTGTGTGTGCATGCTCTGGAAACACCCCCCTCGCATTCCTCTCTGTATTTAGTACTAGAGACGAGTTTGTCACAATGAGAAACCACAAGGCTGGCATACATGTCCCCCCCCCCGCCCACTGGAAAGATTATTGTTCTGAGAAAGAGTGAGAATTTGGGGGGGGGGATGTGTTGTTGTGATTTACAAAATGTACCCTAAGAAATTCAAATATGATAAGGACCATTTCATTGTTCCCCTATACACACACATACAAAAATGATTTCATCATTATCTACATGCTTCCCTTGATTTCTGGAGGGGGGGGGACAGGTGGTGCTGACACATTTTTTTTTAAAAAAAATGGTACTGTGTAGAGTGATTAAACTGATCGATTTGTATGGGTGGCTTGCTTTGATTAAGGTTTATTTCCTTTTTTTCCCTCCCCCAGAAATTTCCTGTCTTTGCACTAAGTTGCAAATGCATTAAGATGAAAATCCAGAGAAACCACTTTGTCGCACATTCAGAGCCATCACAGAATGAATTAAAGCTCATTGCTTGCATTTGAAAAGAACAGGCAGATTCCCCGGTGCCAGCTGCACCTTTTTTTCCCACACCGTTAAAAAAAACTATATTTGAAAATGCAGTGACTTTCCCATTGCAAGAAGATGCATTGGGCAGAAGAAGCCTAGCACCGGTGTCCTGCGCCTGGGCGACCGTGACACTCAGAACAGGCTCCTTTGGGTGGAATCGGCATGCAGTAGTTGCATACAGCGTTGGTTTGCATCTATGTAGGTGCCCCCCTCCTCCCAAGTTGCCGGGGTTGCAAAACAGGGAGAAAGCAGCAGCTGCTCATCTTTGGCAGCGGAAGATTATGGTGGCAGCTCAGCACTAGCAAAAGCAGCAGCAGCAGCAGCAGCGGCTGAAGCAGCAGCAGAGCAGGACTTTGCCCGGATGCATTTTCCCCTGAAAACCATCAGCATTGCAAAGTGCAGCCCCGAGACTTGGCAGCCAAGCAGGAATTGGAAGCGTTTGTAAAAGGAAGGGAACTGGCAAGGAACAGCAGGGGTGGAGGGAACCACCACCAGCAGCATTTCCCCCTGTGTGTTTCTAGGGAGGGGGGGGGGTCGTCTCTTATCATGGCGGATCGGACAGCTCCTAGATCCCAGCTGCGTCTGGAGTGGATATATGGGTATAGGGGTCACCAGTGCCGCAACAACCTGTACTACACGGCAGGCAAGGAAGTGGTTTACTTCGTGGCTGGAGTCGGGGTGGTTTATAACACCAGAGAGCATACCCAGAAATTTTTCCTGGGGCACAACGATGACATTATCAGGTAAGGAGCGAGCGGGCGGGCAGGCGGGGGGGGCAGGGAGGGGAGGAGGGAGGGGAGATTTGCCAAAGCACC
Source organism: Zootoca vivipara (assembly GCF_963506605.1). Lineage (NCBI taxonomy): Eukaryota > Metazoa > Chordata > Lepidosauria > Squamata > Lacertidae > Zootoca > Zootoca vivipara. The sequence continues at coordinate 109,021,787 of NC_083278.1, forward strand.
TCACAACTTCTTACTCTTTTTTTAAAAAACATGCCTCTTGCAATTTAGGAAAGCAAATGTATCCAAAGATGTGTATGTGAATTGCTGCCTTCACCTGGATCTCATCTGCTCTGTATTCTTCCTCTGTGTGGCATAGGATCTTGGTGGAGATTAACTTTAATTGCACCCCAATTGCATCGGGAAGGTCATTCAATGTTCCTTGAAAACTAGACTTGTTTCTCATTGATCCAATCATTATTATTATTATGGTTTTTGAAAACTAGTGCCTATACAGTGAGTGATAACAGGTATAGATGATGCTATGTCCTCAGTAACATCTGGGCACTGGTACATAAAGCTGTAATACATCTTTTTTCCCCTCCAGTCAATTTTGATCCCAATATTTCAGCACTTGGGTGGAGCTTATGTCCTCTTCCTCAGTACATTTATTGAAAGTAACACTTGCTTCCACCTAAGGCTTGTTCCAGCTTGTTTAGGATTGTGGTATCAGTTTTGTTTTGTTTTTTTGAGGGGGCAGAAGACTTAGGGTGCCTCCTGTAGATGTCTACTCGGAAGTAAGCCCCATTCAGTTCAGTGTGCTTATTCCCAGGAAAATTGGCATTGGATTGAAGCCTCAGCCACAGAATGTCAGAAGGATAATATACTTGTTTGTTTTAGAGAGTTATCTGTGTATTCGAGAGAGCTTTCAAGTTTATATCATGAAACAGGCATATCTGTGCTGCTGCTATATCGTCATTTATTTTGAAACACAGTTGTCTTGTACAAGTAATATAGGGAAGTAGCTGGAATTCTCCCTCTCCCATTCTACTGTCCCTTAGCATTCTCTCTCCTGACACTTCCCAAGTGTATTAAGACTTGGATTTTATATCTGGGTCTTCCTAATTTCATTCAAATTTTCCTGAGCATTCAGAAACTTTGTACTTAAAAGACAGCATGTTTTCCTGTTAGTAGAAAAACACTAAAAATCTAGATGCCAGCATTGCTTGGTGACTAATTTGGAATCTGACTTATGGTTCTGGATTCTCCTTGATATTCATTCACAATATAGTTGTGGGGGTTGCCTCCTTTAACATCATGTACGCAAGTTCCCATATCCCAAATGCGGCTCCCATTTTCATTTTGTTCCTGGTTTATCATCGTGCCTCTAATTATTTGAACTAGGCTGGCATATCTGCAGCTCTTCCATGTAACCGTGTTAATTTGCAGAATGTTTTTTTGTAGCATGACAATAATATGCATAATTTATGCAATATCATTTTTCCTGCTTTAGATTTTTCACCAAGCTTCAGATTCTAATTTTTTCCCCCCAGAAAAAGTGGTATTTCCCATTTTCTCCCTTGGAAGATCATAGCTGTTGTGAAAACAAATCCCTCAGATCTGTATTGCTCATTGTTCATTCTACGTAACCCACTCTTAAGGATATTTACTTGGAAGTAAGCCTCACTGAAATCCGTAAGACTTGCTTTCAGTTAAGGCCTGGTATGTGAGAGTGAGGGTCAAGCTCCACAGACTAGCCTGGTTTGGACACAACAACAAATAATGGTATATAATAATTTTCTCCGCTCTGGTGAAACTTTGAGAAAATCAGAAGGTTTTGGTTCTGATTTCAATTAGCCATGGTTTGCTGTTGCATCTGAACCATAGAAGCTGATTTACTCAGCTAACCACAGTTTATCTGGGTTCAAACATAATCATAGCTGCCAAGTCTCCCGTTTTTCACGGGAAACCCCTGGATTTTAATCCGTTTCCCGCTGTTATCCTGAATAGAAAAAAATCCCGGAAATCCCCTGGATTTCCTACCTGCCAGGGAGGCTCCATTTCGGGTGCCGCTCTGCCCATGTCTGGGCACCAGAAATCGGGCAGAGCGGCACCGGAAGTTGCTTCTATGCATGTCCAGACATGCGTAGAAGCGACTTCCGGTGCCGCGCCGCTGCTGATCCCACATTTTTCAGCGGGAGACTTGGCAGCTATTAACATAATGCTTGATTGTGGTTAGTTTAAAAGGAAAGTGGAAGCTTTTGATCACATCTTCCCATCAGCACAGGAGGGGGAGAGGGGAGTGAGGTGAACATAAGCTTCAGCTCACTAGGGATTGTTCCCATAATAAAAACATAAGAATAGCTTGCTAGATCAGGCCAGTGGCTGGCCAGATGCCTGTGGGAATCATAGAATTGTAAAGTTGAAAGGAATTCCTGAGGATCATCTAGCCCAACCCCCTTGCAATGCAGGAATGTGCAGCTGTCCCATACGGGGATCGAAGTTGCAACCTTGGCATTATCGGCACCATGCTCTTAACCAACTGAGCTGTCCAGGAAGCCCACAAACAGGACCTGAACACAAGATCACTCCCCCTTCCTGTGGTTTCCAGCTACTGGAATTTGGAAACGTACTTCCTTTGACAGTGGAGGTATGAATAGCAGGTTTAGGAAGTTCTTGATGAAGCCGTATTTATTCTGGTCTAAAAAATTACGACTCAGCTGTCTGTCCAAATACTTTATAAAAAATTCCTTCCAGTAGCACCTTAGAGACCAACTAAGTTTGTCATTGGTATGAGCTTTTGTGTGCACACACACTTCTTGAGATACCAAATACTTGGTGAGGTAGAAGAACAATTGCAAAGTGTGGGGAAATAATTATAACAACAACAATAATAGACAGCAAAAAGGAAGAGCAACAGCAAGCTTATCTTAGAACATCCCAATGATATGTAAGCAGGTGGGACTTTGCTTTTTAGCATGGTCAGTGGGGTGATACAGGATGGCGAAGCTAGGTTGTGCCTGCGTCTGTGGGCCATACTTGATGTTGCAGTTAGTTAATCTACACTTTTAAAATGTGAATAGCACCTGCAGGGGTACTGAGCAGCAGCAGAAACACAGGGAATGGACAGGTAGAGAGTTTAAACATCCCTTACCTGCTGCAGTCTTTTTTAAAAATTGCATCCCTAAAGCTTCTATTGAGTCAGGAGGGAGACCTCCAACAGGGGCAGACTTTGGTAATAGACACCCTGGACAAGGACAAAATTTGGGTTCTACCCCCCCAATAATTCTTTACAGTTGTTTTTGTTTTTATTACTATTACTATTATTATTATTATTGGCTTGTGCCCTCTCGGCTTGGCACCCTGTTTGATGGAACAACCCTAAATCTGATACTGCCTGCATTGGCACTCATAATAAGAGATGGTAGAGGTAAAGGTCCATTAGGTCCAGTCGTGACCAACTCTGGGGTTGCGGCGCTCATCTCGCATTATTGGCTGAGGGAGCCGGTGTACAGCTTCCAGGTCATGTGGCCAGCATGACTAAGCCGCTTCTGGCAAACCAGAGCAGCACACGGAGACGCCGTTTACCTTCCCGCTATAGCGGTACCTATTTATCTACTTGCACTTTGACGTTCTTTCGAACTGCTGGGTTGGCAGGAGCAGGGACCAAGCAACGGGAGCTCACCCCGTCACAGGGATTCGAACCGCCGACCTTCTGATCAGCAAGCCCTAGGCTCTGTGGTTTAACCCACAGCGCCACCTGTGTCCCTAAGAGATGGTAAGCTGTGCCAAAAATATATATTAGGTAGTTAGTTAGTGATATCTGGCTATCCAGTTTCCAGTTGGGCATTGTAAGTACAATCTGGAACTATTATTTGCCCTACAACTTTCTAAAAAATTGTTCATGGAATACTTCATAGTTGTTTCAACCTTTCTGACAACAGTAGCGTCTGTTTACAATGCATAAATAAGAAACTGAGACATACGGTAAATGGCCTTTTGGTTCCTAACTGATAATTAAAACTTCCAAATATTATTCGTCTTCCAAATATTATTATGCACTTATAAGCGACACAGAAAGCATGAGAGAGAGGCTCATATGTGTCTCTAATGTTATACATATGAAAATATACATGGAACTAAAGAAAATTCTGACCCTTTGAGTCAGGTCCTGTTACTACAGTGTCGTTTCAAGTGAATGTAAGAGAGACGGCTTGTCAAAAGGACTGAATAAGCAGGGCTCTTGGGCTTCTGTCGTTTGTTTCAAGGAACTGTTTTCTATTAGCTTTTGCATGTAGGAAAAGACAGCTGAATTGCTGGAGAAGGTAACTAAGGCCATGGAACAATGAACTTAGAGTAAACCCTGTAGCATTCAGTGGCATTAGCCTGACTTGCTACCGTTTCTCAACATGGTATTGACATTTACCTTTTAGTAAGTTGAAGTCTTTCTGATAAATCTCTGCGTTCTTTGCATTCCTTTTTTTATAAGTACATTTGACATAATACTTTGAATGTGGGGTCACCATAGCAATGGTGTTTCTACAGCGTCCATAATGGCAAATTTTACAAGCTTATTGCAACATTTATGTGCAAAGGTTTAAAAAGTCACACACTGCCAGTTTAATTCTCCTCCTCCCCCTTTTTGAAAGTTCATCTTTTTGTGGGCACTTCTAGACTATTGCTGGTTTTTGGGTAGGATTCAGTCACATACCTGTAAATTCTGGTGACACAATTATAGTTAATTGGGATGTCTTGCACAACAAATCCATTTCCCCCAGTACGCTTTCCTTTTAATGGTCAGGCGTTTTTGCGTGGCAGTGTCTTGAGCAGCCCACCATGAGCTAGTGGGAGACCAGGTTTTGGGGTTTTCCTAGGCCGATGCAACTGCCAAATGGGCCTTTCACCAGCCTGGGAAGTGGATCATAGCCTGCCCCATATTTGCCCAATCACAAGCCGGTTGCACAGCTGGCTCCGCCCCAGAGGTGGGTCGGACAGAGGCTCTAGGCTTCACTCTGGTCCACCTCTTGGGTATTTAAACCTGCTCAGCTTTCCACCTCCTCATTTTTGGCTTAAGTGGCGGTTTAGGCTTTGGTGGAGGGGATGCTGTAGCCTCTGCCTGCCCCACCAGGCTTCAGGGGTATCCCGTTAAAAGGATCTGGAAGGAGTCGCTTCTGTCCAAGCAGGGGCTAAGGCCATAGCACTCCTCAAGGTGGCAACCCCACAGGGGGTCCCTACTTGATGTGTGTCATAGGCCCCCTTCACCCCGGATTGATCCCTAACAGGTATACCCCAGCAGGCAGGCTGGTGGTGCCATGCCTGTGCCAAACCTCCAACTCTTTAAACAAGGACGTTGTTGGCCCAACTGCCCTGTATTGAGAGACGGACATGGGTGCTGGGAGTTCACGCAAAAGATCCAACTTTTATAGGGGAAGCGACGGCGGAAAGCACTGGAATAGTGCTTCTTTAACGCAGTGTCTTCTAAACTCTGCACAGACACATCAGAATGGATGTTCATTAAATAGCCAACGTTGTCAAATCCACCTGCAAATCAGTCAGGATGAATGCTGAATGAGCAGCTCATTTGGAAGTGCCCTGTATGTGCCTGGATATTCCATATCTACTTAGTGAGCCTTCAGCAGGGCGTGAGGATAATTGCCGCTTGCTGTTTGTCACCGGCATCTCATATCTCTGCTGTCTCTGAATGTGAAGTTTCCATGTTATCTCCTTGCCTATGGACAGATTTCATTTCATTGAGAGGATTGGAAAGCCTCTGCATGCACAAGACTGGTCTGCACAATTAAGGCTGCTCAATTCTAGCTCTGTGTTTGTTGTGATGCAATAGATGAAGTAATCCTACACACACACACACACACACACACACACACACACCAATCGCAAACTTATTCCCATGAGTGTACATTCTTTACATAGCCAAAACAGCACCATCCACATGCAACAGGAAGGTATGAGCAGGCTTGGTAGAATTCCCAAGATTTGCAGAGCGAAACATCCTTGGAATCACCCACTCACCCAAAAAGGTCAGCGAGGACTGAGCATGCTCGGTGGGTATGGAATACCGACTGACTGAGGTGGGGGTGATGAAGGGAACTATCTGGCCGCCTGGAACCCTGAACAGGAGCGCGTCACACTGCAACATCTTGTTGCAGGCCCGCTTTTTTGTAAATGTCAATGCCTTGTTGAGAAACAGTAACGAGGCAGGCCAAACCTATGTTATTTCACTGAATTCCATGGGGCTCATTCTGTACGCATTGTTTCACAACCTGAGTAACTGCCATAAGCTAATAGGAAACAGTTTATTGAAACAAATGACTGAAGCCAAAGTCAGCGAGAGCTCTGCTTATTCTGTGGTGGAGTCTCCTTCTTTGGAGGTCTTTAAGCAGAGGCTTGACAGACAATGCTTTGATGGTGTTTCCTGCTTGGCAGGGGGTTGGACTGGATGGCCCTTGTGGTCTCTTCCAACTCTATGATTCTATGCTTATTCAGTCCTTTTGACAAGCTATCCCTCTTAAGTTTACTTCAAACAGCATTGGGTCACAGCAGGACATTTCAATAAACTTATTCCTCACACATTTTAAGACCCTCTTCTCCCTTGATATGCCTGTGTTCTGGTGTTGCTCTCCATCTTCTCTCGCCTCCCCTTTTACCCATTTCAATACAGTACATGCACACAGCCGTTATTCCACTGGGCTGATGACCTCTGCTTGCTCTATCTGTGCTTCTGTTTGTATGGATACTAAGGTTAAATCAAGTAACACAAGGAGGGATGCACACACCCCCCCCCGTTGGTGTGATGGCAGTTCTGCTCGAACAAAAATGCTAAAGAGCTATGGATTTTCAAGCTTGATTTGCGTGCCTATTTAACAGAGTAAAATTTGATAGTTACTCCAGATGAGATCAACGGCAAGTTTATTTTATTTGATGCAAATTTGGTTGACTGTAAGATAACGCAGTGGGATTAAGGTCTTATCTCTTGTTTTATGGTGGAATTCTTTGTCTTAGGGATATTAAAACTACACAGCAAGCTTGCTAATCTCTTCTGAGCAGCCATGTAAAACAGGACGAAACTTTAATAATAACGCAGAATAGGGTCAGTCTGCCAGTCCCGATGTTGGTTTATACGTTCCACCTGTATGTGTGTGTGTGTATGTGTACACACACACACACACACATATTAATGCACAAATAATGTTGGGGTTTAGGGTTGTTAGGAGCAGAGTGGATCTTCATTTCAGTTGTTGCCCTGCTTATCTCAGTGGGCAGAAACCATATTGGAGGATGTCTGCGCTTTGCTCTCTTGACACAATTGAGGGAAAGAAACTCCATGCTTGAAGCAATGTCATCCTTTGATGGGTTCATAGATGTTATTTCACAGGGAAAGCTTCAAACAGAGCCAGGACATCAAGTCCATGGTGGACAAATAAGTGTCCTCTTTGCAGCAAGACACTGACAACCAAAGACAACACGAAATTAAATAGCAATTCTATTCCTCTTCCCTTCCGTGTCCTTATTAGTGGCATTCGTATTTTTCTGCCTATAAGACGCCCCATGTATTTTTGACATTTTTTTTGGGGGGGGGGAACCTAATCTTATACACGGAAAAATATGTTACCAACTGTCCTCCAGTTACAATCATTTGCTGCAGCTCAGCTTTGGCAATGGACAGAACAATCCTGTGCTCGTATTTATGCTGGCGGATGGAAACACACTGCTGTTACGCGAGCAGAGAGTACTCGCTCAGCTGGGGTGAGGGAAACAAGCAGAAAATCAAAAAATGTCAGGAAAAATAGCAGACCCACTCTCCCTGGAAACATTCACAGGGTCTACCAAACAGCAGTTGGGCTGGCAATGCAGGCCACTGAGAGAGAGGGGGGGAGGGGGGGAGGGAGAGGGAAGAAGAAGAAGAAGAAGAAGAAGAAGAAGAAGAAGAAGAAGAAGAAGAAGAAGAAGAAGAAGAAGAAGAGGAGGAGGAGGAGGAGGAGGTTGATATCTCACTTTATCACTACCCTAAGGAGTCTCAAAGTGGCTCACAATTTCCTTCCTCCCCCACAACAAACACTCTGTGAGGTGAGTGAGGCTGAGAGACTTCAGAGAAGTGTGACTAGTCCAAGGTCACCCAGCAGCTGCATGTGGAGGAGCGGGGAAGCGAATCCAGTTCACCAGATTACAAGTCCACCGCTCTTAACCACTACACCACACTGTAGTGGATTTGCTACTGCAAGGGCACTTCCATATTTTATTGCTAAGTGTTAAATATATCTTTTTGTTACTGTCCTTGAAAACCTTGTTTAAGGGAGGGTAGAAAATTACAAATAAGTTAGTAATGAATCCCGTAAGGCAACTTCCATACAGTGGAATGAAGAGAGGTAGGCAAATAAAGAGGATGTTGGGACATGAATGCATGCGTTGTTTGAATAAGGGCTCTGCTCTATGTGCCAGCCACTCTTAACTGGTAGCTTGTGTGCTTATTAAATAGGAGGGTTCCAATGCTGTTGTACAGTCTACCAAGCCTCCCAAGGCAGTTTACAATAGCTATAGGTGCAAACGCCATGTAAGAGTAGACAACACTCCCAATTCCAGTAAAATATAATGTTAAAAAGCAGACGTAGCAGATGGAGTGTTTACTGAAACACAGCACAGTAACATTTCCCAAATGCCGAGTGGGATAAGTAATTAAGGATCTTCTAGACTAGAGACTGAGAATAAGAGGTCAGCCTGGGTAGCTCAGCTTGGTTGAGAATGTAGTGCTGATAACACCAGAGGCTGCAAGTTCAATCTCCATTTTCCTGCATTGCTGGGGGTTGGACTGGATGATCCTCAGGGTTCCTTCCAATTCTATGATTTATATTTCCTTGGGGAGGATAGTCCCAGTATATGAGGTTACCACAGAAAAGGGCCCTGTTCCTGGTATTCTTTAATCTGACAGCTCTCACCAGAAAGGGAGGGTCTTAGATGCTAATCTTAGAGCTTGGGCAGGTGTGAATGAACTGTTCAATTAATTTCTATGCTGCTTAATACATTAAAATATGTATTTAAGAGGTTTGCAAAAGCTGCGTTCCATTCAGTTGCACTATCCATATCCAGGTACAGCAGGTTTGTTGAGTTTCCCAGGGGGTCCAAAGGATGGGAAAAGCTGTTTCTTCACCCTCTATCCTCTTCTCCTCCAGATGCTTAAAACTTTAGAGGTCCATGCTCGTCTCTTAAGAGGGTGTTTGGAAGGGGGGGTTCCCTAAAGTTCCCTAAAGCACTTCAAACTTTGGGGTTGCTGCAAGCTTGCTAAAATTTCACTTGTGCTATTTTTCTAGAAGAAGAGGTGCTGAAGCTCATTTTGAACTTCTCCCTTGTTCTCTTAGAATGGCAATGGCACCCACCTGAGAGGTGCCGGAGCTGAGCTCCGGTGAGCTCCGCCTGAAAAAAAAAAAGCCCTGTATACTGTCATTTGGCCACCTAAGGGTCAGTACCCATTTGCTGTCAGTAGAGAGCACAGCCTTTTCTATAGGAATATGCTTTGATCAGATAAATTACTTTTGCACCTACCTCAGTCCCCCCCTTTTATATAGCACAATTTTGTTGCTGAACCTCTCGTTCTTTGGAAATCCACAAGCATTGCAATCCTAAGAGGGATGGTGATTCAGAAGCAGCACCTGCTGAGTAAGGCTGCATAGGATTTCACAAATATCTGTCTGTCGCATGTTTTGCTAATCACAGGCTAGGTTACAAGGTGAGGCTCTGTTAAAAGTCATTGAAGGGTAAGTCACTGCAGGTTTCAGCACACAGCTCAGGACATCTACTGATTCCCTGCCAAAGGAAGTTCTTTTATGTGCATACAATGACATTGTTACACCAGAGAAGAAAGAGACAAATTCTGAATTGTCTCAGGGCTTTGATATCTCCAGTTACAATTAGTATATCAGCTTCTGGCTTGTATTGTCCTCATGGTGGTGATGAGCTTACATATTTTTCAAAGGACATGTCTGCCAAATTACAAAAAGACCATCAATATCACCGTGGGCTGGAGTCAGCTACTAATTAACAGTGGTGACCATATCCCTTTGTGTTTTATGCCCTTATTCTAATTATTTCATGGAGAATATTTTGCTAGGGGGCTTGGGAAGTCTTATTTTAAATAACCTGGAATGGCCCATGAACTAAACAGGCCTTTTTTTGGTGGTGGTGGTGGGGAGGGAGAACAGATACCCAGGTCTAAGAAATGACGGGTGGGGGGGGTGTATTTAACATAATAAACATTTTAATGCAATTTTGCCTATCATACACAGTTTTGTAAGCCGTTTCCCCTCCTACAAAGCATGTTTATGCTATTTTCACTAGTGTTTCCATTTTTATGCCTACTTTCTCCTGAGATACACATTTCATAGAATCATAGAATTGTAGATTTGGAAGTTAATAATAATAATAATAATAATAATAATAATAATAATAATAATAATTTATACACCACCCTTCCCAGTTTAAAAACCGGGCTCAGGGAAGCTAGCAGGAAATATAAAACACTGATTAAAGTGTGACTTAAAAACAGAATAAAACAGCATAAAATACAACATAAAAATGCAGCATCAATATCAATAAAATTCAAAAATTCAGGGGTCATTTTGGGGAAGAAAATAAAACCAGTCAGTAGACATCAAATGATCACCAGGGCTAACTGGCCAAGGTGGTCCTACTAGGGCCAGCAAGGAGACCAGGGAAGAATTTAAATGTGGGGTCCCAGAGGGTCAGCAGCTAAAAAAAGCCAATGCAATTCTGGGCTGCATCAATAGGCGTATAGAATCTAGATTAAAGGAAGTACCGGTAATAGTACCACTGTATTCTGCTCTGGTCAGACCTCACCTGGAGTACTGTGTCCAGTTCTGGGCACCACAGTTCAAGAAGGATACTGACAAGCTGGAACGTGTCCAGAAGAGGGCAACCAAAATGGTCAAAGGCCTGGAAACGATGCCTTATGAGGAACGGCTTAGGAAGCTGGGTATGTTTAGCCTGGAGAAGAGAAGGTTAAGGGGTGATATATGTTCAAATATATGAAAGGATGTCATATGGAGGAGGGAGAAAGATTGTTTTCTGCTGCTCCAGAGAAGCGGACACGGAGCAATGGATTCAAACTTCAAGAAAGAAGATTCCGCCTAAACATTAGGAAGAACTTCCTGACAGTAAGAGCTGTTCGGCAGTGGAATTTGCTGCCAAGGAGTGTGGTGGAGTCTCCTTCTTTGGAGGTCTTTAAGCGGAGGCTTGACAGGCATATGTCAAAAATGCTTTGATGGTGTTTCCTGCTTGGCAGGGGGGTTGGACTGGATGGCCCTTGTGGTCTCTTCCAACTCTACGATTCTATGATTCATCTAGTCCAACCCCCAGCAATGCAGGAGTCTCAACTAAAGTGTTTAGCTGCATTATTTGGTAGGAGGACTGCATTGCAAACCTCAAAAGTGTGAATTTTGAAGGACAGCTGCCTTTAAGTTCACGTAATGCATCAGAAAGATGCAAACCAAAGAAGATCAAACTAGAATGCAAACAGATTCTGAATGACTGTACTTGTTGTTTTTTAAACTAATGGAAAACTGCTGTCCCCCTGCAAAGCTTAGGTAGGGCACTGTCCTAGGGACTTCTGAGGTTCCAAAAGTTCTTACCAGGGTTTCCCTTCAGTGAGAAGTCCAGCAGTGGTGCACAAGTTTCTCCAAAAGTTTGATACCCACCACTCAGCTCCCCTGATGATATGCAGCCATGGCAGCAGAACTGGGTATGTTCTAGTTCAAGGGCGTACCCACCACGGGGCAAGTTAGGGCAGCTGCCCTACTCTAGAAGCAGGGCTGGTGGGCAGAGGCGGAGCACAGCCCGGCGTAGCGCGAGTTCGCCATTCCCGCCGCGCCGCGCCGCACCCTCCCTCCAGCTCCCCGGCGCGCCCTCTGGCAAGGCCAAGCGCGGCGGGGAACCAGAGAGCGCGGCGCGGCGGGCGGGAACGCTGAACTCGCGCTCCGCTGGGCTGGGCTCCGCCTCCGCCCACCAGCCCTGCTTCTAGGGAGGGGCGGAGGCGCGGAGGAGGCAGCCACAAGCTCGCGCTCCCCACGCGCCTCTGGAGCTTCGTGCTGGGCGGGGGAGCCTGGGGCCGCCTCCTTGAAAGAGCTGCGAGGCACGGAGGAGGCAGGCACAAGCTTGCGTTCCCTGTGCACCTCTGGAGCTTCGTGCCGGGTGCGGGAGCCTGGGGCCGCCTCCTTGAAAGAGCTGCGAGGCGTGGAGGCAGGCACAAGCTCGCGCTCCCCGTGCGCCTCTGGAGCTTCGTGCCGGGCGCGGGAGCCTGGGGCCGCCTCCTTGAAAGCGCTGGGAGGCGCAGAGGAGGCAGGCACAAGCTCACGCTCCCTGCGCCTCTGGAGCTTCGTGCTGGGCGTGGGATTCTGGGGCCGCCTCCTTGAAACAGCTTGGAGGCGCGGAGGAGGCAGCCACAAGCTTGCGCTTCCCGCACGCCTCTGGAGCTTCGTGCCGGGAGCGGGAGCCTGGGGCCGCCTCCTCGGAAGAACTGGGAGGCGCAGGCCACGTAGCCCCACCCACATTCCCACTGTGGCCCCTCCCCTCCCGCCCCTTGCCCCCCCCTAATTTTGATCCTGGGTACGCCCCTGTTCTAGTTGTATTCTTGCTTCAGGTGGTGTGATGGCATGGACCATCTGGTGCATCCAGCATGGTTTGCAGAACTGGAATGTGCACCCTAGAAGATGTGGCAGGATCTGCTTCACTCATGACTACTGTAAGGCAGTTCTGATTAGTGCACTGGTACTAGAATGAGGGGTGCAAATCTCGATACAAATAAAACACTGTTTGGGATATGCAGGGCTTTTCTTTGCAGGGAACTTGGTACTGAAAATGCGTGCTAGCACAGTCTTCTTCTTTGGGTGTTTATTGGCACCCGAAAGAAAATCAAGGAAAAGGAGCACTTGCTTCACAGCTGTCAAGGGTGTTGGTTCATGCATTGTTTTTAAATTGCAGGCCTCCAGCTTGTGAAACTGGCCTGTTACTTATCCTAGTAATGATACCGCTTTTCTATCGTTTGCCCAAGTGTTTTTCTTGCTGTGGTTTTTTTTTTCTGAAGAGAGTGTCTCACCTGAGCCCAGTAATTCAGTCAGCTAAAGATTCTCTTCTCCTGCAGATGAGCACATCAGAGAGAATTATCTCTGCACTGTTACGGAAAAATGGTTTCTAAATTACAACTGTGGAAAGTGCTTGACTCAAAAATCAGAGGGAAAGTGTTTTATCTTGTTTTTAGCTTGTATACAAGTATTTTATCTATTTTGTGCCTAAATAGTCAGAGGCTATTTCCTGTTCACTTTCCCTGTTTTCCAGCTATATATTAATAGTGGCAAAGAATGCAGAGATCAAGGTTACTGTTACCTTTGCATACTGTGTTCTGCCCAGGATGGCCTGTGTTCTGCCCAAGCAATGACCTAGATTCATCATTTATTATTTAGAAAAAAATCTGGCACATAGAATTTAAAATTTTCTTTATTTTCTTTATTAAATTGGTATACCGTCCTTCATCCCAATGTCTCTGGGAGGTTCACAGCACAAAAACACAAAATAAAAACACAAAATGTAAAGTATTTGCAGGACCAGCACCCACTGTGCAGTCTGTGCTGAACAGGAGTGGGGAACCTCAGCCCAAGGGCCACATAATATTCTGAGGGCCACATCTCAATGGTGCATGGGGCCATAGGCAAAGGTAGGTGGAGCAGTCGATGCAAAATTTCACCTTTGTATAGTAGACTAGTTTCAACAGATACTCAGACAGATGGATCTTCCATCCATCTGTTCCAGCCAGGCAAAACTGCTTGAAATGAGAAGCAAGGCCAGGAGAGGGGGTGTGGCTTGGAAAGAGTGGGTGTGGCCTATGGAGAGTTTCTAGGGTCAGACAGAGAGGCTTGGAGGGCCACATTTGGGCCTGAGGTTGCCCGCCCACCATATATGTGGGATGTGATACATAAGTAGCAGTCAAGTACAACATTCCTTGTTTTCCTAGAGTGGACATGCGGGGGAATGTTTGGTCCAGCCAGTCGAAAACTTCCTGTTTCCTCCTGGCTGGGACATACTTCCTTTGCACGTGACTAGAGGTGGGTGCGACCTTACTTCCCAGGTAACAAAAAGGACAAGGCCTCTCTGTGTGAACATGCAGCTCAACACACTACACCAATTAAGCACCTGGTGAATGACTCAGCTTTGCACATAGCTGAAGTTCTGCCCAGAGATAGTAACCTAGCAACAGCCAGTTGATTGGTAAAGAGAACAATAAAGACATGTGCTCTGTGTAGAGAGTTGTGGAGAGTTAGTGGAGATGGTGGATGGTGTGAGAGGTTATGCTGGAGGTAGAGAGAGAATTAGAATTAGTGATCTATGTACTGTTTGTTGTTTTCTTGTAAATAAACCTGTATATAGTTACTCAGTACTGTGGTAGTGAGTTCCTGTGTCAAGCTACTTGCCTTCAACTGCGACCAAGAAGTTTCCGCTGTGCCTGCGCTTACTCTGCTGAAGTCCAACTGGTGTAGTTGGTATTTACAGACAGCCTACAAATCTTTAACATGCAGCTCTCTCTCGCTCTCGCTCTCTCTCTCTTTTTGACTTCCTCCGTCGTCGGAGCAGTTTTTTAGCTAGAGACACTTGGAGCCCGGCCAAAAAAAAAAATGCATTAGAACGTAAGAAGAATCTTGCTAGATCAGATTCAAGACCTGAATGACAACCAGGTGCCCCTGTGAAGGGTAGAAACAGAACATGAGGTCGATAATTCAATGGCGGACGTTGAGCTCTCTAATTCATAGAATCAAAGAGTTGGAAGGGACCCTGAGGATCATCTAGTCCAACCCCCTGCAATGCAGGAATATGCAGCTGTCCCATATGGGGATCGAACCTGCAACCTTGGCGTTATTCACACCATGCTCTAACCAACTGAGCTATCCAGTCAGTTTCAGTGGCAACCTGTTGTTGTTTAGTCGTTTAGTCGTGTCCGACTCTTCGTGACCCCATGGACCATAGCACGCCAGGCACTCCTGTCTTCCACTGCCTCCAGCAGTTTGGTCAAACTCATGTTTGTAGCTTCAAGAACACTGTCCAACCATCTCGTCCTCTGTCGTCCCCTTCTCCTAGTGCCCTCCATCTTTCCCAACATCAAGGTCTTTTCCAAGGATTCTTCTCTTCTCATGAGGTGGCCAAAGTATTGGAGCCTCAGCTTCACGATCTGTCCTTCCAGTGAGCACTCAGGGCTGATTTCCTTAAGAATGGAAAGATTTGATCTTCTTGCAGTCCATGGGACTCTCAAGAGTCTCCTCCAGCACCATAATTCAAAAGCATCAATTCTTCGGCGATCAGCCTTCTTTATGGTCCAGCTTTATGGTCAGTGGCAACCTATGCGATGCTAAAATTTGGTGCGTGCCCCGCTTTTCACTCTCTATTTAAACCAGTGTTATGCTATGGCATGCAGTGAGGCCAAACAGGTCACACCACCCTAAAACCGCATCTGAGTAACTCACTCCTGGCTGCTGTACTTCCTCCATAACTGGTATTCAGGGGACAGAGGTGGTCATCTGTTTGTTTGTTTGTTGACTTGATTTTCAGTGGATTGTATAAGCAGGCTAAGACAATGTCAACAGGACAGTAATTGTCCTTACCAAAAAAAAAAAGCAAAACATATGGTTGGACAACCTAACAAATTGGAGGAAATGCAGAGTATCAATGCTTTGCAAACATTTAGTCACTGCCGTTAATAAGAGATTGTTAAATTATATTGAAGTAGAAGCATAAAAATAAATATTTAAATATAAATATAGGCCAAGGGAAATGAAGCAGAACAAGAAGTCCCATAATAAAAGTATCAGTAAATCAAAAAATTTATCAAGGAACCTTCTTAATCATCGTTCTGTTTTTTTACATGTTGCTTTAAACTCAAGTGTGTGGAATTACTCCTTGGCCATGTCCCCAAAGGTCTGATTATGTGCAGTCATTATCAGCTCTCTGTTTTAGTCTGGACGACACTGAGTTCCATTGCCTTACAGACAGGTCATTTGAATAGGTCTTTGATAGCCATAAGTAAGAAAGTTAATTGGATTAAAGAGGAATTATTAGTACTGTTGACTGTATCTTGTACAAGTGCTAATAAACTCGGACTTTCCTTTCAGGGAGTATTGGATATAGCGAAGAACATTATAAATTCACATGCTGCTTTCAAGCACATGATGCCCATACGACAGCTCTGGGCACATTTAGAAACCCAGCACACTACTAAACAGTGACATGATAGAGTCAACATAAAGTGCTTTCAAGTCTTAGCAATCTTCTTTGGGAGTGTTATATAATACTAATACTAATAATTTTTTTATATTAACAACAACAATACATTTTTTATTATTTATACCCTGCCCAACAGAACATAAACAACACAATAAAACATCAAACATTAAAAAGTTCCCTAAACAGGGCTGCCTTCAGATGTCTTCTAAAAGTCAGATAGTTGTTTATTTGCTTGACATCTGATGGGAGGGTGTTCCACGGGAGGGGGGGGGGAATGCTGAGAACGCCCTCTACCTGGTTCCCAGGAATCTTCTCACTGTGAGGGAACCGCCAGAAGGCCCTCAGAGCTGGACCTCAGTGCAGAACGAAGGAGGTGGAGATGTCCCTTCAGGTATACAGGGCTCAGGCCATTTAGGGCTTTAAAGGTCAGCACCAACACTTTGAATTATGCTCAGAAATGTACTGGGAGCCAGTGTAGGTCTTTCAGGACTGGTATTATATGGTCTCGGTGGCCATATGCTCAGTCATCTTCACTGAAGTTAATGGAATCCAAATACAAAATCATAACCTTGTTGTGATTGTGGCCAGTGTTGGTGCAAATTTCAAAATTTCTTAGCATTTCAATCCTGGGCATGAGCTCGATGGGGTTTACTCCCAGGAAAGTGTGGATAAGATTGCACCTTTGATCAGCCTTACAGATAAAATGTTACCAGCCTGCCCATCCACCCACACTGGGTTTAGCTCAGTTGGTAGAGCATCAGACTCTTAATCTTACGGTTGTGGGTTCGTTCGAGCCCCACATTAGGCCAAAGATCCCTGCATTGCAGGGGGTTGAACTAGACGACTCTTGTGGTCCCTTCTTACTATGATTCCAAGGCAGCAGTAATGGTGGATTTGGCCCACAATGGATTCTTACTTATGCTGGACAAGGTATTTGTGGTAGCTATACGTACACCCCTAATATGTTATCAGAATATTTTGTTCATTTTTTATATATCTTGGGTGACAGTATGAAGAGACAGAAGGTGTCGTTTTGGGGGCCGCTAATGGATATGTATTTGGTAAATACACATGAGTGCATAGGGGCAGGTGTGAATGTTTGCCATGAACAGAGAAAATAGTTTATTATCAATACCCTTTCCTGTGTAAAAACTGAGCTGAGGAGCTAATGGAAGCAAAGATGAAATGGCTAATGCAGTCTTCCATTCAGCGTTACATATAAACGTTGTTTAGAGCACTTATCTCAGTTGTAGAGGTCAAGCTGTAATGCTTTGGCGTCTCAGAGCATGCTTTGCATTTGAAAACTGTAAAGCATGGAAAGAACACGGACCTGTGGGAAAATACAAAGCTCCATTAAGGATGCCTAACAGACAAAGTGGACCTTGGTTTTGCAAATGTATCTGATTACAGTTAGAACACACTAAAAAAACAGCCCCCAAATCAAACCACATCAAAATCCAAATGTCTGAGGAAACAGTCATGTTTTTGCCTGGCGCCTAAGGTTGGTGCCATGACAACTTAGGAGGAAACAGTATTTTATGGTTTGCTGCAGACTTTGATTAAAAGTTTCTCAGAGGTTGTTGGAGAGTAGGGAGTGTACAAACCATAGGCTTGTGCATGCTCATAATGCCAAAACATGGTTTGGTGTTACATCCCAACAACCCAAGAGGCTCTGGTTGCAGATATTGACTATATATAGTCAATATCTATATTGACTACCGGTATATATATATAGTCAATACCATTATATATATATGGTAATATCATTGACTATATATATAGAGAGAGAGAGAAAGTGTGTCAATGTTATATATGTATAACATTATTTGTGACGTTGTATGGTCACTTTGTCAGGCACGTTCAAGCTAGAAAATACAGCTGTAATTAAAAGTGAGATTGCAGTTAAATGAATCAGGTTATAAATCACAAGTACTTGCCATTTGTGATTGTTCTGAATTTGCTGTGTTGCTTGAATATTGCATTTCATTTCTTTCTCGTGGTGTCCTCCAGCTTTCTCTTTGAAGCCATGGGTTTCCCTGTTGCCTCAAGGTAACTTGCTCTCTTTCTCTGTCAGTTAGTTTGACATGATTCATTTATACATACTGACAGTTCAGAGCACTGGACAGAAATGGTTACTTATGCTCTCATTCTGCTTACTCCATTTTGAATGCAAATATTTTAACCATGTTATGAAGAAAAACAGAGGAAAAACTGTTGCAAGTTACCATGCTTTTTAGTGTCTTGGATAATGCAATCCCCCTTTACCACTTTACTGCAATAAATGCTTATTTGTTTGGGATGTTGATTAATACTGGATTTGGATTAACACTGTCCAGCAGAGTTCTAACCATGTCTATAAGGTAAAGGTAAAGGACCTGACAGTTAAGGTCGCAAACAACTTGGGTTGCGGCGCTTATCTCGCTTTACTGGTCGAGGGAGCCGACGTTTGTCTGCAGACAGTTTTTCCAGGTCATGTGGCCAGCATGACTAAGCTGCTTCTGGCAAAACCAGAGCAGCGCACGGAAATGCTGTTTACCTTCCTGCCAGAGCGGTACCTATTTATCTACTTGCACTTTGACATGCTTTTGAACTGCTAGGTGGGCAGGAGCAGGGACCGAGCAACGGGAGCTCACACCGTCGCGGGGATTCAAACCACCAACCTTCTGATCAGCAAGCCCTGGGCTCAGTGGTTTAGACCACAGCACCACCCGCATCCCTATAAACCTACAGCACCCAGTATTCCCAGGCTGTCTCCCATCCAAGTACTAACCAGCCTGACCCTGCTTAGCTTCCGAGGTCAAACGAGATCGGCCGTCTTCAGGGTAGTATGGTGAAACAAATCCCATTGAATTCAATGGGGTTTGCTTCCCAGGTAACTTGGGGGTAGGATTTTCAGCCTTTTTTAAATTAAAGGATTGGGTATTCCCACTGATCATATTCATCCTGGCAACAAATGTTGAGTGGCTGGACATCTGTATTATTTGTAGCCTAATTAAACCTACTTCAATTGTTACAAAAACACGTTTCTGTTTGTGATCTTGTGATCATAAGCAAATATTCTTTGATTTTAGAATCAGGCACTGAAATTCTGTAACTCCCCACAGGTAGAGAAGTTGAGCAGCAGCACTTTGAGGAGCACCCTAACTCCTGCCAAGTTCGACAACAGCTGGAGAGCAGCGGCAGTGGAAGTGTTTGGGGGCATTGGGGGGGGGGAGGCGTGAGGCAGAACTTCCCATTCCGCCTTGGGTGGTGAAATGGAACGGAGAGCCCCCGATGGAAGTTCAACTGGTGGTTGTTCAAAATTCACCAGTTTTTGCCATGGTTGGTATACATAATCTGAGAAAGTACATGGGTAGATGTTCTTCCCCAGTAAAATAATGCTGAATCCATAGTGCTTAGCAGACATAGAATGAAAAGGGGGCCTGGGGTGGGGATGCCCTGTGCTCTCTTACGTATGAGCTAAAATTTCTTTTTCATCAAACAGTTTGCACTACCAGAAACTTACAGTATGCTGTAAAAAAAATACATGCAGACTGTCAAAAGCTGAAAAGGTAAGTTCCAGTTGAAAACAAAAGGCAAGAAATTCTTTATTTAATGTGACTCAGACTATTAGTGCAGTTATGTTGCTGGTTGCGAAGTTTAGAGGCAGGTACCCTAATAGTCTGACTCTGTTAAATAAAGCTTTTCTTGCTTTTTATTTTCAACTGGAACTTCCTTAAACAATATTAGAATGCAAAACAATTTGGGAATTTACATTTTAAACAATCCTTTTGTCTTCCCTCATTAGGTGGCAAATAGCATGCGCATGCAGTGTTAGCTTTATGCCATTTCACGTATTGCGAAAAATTGCAAGTAGAAAAACCCAACAGTACAAACAAGGTGTCTGTTTGGGGAGAAAGCTGCAATTAATTTGTGCAGAGGAAGTGTAGAAATCTGCAAGGAGGTGATAGCACCTGTGAAATGCTTTCCTGAACTAGGCTCTCCTGGTGGTGATGCTAACATATATATATTTTTTGGCATATCTCTTCACACAGGCAATTGACAGAATTTGAATTAAAACAAAAACAAAACTTGATTGCAAGGTTCCCGGAGATTGCCTTGCCCTAAGCAACTAGCAAATATAAATAAATAAGAGCATTAACGTAGAATCTGATGTATGCTGTCTTGTCTACCAAACAGCTGTAATAAAATTATTTCTTGGCTACACCACTCCAGACTTCAGCTATGCATGTTTCTCACATGCAGAAGTAGAGGGGAGCAAGGGCTCAAATCAAGATCTTCCCAGCCAATATGGAGTCAATCGCAGCGCACCACGTTAGGAAAAAATGCACCCAGTTTGTGCCAAGGAGAATGGAGGCCAACCATGAAAGGGAATCACATTTTTAAATTCTCCCCATGTAAAACTTCCTGCCAAAAAAGTAAGAATAAAATTAACCTAGCAGATCAGGAGATTTCTTTATTTTTTGCATAGGGGGAGAATTAAAAAGCGTGATAGCCCTATCTGCAGTTTGAAGTGGTACAGTTTGAAGTGGTACACTGCTCTCATTATGCTGCATGTGCAATATATTAAAAGGATTGCGGTTCTTCCACATCAGAGGGTGTGACATTTAGCCAGGGTTGAGTCTCAAGACTCTCTCACTTTATGCACTTGTGTGCCCTTAAAAAGCAGAGCAGCTAGAATGGCTTGCAGGAATTTTCCTGTTTTGTATTTACTGCTCATTATGTTAATTTGTTCCCTAAAGGTTGGTCAAGCAGGTCATCTCATTAAAAAGGGGGCAAAAAGAATACAGGCATATATAAAAGGACACAAGGCATGATGAGGTAGCTGTGTTAAAAATTTAAAGGCACCCCATGGCAAGGTACAAAATTTAAAGGTACCCTGGAAGCCTGTGGAGTCAGACAGAAGAGAGGGCACAGGATCACTAGGTCTAGAGCTGACGGTTGGGGAATCCTGCCAATTGTGGATTCCACACTCACTGCTGCAGAAGTGAACTTGCAACTTGATTAAGGGGCAATTGTCAGGAATAAGAAGCAAGCTGTGGTGAAGCTGCAATCCACATGCTAATATGAACTAGCCAGCCAGGTTTTTTTGTTTTTTGTTTTTAGCCTGTAGGCTTCTAGTTCTGATATTTAAATAGCTTATTAATACTATTCAAAATCAGTTGTTGTATCTTGCTGTGCTGTCATGTAATTGAATGCAAGTTTAGCTTGGTATGGACTATGCTCGCAAACAGAAACATCCCAGGTTTTTTTTTTAAAAAAAGGCAAGCGCCCTTGTATTAAATGCGCTGCTAAGTAGCAAACACAATCACGAGTTTAAGACGAATGCACTCAAATCTAGGCTAAATCCTCATGAGGCTGGACACCAGTGGCACACAAGACAAGAGACTGCAGTTGCCAGAGATTCCAAGCATCTTGAGAATTTGGCAAACCTTGACGGTAGAGAACGATAGCAACGAAACCAGATAAAATTGTCGGGGCTGAGGAGAGTCAGTACAGGTCTCTGTAGTATTGCTATCTGAGGTTGCATGCCTACCCTTCCCAGATTTTTCATGTTCGCAGAATGCCACTTACTGCTGGACATCATTGGTATTCAACTGCATAGTCAGGCATACAATTTACTACTTCACTGCAGATATACAGCGCAAGTGCATAGCTGCCAAGTCTCCCGTTTTTCGTGGGAAACCCCCCGTATTTAAACCCGTTTTCCGCTGTTATCCTGAATAGAGAAAAATCCCATAAATCCCCCAGATTTCCTACCTGCCAGGGAGGCTCCTTCTGCGCATGTCTGGACATGCGCAGAACCAATTTCGGGTGCCGCTCTGCCCATGTCTGGGCACCGGAAATAGGGCAGAGCAGCACCGGAAGTCACTTCTACGCATGTCAGCGTAGAAGCGACTTCCGGTGCCGCTCTGCCCATGTCTGGGCACCGGAAATCAGGGAGCGCCGGTACTGGAGGTTGCTTCTACACATGTCCAGACATGTGTAGAAGTGACTTCCGGTGCCGCGCCGCTGCTGATCCCGGATTTTTCTTACCAGGAGTTGGAGGGTATGCGCAAGTGTCCCTGAGAAACTGGGACATCCCATTTTTTATCGCAAGGGAACAGAGGCCATTTTGCTTGCCATGATCTTGTGTAATTTTGCAGCACTATCCCCCCCCAAGCACTTTTTTTTGGGGGGGAGGAACTGTGGTGCAAGATCACATGAGATCATGGTAACCAAAATGGCTGCCGTGCTCTCCGTATAAAAAACAGGAAGATGGCTTCCAGGATTTTGGCTTCAAGGTGTTGGAGGGTATGTGACTACAGCAAGACCTTTATTTACCGTATCCTGTATGTTTACAAAGCAATTCTGTACAAGCCTG
Source organism: Zootoca vivipara (assembly GCF_963506605.1). NCBI lineage: Eukaryota > Metazoa > Chordata > Lepidosauria > Squamata > Lacertidae > Zootoca > Zootoca vivipara. The sequence goes on from NC_083278.1 coordinate 109,044,198, forward strand.
CTCAAAAAGTATTGAGTTCATTGAAACTTTCTCCCAGTGGGATCTACCAGCTGGACTGAATCAGCCCTGAACAGCTCACAACCACCATTTCTTTTCCTCTGAAATGAATGGAGTGGAATAATAATAATAATAATAATAATAATAATAATTTATTATTTATACCCCGCCCATCTGGCCGGGTTCCCCCAGCCACTCTGGGCGGCTTCCAAAAAAACAGAAATTCTAAAATACAGAAATCCATCAAACATTAAAAGCTTCCCTAAACAGGGCTGCCTTGAGATGCCTTCTAAAGGTCTGGTAATTGTTCTCTTTGACCTCTAGTGGGAGGGCATTCCACAGGGTGGGTGCCACTACCGAGAAGGCCCTCTGCCTGGTTCCCTGTAACTTGGCTTCTCGTAATGAGGGAACCGCCAGAAGGCCCTCGGAGCTGGACCTCAGTGTCCGGGCAGAACGATGGGGGTGGAGACGCTCCTTCAGGTATACCGGACCGAGGCCGTTTAGGGCTTTAAAGGTCAACACCAACACTTTGAATTGTGCTCGGAAACGTACTGGGAGCCAATGTAGGTCTTTTAGGACCGGTGTTATGTGATCTCGGCGGCCGCTCCCAGTCACCAGTCTAGCTGCCGCATTCTGGATTAGTTGCAGTTTCCGGGTCACCTTCAAAGGTAGCCCCACGTAGAGCGCATTGCAGTAGTCCAAGCGAGAGATAACTAGAGCATGCACCACTCTGGAGAGACAGTCAGTGGGCAGGTAGGGACTCAGCCTGCGTACCAGATGGAGCTGATAAACAGCTGCCCTGGACACGGAGTTGACCTGTGCCTCCATGGACAGCTGTGAGTCTAAAATGACTCCCAGGCTGCGCACCTGGTCTTTCAGGGGCACAGTTACCCCATTCAGGACCAGGGAGTCCTCCACACCCGCCCGCCTCCTGTCCCCCACAAACAGTACTTCTGTCTTGTCAGGATTCAATCTCAATCTATTAGCCGCCATCCATCCTCCAACCGCCTCCAAGCACTCACACAGGACCTTCACCGCCTTCACTGGTTCTGATTTAAAAGAGAGGTAGAGCTGGGTATCATCAGCATACTGATGGACACCCAGCCCAAACCCCCTGATGATCTCTCCCAGTGGCTGCATATAGATGTTAAAAAGCATGGGGGAGAGGACAGAACCCTGAGGCACCCCACAAGTGAGCGCCCAGGGGTCTGAACACTCATCCCCCACCACCACTTTCTGAACACGGCCCAGGAGGAAGGAGCGGAACCACTGCATGACAGTGCCCCCAGCTCCCAAGCCCTCTAGACGGTCCAGAAGGATGTTATGGTCGATGGTGTCAAAAGCCGCTGAGAGATCCAGCAGAACAAGGAAACAGCCCTTACCTTTGTCCCTAGCCCGCCGGAGATCATCGACCAGTGCGACCAAGGCAGTTTCAGTCCCATGATGAGGCCTGAATCCTGACTGGAAGGGATCCAAATGGTCCGCTTCCAAATGGAATAGTGTAATGACAATGTAACTTGTGTGATTTACACAATTACACAGCAGGGAGGGGATGAGATGAATAATGTAGTTTTTGGTGGACAAAGAACTGCTGTGGAACAGAAACAGCGCTGCATGCAACAAGTACAGGGCAAAATGGAAAGCAAGGCCTACTTACATCCCTATGGAGTAGGCTGAAGTTCAAATCCTCGTTCCCCATCATGCTTCTGAAAAGCAGTTGCTGGAGGCCAGAGGAGGGGAGTGGGTTTCCCAAGGGTACTTGGTTGGCTAAGAGAACAGGATGCCAGCCTAGATGAGCCATTGGCCCTGATCCAACAGGGGATGTCTTATGTTCTTATTCAGCCATAAAGAACTGCCTCAGGAATCACCTCTACCCATATGAACTGACTCGCATCCTGAGGTCCTTTTTTGCCCATTTATGGAATGCTCTCCCCAGGGAGTCTAGCCTGGTACCTATCTTTAGGTGCCAGGCAACAGCATTCCTCTTCTCCCAGGCCTTTGGCTAATTAAGCAATCTGTGGCCTTTAAAAATGTGTGTGTGAGAGAGAGAGGGATTGGTTTTTGTTATTAGGGTGTGTATTTTTGTGTTTTCATCTTGTAAACCACCGTGTGATCTTCGGCAGAAGGGCGGTGTGGAAATTTAGTAAATAATCATATTAGTATAGCTTGCCGGGTAAATGTAGGCCAGACATTCTCCCCACACTCCAGCCTAATGTACCTCACAGGGCAGTCATGAGGCTACAATCTGGGAGTGAGGAGGGGAAACAAGACATGCTGCCCTGAACCCCTTAGAGAATGGATGGAATCCATATGTGATGGAGAAAATAAATGAATTTTGGACATTTGAGGAAGCTGTTTTGTGTCTCCCACCCCCCAAATTACTGCTGCTGTTTTCTTATTCTTTGTTTTATGGCAACCTTCATTGCCTTTCTCTTTTTTCCTTCATGCTTTTCCCTTCCCCTCTTTTCTCTTGCAACTTTCTCTTTTCCTTACTCGGAAGCCAATGCAGCCCCTTTTGCTGTGGTCATAGTCATTGCTTGGAATGCAGGTGGCGCTGTGGTCTAAACCACTGAGTCTCGGGGGCTCGCCAATCAGAAGGTCAGCGGTTCGAATCCCCGCAGCGGAGTGAGCTCCCGTTGCTCTGTCCCAGCTCCTGCCAATTTAGCAGTTCAAAAGCACGCCAGTGCAAGTAGATAAATAGGTACCACTGCGGCGGGAAGGTAAATGGCGTTTCCGTGCGCTCTGGTTTTCGTCACGGTGTTCCATTGCGCCAGAAACGGTTTTGTTATGCTGGCCACATGACCTGGAAAGCTGTCTGTGGACAAACTCCGGCTCCCTCGGCCTGAAAGCGAGATGAGTGGCGCACCCCATAGTTGCCTTTAATTGGACTTCACTGCCCAGAGGTCCTTTATCTTTACCTTTTTAGTCATTGCTGCTGTTGCTTTTCTTTTCTTTGCGCCCTGCCTTTCATCTGCCTATGTGCACTCATGTGTTAATTTTACAAAGAGTACAGTAGGCCCAGGGAATCCCAAACCAGTTAATTACTCACTCAGCCTGAGGGGGTGGGGAGAATTACCATCTCCTGTGTTTCCAAGCACAGAACAAATTGTAGTGAGGTTTGATTGACATTATCATGCTGTAGGCATTTAATTACTGCATATGCACTAGCAGTTCATCACTACCACCAGTTTTTAAGGCTGAATGGTGTGTGTGTGTGTGTGTGTGTGTGTGTGTGTGTGTGCTTGAGTTATGCTCAAATGTGCACATTTGGGAACAAACCAGAATTCAGTATGCTTTTGTTGCTGCAGTTCCAAAATTTGCTGAAGCCAATAAAAAAGGAAATCTAGGCAACTGTAGACCTGGAGGCTGTCCAGGGAGGAAGATTATGTAGCTCATTTGTAGAGTGAGGTACATCAGCAGCAAGAGCACAAACAAGGATCAATGCATATAATGTCACGGTTTTCGACAATCATGGTTAATTGTCATTTTCTCTGGTGGAGAACTATGTGAAACGGGATGTAAGAAAGCAGAAAGCTTTGGAATGTAATGAGGATTGTGCAGAGAGTACTAAGAGCACTTTCTGTTGGAGAGGGCTGTGTAAAACTGTTTTATTTTATTAACATTTATTAGATTTCCTTACCTGCCCTTTACTGCAAGGTCTCAAGATGGGTTACAGCAATTTAAAAACACAATCTTAAAATCTGTTTAAAACAAGTTCCAATCCTGCTATAACTAAACCTAAGCATATGAAACTGGAACAACCATATATTGACTTGCTAGGAAAGGCCATAGCTCAGCGATAGAGTGCATACTTTGCATGCACAAACCCCCATGTTCAATCCAATACAGCATTTTTTTCTTGGTTTCCCCCCTCTTGGTGGTAGGGTCGCCACCTTTGTTCTGGCAAAATACAGGAAAGGGTGGGGTGGGGCTGTTGTTGGATATTCCCCACCCCCATCTCGCACTGAAGTGACTTCAAAGCAGTCCATTAAAATCAATTGCAGAATGGTCCCTCTAGAATTTGTTCACATGCACGCACACATACATATGAATTTGTAAATCTGCCTGTGCTTGGCTACCCAAAGCTTAAATATTCATGACTTTTCAAACCCTTGCATTGGAGAGGATACCTAACATGGTAGAGAGAGGGAGCACAAAACTCTATCAATACAAGACTTAGCATTTTACATTGAAGTACGGGACAATCTTGTATTATACAGGACAGGTGGCAACCCTACTTGGTGGGCTAATTAATTTGAAATATTTGACTACTCTCCCTAGAAATCCCCCTTTGGGCCTGCCTTGCTGTGTCTGCTGTGTTACCATTACAGACTGCTGTCGTTTCCTACCCATTTGTGCTCACACTCCATCCCTGTTGGGCTTTTTCTGTCAATAATCTTCCCCAAGACGGAGCAGCTGAACGAACATTGTTGAGTTTTTTTGCTGGAAAAAACCCTATGCACTTCAGGATCCAGTGGCACAAAAGGCAAGTTGCTAGGAAGGATGCAGGAACATGAAGGAGAGACCCACTCATGTGAAAAGTAGCCTTTTTTAGATGTCGGAAGTATGGTGATACTGAATGCGTGGAGAGAAAGGATTGGGCCCATAATCCCTTGTCCTGTCTTCCACATGTACATAGTTTGAGAACAGAGCCTACTACACTCATGCAAGTTATACATGTATAGGCTTCCTCCATGTGCCTTGTGCTCATACGCCAGTCATTATATGGAAATTATTCAGTTTGGTTGTCTACTTTTTGATGTTTGGTTTGTTGTCAAGGACTACTTTTGTTTCGTTTGTAGTTACTTTTTAAAATACGTTGTAAGTCGCCTTGAGCATGGTTCTAACTGTGGAAAGGCGGCATGGATGGATGGATGGGTTGGCCTCAAACCACCCACCCCCCGCAACCCCTGTTCTGCTGATGTCTCCACCTTGTTTTGATAAATAAAATAAATATCATAAGAAAAGCTAAATCTGTATATTGCCCTTCATCGAAAGGTCTCAGGGTGGTTCACTGCATAGAAATACAAAATGAAAACAAAAAATACACACTAAGAACAAGAACAAAACAAGCCCATACCGTATCCATGCACACACAGAGTATTTGCCGGCAGAACAGCTGCGCTGTCAGACTATTCCGCTGGTGTATCTGTTATGATACTCGTACATCTGGCATTCTAGTGGTGCAAAGCAGTTTCTGCCAAATCCAGTGGCTCCTTAGCTGGCAGAATTTGCCCTAATTCTAGCGAATATTTTAGATTTTTATTTGGCTTTGTCATATAGCTAATAGTGAAGTGGAGCCGTTGTTAACTTGTTAATGCTTTTTTTGTTTAGTTTCAGCAAATAAGTGGGGGCAGGGAAGGCTCAGCATTGCCTTTTTATTATTGTGGGTGGCAGGAAGAAAACCTTTTGCTTGAAGAGGAGCTTTGCATCCCTCAGATGTTTGCATCTATGTAGTAATAGGACTTGGCTTAAAAACAAAGTGGCAAGCGTCTTCCCTTCCCTTCCCTTCCTCTAGTCTAGCACATGTTGCATAATTCATGGCATCCCAAAATCAATATGCTTATCTCAAAGAACCATATGAATGTAAATTAATTTAATTCATCATTGCTTCGCCTTTGTCACTCGTATTATTTTCATCTGGGCTGCAGCAAAAGCCGGATCTCTCATTTCTCTTGCCTGCCATGTAAATAGCAACTCAAGTGAATTAACCATTCCAATTGCAACCAAAATGTACCATTAATTTCGCGCCCCCAATTTCAGACAGCTTCATTCCTCTACAGGCAAAATATATAACTCACATTCTTTTTCATCTAAAGTTTTCTAATGACTGTGGCTCTGCATTTTTTATTTGATCGGCATGTAGGAGCATCGGAGAAAAAGAAGAGTTATGTTTTCCTGAAGATGGAACAAGCCCTGAGCACAGTACATGGGGTGGAACTGGCACGGTTGCAGCAGGTAACACATGATACCTGTACTGCATTTGTAAGAAGGCAAGGTAGTTGTGACGTTGACCTATGATAGTGCTGGAGGTGAAATAGTTAAACAGGTTACCCAATAAGAACCCAGGGGGTGGAGTCAGAGGGACTATAAAACCAGCTCTTGGGGGGGGGAGTTCAGTTAGTTCAGTTGGGATTGGAGTGGGAGTTGAAGTGCGGGGGAGTCTGTGGGTAGGTTGAATTAGTGTAGCGGAATATAAGCTGAGTCAGTAACAGCTAGTTGCTAGGAAGCTCAGTAGATAACTGAAGGGTGCAGGAAGGAGGTTGGTTTAGGGAGTGTAGGAAGGTATAGGCCAGTATAGGCACCAAGTGTTTATAATGGACTGAAGACCGTTATTGAAACCACATGCTTGTTGTTGTTGTTGATGATGTTTAGTCGTTTAGTCGTGTCCGACTCTTCGTGACCCCATCGACCATAGCACGCCAGGCACTCCTGTCTTCCACTGCCTCCCGCAGTTTGGTCAAACTCATGTTCGTAGCTTCGAGAACACTGTCCAACCATCTCGTCCTCTGTCGTCCCCTTCTCCTAGTGCCCTCAATCTTTCCCAACATCAGGGTCTTTTCCAGGGAGTCTTCTCTTCTCATGAGGTGGCCAAAGTATTGGAGCCTCAGCTTCACGATCTGTCCTTCCAGTGAGCACTCAGGGCTGACTTCCTTCAGAATGGATAGGTTTGATCTTCTTGCAGTCCATGGGACTCTCAAGGGTCTCCTCCAGCACCATAATTGAAAAGCATCAATTCTTCGACGATCAGCCTTCTTTATGGTCCAGCTCTCACTTCCATACATCACTACCGGGAAAACCATAGCTTTAACTATACGGACCTTTGTCGGCAAGGTGATGTCTCTGCTTTTTAAGATGCTGTCTAGATTTGTCATTGCTTTTCTCCCAAGAAGCAGGCGTATTTTAATTTCGTGACTGCTGTCACCATCTGCAGTGATTAAGGAGCCCAAGAAAGTAAAATCTCTCACTGCCTCCATTTCTTCCCCTTCTATTTGCCAGGAGGTGATGGGACCAGTGGCCACGATCTTGGTTTTTTTGATGTTGAGCTTCAGACCATATTTTGTGCTCTCCTCTTTCACCCTCATTAAAAGGTTCTTTAATTCCTCCTCACTTTCTGCCATCAAGGTTGTTTCATCTGCATATCTGAGGTTGTTGATATTTCTTCCGGCAATCTTAATTCCGGTTTGGGATTTATCTAGTCCAGCTTTTCACATGATGAATTCTGCATATAAGTTAAATAAGCAGGGAGACAATATACAACCTTGTCGTACTCCTTTCCCAATTTTGAACCAATCAGTTGTTCCATATCCAGTTCTAACTGTGGATCTAATTGATCCCTTCATGGATCAATGCCTTGTCGTGGCGAAGGGGCTTGAATAACTCAGAGAAGCTATGAGCTATGCCATGCAGGGCCACCCAAGATGGACAGGTCATAGTGGAGAGTTTTGACTAAACGTGATCCACCTGGAGAAGGAACTGGCAAGCCACTCCAGTATCCCTGCCAAGAAAACTCAATGGACAAAGACAACAGACACACTTGTTAAACTGCAGTAAATAAACAGAAGTTTTATGTTCCAATTTAACCCTGACTGGACTCAGTATTTTACCAGGTAGAGCCTGGTTGGTGGCAGCGAGAAATAAAGTGGTGGCACAGGGATCAATAGACTGTGAAACGTCCGGGGACCCTGTGTGATCGCCACAGTAGTGTATGGGTGGTGGCTCTCAGGCAGCCTCTCCCACTCTCGCCTCAAGTCCTGACCAAACCCAAACCACCTTAGCTTCAGCAACGTGGTGGCCTCATGTGCCTTCAAACCATACTCAGGGAGTTTGGCCCATCACAACTGAGCTCCTGGAAGTTAGGTTCCTGTATTTATTTTGACAGTAGAGCTTTTCTTCTCTTCTCTTCTACTGCAACCCCACTTTTATGAAAGCTTCATTAGAGCTTGAGATTCGCCAGATCTGAGAGCAGGGCCTGCAGAGATGAGCTGCCAAGGCTTTTATTTTTGGCAAGCTTCCAGCCTCTATTCTAGTTGAGTTTTGTTTTATTCTCCCTCTTGCTAAGACAATGCTGCTGCTTCAGCTTTTATCATTAGTTTGGGTATTTAAATGCATGATTACACATTCTCCACCTCCCTTGGGAGTTCCAGCGACAGAACGACCAGGTTTTGGTTTCAGTTGGGGAAGAGAGTAATGGAAACATAAGGTATCTTCGTAATATATGGTTCATTTGCAGTGTATATTGGGTGGGGGGCAAAGTGGACCTGCTGCACAGCAGCAGTTGCACTACCTATTATCAGTGGTAGAGTAAGCCTCTCAGGCACCTGGGGTAGCACGCCCAGGTGCGGGGCGAACCGCCCATAGGGACAGACAGGAAGGGGCGCATGGCACCCATGGGGACAGGACGGGGTGAGCAGCGCCCATTCCCACCCCCTCTGTTGTTGCTCGCCTGCCTCCTTCCCATCCTCTCCCCTGCCTGCCTGCTTGCCTCCTCCAGCTGGGAGCGTGGGGGCAACTGCATGGCAAATGTCACCCCCCCATCAGGATGGCACCCGCGGTGGACCGCACCCACCTTGCTATGCCTCTGCCTATCATCAGAAAACCAGAGAAAGATCCTGAACCCCACAGTGCTTCTCCTTCTGCCAAACTCCCTACTCAAAACACCCAAGGTCCTGTTTCTGCTCTCTCTCTGCTTCCCCCCCCTCTCTCTGAAAATGGACCATCACACTCCAAGCTCCAATGCTCATGCCAGAAAACACAGACTGATTCCCTGTCACCAGGGGCCACCCCCTAACCCAGGGTGGTCCAATGTGGCCCTCAATGCCTTTATTCTGGCCCTCAGCAACATTTGATGTTCTGCCCCCCTCACACACACTTGTGCTGCCTTCCCAAAGCTGGATAAGTGAGACCCAGGGTCCTAGAGTCCTCCCACCTCATTGACAAAGCCTTGTTAGCACCTTCCCAGCTTTGGGTAGTAGGCTCTAGGACTCTGCCGGGCTATAGTTTTGAAGAGAGTTGAAAGTTGTTTGAGAGAGAGAGAAGGCTTCCCATAATATATGGACATGTTTCTTTTGTGCCAGTGTTGTCTCTGATTAAAGAGACTTTGCAGAGTTTGGGAGACATTACTAACAGCTGTGAGAGTAGGATGAGCACACACCCCATGAACAGTAAGCCCATTTTCAAACCCAACTTCAGCGTTTTTGTGGGAGGGGGACACAAAAGCTACCATAGTCTGCCTCCAGCCGCCTTAGAGCAGGGCTGCAGTTCTATACACGCCCGTAAATAAGCGCTGTGAAACTCTGGACTGCAGTTTGAGCCGCACACTTCTGACTTACCAACAGTTATGTGAAATCCGGAATTGATGCACCAGATGAATAAGTTGCCAATTCCTACATTGTGTTCAGCAGTACATGGAGGCCTAAGAATGATGCTTACATGTTTGTGCTGACACAACGATCGAAAGAGTACATCTTGAATTCCTCCCATTAATCAATGTTGAATTATGTTGCGTAAAAGGTTGAGTTATTGGATTACATCCAGCTACGTTTTAGTCAGAGTAGACCCACTGAAATTAATGGGCTGGATTTGGTCATGTCTTCTAACTTTTGATGGTGGTCTGTTCTGAGTAGTACTAGCATTGCCTGCAAGCAATATTATTAGTACCTGTAGCCTTGTTTGGTTCTGAAACTGGAATTTGTATTGCATTTCTTATATATTGATACACTTTTGTTAGGACTATGTAAAACACTTAGAAATCCCTGCTGAAAAATGAAGCTGTATATAAAATGCATGCATACATATACAACACGATTAAGCCCATTGCCACAAACATGCTTGCAGGCTGAATTACTGACATACTTTTTTTTTTTAACGTGGAAAGAATTGTTTTGTGTGGAGGAAGATTGAGTCTTGAGCTGGGGCAAGCCCCCACCTGCAATCTGAATTGGTAAAGCCTAAACGCAGGGACATGGGTGTCGCTGTGGTCTAAACCACAGAGCCTAGGGCTTGCCGATCAGAAGGTCAGCGGTTTGAATCCCCGCGACGGGGTGAGCTCCTGTTGCTCGGTCCCTGCTCCTGCCAACCTAGCAGTTTGAAAGCATGTCAAAGCGCAAGTAGATAAATAGGTACCGCTCCGGTGGGAAGGTAAACGGCATTTCTGTGTGCTGCTCTGGTTCGCCAGAAACAGCTTAGTCATGCTGGTCACATGACCCAGAAGCTGTACGCCGGCTCCCTCAGCCAATAAAGCGAGATGAGAGCTGCAACCCCAGAGTTGTGCGCAACTGGACCTAATGGTCAGGGGTCCCTTTACCTTTAAACGCAGTCCTACCACCCCCATGAAAATAAGACCTTAGATTTGACTTGCAACCCTGAGACTTTCTTCGGAGCATGCATTCCTAGAATAAGTTGCAGTGAGCATAGGAAATACGATTTGCTCCAAGAGCTAAAAATTAATCTTTGGGAAAAGCAGGCTGATATGCTTCCCTTTCAAATGTCAGGAACCAGATGCTCCAAAGGCTTACTCTTTTATATTTTTTACAGCTACAAAAACGATCTCTCTGATAGCAAAGAAACAAAATAAGCTGCTCATTGTATCGAAAAATCTGGTTTTTTTCCCCCCAAATTGGATTGTATTAATATTGCTACAATTCTGATAGAACTTCCAAATGTTCGTTAAATATGGGCTCCCCACAGTGATGGCTCTAGTGCCCATTGGGTGGAAAGGCAAGGCGACCAGCACTAAGTGAAGACAGTGAGCAAAGCTAGGCAGATCCTCTTCTCTTTTGAGTTCTGCAAGGGCAATACTGGAACTAAGGAAGAGGAATCTGGCAGGCAGTGACATCCCTTGGGCCTTTTGTAAGTAAGAAGGCAGGCAGGTAGGGGCTGGCTTCCCCACTCACCATAACAGAGACGCGGGTAGCACTGTGGTCTAAACCACTGAGCCTCTTGGGCTTGCCAATCGGAAGCTCAGCAGTTCGAATGCAAGTGACAGGGTGAGCTCCCATTGCTCTGTCCCAGCTTCTGGCAACCTAGCAGTTTCAAAGCACGCCAGTGCAAGTATATAAATAGGTACCGCTGCAGCGGGAAGGTAAATGGCATTTCTGTGAGCTCTGGCTTCTGTCACGGTGTCCTATTGAGCCAGTAGCTGTTTTGTCATGTTGGCCACATGACCCAGAAAGCTGTCTGTGGACAAACGCCGGCTCCCTCGGCCTGAAAGTGAAATGAGCGCCACACCCCATACTCACCTTTGACTGGACTTAACTGTCCAGGGGTCCTTTACCTTTACCTTTTACTACCCTCATGGACTAGCCTCTGTTGGTTCCCCACCCCTGTTTTAATGGACCATTGTGTGTGTGCTCTTCTCATAAGCGAAGGAGAGAGCAGTGCAAACTGTGCTACCTAGAAAGAGCAGGCATTTGGTGATGGCACCGAGAAAAATATTCGGGGCAGTAGGTCACACTCAGATTAGACCTGCTGAAATCAATAAACATCCCTAGCTTAGGTCCACTAATTTCAGTGGCCTGGCCTGAGTTGGACTTGGGTACCGCCCCAAATGTTCCTTAATTTCAGTGGGTTTGCTCTTGGTTGAATACCACCCTATATGTCTAATGCTGTGGTGGGCGTGGGCATTTCTTTACTCATTCAACAGCTTCAGGTCCGACTGCTGCCACCCACAAATGCCACCAGCCTGGTCTTTCCAGCCATTCCAGTGTAGTATACTTGGCCAGCAAAGCGGATTAGAAAAGGTGGACATGTTCATGTTTGTGTATGAAGAGCCAAATTCCTGAGGTGCAAATGCATTGCAGGGCATTTGGAAGACAGCAGCCGTTTACAGCATTTATACCTCCCCTCCCCTTCAGTCCCAAAGGCTCTCAGAGCAGCTTACAAAAAAAATCAGTATTAAGACTGTCCCTTCCCCCAGGCTTACAGTCTAAAAGGGCATTAAGGGAAAATGAATGGGGAGGAGGAAGAAGGAAGCAGAGGCGCAAGGTCTTAAAGCTGCAGTTCCGAGCACCAGCTCCTCACCAATAAATCAGCAGCGGTTCTGGCTGCCTTGCAAGCCCCTGTTCCATCTCAGTTCCAAAAATCCTTTTAATACAAAGTTCTCAAATAGAGGACATGCATATTAAACTGACAAGGACAGAGTAATCTTTTTTTATCAGGGAATGTTTGATTCCAAATCGAGGCAGTGAAGCAGCAGCACATATTCCCGTGGAAATCCGGGGCGTGCATGCAGAGGTTTTAGCAAGCAAAAGTAGTAAGCAGGTATATAACAAGGCATGCAAGCCCATTCTGGGGAAGGGAGGTGGCAGGTGAAATTCCATTTAGTGTCTGTCGAGAAAGGGAGATCCGGACAGTGTTTTGCCTTGTTTGCGTGCAGTGGGCGGGGGCTGTCGTCTTCCACCAATTGCAGCCTCCAGCTGTGGGTCCTTGGCAGCAGGAGTGCTTTTCCAAGAGGCAGGAATCCTGCAAATATATTCTCTGCGGTGGTTGCTGGCATGTCCAGTATATGGCAGCATAAGGCATGTGAGAATGTCACACGTAGCATTTCCCACAGCACGAAGTTCCATATACAGTGGTACCTCAGGTTACGTACCTGATTCATTCCAGGGTGCAGTACATAACCCGAAAAGTACACAACCCGAACAACCACCAGAGCGCGTTTCTGCGCATGCGTGAACTGCGCAGAACGCTTCTGCACATGCGTGTGCAGCGAACCCAGAAGTAAACGCTTCCGGTTTTGCGGAGTTCGTAACCCGAAAAGTATGCAACCCGAAGTACGACTGCAGTAACCAAAGAAAACACTACATTTTTATGGTGCGGGGTTAGAATGCAGTAGAAATACCGATATCTGATATGTAGGTCTTTTACCAGGCTGTGCATTGGTAGAACCAAGAGATATAGATATAAATATTTTTATTGAAAGATTTTCATAGATGATGAAATTGCAGGAAACATCTGTTTTCAATTCATAGAGTCCTTTCTACAGGTCAGTTACATTCGGTGTGAGATGCTGCTGTCATAGGCATTGTGAGGTTTTGGGGGGATAAAAATTGGAGGGGGGAGAAGGGGGGGGTAATGCACAGTTCGGCAAATACCCAGGGCTCCTTTTCTGCTGGATTTTGAGTGGTCCAAGAGCACATGGATGCTGCAAAGATCTCACCGTCACATCAGAGTCATCACTATTTGCTTTTGTTAGGTGGGAACAGAGTGTGAATCGGTAAGCAATGATTTGCGTGGAACTCGAAAAATGTTATGGAACCAACCTGTGGTAGCTCGATGGGTAAGAATCTTAAGAAGAAGAAAAATTGATCCAGCATATCTTTCTTGGATAGCAGTCATTCCATTAGCTGACAGCTCAAAGTTGAACACGGCGATCATAATTTTGACAATTTGATTGAATAGTCCTTTTAATGGACGTTCCCTGTTGGGTATTCAGGAACCATTTAAGTGGATCGTAATAAATCTTTAAAAAAAACGACACGTTAAATAAGAAATCATGCATGGTAGGTCTCAGTTGTCCTTTCTGCAATTGAAAATGCACGTTTAAGAGATCTATGCTCTCCTAGGAGGAAGTCGTTACTGTTCTGTGTAGTTATTGAATGAAATATAGTTTGCGCTAACGATAACTGTATGCTTGCAATTGGAGCTCTTTGTTGCAAACATAAAGCAAGGGGAGAATAAATGGCACCCCAGTAGTTCTCTTCCTAAGTGGTGCATTTTGCACGTGAACACTTTATTCTCCTGCATTAAGCAAGTCTGTTGTACAAAATACTGTAGAGAACCTAACATGTAGCCTTTCAGCTTCAACGGAGCTTTACAAATATAATTTTTGGGGTTCCTATGAAGATAAATAGTGAAGCCTAGAAACAGGGAAGGTCTTTTGCATAGAACAAAAAAACATGCATTTACATGCCAGAGTTGTTAAGCCCGGAGTTGTTCAGCTTTTTTGGGGGGTAGGATTGCCCAGAGTTCTCCAGCTTTTATTTGTTAACTTTCAGTAAACTTTATTTAATCCCGCGATTGATAAGGGTCCTGCAATCTACTAGGATCAGCCAGGGATCTACCAGTAGATCACGATCTAGTGGTTGGACATGCCTGGGGTATAAGTTTGTAACTTATCAAATTTTATTTGAATTTAAAGGTGGTTCTGTGTGTTCCTTCTCCCGCCCCAGACTTTGCTGTGAAGCTTGAAAATACGCTAGAACGACAGAAATAGCAGCAGAAACAAAACTGTGTATTCTCAGTAAAGCAGAGTTTTAGCAAGATAGGAGATTCTGGGCAATGCACGGAGTCCTGCGACAGAAATTGCGGAGGTGGTGCAAGTTTTGCCATCTGGCAAAGACCCTCAGCCAGATGGATTCACTAATGGCTCCTATATAGTATTCAATCAGGCTCTTCTGAAAGACGTGACTGGCATTTTTAATTATTCCAAATTAACAATGAGCACGCCAGATACTGCCTTGGATACAAAATATATAAGCGATGCTTTTTAGAAGGTAAAAAGCCATGGTCCCAGTCACTTTGCTTCATTGCATTAGTAAAAGTGAAAGCATGTTAGCCAAATTGTTGCCTTGCGAGTTATTTCTCAAGTATTCGGTGCACCAGAGCAACATTTTTAATGATCTGTTTTTGCAAACTTGTTATTTTGTGGACTTTCAGTTTGTTCAGTTTGACGAGTTACTGTTATTTCAGTGGATACGATTAAAAAAAAATACTTTTCACAAAACTTAATCTATATGGCTGCAACAGAGGGAGATATGGGGTCGCCCCACACTCTCAGCTGAGAGCCCATCTGCATTTGCCTCCTTCTTTCACTGAACTATTTCCATTCAAGCTGGTCATTATAAGAACTTCGTAACTTTATGAAATAGTGCCTGTGTTTGCTTGTTTTCCTCTTCCCTCCCCTCCCATTTTTCTTTTTGTGCTGTATCTTTTCGATTGTAAAAATGAGGACACGAACTTCCTTACTTGTAACTCATCTTATATAAGCTACTCTGGGACCATTTTTGGTGAAGAGTGGCATAAAAATACTTTAAATAAATAATAGTTTGGGCAGTTAATGTAGAGCTTTCGGCCTTCAAGTATTTGTGGCCTTTTAGAAGTGGGTGGGATGTTCTTAATGAACCCCCCCTCCCTGTTTTATTGTATCTATGTGTGGGGTGTGGACGTTTATTTGTTTGTAAGTCACTTTGGATAAGAACAGTGCTTTTTTCTATTAAAAAAAGTTTAGGGGCACTCTCATTTTCCTACTCATTAAAATACTGCCCCTCAATGAGGCCAAACTTAGATTCACAAAATGTTTAGGGCAGGGTGGATTTGAGTTAAATCAAATTGATTTAAACTACGATTTAAATCATGATTTAAATCACTAGTCAGCAAGACTTGATTTAAATCACTATTACAGAAAGACTCATTCTTGCTGGTATAATCTTAATATTTACAACCAGATGAAGGTTTCATTTTTGGAATAATAAATTTTCAGAGTTGTTTTTACAGTTATATCAAAAATTACTTGGTTATACTATTAGAAATACATAGATAATTATGAAATTATTGTGAGGTTTAATAAGTTAACTGTTTATATTTGGACAACCTTCCTGCTGTGGACCATATTGGAAGAAGAAAAATAATCATTTCCTTAATAACAATTTAAACAATTTATTTAACTAAAACAATAACATTATAGCATATGTATCCATGCTTGTTAACTGCTGTGGTTAAATGGTTGTTTAAAAAAACTTAGACTGGGTTTTAGCACAGATGAAAAACTTAAAACAAATCCTTATTTCCTGATGAATAGCCTTTGGACTATAAAGTAACTTAAAGCAGGGTGGATAAAAATAAATGATTTTTTTAAAAAAATCAAAAAATCGGATTTTTTAATATATTTAAATCAGATTTTTTTATTTAAATTGATTTTTTTGATTTAAATCGGATTTTTTAAAAAAATAAAATGTTTTTTGAGGAAAATATATTACCATCCAAAGGTTATTCCATCATGAAATAAAGATTAGTTTTTTAATTATGTAGAATAAGTTTGTATATGTTTAATTTTTGGGGTAAATAAATTCCATTAATCCATTCACAATGTCATGCTCTTCCAGAGGTTTTTGTAAGATTATTGGGCAGTTTCTCTGCCTACAAGATATTATCACAGATGCTTGGTTTACTTTTGCACTTCTCAAAACTGAATTTGACTCAACAGAGATCACATGCCTCTTCTTCACAGCAAAAATGTTATAACATGAACAGAGTTGAGAAAAAGACCCTAATCCTATTGTTCAACAAACCTATGAATACAGAAACAACCCTTTCAGTGCTAAATTTCAAGAAGTTCAGTGAATAGAATAGAAACAATATTTTTCTGATTGTTTGGAGTGGATAGTATTTAGGTTTTTCATGTGTAGGCTGGGCTGACAGTCTAAATTTCTTAATATATATATATATTGTTTTTGTTTAGCAAAATTAGTTAACAAGCATGGATGTTTGTTTAAGCAAATAACATATGCTGTAATGTTATTGTTTCAGTTGAATAAATCTATTTAAATTGTTATTGTTAAGGTAATGATTATTTTTCTCCTTCCTAAGTACAACAGTAAAGTTGTCCAAATATGAATGATTAACCTATTAAACTGGGGATAAAAAACTAATATGAAAAGTTGTTATTCTAAAAATCTTCATCTACTTGCATATTAAAGTTATACCAGCAAGAATTAGTCTTTATGTAGAAAACTATGATTTAAATCAAGCCTTACTGATTAGTGATTTAAATCGTGATTTAAATCAGTTTGATTTAAATCAAATCGACCCTGACTTAAAGTACTGTATATTTAGAAAGATTTTTCCTCCAAAAGCATTTTATTTTAAAAATCTGATTTAAATAATTTTTTTTATTTAAATCAAAAAATCCGATTTAAATAAAAAAAATCTGATTTTTTTAAAAAACATTGATATTTATCCACCCTGGTTTAGGGGTATGTGTACCCCTGCGTACCCCATTAAAAATAGCACTGGATGAGAATAAGAATAAGAATGAGGAATTTGCTGCCAAGAAGTGTGGTGGAGTCTCCTCCTTTGGAGGTCTTTAAGCAGAGGCTTGACAACCATCTGTCAGGAATGCTTTGATGGTGTTTCCTGCTTGGCAGGGGGTTGGACTGGATGGCCCTTGTGGTCTCTTCCACCTCTATGATTCTATGAGAATGATAGAACAGTTGTTTCCTCCTGGTGGAATTCTGTGTTGCGTATGCTTTGCTATGTGATTTGATAAGGGCAGGGCATAGTTATAGGGAAGGGCGTAGTTATTTCCTCTTACAAAGCAAGATTACCCTTCAGAGTAGCTATTATGAGTTGTGGGACAAGAACTCCCTCTAACTTTGTGTGGGCTTGAGGGCCCTTATACGGTATGTCTAAAGGGAGAAGTAGTTACCGTAGATGTGGAAGACAAAAGCAGCATCAAGCGTCTGTTGCCAAACCTAGTTTCCTGGACCAGAGAGGGTATTTTTACACCTGAAATTGCATGTGCTTTGTACTGAGAGCCAGTGTGGTGTAGTGGTTAAGAGCGGTAGACTCATAATCTGGGGAACCGGGTTCGCGTCTCCACTCCTCCACATGCAGCTGCTGGGTGACCTTGGGCTACTCACACTTCTTTGAAGTCTCTCAGCCCCACTCACCTCACAGAGTGTTTGTTGTGGGGGAGGAAGGGAAAGGAGAATGTTAGCCGCTTTGAGACTCCTTAGGGTAGTGATAAAGCGGGATATCAAATCCAAACTCCTCTTCTTCTTCTTCTTCTTCTTCTTCTTCTTCTTCTTCTTCTTCTTCTTCTTCTTCTTCTCCTTCTCCTTCTCCTTCTCCTTCTCCTTCTCCTTCTCCTTCTCCTTCTCCTTCTCCTTCTCCTTCTCCTTCTCCTTCTCCTTCTCCTTCTCCTTCTCCTCCTCCTCCTCCTCCTCCTCCTCCTCCTCCTCCTCCTCCTCCTCCTCCTCCTCCTCTGCTGGTCTCCTTCCAGCATTGCAGTGTAGAGAGAGAGCCTCAGAGGCCCCTTGGACCACGCAGTGAGACCATATGGAGGTTAATGGATGACACCCCTTGCAGTGCCAATTGCAAAAGAAAAACTGGAGGTGGAGCAGGGCAGGAATCAACTGCCTGGAACCTTGAACAAGAGCACTAATGTTTGAGACCTGGGATGCGTTGCAACGTTTTGTTGCAGGTCCCACTTCTGTGTTCACAAAAAGAATGAATATGGATGGGATAGGGGGCAGTGATTCATGTGCTGATAAAATAATAGTCGAGAGCGTTACTAAAAATGTGTAAACAAAAATAACTGTGAGTGCATTCTCTGATAACGTGGTACTGAACCCTTATTTTTGAACAATCCCCCCCCCCCCAGTCTAGCTCTGCACCCGGAAAAAACTCTGGTTGCTACAGGGCAAGTTGGGAAGGACCCTTACATTTGCATCTGGGACTCCTACAACATACAGACGGTTTCCATCCTGAAGGACGCTCATACCCATGGAGTTGCCTGCTTGGCTTTTGATTCGGACGGCCAGGTATGTATCTATTTGGTTAAGACCTGGTCATTTCAGAAGGCCTTTGGAGTATCAAACTGAGAGGGCTTAGCAGCATCCTTCAGTTCTCTTTGTTGCCACCTTAATATACTATCCTGCTGTGTTTTTTATTGGATAGTGTTGTAACTGAGGTTTTGGTGCTTCAGGTGTATATACAGTGGTACCTCAGTTCTCAAACTTAATTCATTCCGTCCGTCCATTCCAAAACCAAAGCATTCCAAAACCAAGGCACGCTTTCCCATAGAAAGTAATGCAAAATGGATTAATCCGTTCCAGACTTTTAAAAACAACCCCTAAGACAGCAATTTAACATGAATTTTACTACCAAAGAGACAACTGATCCATAAATTGAAAGCAATAAACAATGTACTGCAGTCACACAATCAGTCAATCAGTAGCTGAGCTGGGTTCCACACAGTCACAAAAACAGAACAAAAAAGAGCCGCAAAAACAGAAACACAAAATAAATAGCAAAAACAGACAGACCTCAGCGTAACACTCAAAATGGAAGTGTGGCACTCAAATCGGAAGCGTAACACTCAAAACGGAGCATGTTTGGCTTCCGAAAAAAGTTCACAAACTGGAACACTTACTTCTAGGTTTGCAGTGTTTGGGTTCCAAGTTGTTTGAGTACCAAGACGTTTGAGAACCAAGGTACCACTGTATCTCATTGTGCATTGCGAGCTACCCTGAAAGCTCTGCTGGGGCCAAAGAGGCTGGTTAAAAATTGAATAAGTAGGAACAGTCCATCAAGTCACCATTAGCACTCTGCTATTTGTGGGCAGGAGGTTGTATGCCTTTAAAAATATTTGATAGAGGGGCACCTGATGTTGGCATTTCACAAGCCAGTATACAATGCCCTTCCTGCCACCCTTGTCTGCTTTCTTAGCCCTCTGTTTGTTTTCTCATTGGGAACTCTTTATGCTGGTTCTCTAGGGACTGCTACAGACATCATTTTCCTTGTGCATTCATGATGATTTGTACTTATGACAATACTGGGGCAGTCAAACACAACCCCACTTTCAATACCATTTGCACCTGGAAATGTTTTGGGGTAGTCATACTGTTTCATTTCCAATAGGTGCACGTCCCACAACTTTTCATACCGCAAGCATTCTCCTGCTTTTGTTGTGTTGTAGTCCCTCCAGAAAGCAATATGTGGTAGTATTGCAGAGCAACTAATAAAGCAGAATAAATCTACAACTAATGCACTAAAAAAGGTTATAATAAAAATAAAAGGTAAAGGACCCCTGGACGGTTAATATGGGGTTGCGGTGCTCATCTTGCTTTCAGGCCAAGGGATTATTGTCAGGGACCTATAGCAGAATATACCTGCAGTAAAACACTAGTCTAGAGACCCCCCTCAAAAAAAGAAAAAGGAAACCTTTGTCCCTTTTTAAAAGTTATCATTTTGTATCACTGCTGGCATAAACCAAATATTCTGTTTTATATGAGTGAATTTAATATTATACCTGTAAACCATCCAAGCTGGTTTCTCAGTTCTGCTGTTCTGTTCTCATCTTTGCCAGGCACAGGGCAGTAAGAAGGAAATTAGAAGCTAATCTGATTTGCTTGAAAATATACTTCTCTGTCCAGAGGAAGGAAATGAGAGAGGCATTAGGCATCCAGCAGGTTTAAATCCCAATTGTTATCTGCAGTAAGCTTTATGATTAATTGCAGGCCGTTGTTCCAGGGCATGCGTTTCCATAGAAAAGTTCAGCAGGAATACTAAGAGACAAGAGCTATTGCCACCTCTAAGTGTATATCTACAGTGCATACGAAAACTAGTTTCACAGTCAGTCCCTCTCCTGGAGAGGGCCAGTGTGGTGTAGTGGTTAAGAGGGGCAGACTCGTAATCTGGGGAACCAGGTTCGCTTCTCCACTCCTCCACATGCAGGAATCTTAGGAATTGTCGCGGGCACCACAAAATACTCATTTAATAGAAAAAAAAACCAGCAGGGTTCACAACCGTCACACCTCAAAAACCAAAACAAACACAAAGAACAAAAAAGCAGGAAGCACTAACTTAGGCAGTTGTTCCCATTTAGCTAGGTACTGCAGAACCTCTGTTTCACAAAAAGCCAGGCAGTTGGCCCCCTACTTTTGAAAACTTTGATATCTCTAAGGTAGCTTTTGTGATGTGAATGGTGTCACAGACCCCCCAGGACCACCAATAGGAAACCACTGCCCTAAGACATATGATCTTTGTAATTTTATGTTGTGAACCACCCTGAGATCTACGGGCATGGGCGGTATACAAATTTAATAAATAATAGTAATAACCAAAGGAATCCACATCCCCATTTTTTAAAAAAACGGGGTAGCAGGGGATCATGATGGGTGTCAAGGGGGTGTCTGAAGGTGACATGTTGCTCACAGACACCACCCTTCATCTCTTTTCTGGGAGACCACAATCTTTGTTATTTACTCAAGAGATCGTAGTCTTTTTTGTGTGTTGTCTGTCTTCACTGCTGCATTTTGCCCCAGGACCTTTTCACCTGTGTGAATGAACGACTCCAGCATCTTCTTCTGTAACGGCAAATGGTTTTGTCGCATTGCCTCACCAATGTTGATGTGCCCAATAGTTGGAGCCTATCAGTGGGTTATCAGTGGGTTATTGAGAGCCAGTGTGGTGTAGTGGTTAAGAGTGGTAGACTCGTAATCTGGGGAACCGGGTTCTCCACATCCAGCTGTTGGGTTACCTTGGGCTAGTCACACTTCTCTGAAGTCTCTTAGCCCCACTCACCTCACAGAGTGTTTGTTGTGGGGGGGAAATAAAAAATAAAAAAATCCTTCCAGTAGCACCTTAGAGACCAACTAAGTTTGTCATAGGTAGGGAAAGGAGAATGTTAGCTGCTTTGAGACTCCTTCGGATAGTGATAAAGCAGGATATCAAATCCAAACTCTCCTCCTCCTCCTCCTCCTCCTCCTCCTCCTCCTCCTCCTCCTCCTTCCTCTTCCTCTTCCTCTTCCTCTTCCTCTTCTCCCTCTTCTCCCTGCCAGTTACATCAGAGCATATTTTTAATGAACCAAGTCAGTTAAACCAGCCCCATTAATTTTGCATTGCTGATGATTGGCAGTGCTTTGAAAAGCTTCAAAGGCACCAACGGTTTTCAGGCTCAGAAAGGCTTTGAGGAAACGGTTTCAAAATTTCAAAGGCCGCTGTCTTGAAGAGCAAAGATCTTTTAGTGTAACAGGAGATTCTCCATTTGCACTGAAATTAATAGCTTTGAACGTTTCCTGTCTTTCTAGAATATTTTCTTGGGACCATTATTGTGCCAACAAGTATCAGATTAGTAAGCAGGTTTTCAACTCAGGTGCCTGTTAAATCAGACAAGTGTTTCTGCCATCCTTCACACATGCATATTCATCACCTTGTAGCTGCAATGTGTGTGAATGGGCAAATAGACATTTTGTGCAGCAGTATCCCAGAAAAGTCCATTTGGGCAGGGAAATGAAGTCCTTAATTTGGGGAGGGGTTGTAGCTGAGTGATTGAAAAGGTTCAATCCACAGCATCTCCAAGTAGGGCTGTGAAAGGCTCCAGAGAGCTGCTGCCAATCACTGTAGACCAGCCTTTCTCAACCTTGGGTCCTGAGGTGTTGCTGGACTACAACTCCCATCATCCACAGCTAGCAGGGCCCAGTGGTCAGGGATGATGGGAGTTGTTTTCCAACAACATCTGGGTACCCGAGTTTGAGAAAGGCTGCTGTAGATCTGGGTTTCCCAATCTTGGGTCTCCAGCTGCTTTTGGAATACAATTTCCATCATCTCTGACCACTGGTTCTGCTAGCTAGGCATGATGGGAGTTGTAGCCCCAAAATCCTGGGAAACCCTGTTGTAGACAATGCAGAGCTAGAAAGGTCAAAGATCAAAGGTCTGATTCAGTTCAAGGCAACTTCCTATGTTTCACCAGAAAAAAATATTATTTCCTTTTATAATTAATATTTTAATTGTCTTCATAAAATAAACACCAACATGAAATAAAATATGCAGTTATATACTCCCAAAACCAGGAGAAATTGTAATTTAACAAGGCTAAGCAATATTCAAACTTACATTATATATGTCAGGCTGCCATACGTCAATTGAAAAAGTTTGGGGTTTTTTGGGCGTTTTTGTTAAGAAAAAGCTCAGCAAGTTTACTTTTTGAAATATGATTCCAGTAGCTAATTTTCACTATCATTAAAATCTGCCCAACCACTTTGAAGCTGGAAATACAATACTTTTTGATGGAATCAGTTCACACATTCAGCTGCCATTAACTCCAGGGATGTGGCAACCAACTCTTTAATTCAGTTCTAAGACCATTAGAATAGTTCTGGTGACGGCAGCATGCAGGATACCAATGTTAAAATATTTTAAAACTTATTGAGGGAGATTTAAGGAGTGAGGTTATTACCCCTCTACCACTATCCATAGCAGGTCACTCAACCATTGCCACTGTGTCCTTTCTTTCTAGTAGATCAAGATAATCAGGTGACAGCAAAAACTGCAGAAAATATTAGCTGGGGCAATTAGAATAAGATCTGTTATTTGGTTACAGGTAGGTAGCCGTGTTGGTCTGGGTCGAAGTAAAATAAAAAAATTCCTTCAGTAGCACCTTAAAGACCAACTAAGTTTTTATTTTGGTATGAGCTTTCGTGAAGAAGTGTGCATGCACACGAAAGCTCATACCAAAATAAAAACTTAGTTGGTCTTTAAGGTGCTACTGAAGGAATTTTTTTATCTGTTATTTGGTTATTGTTGTAAACCTCCAGAATGTATTTTGTATAGTTTTTTTTTTCCTCTATCTTTCAGTACATTGTATTTTATTTTATTGCTGTGGCTAATGCAGATAAAGATTCTTCTTACGACTGCAGCGAATAGCTAACTACTGAGTGGATGCTCATTTAACAAAATTGTTCATTTCTTCTTCTTTTAGCGTCTAGCTTCAGTGGGACTAGATGCCAAAAACACAGTCTGCATTTGGGAATGGAGGAAAGGAAAACTTATTGCATCAGCTACTGGCCACTCAGACAGGGTAATCAGCTAATGCGTTTGGCATAAATGTTTTTTGTAATATGTCTTGTAACCCTTTTTGCTGCATTGATGGAGCTGTTAGCTCCCCCCCCCCTTTAAGCTAATGCTCACAGAAATATAATATTATAATTTAGTTTATTAAATTATTGTAGGAAGATGATATTTCGTGATATTATAGATAAAGGGAAATTAATAAGTGGGACTTCTGTGATAGGATCTCCCAACATTTTTTTCCTCTACTTGAAAGAAACAACAGGGGCTGCTAATTTGATTGGAGAAGGGACACAGGCAGAAAGTGTGTATGTTTATCTTCCCCCTGTGCCATTTCCCTAATCAAACATCCACCTTCCACCTTTCTAAGTTGCCATTAGCAGTGGCAGAGATGAGAGGAATCAGAACTAAAGCATCCCTGTCAGATGGCCATCCAACATCTGCTTAAAAACCTCCAAGGATGGAGAGACTACCACATTCCGAGGGAGACGGATCCACTTTCAAAGAGCTCTGTCAGAAAGTTCTTTTTGACTTTTAGCTGGAATCTCCTTTCTTGTAACTTGAATCCATTGGTTTAGCTCCTACCCCCTGGAGCAGGAGAAAACAATATTGCTCCATCTTCTGTGTGACAGCCCTTTAGATACTTGAAGATGGCTATCATCTCCCTTCCTAGTCTCCTCTTTTCCAGGCTAAACATACCCAACTCCTTCAACCATTCATCAAAAGGTACATGTATTGTATCTCCCTGTTCCTCTCCAGTGCTTAGCTGCCAAGTATCCCGTTTTTCACGGGAAACCCCCGGATTTTAATCCGTTTCCCGCTGTTCTCCCGAATGGAGAAAAATCCCAGAAATCCCCCGGATTTCCTACCTGCCAGGGAGCCTCCATTTTGGGTGCTGTTCTGCCCATGTGTGGGCACCGGAAATAGGGCAGAGCGGCACTGGAAGTCGCTTCTACGCATGCCCGACGGCCATCTTTGTGTTGGCCGCATGGCGGCGGCTGTCACCAAGATGGTCGCTGCCATGCGGCTACCACCAAGATGGCTGCCGGGCATGCGTAGAAGTGACTTCCGGTGCCGCTTTGCTCTATTTCCGATGCCCACACACGGTCAGAGCGGCCCCAGAGGTTGCTTCTACGCAACTTCTGGTGCCGCGCTGCTGCTGATCCCGCATTTTTCAGCGGGAGACTTGGCAGGTATACTCCAGTGGGACTTATTGAAGTCTTGTTCAGTTCCTTCAGCTGTGCTGTTACTAACTGTGTATTTACTGGTGTTCTCCAGCCATTGTCAGTTTTGCTGTCACATGTGTAGATTGTTTTTGACACTGAGAGATGGAGACATAAATGAAATTAAGGCAAACACTTGCCAAGAGGTTTGTATGCCTTACAAGGTCTTCCATGATGCTGTTTGCTTCCCAGAAACATTTTTCATCCATATGGAAAGTCAGCTATAGTCACGTATATTATTGGTAACAGAACGTTAGGACTTTATAGAGAACCAGGCATTTGTTTATTGAATTTATGACATATCTGATATGAATGCATGTGGTTTCTAATTTAGTGTAGCAGTTTTGAATATTTTTTGACAGATCTTTGATATTTCCTGGGACCCATATCAACCCAACAGAGTGGCTAGCTGTGGAGTGAAACATATCAAGGTAAATTGGTTTTGATGCTTTGCACTGCCAATGAAAGAAACTCTTTATAATTCCTTGGCATATTTTCTTTTACATTTTTTTTAAAGCTATGAATGTTATGCAGCCAGCTCAGTGTGGCAAACTTCCAGAACTATTCAGTATAAAGTGATTGCAGTGACGGACTGCTTACCAAGCAAAGCAGAAGGGACACATAGTATAGTTTAGAAAATACTTATTTCCTGTGTGGCTTTCTCTCTCTCTCTGCATTTTCTCCAAGATGAACTGATTTAGAGTGAAGATGACTTGAACCAGCAATTTAAATAATCACCAAATGGAAAACATTAAATTGCAATCACCAATTTTAATCAATTTTTCCATTTGTACCGGTATTTCACTTTTTTCTCCAAGGCCATGTTTTCTTGGGCTGCTATACCCAATTCCAACATATCAATTTACAATTAAATTCCATGTTATTCTGCATCTCACTTTGTTTCTCAGCGTAGCACTTCCATCTATTGATGTGCTCCCTCTCGTGCGCACGTGCACACACACACACACACACACACATATGTATTTAAGCAATTATGTCACATAACATTTTTCAGTCTTATTAATTAAGCACAATTAGTTCTGCATTGGGGAAAGGAAGCTGTAGCCAATCCTGCAGCCCAGCACAAAAACCAACTTGTCAGATTTTGTTGTCAGAGTCCAAAATATGGGCCCCATTTAGCCTGTAGAATTCGTTTAATTTAAATGAGACATCCAAGACTGGAGTAATGCAATATTCTAATACAACATAAAAAGGTAAAGGTAAAGGGACCCCTGACCATTAGGTCCAGTCGTGACCGACTCTGGGGTTGCGCGCTCATCTCGCATTATTGGCCGAGGGAGCTGGCGTACAGCTTCCAGGTCATGTGGCCAGCATGACAAAGCCACTTCTGGCAAATCAGAGCAGCACATGGAAACGCCGTTTACCTTCCCGCTGTAGCGGTTCCTATTTATCTACTTGCATTTTGACATGCTTTCGAACTGCCTACAGCAATATGGAATAGACAAGTGCTGTGCACACACCATCATTTTAAAGCACATTTGAAGAACACCCCCCAAAGAATCCTGGGGACTGTAGTTTATTAGTGGTGCTGGGAGGAGTAAACTACAATTTCTAGTATTCTTTGCATAGAGAGAAATGTGCTTTCAATGTGTGGCATGATTGTGCCAGTGACTCTTTACCTGTTACAGATTCATTTTTTTTGTCCACACTTACTTTACTAATTAATATTACATGTAAGCAAGGATATAATTTTATGTAAAATAGAATCTTCAAAATGTGTAATTTCAGATTTGAGAAACAAACAGGCAAAAACAAGTATTGTAGCATACTAGAAGCCCTGAATATATTTTTTTGGTCCTGGTGCTCAGGAGCAAGGTAGGCAGATTGCAATTACAGTACTTCTCCTTAATTAAGTGGGTGTGAGGACCAGAATTATTATTTTCTGCCAAGAATCTTGCACCTCTAACATGGCACTGTGTTCAGATTGCTGAGGTGAGGCCTTAGCAGAAGAATTGCTGTTTGTTGTTCTCTGCAGGAAGTAAAGCACCTGCTTTTATTATTTTGGCACCTGGGATCTGTAAAACCGATGTCCTGATTATCCCAAGCAATCATCATTCATGCCAAACAAACAAAGGCATGCCATAATTTACTAATATTGTCACAAGGCAATCAGTTATCCAATCTGGCAGGGCTATAAGTAAATTGCTTTTGAAGCTCTCTGATATTAGAGATGCTGTTATCTGGAGGAATTATCATTCATATTGGGTGAAAGAAAAAAATTAACCCTTGCAAACCCTTTTAAACTGTATCAGTCTGCAAAGGAAGACCCCTTTAAAGTCCTTGCTGGAAATGAAGTTAATGGCAGAGTTCAGAATGATTCCATTTCAACACAAAAAATAGATTTAATTGATATTATATTCCCAAAACATTGGCAAATTTAAGATCAAGTTTGATTGGTTGTTTGTCCATCACCCGGCCCCTTCTACTATTATTATTGTTTTGAGTTTGTGGGTTCAAGACACCCATAATTCTTTGATTTAGTAAGTATTAGAATTTAATCAATGCTTGGAGAGTTAAACTGGAAGACTGACTCTTATAGCTGGACTCGTCTTGCTGTGTTCAAAAGATCTCCTGAGAGATGGGCAGTTAACAGAGAACAAAGATTGGGAGATGGGCTACCAGCAAAATGAAGACTCTGTTTTGCTCAGTCTCTTCTTGGGGGGAGACTTTCCTTGAGCTCTGCGATTGTGAGCAGAGGCAGAAAGAGAGCATTCCAAATGCTGATAGAAATCATGCAAAGGCCACCAGATATAGGTGTGCCCTTAACATTTATTGATCCACTAACATTAAGACAGGTGATACGTGATAGGGCCGTGAAGCAACTGAGCGGTTAAAATAATGGATTTATCCTTCACTTTCATACCCTTTCATACAATTCTTTTCCTTTAGTTCTGTGTGGTTGTAATTACTTATTTATTATTGCTTTCACCATTGTCTAAATCTGATTTTTATCTCTACCATGTGATTTTATGCTCCTCCTGCATGTTTTGTTGTTAATATGTGTTTTTATGTATTTTAATGGGTTTATTTGTTCAAAGCATTTTAAAAACACCACACTTCACTCTGGGCTCCCAGAGTAGCTTATGCATGTAGGCCACCCTGATAATTCACTGATAATTCACATAAATGCGTGGCATAAAGTAAGTAGAAGCAACTGGGCCCTCTTGCAAGGTTCTCAAGCAACGTGGAGATATGTCCTGCCTTTAGGATGATCTCAGATCACGAATGTCGCAGACTCCTTTTTGTACTTTTCGTTGCAGTTTTGGACGCTGTGCGGAAATGCCTTGACAGCCAAAAGAGGAATATTTGGTAAAACAGGAGACTTGCAAACTATCCTCTGTTTGTCCTGCGCAAAAGATGACATCACATACTCTGGTGCTTTAAATGGAGACATCTACGTCTGGAAAGGGCTCACCTTAGCCCGCACGATTCAAGGAGCTCATGGTGTAAGTTGCCTTCTACTTTCTCGGTTTTGTTTTGTGAAAATAATGAAGCACCAGGCAGAGGGCCTTCTCAGTAGTGGCGCCCGCCCTGTGGAATTCCCTCCCATCAGATGTCAATAAGATAAACAACTACCTGACTTTTAGAAGACATCTGAAGGCAGCCCTGTTTAGGGAAGCTTTTAATACTGGATGAATCATTGTATTTTAATATTCTGCTGGAAGCTGCCCAGTGTGGCTGGGGAAACCCAGCCAGATGGAAGGGGAATAAATAATAAATTCTTCTTCTTCAATGCAGCAACTTCCATCACCCATCATCCAGCTCATCATTGGCCAGGAGAACTGGGACCTTGGGAGTAGGAACCTAGCAACATCTGGGAGTCCCACGTGGCAAACCCTGGATGAGGCTGTTTGTTAATGAAAAAAGAAGTTAGGTTTTCTGTGTGGAGGTCCTGACTTATAAATCATGCTAAGGGAGGTGTTTACTTGGTGACCATCACATGATAAACATGATCATGTTCATTCTTTGCTCCCCCACTTCTGGAAAGGTTCTGCCTCTGACCCCTGATATATGGTGAAATCATCAAAACATCAGGTTTATATAAACAATGAGAGTTTCATAGGAAAAACAAGCTTTACGTGAAGCCAACTTAAGTGTGATTACATTTAAGCCCTTTGCAAAGAGGTTTGGGCTTTGAAATGCCTTTTGTTAAAAATTCAGTTCAAGTATGTGTGTTGTTCACTCACAGGCTGGCATTTTTAGCATGTATGCATGCGAAGAAGGTTTTGCCACCGGTGGGAGAGATGGCTGCATTCGATTGTGGGACACTGTTTTTAAGCCCATAACTAAAATTGATCTCAGGGAAAATGAGCAAGGCTATAAAGGTAATGAAAATACTTTTGACCCAACTCTATGTTTCTAGGATTCTATTAAATTATTTGTAATGTATTTAATGCAATACAAAACATGAGTATTTTTGCTCTTTTCTCTTCCTCTGAGTTTGAATTTAATCCTTGTTGCTGTGATCCTGAGGAGGCAGTGGAATACATACAAGAGTTAGCATATCTGCCCTTCAGGTTTTGCCTTTGTTTTCACAATTGTAGCTTACGAAACTACCTCTTCCCCAAGTGAAGCAAAACCAATTGCTTCGTTTCATGTTGGGTGGTGCTGCAGAATAATTGGAGGTGGCAAAATGAATGGATATAGCATTTGGATTGCAAATTGCAATGTGTGTGTGTGTGTTACTCTGATACTCAAACTGCCTTAACAGACAATGTAGGAAGCTGCATTATAGCAGGTCAGAATATTTGTCCACCAAACCTAGTATTTGTGGGCCAGCTTCAGTTTTGAGGGAGTCCAGAGAAAGCTGCTCTCTTGTTGAGTCTCCTCCACGGTTGGTAACCCCTCGTGGGATTATCTTGTGGCAGTGCAGTACAATGCTTAGCAGCAGCAGCAGCACTCTGCATGATTGCATCTAACAATGCTATGTGTGGGAGTATTATGGGATATGATGTCATATTCTGGTCCAGTTCTGGATTCCACAGAAAAGGAGTCAAGGCTGGACAGAAGTTTCAGGACCATGGATAGCTCCTAGTGAGCAACTTGGCTAGCAACTGGCTTCTTTTCTAGCAAGTGTTACAGACTGAGGTGCTCATGTGAAGATGCTCTAAGTTGTGGGCACCCTGAAAGGATCCAGCTGGAAACAGGACCCTTGACTGGATGGATCCCAGTCTGATCCAGACAGTTCTTATGTTGTAAGTCCCATGTATTTTAATGGAGTGAATCTTCCTTCCAGAAATATGTGTGTGGAATTATGCTTGGCATAAAAGTCTTGCCTAATAGCTATAACATTGTACTGTCACAAAAAAAAGTTTTTCTTGCTCCTGCTACCTGAAAATGCTAGAGATCTTCTCCATTCATTTGTTTTAGTGTCACCTGCCTCCAATATGATGGCAGTGTGGCCCCATTTATGCTTCTATAAATAGCGAATAAGAGATTTTGATGCTGTTTATGCCGTTGCATTTTTGTAGTTAGTGGTCTATCCATTAAGTTATCTCCCCGGATAACTTCTCTGCAGGATCTCCTTTGTAGACACAGTTTGAGCTTCATCAGTGTTAACAGCATTAAATCCATAGAAATGGGCACTGACATTTCTCCAAGGCTGAAGCACCTGTGTACTCGGCGGACCTCAAAATGATGGGGATAAAAATAGCCACAGCCAATTAAGAGATATAGCTGGGAATCACAAATCAGAATAAAGTAACAAAGCTATCTTCCCAACCCTTATCCTTCTATACATCCCACAGAACAGAGATTTCAGAAATCACAGACAATAGGATCTCTCGGGTGGTGCAAAGAAATAGGTACAGAAGGCAACATGAAGACACAGCAGAGATGAAATGGAGATTGAGGGAGGGCCCAATAGCAAAAGGCTAGCTTCATTGCAATTGCAATTGGGGCGAATCCCCTAAGCCAATCAGCAGGTGTACAATCTAGAATCTTCTAGCACTTGAACATATGTGTGCTCCCACACAGCTGAAATCACTTTCCAATTAGTCTCTGGCCTTGAAGCACTGTAGTACGAGGTAACACAGGCACTTCAACCCAATGATCTCATCCTAGTTACTCTAAAGTATCCTCTTCTCACAAAGGCCGGTTTTTGCCCAGAGACCTAAGCGAGGAAACCATTTTCTCAAGAACCTCCAACTAATTAATTGACCTAAGAACCAGGAGCGGAGGAAGGGGGGTGCGGTAGGGGAGAGCCACCCTTGGTGTCACCACTGAGGGGGGTGACAAAATGCCAGGTGGCACTCCTGGGAGAGACGCAGTGGCTTAGGCGAGCGCAGGCTCCTCCTCGGAGGCCCTGTGGAGCTTTCCTGCCCTGGCTGTCCCCGACTCGTGGCTGGCTGGCTCCACTCCTGGGCACAGGGCAGGCGTGCTGCCCCAGGTTCCCAATCGGCTTGCTCCGCCACTGCTAAAAAGATAGACTCAGATGAATATATTTGGAATCAGAGGGGCGTTTTCATCAATTGTTTGTTTGTTTGTTTTTCAAAAAAGAATGCTAGTTCTTTGGGTAATAAGCAAATTCTGCAGGATTTGTAGATAGTCCAATATTGCATAGGTGCTTGTATACGTATATGGTATGTTTGAACAAATGGGTGTGTGGGTGCTTTTTCTTCAGAAGAAGCTGACTTGGTCATTCCTGAGGTGTTTCAAAGAACCTATTAGTGTATCAATAAGAAATGCCCCATAGTAAATTTGGAATGAGATAACTCTGAGTTACTTGGACTCACCCCAGATTTATTAAAAGATACATTTGTTGGCATGGACAGAGTGGGGATGTTGTGTTGTGTTTTGAAACATTGAAAAAGATTCCTACAGCAGTTTTTTTGTCTGAAGACCCTACAAGGTCAAAAGTAAGCAGTGTAACTGATAAAATATTTTCCAGCTTCTGGAGGTCAAGCCTTTATCTAAGGAAGAAAACTTTGTTAATTCCCAGTAACTCCAGGTCTTAAAGCCCAGCTGAATCAGTTTAACTGAGGAAAACCAAGCACATTTGGGGATATAGCTCATAGGGGTGGGTGCAGAAAATGTTTCAGGAAGAGTGATGCAATGTATTTTATTCCTACATAAACACTTGTGTGTGTGTGTCCATGTGTCCGTGTGTCCCCATATATACCTGTATTTATATATATATTTGGTTGTGTCTGTAAGAGAGAGAGAATGAGAGAGTGGGGAATGACAAAGCTAATTTCTAGGGTAAGAATCACATAAAAACTGTTCAGGTTTCTGTTAATTGGTTCTCTGGGAAACAATCAGACTCTACTCTGGGAGTCAATTAAGACTGGGCAGAAAGCCAAGTTCTGCCAGAGACATAGCAACTACTCTCTCATTGGTTGAAGGTCAGCACTGAACTCTGTTATTAAGGAATGCTAGCACATTTGTTCTGTGTGGTGGTGTAGGTGAGAGTTAGAAGGAGATGTGCTGTATCAGATGGTTGAGAGAGAGAGAGTAAGGATTTATTTTGCTTTGCTTTGTATATAGAAACTCTGTTTTTCTTTTATTTAATAAATCCTGTATATAGTTATTCTGCGTCCAGACGTCTAGTCATTGAAACCTCTGGAAGTTTCCGTGTTGTGCAGCGATACTCTGCTACGTTTGGGCTAAAGCAGCTAGAGCTACGCCTGACACTTTATCAAAATTGTGGACTATCCTTTTGTTTTAGAGCAATTCCAGTTTCCATATATATTTTTACAATTGTCAGGAGAGCGACAGTCACCACATTTATGGAGGGGCAAAAATCTTCTCTTTGGAATGATAGGCAACAGTAGGATGCCATAATTTATTTATAAATGTCATTTATCCCTAATGTGCTGCTTATAAAGGCATGTCAGTTAACCTCCCGCAGGGGGTCTAGAATGCATTCCAGCCTTGAAGGGGGTCTCATTAGGGGTTCATCAAATTAATGTCATTTATTAGCCATTGATTCTGTGTAGAGAACATTTGGAGAAAAGCACACGAGGGCAAAAAAATTGCAGCTCGCAGATGTAGAGGTATAAACTATTAATACTAATTGGCTCATTGAGACAAAATTCCGCTTGCAGAGAATTGTGTAGATGCACTTTGACTCCTTTTGTATCCATGAGGGGAGGGGCCCCTCTACACGGGGGGAATGTCTGTGTAACTGCCTATGCAAATGTCCTGAAAAGACTGGAGAAGTTATGTGTTCCAAGTTCTCAAGCCCAGGAAATCTGGAGACAACCTGTTCTGGTCAGGGTTGCATTCCCTTAGACGAAGCTGCTTCATATTTTGCGGATAATCCAGCATCCAGCATTGTCACTGGAGGGCAAAGTTTCCTCGGTGGTAAGGAGTTCCTGTTTCCAGCCCCATGTGATTTGCCAAGTATATATCCCCTTTTTGGCAGAAATGACTTGGCCATGATGCTTCATGAGCTCTAAGTGTGGCTACTCTTGAAGACAACTTGGCAACTTCAACTGGTTCAAAATGCAGTGGCTAGATTATTGACTAGAGTTAGGTTTAGAACTTATGTAGTGATGTATGGAAGTGAGAGCTGAACCATAAAGAAGGCTGGTTGCCGAAGAATTGATGCTTTTGAATTATGGTGCTGGAGGAGACTCTTGAGAGTCCCATGGACTGCAGGAAGATCAAACCTATCCATTCTGAAGGAAATCAGCCCTGAGTGCTCACTGGAAGGACAGATCCTGAAGCTGAGGCTCCAATACTTGAATTCTGCATATAAGTTAAATAAGCAGGGCGACAATATACAACCTTGTTGTACTCCTTTCCCAATTTTGAACCAATCAGTTGTTCCATATCCAGATTTAACTGTAGCTTCTTGTCCCACATAGAGATTTCTCAGGATACAGATGAGGTGATCAGGCACTCCCATTTCTTTAAGAACTTGCCATAGTTTGCTGTGGTCGACATAGTCAAAGGCTTTTGCATAGTCAATGAAGCAGAAGTAGACGTTTTTCTGGAACTCTCTAGCTTTCTCCATAATCCAGCGCATGTTTGCTATTTGGTCTCTGGTTCCTCTGCCCCTTCAAAATCCAGCTTGCACTTCTGGGAGTTCTCGGTCCACATACTGCCTAAGCCTGCCTAGTAGAATTTTAAGCATAACCTTGCTAGCGTGTGAAATGAGGGCAATTGTGCGGTAGTTGGAGCATTCTTTGGCACTGCCCTTCTTTGGGATTGGGATGTAGACTGATCTTCTCCAATCCTCTGGCCATTGCTGAGTTTTCCAAACTTGCTGGCATATTGGGTGTAGCACCTTAACAGCATCATCTTTTAAAATTTTAAATAGTTCAGCTGGAATATCATCACTTCCGCTGGCCTTGTTATATCCTTCAGCAGGATACTGGACTGAATTAGACCCTTAGGCTAATTAGACCCTTAGGCTGAACTAGCCAGATTTTTCAGAGTCTGAACCAGGAATTAATATTAGACCATGTCATGTAGTGACTTAATCCCCATGAAACGTAGCAAACCTGTAGTTTGATGGAAGAATGAGATTAAAGTCAGTTTTATTTTCAGGTTTTTGGAAGCAGGGCACATCTGCTTATTGTACAGTAGAAGAGAGCTTTATCTGACAAAACAGATTGCAAGCCTGCCAGCAGCAAGAATTAACTGCTCTGTAGTGCTCATCCATATGCACTTCGTTAACATAGTCAGTGGTGGTAAACTAGAGAGCGAGAAAAGGACCAATATCTGATTCGTATCAGATAAAATACCTCTCAATTAACAGCACTTAATAAAGAACGGCATGTGCATTTACATAAATTAACCTTTGGCTACTACAAGAGCTGAAGAATGGAAAGAATGGTGTTTTGTGAACAGGTGTCAGCAGTTACCTTAATAAAAAAATATGTGTGTGTGCCGAATCAGAAAATCAGCATCTGAAATGAGGTCTTTCCACCTTGCGGCCCATGAAGAGATATGTAGTACACTATTGGTATTTTCTGGCCTGCTGGGCCCTGTTTTTTGCAGACCCTGGCAGGCAGGCAGCCTTAACAAGCCCCAGGTGAGCTGCCTTTCATCTTTGATAGACAGCACTGGACTTGGCAGTTGCGAGCCCATCCACGCTACCTTTTGCCCTGCTGCATCCCCACAGGAAAAGACTCTTATTTACTGCTGAATCAGAGCAAATGTCCATCAGATTTTCCACGGATTGATGTTTGCTCCGATTCAGCAGTAAAGAGAGGGTTTCCCTGGGGGGAAGCAGCGGGGCAAACAGAAGACTGCTCAGACCCGTGCCTAGAAATCATGAGACAAGCAGGAAACAAGTTGCTTTACATGATTTCCAATTTATGCATGGACTCCCAGAAACCAAATCCTCATGTAAGCTGCGAGTTACCTGTATTCTTATTCATTGTAGAGTTAATGAGCTGCACTGAATACCAACTGAAGGAGCACTGGCCCACTGCAGGCAGAAGCTAGCCAGGGCTGAGTGCTTTTAAGTCTCATTGCTTTCAGTGCACATTTTGCACACCCACAGGAAACAGTGCAACTTAAGTACAGTTGCCACATGTCCTCTTTTTCCAGAACGCATACTTTTTTCCAGGGGTGAAATTTCTGTCTGGGTGGATTTTTTTAATTTGCCAAAATGTCTGACTATATTGCCCTTGAGGGACGATTCCAACAGATTCCATACGAAGAACGCTCATGTCCCTGTGGCCGCCCCGAATCGGTGGTGCATGCCTTTCTGGCTTGCACTCTTTATAAAGACTTGAGGAATGAGATTATCACCCCTCTTTTATCGTCTGTTCCAGGTCGCCCAACCACTGCAACACTGTCCTTTCTCTTGGCAGATCTAGATGAGCAGGTGACAGCAAAGGTTGCAAGGTTCTTAGCTGGGCCAATCAGAATAAGATCCACCATTTGACTATTGATTCAAAACCCCAAAATGTATTTTATATAATTGACTTTTTATTTCTATTCTTTGTATATTGCATTGTTGTTATACTGATATGGCTGATGACTGACACAAATAAAGAGTTATTCAATTCAGTTCTATACTGGATGAGGCACAGGCATAACTAGTGGTTGAAGACTTGCTTTCCTCTCCTCTTCTCCTGCCCCCCTCAGTAATATATCACAGCTTCTATAGCCTAGATATAGTAGGGGTATTTAAAATGAGAGTCGTCATAGTATGCTCTTATATGCTCTTCAGAATCTTCTTCTTCTTCTTTGGCGATCCCTCGTAGCCGAGTAAGATTGTATTCTATGAACATGGTCTTAACAGTGAGTCCATAAGTGACTGTGGAGGCCAATTCTGGATCCACGCGTCCTTCCACAGTGGGGACATAGGTTTCCGGGCAGGAGTTAATCACAGTGAGGGTTTGCTAAGTGTGCCTTCCTCTTAGCACATTTTACCCTTTCATCCTGAATTTGAGGCAACCCTAACTTAAGGGCTTAACTTTGGCTGAATCGTGGCACAGTGGATCAGTGTGTCTTGCTGTTGACCAGAAGGTTGGTGGTTTGAGCCTGTGGTCCAGAGGGTCCCTTCTAACTCTATGATTCTATGTCCCATATAAATGGACTGATAACCAGCCATCGTCATTCTAAGGCTATTCTGTCCTCTCCCAGGTTTGTCCATCCGAAGCGTGTGCTGGAAAGCAGACCGGCTTTTAGCAGGGACGCAGGACAGCGAAATATTTGAGGTCATTGTGAGAGAAAGAGACAAGCCGATGCTCATAATGCAAGGTCACTGCGAAGGAGAGCTCTGGGCCCTGGCGGTGCATCCCAAGAAACCGTTAGTTGTTACCGGCAGCGATGATCGATCTGTGCGGTAAGGCAAGAGTGCAAGAAGATGGCCTATGGACTGTTGCCACATATATTTTGGGGAGCTGCCATGCTTTAAAATGGGGTTGGGGGCATTGGGGGCACACCAGTGGGGAGTCGGGCCAGAGGCACAAAGTAAGTAAAGCAGTGTATGCGGCAAGCCCTATAAAAGTCAGAGGTTTCTGCACACACACACACAAACATGCATCATGAAAGAGGACGTGCAGTCAAAGCAGATGCTCCACCACTGAACTATGGCTCTGAAAACTATTCCTGTTAATTTTTCTCAAGAGGAAGGCTCAAGCATTAATTGTTCTGAAACACCAGTAAAGCTTCCGAGATCTGAGCTCTTTTACTGGTGAGGTTGTTGCTAAGTAACCCATTTATGGGATGCGGGAGGATGCAGCAGCCAGCATAAGTTTCCAGTAAATAAACTCAGTGGCCAGGTGTCTGATAGAATAAGCTGGAGTAGTTCCAAGAGAACACAATTCTTTGGGGTGGTTAAGGATTGCAGAAGTCAAGGTTTTAGACAAGTGGATAGCAGAGCTTCCCAAGGAAGCTGAAGCAGACTTTCTGAGAAGTGCAAGCAGCTGCTAGATTTTGAGCAGTCTTAGCTTTTTGGCAACTTTCTGCTTAGAAAAGAGCATGCATCTGTGTCTCCCCTCCTGCTGCGACAAGCTCCCCTTCCCCCTTGTCTCCCTGACCCAGAAGAGGCATGAAAAGGGCAGAGTAGAGATTGGCTGCACACATGCACAGTCTCCAATTGTTTGGGGAAAGCCCTGGAAAGGAGGAGACGACGATGACTTCTTCTTTATTAAATTTGTATGCTGCCCTGTACCCGCAGGCCTCAGGACGGTTCGCAGGATAACACAAAGACAACTGTGTGGAGGCGGGGATCTTTAGTCTCAGCAACTGATTTCATGGAGTAAGACCCACAGGGAACGCTGCCACTGGGCTCATTAGTCCTGACACTCAGCCAAGTCTGTGAATATTGTGTTTTTGCTAATAAAGAGTTAACTCCAACTTGGAACTGTGTGATTTACTGACCGGCACACTCTGTGTCATGAGGGCTAGGAGAGACCCTGGACAGCCGCCACTACCAGTCAGCGTAGACAACATAGAACAAGATGGACTAATAGTCTGACTTGTTAAAAGGCAGCTATGCTCCTTCCTAATTTTTCTAAACATTCAAATGTGGAACCTTTCTCCTTCTCCTATATTCCTTGCATTTTCAGACTGTTGGTCTGAAGAAACTGTCTTGAGCATAGTCGTTAATATAAGGTTTGCCATGCTCCCCCCCCCCAATGAAACCAAACCCTTTCGATGAACTCCTGCATTAAACTTGATCTTCCTAGTTGACTTAGTACATTCCTGTATCGCTTCAGTTTGATGTCAGGGTAATTCTGTAATTCACGGGAAAAGCCGAGGAAGCCAGTTTCCTAGGAGACGGGCCTTTCCCTCTCATTTTTATCATTCTGAGCATCTGATACTAACTATTCTTGATGTGCTGAACATGTTGAAATATCTGTGATTTTCTGATTCATGCCTTGCATATGCTTTGTGGCATCATTTGCATATTGCATTTAAAAAAAAAAAACTTTAGCAGAAACTGGTGTTTGCTCCTGGTGGAAAGATTTGTCAGTGTACTGGGGGTGGAACATAGCTGGGTAGCTGAGCACATGCTCTGCATGCAGAAGGGTCCACATTAGGTTCCTGGCATTTCCAGTTAAGACAATTAGGTAGCAGGCAAGGGAAAAGATTTTTCCTGCAAACCCTACAGGGACACTACCAATGAGCGCAGATAACACTGGGCTGGGTTGACAAATAGCCTTAAGAAGGCACAAGCAGCTGCCAGTGTTCCAGGTGCAATGTTCTGGCTGGGTGCGGGTTGTTGGTGTAATGTAGATAATGTTGGTTCTGGGTATAGAAGACTCAATCTGGAGACCGACCATAGTTCTGCTTTGTTTTGCTGGAGACATTAAGATAGTGTGATGTATACATGGCCCCCGGGGCATCACATCTTGTTAAAAATGTATTGTTACCAAGTGGTCATTTTAATTATTTATTTATTAAATTTGTTTGTCACCTTTTTAAAAACAAGTTAACTCAAAGTGATTTACAATATATCTTCTTTTCTTCTTCCTTGGCGATCACTTGTAGCCGAGTAAGATTGTCTTCCATGATCACGGTTTTAACAGTGAGTCCGTAAGTGACTGTGGAGGCCAATTCTGGATCCACACACCCTTCCACAGTGGGGACATTGGTTTCCAGGTGGGAGTTGATCATGGTGAGGCTTTGCCAAGCGTGCCTTCTTCTTAGCACATTTCTCCCTTTTGTCCTGAGTTTGAGCGTCTTCAAAGCCCATGACACCTTTGCTAAAGACTGTTCTCCAACTGGAGCGCTCGCAGGCCAGTGATTCCCAGATTCTGGTGTTTATACTACATTTTTTAAGATTTGCCTTGAGAGAGTCTTTAAACCTCTTCTGTTGAGCACCAGCATTACGCTTCCCATTTTTAAGTTCGGAATAGAGTAGTTGCTTTGGAAGACGATAATCAGGCACAACATGACCAGTCCAACAAAGTTGATATTGAAGAATCATTGTTTTTACAGTATAAACAATATATAAACAGACAAACACAGGGCAAATGACTTCGTCACTCAGGACAAGGAAGCAGCAAGTGTACATTGGCTGTTCTCCATCAACATAGGGCTGCACCCCCCAAAAATCATCCAAATAGCCCGAGGACTTCTGCATGCACAACAAGATTTCTCCCACACCTCTTGCCATGGATCTGGATCCCCATACATGCATGCTTGATTTCGTCCAGAGTTTCTCCCAACCCTCCAGAGCAAATTGTGCATGGGGCATGTGGGAAAAGAAGAGGGAGCCCTGTTGTGCAGGCAGAATTCTTTGCACCAAAAAGATGTCTCTGTTGGATACAATCCATGGACCATGAGAGTGTTCCTACTTTCTATCCAGCGGGCCTGAAGTTTCAGGGAGTATGTACACACTTTGTTTCCTATCCAGTTCCTAATGCAATTAAATCTTCCAGCTCACCTACTGATAGGCATTCCAGAGCTCTGGAGAAGGAAGCCCTGGGAAATTCTAGCGTAAATAACTCAGTAGCCTATTACCCGTCATTAAGGTTAGAAGAAACCACCCAAAAAATGTGCATAAAACCTCTCCAGCATCTCAAACACCTATATTCTAATCGTAGCATCCAAATGATTATTGAGGGTCTTTTTGTGTGAATTTGTTAATGATACAATTAAAAATGCAGGTTTTCATCATTTGGGAACAGTGTAATAGGAAGTGAGAGCGGCAAGTAGAAGCCGGACAAAAGTTTCTGCTACCAAGTAAAAATAAATAGTATATTCTGCAATGATAAGTTTTCTCTTGTCCTTTTCATTCTTGTGTAGCTTATGGAGCCTTGCTGATCATGCCTTGATTGCCCGTTGCAATATGGAAGAAGCTGTGCGAAGTGTATCTTTCAGTCCTGATGGGTCTCAGCTGGCACTGGGAATGAAGGATGGTTCCTTCATTGTTCTGAGAGTAAGGTGGGAGAAAAAGAAAATTAATCTAACGAAAGCAAGCATATTCTAAAAACTTGGACCAAATATGAAATTGTGGGTGTGACTTCCGCCATTCTATAACAAGTCCATAGCCCAGCTCATAATTTTCTGATAAGCCATGGTTTGTTTGCCGGAGAACGAGCTGTGTGCCCATAAGTTCTCCTCTCCCTTCCTTGCCACTCCCTTTCTCCACTAACCAGATCCTAGTTTGATAACCTGATTTTAAAGCAGCACTTAAGCAACAGTTTCCCAGTTCAGACAGCATGAGGAATATTTTTAACATACCATAATATTGTCTTTGAAGCTGGGCACAGCTCCCCTCCTTTTCTTTAAACCAATATTGGCATGAGAAAGGGATGCGTCTCAGTGGGATATAGGCTATATTTCTTCTTTACAAGGGCTATTCTGTATGTGAGATACAAATGCTGGTTTTACATTACCATAGAATCATAGAATTGTCATATCGGAAGGGACCCCAAGGGTCATCTAGTCCAAGGAATCGCAACAGAAGCATCCATGACATATAGCCATCCAACCTCTGCTTGAAAACCTCAAAGGAAAGAGAGTCCACCACCTCTTGTGGGTGTCTGTTGCACTGCCAAGCAGCTCTTACTTTCAGAAAGTTCTTCCTGATGTTGAGTTGGAATCTCCTTCCTTGTAACTTGAATTCATTGGTTCAGGTCCTAGCCTCCAGAGTAGGAGGGGACAATCTTGCTGCATGCTCCATGTGACAGTATTTGAAGATGGTTATATCTCCTCTCAGTCTGCTCTTTTCCAGGCTAAGCATACCCAGTTCTCTCAACTGTTCCTCATAAGGCTTGATTTCCAGACCCTAATTACTTGGACTATTACTTACCATGATCAGGACACTAGACTTCTTTTGATGCAGCCTAGAATAGCTTTAGCTTTTTGCTGCTGCCTTATATTGTTGACTCATGTTCAGCTTGTGGTCTGCTAAGACCCATAGATCATTTGCACATGCACTACTGGCAAGCCAGGTGTCTCCCATCTTATATTTGTGCAGCAGATTCTTCCTGTCTTAAGTGCAGAACCTGACACCTCTCCCTGTGGAATTCTGTGGAATTCAAACTATAATACAATATCTAAGACATAAAAGGTGGAATAAGGACACAGTTAAAAGTTGTACAGCTTCTAACACAGCAGATTGCAATTGCTACAACAGGTAGGGAAATTAAACAAAGGGTCTGCTGGTTTCTCTTTAAGGTTTCCAGACTCAAAAGAGAGCAGGGCAATTAAAGGCACAGAAGTCCTGTCCTCTATTGAGTCTGGCAACCCTAACAACAGGCAGAAAAATCATTAAGTGGTCTTCCAAGACCCTTGGTAATTTTTAAGTAGGCCCTGCACGGGGGCAGTTTGGGAACCACTGCTATAAATCATAGGTTAATTTGCACACACACAAAATATTTGGCAAGACAAATCCAAGTGACAAATCCACGGTTGGCCGTGGGGCCGGGTAGGATTTTTTTCCACTTGGATTAGCCAATCTGTTTTTTTCGCCTACCTCATAGCATTTCGTCACAACTTGGTTTGGCGGTTAGGCATTGGAAATTTGCATAAATAAAGAATGGGGGGGCAGATTACATCATCCTCTGCCCGAAATTGGAGATTTAATCCCGTTAAAGGGGTTCCGGGGGCGGTAGCCTTGTCCTGGGCCTACGGAGGTCAGGGCCTTAGGGCACCCCCCAACGGTGGCCACAGGAGGTGTTCCAGTAGATGTACATCACTGGGCTCCTTTCTGGTGGTTAATTTCTCCCAGACTGTAACACACGGGTTACAGTCGGATATAGTCGGTTAGGGTCCAATGCCTAAGCCAATACCGCTCAACATCCTTAACCAATAAAGTTGTGGCCTTTTCACCCACTTAAACTTACTTCACTGTGTCTTGTGCCTTATTTCTGGGGAGGGAGGGACATTGCCACACAATAAAGTACCATGAATCTGTCTGGCTTTTATTTCAGATGACTGTTTGCAGCTGTTTTGAGACAATAGAATTCTAAATCAGTGTTTCTCAACCAGTGTGCCTCCAGATGTTTTGGGACTACAACTCCCATCATCCCTAGCTAGCAAGACCAGTGGTCAGGAATGATGGGAGTTGTAGTCCCAAAACATCTGGAGGCACACTGGTTGAGAAACACTGTTCTAAATAAAACCTTTAAAGATACTTGTTTATTTATTTTAACATTTTGGGAACTGAAAGGTGGGCTCTTTTTAATCAAAGTAATAAATAGAGGTGAAACTCAGAAAATTAGAATATCATCGAAAAGTGCATTTATTTCAGTAATGCAACTTATTATTTTTTCTTTTTCTTTTAATTTTTACAAATGCTTTCTTTTGGAAATTCCACAGTAATAAAACAAATAGTTTGTAATAATACAAAAATAAACAAAAATAAATAAACATCGCTATCACATTTCGTTAATTACATTCCATTTATAATTGACCCGCCTAATGACAAATAATTACAATTACAACAAATAAAGTCTTGACATATCTTGCTTTGCATGTCATGGATCTATCTCATATATTGGTTTCACCTTTTAAGTTGCGTTACTGAAATAAATGCACTTTTCAACCATATTCTAATTTTCCGAGTGTCACCTGTAAGTCAGGACTTTTGAGATGGCGTGGGCTTGGTTTTGGTTTTAACGTTTTGCATCTTCAGGCCTGCTGCTGACATTTCCACCCCTTTGCAGAGATATGACAGAGGTTGTTCATATCAAAGACCGGAAAGAGGTAATTCATGAAATGAAGTTTTCGCCAGATGGCTGCTATCTTGCAGTGGGTTCCAATGATGGCCCCGTGGATATCTATGCAGTTGCGCAACGGTACAAAAAAACTGGAGAATGCAACAAGTCTTCTAGCTTTATTACTCACATTGACTGGTCTCTGGACAGCAAATTCTTGCAAACTAATGATGGTGCGGGAGAACGCTTCTTCTACAGGATGCCATGTAAGATCTTTCCTTTAGCTTTGCATTGGTTTGTAAACATCTGTAAATAGAACTGTGCAGTTTTAAATTTCACAGGTATAAAGGCTGATTTGGTACCAGGGAAAGGCAAATCTGTCAGCTTCAGTTTCTAGTCCGTTTCTTGTTTTCAAGTCTTAAGTTCAATTTTCCACATTTTCACATCCGCCTGTGATTTGTTTTTAAAGTCCTCAGGAAAATCCACCAGCTTTTTAGTGCAAATTTCTCCTAGTATACATATTTTTGCAAAGAAATTTCCCCAAATAAAATGCATCTCTCCCGCTAATATATATGTTTTAATGCACATTTTCCCGTAGCGTGTACATTTTGGTACACAATACTTGACTAGAGAACTACATACATTACAAAATTCAGAGAAGTGCAAGTTTTGAAGGATGGTTCTCACAATATCTTAGAAATAGTGCAGCTTAGGGAAGTTCTTGAACTGCAAACCTGGGTTTAACTTCTTTCCCATCCCTGCTTGCTCTGCAGTCCTCAGGCAGGTCTGCTAGACTTGCTTGATATGAGCTAACAAGAGGGACTAGTCCAAGGTCACACACACACAGTGAACTTCATTACTGAGCAGGGCTTTGAACCTGACGTTTCCTCATCCTAGTCAGACTCACTACCCCATCTGAATTATGTCCAAGGTCGTGCTCAAATTGAAATCATTTTGTGTTGATTCAGGAAAGAAATGTGATAAAATATGTAACAGAAAACTTAAAAAAAAGACAACAACCAAATTCCTTTCATTAAAAATTATTCTGGAACTGGTGGGAAAGGATTTGACCTGGTGCACCAGAAATGATAATGGAGTAGCCATTATCAGAATTTAGAACAACTCCAGAACTAACTAAGGTTTCTAAATCTTCA
The DNA here is from genome assembly GCF_963506605.1 of Zootoca vivipara. Taxonomy (NCBI): domain Eukaryota; kingdom Metazoa; phylum Chordata; class Lepidosauria; order Squamata; family Lacertidae; genus Zootoca; species Zootoca vivipara. The sequence goes on from NC_083278.1 coordinate 109,088,184, forward strand.
ACATTGTCGTCATCTTCCCTGTAGTAGAACATGAAACTATAATCAGGTCACCTTGAAATTAATAATAATAAAAAAGCAAACAAATAATAACACAGACCGTTGTTAAAAGTAGAATCTGCAACAAAATGTTGCAGTATAGCCTAACTGCCAAAGGGGAGTGCCCCTCGCCAGAGTTCCAATCAGCCATTTCCTCCAAGTAGAGCATTCCACTGTTCCTTCCCTTCCTCTATTTTTATTCTCCAGCCGTCATTCTGTATTCAATGGCTTCTGAGCATGCACAGTGCTCATTGGGATTGCTTTGGAGTGTCTGCAAAATGGGTCCAAATGCATGCAGGTTACAATCAGACTTTTTTTTGGGGGGGGGAGCGTCTTTTGAAAAGTCTTCAAAAAATAGGGAAGGCTTGCATGGGTGCCCACAGGGGGTGGCGAGGGGTGGCTTGCTCATTCTAAATATATGTGTTTATTTTAATGTACACACACACATATACATGTCCAGCCAGTGAACAGGAAGTTTAGAGTGGTTTCAGAGATCACTCCTATTGAGCATGGAAGCCAGACTCCATCTCTCTGCACTTTTCCAGAGGAGAGCCTTCTGGGGACAGCAGGCAGCTCAGATGAACGGCGCTTCTTCTGAAGCAACAGCGATGTTACGAGATTTGTAAACCCTAGACTTACAGTGATAATATAAACAAAGGAGTTGTGGCGCATTTTTGTGATCAGGCAAGGAGTCCGGTGCTGCTGCTACACCCAGCCCTACTTTTTGAGCAGCCAGTGATGATGGCGAGTGGCCAAGAATAGAAGCCAAAATTAATTGTGTACAATCGAAACCAAACTGTTGACAAGATTCTCAGGAAACCCGTAGTGAAATATCCATATATATCTGGAGGTGCCAGGGATTGAACCTGTGACCTTCCGCACATGAAGATTTACCAGTAAACTGTGGTCATCCCACAGCTGACATGGAGGACATCCTTAGCAGGCAGGTTGATATGGAACTAATCCCTTAAAACAGGAAATTTGAAAACCGCCGAGGTAGAAAATTTCGTTCCGTTACTACTTCTGAAATGCAAATGGTTAAACAGCTTATTAACCTGATTTCGTTTCAGCTGGAAAGCATTTAACAAGCAAAGATGAAATCAAAGGGATTCATTGGGCTTCCTGGACGTGTGTGATGGGATCAGAAGTGAACGGGATCTGGCCGAAGTATAGCAACGTTACAGACATCAACTCTGTGGATGGAAATTACAATAATGCAGTTCTGGTGACTGGAGACGATTTTGGATTAGTTAAATTGTTCAGATTTCCTTGTCTAAAGAAAGGTAAGACTATGTCCTGTGCATAACTGATTGCTTGCTTAATAGTTGGGATTGATCATTTAATGTTTCCTTAGTGGATCTTGAGCCACTTTCAGGTGGGCCTCAGCACCAGATACTGCCCAGTGCCTCCGCCCTGCTCCCTAACCATGTCGTATCCTTTTGGATGGACCAATGCCAATAATTTCTCTGTATCATTGCGACGTACATGGACAATATCAAAAAGATACTAGTATGTAGGATTGAAATGAAAAGCAAAAAGCTGAAAATGTAGTCTCATATCTTTAACTCGAGCTTGTTAGTGGTTTGGTGCTAGCTCCTACCAAGGAACCTTGTGGTCAGTAGTCCATTGGTAATATATAAAGTTCACTGTGCCTGCCTGGTTTCACTCTGTAGGCCTTGACCAACTCTCATTCAGGTCTTTGACTGGCTGTGGATCCAATGGAATCCCCTCCAAGTCAGGTCAATCCCCAATCCTGAAGACACTACTTGTTACAGTTGGTAGAAATAACATAAAGAGCGTAAGAAGTCATGCTACATCACAGCAGAGGCTCATCTAAGTCCAGCATTTCGTTCACACATTTTACAACCAGATGCCCACTGGAAGCCCACAAATCAATACCTGATTTGCCTTGGATGCTAGCTGTCCATGGCATATTGTTCAGGAAACACAATATTAGAAGTTGCTGCATGCAAAGCTATTGAGCATCCTCTGTCGTTCTGAGGTCTGCTGGCTTTCAAAGCGGTTTTCTTTCAATGTCTTTTCAATTATTTTATAAAACAAACTTGGGAGTCAAGAGGACAAAGGCCTTCTGGCTGCATCTTACAGTAGCAGAGTAAGGACTTTCTCTTTCGATTTACTATTTATATCACACCATACAGCTGACATGAAAAAAAAATAGTAGCCTGCAAGCTCTGCCCCAAGGAAACTGCAATCAAACATGCATGGGCAGGGGGAATATGAAACTCAAACATGCAGTGCGATAGAATGATTCTGACATTAAGCTTACATGATATTCAGTGCTTTTTTGGGGGGGACGCATGGGGACGCATACCCCTAAACATTTTGTGAATCTTTGTACTTTTGTCCATTTACTGTATTTATTTTCCCCGATTTGAACTATAAAATGGTGATTTTCTTGAGTCAAAATGAGAGTACCCCTAAACATTTTTTTTTTTTACAAAAAAAAGCACTGGTGATATTTACATTGATTTGTGCAAACAACTTCCACCGTAAGCTCTCAAGAACTACTTCCAGAGAGTTTTAGCTGTGTTAGTCCACTGCAGCAAAAGAGAAAACAGCTTTATGGACTAACAAAGGATTATTTGTTATTTTCTGTTTATTAAGAACTAGTATCTAATATAGGGATGCAGGTGGCGCTGTGGTCTAAACCACTGAGCCTAGGGCGGTTCGAATCCCCGCAATGGGGTGAGCTCCCGTTGTTCAGTCTCAGCTCCTGCCCACCTAGCAGTTCAAAAGCATGTCAAAGTGCAAGTAGACAAATAGGTACCACTACAGCGGAAAGGTAAACAGTGTTTCCATATGTGCTGCTCTGGTTCGCTAGAAGTGGCTTAGTCATGCTGGCCACATGACCCGGAAGCTGTCTGCGGACAAACGCTGGCTCCCTCGGCCTATAGAGCAAGATGAGCACGCAACCCCAGAGTCGTCCGCGACTGGACGTAATGGTCAGGGGTACATTTACCTTTAGTATCTAATATGATTGCATCAGCAGGCAAATAAATGCCAATACTGAAGACAAAAACAAAAGCCACAAAACGAAGAGAAATGAATATGCCATTTTGACTACCACGATACAAAGACTGAGTAGGGTAGGCGACAGGGCAATCATTTTAGTGAAAATTATTGCCCATTAATTGGGAAAGGAAAATACATTTTGTGTGTCTGTGTTGATCAGGTATATAATTTATTGTGACTTCATGCTGGCTGTATTAAAAGAACTTATTATATATGTAGATTGATAGATAGGAACTGCTTTTTTCTGACATTTCATGAATTTTATTTGCAATTATCAATATGTTGTTTTTATTCTAGGAGCTAAATTTAGAAAATACGTTGGCCATTCTGCACATGTTACTAATGTCCGTTGGTCGCATGACTTTCAGTGGGTGATAAGTACTGGAGGTGCAGATCACTCTGTTTTTCAGTGGCGGTTTATTCCAGAAGGTTTAACAAATGGAATCCATGAAACAGCACCCCAAGGTAATGCAAATAACATTTCTTTATTCATTCATTCATTCATTCATTCATTCACTGAATCACATCCTTCACCATTATGGTCCCAGGATGGGTTATTAAGCAATATAATATACAGTTGTAGAACAGCTACAGTTATAAAAACCAGCAAACTGTTCCAACTTGAACTGAGCAGTATAGATTCCAGAGAAGCAGGCACGGAGCAATGGATTCAAGCTACAAGAAAGAAGATTCCACCTAAACATTAGGAAGAACTTCCTGACAGTAAGAGCTGTTCAGCAATGGAATTTGCTGCCAAGGAGTGTAGTGGAGTCTCCTTCTTTGGAGGTCTTTAAGTGTAGGCTTGACAGCCATCTGTCCAGAATGCTTTGATGGCGTTTCCTGCTTGGCAGGGGGTTGGACTGAATGGCCCTTGTGGTCTCTTCCAACTCTATGATTCAGCCAAAAGACATGGGCCCCTCAAAGCAAAATACATCCACATGCTTTCAATGCTTTGGCCAAGCATTGAAAGAAGTTGCAATTGAAAAGACAGCTTTGATGGACTGAATGGGTTTTCCCCCCCTCATCATTATTCCCCAGAATACTTGAATCTAACATGTGCATTGCCTTTTGCTTTCCTACAGGCCCATGTTCTCCTTGGGTGAAGTTTGCTCAAATAATACACGTGCACAATGTTCGCTGCGCATCAGGGGATGTCCACATATTTAAATCTGTAACATAAAAAAAATCATTTCAAACTGCAGAGACCCACAGGAATATTATAATAGCTAGGACCAATGAAGAAAAGTTGGAATAGGAGACATAGGGAGGTTTGAATTTGCTGGAGAACAGATGGGGAAACACTGTTTACACCTCTGTGTACACACAGCTTTCTAGTTTGTCGCTAATGGATGTCGGTGAGAATCCTAGAGAGTTATATGTGCACAGAGTAGAGAACAATATGAGCAGCTGGAGCTGTATTTGAACATGCTCTACTGCAGCTGAACAGAAAAGCCAATTTTAAGTGAAGAAGTGCATACAGTACTTCTGCATACAGTACAGAAGAAGTGTAGAATTATGGCCATAATGGAAAACAGAAATAAACTGAAAATTCATGGAAGGAGGTCATTGAACAATACATTGTGCTTTGCTTGCATCTTTGGTTAGGTTCAGTGTGCAGGTTTCTACTGCCAAATCAGAAACACTAACCAACTCTTTGGAGTTACAGGTAGGTAGCCGTGTTGGTCTGCCGTAGTCGAAACAAAATAAAAAAATTCCTTCCAGTAGCACCTTAGAGACCAACTAAGTTTGTCATTGGTATGAGCTTTCATGTGCATGCATACTTCTTCAGATACCACTGTTTGGAGTTGTTGTATTCGTTATTTGTGGGGATGTGGCTTTAGTTTTTAATTGCCTTTATTATTAAAATGTCATTTGGTGCATTCTCCCGTATGCAGAAAGTGGCATAGATTCACACAGCGAAGAATCTGACTCCGATTTATCTGATGTGCCAGAGTTAGACTCAGATATAGAGCAAGAAGCTCAAATCAACTACACCCGACAGGTAAGCAATATGAAAACAGGCCATTAGGCCCAGCAACCTGGAAACCTATTGAAACATATTCAGCTGAGGGATTTTAAAGTTCAAGGAAGGAAAAGTTAAGTGAAAGAACTGAGCTTGAGAGTTTAAATGAGAGACCACATTGAATATGAACTGGGGTATTTAAACTGTATTTGTACTCAGCTTTTTTACCCCTACATTGTATATTATTATCATTATTATTATTATTATTAATTTATTTTCATTGAAGGAGTTATTATTGCAACTACTATTTTAGTTTTCCATTTCTGAGTGTACATTTTAGGGAGGGATATTAAGGTAGTCCGCATAACTATCAGCATGAGTGTTTGATTGGGATGTCCATGTTCAAACATCCCTGTGGCCAAAATATGGGGGGGGGGAGACAAAGTTAAATGTTGCCTCTGCTGATAGTAAGGAGCTGCCTCTCAATCTGTAGGATCCTAAGGCGCTAAATGTAGTGTACGTGATAAAGCAATAAACAATTAATTAAATCATCATTCAACTCACGTGAACTAATAAAAGTATTGAAAGCAACTCAGTGTAGCAGCAGCAGCAGCATCTAAATGGTCGTGTTCATTTACAAATGCCTGTGTGAAACAATGGATGTTTTAAGTTAAATATAGTCTTATCTCCATAAGCAGGTACTGTAATTCTGCAAATGGAGGGGCCCCCATAGAGAAGGCCCCGCCTTTGTCACTGCAGAATGCATCACACTCACCAAATGGACTGTGAGGCAGGCTTCCTCTGCAGCTTGCTGGACCTGACCTCGCAGTTATGAGGAGATAACTCAGTCAGTAGAGCATGAGACTCTTAATCTGAGGGTCATGGGTTCGAGTCCCATGTTGGGCAAAAGATTCCTGCATTATAGGGGGTTGGACTGGATGACCCTCATGATCCCAGCTCTGCAACTCTATGACTCTAATTCATTTGTCCTGTGTTGTGACTTTTGCTTGGAGTGAGTCTTAGGCCCAAGAGTTTGAAGTTCCTTCCTCCTCTTCCACAAGGGGGCTTTTCTGTTCCCAATTTCCAATAGTAGTCCCACATACAACATCGCTTGAAAGTTCAGGGGCACCCTGAACAGAAGTACCGTATGGTGGTGGTGGTGGGATGTTCAATCCAATGTTTCTTTAAGAATCAGTGTGCATAGCATTGTGCTAAGGGGCTTTATCAGCTGTAACTCAGATACTATTGGCCGCTGCCTGGAGGTATGACAGAGAATCCTGGGTGGGGATGATGATGATGGGAAACGAAGATGCAATGGCTTGGAGGGACAGCTGGAGCGTATATGTAGAGCTGTTATGGCTCAGGGGGCATCTATTAAGGAACAGGGCTGTGTGCAAGCCGTTGTGATTTATAGAAACAACTTGGACATGTAGTTTACAGAGATTTCTAGTGTGTTTGAATCTTGCAGCTTCCCAAATGCAGGAAATTTTAACACCCACACAGGAATGTTTGAAAGCTGTTTTGCAGCTCTCCACTGGATTAGACCGATGTCACAGTATCTGAGTTCCTAACCATCTCTTTAAAAGATTTACATAGCTAATATCTGGTGTACCTGTTAGGAGTGTAAATCCATCTCCTAGTTTTTTTCAGCGCTTACAAGCCGCTTAAATCTCCTGTGTCATTTGCATATGTCACAAAAACTCCCTGAACGAAAGAAGGAAGGATCTATATATGTGTGGTTTTTTTAATTTAAAAGAATTAAGATAGTGGGGGAAATCAAGGAATTAAGATAGTGGGAGGAAATCAAGTGTCAATGTGCGCTTTAAAACTTTTTTGTGCAGTATTCGAATGAGCTTGGCCTGATCTTCCATTACTGGGGTGGTGCTTCTGATACAAAGAATTCAGACTTCTTAAAGAGGCAGATTTTTGTCATGCGTTACAGGGTAGTGACATTAATTTTGCAAATTACTAGGCCCCGTAGTGACACAAATAGCAATAAGCCATATGAATTATTGGACTGGGGATGTATAATGCAATGTAACTCTCAATTATTTTAGGTTTACAAAGAAGATCTACCTCAACTGAAACAGCAAAGTAAAGAGAAAAACCACTCAGTGCCCTTCCTTAAAAGAGAGCGAGCCCCCGAGGACAGCTTAAAGCTGCAATTTATACATGGGTATAATAACTTTTCAGTAGTGACTACTCTTGTCTTTTCGCTTTTATAGACTACAATTTACAGAAAAAGGTAATCTGTTCTTGGCAAAACCAGAAATAGCACCTAGATTTAGAGACTGTCTCTGAAGTTATCATGAAAACCAAGAAACACATTCTCAGTTTAGGGAAATGGAGTTTTCTATTAGGGGCTTGCATTGTAGCTTTGCATTGTGCCTGCTGCCAAGTCAAAAATACATCAGCTATAGCCTATGTTAAGTATGGACAACAGAAACCTACCGTATAACAAAATGGTGAAGTATGGATTGCTCCTGTTCATGCTTTCCTAAAGGAGACATCATTCCATTTATATATTTATTACATTCCTATACCACCTCTCCTTCCAAGGAGCTAAAGGTGGTGGGCATGGTTCACCTCCTCCCCAGTTCATCTTCACAACAACCCTGCGAGGTTGGGTAGGCTAAGAGACAGTGACTGGCCCAAGGTCACCCAGTGAGCTTCGTGGTTGAGTGGGGATTTGAACCCTGGTTTCCCAGGTCATAGTTCAACACTCCAGCCATTATACCGCACTGGCTCTCATTTCCTTTTTCCACCCGCCTTGCAACAACCAGCATTCCATGCCCTCTTAACATGCTCCATCCTCTGTGAGCTGTTTTAGCAGCTGACACCCCCCCTCCCTCCCTTAGGGGGCAGTTCTAAGCAAAAGTATTGTTTGTATTTATGCAGACCTTGGGTTCCCCCAAGCTGTATGCTAGCTCTCTCTTGTGCACAGATGGTGCTGTTTAGGCTACCGAAGGAACAGTATTCAAAAAAATTGAGTTCACCATAGGAAATACAACGTTGCATGGAAATGGGAAACTGCTTCCCACAGGCAGCAGTGTCCAAGGACCAGTCCACCCGTTTGCTTTAACATATGGAGGAAGGTGGAGACGAATCCCTTCCCATTTCCTTTTCCATCTTCACATCAAAGTTGGCTTTCAGAGTTATTTTCTGGATCAGTAATAATTTGAACTGTCTGGAACTCCTGGCTGGACTGGCTGTAGCTTAACACAGCGATATTTTGCATAAAAACGGACTTTTTGCTGGCCACCACTGTAGAATAGAATTCCTTTGAAAATATCCATTAATATCAGTTCATCTGCACGCAGACTGTCCAATGAAACCCTTTTTAGCATGTGTTGAAAGCTCAGATTTAGTTCAGGATTTAAGGCGAAACTGGAAGACAACTTGGTTGTAGAATGTGAATGAAACCAGTTACCTGGTTCTAAGTAGCTAGCTTGTCACATTTTTGCCCATCCCAGGAAAACCACCCAGCATTATTCTTAATCCACTGCTTCTCATATTGAATCTGTATCCTAAATACATTACTTAGAAATGGAGTCTGATTGATTTCAGCAAAATCTGAAGGCACTTAGGATCATAGCACAATATCCTTTGCTTCTACAGTTCACAGGCCCCTTTGCTAAAATGTTCACCTTTTGCTGTTTCTCATCCATCCCAGTTACAGAGGCTATGACTGCCGAAACAATTTGTTCTACACACAGACTGGGGAGGTGGTATACCACATTGCCGCTGTTGCTGTTGTTTACAATAGACAGCAACACACCCAAAGACTGTATCTCGGTCACGATGATGATATCCTCAGTCTAGCCATCCATCCTCTGAAAGACTATGTTGCTACTGGACAGGTAATATTTTGGAGAAACAACGCTTGCCAATTCAATGGAAATTTATTATTATTTTCATTGTTGTTGTTGTTGTTTACTTATTGTTGCACTTTAAAAAAAAATCAAACATCATACCAACCTCCTTAGGAATGGTGTGATTTAGTGTGTTGCAAATGGGACCTACAAGAAAATGTTGCGTTGGTTTCTCCTCACACTTTAACAGGTCTGCTGTTGTTCACCCAGCCTTGCTGTGAGATATGATAAGGTGTAAGAGGCTCAAGCAAGCCAATTCATTATCGTCCTCAGTTTTCCAGCGGCAACTCAATATTCCACCATTCCTGGAGGCCACTGAGCATGCTCAGTCCTTGTTTGGCCGGTTTGAGTTGGGTGGAGGGCTGTTATTTGGGGGGCTCCTTCAGACTTTTATTTTTTAAAAATTTTTTGTATTGCTGCAAACCTTGGAGTTCCCCAGACATTCTGATACCTCCCCCTTGTTTCTCTGTTTGGCTCCAATCCTGTTGACATGGGGTACTGTTTGCTTCTAGAAGGAGTTATTATTGCAGCTACTATTTTAGTTTTCCGTTTCTGAGTGTACATTTTAGGGAGGGATATTAAGGTAGTTCACATAACTATCAGCATGACTGTTTGACTGGGATGGGGGGGTGCAAGGAAGACAAAGTTAAATGTTGCCTCTGCTGATAGTAAGGAACCCATATCCTTGCAGAAAAATAGCAGAGCATCTCCCCAACAGAAAGCAGCATGTGGGCACCAAACCATAAAATACAGGGGATATATACCATGTTAGAGGGGATATATATCATTTATAGTACTTATAGTATAGTAGCCAACTATATGGGGAGCAGTGAGGTTTACTGGCAGCAATGTTTATCTGTCCTGATAAGCAGCAATGATTAAGGTGTCATGAGGTCAGGTGTCCCACTGTTTGCTATTGCTGCAGCATCAAGAAAGGAAAATATAGGATAAAGTTTAAAATAAAATAGAGTTCCAGTTTGGGGAATGTTAGACTCTAGTGATGGCTAGACATCCAAGAGTATAAATCAGAGAAACATTTTTTTTATTTATTTAGTTTGGCTAGAGGGAACCAAGTAGGAATGAAGACAATGATACATCTATGAATCATCAGTTTGATAGCGCTGGTCAAAGGATCACCCCAAAATAGAATGCAGGAAGGAGAAGAGAAATGCTTGAAGGCTTAAAGCTCAGTGGAGCAATCCCCAAAAGTCAAACAGGAGGAGGAAGGCAAAGTACTGGAGAGGCTGCTAAGAGTGACAGGAGGAAAAAACAAAAGAGGATAGGGAGGGCAAACTGAGGATGACTTCAAGGAAAAGGTTGCAGTCTGTTGTTATCCAAATGCTGGCAGTAAAAAGGGTCTCTGAGGAACAGGATGCGTGAAGGTAAGTGTGTGTCAGAAGGCCCCTTGATCCCGCAGGGTGCCCAAGGAGAAGGAATTGAATGGGAGAGCCAATAACTAGATGCTCCATGGATATATTTTGTACTTGAGGGACCTACCGGTAGTGAAAGTGAGGAGAGGAGTGCAAGGATGACAGCTTTGAAAATGGAAGTAAGATTATGAACAACAAATTGTGGCCAAGTCTAGATGACAATGCGGGCAGGAAGCCTTTTGTCAGCACCTGAGATATCAAAGTAAACCACACTTAAGAGACATCTGGTTGACAAAACTAGGAAGTGTTTCCTGGTGGAAGAGTGTGGTAGATGAAAATTATTACTGTCAAGTTTTTTGTTTACGCACAGCCGCTCACACCAGGTGTTCTGATTTAGGTTGGGAGAGATGCCACCATTCACGTGTGGGACACTCAGGCACTCAAATGTTTGTCGCTGCTAAGAGGCCAACACCAAAGAGGCGTCTGTGCCCTTGATTTTTCAGGTAAGCAGCTTGTCTACTGCCAACTAGGGTTGGTTGGATGGATCCATCAGTGTTGGTTGCTGTCCATTTCTGTTTTTCTCTCCAACATTAGTATTGCCACATTTCCTTGTTGTTTAGTTGTTTAGTCGTGTTCGACTCTTCATGACCCCATGGATCATAGCACACCAGGCACTCCTGTCTTCCACTGCCTCCTGCAGTTTGGTCAGACCCATGTTCATAGCTTCGAGAACACTGTCCAACCATCTCATCCTCTGTCGTCCTCTTCTCCTTGTGCCCTCCATCTTTCCCAGCATCAGGGTCTTTTCCAGGGAGTCTTCTCTTCTCATGAGGTGGCCAAAGTATTGGAGCCTCAGCTTCAGGATCTGTCCTTCCAGTGAGCACTCAGGGCTGATTTCCTTCAGAATGGAGAGGTTTGATCTTCTTGCAGTCCATGGGACTCTCAAGAGTCTCCTCCAGCACCATAATTCAAAAGCATCAATTCTTCGACCTTCTTATCAGTTTCCAAATAAATAGTTTCAGTTCCCACTTTGGAGTAGGTCATGAGTGCATAAACCTTAAAGCAGGTTCTTATGTCACTGTTCTTTCCCTTTCTTCATAACACTATTTATCAATAAGGCTAGCGACAGTGGAATTTGCTGAGGGATGTTCCTAATGGATGCTGTGTACAAACCATCCTTAATATGCCTTATCCTGTATCAGACTTTAAGCTGGCAGGCCAGGCCTGCTTCTCTTTTAATTTTTGTAGGGTGCCTAGTGGTGGGGGTTACAGTATGGGTTGTATGAAAAATAAATAGCACTCCTAAAATGCTACCTGTTTCACACTGTTATTGATGTGTCACACTTGTTGCAAGTTTCTCACAGTCTATACTTCAGAATATAGTTTTTGTTCTCTAAAGAATGTGTTTTGATTGCTGGGGAAGCATTTCATTTGAGAGCAAATCCCATTAGCAACAGCCTCTTTACGTGGGGCTGTGCTGCTAGATATTTTGTAAGTTTCATGGGAGATTATACCCTTGCCTGAATCTGCTCGGCAACTGCTGATCTGATTCACCTGTAGCTACCTCCTAAGTCTGCTTTCCTCCCTGATGTGTTCAGTAATCCAGTGGAGCACAAGCCATGATAGCCAATACTGCCCAGCCTCCCCCCCCCTTTGTTTGCAAGCCACATGTTCTGTTGGCCAGGAACCACCATCACAGGCTGGATTGACAGTGTCAACAGTTCGGTGCAATCAGGCTAGCTTTTGATTTATGCCGGTGTTGGGTTGGAGGTTCTCCTGCCACTGAACACTGTTGAAGCTAAGCAGATGTGGATGCTGCCAGTGGCCAGAGAGGCTGCACTCTGCTCTTCTGTGCTTTCCTTGAAAGAGAGTGCAGGCATACCTCATAGATACTGTGGGTTCAGTTCCAGACCATTGCAATAAAGAGAACATTGCAATAACGGGAGTCACACAATTTGGGGGGTTTCCCAGCGCATATAAACCAGGGGTCAGCAAACTTTTTCAGTAGGGGGCCGGTCCACTGTCCCTCAGACCTTGTGAGGGGCTGGACTATATTTTTTTTTGGGGGGGGATGAATTCCTATGCCTCACAAATAACCCAGAGATGCATTTTAAATAAAAGGACACATTCTACTCACGTAAAAACACGCTGATTCCCGGATCGTCCGTGGGCCGGATTTAGAAGGTGATTGGGCCAGATCCAGCCCCCGGGCTTAGTTTGCCTACCCATGATATAAACATTACATTTATATTATAGTGTAGTCTAGTGAGCTGCAGGGGCAGGAGAGGGTAAACTTGGCTCTAGCCCAAGCATGGGCGTAGGCAGGGGGGTAGGAGGGGGCAGCTGCCCCCCCCAGAAGCAAAAAATTAATGTATTTTACAGACCATAACCAGCACTTTCCCCCTCCAAAACTGAAGTGGAAAGGGCTTTGCTTTAGCAAGAGCAGCTCAGTCTCCGCTTTCGGGGGGGCGGGAACACAGCTGTAACAAAAACACATCAAATAAACAAAGCAAAGTGGCTACCAGTAGTTAAGCAGTTAAGACAATGGAGCAGAATACCCTTTCAGGCAGGATTTGATAGCTCACCACTTCAATTTGACTAAGGTGGCTCTGCAAGGCTAAAAAGAAGTGAATAAGAAAAGGGGGGCTGTAGCTTTGATAGACACAGTGATGTTTATAAAAAGCAGTGGTGTTCCAGTCCACCCCTTCTCCTGCATCTGTATACTGTAAATCAGGGGTGGCCACCTCCCAAGAGACTCTGATCTACTCACAGAGTTATAAACTGGGAGTGATCTACCCACTTTTGGGGGGTTCAGGTCAAAGCTATTGAGTTTTTTTAAGGAAGGGAAGCCCTGTTTTTTGGGGTTTAGGTCAAACTTGTTGAGCTTCTTTTAGGAGGGAGGGAGGCCCATTTTTGTTTAGGGCTTCACGTCATAGTTCAGTTTTTTTTAGGGAGATGGAAAATTTTGGGTGAGCTTTTTTAGGGGTGCCAGTGATCTAGCAGTGATCTACCACAAACATCCAGTGATCTACTGGTAGATCACAATCTACCTGTTGGACGTGCCTGCTGTAAATCAAGCAGAGAGAAAGCTGCTTACAAGGCTCTTCCTCTTGCTGCAGAGTTCCAGCATCACAGCGTCACCCAGAGGCACCCACAAATATGAGTTATCCCTCTCTCTATTTCTTCCTTCCTTCCTTCCCTCCCTCTTCCATCCTTAATAAAATACGGGGGGGCAGATAAGCCCCACATAGAAAGCCCATCAACATGGGGGGGTGACTCTTTCAAATACGGTATTTACCAGTAATTGGGGGGGGGAGGCACCTAGGCCTCTAGGAGTTGGCTGCTATGCCTAGGAGTAGGACAATTCAAGAAAGCAGATTGATGCGTATGCTATGGTAATATATCAATAGAATCATAGAATTGTAGTCGGAAGGGACCACAAGGGTCATCTAGTCCAACCCCCTGCAATGCAGGAATTTTCCCCTAAGGTGGGGCTTGAACCCACGACATGGTTGAAATATTATGCTGATATGCAGCAACGCCTCGGAGCCGTCATGGCTGCGGCCGTGCCTTGCCTCGCCCTTGCCCGCCCTGCCACCCCCTCTCGCCTGCCCGACCCTCCCGTCCTCTCCAGCCAAGCAGGGTAGACGCCGACACTGCCGGCCCCAGAAGCACAAGGTGGCCGCTGCCGCTGCCACCACGATGCCAGAGTAGGTCACAACTGGGCCTAATGGTCAGGGGTCCCTTTATCTTTACCTTTACTCCAGTGAAAAACTATGTTTATTGCAAAGCATCCAGCTGCATTGCTATGAGTTCCTGTACTTTAAATTTGCAATAATGCAGTATTTGTCAGATTTCTGTTAAGGGTTTCTCACCTCAGGATGATATAAATTGCTTTCGTACAGCTGATGGAAAATGTCTGGCGTCTATTGGGTTAGATGACAATCATACCATCGTACTCTGGGACTGGAAAAAAGGAGAAAAGATGGCAGCAACCAGGTAAGAACATTCTCTTTGACCTCTGGTGGGAGGGCATTCCACAGGGTGGGCGCCACTACCGAGAAGGCCCTTTGCCTGGTTCCCTGTAACTTGGTTTCTCCTAGCGAGGGAACCGCCAGAAGGCCCTCGGCGCTAGATCTCAGTGTCCGGGCAGAACGATCTCAGTGTCCGGGCAGAACGATGGGGGAGGAGACGCTCCTTCATTGTAGACTCAATTCATGGAGGGGTATTTAATCCTGAATGACATATTGATCTTTTTACCTATTGACACCTGCATGTTCACCAGTATTCCACCTATGTTGTTCATTCCAGATGTTACAAAGTTGCTTTGTCCTAACTAGCATAGGAGGTACATCTTGTTGTTTTGTTTTGCTGTGTTCCCTAACATTAATGATGGTAATAACATTTCCAGCCTATTATTATTATTGTTGTTGTTGTTGTTGTTTAGTCGTTTAGTTGTGTCCGACTCTTCGTGACCCCATGGACCATAGCACGCCAGGCACTCCTGTCTTGCACTGCCTCCCGCAGTTTGGTCAAACTCATGTTCGTAGCTTCGAGAACACGGTTCGTAGCTTCGAGAACACTGTCCAACCATCTCGTCCTCTGTCGTCCCCTTCTCCTAGTGCCCTCCTAGTGCAGTGTAGTTTATATAGGGCGGTATATAAATTCAATAAAGTAATGGTAATAATAATAATAATAATAATAATAATAATAATAATAATAATAATAATGATTGAGGACATTATTATTATTATTATTATTATTACCATTACTTTATTGAATTTATATACCGCCCTATACCTAGGGGTCTCAGGGCGGTTCACAGAATAAAATCAATATGTTGTTGTTGTTTAGTCGTTTAGTCGTGTCCGACTCTTCGTGACCCCATGGACCATAGCACGCCAGGCACTCCTGTCTTGCACTGCCTCCCGCAGTTTGGTCAAACTCATGTTCGTAGCTTCGAGAACACTGTCCAACCATCTTGTCCTCTGACGTCCCCTTCTCCTAGTGCCCTCAATCTTTCCCAACATCAGGGTCTTTTCCAAGGATTCTTCTCTTCTCATGAGGTGGCCAAAGTATTGGAGCCTCAGCTTCACGATCTGTCCTTCCAGGGAGCACTCAGGGCTGATTTCCTTAAGAATGGATAGGTTTGATATTCTTGCAGTCCATGGGACTCTCAAGAGTCTCCTCCAGACCCCTTCATGGATCAATGCCTTGTCATGGCGAAGGGGCTTGAATAACTCAGAGAAGTTATGAGCTATGCCATGCAGGGCCACCCAAGATGGACAGGTCATAGTGGAGAGTTTTGACTAAACGTGATCCACCTGGAGAAGGAACTGGCAAGCCACTCCAGTATCCCTGCCAAGAAAACTCCATGGACAAAGACAACAGGCATATAAAAATCAATATATAAAACCACAAAATACATAATAAAAATAAAAAACAACCACCCAATTACCCCCTTATAGCTTACATTCTTGCCCCCCCCATTCTTGCATAAGTTTGTGATGAATAATATATGTCTTTCCCTATATTGATTATATACAGAATAATTGTAAGTTGATTGTTGAACCTATCTATCTCAACTCTTACAAGGGGAAGTTGGGTAAAGTTGGGGGGGTGTCATTATGTGAATGGAGGAAACAACTTAAATTCCACCTATTGTGCCAAAGCAAAATGTTACTTTGTACTCTTCTGTGCCTTTATTCTGCAGTGTTTGCAAGAATTGACATATAGTTGCCCTCTTGCTGTGGAGAGCAGTGTAGTTGGAGGGGAGATTGTTTCTCTGCCTGAACCTCCCTTGCAGTTTTGGTGGTACAGTATAATATAAATAGATTTTCAAGTCTGATAATGTCAGACAACCTCTCCTGGGCCCACTCCCATCTTCCCCATCTCAAATTGGAATACATATTTTTACATTTTCCATTTGTTGCCTGGGAGTTTATCTGTTAACCTCGCATGGGCTAAGAAGCTTTTGTGATTGCCTGAACACTCAAAGTATTCGGGAACAGTTTGGTCACTTATCTAATTATTGGTTCTCTAATGGATGTTCTCATTTCCACTATTAAATAGAAGCTTCCCTTTTTATAAAATAAGGACTGAGCCCAGGCAAATCATGGATCTCAGTGATTTATTTCAATGCAGGACACTTGCTTTGTCTATTATTAAGCAGCAGTAGGTTTTTTTAAAAAAATCTCAGTATAAAGTATTCGGCTGAAATCTTGCATACAGTTGAACGGTGTTACATGCTGGTTCAAAACAACCCAAAACATCTGAGCTTGAGTCCTTTGCCCTCCAACCAACATTGATGGCTGGGTGGGTTTTTGAAACGCACCCCAGCCCCAGCCCCCAACTGCAGATAATGGACAAGACATCAGAGTGCTTTCAAAGGGCAGAGCATCCCATTTGGCTAATCTGCTGCATCAATGTGTCTTCTGCAAAGTTAGAATCCCCTTTGAATCCCCTCCTTGAGCCCATACTTTAAAAACATCTCCAGGGACCATGCAGCACCCAGAGATGGTGAATGCTCTTAACTTTTTTACAATGAAAGCTTCATTTCTCCTGCATGGCATTGGGCTGCCGTATCCCTTTGCAAAGATGGGGAGGCAGAGCCTTTCAGCTCTTCTCCCCCCCCCCTTACAACCACCACCCTGCCTAATAACTTCTTGCAAATATGCTAGCAGTATTGTGATGATTTAAAACTTTGTGTGGCAAATCCCAGGACCCACTGAAATAACTAACATGAATTAATCAAAAATCTATATTTCATGCCTTATTTCTGTTGGCTTTAACTGTTCTTTGAAATATTGTGTTAATTTTTGCCCTTCTAATTATCCATCTAATGTGCTGCAATTACTTATTACGGATCTTCCATTCCTCCTTCTGAGACTGCTTAAATATTAATAGCAACTTGCTTATCGCCTAGTGGTTTAAATGGTGCTCTTTATAGCTCTCTTAATTAATTTGACCTATGTCGCCTTTCGCTCTGTTATCTTGAATACATTGAAGCACAGCTGTGGGTGTTTTTTTTTTACCCCCTTATGAATTACTTTGCCAACCCTTTCCTGAAGATTGCTCTCCATATGAAATAGAGTCTGCACAAAATGGGGAAGATTTGCAGTTGCCGAATAAGAATTATGTAGCATTGTTTCATTTGGTCAGATCCAGGTACTGTTAGGCTGATATACAGGTGACATCTGTAATAGCCTGGAGGCTGAGTATTGCCATGATATCTCGTAGCTGTCGCTTCTCGGCCTTTTGGCTAAGATCAAGTGCAACATCTTGTAGCCACTGATGGACTTAAGCGTAACTGCTGCCTCCAATGCTGTTTTTGCTGAGTTGTGACCTCTCAGGGGCACAAGTCTGGGCAGTGTTTATGGAGGTCCTGAGCTGCCCAGACGGCAAGAACCCACCCACCTGGTCTTTCTGATGTGGTCCAAAGGAAAGCAGAGCAATACATTTGACACCATCTTGGCTGCAGGAGTTGCCAGAAGGAGGTTTACAAGGAGCCATCCAGCCATCTTAGGGAGGAATATAAGGTTTATATAAATGTAAGGTTTACTCCTTAGCATTTTCTTCCCCTGAAGATATCCCTCAAGTTTAGGACCAGAGTTTTCTTTCTCCAAGATGGGCTGCCTTCTTCAAGAAATTGTTGTAAATAATGTTGAAACTACTTCCTGTAGTAAGGGACAGGGGGGGCGCTGTGGGTTAAACCACTGAGCCTAGGGCTTGCCGATCAGAAGGTCGGCGGTTCGAATCCCCGCGATGGGGTGAGCTCCCATTGCTCTGTCCCAGCTCCTGCCCACCTAGCAGTTTGAAAGCACGTCAAAGTGCAAGTAGATAAATAGGTACTGCTCCGGCAAGAAAGTAAATGGTGTTTCCGTGCGCTGCTCTGGTTCACCAGAAGCGGCTTAGTCATGCTGGCCACGTGACCTGGAAGCTGTACGTCAGCTCCCTCGGTCTATAGAGTGAGATGAGCGCCGCAACCCCAGAGTGGTCCCTTTAGCTTTATAAAAAAATTCCTTCAGTAGCACCTTAAAGACCAACTAAGTTTTTATTTTGGTATGAGCTTTCGTGTGCATGCACACTTCTTCAGATACAGTGAAATGGAAGTTTCCAGGCACTTATGTAGAGAAGGGGTGGGGAGGGGTGGGGATGGGGAGGGGGGGTCACTCAGAAGGGTGGTGGAAATGGGTGATTGACTGACTGATAGCTGTTGATGACCGCAAACGACTGCAAATGGTTTTGCATGAAAAAGCAAGGGTTGAGATGGACACAATGATGGTTTACAAGCCATAAGGAACACCATTTCAGATAAAACCACAGCGGACTTTGCTACCAAACTCTGCCACTTTGTCCTTACCCACAACCACTTCAAATTTGGTGATGACCTGTTCCTCCAGATCAGCGGCACAGCCATGGGCACCCGCATGGCCCCACAGTATGCCAACATCTTCATGGCAGATTTAGAACAACGTTTCCTTAACTCCTACCCACTCAAACCTCTCCTGTACCTGCGATACATTGACGATATTTTTATTATCTGGACACATGGACAACAGACCCTGGAAACCTTCCACCAGACATTCAATGACTTTCACCCCACCATCAACCTAACAATGAACCAATCTATGCAAGAAATACATTTTTTGGACACTACTATAAAAATACAGGATGGACGTATAGACACCACCTTATACAGAAAACCAACTGACCGACAAACATATCTACATGCTTCTAGCTACCATCCCAAACATACCAAACAATCCATCGTATACAGCCAGGCCTTACGTTACAACCGCATCTGTTCCAACTCTACAGACAGAGAATCTCACCTAAGAGATCTACAGCAAACCTTTTTAGAACTAAAATATCCACCTGATGAAGTTAAACAACAGATCAACAGAGCCAGACAGATACCTAGAGAGAACCTGCTGCAAGACAGACCCAAAAAAGAAAATAACAGAACACCACTAGTCATCACATACAGCTCCCAACCTAAAACAGTACAACGCATCATCAGAGATCTACAGCCTCTCCTGGACAATGACCGCTCCCTTTCTCAAGCTCTGGGAGGAAGACCTTTCATTGCCTACAGACAGCCACCCAATCTTAAACAACTCCTCACCCACAATAATACAACCACCAGACTTAACATGGACACTGGTACCAGAGCCTGCAATAAACCCAGATGCCAACTTTGCTGCCACATACACCCAGACAACACCATTACTGGCCCCAACAACATCCAACATACCATCTCAGGACTATTTAATTGCTCATCCTCTAACATTGTGTATGCCATCAAATGCCAACAGTGCCCTTCAGCTCTCTATATTGGACAAACAGGCCAAACCCTACGCCAAAGGATAAATGGACATAAATCTGACATCAGGAACCAGAAGACAGAAAAACCAGTAGGAGAACACTTCAATCTCCCAGGACATTCTATACAAGATCTCAAAGTAGCTGTCTTACTACAAAAGAATTTCAGAAATAGACTGGAAAGAGAAGTTGCTGAATTGCAACTTATCACCAAGCTCAAAACCATGGAGGGACCTGGTTTGAACAGAGATATCGGGTTCTTATCTCATTATACATGATAAGCGATCTTCAGCCATCTCAACCCTTGCTTTTTCATGCAAAACCATTTGCAGTCGTTTGCGGTCATCAACAGCTATCAGTCAGTCAATCACCCATTTCCACCACCCTTCTGAGTGACCCCCCCTCCCCATCCCCACCCCTCCCCACCCCTTCTCTACATAAGTGCCTGGAAACTTCCATTTCACTGTATCTGAAGAAGTGTGCATGCACACGAAAGCTCATACCAAAATAAAAACTTAGTTGGTCTTTAAGGTGCTACTGAAGGAATTTTTTTATTTTACTTCGATCCAGACCAACACGGCTACCTACCTGTAACCTTTAGCTTTACTTTTACTTCCTGTAGTGTCTGCCTACTAAACTAAGGATCTATACAGTACAACTCCAATAAATGTCTCCATTCCTGTTTATTCTGTTCCTGTTCGTTCACACTATTATTTCTATGATTTTGGGGGGTATGCTATTATCTCATGAAACAGTGAATACATAATTCACCGGATCCACAATGAGCTTCATTGAGCTCTGATGGACCTATTAGTTTAAAATACTGGTACTTTTTTGCCAATCACCTTCGCAAACGATGGGAACGAAGAGAGAGCTTTAACTGTGACTGAAGCCGTTATGGATAGTTCCAGTTTGTTCCCTGTTCCCTTTTGTTCATTTAAATCAAAACACTTCTACAATGCCTTGTGTGTGTGCTTTTTTTAAAAAAAAAAATCAGAATTCACAAAAATATCAAAACAGATTCAATAAAATCGATATTAAAACAAAAGTACAGGAACCAGGAAAGTTTTACAAAGGCTAGATATCAATGACCAGAAATCCTTGGCCAAACATGTATGTTTTTAGCAAGTGTTGAAAACACACTGCAACTGGCAGTTTTTCATGGACTAAAGGTAATTTAGCAGTTTAAGAGAATTAACAGGACTGGAGGAATTATAAGAGGAGTGAAACTTACCAGTATAAATTTATATGAATCCAGCAGAGTAATGCTTGTTTTGGAAGACATCTGCTCCTTCCAGCAGTTGCTGCACAAACTGGATTCAGCAATATTTAATATGTCACAGATCATATTGATCATATTGAGATGGATCTGTGTTCACTCTGCAGGCTGTGCTAACTTCTCAGAGGATGTTAGAACTCCATTCAGTCATAGCAGATAAAACCAAAATGGCTTGTCAGAGGAACTTAATTCAGACTTTTTCAGACTCTGACCTTGCTTCCAGATGACCTGTTTTTTTGACTATTCATCCTGATTCATTGCAAAAAGTTTGCAGGGAGTTTATGTGACATCTGCTGTTTTTTGAGCATTCATTCTGATCTATGCAACTTTGCATCAAGTGATTGGTATTCCATATGTTCCCCATCGCCTTCCTTGCTGCAAAAAATGGAGGGAGCAGGTTTGTTGCACAAGAGCACCAAAACAGTGCAAAATAGTGACAGTTTCAAGCACCTTAAGGATACAAGAACCATTTTCATATACCGTATGAGTTTTAAATCTTTCTGTTTGGTCGGCAATAATAGGGATGTAAACCTAAAGCAACTAGAATGTATGCTCAATTTCTCTTCAACGTCTGTCTTGCAGTAGCAACACATAGTACACCTGTTCAGTTGTGTCCTTTTGTTGTAAAACAGGTCTGCTGCTGTCACAACTCATTAGATTCTAAGGCTTGCTTAAAGATCAATAAATCCCCATTCAACTCATCTTTCTAATTTCTAAAAATGTCTCCCAAAACAGTGCCATTTTTGTATGCATTTTAAAACACACACACACACATCTCACAATGCACCAAAATCTTTTTTTTTTAAAAAAAGATGGCTAGACAACTCATGTATTCTTTACTCTTTAATTCATTGCAGAGGCCATAAAGACAAGATATTTGTCGTGAAATGCAACCCCCACCATGCTGATAAACTGGTAACCGTTGGAATGAAACACATCAAATTCTGGCAACAAGCAGGTATTGTGTTGCATTAAGAACGTTTAATGGTTATTGCATTTGCATTCGTTTAAAAATGAATAAAAATTAGTTTAAAAGGAAAAGAATGTAAGTTATTTCTTCTCCTTGGGCCATTCCATGCTGTTCACAAGTCTGAGCCTTTCTCTTGACCTACCTCTGCTGGAAGTCATTCCTTTAGTCACACCCAGGATGTGAGCTGGTGTGCCCCTGCACAACAGATTCCCAGTTAAGTTTCTTTGATAGCCAAAGCAGTTTTTCAAACCACCATACTCAAGGGTTGTTGGCACTCGTTGCGTGAATTGGTGTCAACAGTGTGCAGGGCTCTCAGTTTTGTCAACTAAGGAGTATCTGAAAGTACCTTCGTAGGATGTAACGGGGCAGGAGCCATCATTAGGCCATTCTTCTCTCTCTGTGTGTGTGTCACACACACACACACACACACACACACACACACACAATTATAATAATGTGTGTTGCTCTGTCATCAAAATTCAGGTGGTGGTTTTACCTCCAAGCGTGGCATCTTTGGAAATATCGGGAAGCAGGAAACCATGATGAGTGTTTCATATGGACGAATAGAGGACCTTGTTTTCTCTGGATCTGCCACAGGAGACATTTACATCTGGAAAGATATTTTGCTGCTTAAGACGGTGAAAGCTCATGATGGGCCTGTATTTGCCATGCATGCCTTAGATAAGGTATGTATGCCTTGCGCCACCACCAGATATTCTTTATTTGGCTTCGGAATTTCAAAACCATAGCCGCATACCGATCTCATTTCGTATACTTATCTCGTTTCAAGCCCACCCCATGTGCACACAAACAGACACAATTTCACATTGGCATCCTTGGTGTTTGGATGCCAAGGAATCATTTGCTGCACCTACAGCAGTGATGCCAGTAGGAATTACTTGGCTGAATCAGATCAAAGATCTCTCAAGCCTTCTTTGTGGTAGGTCCACTTCACATTCTTTGGATTAGACTTTATTCCCACAAATCTAACTGAAGGCTGTGCTCCTCCTCGGAGTCTCAGACACCCTCGCTGCGGTCGGTGCTTGTGAGGTTGTGCGCCGCAGAAGTGGGAATGCGCATGTGTGAGAAATAGTACAATAATGTGCTCAGTACGTAAAGCAGCCTTCATTCTGTAGTCCAGTTGCATTGTGCGCACACCTTCTTCGTCTCTAATGTTAATGCATTAAGTATATATATATATTTATATGAATTTTTGTGCAGGGCTTTGTGACAGGTGGGAAGGATGGAGTGGTGGCACTTTGGGATGACACGTTTGAGAGGTGCTTGAAGACATACGCCATTAAAAGAGCAGCATTGTCGCCTGGCTCCAAAGGTATAACCTCATACGTGAGTTTGGTGAGAGAGACGCCTTCCTGCAGAACCCCTCCCCAAAATCTAGGCAAATTGGGGAAAACCTAGGCAGTCTGCTTAAGCATCTTCCAGAGCCACCACCAGCTCTGTGTTGTTCTGCAAGTAGGGATCAGGGAGCAATTCTGTTTAATTCCCATTTAAAGATTATTCGGCCTAATTTCCACATTCCAAAACAATATGTGAACTGAAGCTAATAACAACAACAACAACAACAACAACAACAACAACAACAACAACTCTCCCCGACCAAAGCCAGGCTTAGAGTGGCTAATGTCATACGAATAAGATGATATGCATAATACAAGCGATCAGTCAATTAAGATACACCCCACAATTAATTCCAACAATTAAGATGAAAACTGGACAAGTGGCAATCTTCAGGTTAAAACTGGAAATGGTTAATACTCACCAAGACCAACTGTTTCCACTGATATGTTCCCACCTATGAGTGGGCTGGGAACCTCCTTTGTGCTTATTCTTATACAAAGAGAAAATGAGTCAGGCTGAACCCTGACCAAAGGCACAGTCATCCTTCAAAAAATCCACATTCTTATGAACGTTCCTTCTCTCTAATCTAATCTTCAGGGTTGCTGTTGGAAGATAACCCATCCATTCGTGCCATCACCTTAGGACATGGGCATATACTGGTGGGAACAAAAAATGGGGAGATTCTTGAAATTGATAAAAGCGGCCCCATGACTCTGCTTGTGCAGGTACTATGACTTCCCGCATTTCTACACTTGCTTACTTTCATGTGATCTTTATTCTGGATTGCTAATTAATCTTATCTACCCCTCTCTCTTTTCCTTTACGGTTAGATTGCTTTGGCTCTTGGTGTGCAGATCAGTTTGTTTTCAGAGCTTATAAGTTGCAAAGTAAAATGTCCCTCAAGGTTCCTTTGTTTTGGTGTTGCATGGGTTGTCGGCTGCTCAGGTTTTAATCACAAAAAAATGTGAGAAATATATGGTACCAGCAATAGGAAAGAGGAAGAGGAAAAAATGGGAAGAGGAAAAAATGGGAGAAGAATGATTATGAATAAAATAGCAAGCTTCGTGCCCTTTTGAATGGGTGTGGTTTTGTGATTTTGAGAAAAAGGATGGTTGCCTTTTTTGTTGCATTTGGAATCAATATGAAACAAATGAGGCAGTAAATATGAACGCACCTAGTATGGTTTAAATCAACTAGATTAATATTGTTTATTATAGAACTGGAAAATCAACTACAAGAAGCAAGGCAAAACAGAAACAAAAGCAACCCATCAGAATACACAGTTGTTTTGTGCTTCTCAAGTAGGAATGTGGGGGGGGGAATTCAATTCAGCACACTTAAAACCGAACCTACTTGATTTTCACTTTCCAAAACTCCTGGAACGCATTCTGTTTGAAAACCAAGGTACCACTGTATAGAGAACACTCCAGGATGTGTGGCAGAGCACTTCCTGACCATGTGGCTAGGTTCAGGCAGGAATGTCCTAAAGGGTTTATGAAATTATTAATCCCTCCACCAGTACACAGCTGAGAAAGGAGGAGAATAAATGGGAATTACAGGGACCCTCATTGCCAGAGGATGAGTAAGCAACACAGTAAAAACAACAACCCACAACGCTCTTTCGAAAGCAATTCTAGCTTGAAATTGAAGCATAAATGTACATGATTTTCTGTATAAACAGGGGCATATGGAAGGGGAGGTCTGGGGTCTGGCTGCGCATCCCCTCTTACCTATCTGTGCAACAGTGAGCGATGATAAAACTCTGAGGATCTGGGAACTTTCCTCTCAACACCGTATGCTGGCTGTGAGAAAGCTTAAGAAAGGTAACCTCCCTTTAGTCCTTGTATGCAAAGACAGACTCTTTCTGGCGGATTGAGCAGACAAGTGTGGGTCCAGTGGTTAAGAGGACAGTTTCTGCACATGCTGTAGATGGAAATTAGAGGGGCAGATGGAGCACATCAACCTGGGAAGGTAGCTCATCTAAGAGAAGGCAAACTCTGATCCTAGACTTCCACTGTCTTGTGGGGTGTATTTGAGAGAAAACCTTAAAA
This sequence comes from Zootoca vivipara, assembly GCF_963506605.1. NCBI lineage: Eukaryota > Metazoa > Chordata > Lepidosauria > Squamata > Lacertidae > Zootoca > Zootoca vivipara. Next base: position 109,113,441 of record NC_083278.1, read on the forward strand.
CAGGCATCCCCAAACTTCGGCCCTCCAGATGTTTTGGACTACAGTTCCCATCATCCCTGACCACTGGTCCTCTTAGCTAGGGATCATGGGAGTTGTAGGCCAAAACATCTGGAGGGCCGCAGTTTGGGGATGCCTGCCTTAAAACATATTCAGAGTGGAGTCTCTAAGATGGTTGGATGGCGACTCGTACACCTACCGTAATTCCAGCAACTCCTGCAGCCAAGCTGGTGCAAAACATATTGTTCTGCTTTCCTTTGGACCACATCAGCGAGGCTGAGCAGGAGGTCTTGTTGTCTGGGCAGCCCAGGACCTCCATACATACTGCCCAGGCCTGCACCCCAAGGGGTCCACTTCGGTGCTGCTAGGGCAGCAGTTTGATTTCACCCCTGGCAGTTTACTCCATTGTCTCGCGAGTCAGATGGATGCCAACAACATGCATGGTTATTAGGGACACAGGAAGCTTTCCGACACTGCGTCAAACTTTTGCTCCATCTAGCTCAGTATTGTCTACACTGACTGGCGGCAGCTCTCCAGGTTTTCAGGCAGCCCTGCCTAGAGTTGTCAAGGATTGAACCTGGGAACTTTTGCATGGAAAGCAAAGGCTCTGCCACTGAGCTGCAGCCCTTGCCCTAAGACACTGGCTAATTCTAAGAGGGTGATTAATCTGCATTGACTGCTACCTTCCTTGGCATCGAAGCTCTAAACAGAAACTCTCTCTAAATGTCTTTTTTCCAGGAGGGCGGTGCTGTGCCTTCTCCCCCGATGGGAAAGCCTTGGCTGTCGGGCTGAACGATGGGAGTTTTCTGGTAGTGAATGCTGATACTGTAGAAGATATGCTTTCCTTCCATCACAGAAAGGAAATGATATCTGACATCAAATTTTCCCGAGGTGCGGAAGAAATGACTTCTTAATAAAAGGCTTTTACCATGCAATGTTACAAAATGCCGAGTTTAGCCAATAGTTTTTCTCTTTGGGTTTGCATGAACATTTGGAAACCAAAACTGCACCATCCTTGTCCAAGAGAGGCGTAGCAGCAGACTTCAGGGGACCCCAAGATTTGCAGAAATGCAAAAAAATCTTTAGGGGGAAATCCTAATGAGAACTGACTGACTGGAGGCAGCGAACAGAATGGAGTGTATTAGAAAAGGGCATGACTGGCCGGAACCCTGAACGGAACACTCCATGCTACAACATTTTATTGCAGGTCCCACTTGTTCCTCCAGCCAGTAGACCACAGGCCACATCCTATTTCTCAGACCTCTCCAGCAGTTAACTTTTCCCCTCTATGTTTTCTCTGCTGTTTGTAGTGACGGGTGACATCTCAGTTCCTCCCAACTGTCATGTTCCCTTGTAATAATCCAGGGGTAGGCAACCTAAGGCCCGTGGGCCGGATGCGGCCCAATCGCCTTCTCAATCCGGCCCGCGGAATCAGCGTGTTTTTACATGAGTAGAATGTGTCCTTTTATTTAAAATGCATCTCTGGGTTATTTGTGGGGCCTGCCTGGTGTTTTTACATGAGTAGAATGTGTGCTTTTATTTAAAATGTAACTCTGGGTTATTTGTGGGGCATAGGAATTCGTTCATTTCCCCCCCCCCCAAAAAAAATATATAGTCTGGTCCACCACATGGTCTGAGGGACGGTGGACCAGCCCACGGCTGAAAAAGGTTGCTGACCCCTGTAACAATACATGCACACGCATAATGTTGCAAGGAAGCTGCTGTCAGCATGAAGTGAAACTTACATGTGAAAGAATCCGGTGCAGTGGGTGGGAAGGGTATATGAATTATTATTATTTACAATTCATTACATTTGTATACTGCCCTTCATCCAAAGATCGCAGGGTGGTTTGCAGCATAAAAATACAAAATGGAAACAAATTGAGTAGCACTGCATTGCCTTTACCATGTTCTTTCCTTTTACTTGCTACTTTTCCATTACACTGGTATCTTGGTTTTCAAACTTAGTCCGTTCCGGGAGTCCGTTTGACCAGGACCAGCTCTAGGTAGACCCCTGGTGACGCAGTGAGGTAGGGCGCCGTGCGGCGAAGCCGCACGGAAACCATGCTGCGCCGTGCGAGGGCGGGGGCGCCAGAGCGATCTCCGCCCCTCAGCACCAAGGCGGCCGACCTGCTCGAGACTGCCCTGCGTTTGACTCCCAAAACCGTTTGACAACCAAGGCACGGCTTCTGATTGGCTGCAGGAGCTTCCTGCACTCAAGCAGAAGCTGCGCCGGACGTTTGACTTCCGAAAAACGTTCGCAAACCGGAACACTTACTTCGGGGTTTGTGGCGTTCAGGAGCCAATTTGCCTGGCAATCTAGCCGTTTGGGAACCAAGGTACCACTGTATTTTATAACTCAGCACCATTCCCCCATGCTTCTGCAATGGAAATAAAAAGAAAACCACAGCGAATTCTATAATTTACTTGGGATTCTTTCTTTTACAGATGCAGGGAAATATCTGGCAGTGGCTTCCCATGATAATTTTGTAGATATTTACAATGTGCTTACCAGCAAAAGAGTTGGCATCTGCAAAGGGGCATCCAGCTATGTCACGCACATTGACTGGGATTCAAGAGGTAAAAACCTTGAATATGTGTCCTAGCCTGGTCTCCAGTGAAACAGATTTCATAGTTCTTTTTGACGTGCTGCAAAACATGTGGCTCCTGCTTGCCCAGTGATGAAACAAAAATATATCCAGACAATCTCAAATTTATATTACATATTTCGACGTGAGCCAAATGCATTTTGACACCAATGCCTAAAATAACATTTAAAACAAACAAAAATATGACTATTGGGTAAAACACTTCAGATGAGGGAGGTGAAACAGTTACTTCAAATCTCCATTTTAAGCAGCTAAATCATTATTATTCATCAATGCAAGCTTTCCCTCGCCAATTAACACCACCTACAGACTCGGTGTGTATGTTATATGGACTGGGCACAATTCAGCTAGTGGTGTCAATGGAAATGATAATGGAGAACTGCTGTCGGAATGTGGGCGGAGGTTTTTTGGTGACCTCACAGCAGGGCAGCCAATCAGCACCTTGTGCACTTGACTTCTGCTACAAACTTGTAGGGCAGTTTCTCCCCAAAGTTCTACTCTGAAAACGAATGGTATATTTAGATGGAATGCTTTGAGAAAGCTTTCTGGGCCTCTCCGCTCCTAAAATCTTACACCTGTCCTCACTATTAGTGTAATCCAGAGATAATCACCCCCTTGATTAAGACTACAGTTATTTTTTGCAAGTGCTGAATAACTAGGTTTTCATAAAGGGAATTTACCCTTCTGTGTCAAACCGTATCTTAATTTAATAATGAGAGAGCCTTGTCATAATATCCTCTTTCTTTTTGATCAAGGGAAGCTATTGCAAGTCAATTCTGGTGCCAAAGAACAATTCTTTTTTGAAGCTCCGAGAGGAAAGAGGCATGTTATAAGATCCACCGAGGTAGGAATGAAAGGGATGGTGGAATATGTCACAAATTGAACTTTCAAGGTTTTATATATTATTGTTGTTGTTGTTTCCTTGCTCTCCAATAGAATAAGAGCATAGCCTACAGCTCGGTTTCCAGAGTTTCCTATTTGCCTTCACCAAAGCTAGTTTGTGATCAGCCTGGTCCTCTGAGCTGTCTTATCCTAGCATTCCCCAACCTAGTGCCCTCCAGAAGGTTTCTACTACAACTCCCAGCAGTGCCACTTGAATTTGGTTTTTGCCAATTTTCTTGTGAACTGACCGGATCTGTAAAGCCTAGACTAATGTGTGAAATGAAAGGAATGCAACTATCCTTCAGATTTCACACTTCTCTGGATTTTACATTGCAGTTCTTGTCACAAAAACATACCCAAATTTGTATTTTTTTGGGGGGGGCATAACTTTTGAAATGTGTATATTGTGAGACGATACTTTAGAAATCAAATATTTTTGAGGAAATGCCTAGGGAGAAACAGCGATTCAAACAAAACTTGGTGAACTTGATCCAGTAATGCAGTGAGAAACTTCTTTGTGAAATGACCCTTTCCCCAAATTGTATTCCTCTGAATTATTTTGCTGATTCTTTGTTTACTTGAGAGTAAGTCTGACTTCACTCAGTGGGAAATATTTCTCAGTAGGCTAGTATGGGTGTGCACTTTCAGACAACCTGTTTATTATTATTATTATTATTATTATTATTATTATTATTATTAGTTGTTGTTGTTGTTGTTGTTGTTGTTGTTGTTGTTGTTATAATATTTTTATGACATTCATTGTGATTGGTTTGCCCAAAATTGATAGGGAGATTAGATGAGATTGACAATTTGTTGAGTATTTGTTTGTGGGGAGGTTAGACACTGCTGTATCAAGCAATTATCACCCCATACTTTCCGGGGCATTTCCCCATCAGTTTCCTTATCGCAAAAAGTCCAGCTTGGAGAGGAAATGGGTTTGTTGCACAAGAGCTCCAAATCAACAATCCCGCATCCTGAATTGGAATCCCATCAGAAAATAGCCTGGAAGCATCTACAACATCTGGTTCTTTCCTCCATCTCCCATATCCCATAAAATTGAATTTTAACATTGTATTTAATCTGCATTTTAATTGAATTGTTTCTTTTATGCTTGCTTTGATATTCTTGTTGTTAGCCGCCCTGAGCCCGGTCTTGACTGGGAAGGGCGGGGTATTATTATTATTATTATTATTATTATTATTACATGTGTTTTAAACCTTTGGTTCTGCTTTGGAATGAAGAGTCTTTGGGTTTCTTGCAAGACATTGTTTGTTTTTAAGAAAAGAAATCCGGACGTGAGCTTAGTGGTTCAAGTTTTAAAAATAGGGTTGCATGGAACAGCACACAGTGATTTTGTGTTTTTAATGAGCCTGCTGCAATCACTGCCCTTTATTTGAGGCACATTTAACTGCACTACATCTTTCGAAAAAAATGAGCAGCTGGAGGAACAATTCGCCCACTCTGTAAAAGTGTATGCTGCAAGAATCAATTCCCTAGAGGATGTGAGCTGCACTTACATTTATGGATTCCTAGATAGATAGATAGATCTATATATACTCTCTCTCTCTCTCTCTCCCTTTTCAGATTGAGAAGATCGAGTGGGACACATGGACTTGTGTCCTTGGTCCTACCTGTGAAGGGATTTGGCCGATGCCCAGCGACGTCACCGTTATCAACGCAGCTTCTCTTACCAAAGATTGCACGCTCTTAGCTACAGGGGATGATTTTGGGTTCGTAAAGCTCTTCAGATACCCGGTCAAGGTAATGTACAATACAGCTCAGGTTTTGACATCTTTACACATGTTCCAAAAGCATGCTGGCCAGTGGAGGCATCATGCGTTTTAAGGGAAGATGGGAAATAAGCAGAAGGAATCCTCTTGGTTTCTTGCAGGGTCAGCATGCTAAGTTCAAGAAGTACGTGGGGCACAGCGCCCATGTGACTAATGCCCGCTGGTTACACAATGACTCTGTGCTTCTGACAGTGGGGGGAGCCGACACTGCTCTGATGATCTGGACTCGAGAATTTGTGGGCACCCAAGAAAGCAAACTAGTGGACAGTGAGGAGTCAGATACGGATGCCGAAGAGGATGGAGGTGACGTTGCCTACGTTTTTTTTTATTTGTTTGTTACACTTCCAAACTTCACTACATGCAGTTGAGACCAGAGCCATGGGCTTTTGGTTCACTTAAAGACTCATTCTACACATTATGCAGGAAGAGGAGGTGGTTGCATATAAACTGAGCCTTCTTAGGTGAGGAATGGGATGCCATATTTTTGAATGCTTCCCCATGGAAATAAAAAAACCTCTTTGTGTAATAAGCTAGCATATCAGGGCGAGGGGTGTATGTCACCTTTCTGCTAGTTTACTACTTGCAGGAAAGTTTCCCCCACCCTCCCCATTTGGAGCAGCAGTTAAAGCTATGCTGGCCCAGCCCTGCATTCTAAAATGGCACAGCCCAGAATTCTCCCAGCTCATCCTGGGTTGTGTGTAAATGGGTACGAGACAAGAAGAAGGTGATCAGTAAGTGCTGTATTACCAAGTTAATCAGAGAAGACCTTGGACCACCCTGATATTTACAAGTTTTAAACTGTCATGTCATTGGCCATGGGCACGCTGTTTTGTTTTGTTTTTCCTTAGATGATGAGGAAGCATGCTTTGTGCTTCATGAACCATGTGCAGCACATTAATTTCTATGCTACAGTATTGCAAACACCTAAACAAGTGTCGTGTTCCATTTTGCACCCATCAAAGGTTATGACAGTGATGTTGCAAGAGAAAAGGCAATTGACTACACCACGAAGATCTATGCCGTGAGCATCCGAGAGATGGAAGGCACAAAACCGCACCAGCAGCTGAAGGAGGTTTCCGTGGAGGAAAGGTATGGCAATGGGGAGGTGCTCAGTTACTTTTCTTCATTGTTCCATCGAAGGGGCTGCTGTTCCACACAGCTCCAAGACCTACATCGAAACATCCACATTACTCTGCAAACTTTGCAATGAAACATGTTTATTTCAAGGCGTTATAGTGCAACCATCCATTTTTAACAAGTTCATCTGTGTATAGTTTAAAGTTCACTTTGGGTGCTGAGACGTATTGCATTTTTAAATCTACCGCTGTCATCTCCCTTATTTGGATGCTGCCATATCTCCCAATGCTAAATTCCAGCTTTTCTACGTATTGTGCTGAAATAATGTATTCCAGGTACCACCAAGCTGTATTGCCCATATAATTGGGAAGGATACCATGTATTTCTTTCAAACGGAAGTGGAAAAGAAAAAACCTTTCCCCATGGTTCTGGGTTTGCATTTGGGGTAGTATTTTTTCTTTTATCTAAAAAAAAACTTTCAGTGATTATTGCAGATCTTTTCATCAACTCGCGAAGTTTCTGGTTCTCCCTTAGTGTGGCTGCCAGAGTTTGGCCTGGCAACTTTGTCTATTATTTTAATAGCTTGGGGAAATCAAGACACTATTCAGGAGATAAGCCTCCACTCTAGAAGCCCTTTCTCCCACCTTCCTTTCTCCACAATCTGTGCAGCAGAACAGGAGCCCTGCTTGCTACAGTAGGCGGAGGCAGGGGACAGGATAGTTAAATGAACTATAGAAATAAAATGATAAAATGTACTATAGAATGGATAAAACTATAGAAATAATGCATATAAAAATAGCATGGAGCTGATAAAACAAAAGATGCTGTCTCTGGGTCAAGAGCTCGCCATCTTATCTGCTAGGTCCAATTCTTACATTATCTTTTTTTAAAAAACCACACACATTTTTAATTGGTTTTCCAATATACCCCCAATAGTAGCCAAATTATAACAATAACAATTAATTCCCAAATTATACAATTATCAAAATGCCGATCGACTTCCAATTAATGCATTTTAGTTAACATGGCTCCACAGGTGGTGGTTTGGGTGCATTTCCGATCTTATATCACTGTGTTCCATAATCAGTTACATTTCCGTTATAATAAGAATCCCTTAATCAACAGCTACATAATTAATGATTCCATTCGTGTTGTTATAATACATAAATTTATAAAACCTCAGGTGAGGTACTTTTATCTTTATTCTGCCCTGTGTGTGAAAACTCTTATGTCCACGGAGATTCCTTCTGTCCACATATGGTGTTGTCTCTGTTACTTCCCAGCTGTTGTTCTCTCCCATTGTGGCTTCAGGCGGAACTGAATCTCGAAGTTTCTCAGAGGTCTTATCTCTCCATCCCTTGCTTCAATGTCTCAGAACAGGCGACAGTCTGCTAGAAACCATTCTGTCTCACTAATAAAACATGTCACAGATCTTTGCCATTTCCCCCTCAGCCTAGGAAAAGGTGGGCAGTTTTTTAACCCGCTGGAGATTTAATACTCCTTTCCAACACCCAGAATCTCTGCAGCGTTCTTATCACAGCCCCCAAATTCTTTTCCTTCCAGCTAGAGATTTATGACCCAATTAAACTTTATTTTAGATTACGTTCCATCAGTAGCACAAATGCATCTCAGTCTCTTTTTCCTTGTCTGTTGTTTTTAAGCAGAGGTGAGGGGAATTACTCTGTCTCTCCAACACAATCATACTTGAGCTTCCCCTCCCCCTCCTTTCTTCATTTCAGATCACACACAGTTTCCATCTTTGCTTGTTAGTATCAATTATTACTCCAACGTCCCTTCCTCACTTATAAATATATTTTTGTCTTGCATTCTGGGGAGGGTTGCCAAATCATAAATATATAAAAGAAACTTAGAATAAACAAACCATGTGCTTCCCTCTCCCCAACTGGCTCTTGACACTGAAGAAAATATTTTCTCAATTCAAACCTTTGATCCATGTAGCAGTATGTTGTTGCAGCCCTTTTCCATCATATGCCAGTACTTTAAAGCCAATTAAAAATCCAATTAAACAGAGAACCTCTGCTTCTTAATGGCGGCGTAGGAGGGTTTTCACCAGGCAAAGTGCTTTTGCACTCGGCGCCTCCCTGCCTCCTGCATTCCATGCCAGAGTGAGAGTCAGGTACTGAGATGAACTGTAAGTGAAGCCTACCCCCCCCCCCAATCTCTCGGGGGAATTTGTAATGTTGATTTGCCCTCTGTCATCCTTGTTTTTCATTCGCCGGCGATCCCCCGCTGTCAGTAGGGCTGCCTCCATTAAAGCAGGCACTGGGACCGGAAGCCCAATTCTTACATTATCCAAGAGGCATGGGTACTGATTGCATCCTCAAACAGTGACTGTACCTCATCAGTTTCACATAAGGATGGCATTTATTCAAGGGAGGCATGGCGTCCTGCCGCCGCCTCAACCTCCCTTACCTGGGCTGCACAGCAGCAATTGTAGGCTCCGGCAATTTTGGCAAGATCTCAGAATATTTTGGCACAATTTCACTGGAAGCACTGTTGCTGACGCCACATCTCCACTGGTGGTGGAGGTGGCAGGGTGCCTGCGAAGGTGCTAGTACCTCTCGGGCTTCTGCCACCTGAGGCAGCTTCCTCCCCCTGCCTCACAAGTGGGCTGGCTCTGCATGTTATCTATTGCTGCCACCATGTGAAAGCCTTGTCAGCGAGCAAGACCACGTTTCGAGCCCGATCTTGAAATTCCTCTCCATGTGAGACTAAATGTGTTGGGAGACCAATGTCTAAAAGAACTGCCTCTGGATTTTCTCATTCCCTCTCCATTTCGGAGTATCCCTGGTATGAGAAAATCAGGATTGGGGGAGGGGAAAGAGTGAGAAGGCTGTGATTTGGAGGAGAAAGTCATATATGCAATGGAGAATTAATGGGAGGTACAGGAAGATTGCTGTCCGCATTAAACAACAGTATGGATGTGAGTGGATTTTTCTTTCAGATTCTGTGGAAGGTTTTTTTAAAATAAAAATAAAAATCTTAGGGTATTTACTTGATGCAAAATCAGTACCTTCATGCTGTTGAAAGGTAGTGATATGGGCAAAATTCTGCCCTTATTCCCTTATTGGGTTCTCCATCGGTTGGAGAATATAACAGAGGCCAACCAGAAAAGTTTGAGAAGCAAAGCCTTTATTTTCGCTGTTGTAACAGGGTCCTTCCCCTCATGCAGGAGAACAAGGAAGGAACCCCAAACAAAGGTGTCCTGCCCTTAAATAGAAATTTGAAATTGGTTTCAGCCCACCCCCCAGAAGCATCACCCATACATCACAGAAGGGGTGTAGCCCAAGACCGCCCTCCCTAGATTCATCATAGGTACATCATGAAAGGGGAGGTCTGGTGGCAGTAATCTGAGCATCCTGGACCCTGCCCCCTGCCCCCAAAACCTAATCAACAAAAAAGAGAGATATTTACATTTCCCTGTTTCCCAGCCAAGTTAATCACACCCTTTTGTCTGGCACTCAGGTATCAGGATGCCAGGGATTATCACTTTAATTCCTGAGACAATGAGAAGGTTCCCCCCACCCCCCTTCTTCCTTGCAGAGGAACACCTGGTCAGAGAGAGAGAGTCAAAATGGTGTCAGTCAGGCCTGTCTTCCTGTGCTGCCTCAGACATGTTTCTGTACATTCATGTACATGTTTTATGAACAATATATATATATATATATATATATATATATATATATATATATATGACCTCAAAATTCTTATAACAGTAGCCTTTTAATTATTGTTTGAACATGAGAGGAGGGCAAAGCAACAACAGGGTCTGTGGGAAGCAAAACCAGGCTCAGAAAACAACGAGCCAAAATAATAGGTTTAGCAGAACGTTTTGGGTGCTGCTGTTTGTCACTCCAGTGCTGCTAAGCAGCTGTAAACTGCTTTTGTGTTGAATAAGCGGGGCTTAGAGTTGTTTTGCTTAGCTGGAACAGCACAAAGGACTCAGAGTTTACTCGTGGATCTAGCTGGCACTGTTTCTCCAAGGCTGCAAGAGGCCTCCGCTCTCTGCATTGTTATTTACTGCCTGTGATGTGTGCAGAGCAGTCACTGCTACTCCTTGAATACAGGATACATGCAATTCCTCTGTCCTCTCCTTCACTTTGGCACCTTCCTTGCCAGCAAAAGGCAGCGTTAATATGCTGTGGCAGATCTCCATGGAAACACTATCAGCTGGCTCAGGAGGCCCTCTGGTGTAGTCACAACACGCTGCTGCTGCTCCCTGTGAACAACATGGAAATGGGCAGGTGGAAGAAGGTCTTGCCTGATGAAGTCTCTCCCCTCACAGTCTCCCCTCCATAGCTCTGACTTCTCCAAACTGCACCACCCATCCAGACTTGCCCATAAAGCCCACATTTTATGTCGGCAGCTTGTCCCCCTGCCAGTCCGTACCTGACCAGATTCTTCTTTCAAATGGCTCAGACTTTCCTTCACCTTCCAAGGACACCTGCATGGTGTTGCCTCTCCCTCTCCTTGGGTTCCTCTTAATCCACCTGTTGTATGAGATACCTTCGCCATAACCCCTTGGCTCCCCGCCCACAAATGAAAGAAACAGATTGGATCTTTAGGGAACAAACAAGCAGATTGAGTTATGGTGAATCTGTTTGCACAAGGACTTCCAGTTGTGCAATGGAACTTGTCCTCTTTCTCCTCCCTCTTTATGCCCCCTCAATTTGTTCTAGTGTTTTCTCCAGCCCACTGGAGCAGATTTGCAAGGGGTGGTGGTGGTGGCAGGGGTACAGGGAGAAGAGGCGGGAAGGAAGTTCCATTGCACAACGGATATTCCTTGCAGAAATGGGATGACTTCATTGGATGCAACCCACTGTTACAATATGTTATGTGGCCACGCTGAGAACTCAGGTCTTGGTTGTTTTGTTTTGAAACATCCTCACTTGCAGGTGGTGTTGGAATCAAAGCATCGGGCCCTTTCAAGCATCGCTCCTTCTAATTGCAAACTTGGGTGGTGAGTGCCCACAGGAGTTGAACCTGAATGGGACCACTAAGTAGTGAGAAGAATTTGGGATTTGTAGAGTTATGAAAAATCATTTTTAGATAAAAAACAACCTAAAGGACAATAAAATAAAATATATATCTCCAGATGGCCCAATAATGACTGTGTATGCTTAGTAGACAGCGTGTTGGGTGTGGAAAATAAAAATGGGAAAGCAGGGTTGCTCTGCTTTGAGCTCTTTGCATCTTACAGTAATCCAGGAGAAGGATATGGTTGCTGGCTAGTTGGCTTGCAGCAGGAGTGCTCCTGTTAGGCGTCACGATACGCGGCAATATTTTGTTCCAGGTCTCGCTTGTCTTACACTTGTTGGTACAGTGCGTTCTGTGTCCTGGAAATGTCAGCACATCCTAAACTAAAAAGTGTCTTAATCCATTTGCAGAGCCCTTTGCAGTGGCTTGGTTCACGCAACATGGCAAGCCGAACTACGGCTTACTGGGATTGCTCAAATGGGTGGACTTCCCAAGACGCATTTGCAGCTGTTTTACTCCACCCTGTTTTGTTTTTTTAAAACTCCTGAGCCACAATGAGGTGAGCCAAAGTTTGACCTGGTATGTGACCTGAACCTGGAATCATGGCTATACTTAGTCCTTGAGGACCATGAGTTGCAGCTAACATTTTTTGCTTGGCTTACCATGCTGTGTGAACCAAGTCAGTGAGACACAGTTAATTTAATTGAAGCCACTCGTGTATTTTCAAGAAGTCTACTGGAAACTGCTAAGAATTACTTTTTAAAAACATTTGTATCCCATCACTCTTCAAATAACTTAGGTTGATGTTCATGGTTCCCCTACTACATACCTTTTATCTACAGAAACAATTCTGTGTGGGTTGGCAGCAATTCGATTTTTCTCATAGCAGCTGGCCCCAGGTTGCTCCATAAAGTTTATGGCCGAATCCAGATTTGTCTTCTCTGGATTTGTCTTCTGCAGATGGAGCTGTCTGCCCACTGCATTGGCTGCCCACTGTCAAAGTCACCAGATTCCTCTAAGGAAGTATGTTGCATAGAGTAAAATAAACAATAACAAACCAGCAATGAGCAAGCTGCTACTTACCTGTGTTGAATGATTCAACTTTCAAAAATGAAGCGTTCTAAAAAGTTGTAACATGATTTGGGAATTCAAAAGATATCTTTGTTAAATTAATATGGTTTAGTTTTGCTTGGTAAGCAGTATGTGTGTAAAATTGCATAGAAATCATTAAAATGATTGCAAAGTATTTGCAGTCATATATTAATATTAATATTATTACCGGGTATTTAGCATTACCTGGATTTTTCAAAAAGATAAATTTAAAATTCTTTGGTTTTCTGAAAGACCTTTATGTGCTTCTTCATCAGATGTAGACTTAACCAACCTAAATATTGTCCAGTCACTAAAATAATAGCAGATTTGAATTCATTGCACCCAAAAACGTATTTGTCAGTGCTGTTTAACCTGTTCTGTTTCTGCTTTCGGGAGATGTGTTTTGTCACTGTCAGAGGGTCGTCGTGGCTACTCTAGAGTAACTCTGCTTGAGTCCAGTTTGCAAGCTATTTACAGTGCAGAGACAGCTTAAAACATTACCTCTCATTCCGAATCTGAATCCGGCAATGGCGTACGTCTGTTCTTACACCAGCAAAGTAGTCGGGGCACCCCAAAACGCCTCCCCCTCGACCTGCGTTGCAGCGCTCTCCTTAACTCTTGCGCCGGAAGGAGCGATGCCCTCTCAGTTTCCTCCCTGAGCGGTCTGTGACAGGGTTCTCCAACATCCCTGAGCTTCTGCCTGCATCTCTCCGCCCTTGAGCTCTCCCATTGTTCCTCACTCTGATTTCTCTCCCCATCCGAGTCTCTTCCCCCCCCCCCCGCTGCTTCAGACCCACTGCTGCTCTCTGTGCTTGGCGAGGTGGACGTCAGGATGATGGGGGCTGGCTCCCTGTAGGGAGTCACCCTTACATCCACCCCCATGACCCCCCTCCCCTCCTGAGGCGGATAGCATGTGGGGCGAGGACTGAAATCCCAGAAAGTCCGTTTCATCCGTTCCTGTGGGAGTGAAAATCTGTTCCCAGTCCGTGCTCTGGGACTGTACTTGGGGGGGATGACTGGAAGCCCAGGAAGTCTGTTTTGTCCGAGCCTGTGGGAATGAAGACCTGTTCCCAGTCCTCCCCCTCCCCCTCCTGAAAGACGCGCCCCACCCCCACAGGGCATCCTGCTGGTCGCCTGCGTCCCACTCCTGTTCTTCTGTAGGTGAAGAACCTTCCCAGTCTGCCTCCCCCTCATCACTCGGTGGGGAGCCTCTAGAGTCGGCCCCGCTGCTTGGGGGTGCCACAACTTCCCCCACCCCAAACCTTGGCGGTCTGGGCCTATGTGGAAACAGAGCATGGAATTCCTCTACCAGGTATTCCTCCTGCACACACTCTGCTGGCACCCAGGCATTGCGTGAGGCTGGAGCCCCTTCCCATACCAGCAGGTACTCCAAACTGTCCTCCCCCCATCCAGGTGGACATCAGGATGGTGGGGGCTGGCTCTCTGTAGGGAGTCACCCTTACAATCACAAGAGATTAGTTTCCTCCCAGCCAAGCAACTTCTCTCTCTCCCTGACTTGATGCATTATTTCTTTAAGACCACCCCACACCCAGGTTCTGGTCTCGAGTCTTAGCCTCCTCTCCCCACACACTACTGCAGTCTTGCTTTTCACACCTCGGCAAGCACCTGCCATCTGTATCCACTCCTCTGCTCAGCAGCCAATATTTGTATGTGCCACTTATACGGAGGCACACATGCCAATCATCATAAACCACAGCAGCTGTTAGTTCCAGAGCCTGCAGCAGCCATCCAGGCTAGATGCCAATAATATCTTCCATGTTGTCCCCTGGGGGTTTTAAATGCTGAGTTTCCAGAAGCTCATAGCTATCAAGTTTTCCCTTTTCTCGCGAGGAAGCCTATTCAGCATAAGGGAATTTCCCTTTTAAAAAAGGGAGAACTTGACAGCTATGCAAGCTGGAAAAGGAGGGAGTCTCTCTCTCTCTCTCTCTCCCTCCCTCCCTCCCTCCCTCCCTCCCTCTCCTTCTTACATACAATAGGAGAATTCAGACAGCTCCAACAATGCGGATTGAAATCACGGTTTCTGCTGCACAGTTTCTGCTGGGTTTGCTGAACTATTAGAAGCCAAGGGGAGGCCATTGGAAGCCTTTGCTGGTGCCACGGTGGACTCTTGTTAGACACGTGGAGTCCCAGCTGAGACCAGCTCAGCCTGAGCTCTCGCAGCAAGGGCGTACCCACCACGGGGCAAGTTAGGGCAGCTGCCCTACTCTAGAAGCAGGGCTGGTGGGCAGAGGCGGAGCACAGCCCGGCGGAGCGCGAGTTCGCCATTCCCGCCGCGCCGCACCCTCCCTCCAGCTCCCCGGCGCGCCCTCAGGCAAGGCCAAGCGCGGCGGGGAACCAGGGAGCGCGGCGCGGTGGGTGGGAACGCCGAACTCGCGCTCCGCTGGGCTGGGCTCCGCCTCCGCCCACCAGCCCTGCTTCTAGGGAGGGGCACAGCCCAGCGGAGCGCGAGTTCGCCGTTCCCGCCCGCCGCGCTGCGCCCTCCCTCCAGCTCCCCGTCGCGCCCTCTGGCAAGGCCAAGCGCGGCGGGGAACCAGAGAGCGCGGCGTGGCGGGTGGGAACGCTGAACTCGCGCTGCGCTGGGCTCCGCCTCCGCCCACCAGCCCTGCTTCTAGGGAGGGGCACAGCCCGGCGGAGCGCGAGTTCGCCGTTCCCGCCCACTTTGTGGCCCCTTCCCTTCCGTGCCTTGGCCCCTCCCCTTGCCCCCCCCCTAGTTTTGATCCTGGGTACGCCCATGTCTCGCAGGCCTGGAAAACCAGGGGCAACTTTCCAATTATTCTCATGACTTTTTACCTTGCTTTCCAGTATGCTCAATCGGCTAACAATACGAGATTGTTGCAACAGCTTACAAAAAAAAAAGCTTTAGCAACAAATCTAAATGGCGTTACAAACCAAACCCATCCAGTAATTTTCAATAAAGTTAAATGTAACAGAGACCAATAGATTGTTTCAACCGGCCACCAGTTATTCGAATGCAGATTTAGCCCTAAATCTTAAAAAAAATGCTTTAGGAAGTTTACAGGCTATGGACACCTCCCTAGGTAAGTTATTTCTAGACTTGAGGAGCCACTACAGAATAGACCCTTCCCTGACCCATAAGGCCTGCTTCAGTTTTTGGTGGAGTCTTCACAGGCCCTCTCTGACTGGTTGTAGAGTAAGAGAGAAATGACTTGGATCCTCATAGGTCACAGCTATGAAGGCTAGAAATTTCGTGCATTAAAAATGAAACCAAATCTACAAGATACCAGCTCTCTCCATCTTCAGCGCAATGTGGTTTGTGCACAGAGAAACTGTATACTTGTGAGAAATAGTATTGGGGCCTAAGGGCTGCATTTAATTTTCCAAGCCTTCATAAAGCACAGTTTATGAAACGATGGACGAACGCCAAAGCGTGCCCCCCCCCGCCCCACATCTCATGCTGTTTTCAAATCTGCTCTGGAGAGTTGCAGGGGGACCCAAAGCCAACGTAGGGGGTGTGCTGAGAAGGAGAGGGGAAGAATGTTTTGTCGCACAAGGAGAAATCCTTCCGCTGAGAGAGCTTTAGCCATAGTGCTACATTGAATATGCCCCATGAACACTAAGGTTTTAACCTTAAAATATTCCAAGCTGGGTCATGCTTTTGCACCCAAAAAGAAAAAAATTGCAGCTGAGTTCCATTACTTGGTCCAATTTGAGGAGTTGGTGGAGAATTGTTTTTAAAGAGCTGCTGTTTTGAACCTCATTTCTGCATCCCTTAAACTTCGCAGACCTTGATTCTTCTTTCTCCAAATGTTTTGTTGTTTCCTTCCAATTCAGGGCATTCCTCTACAACAGAAAGAGAGAAGTGAAATTTGTATTGTAACGATTGTTTAACAAGGCGGGTCTGGGCATATAAATCCTGCGGTGATTTTAGTATGTGCATTTCATTGAGAAAATTAATGGATGTTTCTCTCTCCTCTCCTCCCCCCCATTTTTCTTCTCTCCCTTCTCATTTTTGCTATCTCTACCTCCCCTCCATCTCCCCCTTTCTCGTCCCCTTCCTTCTTTCTCTTGCTCCTCTGATTGGCTCTCCGCCCCTTGCTCTGTCTGCTTAATTTAGGAGTGGGGCACTTATCAAAGGAGCCACAGGAACAGTCTCGCGGTGTGGGAGTCCTAAAAGAAGTGCTCCCACACCACGGGACCATTTGGTCAGTAGCGCGACTGTCCCGGACAAGCCAGGGCAATTGTAAGCCATACAGTTTTATACTTAGGACACGAATCAATTGTACCTTGGATGAGAAAGATATTTATATGCACCAGGCTTGAATGGCTTTAACCAAGCAAGCCATATTGTTGATGGTACTTCTGATGTTTGCAGGTGTTTGATGTTACTGATATGTGGGGCATTGCAAAGCCTTTGCATTTTGCCTTTTACTAACACCTGATTTGTATCCCTTGTTTTAAGCACCTGTCTGTTTTGAATTGCATGGCCGGGGGAACAAATAACCTCTATGATAACAAGTGGGGAAGTGACCCTTAAACAGAAAGTTAATTGCACAAGGCACATTGAAGCTCTGCTTTCTCCCCCTGGCTGCCTTACTCTAATACAACCAATGCAGTACGGGCATCCTTTTTGGCAAGCATGCCTCAACTCAAATATGAAGTATTAAGACAGCGCCACTCTAACACACCTTGAAGAGCATATGCAACCCCACCAACGCTGCTTTGCTGTATCTCTTCTGTTGGTCTACTGTGTCTGAGAAAAATTGCCAATACTAACTACAAGCTCATATTTTAAAATGGCTCCCTTTTTTTTTTTTTTGCATCGCGACTTGAATGCTTAAGACTAACTGACTTGTGTAAAGTTGGTCCTTTTGTGTGTGCAGAAGGTACTTTTAGGAGAAATGCTTAAATTGCTTTATGGATGTTCACACGTTAAGTTTATTTGCTCCTTTCGAAATGCCGTCCATGCAGTTTTTGATGGTGGCCGAGGACAGAGGGGGAGGGCTTGGGGGCTATAGCAGTGTGCATCTGCTGGAGCTTGGACCAGCTCATTTGCCCCTTTTGAGGAAGGAATATAATATAAGAATATAAGGAAAATATAGAAAGTGAGCCATGGAGAACATGGAATGTGCAGGCGAACAGGAAGTGTCTGTCTGTCTGTCTAGTCCTCTTTACATGAGAGATGCACATGCTTTATGTTTGCATGGATGAAACACCAGAGTGTTTCATCTGAAGAGGGCTTTTACCTCCCTATCTCCTCTCTGTTGCTGCTGTGCCATCTATATAAATGGCACCTTACAAAGTTACTGTTCGCAGCTTGAGTTCGTATGCAACAGAAGAAGTTAACTATCCTGAAATGAATCCTTCTTTGGAGCACACAGACGTAACTGTAATGCATTGAGAATGGACTTAGTATGGAAAAAAAAGAAAGTTTGTGCTTCTTGGCAGGGCCAGTGCTAGGGTTTTTTGTGCCCTAGGCGAGATCATCTTCTGCCCCCCCCCCATTTCCCAGTAGAAAAAAAGTAGAAAATAAAAAGAGAGTTCCTTGGTTGTTGGTGAGGGGGAAGGGGTAAAAAGCAGTCTCTTTACCTTGTCAGCTAGCGGCCTTCTCTGTTTCTGCCGTGGCCTTCCCCTGCTTCCCTTGGAGCCCATCTCGGCGCGCTAGCTGCTGGAGGGGTAGGCCCGGCTCGAGCAAGCGGAGAGGGCGCCTCCAGGGCCGTCCCTAGGCTCGGGCTGGGTGACGCAAGGCGGCAGGGTGCCTGGCCATCAGGGGCGCCGAACTCAGCGGCTTCAGGCAGCTTTCCGGAGCTTCGCTCGGGGAGCAGGAGCCTGGGGTCGCTTCCACGGAACAGCTGAAAGGTGCAACGAGGTGGCCCCAGGCTTGCGCTCCCCGCACGCCTCCGGAGCTTCCGCACTATAGCCTGAAGCCGCTCAACAGCTGAGGGCGCGGAGGAGGCAGCCCCAGGCTCGCGCTCCCCGCGCACCTCCGGAGTTTTCTAAGCAAACTGATCTGCTTCCCACTTCCAACAGTTGCATAGGTAATGTGGACAGCTCAGGATAAGCTAATACTGCAAAATGGACAATGGGAGAACTTAAAGAAGGAACAGCCCAGATTTTTTTAGGTGTGGGCAGGTATCAAATATTCTGCACTTGCTTCTGCAAGTGATCTTGGGGAGCCAGCCATTCAGAAGGCACAGGTCTGCTGATCTCATGCCAGCTTCTGCCAAGCCATATTGAGTGGCTCAGTACAGAATGAAGTAGCCAAAATGAGAGCAATGATTGGGGGGGGGCTAGGAGGAAACCCATTATTTTCTGTATAAAATCTGTGATCGCTCCTTGTCAGTGCAAACTCAACTGAGAATTCCAGAAAGCCACTCCCTCTTGTTCTTTTTCTTAGCAGAATCGTAAGATTGGTGTGTGGAATGCTCCCTTAGCTCAGGCAGGTGTATGCATACTGAGGACTATAATGCTTCTGGCTTCTATCAGGCTGCCTGCAGAAATCGCTCACTTTGAGCTGGCGCAAGGCAGTCCTTTATGACACTTTTCAGTACAGCTGAGGCTCCTTTTGCACAAGAAAGGAAAGTCTGCCAGTGTATGCAATAGATACAAGCCAGTGAAGTAGTTAGACAGCTTGGCCCAGAATATTGCTTTGCGTTTTGGCATTGCTCACAAGACTGTCTGCTATTTGTATTTCAATGCACACCAGAGTATGCTGGAAACGATGAGGAGACAAGGTCCTTCCAGTGTGGTGTAGTGGTTAAGAGCGGTAGACTCGTAATCTGGTGAACCGGGTTCGATTCCCCGCTCCTCCACATGCAGCTGCTGGGCGACCTTGGGCTAGTCACACGTCTCGGAAGTCTCTCTGCCCCACTCACCTCACAGAGTGTTAGTTGTGAGGGAGGAAGGGAAAGGAGAATGTTAGCTGCTTTGAGACTCCTTCGGGTAGTGAGAAAGCGGGATATCAAATCCAAACTCTTCTTCTTCTCTTCTTCTTAAAAGCAGAGTCTGCTTGCCCAGAAGTGAGATGTAATCAACTGATGCACTGCAACACCCCCACACAGCCAAAGGGCTGGTCATATTTCATTGACCCGATTTACTTTTTTAAATTGAGAAAATACTGCCAGTACAGCAGTTTGAAAGAGATTTGTCTGCCAGCTACGAATTCCAAAAAAAGCCAACCAGAAGAAATATCTTCCAGACCATCCAAGTTATCAGCAAATTCAGGCAGGAGGTGAAATCTATAAGCAGCCATAAGCTCTCCTGTATTCCCCTTTCCTCCTCGAGGAGTTCTCCTTCTTGAAATAATAATAAAAGAACTTTACAAAAGAGAAGAAGTTTCTGCTTCCATTTTAAATAAACCACAGTTTGGCGTGTCATCCCAACCCTCAGTTGCTATTAATCTTAACTATGGTTAGTTGAATCAAGCCGGCTTCATAAACTGTGGTTTGAAGTTGGCCTTTTTCAACTGGACATGATTAAAATTAACTGAGGTTAATCTGAAATTGAAGTGAAATCTTCTGGACTCCTCTTTGATGCTATTCCAGAAGAGGTGGGGGAGCCCAGATTCACGATGGGAGCCTAACTCTGCAATTCTGTGCCTATTTACTCTGAAGTAAATCTTGCTGTGTTCAATAGCGCGCTTAGTATTGCAATGAAAATAGGCCAATGGGAAATCTACACCAAAAAGTATTAGTTTGAGCTTTGGGGAATGTTCAGTACAGTTCCAACCATACCCAGACTATGAGGTTAGTGAAATTGCAAAGATCCTACTCCCGCACATCACTGTTTAAGAAGGAGACAAACATCTTGTCTTGAGCAAACCTATTAATCACTGATCTGCTATGCCAGGACCCACAGCAAAACAATTGGTAGCTTGAAAAAAAGGTCCCCTAAATCCTCTTCCGCTCTGATTATATTAATCTGATTTTCTGCTTGCTCATATTTGTAAGCAGAGTCAGAGTGACACGTGAATGCAATAAGCAGCATTCAAGTAGCAGAACTGTTTTACTGGAGAATTCATGGTTTCACTATCCTTGGTAAAACAAGTGTCCGGTGATCAAGTCCACTTGAGCATTATTTTTTTTACCCTTCCTCTTTCAACAAACCTGTCCTCGCTTTGCCTTCTGTCTCCAACAGAACAAGCTCTCTGCTTTTACTTTTCCTCTCCAACCAAACTGCACTGGTCAATTTGCTATCTTCCCCTCCTTACCTGGCTTGGCATTTTCTGTTTCTCAATCAGGGTTCTGTAGCCTTTAACTTCTAGTAAGTCCTCTGGCTGAAACAGCAGTGATTTCCTTAAAGAACCCCGGATTAATTTATTCCATGCAGAACAATATTTATGCATAGCTCAAGCTATTCCTGCTTCACATATTTTCTTGTAACTTGTGCCTCTTCACTGCTAATTCGACTAAATCCTACTCAGGTCTCTTTCTATCTACACTTTGAAGGGTGACTCATATGAACATATTTCCCATGATTACTTACTTAGGCTTCAGGATTTGCAAATCCAGTTTACATTTTAGCTCAGTTCCAGCTAGTCTCCTGTTGGTTCACCCGATAACCTGGCCCAAGTGGCTGCTGAGCTGCAATGCTGACCATTATCTGGGTGCAGTAAAGGTAAAGGGACCCCTGACCATTAGGTCCAGTTGTGACCAACTCTGGGGTTGCAGCGCTCATCTCGTGTTATTGGCCGAGGGAGCCAGCGTACAGCTTCCAGGTCATGTGGCCAGCATGACAAAGCCACTTCTGGCGAACCAGAGCAGCCGTTTACCTTCCCGCTGTAGCAGTACCTATTTATCTACTTGCACTTTGATGTGCAGTACAACACAACAAATATTGGGCCAAAAACTCTCCCTCTTCCTTGAAGAGTAAGACTCTGGGCTTGCCAAAGTGCCAGGTTTGAGTTTTGTGGTGCTTTACATTCGCAAAACATTGGAAAATTCCTCTGCAATATTTGAGAACACTTGTACTTTTCTCTGAGTGCCATTCGTGGCAAACACACACTTCCTTGTTATGTTACTGCAAAGAAACGGTTAATACTTGTATTATGTTTTAACTTGCTTTCCTTTGGAGGCAGGGAATTGTCAAGTAAGTATATGCAACACCCGGGGGGGGGAGGGAAATAAAACCCACACAGCTTTCTGTGAATGTACCATTCAGCTTACTAAAATGTGTTAAGGGTAAATATATTCTGCTAACAACCATACAGATTTCACCTCCATAGCATTTTATTGTTCAGAATTAAGTGGTTTGGGGGGGTCACAAACCAGCTTTCATCAGACTTTCTAGGAGTGTTACATGACTTGTGATGTGGCATTAGTTTTACATCTCTTAGACAAATGTTTGAGGTGCTATGAGACTGCAAAAGGCATATGTGTGCATATATACATGTTTATGTATATATGAATATACTGAGTATTTGCGCATATATGTGCTGTGCATAGAGAAATATAAAATTTTACAAAATTTTATATGTATGTATACATTTTCAAATTATATCTTGTGTTTCTTCTCCTATATGGCTTATGTCATGGTGAGCAGTGTCTTCCTGGGGTGAAAACAGATGTAACATTCTTAAAAGTAGTCATGTTGGGTTCTTAAACCTGCAGTATGAGCCGCGCTTCACAACTTCCCTTGCACTTATGCATGTCTTGCAAACAGAAGACTGGATCAACTCCCCAGGCAGACTGACCAGCTTCTTTTTAAATAGTATATTCCCCTTTGTTAATTTTTATATTCTTCAGTTAACAATTTAAAAAACCACAAACTTTTTAAAAAATATAACATTTGCCCATCTGCTCTGGGAGTTATGGAAGAGGTAGGTTGGTGACGGCATAGGCGTTAGCCAATAGGTACCCTGGGACTTGCTTGTTCTTCCCTGGCATGCTAAAAACATGGACACCCACCCACTCCCAACAGCTTGTTCCAGGACAATATAATGTACCTGTGTGTTTTGAGACAGTGAATGTGCTTGCAGAGCTCTTCTCCCACATTTAATGTTACATCTGTCTTCACCTTCGCTTTCTTCACAAATCCTGCCTTGCTTTCCCCATAAACTGTATTGGACATCCTTAGGAGGAGAACTGTGGAAATCGGTTCATTTCTAAACTATACTAAAACAGAAAGAAGAGAAAAACTGGTTCGAGAGAAACTTTTGAGTACTTTCCAAATTGTTGCTGCTAAGGCTTCATCAAATTTCCATGCATACATCTGAGTCTTTTAGGTTGATGTCATGTGCCTACAAAAAACAAACAAACCAAACTTTTTCCCTGATCCTGGGAATTACAAGCACTGCATGCCTGATGCTGTTCATGCAGTTCCAAAGAGTGATAGATGCTGAGGATCGTGAACTCTCTGCACTACACATTTAAAGCAGTACCATCCCAATTTGAACAATTATGACTTCCCCCAGGAACTTTATAAAGAAATTCCTTCCAGTAGCACCTTAGAGACCAACTAAGTTTGTCATTGGTATGAGCTTTCATGTGCATGCACAATTCTACCTACCTGTACCCAGGAACTTTAGTTAGTTAAGGGTGCTGATAGTTGTTTGGAAATGGTAGCTCAGCGATGGGAATAGGGCTTTCCTGAGTTTCCTAGGAAGAAGGATTTATTGTCAAACCACCCTTGGAAAATGGGCGTCTCCTAACACCTCGCAGCACCGTTAACAAACCCCTTTTCCCAGGATTCACTGGGGGAAGCCATGTGCTTTAAATGTAAAGTGTGAGTGTAACCACAGTCAGGTGTAATGGGAGAGAGAGAGAGAGAGAGAGAGGTGGTGCCAAATCCAAACACCTCCTTGTTCCTCTTCTACCTAAGGGTGTGTAAATTATCGTTTATGAAAAGCAGTTTCCCCCACAGGCAGTTTTGGGAGCTGTGCTATGCCACCGCTTCCGGTAGTCCGTTTTGCTAAGCAGCAGAATGCTGAGAGTGTTTTGCTTTTGAGAGGGCGGCAGAGCATCCTGCCCTTTCTCCTTGACCCCTGGAGAAGGGCAAGGAGGAACATTGCTCCAACCCAGGGGTAAACAAACAAACAAACAAACCCCTGCATTGCAAAATGTGACTCAGCAATATCGAAAGCAACACAATGGCCAATTTTGATGTTTTGCATTATTTCATAAAGTTTTCTAGACTGTAATTGTTTCTGGCCATCGTGTTGCTTTCGATATTGCCAACCAAGGGGTCGGCAAGATTTACCTTTCCTGGGCCAGTCCACTCCAGTGGAGATCCCTCTGTGAGTCGAATAGCGCGCCTGCCCGCGATTTCTGGCATCTGCGCCTGTGCAGACACGATTTCTGGTGGCTGTGTCTGCGCAGACATGATTTCTGGTGTCTGCATATGCACAGATGTGATTTCTGGCATCTGCGCATGCACAGACACGCTTTCCGGCGCCACGGAAGTGAGCCCCCACGCCACACTGTGCTGGTTTAGCGCAACGCGCGGGAACTCACTGAGCAGGCGGCTCACTTCAGGGGCGGCTTGTGGGCTGGTTAAACAACCCCCATGGGCCGCTTGTGGCCCATGGGCCTTAGGTTGCAGACCCCTGCTCCAAGCCATGGACATTTCTGTCGATAGTGCCTGGGCTACTCAATGTTGGAGCGGCAGGCAGGTTTCTTACTGCTCCTGTGGAAATGGAAGTTAGAGAAGATATTCAGACACACCATTGCCTCCTGGCCCTGGTGATCCCAGTGCCTAGAATGATGCAAGTCTCACTGTGCCCAACAGAGCTTACTCTGGGGTACGTGGGCATAGGATCGCTGTGTTACAGCACCGTCTTCTTATATATGCTCACTCGGAAGTAACTCTCATTTGGTTCAATGGGGCTTACTCCCAGGTAAGTGGGCAGAGGAACACAGCCTTAAATCACTTTTCAAACAATGCTTTTTTCCTATTTTTCCCCTGCGGAATGGTGGTGGGGTGAGGAATCCTTCGGTTCTTCACCCCTTTTTGGAAATTGCTCCTTAGACACGAGTTGCTGGTTTTCGCTTACCGTATTTTTCCATGTATAAGAGTAGGTTTTCCCCCTAAGGACAATGTCAAAAATTAGGTGGCATCTTATACATGGATAGTGCCAAGGGTGGACTGGCGATTGGTTGTTGCCGCAAAAATAGGGGGCGTCTTATACATGGGGGGCGTCTTGTAGATGGGAAAATACGGTAATTCTAGTGGAATTAGAAGAGTGGCCTAAAGGAGTGAATGGACTACATTTCAACCCAAATGCTTATTGAATTGCCACTTCAGCCTTGCAGAATTTACTAGCATTGCATTACAAGGGAGGAGTCGGCAGTCTAGGGTAGTGGAGAGCTTTGTACCCTTTGTTTAAGGAATCTCTTAAAACCGAAACAGACTGGGTGTTTGGAGTCAATGGCAGCTGTACAGCAAGAGCTTAGCCACGCCTATGCTCTTCAATGTTCATTGCTCCCATTTCGAGCCAAAGAGCAGGTTTTCCCTGGGAAGGGGCAGGGCACTGGGGAAGCTTCGTGTTTTCTTGACATGGGACAAGTGGGAGTGCGGAGGAGCCCTAACTCTCTGCAGCCACCCCACCCCTCTAAAGTGAAACTTCACAGACAGAGCCTTTGGATCAACATAATGCAGAAAACATTCCCTATCCTACACTCTCCTTCCATTGCAGCACTACAGGCCGGTGAAGCGGTGAATCTGCTATTTCTTAGGACAGCCTTCCCCCAACCTGGCACCTTCCAGATTATTTTGGACTACAGCTCCTTTCAGCCCCAGCCAGCATGGTGGTGGCTGATGGGAGTTGTAGTCTGAAACATCTGGAGAGCATCAGGATGGGGAAAAGTTGCCTTTGGATGGGGACAAGGGGCCACTCCAAATATTACGTATTTAGGTATGCATTCAAAATATTTTTTTAAGTGTGCACCTCAAATAGACATAGGGGGATGTGACAAAATTTGTTTTTGCAAGCACTTGTATTGCACAGGAACACTCTTCGAGGAGTTGTGATTCCCTGCTGAGTGTCGGCTCCATGGCAAACCGGTTCTATATATGATGCTTTTGAATGCAAAGCAAAAAACAAACAAACCCCACATCCATCTATTGTTTGAAGCTGTTACTATACTCTGGACTTCTCTTTAGGTGTGCAAGATGCCAAAAGACTTTTTTGCAGGGCTGTTTGGAGTATGTGGGGAGCACTGATAAAGCTTCCTCTCTTTCTTTTCTCCTTGTCTTGTAGGATCTTTAGTGCAGACTTTGCCCCACGATGTCAGGGTATGATCTTTCTGAATTTGCGGACTGGCGCACTCTTTTAATTTCTGTTTTAGTTCTTGCTGGCATGCTTGAATAGCATGGCCTCATAGGAATGACCGGTCAGTTCAAAAGAGGCTTGTGCATGAATGTCTATAATGGCCTGATTCTGTTTCTCTGAACTGTACTAAGTTTCTCACTTGGCTTTATTTGCTGCTTACAAGGGGATCAAGGTAACTCTTTTCAGTGTTGAAGTGTTTTGCTCATGCTTAAACTGAACATACTTACCTACCTGAGTTGTGGTCGTTTGGTTTGCCGCTATTTCCTCAATAACTTTGCTGCAACTTTTTATAGCTAAATAATGTGAGATAATCAACATTAGCTGTCGTCTTTGTGACGACCTATATTTTTAAAACTCTGCTTCCAAGGTCATTGCTACATATTTCTGTACCTCCATTGTGATTGTCATTTGACCGCCGCCTTCTCCAACCTGATGTCTTGCAATATGTCTTGGGTGACAACTCCCAATGGTGAAAACATCTGGATGACACCAAGCTGGGAAAGGCTGTTCCAGTGGATTTATTTATTTTACTATAATATGCTCGGCATTTCTCCAAAGATAATAATTGATCTGTTGCATATTTCATTCAGTGCATTGGGAAAAACATACTAGACCTTTGTCATTCACACACACCCCCCTTTATTTTCTGTTTTACAATTTAAAGTACTCGTTTTTACATCTTTCAGATATCAATGACTTCCCTTCTTCTCTTTCCATGGTTCATTTTGCAAATCACAAATCCCTGCATATTTTTCAAAAACTATACCATTCAGTATTCCATTATTACATCCGTCAATATTTATTTACACTTTTGAGTTTATCTTAATGCTGCCAGCATTTTCAAGACCTTGGTCTTAATATCAGAAGGTTATTGCAAGCCATGAAATGTCTTATGTGCACATTTATGTCTTAGCGAGTTTTTGTATGCGTGTGCTTGATTCAGCTGAATAACCAAACCTAACAATGAAATCTCCTTTTTTAAAAATAATAAAAAAGTGCTCACCATGAAGCTCATGTTTTCATGGCTGCCCACAGCGTACTTGAATGGATATATTACAGGGGTGGGGGCAAAGGGATCATAAACTCCTTACCTTTTGTGGCAGCCCTCTCCATTACTGTTTTTAGGAAGACTACAGGAGAGTGATAATTTTACTAAAACTGGAAGGAGTCAAGTGGTAGAATCATAGAATCATAGAATTGGAAGAGACCACAAGGGCCATCCAGTCCAACCCCCTGCCGAGCAGGAAACAGATTTAATCATGTCATCATGCACCCCCAATCTTTACTGCCATAATTTGAGCACTGTGTGCAACAACCCAGTTCATGTGGTAAGAAAGTTACGCTCCAAAAAATTGTTCTCAAACTACTTCTTGAAGTTCAAGAAACCAGGACTCTTAACAGGTCACTGAAGGCCAAAAAGGAAAAAGGAAAAAAAGAGGTCTCTCATTCGCAAGAGTATTCTAATTCGTCTTTGTGCTAAAGATTACAAAGACCCAATCTGCGCAGGGACCTTCCATCGTCTTCAAAATGGGTGTTAATCTTGGGATCGATGCTCCTCATTGCATGCAAGTTTTTTGCAACCCAATGTGGACTCTGCAAAAAGCATGCATGCAACGAGTACTAACATCACTGTTACCAAAACACCAGCCCATATATGCCCCCCAATTTAATCTAGATTCATCCTTTCCAAGGGAAATCAGATAAAAAAATTAATAAAAAACAACAACACCTTGTTGCCAGCATCCTATTTGTGATATCTCAGTGGTTTATTCGTAATATTAAGCCCATGTCTGAAAGAACCCATAGACTTCTATGCCATTTGCATGGAAGAGTAGCAGTATTTATAAAAGCCAGCAATAAGGGCTTTGTTTCTGACAACTCATTGTATTTGTATTTTCTGTTCTCTTTCCACCACCCCAATAATTATAGTTGTTTACTTTGCAGGCATTAATTGCTACTGCAGTAGAGACAAAGAATTATGAGTCAATGTCGCTGGCTGATCCTTACATAACAAAGCAAAGGAAGAAAATCAGCCAGTTATTATTACCCCCAAACAAATGCTCAGTAAATATCATAGAAAGCCGAGACCTCACTAACAAAAAACATTCTGCCTTTGTCTGGCAACCAATCTTTCAGAAAACACAGTCATGTTCTAAGAGGACTCAGAAGTCACTTGGGTCAGATGTCTACAACACACAGCCTTATTAAAAAACAAACCACAGAGTCAATAAACGTCGTCCAGTTATATTGCACATGGTAAAATGCTATTCTTCATGCCTTCTTCGTTTCATGCTGTTTGAAATTGGAGATGCTGTTTGAAATTGGCAGCGCTTGTTTTCATTCTGACAGCTGGGTCCTTGAAAAATCTATCAGAGACAACAGAGCAGCTGTGGATTCCCCCCCCCCTTTTCCAAAAGCATCTGCAGAAATTCCATCCACTCCCAGTCCCTTCTTAAAGAGTGAACAAGAGTCCTTGGTGAACCACTGCCAGTCAGAGCAGACAATGCTGGATCAGTGCTATAAAACAGCTCCATATGTTCCTTCTATTTATTTATTTTTTAAAAAAGACCATGAAAAGTTTCATCATAGAAATGCCTTACACTGAATCAGACTGCTGGCCAATCTAGCTACATTCTGTCTTCACTGACTGGCAGTGACTGCCCGGAGTTTCAGACAGGGGACACTCCCAGCCTTACCTGCAGAGGCGGTTTTAGGGGTAGTGCAGCCATTGTGGACGCACTGGGTGCCATGCTGCAGGAGGCGCCGCAGCAATGCTGTAGAACGGAGCACAAGAGGGAAGGGGTATCAAAGTTTAATGTCGCATGGGGCACCACTGAAATCCGAGAGCCCAGAGTCCACCACTGCAACCTGGGGATGACAAGGATTGAACCCGAGACCTTCTGAATGCAGAGCAGATGCTCCTCCACTAAGCTATGGCCTTAGGCCAGGAGGCAAAAGGCCACACAGAGTGTTCTATGTGCACATCCTCTCCCTGCCATCACAGCCCTCTCCAACTGTAGAGTTGGAAGGGATCCCGAGGGTCATCTAGTCCAACCCCCTGCAATGCAGGAATCTCAGCTAAAGCATCCAAGACAGATGGCCTTCCAACCTCTGATTGGAAACCTCCAAGGAAGAAGAGTCCACAACCTCCTGAGGGTGTCTCTTCCACTGTTGAACAGCTCTTACTATCAGAATTTTTTTTTCTGTATGTTTAGTCGGACTCTCCTTTCTTGTAACTTGAAGCCATTGGTTCGAGTTCTATCTTCCAGAGCAGGGGGGGGGGAAACAAGCATGCTCCCTCCTCCATGTGACAGCCCTTTAGATGGCTATTGTATCCCCTCTTTTCCAGGCTAAACATGCCCAGCTCCTTCAGAAGCCACTCCTGATGGTCAGAGCAGCCTTTGATGTAGCTTACAACCATACAAGTGAGCAGGAGCCTTTGGGATTGGGGCAGATTTCGTCCTTCCTTTTTTTATGAAAGCCTGGTTTAACAAATCAGCCGCCTTTCCTGACATTTATACGTAAGGGACTCTTTCATATGCTAGCCAAAACACCTTGGGCGTTGTTTCAGATTCACTCCAGTATGGTTTTGAAATAAGACGGCAGAGTGCAACTCATTCTCCATCCATAGATAATCTCGAAGCAGCCATGACCCCCTGGCAGCAAGATATACACCACCCAGGCTCCAGCTAGCTAGTTTCATTACCCAGTGGGTTATTTCTTACCCATTCATGTGTGCTGATCTTCGTGTTTTCATTGTGCTTCTTTCAGGCCTCCAGTTAGCAGAGCTGCTCCTCAACCTGAGAAACTGCAAAAGAATAACATCAATAAAAAAAGGAAACTGGTTGAGGTCAGGGTTAATCCTTTGTTATTTTATGCTAATTGCAACCTGGGCTGAATGAATTTTTGCTTTGCTTCAAGAGTTTTTGTGTGCGATGGCAATTATGGACAAGCAACAAGCTGGTCTTTGCCCTCAGTGATTTTTATTTGTTTTTGATGTTCTTCTCCACAAGCCATGCAAAATGTTTAATTTGCGCATGCAGTTGCAATGAATTTCTTATTGGCCTCTTGCTGCTTTTAATTATTGGGTCAGTTTTTTCCAAGAATGCTACCTGCCAGAGCAAACAGCAATTGTGCTTTCCGTGTATGGCATTTGCATGCCAAGACCCCGAGGCCTCCCCCTTATGTTGAATAATAACACGTGGACACCATATTTTAGGTTAATGGGCAAAATTTAGGCCACAACTTTATTGGTTGCAGAATGTGAGCGGTATTGGCTTAGGCACTGGAATTGAACCGACTATATCTGACTACTGCCCGCCTGCAGGAAGTCTCATGAGGGTTAACCACCAGTAGGGGGAGCCCTGTTGATGCACATCAACTTGGAGCTCCCCCCCAGGGTCACCGGAAGGTCGTGCCATGGCCCTAGCCTCCACCCGAGCTTTAGACAGGAACCACGACCCCCGGATTCCTTTAACGGAATACCCTTTAGAATGGAGGCGATGGCCACACCTCACCTCCCCCAATCCAGGTTTTACCAATGCCTAACCGCCACTCGAACTGAAGGCTCACCACCCTCACTCCTGCAACCAACCTCTAATGCCCTCAAAGACCATGGGCAACCAAACACCATTTCCCCAATTGGAAATATGTATGCCATCAGCACAGAACAAGGCCTCTTTTGCTGAACGTAATGGCGAGGTGTGCAATCACCCGGTCCTTCAGCTCTTCCACCTTCCTAGTCACCGCTCAGTTCACGAGTTTTCCACACACGTTTTCTCCAGGAGCATTGCTGCCAACTTGTCAAAGTCCCTTTTAATGCTCCAAGTCAAATCAGAGCAAACAGCAATTGGGTTTTCCATGTATGGCATTTGCTCCAATTCAGCAGTTTTAGTAGAACACAGTTTTCCCCAGAAAAGCACTGGGACAACAACAATAACAAGTCTGCTCAGAGTAAAGATAAGTTTGGATGAGCCCTTAGATGTGTAATTTCTCCTTTGACAATATGAAAAGGTAAATGCTAAGTGAAAAGCTTCAGTACGGTTGTACCTTAGGTTACATACGCTTTGGGTTGCGTACTTTTCGGGTTACTAACTCCACAAACCTAGAAGCGTTTACTTCCGGGTTCGTCGCATGCGCAGAAGCAGTCTGTGCAGTTCGTGCATGCACAGAAGCACGCTTTCACGGTTGTTCGGGTTGCGTACTTTTCGGGTTACGTACTGCACCCCGGAACGAATCAGGTACGTAACCCAAGGTACCACTGCACCTTGCATTGCACCACATGTAGTTGAACTCACATGCATTCATCCCATGGAGACTTATCAATAGATTTGTGGCATGAGGATTTATAATTTGCTTCTTGAGTACTAAAAAGGATGAGAATATTATGGAGAAACCCTGGTCCCATCCCTTCTGGAAGAGCAAGAAGTGTCTGTCAAGCTGATACAGTACTTTAGTCTACAATTTTTATTTCTTATGCTGTTGAACTGGCTTTATTGTGAATGAGGTAAATATTTGTTAATGTTCTGCAAACCTTTTTTTTAAAATTGCATGCTGCTTATTGATTCAGAATTTCTTTGTATGATCTGGATAAAACTTTGCAGATATTATCAGCATCAGAACAATTTGGACATTGTTCCACTCTGATTTTTTTACATTTTTGTGGTTGGTGGCTGGAGAAAATGTCTCTTTTAAAAATGTCATTGCTGATGTGTCTCCTCTGAGGGGGGGGGGAGAGAAGTGTTAATCAAAAGTAGCATATAACCCTCTTATCTTGGTACATTTTTCTTTTAGGAGTTGGCTTTAGACCATGTTTTTGGGTATCGCGGATTTGATTGTCGCAACAACCTTCATTACCTCAACGATGGTGCTGATATTATTTTCCATACTGCTGCAGCATGCATCGTTCAAAACCTTTCCACAGGTAATTCAAAGCACACACTTCCCAGCCCTCCTATATCTTGACTTCTGGAGGCGAAGGATCCCATAAAAATTCCATTAAGCTCATGGGACACCTGCACAATAAGTCTTGTGCATAGGACTCAATGGAGAGGCCCTTCCACATGTGGAGGAACAGTTTGTGCATGACAGGGCTTGAAACAATATAAGAACATAAGAAGGATATGGCTGCTGGATCAGGCCTAGCTCAGCACTCTGTTCTCACTCTAGCCAACCAGATGCCCATGAAAAGCCCAAAAGATGTACTGTACTTTTCCGTGTATAAGACTAGGTTCATTTCCTCAAAAATCATGCTAAAAAGTGGGGGTCATCTTATACATGGGTAGTGCATAGGCTGGCCGTTTGATTGGTTGCTGCCATGGCTGTCAGCAGCTAATGTGCGTGTTATTGGTTGCTGCATCAATGGTTGTGTTGAATGGCCAACGCTGCGGCAATTGGGCGGGCAATTGGCAGCTTCTGCTGGCGAGGGGACAGGTGGGAGGCGGTGTTTGCGACACGTGTGGGTGAGCAATTTTTGGCATTCTTTCAACCACCTTGGGTGGCTTCCAGCAAAATATAAACTCACAATAAAACATCAAACATTGAAAACTTCTGGGGCAACCCAGACAGATGGGCAGCATAGAAATAATAAAATTATTAATATTATTGACCCAGTATTGTCTACTACTCTGAATGGTAGTAACCTCCCAGAGTCTTGGTTGTAGTTATTTCCTTTCTCCATTCTCCATCTGAGACCCTTTCACCTTTCACTAGGCCGAAATCACTTATGAATGCAAACCACAATCCCTCTTTAGAGCTGGTATTTTGTGTAAATAATGGATAGATGATGTAGTATGGCATAAACAGGTGTTCAGCGAAATCACAAAAAGTGCAAACCTATCTCATCTTTGCTGAGAAGTAAGTCCTGTTGAATTCAATAGGGCACCCTTCCGGATAAGCAAAGTTAGGATTGCAGGATAAATAATGGTTGAAATGGTCTAAAAGCTATTCTTATATCAAGTTTCAATTGTTCTTACACAAACAGAAGTGATCGTTTCCTTCCCCCCTCTTCAGATACGTTCATTTTTCCAGGACTGACTTTTTGTACGTATATTGTAATCGCCTCTGTTTCAATTTCTATTCTAAAACCAATGTTTCTTTGGAATCGCATAGGAAGCCAGACTTTCTACCTGGAGCACACAGATGACATCCTCTGCCTAACAGTCAACCAGCACCCAAAGTACAAAAACGTGGTGGCAACCAGCCAGATTGGTAGGTTCATAGTCAAGTTTGAAGTAAAGTATTTAGTTGAGATTCCTGCATTGCAGGGGGCTGGACTAGATGACCCCCCGGGGTCCCTTCCGACTCTACAATTCTATGATTCTATGATGCTGGCCCTCTGTTTAGATGTAGGGAGTATGAAACTGGACAGAGGTATCCTTCCTGAATTATCCCCACCCCACCCCGCTATTGGATGGGCATCTTTATTCTGAACCTGATATAAGGAGACAACATAGCCCAGAATTTTCTGCTCAGACATGTAGCAACTCCCTAAGGTCTCGGGCAAATACATAGCTGCCAAGTTATCCCTTTTTTAAAGGGATTTTCCCTTATGCTGAATAGGCTTCCTCGCGAGAAAAGGGAAAACTTGGCAGCTATGCAAATAGTCAATGTGAATCTGGAGAGAACACATCCACCTCTTCCAGAGTGTCTAAATGCTACGTTGCTGCATGTAAAACCGACCCAGGACTGCTTTTTTTAAAGCAAACTTAAATTTTTGCTTTCTATGCCTAAAATATGATACAGCTGCAAGTTATTTTGTTGCTATGGTCCTTGATTGTGCTTTGTTTGGTGCTATTTCATCTCTTCGGACCTCAGTTTCCCTTTTGAATACTGGTAATTGACCCTAATGAAGAGGTAGGATTCGATAGGCAATGCTAGGGCATTAACCCTGACAGTTTTAACATGCAAAATGTGTTCCCTACTCTAGCTAGCACCTTTGATATTACCCAAGCAAAAAGCTATCATCAAAATAGCCCCTGCGTGTCTTTGGGGAATCTCTGGATAGCAGCTGTTTGGTGTGCTGCCATTTACCACGGCTTCCTTAATTCGCTGTCTTCTCATTAACCTGCCACATGGAAGGAACTCCAGTTCTCATTCAGTCTCAGTCAGCATTTCCACTGGAACTCTCTATTTATAGCTACCTAATAAAACGCCTGTGTTTCTTTAAGAGCTTGAAACTACTGTACCTGGATGCAGATAGATAGATGATTTGGGGCCCAACACAATCATCGCACTTCACGAACCGAGAGGTTTAAGTTGAAACTTCTCCTGCCAATGACATATTAGGCCTGAGGCTCTCGACAACATTTCCAAAGGAAATCTCCCTTGCCTCTCTTGTCTTTGTGGATATCCGTCAGGAAAGTAAATCTAAACACACAAAATGCCCAAACGATGTTTTTTTGCAGTATTTAAGGAACTGAGAATATTTACTGACTGGCTGGCTGTGTTGGCAGTTTGGTTGGCTGGTGGAAAATTCTGTTCCTCTTGGGTGATCGATCATGGCTTGACGCTGTTTTGGCATCATTGGGGGGGGGGTAGTACAGGGAGCTTGGCATCATTTTACAACTTGGGCTGGATCTACACCAGGCATCCCCAAACTTCGGCCCTCCAGATGTTTTGGACTACAATTCCCATCATCTCTGACCACTGGTCCTGTTAGCTAGGGATCATGGGAGTTGTAGGCCAAAACATCTGGAGGGCCGCAGTTTGGGGATGCCTGATCTAATATTTAACATTATTTCCCCTTATTAGAACAATATTAGATATGTAGCTCTAAAACGTCATAGGGCATACTTGTTAATTGAAACGTTTTTTTACCTTGTTTTTCTTTTGGTCAAATGTAAGTAATACCTGGCCACACCCTATTACAAAACACTGGTTCTTTTCCCTGCTGCTTGTCGCTGGTTGCTGTGGTCCACGTTTTAATTCTTCCTCCCTCCCTGAACATCACCCCTCGAATACCATTGGAGGGGGGTTGGAGTTTAAATACAATTTTTTAAAAAGGTAAAACCCTACATAGGGACGTATGAGCAGTGTTTTACCAATATAGCAGTATAAACCTATAAAAAATAAGCAATAAAAAAGGCAGATAATAACACATTATGAACGTAAAAAGTAGGATCTCAATGTGTCCATCTCAAAACCCTTCCTTAACCCTTCCTTAACGTTAAAAACCATGAGGGTAGATCCTCCCTTGGAATATTTAACCAGGATCTGAAAACATAGTTTTAAACATCCATCTGTCGTGGATGCTTTAGCTGAGATTCCTGCATTGCAGGGGGTTGGACTAGATGACCCTTGGGTCCCTTCCAACTTGTAAGATTCTATGATTCTAAGGTAGGGTTCAAAATCAGGTTACTATGAACAGAAGCTAAGGTCAATTCCAGTGTTTTCCATTCCTGTGGCTAAGAGGGGAGTGGGGAACTACATTCACAGGACTGGCTCATGATCTCTTGGCGGCAGTGAAGAGATAGCCAGTGTTACATTTCCATCAGTCTGCACTGGAATTTTTTCCCCCCCAGAATAGCCCACTGCATTGGGGCAATTTTGGTTCTCTTACAGGTATCAGCAGAAATGCATTACGTTGAATATATGATTCAACTATATTCCTGCCTTTCTTTTGTTTTTGTTGTTTATTTATCCATATTCATTATTGGTTTTTGTTGATTTATTTATTTATTTGGTGCTCCTTCCTTCTGGTGCTGATGTTGAGCACTTCAGCATTAGAAACAGTGACTTATTTCCGCTATTGTTTTCCCTTTGGTGCTTTCTCATTTGCCATTGCCCACACCATGCAGGTGATATGACAGAATTTCCAGGTAAGGCTTTCCCTCTCCTGTGAGTCCTAGTCAGAAAAGTCGCGTCAGATCCTTTTCATGCTCCTCCTCCTCCTGTTGTTGTATCTATGTCAACTGCGGATACAAGTTGAATATGGGCAGGTTTGATTTTTGTGCGTGGTTTCGTGCATCTTTCCATGAATATTTCCTTATGATCATTTCAGAACATATCTCCCATCATGGAGTCCAATATTTCTCCCCCCAACCCATTCATGTGTGTTCCATGAGCTATTACTACATGTGGTTCTTGGGGGGGGGTGCAGATGGCTTTGTCTTAGCTGCCTTATTGTTGATACAATGCACTTGCCTCTCAAGATTGATGACTTTAAACCTTCTTAATTTCCCATTCCTTTAAAAATAAATCAGGTACAACACCTTCTATCCACATATGGGATGCTATGACTAAGCAGACTTTGTCTATGCTGCGTTGCTTCCATTCCAAAGGAGTGAATTACGTCAACTTCAGCGCTACTGGCAAGCTCCTAGTGTCTGTGGGAGTTGATCCTGAACATACAATCACAGTGTGGAGATGGCAGGAAGGTGAGTACACAGTCTCTTTCTTACTATCGTATTGGCCCGAATACAGTGGTACCTGGGTTTAAGTACACAATTGGTTCCAGAAGTCTGTACTTAACCTGAAGCGTACTTAACCTGAAGCAAACTTTCCCATTGAAAGTAATGGAAAGTGGATTAATCTGTTCCAGACGGGTCCGTGGAGTACTTAAACTGAAAGTACTCAAACCGAAGCGTACTTAAACCGAGCTATGACTGTATAAGCCACACCCGCAAATAAGACGCACCTTTAAAATTCAAGGGGTGTGTGTGGGAAATATAAGCCGGACTTTAACTTTTCACGGTCGGAATTTGGGAGGGAAAGTGCGGCTTATATTCGGGCCAATGCGGTAGTTGGAAGAACCATGAATTCTAAAGGCAAAGCCACACATTAAATGTTAAACAACTTTTTAAAAGTGTGTGTGGTGCTTTTAACAAACACCGATGTAGCTGTTGTGTTCACTGATTTGTCGTTCCCTTTCGATTTCCGCAGGTGCTAAAATTGCAAGCAGAGGAGGCCACCTAGAAAGGATCTTTGTTGTAGAGTTCCGTCCAGATTCAGACACCCAGTTTGTCTCTGTTGGAGTCAAACACATGAAATTCTGGACTCTGGCTGGAAGCGCTTTGCTCTATAAAAAGGGAGTCATTGGTTCGTTGGAAGATGCCAAAATGCAAACCATGCTTTCTGTGGCCTTTGGAGCGGTGAGTTTGTATTTTTACTCGTGGGATTTTCATCAGGGAGGTGGGATATTATTATTATTATTTTCATGACTAAGGCTGTAATCTGAAACCTACTTCCTAGGAAGTAAGTCCCACTGAAAGCAAAGAGACTTACTTACAAGCAAACAGGCTGCAGAATGGCTCACTTCTAAATGATTTGAGTTGCTTCTTCATTTCTGTAGCCTCTGGTAACAAGGAAGTCCTG
This sequence comes from Zootoca vivipara, assembly GCF_963506605.1. NCBI lineage: Eukaryota > Metazoa > Chordata > Lepidosauria > Squamata > Lacertidae > Zootoca > Zootoca vivipara. The sequence goes on from NC_083278.1 coordinate 109,150,445, forward strand.
TGCTGCTAAGCATGTCCATCCAAACCACCTCCAACATTTCCCACCCATTTGACCAAAGGTGGTATAACTAGGCATATTGGAATCGAGACATTCTGCTAGAGTGCACCAACTTCAGAATGGAATCTGTCCATTCATGAGGGGTCAGTGTAGATGCCAGAAGTCATAGCTGCCAAGTACCCTGTTTTCCCCGGGAAACCCCCGTTTTTACTTACCTTTTCCCGGTGGTCCCCCGTATCACTTCGTCTCCCGTTTTTCTCCATTATTTTCTCCTGTCGGCGGCCTTTTTTTCCCCGATTTGCCCTTCTATGGGCACCAAAAATGGCCACCGCCGGCTTCAAAAGTCGCATCTACGCATGTCCGGAAGTGCATAGAAGCGACTTCTGGTGTCGGTGGCAGCCATTTTTGGTGCCCATAGAAGGGCAAAGCGACACCAGAAGTTACGTCGACGCAACTTCCGGTGTCACACGGCTGCCGGTCCCAGATTCTGCAGTCCAGGACTTGGAAGGTAAGGCCAAAGTACACTGGTCCAAAGTAGCTGACAATCTGTGACCTACAAGATTGTGGTTCATTATGCTGAGAAGTAACAGATTCCTTTAATTAATGGCATTTACAAAGCAGCTCATTACTGTTTCTTTCAGAACAACCTTACTTTCACTGGTGCCATAAATGGAGATGTTTATGTCTGGAAGGATCACTTTCTAATCAGACTGGTGGCAAAAGCTCACACTGGGCCCGTCTTTACAATGTACACAACACTTCGCGATGGACTCATTGTTACTGGAGGGAAAGAAAGACCGTAAGAGACTATAACGTGTTTCTGTTTGCAGTTTCCACTGCTTGACAGTTGCTTCACTTCTTCAGAGAGGAGTTTAAATCACTGTTAATTCCCAAAGAAGAAAGTCTGCTTTGCATGCCACAACAAAATACACCTCCAACTTTGGTCACTTGCATTTTTTGTGCTACTTATAGGGCATTCGTGAAAACATGCTAAACATGCACCCAGCCTGGTGGGGTGGGGTGGGGTGGGGTTACTACTTGTTTTCAGACATGCAGATGCCTTGCAGTCATTGCAGGAAAGACACAGCCAGCATTTAAAGGGAATGTGGAAACTTAATCTTAAATGATATCCTGCATACTTTTACCCCCATCCCCACCCCCAGGACGAAAGAAGGAGGTGCTGTGAAACTGTGGGATCAGGAGATGAAACGCTGCCGGGCATTTCAGCTTGAGACAGGGCAAATCGTGGAGTGTGTCCGTTCCGTGTGCCGAGGCAAAGTACGTGAGATACACAAAATGCATGTGTTTAGCAAAACAATAAAAAGTGATCTGCACTTAGAGAAAGATTCCACATATGGAGAAAAGGAAGCTAGGAAGCCCCAATGGGTAGGAACAAGTAGATGGTTCTGAATATCCAGCAGACAATCTGTCTTGATTCCCTCTGGATTTCCTTATTCTGGCCACAAGTGGCAGACACTTGGGGAAGAGGGTGATGAATGGCAGGGATGAGACAGCAGAGCACAGCCTGGTGTGACACAGCAGAAGCATTCAGAGGTGGAGGAATATCTGGTGTTGTCTCCTAAGGAGAGGCAGTGTGTTGATAGAAAGAGGAGGTGCAGCTCCCTAGACACAGAACCCACCTTCAAGCCCAAGATTCCTGCAGGGACAGAATTTCTTGTGAGTAGCGCAGCATTCTCTGCCTCTGCTTAACATCTTGGTGGGTAGGTGGGGAAACTTGTTGGAACAACCTTGCAGTTCCCATGTGTGGGAGATTAGCAGCCAAACCTAACATATGCATATTCTTGCTAGTTAGCATGGGAAAGGGCTAAGTTCACAGAGCTGCATTGCTAAATAGGCAGATACTCAGACCATAGAAATACAGTTGGTAGAGAGGGTTCTCTATGATGTCATCCCATCCTCCCCTGGAGAGGAAGGAGCATGTAGTATTTCCTGTTCCTCTCTCTTCCTTTGATCAGCATTGGACGCAGAACAAAAGTAATGTTTAAGATAAATTTTTAAGACTTTCTTTGTTAACTTTGCTACATTACATGTGCATTCTGTGCTTGACTTCCTTTGCAGTGCTTTATTTTGAAATCCTTGAGATAATATTTTAATTTCCTGTTAATTACAGTGCTTTGAATGTATACTTTATGTTTGACTTTCTTCAGTAATGTTTTATTCTGGATTGTTTTATTTGATGTTTTAATGTAGGCTGCAAGCCGCTTTGAGGATTTTTTTTAAAAAAAAGAATCAGGATAGAAATTAAATGACTAATAATAATAATACGTGAAAAAATGCAGCAGTCTTTTGAAATTCATGCTTCTCTAAGTAGAGTTTTTTAACAAAAATAATAATAATACTTGCACTTTGAAATATCAACAGGGCAAAATTTTAGTGGGAACCAAAGATGGAGAAATAATTGAAATTGGAGAAAAAAATGGTGTTTCTAACCTGCTGATTGACAGCCACATGGAAGGAGAGATTTGGGGCTTGGCTACTCATCCCTCCAAAGACATCTTCATCTCTGCTAGCAATGATGGCACCGCAAGGATCTGGGACCTTTGTGACAAAGTAAGAGGTGCTTGGGCTGAATTGCAACCTTCAGTGTACTTAGGAAAATTATAGGCTTAGAATTTATCATGGAACCTCTCATTTCCAAAATGCTTCATAATCTCTTGTGTTTGCCCTGACAGCAACTCTATGCAGAGGGTTAACATAACCCCTATTTTACTGGTGAACTGTTGAGTACAAATTAGATTCAGTTGAGCCACGTGTGTTTAACTTTGCCTGGATCATGCCTGGTGACTTGCAAAGGTGTCTCTTGAACTCCAGGTCCCTCGGCAAACCTCCAGTTATCACAAATAGTAATTATTACTTATATACCTTTAAGGACTTTTCCAAGCAAGCTGTACTCTGGGCGGCTTCCAACAAAACAGTAAAATACAATAATCTATTAAACATTAAAAGCTTCCCTAAACAAGCTATCAGTGGCTGCTTGCCAGGATAACACCTTCAGGCTCAGCGGCAGATTCACAAGGGGAGAAACTGCAGCAGGTGTGGTCATAACCTGTTTACGGTCTTCCTGTAGACATCCAGTGGGTCACTGTGAGAACAGGCTCCTGGACTAAATAGGCCTTTGGACCAGTGCCAGATTTACGTATAAGCTAAACAAGCTATAGCTTAGAGTCCCACTCCCTGGGGGCCCCCCCAAAAAAAATTCAAGGAAAAAAACTGGATGTACACTTCCAAAATATAAGATAAAAAACAAATAAAATAAAATCTACATACAGCAACAGTGTTTTGTGGTGTGTAGGCTCCTATGATGCAAGTAATGGGCCCCGCCTGCTAGCCTGCTCCCTAAAATATCACTGGTTTGCTCATTTCTATAACAATTACTTTGATAAAGACTTCCGGTTTGCCGCCATCGCCATTCGGCGGGGTTTGTCTCGGTCTCCGAGACACCCACTGCCACCAAGAAGGGGGAGGGTCGCGTGAGCGCCACGACCACCCGTAAAACCCCAGATTGAGCGTTCTGGGGGCTTGGATTTCCCAGCAGTGCCCCATAAAGTCGTGTTTGCTGCCCGGAAACCCCCTTTCGGGGGCGCCGAGAGCGGAGAGAGCGCGACGGAGCCTTGGGTCCAGTGCTACTTGGATGGCAGAAAGTTCCGATTCGGAGACGGATGAGCGGCAGATACCTCCGGAAAAAAAGAATTCGGTCGTGAGTAAAAAGAAGCAAGATTTGAGCTATTTGAATTTGGTCACGAGAGGGGAGTTAAAAAATACGAGGGAACGGAGGTCGCTCCCCCCCACCACCGATACAACAATCAGCAGCTAACTAGCCTGCAGCCGGCTTGCGTAAGGCTAAGAACTCTCTTAAGAAGGTGAACTTGAACCCTCCCCCCAGGTTGCAGAGCCAGTGGGAGAGAGTACTTTAATTTGGGAACTCTGCAAGGCATAGTGAGATCAAAAGATCCCCCCACGTATCCTGGGAGCGGGACCCTTGAAGCCACTACCAGCGGCATTAGTGACGAGACAAAGGGAAAGACTGTATCAAGCATTGTAAATTTCGGATATATAGTTGCGATTTGAACTGGTCTGAAATTTTGGAATGGAAAAAGTCCTTGGTTTTAGAAGTTAAAAGGTGCATTTATTATAGACAAAATGGACGGAGTGAACAAAAGAGAATAGTACCACCCCTGGCACCATACTACGTGTCTGCTGTTGTAATATGAGAAGACAAAGGAGCTAGATAGACTAAATATTCGACATGCAGCCTGAGGAAGTCAGCATACAACAGATTCTGGATTTTATCCAGGAGATGACTCAAGAGCTGTGTAACCCCAACAGGAACTTGCAGCCCTTAATGACAATTTTACAACCACAAGAACAGGAGAAAGAAGAAGATAAAGAGGAAAATCCACAGGAAGATGAGAAGAAGGAGCAGTTGGATGAAGAACAACCTGTAAGAGAGGTTTTGAAAGACTTTTACTTGATGCAAAACTCTCCAGACCAAGAAGAAACATGGGGTCCTGGACTGCCAGTGAGAGGAAGACCGGGCCCCAGTTAGTGACAATCAAGTGGTGACAGAAAAAGATGTTTGGGACTGGGTTTGTGCCTCTCTAGTGAGAGAGGGGAGACACAACCCAGACAAAAGTTTCATGATGATAGGGGACAAGGAAAATGAAGAGGAGGGAGATGGGCAGATTCGAAGCAACAAAAGGAGAGAAGGGGGAAATGGCATGGGAGGGAGTGTGCAAGGGAGGGAGTGGGGTGAAAAACTTTTTACAAAATACCAATTAAAGGACGGATTTTTGAGGTTTGAGAAGTGGCAAGGATTAAAGATTAAGGATTACGGACCTGGTGGTGGTGATGAGGGAATTGCTACCCAGGAGAGGGAGGGGGAAAATAAAAGAATGAGTTGTGAAAATTTATGTGAAATAAGGATTGGGGATAATGATATATTCTTTAGGGAGTAAATAGAGGCTAAAGGAAATAATTGGAAGAATTTAAAAGGAATTTAAAATTTAAAGTTTAAAAGAAATAGGATTATATGAAGAATATGAAATTGTTGAGTAATTTTGCGTGTAATAAGATTGCTGCGAATAAGTTAAGGATAAGAATCGGGAAAGGGAGGGACGAGGAAGTCGATGGAAAGATATTAATAAGTTTAAGTTAACTATATGTTCTTATTTTATGTATTTTTTCTTTTTCTTTTCTTATTTTTTCTTTTTTCTTCTTTGGTTTTTTTCTCTCGTTTCTGTATTTTTTTGTGCTCTATTTTTTACTGTAAAAATTTCAATAAATATATTATTCAAACTAAAAAAAACAATTACTTTGATAAAATACATATTTTGTTATGTGCAAATGGCTTTAGATACCTATTAGGTCCATAAATTACCACATAGCGTATATTCAACACAAAAAACAGCGACAATTTGTTGTTGACAAAGGACAGCTGGACATACAAAGGGCCCCACTACCTTTCAGTAGCTTAGGGCCTCATCAAACCTAAATCCGGCCTTGCTTTGGACTGATTCTGTAGGACTCTTTCTACGTTCTTGTGATATCTTTGTAAATATCACCGCGACCCAGTTAAGGGCCATATGCATGCAGAAACTAACTTCCCTGCTTGTATCCCTGACTGCATGAAGAACCATGCACTGTGCATGGTTCGACTTCTGATCGAGAAACTGGGGTTGGGTACAAAGTCCCAGTCAAAAAGTTGATGCCAGCACTGATCAGCTGCACGAACTGGTGTAGCTGAATGAGGATGAAGTTTGTGTGTGTGTGTGTGTGTGTGTGTGTGTGTGTGTGTGTGTGTGTAAGTGTCTTGAGTTATAAGTCATGCCCTGAAGCAAAGTGTCACCAACTCCATCCTGCAGAAACTTCTGAACAAAGTGAATCTGGGCCATGCTGCCAGATGTGCCGCCTACAGCCCCGACGGCGAAATGGTCGCCATCGGCATGAAGAACGGAGAGTTCATCATTCTGCTCACGAACAGCCTTAAAGTGTGGGGCAAGAAAAGAGACCGCAAGTCTGCCATCCAGGACATCAGGTATTTTGGCTAGGTTGGGGGGTGACCAGGATGGGCAGAAGTGCAACTGACGGGCTCGTGAGCCATTTGGTTTTGCGCCGCATGATGCTTGCTAATGGCTCGTTGCGGAACTGATGAATGTACTCCTTTGGAAAGCATTGCCCAGGTGGCATTAGTTCACACTAAGCCTAGGATAGGTAATGTTTGGCCCTCCAGATGTTGCAGACTAAATTCCCATCATTTCAAGCCAAGATGACCAGTGGTCAGGGATAATGGGAGTTGTCCACAACATTTGGACGGTACCACATTGGCTTCCCCTGTTCTAAACGTACACCGAACTTCAAGAAACCGTAAAGCTAATAAAACAGATATTCCATAGCCATCCCTAGTTCTTGCTAGCCAAATAGCAGTAAGTGCAGTTGAGAGCAATGAGTCTGATCAGATAGGCCTTGCAGAACCATATGGAACCCCTAAGCACACCTCTCGAGTGATATTATTTATAATCACGGGGCCACCACCAAGAAAGCGCTGCTGCTTCCATAGATGTCCTCACTTTGTGACTCAAGGGAATACAGATTGGGGCTCTTGAAGGTGGCTTCAGCAGGTGGGCATCCTCATAGCGAGGAAGACGATCTCTAAAATAAGATCTCCCCTGGCACAAATACTGCAGTTGGTGAGCAAAGTGATTTCCAAGAGAAATTTAATTAGGCAGGAACTCCATTCCGCTCTGTAGCCTGCCCTTTGCAGGTCCCATTACCACAATTAAAGTTGTGCTGAAATGCCGGATAATCTGAGGAGTGGGGGAATTCTTTGGACAGTGAGGGGAGGGAAGTCTTCTCTTGCTGTGCTTTTGAGCAGATCTGGAAGCTGTAGGAGGATCTCTGAGGAGGTAGGACTGCAAAGCGGATTGGGTTGAATAAATATCTTCAAGGGTTTTATGTCACACAAGTTTCGGCTTCCCCTCCCCGTTCTGTAAAACAAATGAAAACTCTGTATTGACTGGAACATACATCTTATTTAAAACAGCTTTCCAAACCACCTGAGCACCACTCAACAAACCACAGATGATCTTCTCAGGAATGAAAGGCATTCTAAAGTATCATTTGCTAAGCATCATATTCAGCTTTTTCCCAAGCGAGGAACTCTCCTTACACTTCATGGCCCAGCACTGTCTTAACAAAGCCCCACTCCTTCTTGTTTTGCTGTGCAGAATCAGCCCTGACAACCGGTTCCTGGCAGTGGGCTCACAGGAACACACTGTTGACTTCTATGATCTCACCCAAGGCACAACCCTGAACCGCATCGGCTACTGTAAAGACATCCCAAGCTTTGTCATTCAGATGGATTTTTCCGCAGACAGCAGATACATTCAGGTAGGTTTTTGCCTTTATTTCATTTCTGTTCTATTTTTGAAATTAAGATTTACAGCTCTTCTGATATAGAAGGCTCCATACTGGTGACAGTGTCCCAGATGAAATAAAACAAAAGCAGAGAGGCAAAGAAGACAGTGAATGAAAATAGGAAGTCTTACATTTCATAGATCAAAATGCTGCTGTTATAATGCCCGTGGTACAGATATTCCCTGCGCATAGAAAACTAGCATGTCAGGCAGAAAGCAAGCCTAGAATATCCTTCACCCTGACCTGGGCTGTACTTAGGGGATGGTGAGGTGGGCCCCTGCCAGGGGCGCAGGCAAGGGGGGAGGCAGAAAATCGGCTAAAAATATTTCCATAAATATGTCTATAAATAAAAATATCAAGTATTGCCTCATAAGGAAAGGTTTTTAATAAAGAGTAAATTGAATGGGTGGGGTGGTTGGTTGGAGGAGAGGCGGAAAGAAGAGCAAATTTGTCCATGGCTAGGGGGCACAATCTGGACCAGGCTTCCTCAAACTCGGCCCTCCAGATGTTTTGAGACTACAATTCCCATCATCCCTCACCACTGGTCATGCTAGCTAGGGATCATGGGAATTGTAGGCCAAAAAAATATCTGGAGGGCCAAGTTTGAGGAAGCCTGATCTGGACGGTTCTGCCAGGGATTCAAGATCACCTAGCTACAGCTCTGACCCGGACATACCTGTTCTTAATGAGCAGGAATGCTTTCCCACAAGGGTTTAATGTGATAGAGTGAATTCCTAACTTCAGACTGACATGGTTCAGTCCAGGCAAAAGTTTATTGGCTGGGTTAAAACTAAGCCAAAGGGAACAAGCCATTTCAAGGAATTTCATGTGATGCACGTGCTTCAATCACATTTGCCACATTCACACTTGACACAGAAAAAACTTAGAGCATTAAGTAGCCTGACAGCCAGCACAGCAAATCCTAGCCATTGTTTCCTACTCAGATTCCTACACTGCAGACACTCATGGACTTCAGAAGGTTTTCTCTGAAGAATGTGCGAAATGACCTTTCGTACATGTAGAGAAAGCTGTATAAATGGCTATAAAACGTGTGTGACTCTGTGAATGTGCTTCCCTGGAGCTGAGCTCAACGAAGACAGAACAGGGTGTCAAGGCATGGTACTCAAGATCTGTAGTGGCCTTTCTGACAGTAAGAAATGTTCGACGGTCTCCCTCGGAAGGTTGTGGACTCTCTTCCTTGGAGGTTTTTTTTAGCAGAGGTTGGGCAGCCATCTGTCTTGGATGCTTTAGCTGAGATTCCTTCAATGCAGGGTGCTGGATTATTAGATGGCTCTTGGGGTCCCTTCCAACTCTACAGTTCTCTGATTCTATTACCTTTCCCTGCTTATATCTCAGAAAAAGCAAAACGGGCACTGAGTCATAATCTGTGATCCTGCATTTGTTAACACAGAAATGCCACTTAGCATATGCATTTGTCCGGGCTGCAGATTAATTCCTTCATATTTTCTTTTTGTAAAACCGTGTTTCAGTAAGGAGAGCCGCAGACCTATGGCATTGCTAGCTGCCATGGTAGGCGCTAGGCATGGGGACCAAGCGTTTTGGCACTATCTGTGTGACGATCATGATGTCTTGCCTCCCTCAGGTATCGACAGGTGCCTATAAACGCCAAGTCCACGAGGTGCCATTAGGGAAGCAGGTGACGGATGCAGTGTTCATTGGGAAGATCACCTGGGCCACCTGGACAAGGTGATGCGGCACAAAAAGAGCTGTGAGCTTCACGGTGATGCAGAAATGAGATACAAGGGGATGGGTGGCAGGAGAGCAGCATTGTGAGCCATAGCTCAGTGGTAGAGCATCTGCTTTGATGCAGAAGGTCTCAGGTTTGATCCCCAGCATCTCCAGGTAGGGCTTGGAAGTGTCCCTTGCCTGGAACCACCATGAAGAGCTGCTGCAAGTCTTTGTGGACAATAATGAGCTAAGCGGGCCAATGATCTGACTCCAGTATAACACAGCTTCCTACGTTCCTAATCTCACCCAGGAAGAATTCACCCACTTGTAATGGGTGGAAAAAATACACCCTGTTCCCCACCCCAGTCAATTTGCTGGAAACTAATTGGGAGAAGAAAAGGCTGAGGAGTAAATCCTACACAAATCTGGAGTGCCGTCCCTAAGACAGTTGGGTAGCATCTTGTACGCCTCCTTCCGGCAACTCCTGCAGGCCGAGCTGGTGCCAAACATATTGCTCTGCTTTCCTTTGGACCACATTGTGAGAATGTTAAGGACAGTAGGAAAGGATATATTGAATAAGTATTATCCTTCACTCACTCTAGTAATTGATGTAGCAGAGCAGATTCCCCTCAATATAGCTGGAAGCTAGATTGCAGATTCATTTCAATCTCTTAGTTAAGATTATTTCCTGGTGTCCCCTTTGATCCCTCTTAAAAGAATAAAGGCACAAGAGTCTTTCTGAGTAAAGTAACAAAAAGTTTACTCACATTTCAGTTCACGATTGGATCCCTGAAAGGCAGACTTTGCTTAATGGTTACACACCAAACTGTGAATTCATCTCATATGGAAAATTACATTAAGATAGCAAATGGCTGCAGGAGAGCAGCATGGCATCAAAAGAACAGGAAGACAATAGAAAGACAAAAGTATGACTACATGACTCAGCTCTTTTATGGAGTCAGCCAGAGCCATGCCCATCTCCCAGATCACATGCAGGGGGAAGACGCTCCAGACCAGTGGAACAGAAAGTTACACTGACTGGATGTCCCCCTGCCTGCGCCCATGCTAGGGAAATCAGGAATGTTGCATTTGACTGTACCAATGGATTACATCCCATACACATCAGTGAGGCCAAGGCGAGGTCTTGTTGTCTGGGCAGCCCTCGACCTCCATACACTGTCCAGGCTTTCACCCCAGAGAGGTCACTTTGGTGTTGCTAACATAGCAAAAATGACATGGGAGGCAGCAGTTATGAGTTTCCAGTCTCTGCAGCCACAGCAGGTGCTGTGATTCTCCAGCAATTTCACTTCACTCCCGGAGGTACACGCCATTGTCTTTCGAAACAGATGGATGCCAGCACATTTGGACTGGCCGCCTCTGTGCTGCCAAAAGCATCTTCTCTGAGAGATCTCAGTATATTTGTTCTTTAAAAAACAACAACAACATACCTGGCTCCTTAAGGGCTTTACATGCCCCAAATGCTATACTATCTTTTTTTCTTTCATCTTTCACCATTGGAGCAGTATCCTTGGAGATGAAGTCATTGGTATTTGGCCTCGAAATGCGGATAAGGCAGATGTCAACTGTGCTTGCGTAACCCACGCTGGCCTGAACATTGTCTCCGGGGATGACTTTGGACTAGTCAAACTCTTTGACTTCCCCTGCACTGAAAAATTTGTAAGTCGGCTTTGTAGCTTTGTGGTGTCTGTGCACAAAATCAGAAAACGGGGTGAGGTGCTGAATTCATGAATAAACAAGAGAGAAAATTTTCTTAGAGTGCCAAAAATATATATATTTTTATTGCCTGGTGCATTTTGGAGGCCAGGCATTTGGCAAAGTAGTATATATTTTTGCAGGGAGCATTGCCCCCAAGACACAAATTTCTTGTTTCCAAACTGTGCTGCGTAGCAATAAAAGATTTGGGCCACATTGAGAACTTTTTCTCTCCAGTTTATTCCTGGTTGCATCCTACCAAGGATGGTCGGATGTGAGAATTTCAGTTTCTCATTTTTCCCAGTCTTAATTTCAATTCTCCACATCAGTTTGTGATTTATTTATTTTTAAGTCCTCCTGATCATTCATCAGCATCTTCGAGCAAATTTCTCCCAATATACACATTTTGGGATGCTAATTTCCTCAACTATGCATATTTTTACAAAGTAATTCCCCCCCACAATACGTTTCCTGCATGTTATTATCATGAATATCTGCATATTTATCCTAACTTATGCATTGTCAAACACATTACTTAACTGTAGAATTGCATTGCAAAAGCTGGGGAACTGAGAATTTCAAAGGGTGGCTCTTGTTTTGGTTCACACCTTGTTTCAAACATTGCAAGTTATATAGGTTCACCTTTAAAGGCAAACCAAGTTGCATTCCGTCCCCCGCCCCCCCACCCTTGGTTCAGGCTTCTGTCTCCCCACTTACAGCATAAAGGTGAAATCAGGTGTAGTGGGGAACACAATCTAAAAAGCATGTAAACCCCTCTCTAAACTTCTGGAAACCCTTGGAAAAACCCTTTAAAAAACCGGACAGGCATGAATGGTAGCAGCGGTGGCTCCCTGTTTTCCTTATCGCTGGAGGACAATATGGAAAAGATGACAAGAGAGGTAGACCAGTACCCCAAAGTGCCTGGCTGTGATTTAGAAGTAGACTCCTGGTATTGCTAGCTTTTTTCCTACTCTTTCTAGGGTGTTTTTGTCCCTTTTGTGCCCTTTTTGGAGTTTAAATTGATTGATTTAATTATTTCCCGGCGTCACGCATAAATGCAGTCGGGCTCAAGTTAAACACACATGTGGAGGGAGATGCCCGTATATAGAACAATATTGTGGGTTCTCAGAAGTGTTCAGATGCCCGTGATCAGTGTAGTCGGTCTTCATTGCATTCTGACGATTAAAAGAATCGCAGCTGCCAATGTGGGTGGAATGAGACGGTGCTTTTTGTGTTTGAGAAACCTTGCCTTTTCCCAACAGGCCAAACACAAGCGTTACTTCGGCCATTCGGCTCACGTCACCAACATACGCTTCTCTCACGATGACAAGTACGTTATCAGCACAGGAGGAGATGACTGCAGGTAACTTCTTGCATTTGTTTATGCCAAGCTGAGTGTTGGGTTTGGGTGTGAGAAAGCAGAGTTCGCATCCCCACTGGGAGATTGGCACTCAACTTAGCCTGCTTCGCAGGGCTCTTGGGAGGCAAAAAGATATTCCTTTGAGCTCTTGTGGTGGAGATGACAAAAGAATAAAGGAATATCAAATCCCACAAGCTGCTGTAGGAAATGGTGGCAAAGAGGCACACACTCATCCAACGCTTTGCTGGAACAAGTTGGCAGTTGGGCAGAGCAAAGGATGTAAACTTTGCCTTTCTGCAGTAGGCTGGATTCCTCACAAACCATTCTGTGTCTTCCATCCAGACAAGTGGAACAGTCTCCCTCCTTGGAGGTTTTTAAGCAGAGGTTGGGTGGCCATCTGTCTTGGATACTTTAGCTGAGGTTCCTGCAATGCTGGGGGATGTACTAGGTGACACTAAGATTCTATGATTCTGTGATTATTCGAGTGCAAGGACACATTCCAGCCAGGCAAAAGCACTTGGGTTGGGGATAGCGCTGAGGGCCAGATAAAGAAGTCCAGGGGGCCACATTCCCTCAGTGAAAGGCAGCCATCTGTTAAGCATTTTATTCCTCTTTTCCATTCCTCCAGAGCAGGGCTGGAGAACCTCGGTCCTGGGAGGCACAAGCAGCCCTCAGCCCTTGCAACTCTCCCCAGACCCGGCCCCTTCCACAGCCATATCCCTTGACACATCCTCTTTGATCCTCCCTGGCGGCACTTTCCTTGGGTTTCGCCATCTGGCTGGGATGTGAATTCTGATCATGCTTCTTGCCTATCGGAATGGAGGCTGATGAGGGAGAAACTTGCCTACTGTACAAAAATTTGGCCCACAGTCAGGGAGTGGAGCCCTCGGGCTACAGAAAAATAGACCTTTGAGCCTTATCAGTCTGCTTTTGCACCCCTCCCTCCCTTGCCTTTCCTCTAGTGCACGGGTGTCAAACACAAGGCCCGGGGGCCTAATCCGGCCCGCCAGACCTCGTCATGTGGCCCGCGTAGCCGCCGCCGACAATAACCACTGACAGTAGTTCTGGAGCCTGCGATTGGCCGAGGGTCAAAACCGGGGGCGGGGCTGCAGGCGGAGGGCGGGGCGCTGGAGCCGCGCTGACGGCCTTGGCCAGGGAATTTCAATTTCGAATGAGGCTGAGGGAGGCGGTGGCACAGCGGCCAGACGGGGAAGTGAGATGCAGCAGGAGGAGGAGGAAGCCCGCCGAGGAGGTAGGAAAGCCCTACAGGCGCCGCCGGCAAAGTTGGTGCCGGGATGGAGCAGCGCTGGGGGTTTTTTTGGCGGGCTTTGCTGTTGTCTCCGAGAGCGAGTGAGGCGGCACTGGGGAGCCGCCGCCCGCCGTTTCCCTTCCTCTCCTCGGCTGCATCCGGGAGGTGGACGAGCGAGCGGGCGAAAGGGACGCGGAGTGAGCCTGAGGGGGAAGTAGGCGAAGCGCAACAGTCGCTCTCTTGATTCCCTCTTCCCCCGTTTTCTCCTCATAGACACTCGGGAGGGTGCCTGGCTTTTGCTCTGCCCCCCACCCCGAGCCGCCCTTTGGCTTCTCAGTTCCGGCAGAGCTGCTCCCCGGGGGGCAGCCGGGAGGGAGGCAGCGACGACGGCACGGGTTCCTGCTCTTCCCGCTCTGCCGCCGCCTCCTCTCAGCCCCTCGTGATGTAGGGCTCCAGATGGAGTCACCTCGCGGTTTGAGTAGGTGGGAGGGGAAATTTTTTTGGGGGGGAGGTTTTCAAGCCTCCTCTGCCTGCACTCCTGGTAGGGAGAGGCGGCGGCGAAGACGACAACAGCGTGGGTGGGGGAAAGAGCAGCTCTGAGGCGAAGATACACATCCGCTGGGGCTGCCAACGCCTTCCTCCTCGGGAAATCCGCTGCCCTCCCTCAGCGCGAGGGGAAGGGACTCTGGCGCTGAGGAGGGAGGATGCAAAAGCAAAGCAGGGAGTTGGTGCTGCACCGCATGTTCCTGCCCCTCTGGGGTGGGTTGCAGGGTGTGGCATCCTGCCTAGCGAGGTTTGGGTGTGCGCAGGGCGGGAGAGGAAAGCCCTCTTTCCATCTGCAGGTTTTTAATCCCAGCAGTGGCTTTCTCCTTCCTGCCGAAGGTTTAGTTGAGCCCCCCCCCCCCCGGAAGCCGTCGATCCCCACCTTTTGTTCAAATTTCCCTCATTTACATCCCCTCCCACACACGCGCCACGACGCAGGAATGTGATCCGCGTGGGGGCAGGAATGAGCTTACATTATTACAAAAAAACAGTAATAATTGAATGCAGTGACAATAATTTATGATAATAAAGAGTGGACACATAGTCCTACAGACACAACCGGCCCTTTGAGGGTGACCAAACTGCTGATGCGGCCCCCGATGAATTTGAGTTTGACACCCCTGCTCTAGTGGGTGAGAGGAGAGCGCTTGCACCACTTCTGTTTCCTCCTGAAGCAGGAAAATGGCATTGAGCAGCAGGAGGGGTGCAGCAGGGCCCCTTCTAAATAGAAGGCCATAAATAAATGGAACAGTTGTTACCGTCGCAAGGAAATGTTGGAAATGCTTAAACTCAGCTACAGCAAACATGTAGGAAGCAAACCAAAGGGCATTGCTGGAGACATTAGGCAGCCCGGATTGAATGTTGCACGCAGGCAAAATTGGATTTGTGAACCCAGGTCACTGGTAAGCCAATATCTCTGCCATCCTCTGTTCCTTCATCTACCAAATTGCAATGCATGTGTCTGGGTTCTTACAAGAATGAGAGGTGCAATGATTATCAAAGAGCCTCCGTGTTAGAAATAGAAATGTTAAACTAGTAAAAAATAAAATGAAAAATTAACCCTCACTATTCACATTTGAAGTCTTTCATGTCCCTGGCTTGCCTTAATGCCCCAAGTAATAGTCAACTGTCTTCCCTGTGTCATTGGAAGGAATTTGGGGGGCGGATCTGAGTCACTAAACAGCTGCAAGAGTCTGGCATGGGGCAGATGCCGTTTTGTACAGGCCTTAGCCGGACTGTAATGAACAAATTGAAGGTCTGAGAGGATGCACCTGAAGTCTTATGGCCTGTAGGGATTCACTTTTCATACAGTGTTACCTCGCAAGACGAAATTAATTCGTTCCACGAGTTGTTTCGTGTTGTGATAATTTCGTCTTGCGAAGCGCGGTTTCCCATAGGAATGCATTGAAATTTAATTAATGTGTTCCTATGGGCAAAAAAAGGTCCGTCCCTCGCTTCCCCTTCCCCCAGCTCGTCCTCCAGCCTCGCGTCCGGCAATGATTCACCCGCCTAGCCCAGGAGCACCAGCAGTCACATGGCTGCTCCGGAAAGTTTTAAGGCTCTGCCGAGCGCCTCCGCCGCTCGGCCCAGGTCCAGGCAGCTGTGCGGGCGGGGAGGGGGAAGCAGGAGGAGGGCCAGGGAGAGGCTCCCTCCCTCCTTCCCCAGCAGCTGGACCCTCGCACCCAACCAGACAGACAGACAGCCTGCAGTCTATGCTACTTTGTCTTGCGAAGCATGGCCATAGAACAATTCGTCCTGCGAGTCTCCCAAAAAATTGCAAGACGCTTTCGTCTTGCAAGTTTTCCGTTGGACGAGGCATTCGTCTTGTGAGGTACCACTGTATACAGTTGTAGCTTGGATCTCAAATGCTTCGGCTCCCGAACGATTGGAACCCGGAAGTGAGCGTTCCGGCTTTCGAATGTTCTTTTGGAACCCAAACATCCGACGTGGGTCCCGCATGTTCTGATTGGCTGCAGGAGCTTCCTGCAGGAGCTTCCAAAGCTGGACTTTGGTTTCCTAACATTTTGGAAGTTGAACAGACTTCTGGAATGGATTCCGTTCGACTTCCAAGGTATGACTGTATAGTATGCATTGCTGGATGGGATATATTTCTTGAATTAGAATAACTGTGCAGATAAGGAAGCTGGAGGGCAGAGCCGGGTTTCCAGTTTGTCTTGCAGAAGTCTGATTTCAACCACACATGTGCACACAGATGGTAATCGACATTTCTTCCTTTCTAGCGTATTTGTATGGCGATGCCTTTGAAGGTCACTTTCCTCCAGTTCCGCTCTTGCTACCACCGCCATGTGAGTGCCAAACAGGGATGCCTCCCAAGACCTCAGCAGGCGGCTTTGTTACAAAACGCTGCGTAGATTCTAAATGTGTGAAACTTGACCTATGTTGGATGCCACAACCATCCCCCAACCATTCAACCATTGCGAAAGAAGGAAAAATTACCATATTTTTCCATGTATAAGACTAGGGTTTTTTCCTTTAAAATGTCCAACAATTCTGGGGCGTCTTATACACGGATAGATCTCCCCCCCCCCCAATTTTCTTAAATTGGAGTCCCCCAAAATAGGGGTGGGTTATACATGGGGGCCGTCTTATAGACGGTAAAATACGGTAATTGATTTGGTCCTTAAGACTGAAGGATGCCCAGTTTGGTTTGCACTAACGGCTATCTGTCATGGGTGCTTCAGGTGAGATTCCTGCATTGCAGGGGGTTGGACTAATGATTATTGGGGGTCCCTCCCAACTCTTATGATTTGAAACCTCTCTTGCTGAAAATCAAGTGTCCTAATCTGCGAAGCCCATAGTGCAAACTTAAGCTCCAGTAGCCTTTTTGACAACAAAACAAGTTGCGATTTGAAGATTATTTTTAAAAAGTATTCGTGTTTTCATAAACCAAACCATTTTGAAACCACCCACAACAAAACCTTATTGGGCAAGGGACGCCTTCGGAGTAAAGAAAGCTTTGAGCCATGGCTATTTTTATACTGAGCAAATTATTATTCCCCCCCTCTCCTTCCCAAATATTTCTGGTTTTAAAAATAAGTTCATTTGCCAGTTTTCTATGAAGTGCCTTTTGAAAGCTTTGCCAGTGGTACAGGATTCCTGCCTGTGTCTGCTTTCTACTCTTGGTGCTACAACTTCCACAACTGACGAGGGCTGACAAAGTCATTTCCCCTCCTGCTCTCCCACTCTTGATGTTCAATTCTCTCTTCTTTTGCTTTTGTATTTTATTTTGTATTTTAACTTGAGTCTCAACTGGTTCTTTTAACAAGAGTGGGTGGGGTGCAAGGAAAGTCTCATATATATAGCTGCCCGTCAAATTAAATCTGCCACGTATCAAATGCAGTCTTGAGGATAGGAGTGGAGGGCTTGTGGTCCTCTGGAAGTTGGTCAGCTCCTACTCAGGTTTCCATAAGGAAAAAGGGGAGATTATTCTCTTTCTGGTCCCCTCCCACTTGCAGAAGAACCTTTTCCCGCTTTGTTTCTAGGTCGGGGCCAATAATGGCAATGCTTTCATAAATAAACCTTCCTCCACCTTTGTTCCAAAGATTTGGCAAACAATTCGGCAGCTACACACAGGCTCTCAGGCAGGGGACCAAGAAGCTGCAGAATTTTGTTCCTCACCCAGAAAAATCCAATAGCAGTGGTAGAACATGCCTCCTATACTTAGAAGATTACAGGTTCAGTTTCCTGTACTTTACAGGGAGGAAATGGAAAGATCCTTTTGCCCCAAGGTACTGGGTTTGGGTGCTATGGTTAAGGCTGCAATAGTTAGCTGGCCACTGAAGGGAAAGGGCTCCTCCTATCCTCTTTGCCAAGTCAGGCAGGGCCATCAGCAGCTGCTGAAAGAGGCCACTGCATCCTCCTTTGCTAGCAATACTCTACAAACAGATAGCCTCCCTGCATAAGGACAAGCAAGGGTAAGCAGCTCCACTCCTAGGTTTAAGAGAGAGCCAAAATAAAACTGGAGAATTCTCCAGACGGGTAGGAGAGGGGATCAGCGTCTAATGTGCAAAAGTGCTACCATTTGTTGAGAGTCGATCAATAGAATATATTAATGCCTTACATGCCTCTATGATTTCCGACACACAGGTCCCTATGCAGTCTTATTCCCATACTCTTCTCTGTTAAGGAAGCCTTTCTGTATTAGGCAGTGTAATCATATTGAGCTGTTGATGTCAGGTGGTCACCTTGTTTGCCTATGTTGTAATGCTGGCCTTTTCATATTGATTGTATCCCAATTCTTTTTTTAAAAAAAAACAAATAAAATGTGACAGAATGAATTGCTATGTAGTGAAATTGTGCAAAAATATTTAAGAGCAATAGTGTGTGTGTGTGTGCCAGGAAGAGATTTGTTTGTATTTGTTTATATGGTTTGATTTTAGGAACAATATACTCAGACCTGATGCTGTATTATAATGTAAATTAAAATAGTACTTGCATGAGTTTATTTTTCAAGCGATCCAGTAAAAGATTTATGATTTGAAAACAGCTGCGTGTCAAGATTTTTCATTTGAGGTTGGCAGCGCACCCAAAACAAGCAGACTGGTCTTTGCCCGGCTGCCCCTTCTTTTTACAGCATTGATTGCAGACAGCAAATATCTCATTTGTCAAAAGTTCCCAGAACAGATAAATAAAAGCTAGTGACTCATTCACATACTTTTTCGGGGGGGGGGGATGATTTTTTTTTAAAAAAAGAGAGTAGAAGTGGCTGCCCTTTTATTTTGTCACATGATCTTGAACAGGGGCCGGCAACCTGCAGCCCATGGGCCACAAGCGGCCCATGGGGGTCATTTAAACGGCCCACGAGCTGCCCCCGAACCGAGCTGCCCACTCAGCGAGTCCCTGTGCGCTGCACTAAACCAGCGCGGAGCGGGGACTCGCTTCCACGGTGCCGAAAATTGCGTATGTGCAGATGCCAGGAATCACGACTGTGCAGGAGGACCTTGCCGACTCCTGATCTTGAACACTAAATCAGAGGTTGCCAATATGTTGTCCGCGAGATGCTGCTGCCTTTCAACTCCCATCAGCCCCAGTCGCCATGGACAATGGGGTCAGGGATTCTGGGAGCTGTCATCTGTAAGACTCAAATGGACTTACTCGAGTATTTCTTCACTAGTTAATTGGAGCCTTAAGTGGCATAGTACATGTGCCAATCAACCACCATGCATCAACTCAACATACTTTTCGGTGGAGAGGATTTGCACATTCAAGCTGAAAACACGTGCACCTGTAATCTGACAGTGCCTTCACTCACGAATGCACGATGCTTAATTTGCTAGACAACACACAACCATTTAAGTCTATACGCTTTATTGATACTCAAATTGTTTTGTTTTTACATTTCACAATGCATTCCACAGACTTAGTTTAATACAGCTTGAACCGCAAGTGTATACATTTTTTTTTCCATTTTCAATTTCTTGCATTAACAAGGTTTGAAATTTCCAAACGACATTTGCAGCATCGGGGCGCAACCCACTGACCCATGCACAGGCGCCGAGGATTCCGAGCACATCGGAGAACAAGCATGCTGCGTACTCCTTGCCAGTGCCTTGCAAGGATCTTGGGAATCGCACCTTCAGAAATTCCTTCCACAGATCCAGAGTTTTGAGAGACTGTAAACTTATTTACTCAAAATAGACTATAGGAGGTTTGTGCAGCAAAAGTTACGGCAGAAAACTGTGTAATGTGCAGGAGAGTTGAGTGTTTTCTTTCTTTAATAGATGCTAGTGTTTTCTGAAGATTTAAGATAAATGGAGCTAAAACAAAACAAAACAAAACCCAGTTCCGTTCTCCAATATTCCAAGCACTGTGGAGGAGCTGGACACCCTAAGCTGCTGTGAAACACTATATATATATTTATATATATAACTTTTATATTGGCAATTGATAAAACAGTAAAATTAAAAAAAGCACAATACGGCTACACTCGATACCAAACGGGCAAGGCTTTTTAAGCTTGCTTTAATGGCATATTCTTCTACACATCTCTCTTTTTTAAAAAAGAAAATCTGCAATCAACCTACACAGACCAGAGACAGTGCTAAACTGAAATGCTCTCCCTGCACTTCACTGGCACTGCGCTGTCTCGAAACGCAGCAGGACTACCTTGGCTGAAGCATAAAATGTACAGCTCTCCAATCTGTTGTGTTAACCAGTGCTGCACACGGGAGAAGCAAAAGAGGATTAGGTTTAAATCCATACATAGCAGCTTACAATACTTATGATGAACACACATGGCAGTCAAGAACAGGTTATTTCCTCCCGCCTCAAAACACTGCGTTGCTAAAAAATAAAGATCTGTGAAATTGCACTGCAATGTCAAGGTTTTGCTATTCGCTGACCCTCCCCACGTAATCCAAATGAATATGCCTCCCCTTCCCCACTTAAAAGATGAACTCCTATTTTAATAAAAGTTGCTTTAGGTTTTTCATTCGGCTTTGCGCTTCAACCCGGGGATTTTAGCTTGGATCCTGCAAAGAAACAAAAACAAGCCGTTTAAAATGCTATGCCTCCTGCCTTCCCCAATAACCCATAATCCCCCCCCCCGAGTCTTTGAAGCTCATTTGACATAAAACCAAGCCTTTACGTGGCATTGGTCCAGCCGTGTGGAATGCTCTCCCAACAGAAATGCAACATGCATCTACTGTTTTAACTTTTAAATGATGGCTGAGAATTATCCTGCCAGTTAAGAAAGCATTTTTCTGCAATAGTTAGCTAATGATCTCCAATTTTAAACCTGCATATTTTTTTTTAAATTGTACTGTGGCTGCTGCAAACCACTTTGATTTTTAAATTTTATTTATGAAATTTCAGTGTACAAGTACTTTTTTAAATATATAAACAAACAAATCAACCTAAGCAGTCCAGTGTAAAAAGTGCAAGCAGACAAAGAGGCTGCAGCAAAGAGATTGGGGTGCTGACCATCAAGAAGCAGAAAGAGAGAGAGAGAGAGAGAGAGAGAGAGAGAGAGAGAGAGAGAGAGAGAGAGAGAGAGAGAGAGAGAGAGAGAGAGAGAGAGAGAGAGAGAGAGATGGCACACAGAAACCCAGAGGCTCTAGTGAATTTCAGTTTTGACCTGAAAATACTTTTCTTTGCAACCTCAAATAAGAGTGATAAGTCACCCATAGATGGTAACAGGTAGGTAGCCGTGTTGGTCTGGATCGAAGTAAAATAAAAAAAATTCCTTCAGTAGCACCTTAAAGACCAACTAAGTTTTTATTTTGGTATGAGCTTTCGTGTGCATGCACACTTCTTCAGATACCAAAGATTTGGAAGTTACAAGAAGCACAAGTTTAATATGCTCATTCAGCTCACATTCATCTCTCTGCTGTGTGAGATTATTATATTTATCAGTTGCTTCCCCCCCCCCCCAAAAAAAGCGACTTACAAAAACAAAGATTAAAAAGAATAAAAACGAGCTAAAATACTTACAGTAATAAGTCTGAAAGTGCAAATCCAACTGAACCCCCCCCCCCCACGTTTTAAAAAATAAGCTGAGAGTTAAACTCTAAAGTCTTGAGTAAATAAAAACGCTTTTACCTAAAAGCAGACAATGAAGGCACCAGGTGTGCCCCACCCTGGGGAGAGCATTCCAGATTACAGGGCCTTGAAAGAGGTGTGTGTGTGTGTGTGCGCGCACACACACACACACACACACAAAACACACACACAGAGATGTGGTCTCTCACTAAAAATAATATTGAAAGCTATCAGCTACTTTAAAATTATCTTCAAAATTCTATATGCTCACTTTGCCACGGCATCTTTGACATTCTTGTTCACAAGTCCCAGGTAATGGTCAATTTGAACCTGGCAAGTAAAGGCACAAGGATTAATTACCATTTCAAAAACACAGGAAATCATCATCATAACCAGGGACAGAGGCTTCCTGCCACCCTAACAAAAAAGGAACATTGATCCCTATTCCACTAGGCCTTGAGAGTATATCATGTCTTCTGTATGTCTATCTATTTCAGAACTGTGCAAGGCTTTTCATTTAGTATAGGATTAGTGATGTTTTAAAGATTTGCAAAATCTTCAGTGCCTTTATTGAATTTCCCAATTTTACCAAATCAGCCACAAATTAAGGCAAATTTAATACAATTTTCATAGGATGTCTGTACGTTTATGCCTGTTAAGCTTCCTTGTTGGCCAGGCATGTCCAAAGTCCATTCCAGGGGCCTAATCCGGCCCGCCGGTCGATTTAATCTGGCCCCCGTGGCAGTATATGTCCTGGGGTAGAATCTCAACAACTTTGGGGTAAAATCCTAAAGCTCAACAACTTTGGTCGGCCCTCACGCATGTTCACTTCATCAAATCTGGCCCTCTTTGAAAAAAGTTTGGGCACCCCTGTTGTAGGCCCACTGAGCAAAATATACCATATTTTTCCATGTATAAGGCCATATTTTTTCCCTATTTTTTCAAGTTTAAAATTGGGAGGTCATCTTATACACGGATAGTGCATATGGGGGATTTCTTTAATTGGAGTCCCAAAAAATAGGAGTCGTGTTATACACGGAAAAATACAGTAAATTTGAAGCCACTGTTGAATAGGGCTCAACAACTTTTGTGTCTGGATTTCCAATTTTTGAAATGCGGCAACCCTACCATTGAAGATGGTCTAGGAGGAATTTATCCATATATGGGGGCGGACGGGACCCACTATGTGTTTACTTGAAATGGTGCTCTTTTCTTCTCCTTTTACTAGCCTGTTCTCTGAAAGTCTTGCCCCCCCCTCCAACCTAGCTCACTGCCTTGCAGCGTCTCTAAAGCAGGTCATTTGGAGTGGATTCAGCTCCAAAGTAGTTTCCCAACCAGGAAAGCCTGCCAAGTCAGCTTAAGAGGGACACCCTCCAGAGACTTACATAACCCCAGCTGAGCAATAGGAACAGCAGCAACTAAGTAGATCAACAGGAGAAGAGATGGGATTGTGTTCTGCAGAGCTCTCTCAAATCTTTTTTGCACACAACTTAACTCTTAATCGTCCCAATTAACCGTCACATTTTTGGTGGAACGGTCAGAGAATATGCGCCACACCGTACACTCACCTGGTGCTTTTCATAAATAATAGGAACACTGAAGAGCGAAATCAGAGCTGGAATTGGGGGGGGGGGAAGAGAGGGAACACAACACAAGAAACATCTGTAAGTTTTATGCAAATGCAGGGATGCGGAAAAGATCAAGTAAGGTGTGTGAATGCAGGCTAAAACAAAAATACGAGGCTGCTGCAAATAGCCCTTGCAACAGGCAGCAGTCTTTGCATTCTGTAAATATGGGATGCAGTGCCCCCAAACAATGACGGGGCATGTAATGCTGAGCTGGACAAGCAAAGCAAGGTCCCGAACTACATCATCCAGAAACCTATGCACTCGCCTGAGCTACTTAAGATAGCTCAGTCGGTAGAGAACGAGACTCTTAATCTCAGGGCCATGCAAGATTCCTTCATTGCAGGGGTTGGAATAGATGGTACTTTGTGGTTCCTTCTACGATTCTATGAAGTTGCCTTATACTAGGTCAGAGTATCATCTGTGGTGGCTGGCCGCAGTTTTCCAAGGTTTCAGGCAAGGAATCTTGCACAGCTCTATTTGGAGACTGATGGATTGAATTTATATACTGCCCTATACCTGCAAGTCAATGCCGGGGATTGAACCTGTGACCTTCTGGATGCAAAGCGGATGCTCTGCCGCTGAGCTGCAGCCTTCCCCTTACTTTGCCCTGTAAGAATACTGATCCTGATTGCTGCTATTGGCATATCAAGCCAACGACTGTGCCCAAGTCAAAAGGAATGGAATCAGCCCTCCTCTGCAAACCCCACAGATTAAAACATGACGTTTCTACGGCTTTCCCCACAAAATCTCTGCAGCCTTTGCCGATTTGCTCTGATGCCTCGGCATCATGCTGTGCTGTGACACCAAAATTGCGACAACACACTGCTTTCTCAGAAACGCTTTGCATGTTATTTGGTGCAACGTAGTATAGAGGGCCGACTTACCCAGTATCAGCAACGTCAGACCATTGAACAAGGCACCAACGTAGGTGAACACCCACATCAACACGGCAAACTGGAAGAAAAGAGAGAAAGCTGAGTAGGGATGCAGAATAGGAATGCAGAGTGACATGGGAATGTCACTCGCAGCAGCATCCCCCGTGGCAATTTGGCATTTGTCCCGACTCTTTAGGTGGCCTTCACTAAAAGGACTTCTCTGAAGGCGGCATGGAAAGATCAGGCAGCGAAATGGCAGCACTCCAGCCTCCGTATGTCAGAGATAATTATAGCCAAAAGGACTTGTAATGGGATCCTACAGACTTTAGCTTTGAGGTCCCCTGGCCATGCTGAGAATGACGAAAGGTCTCATAGGATTTCACGTCTGCTCCATCTCCCTGTGGTTCATGTGGCCATTTCGACCACAGAAGAGGTTCAAGTACAACCAATGAGACAGGCCCTACGCCATTAGATTTAGGGCTAAATAAATAAATAATTTAAATGCCACTCATCTGACTGGGTTGCCACTCTGGGCGGCTTCCAGCAAATCATAAAACCAAAGCAAACCACAACACACTAGAAACTTCCCTATGCTACTTCCATGCACTTAAGGTCACTGTGAGTTGCTCTTACCACACGGGGAATGTTTCGTTAGCAAGACACCCTCCAAGCAGCAAGCAAGGTTGATATATATTACGTAGGGCAGAGGCTTTCGACCTTTTTGGGTCCACAGCTTCCTTGACCAACTACATTCTTTCTGTGGCACCCTTGTGAGTCTCAGGAGCCCCGTTACGTCACCCCGTCCCTGCAGAGCCGGCAGCCCCTCACCCTTTTCCAAACACCCTGCCTTGTGAAGTGTTCACCCAGCAGTCTCTCCTCTCCCCTCATTGGGAGTCCTCTGGGCAGCTGCCGCCTCTACTCTCTGAGCTGCACCCCCCTTGCCCCAAAGAGATGTGCCTCCTCACACTGCCCCACCAGGGCCTGGGAAGCACCCCCTGGCCAGTGCCAGAGGCATCATTCATCTGGGGAGCTTGCAGCCTTCTGCTGCTGCAACGAACAGCTGTGCAAGCCTTTGGGAGGCAGAGCTGTGAGAGGGGATCAGAGGAGGGAGGGAAGGAAAGAGGGACGGAGGCCAGTGTTGCCCACAGCACCCCTGACCATCATTCAAGGCACCCCAGGTTGCCACGGCAGATGGGTTGAAAACCACTGACGTAGGACAAAACCTTTGTTCTCTCCACCACCACCCACTGCAGCCTCCTTCCTTGCCTTCCGCTTCCCAGACACTGTAAGATTCTGTTCCCAGAACACAGAAATCAGATGGTGGCAGCCATCAAGGCTGCCTTGGTTCTTTGTGGCCTAGGTTGTCTTCAGTTGTGGCAGCCAATCTGTGGCCCTCCAGTTGATTCTAGACTACATTACGTGCTATCCCTGGTTATTAGCCATGCTGGCTAAGGGCTGATGAGAGCTGGAGTACAGTAGCACTTGGAGAGTCTTAAGTCTAGAAGGGGGAAAGCAGCCTTGCAAAATCTTTAACTGCAGAGCTGTGGGTGTGCACAGCACCCACTTGCTGTGTCAAAGCGCCAGTCCACCCAGCCCAGCAGCTCTCCATTATTTCGGGCAAGGAGCTGGGGAAGAGCCACGATCCATGGTAGACCATCTTGCTTTGCATGCAGACGCTCCCTAGCACCTGCAGGTGGGGCTGGGGGAGAGCCCTGCCTGAAACCCTGGAGAGCTGCTGCCAGTCAGTGCAGACAATGCTAAGCAAGATGGACGAGTGGTCTGGCTTGGTATACAGCAGCTCGTTGAGTCTCTTTTGGTCCTGTTAACTTGACATCCTTTCCGCCCAGCTCACCAGGGACTGAACTTGAGAAGCAACATGGTCTGTGGTCTCTCTCCTCAAGGAGCTGGTGGCTCTTTAGGACTTGAGAGAGGAAACAAGGAGGGCCCTCCTCCTTCGGAGACAAAATGTTTACCTTTCCTAAGCAACTAGTTAATTGCAAACCCAAAACCCCAACCACATGAAACTGGAGAATCACCTTTACTATTCCAAATGTAACATGAGAAATAAGGGAACGAGACCAACATGTCCCGGGATGAGATAGAGCCCTACTAGTTCCCAGAGGGTTTAAGATCTACTTGCCAAGTAAGAAGGGCAGGGGGTGTGTGTGACCTGGAAGTGCTGAATCACTAATGTGTTGCATGTGGGGTGGTGGGTGAGAGTTCCCAAGTCAGCTGATTCCCACTCCTAATCTGAGGGCAAAACGTTCAGTAGGGGAAGGGCTCTCGGAACAAAATGACTAACGGCACATTTGCACAATCATTTACTTAGAAGTATTTATTACTTGGGCTAGGTTTTCTTTTTTATTGGATAATGTTCAAAGTAGGTTACAAGCCTTTAAGATAGAACTATGAACTGAGCTAATTTTAAAAAAGAAGTTCAGCAATGCATTTAAAAAGTAGTTTAAAAAATGGCAACTTAGCAATAGTTTATCCAAAGACTCAAGGGCACTGTTTTCCCCTACACCGGACAAACTTGGCCCTCCAACTGTTTTGGGACTACAATTCCCACCATCCCTGACCACAGGTCCTGTTAGCTAGGGATGATGGGAGCTGTAGTCCCAAAACAGCCTTGAGGGCCAAGTTTGGCCATCACTGCCCTACACCCTGTATATCTCTGAATTCTTGCATTCGAAGAAACCCCTGCTTGTGACCCTTGGTTAACCAAAGGTATCCTAAGTCTCCCAAAAAAAACGTGGATCTTCAGTTGTTGCTGGACTACAACTCCCAGCATCCCTGACCACTGGTCCTGCTAGCTGGGGATGATGGGAGTTGTGATCCAACAACAAACTTGGGAACCCAAGTTTGAGAAACACTGCCCAAGGAGAATATAAAGAAGCTTTCCCTTGGCACCTGAAATGCTGGTACTGTCACTATTAAATGGATACTCCTGGGACTGGTGACAAAGCGCCAGCAACCCAAAGGCCCATCTCCAGTTAACAGCCCTCTTGCTCTTCCCCTGGCAGCAGCACCTGCGGCAGAGGCTCCTGCTGAACACTTAAGCCGGCAGCAGCACACCTGTGGCCCTGTAGATGCTGCTGGGCTGCACCTCCCTTCATCTCTGACCACTGCATGCAAGCTGGGGCTCCTGGGAGATGCTTCTATGTAGATTTAAGATTATGCATTCTTGCCTTGTCACAGTACTTTTGACTTAAAAGCATGGTGTACACAGCACCCTGGGAAGCGCTGACAAGAAAATGCAGCAGAAAATGCTTGGTGGCATTTATCAGGGCTGAGGGCCATGTTACGGACAACCTTGCAGAGGCCACATGTCAGCAGCGGGGGAAAGAAGGTGTAGCCAGATGCAAAAGTAGGGAATCCACAAAAACTTCTTGGCATAGGAAGATGCATTCCAGCCACAGAAACACCAGAGGTTTTACATGTAGCCCTTTCCATTCTTCAAGGCCACATGCCAGGTAGACAAAAGCACTCAAGGAGTGTGTGGAGAAAAGCCAATGAAGCTAGAAGGGCTACAATCACTTGTTCACCGAAACACAGAGCCTGGAGTCCCCCACCCCCAGCATATATACCATAATCTGAGGCCTACAATTGTTGCAGAGTCTTTGACAAGGCCAGGTCATTCCGCACATCCATAACAAAGCATTTTCTGGTGCATAAGCCTGCCTTTTCCTCCAAAGGGTTAGAAACCTTGCCTGTTTAATCGATTATTTTATTTTTCTGTTGGAAGCTGCCCAGAGTGGCTGGGGAAACCCAGCCAGATGGGCGGGGTATAAATAATATTTATTATTATTATTATTATTATTATTATTATTATTATTATTATTACTATTCCCTGCAACGTGGCTGTTCATCACATTGCTTAAGAGTAATGTGAGTACTGTTTTCCCCTACACCTAGGGAGTAGTTGTTGTTGTTAAAAAATCAACCCCTATTTTAGAAACTGCATAGAAGCATTACTTATACAGCAACTATGGGCAAAGGGCTGTTTCTGCAGTACTCTGGCCTATCTCAGAACCGGCTGCAAGTCTTAGCAGATGTTAAGGCTCAGATAAGATACCTAAATCTCTTTCCAGGCAAGGTCCCTTTTATGTCTTCTTCTTCTTCTTTTTAAGGCTGTAAGCTTAAGAAGAATTCTTCTTAGATAGGACAGGGTGCATCTTACAGGAAAGTCAGTCCACCAGTCAGGCTCAGTTACATGAACTCATGACAACACAGCACTGCAGAATCATCCCTGCCCATATGCCTCTGCCATAGAGTTAGCCAAGAGCATGGGGGTCACTACAGGAAGCAGAGACACCCCCAACACACACACCTCTATCCTCCACCAATAAGAAAGAGTTTCCAGACACGTTCCAGCCAGGCAAGTGAGGCTGTGTAGCAAAGCCATGAGAAGTGTGACCTGGGAAGAATTCCAAGGACCAGACCGAACGTCATGGAGGGGCACATTTGGCCCTTGCACCTAAGGCTTTCAATCCTGCCATATTGGGCTAAATGGCATTAAACCAGCCTCTCTCAACCTTGAGTCCCTGGATGGTGTTGGACTACAACTCCCACCATCCCTAGCAACGAGGACCAGTGGCCCGGGATGATGGGAGTTGTAGTCCAACAACAGCTGGGGACCCAAGGTTGAGAAAGGCTGCGTTAAACCAATATGTGATGTGTTATATGCCTCCTTAAGTGACTCCTACTATATTTAGCAAGAAAAATAATCAACCCCCAACCCAACACTGAACAGCTGACCCCTTAACACAGTTTGAAGATACTAAAGATAGAATCGGGTCCTGTGGCAGAATAGGACTGGCTGGGCCATATGTTTTGGTGAATTTATACTGTGCTGCAATCGCTACAGCAGATCTTGATAAAATCACAGTATGACTGAAAACTCTGCAGCAAACCTCCTGCTCCTCAAAAGTCAGAGGTAGTTACTTTGCCATCACTGAAGTTCTTTTGATCTTCCATCATCATCTGGCAAATGGTATTGAGAAACTGTTGAATAGTCCCTCTAGCACATGTGACTGGCATCTCCTAGGCTGCCTGAGTTTCCTAAGGAATGGGGCAGTTTCCATTCCCTCTTTGGCATTTTAAATATGGCTGACCACAGGCCTTTCCCCAGAAGGGGGTGAGATGCCAAAGATACTGCAAACCACAGAGTAAAATCATCCAAAATCCAAAAGTCATTAATATAAAAACCCCCACACATTTTCTTCAGAGAAATATCTTCTTCCCTTTGTTGGGGGGGGGGGAGAGAACCACAATATGCTCCTCGGCGTGAAAAGATTCTAAATCAACTTTGGGTTGATGGCTTTCCAGATGTTGCTGGACTGCAAATCCCGTCAGCTCCAGTTAGCACAGCCAAGGGTCAATGATGATGGGAGATGTAGTCAAGCAACATCTGGAGCAGGCATCCCCAAACTGTTGGCCTACAACTCCCATGATCCCCAGCTAACAGGACCAGTGGTCAAGGGAGATGTGAATTGTAGACCAAAACATCTGGAGGGCCGAAGTTTGGGGGTGCCTGATCGGGAGGATACCAAGTTCCCTGACCTGGAATGCTGGAGCAGACTGATATCTGGTCTTACACAGCAGGATCCCTCTGGTGCTCTTAAGCCTCAAACAACTGCAGTGGGGAGAACAAAACTATGCTAAAGGTTTTATTTTGTTCGAACTCATCTTGAGTTCCACAGAACCATCCTTCAGGAATTTCCTTTTACGTTTAAGGAACGGGTTGCTTCAATCTTGCTTTATGCTGCTGACTGCTGGGAGAAACCATTCAGCAGAGCAAGAGAGGACACTGGCTTGTATCTTGCCAAGGCAACACCAGCAATTGAACCAAGTCAGGGAGTTGAAATTTCAACACCCCAAAGTCGCCAGTGAGCAAATCCTGTAAGTCAGTAAAGCAAATCAGATAGGCTTCAGTCAATCAACAGTGTCAGGTAGTAACTCAGATTTTCTGATAAGGAGACAGTTGATCTTCCTCCAGGGCTGTTGAAGACTCCCTTGGAGTGGCTATACCACCACTGGAAAACTTTGCTCAGATCACCAGCCTCTCAACTGGAATTATCCAGTAGCAAGAAGTTGTAAAGTGGCATTTAAATGTACTCTAAGGTGGCATTTTGGAAGAGGGAAAATAAAGTAGCATGGTTAAATATTAAAGGTGTCAAGTCCACAGCCCTTATGGCATCAGCTAACTCTAGCCTAGATCTAAAACCAAACATGGTTTTAGATGGGTAAAGAAAATATCCAAGCTATCGTCTATTTCAGAAGCACTTCCTACGTGCCCCACTTCATATAAACCTACGTGGTTATGCAAGTCTTTTGAAGCATGAAAGATCGGCAGAATGCTAAATCAATGAGCTGGAAAGGAACTGCAGAATATTCCCTTGTTCAGGGCAAGAATGAAGACTTTACTGACAGTTGAAAGTAATTTTTCATAGCAGAGGGTTTCTTCTTCCTCTTTTGCCAGTTGGATCAAAGACTTTTATTCTATTGGAAGTATTCTGCTTTGTAAATGTTTATAAACTGCTATACTGTACTGTACAACTGTCTGCACAGAATCCATGGGTGGGGGCCATCTGAAGTACAACACACATTCACAATGTTTTTGGTGGCCATTTTTAACGACCCCCATACATTTTTTAAAAGCCAATGCTTCAAATTGCTGAAATCCTTTTCCAGCTGTAAATTTTCTTTAATGAAAGCATTGCAACGTCATAATGCTATTATGCCAGTTTCGGTATTATGGTGCAATTGGAGTTCAAACACCATAACACTATAAAGTGGGAATAATTAAACCACAAACATTATAGCATTGTGGTGCTGAATTTCTTCTTTTTTATTAGCTGGGGAAGTGTTTTTTAGCAATAGTGAAAGGATTCAAAGTCAAAATCATGGTCATGAAATGGCACCCACCACAAATTTTATGAATGTGTGCTGAACTGTGACAGGTCCAAACTCATGACCAAAATTCACCCTTTTAAAAAAGTAGAAGAGCAGCTCTAAAGCAGCCTTCCTCAACTGGGAGGGAGCACTGATAATGATGGGACTTGGAATTCAATACATCTGGACAACACCAAGTTGGGGAAGGCTGCATGAAGACACCTAAGTGTGCACTATTCATTCATTCAGTTCTTGGAGGGGGGGAAATCAATTTTCTATGCCTGAGAATAGACGGAAGACATATATCAAAAATACTAATGATGCTGTTGTGTGGGTGCCCCCCACGCAAACTGTGATCAAACCATGGCAGTTCCACCTTAAATAACTAGAATGGAAGCATCCCAAGTCTCCTGCTTCTGGCGCAATAGAGTAGACGAACCTTGCTTCTAAAGCAACAAATTTCAAATATGCCTGCCTAATTTACGAATGGGCATAAATCCTGGGAAAGACTTGCAAGGGAACTGAAATCCAAATAGGCCCACATACCCCCGGTGGTTGTTAGAACCTCTAACGTGTGGGTGGGGGACTTGTTGCCCTCCATGTGTTGCTAGACTACAATTCCCATCACCCTCCAGCTGATGGGAGCTGGAGTCCCAACAACATCCAAAGCAAGGGCACAGTTCCCCATCCCTGCCCGCCTCACATGCTTTATTCCATTTGGCAAACACACCATGTGGTCCTTCAGGTCTACCTGGACGAGATTCCCTCCCTTTCTGCAAGTATATACTCCGGAAAAGTTGAAAATAATGGAAGTATCTTACCTTTAGAGAATCCACCAAGTCATCCACTAGGAAGAGGCGTCTGAGCTCCTTAACTGTGTTGTTGAAGTGGCCAAGCACCATATGGCTGTATTTTTGCACAAGCTCCTCAGACACAGCGACATCTTTATCCAAGTAAGCCCTAAAAGAGGGAAAACGCCATTCATAACATTTGACTTGGCAGCCCGAGATTCTTCGAGCTCTCCAAGCTCTCAGCCAGAGCACAATGGAGGAACAACAGGGAAGGTCATGGTGCTCAAGAATTGTGCAGATGGACAAAGACCCAAGCGTGAGGCACTCTATAATTTATTCACAGCAGTGAAGCTTAAAACCCCAGGTCTTTCCAAGAACCGGCACAATTAGTTCATTAAACTGCACTTAAATGGTAGAAGCAAATGTCTGGCCACTTAAAGCAGGTCAACGAAAGGTAAAAAGAAAAAAGAAAGACTGTGCCTTTTTTGCACATGGAAAGGCAGGCTTGGCAACTAAAATCAAATGTATTTTGATAACTGGAGATGATGGCCATCAACACTCCCACAGCTTCACTGCATTGAGGCAGACCCACTTCCCAGAATATTGCAACCCTCAAAGTTCTACTTTCATCCCACTAACCTCTTGCCAATCAGCCCAACATATTTTAAATATTTTAAAAGGGAAAATAAACACTTCAGCCCAGCCCAGCCCTACAAAATTTCCTCTGGGGGTTAGGAGAACCCCCAGGAGAGAACGCAGCAGGAGTTGGGGGGGGGACTGTTGCATTTAGCAAGCTAAAATGTCCACCCTGATGGAACCACCACTTTAGCACAATGTCAAATTCCTCCCATTTTATCCTATTTGAAGGAATTTGGCATCCTTGAAGTTTTCAAGATGCTCCTTAGACAGGCACGTAGCACCTGCCGATTCTGCTCACACGATGCTTTTCTTTTCGTGAAAGGTACCTGATTTTAAAGCTACCACAGGTTTCACGACTGCCCAATTCAAAAGTGGTGGCATTGCTTCTGAGATGGTTCAATGTTGGCAATGTAGGCTCCAATGCTTCTCAAACGGCCAAAGATTATGAAATTATTGATATACCGTACCAATGCAATATAGTGTAAATGAAACTGTGTTTGCAATTGTTTAAGATAAAACCTATTTAAGATAAAACCTATTTGGGAAATAAACTACTTTTGCCATTTTTATGGATGTTTAGTGTTAGTTTACACATAGTTGCCTTGGTGGTATTATATTGTGTCCATTGCAGTAGTCATTGTATCATCAACCTGTTTGTTGTTTCAATTGCTATTTAAGGTTGCCAGTGAGGCCCTACAGATACGTGGTGATACAAATGAACTAGTGGTGGTAATGGCAAAACAAAGTCTTGCTTGGAGGGGGGGAGTGTACAACCTCACATCCTCTCCCCTAACAACTGATTGTAGGTAGGGTGAAGCACTCACCTAAATGGGTGGCCTTCCTCAGACTTCTGGATTGCCTGGATAACTCCCTTGTATATCCTAAAACTGATGGTCACTGACAGGAGGACCAAGGCAATGTAAGCGACCACACTCACAATACTGAACACCGTTAATGACAGCAGCAGGAACAAGCCGGATCCAAACACCGCGCCCGTCTTCTTAACGTCTCGCCAGTAAAGGAGGTCAACAACTAGAGAGATTTAGGAGAAAGGAGATGAGAAGACATTGTCAAAGCAACATAGCCCCAACTTTTTTTCTTTTTCTTTTTTTACACACACGCAATGTATATATGAATGAACTTCTAACACACATGCATAGATAAAAACACACTCATGCATCAAACGTTGGAGATGTTCCCATGACGATTTAGTACGTGGTGTGCAGTGTCGAACACCACGATGGCTCAGAAAAGTTAATAGATCCTGTTTAAGTGGAAGTCAGAATAACAGTACAGGGATTGCTTTTCCTTATATGCTGTTGTGATAACAAACAAGCCAAAGAAGCTGCCCCCATCAGGCCTGGAGTATAATTTCTCTCTCACCTCCTCCTTCAGGAAGAGAGCACTTGGCCCCAGGTGAGCAGAAGGAGAACACACTCGCCATCACAGCAATATAAGTTGTCTCTTGTTATGGGTTTGGTGAAGGCAGCAAGCACAGTGCAGTGATGCCCATTTGGGCTTGAGGTTCCCAGGAATCAGAATAAGCAGGCTGGCACTAGCAGTGTATAGATGGGGTTTTCGAAACTGCTTTTTCTCAAGAACAAGGCTGCTTTCCATTCCTACCAGCACAACAGGTTTCCATCATCAAGGCCAAAATACAATGGATGCAATTTCCAACAGGTCTTATCTTACAGGGGCAGACAGAAATATATTAGCGACAACACCCTCAGACAAAATATGCTGTAAGGGAGAGAGTGCTCTGTTTGCACATGGGAAAAGCCAGGTCTAAACCCACTCACCAAGTCATGAAGCCCACCATGAGTTATGGCAAACAGAACCTTGGACAGGGGAAACTGCAGTTCAAATCTCACATTCAATCATGTCTGTCACTCACTCTGTGAGGTCACAGCTGGGCTAATGGGCCAATACACAGTTTCTAGGCTCTTCTTGGGAAGAGATATGGAACACAATGGTAACCAATAAATCTGCAAACCATATTTGGCATATTGAATACAACATTCCTACCACTTTATTCTCTTCCACTGCAACAGCACACAGCAGAGTTCAGCAAACCCAGAGTATAGAATATAGTATGGAATGTTACATTGGATATTAAATTTAGGAATCATGTAGCCCAGGGACAGGCCCTTGGGCACATTTGTATTTCTGAACCAAAAGCACCACTCCCCCTGGCCACCCCCGAAACAGAGAAACAGAAGTCATGCATAGGCTCATTCCACTTTTCCAAACAATATTGAGTAAAAGTCGGGCCCAGTAGAATTAAATTGAGCCTTGCAAAGTGCATAGAGCTGAAAGAGGAAGTGGGAAAGAGTGTTACTGCTGGCTCTCTGTGTGTCACAGCAGTATCATCAATTATGCTTCTGTGTTGCTTTTCTTGACAACGTGTAAAAGTATCAGTGATATCCCAACTACATTAGACTACAGTTAAAGGAAAGCCTCAAATATTGGAATCATTTTATTATTTAAATTAGGCAGTGTTTAAAAGGAACAGGTCCAATTTTTCTCCAGAGGATTTTGTCACGCTGAATATTTTGTTTCTGTTTATTAAAAATGTTTCTGTGCCGCCACGTCTAGAACTCCTCCCCAATGCTACTAATGACTGAAAACAATTGTGTAACCGAAGCCAAACCAATGAACTCAACATAGGATTTTTTAAAAAATAAATAAATAAAAATAAACCACAACAGCAAACACACCATAGGACCAGTTTGCATGCAAACCAAAATCCTTTTCAAAGACACGTTTGCCTTGACAGGTGACCCAGTCGTAGATGACTTTTTATTTTTGCAAAGTGAGGAATGCATACATTCATAACTGTATAGAAGCCATATAAACAGGAGCCTCAAGAACCAGAACACAGGAGTCTGGCTGCCTTAGAGGGCTGATTCCAAACACACCTGGTCGACAAATTAACTCGGGAAAATACGGAGGGAGCCAATGGCTGTGTTTGGACACAACCCTAAACCGAGTTCTACATGACAAGAGCTACAGCCTGTGGTTGCCCTTAAATAAGCCAGCTTCAGAAACCATAGTTTGAAGTTAGCTTGTTTGAAACTGACCATAATTAGTGACGAACCACAATCCCAGGTTCTAATGCAACGAACAGAGATTAAAGGAAACTGAAAGTAGTCCATGCCAAAGTCATCCTCTGGGGCGTGCGGGAGATAGGGAGGGGAAGAGCGAGAAACCCGAGACTGGCTGCAGTTTACTTCTGTAACATGAAACCATGGTTTAGTAATATGTCTGAAAGCAGTCACTGAGTGCCTTGAACCAGTATGTGTATATATATGTGGTTTGTTTTTTCTGCCATTATCTCCTCTAGCTTAAGTCACAAATCCCAAAATACAAGCCTTCTGTGTGTGTGATGTGCATAAACATTTAAACTTGGGTTTTTTTGTTTTTTAATTTTACTCAAGACCAACAATTACATTACAGTCGTTTTCTAAGTCACAACTGGTACAGTTCTTGAATAATATGTACTGTACACGATAAACTGCCTTTTGCTTCCCTTTAAAATGAAAGCCAAACGTATCCACTGGCAGAGACACACAGAAGGGTATTCTGAACAGCCACCTACCCTGAGGCAAATGCAGTTCCAATGTGAAGGATCTACAATTTCTGCCCTTCAAAGAACAAAACCAAACCCAGGCCTATTCCAAATCCAATGTCTGACTACATTTGGAAAGCACAAGGACTGTCACTTGGTGAATCTAAAAATAGCAACGCTAGCACAGTGCCTGCATACACAGCTCATCCAGTTACAATCCTTCCTTTGCTTTTAATGCAACTGTCTGGATAACTCAGAGCTCTGCAGTCTTCCTATTAAAACCTTTTTTTTAAAAAAAAGCACTGCACAACTCTGGAATGCCAACTGCAGCTGCTGCACAAAATAAGGATTCTGTGTCTATCGTGAACATTCTCCCCTCCGCTAGAGCATTAAATAAAATGCACACCGAACCACACTGCCTCTTGAGTGCAAACCAAACAATAAATGCAAGGGCCCTCGACACCACAACACATACTCACCACTTCTGGCATCCATCTTGCCAGGGCTGCCTGCATGTACTCAGATTTTGCACAGCTGACTAGCAAACCTTTCCACTTCCTGCTAGGGCACTCAAAGGTCACCTGATATACGCAACTGCCTGCAGCCCTCGCTGATACACAGTTAGGAACACCCCAGACTACCACACAGTATTTTAAGCCCTCGTCCAATGGCCGTTTCCCCTGTAATTCCTTGGAATGCAGAACATATGTTTGCAGGCAATATGCTACGTTCTGCATTTAGATTTTAGACAGAGGCAGCTACGGTAGTCAAACGGCATTCCTTTAAAAACGGGGCCGGGGGGGGGCACACCACATAAAAGGTATATATATATATATTTGAGGAGGAAGAGGTTGTAACATCGTCCATATGCTCTTCTTGTTTAGTTCTCTGAATGGTATTTAAGAGAAGCAAATATTTTGCTACAGGGTTGCAATTGCAGCGTTGCTTTTGGACGAGTTCCACATATGACAAAAGGGCATCAGGATGGGACCTGGGAACCCACTTGGGAAGGAGCAGACGTTTTGCAGCTTTTAAACAAGCATTTTTTTTGGGGGGGTAACTCTTAAGACAGTAAAAAGGGGTGTTCTTTTTCTTCATATATAGGCAAATTTCTATGAAAGGTGTGCTAACCAACCAACATTTTTCTCCTTTCCTTCTTTGGAAAATGAGAACCTGGAGAATGCTACAGGTCACTAATTCATTTCTAATAACTGAAGATAATGATGTTTTAAGAACAGGCTAATAACCTTTTTGTTATTTTGTTGTACACTGCTTTGGATCCATTTGTTGGGAAAGCATGTATAAATGTTTAAATGAAGTAAACAAAAACAAATAAACTTAAGGAATTATTTTTGGCCATGCAGCAAATTGCCAGAATTTCAAGGTGAAGAACATGACGAGCAATCTATCCAACGAGAAGGAATATATCCACCAAGCAATATATCCTTCCAAGTGCAACCACAGACTTCATTACCAAGCTGTGGCTCACCTCAAGGGGCCTGGCAAAGAGGCAGGGCTATACTAGGGACTTCAAATGAAAATAGCATTGGGATGGCGGCGTTGTCAGGACAATAGTAAGGGAGAGGCAGAGTTCAACTAAGGGCTCCTTGATGCAGCTATTTACATTTTCCTTTTTTTATATATAAAAAATCCACACTAGTGGCATTCGTTCAATTAATGCCATGCCTAATTTGGCCCTACAGCTTTTTTGCATGCAGCCTCTTGCAATTCACATTCTCCTCTTTGGCCAGGGAGTGGAGCTCTGCATGCACATAGCACGGGCGCATCTCCTGGCAGAAAAGAAGAGGAAGCTGCTCTCTTCGCACAACCCTTTGGATCTTGTCCGACAGGTGTCCCCCGCCTATCACCCAAGCCTAAAACATTAGCCAAACAAAACACAGCTGGGGAATCAGGCACAGAGCCAGCTTCTCTTAAAAATATACTTTGGCTTGGGAATGTGGGCCAGAGAGAGGGGTGCTTGTGCAACACCTGTTTGGAGCCAAAGTTATCTCTGGGGTGTCACCAGTATGGCCCAGAGTATCCACGCAACACAGAAATGTCCCTCTTCCTCGCAAGCCCTTCATGCAGGAGCTTCAGTTTCAAGAGGCTATTTACCAAAGGTTCACATGCACCAGATTAAGTGCAGCTCTTTTTAGGAAACTTGGGGGGGGGGGTTGAAGTGAAGGGGGGAGGATGATGGAAAGAGAAAGAGGGAAGAGGAGGACTATTACAGACATCAAAGAAGCGGGTGTCAATTATATCATGTTAGGGCAGTGGTTTCCAAACTCTCCCCCCCCCCCCGTGGACCACCTATCAAACTTTCTGCCTGTTGCAGCAATTGCAATGCGCTGTGCTAATTGCTGTAGGGGTTCCCAATGCATTTGTGTTGCTTCTTTAATTTCGTACACATTCTGCGTTTTATTTTGCTGCAGTAAATGCAAAACATACAATAAAAAGGGGCAATAAAATACAATTTAAAATTAATATGAATATTTAACGCAACGGATGCACCTTCTCTCTCATCTTCAGCCACAAATCTACAGGCACGATGTGGGCCACCTGAATGAAGCTGGGCACCACTGGTGGTCCACAGGCCACAGTTTGGAGACCCCCGAGTTGGGACAATAGAACTATTATTTGTTATTTATCAAACAACTACTTGTTTCAGGTGTTAATCCAGGCCTTAATCTCAGGGCCATGGGTTCGAGCCACACGTTGGGTAAAAGTGCTTTTCCTTTTTTAAAAGAATTGTTTAGGGGGGTACTCTAGTTTTCCTACTCATATTGAAATACTGCCTCTCAATGAGGTCAAACTTAGACTCTCAAAATGTTTAGGGGTATGCATACCCCTACGTCCCCCCCAGGAAAAAAAAGCACTGGGTAAAAGATTCCTGCATTGTAGGTGGGTGGAGTAGATGGTCTTTGTGGTCCCTTCCAACTCTACAATTCTACAATTTTATGTTGGT
This sequence comes from Zootoca vivipara, assembly GCF_963506605.1. NCBI lineage: Eukaryota > Metazoa > Chordata > Lepidosauria > Squamata > Lacertidae > Zootoca > Zootoca vivipara. The sequence continues at coordinate 109,189,290 of NC_083278.1, forward strand.
ACTGTAGATCCCACCCCATATACCAGCTCTGAATTATGCAGCCAAGTAATTAAAAGGAGAGTCTTAATACTCATGATTTAAAAAAAAAACTTTGAAAAGGGGGTCCTTCTCCATTAGGGGGTGGGGAAAGATGGGGACCATAGCTGCCAAGTTATCCCTTTTTTAAAGGGATTTTCCCTTATGCTGAATAGGCTTCCTCGCGAGAAAAGGGAGAAAACGTGGCAGCTATGATGGGGACATTCTAAGCTGCTGATTTGAGACTTGTACACCATTAATTCCCAACAAGGCTTTATTGTGAGGAAGTGTGTGAGGAAGCATTGCAACCTGTGTGTGTCTGTACTGTACTGGCAGGGGCCTACACCAGGGGTCAGCAAACTTTTTCAGCAGGGGGCCGGTCCACTGTCCTTCAGACCTTGTGGGGGCCGGACTATATTTTTTTTTAAAAAAAAAATGAATGAATTCCTATGCCCCACAAATAACCCAGAGATGCATTTTAAATAAAAGGACACATTCTACTCATGTAAAAACACCAGGCAGGCCCCACAAATAACCCAGAGGTGCATTTTAAATAAAAGGACACATTCTGCTCATGTAAAAACACGCTGATTCCCAGACTGTCCGTGGGCTGGATTTGGAAGGTGATTGGGCCGCATGCGGCCCCCGGGCCTTAGTTTGGTGACCCCCTGGCCTACACTAATCCATTTACAGGCCTTCCTTCCTCCTTTCTCTAGTGTAGCTGAGGAAGCTACCCTTGTGTTTTGGACTACAAGTCCCATCAGCTGTGCTGGCTGGGGTTGATGGGAGTTGTGATCCAAAAAAAAAAAAACCCTGGAAAGCACCAGGTGGCCAAAAGCTGGTCTAAGGCCTCATTTGGTCTCCAAACAAAATGGCGGCCATGGCAATGGAAGTTAAAAGGGGGGGGAATTGTCAAGTGCTGAAAGGGGTAAGGAGGTTGGCTTTAAGCTCTCTACAGATGGCAGCTTGCATGATTTCAGCACAAAACCAGAAATGGAGGAGGAAGCATCACAGAGAAACAGGGAAATGGCAGCCCCTTAACTGAGCTACGCCACCCTGCTGAACTTACTAAGCCTGTTTCTGCCGTTTAGACTGGTGAGGATCAGCACAATCCCCATAAAGTTTGTGTGTGTCATTTGCACTGGATCTGAGCATGGGAAATCACCCCTCTGGATAAGTCTTTGCTTCCTTATTCTTAAACGGAAAACAAAAGCTTCCTACCTCATTAGAACGATGCAACTTTAATCCGCCACTCAATGTAACCCTTACTTGCCAAGATTGGGACTGTATACGTCACCAAAGGGGAAGTAACGGCGTGTATATATACAATTTGTAGGTCACTGCAAGCTTGGCACATGTGTGGGAGAGAGTGCCACAGCCAAGCAGAGCAAGGAACAGTGGGCTGTAGGGACCAATAGTTTGACTCTGCATAAAACAGCTTAATATGCATCCATCCACACTTGGCGACTCCAAACACTTCAAGAGGTGGAAGAGAGAGCATGAGTGAAGCAAATTCTGAAAGCAACGTACATACATAAGCTTTTGAAACACATAACTGTGGACCTTGGACTCTGTATCAAGACTGGCTGGGTTGCCCCATCATCGCACACCCAATCTCTTTAAGTAAAGTATTGTTTTGGATAGCTGGATTAAAAGCTGGGGGTGGGGGGAGAGGGGGGGGAGAGAGAGAGAGCAAGCCTGTTTTGTTCTACTAGCACAACTCAAAGCTTAAATGTGTGGCACAGACTTAAAATTCTTACAGTTTCACAACACAGAGATTACAAAGAACAGTGGCTGCAGGGGCGAAGGTCAACCGTTGTAACTATAGGTACTCATTTTATCCCAGCGTGCTTCAGATTGGCAATGCCGGTTTTGCAATTAAAAGGCAGGCAAACAGTTTTGTAAGTCATGGAACCCACTCACCCCCCAGATATCAAACTAACTAAAAATAGCGTCACAAAGCGAGGAACGAGAGGGGCTGTGAAAACAAGGGTGACTTGAAACTGTATTGCTGGACTTTACCTCTGCTTTGTAAAAGGACGGCACTGTATCCAGAGGTGAAAGCCCATTACTTTAGCAAATCACATTACATTAACCACTAGCAGCATTTGTTGGGTTGGTTTTTGTTTTTATTAGAAAAGCTCCTCTCTCTCTCTCTGAGCCAGTACATCAGCTAAATGGAAGCTGGCCCTGACATTTGTACAACCAGGACATACCAAAGGCAAGCTGTCCTGTGCCGTCAGATGGCAGGACTTAATCCACTAAAACATTCAGAGCGTCAGGCAAATGACCCATCCCCCGCCCCATGCCCCCCCCATATTTAGATATTCCTCATCGCTGATCTTCTGAAGGACTCACCACCCTCTTGCCATTAGCCCTCATGCCCATTCCTAGGAAAATTGCTCCTCTAGAAAAACCGCACACTATAAGCCTCTTTTTGTACAGAGGGCAACCCACAGCATCTTTAAAAGCTTAAAAAGAATTGACAGTAAAACTGCAAATACCCTTATCCTTCCAATTGCTCGGCTGGCTGTCCATCTCTCTTCACAATGGATCTGCCCCTCCAGCTGGGATTATCAATTATGCATACCAATGGAAAGGCTGCAGTTGGAGAAATAAAGCACCCGAGAGATGACACATCAGGGTTCCTCCAGCAGAGGTCTGCAGTCTCTTGCCTGCTGCACGGCTGCTGCAGGACTTAAGTCACCTGACTGTCTTCTGGGTGTGGAGCAGACTGACGCAGTGCAATCTGTAACTAGGCTACTGATACTCCCCGCGCTAATTCCTCGGTTCAATCTGCTTACCGTGGCAACCGTTTGCTTGCTGCCGGTACCAAAAACAGATGGGGAGGGCAGGGGGGAAGAGACTGATGCTGCAATACAGAACGAACGAACACACACACACCACAGAGCTTTTTAATACTGTGTATATCCAAATAACTCGTGGGTTGCTAGATCGTTAGGGAGCATCGTGGGGTTAAAAAAATCGCACCAGGGCAAAGAGGTCTTACAGGCAGCAAGGAAGGACCCAAGGTGAAAATAATACATGGTCTAAATGAAAATTTAAGCCCGGTAAATGCATGCGGGCAAATAATGCATTCATGTACCGCATTTCAAGTATTCAAAACCATAGTTACCACCTCCCTGTAAGGTAGGCCCCGCAGCGATTAGCCTAAGCCAAGCGTGGTGAGCCTCTGACCCTGCAGATGTTGCTGAACTACAGCTTCCCCTCAGCCTCAGCAAGCATGGTTGAAGGCTAGAGATGATGGGAGTTGCAATTCAGACACATCTGGAGGGACAAGGGTTCCCTACACCTGGTTGAAGCCCATCAAGTGAGTTCTGGACAGAGGTGAAATATGCACTGGGGCTTTCAGCCTTTGCAGGTATTTTACAAGTGCTTGATTGCTGATTGGCGTATGGCAGGGATCAATTTCCAGGTTCTATTGTTTTTTAGTACTTTAGACTATGTCGATGCTAAAATTGCAGGGAGCCGAATTTTTGGCTGCTGTGTACCTAAGCCAGCCACCTTAAAATGGTTTTGTTTTTTGTTTTTTTAAGGTAGAACTTGCATTTGGTCAGCAGGCTTGTGTGTGCTGCTGCTCCTTCTTAAAGAACAGACCACGATTTGGCTTGCCACCACTTCACGCAGTTTGGAAGGATTTGCAAAGCACGCCAGCCAATCCTCAATCTGCCTTTGCGACAAGTATTTCCGATGACAATACACAGGGCTTTTTGTTTGCTTTGTTTTAAAACCCAGCCCCCCCCAGCATGGGCGTACCCAGCGCGGGGCATGAGGGGGCAGCTGCCCTCCCCTAGAAGCAGAGCCGGCGCACGAGAGCGGCGCTGCTGGCAGGGCTGGTGGGCAGAGGCGGAGCACAGGATCCTCTGAATGCAGGATCCCACTACCGCCGATCCTGCTGCTGAACTGCATTCAGAGGAGGGGAAAAGAAAAAAAGGAGAGTGCTTCTGGGCATGCGGGGCACCTTAAAAGACCACCACATTAGTGCCACTTGGCGGAGCGGGTGCTAAGAAGCTTGCCCTCTTGTGCACTGTTCCCTGGGAGCAAGTCCCATTGAACTCAGCAGCTCCTGCTGCTGCCGCCGGCGGCCCCCTCGCCCGGCAGCCATCGCGCTCTGGCTCCTCCCCCGCCCCACCGTGCGCGCTTCCTCCCTTCCCTCCTGTGCCTTGGCCCCGCCCCTTGCCCCTGCCCCTTGCCCCCCCTAGTTTTGATCCTGGGTACACCCCTGCCCACCAGCATTTATCTGAACTGACACCATGAATTTCCTGGTTCAACATCTAGAGTTGGGGTAGGTACACCGAAAGCTATGACAGCAAAGCCACGCTGGCGCTGGCAGCAGTGCATGGCACTGCAGCAGCAGTGTGGGCAGGTTCCCAAGTGCAGTGCAGCGATTTAGAACTGGGGGGCAAGCGTCTAGTGCTCGTGGCTGCTGCAGAGAAAAGCCTGGAAGGTGTGACTAATGGCAAGGCTCAGCACTTACTTGTGGCCAAGAAAAAGCAGAGGTTTTGTACAGGTTACAGAACTGGGCAGATTCACATTTTATTCAGCTAGAGAAAAGGGAAAGAGCTAACCAGAATATTGAAGCTGCATGCCATAACTAGTGAGGTCCAGCACCCACCACCATATATCAGGGATTGACTACTGTACATTTTCAACCCTATCCTCAAACTAGAATTTACAAGGGTTGTAGATGCCACACGCAGCACAAAAATAGAAATGTGCATAACACTTATGCAGAACCATGCAATGTTCAGCAGTAATTTCTGTTACGCTGCCTCAATTTGGTTGGGGGTGGGTTTGGTCCCCCCCCCATTTTTTGCAATATTCGTGGCTTACCAAGTTTCCAGAATTCTTCATAGAATCATAGAACTGCAGAGTTGGAAGGGCCACAAGAGTCATCTAGCCCAACCCTTTGGAAGGCAGTATAATCTTTCACCCAAGGGTGGGGGGCTTGAGCAAGGAAGAGGAGAAGACAAGCAATGAACCAAGGCAGCAGTAAGGAGAGGTTGAACTATATGGCCCTCTGGGTCCCGTCCAACTCTATGATTCTATGAATGCAGAGGTGAAAAAGCATGTGCATACAAACGATCCCTACACTGGTGTAAAAGCCTTGTCCCCAGAGGCATCTTTGGTGGGTTCTACTTGCCAACACGTGAAAGCCTAGGGTCCAGGTTAACTGCAGAACTCAACAAAGTTTGAAAAACTCTACCTTTATGTTACAGGTAGGTAGGCAGGCAGTCAAAACTAAATAAAAAAAATTCCTTCCAGTAGCACCTTAGAGACCAACTAAGTTTGTCATTGGTATGAGCTTTCATGTGCATGCACACTTCTTCAGAACCTTTATGATTACCTTTATGATTAATTTTCTAACCATCCACTCAGTTCTTTGGACGCTTGTGAAATTAAGAATGGAAAGGATAGAACCTATGGTTCTTTGGGATGTGGCTCTTCCCGGATGTGGCTCTACTACCATGTACTTATACTACAGCCTATTGGGGGATTGGGTAATTAAAAGCAGCTGCTAAACGTCTTTGTGGGTTATTCTTTCCCTGATGGGGTTTCTTAGCTGTTAAAAATTGCCTCTGGACCAGGGCCAGCCCAAGACATTTTGGCACCTGAGGCGAACCACAAAATGGCATCCCCCAAAGGAAGAAGAAGGGAGCGAAGATCTACATCAGCAACAGGAGCTGTTGATCCTGCTGCCTGGGGCAGTCATCTCACCCTGCCTCATGGGTGGGTCGGCGCTGGTCAGGACCAAGTGGTTGTAGAGCTATCCAAGACAGAATGAACACCGCTTATCTAAGATACAGCTGCCACCATCGAATGACATGTGCAAAAGTGTCAAAGATGTCTTAAAATGGGGATAGCCAATGTGGTGCACTCCTGATGTTGCTGGACAACAACTTCCATCATGCTTGACCATTAGCCATCTGGAAGGCATCACACTGGCTTCCCCTGCCTTAAAATATATCATGTTATTTGCTAATTGTCCAAATACCACCATGGGAATTTACTAAGATTCTTAACTCTAGTATTTAAAATAAAATTTAAAAATGCTCCAGAAGAGGACTTGGGAGCCAACAAACCGCATATAAATTCTGTGATAAATGAGTAAAATAAAAAGCCATTAGGGAAAGACTACAGAAGTAACAGCACTTCATAACTGTCAAACTTTTGCAAGTGAAAAATACAATTGCGGAGGCTACTTTTTCACTTTGCAAACACTAGGTGGCTGCAGTGCTCTGCTTTCGGCCTTGGCAATATTCTCAAGATACAAAGCTGCATTAAGACAGGTCTTGTGGATAACATTTGTCTTTTCAAATAAATCCAAGCTCTTGGCAGGAGCAAACCATTAACAGTGCAGAATCAGCAAAGCCACTTTTTTATGAACGACATTACAAAAGCGAGGCAGGCTTGTAAATCGGTACTTTTTTGGGGTGATTAAGAATTACCTATTGCCTACCAAGCAGAGAAGCTCCACCAAAGTTGATGCATTTTTTAAATCTTAGGCGAGAAGACCAGCCACGACCATGAGTACTGTATTTCAGATTTCCGGAGAAAGGTATCAAAAAGCAGTAGCCCTCTTTTACACACAAGCTTCAATTAGGGTGCAGCATAATAAAAAGTATTTCCAAATCAAGCAGACAAAACTCATAATCGGGCAGTGTAACTCAGGAGTAAGCAACCTAAGGCCCGGGGCCCGGATCTGGCCCTATCGCCTTCTCAATCCGGCCCGCGGATGGTCCGGGAATCAGCATGTTTTTACATGAGTAGAATGTGTCCTTTTATTTAAAATGTATCTATGGGTTATTTGTGGGGCATAAGAATTTGTGTGTGTCCCCCCCCCCCAATATAGTCTGGCCCACCACATGGTCTGAGGGAAGGTGGACTGGCCCACAGCTGAAAAGGGTTGCTGACCCCTACAGGAGATGCTTGTACATTAACCCTTGTAGTAGAAATGCCTGTTAAAAAAATACAGCCTCAGTACATGGAAAATCCATAATTCAGCTCCCTTGCTAAAGATGAGCTGCTAGATGGGAACTTGGAAATCTATGTGGGATACTTTTTAGTTCCATGGGTGAAAGGCAGGGTATAAAAATCCAAACAAATAAAATAGCAAAGTGCTTTCACTGGCCTTTAAAAAAGGAACAAGGAAGGTCAACATGCAGATTTCTGATGCAAGAAAACTGTACAATTTGGGGACCACCAACAATAAGTCCCTACTTGCCACACTCGCTAAGCAATTGCTTAGTTACAGGAAAAGCTAGACAAGACAGAAACTCAATATATTGAACTCCAAGCTCCACCAGATGAAAATGCAATGAACGAGCAACGTTTATTGCAGCAAATTGTTACAGAAGTAGGACAGAGATCCCTCTTCCTTGTTGAGAAGTCCAGGATCATTAGGGAAGGGAGCAAAAGAACAGCAGCAGTGACCAGCAGAAGATGATGTGGGCAGAATATCCTCCTGCAGAGTATGCATTTGAGGAAGCATGGACATTCGACAGATGAATTGCAGTGGAAGAATGATTACAAGTTGACTCAGACATCACCAGCATTTCAGTAGGGCTGGGAAGGGAGTTGGAGAGAACAATGTCATGCTCCTTCAAATCCTCCTATGCCTATTTCAGAATCTCAAAGCTGGAGAACGGAGTTTTCTCGTTTCCAAACCCTCCCCAGACACTCTAGGTAAAAGGTAAAGTGACCCCTGACCATTAGGTCCAGTCGTGACCGACTCTGGGGTTGTGGCGATCATCTCACATTATTGGCCGAGGGAACTGGCGTACAGCTTCCAGTTCATGTGGCCAGCATGACAAAGCCACTTCTGGAGAACCAGAGCAGTGCACGGAAACGCCGTTACCTATTTATCTACTTACACTTTGACGTGCTTTCGAACTGCTAGGTTGGCAGGAGCTGGGACCGGGCAACAGGAGCTCACCCCGTCATGGGGATTCGAACCGCTGACCTGATCGGCAAGCCCTAGGCTCAGTGGTTTAACCCAGGATCACTCTAGGACAGGCTTCCCCAAACTAAGGCCCGGGGGCCAGATGCGGCCCACGATGCTCTTTTATGCAGCCCCCAGCACCCCCCGCTGTTAACGGGGTGGCGCGGCGCGGCTACCCACTTCTGTGTCGCTGGAGCGTCAGAAATAGCTTGTGTGCATGCGCAAGCATCATTTCCAGAGCACTTCCGGGCTGGAGGAGGCCCATGCGCATGCGCACAAGCTATTTCCAGTGTTCTGGCGACCCGGAAGTGCGCCGGAAATCACGTGTGTGCATGCGTATGGGCCGCACTCCGGCCCGCAGCACAATCGGCACTGGTGTCACTGGCCCTCGGTGACGTACGTTTGGGGACCCCTGCTCTAGGATCACCCTACAATTACTAAGTCTTCTGGACTGAGGCTAAAGCTCAACACAAGAAATGAAATTTGGGGCTCTTAAGACTTGAAACTAGGTTCCCTAAAATGTATCACACCTTCTATCTACCTGAACCTGAAGATCCTCTTTTGAGGCCCCTTGCCATCATGTGAAGCGATGCTGGTGATTACAATAGAGAAGGCCTTTTTGGTTGTGGCACCTCAGTTCCCAGAGAACCATGCCTGGCACTTCCTTTATGGTCTTTCCCCCCATCAAGTCAAGACTTTTTTTTATCCAACCAGGGTCTTTTAAATCCTAGAAAAGGGGTTGGCTAATCAGAGTCCCTGCAGATATTGCTGTGCTCCAGCACCCATCGCATTGGCAAGGTGGGTTTGCAATTCAGAGTTTACGGCTGTTGCAGCCCAGTTTGCAAAGTAATGCATTGGTTTGGAGAAAAAAGTTTTTTTAATGGTTGCATGTTTTCTGTAGTTCCACATTCTGTAGAATTCCATTTAGTAATTAATAATAATAATAATAATAATAATAATAATAATAATAATAATAATTTATTTATACCCCGCCCATCTGGCTGCGTTTCCCCAGCCACTCTGGGCAGCTTCCAACTGAATATTAAAAACAATACAGGATCAAACATTAAAAACTTCCAGGTATATAGAATATACCTGTCACAGAAACACGCACTATTACAGATTTTTCAAGTTCTTGCTGTCTCTGTAGTTGTGGATATAATTGAAAATAAGCAAACAGCATCTACAAAATCCTCCATTGTTTTAGAGACAGAATATTTATATCCAGTATAGTTTGCTGCCTTTCTCCTTGCATTCTCCAGCCATGTTCCCTATTCATCATTTACCTATAACTGTTCTCTAGCTCCGAGTGCAATCCTCTCCAGCTAGCTTCATACCTCAATACCTTCAAAAACACAGTTTTATAAAATTCACATGTCCATATCCACTTAAAAATAAGACAAATTGATGAAGTTCCAGCAACGTAAATTTGGGTTGTATTCAAAGAAGTCAAACTCACGAGTAAACCCACTGAAATCAACTGGGGTTATTAACTCACATCCATTGGTGTCAATGGGTCTGAGTATGACATTGTGTTGGATGCAGCCCATAATTCACGGCTGGGGGTTTCATGGGGCAAACACATGAGCCTCCTTTAGAACAGCAGCCTTCCTAATGCATATATTAATGCTTTTCTTCCTGGAACCTACTTGAGACACTCCTTCAAATATTAATTAAGTAGGGCCTAAATTATACATTGGGACTGAAAGGGAATGTGCTTGGCTAACATTTTTGGTGTGAGGATGAAAAACACAGCTGACTGCTGTTTTCAACCAGAAATCGTTCTGAAGACAAGCACCCTCCCTTTCCCCCCCAAAAAAAAGGTCAGAAAGCCACTTATGCACTGTGGAAAGCATAAATACTACAGCTGGATAATCAGTCGGATTATTAATTAACCTAGATATTCAGTACCACAAGACAGACTGATGGCCCACAAATGTAGTCAAGCTCTGGGGGGAAGAGCAAAGATTAGATAAACATTGTTTTTTTTACTTCAAAAGACAAAGCAATCACTAAATATCAGCTCCGATAAATGAAACATCTCAGTTCACATCAGCTGTGCTTCTGAATGCTGATTGCTGGCTGATAAAAGAGGGGTCATCACTATATTTGTGGAGTTAGTGCAGGGTCCCCAAACTAAGGCCTGGGGGCCGGATGCGGCCCAATCACCTTCTAAATCCGGCCCGCGGATGTTTCGGGAATCAGCATGTTTTTACATGAGTAGAATGTGTTCTTTATTTAAAATGCATCTCTTGTTATTTGTGGGACCTGCCTGGTGTTTTTACATGAGTAGAATGTGTCCTTTCATTTAAAATGCATCTCTGGGTTATTTGTGGGGCATAGGAATTCATTCATATATATTTTTCAAAATATAGTCCGGCCCCCCACAAGGTCTGAGGGACAGTGGACTGCTGAAAAAGTCTGCTGACCCCTGAGTTAGTGCAACCTTAGGTCAAGATTTTTTTATCCCAAAGGACTTGAGGTGGTACATATGCAGTATTATTATATTGTTTATTAGATTTTTATACCGCCCTTCAGCTGAAGATTCCAGGGCTGTTCACAACAGAAAAATTCAATTCACATAACAGAACAAAAAGAAACCAATAACCCATTTCCACAAACACATTTTAAAAGCTGTAGAATGTATTACAGGAATACCTCTGGTTGTGAACTTAATTCGTTCCGGAGGTCCGTTTATAACCTGAAACCGTTCTTAACCAGAGATACCACTTTAGCTAATGGGGCCTGCCGTGGACGCCACCACGCGATTCCTGTTCTCATCCTGAGGTAAAAGTTCTTAACCCGAGGTACTACTTCTGCGTTAGCGGAGTCTGTAACCCGAAGTGTTAGTAACCCGAGGTGTTTGTAACCCGAGGTACCACTGTGTTCTTTATTAAATTTGTGTATTATCATTTATTAAATTTGATACTAAATATGGTACTCTTTCATCCTCAACAGTCACCCTTGTTAGGCAGGCAGGCCGTTTGTAAAATGGACCCCTCCCCATAATTCACCTGATGGGTTTCACAGCTGAATGGGCGATTTGAACCCAGGTCTCTTATGGCCTTACTGCTTTGAACCCCAACCATTCGTTGGTAGCCTCAGTGAAGAGGGTTGCTGTACTTCTAACCTTGAGTGAGTGACAGGTGCCTATTGAGAGACTTAATACACTGGAATGTTTAAGGAACACTGATGAGCTGTGGGGAGAGTGCTATAGTGCTGTTCTCTGAACCTCTGGTTAGTTTTAACTGTGTGTTGTTGTTGTTTTAATGTGTTGACTAGTGCATGACATGTTGTTGGCTTAGCAATCATGATTTGTTTAGGCGAAACAAAACCACAATCCTGGGCTTGGACATCACACTTAAGCTAGCAGTCTGCTTTGTTTAGCTGCTGATGGAAGGAAGAAGCAAATGAGGAACGCTCAAGCCATGCGCACATTATGGCTTAATAAACTATACTTTATGGCTAAGCATTATTTATCAACTGAGAAACATTTAGAAATCAACAATGGGAAAATATCCGAAGTGTATGTAAAATATAAAACTGTCGTCAAAGATGCACAGATAAAACCATACTGTGCTAGAGATAAGTATACCTAACTAAATCATGCGTCTGAGCATGTTTGCTGAAATAAAAACGGTTTCAGCTTGCATCTAAGACAGTAGAGCAAAAGCTGCCTGTCCAATGTTAATAAGGCAGGGAGATTCAATCTCTGGTTAAGGGTTCTCCCATGGAAGGGCTGGTAAACACCTCGTGTCTGAGAGTCCCTGGGAAGTGACAATGCCTAGTCATGACTAATAAGCAACTACGCTAGATGAATAACCTCATACCTATGGGACCCTCATACCTATGGGACCGCCTCTCCTGGTATGCCCCGCGGAGGACCTTAAGGTCCATAAATAACAACACTTTGGAAGTCCCAAGCCCCAAGGTGGTTAGACTGGCCTCAACCAGGGCCAGGGCCTTTTCAGCTCTGGCCCCGGCCTGGTGGAACGCCCTACCACAGAAGATCAGGGCCCTGCTGGATTTGACATCTTTCCGCAGGGCTTGCAAGACGGAGCTGTTCCGTCTGGCCTTTGGGCTGGACTCAGTCTAACCCCCCTCTCATTTTTTTTTAATGGAACCCCCTTATATGGAATTTGTATATAAATTTTCCCTCGGCTATTTTTGCTGGCCCATGTAGGACCAGCATGGATAGTTGGCCCCAGTGAATATTTGACGTTTTCTCCCTTATGGCTTTGACCTATAGGCTACCACTAAAACGAAGCTGCATTTTAAACTGCATTTTAAACTGTATCCTAACTTATATTTTAATCAACTGTGGGGTTTATTTGTTTATATTCAGTGTTAGCTGCCCTGAGCCCGGTCTTGGCCAGGGAGGGCGGGGTATAAATAAAAATTATTATTATTATTATTATTATTATTATTATTATTATTATTATTTATCATTATTATTAACTGAGCTAACACTAAAGGGCTGGTTTGGATGCAACCCTAAACTACAATTTAACATTATAAATTCACAAGGCAGTAATTAACAACAGCTTGCTGTTCTGTGTGAACCTGGATAAACTCTGCCTTATTTTAACCATAGTTAGTGGAAACAAGCCGACTTCGATCCATATGTTGGGAAGAAGCAGGGTTGCTTTCATTAACTGTAGCAGAGTTTACATTACAATAATCTTTCAGCACAGTTTATAATAAACTGCAGTTATTACAAAAGGAGATGGAAGTGTCTATTTTTTCTTGCAGCCATAACAGAAAGCGGTGTAGGAGGTTGTTAATTCTCTGAACACTGTGAATTTTGCAAAGCAATTACAGACCGTACAGTACACATTATTACTTTTGTAACTAGTTTATTAAACTGTAGCCTGTCTTATTCAACAGAGCAGCATTCTTCAGGGCAATAGGGAAAATGCTCCTGTATGTTTTGTGTTTCCAGAGCCCAGTTCACTGCAAGTGGATTGGGCCTTCTGCCCTCTTGCAAAAGAGGACACAGAAGTGTATAAAATATGCATATAGTACTTTGTATGATTGGGTTTGGGTTTTTTTTGGAAGGTTCCCAAAATAAAACAGTGCAAGAAATAAAATGTCTCACAGGGATAATGGCAGCAGGAGCTTTTCCCATAATTATATTGCCATACAAGAAAAGGCTTAACCTGTGGAATTTCTGCCGGCATAACAGTTGTTAAACACAAGGGCTCTGCTGCTCTCCACTGCTACTCCTAAACCATGCGAAGAACTCAAAACATTTCATGAGTTGTAAACTAGTTATGCTACTGTAGCTCTTTGATCAACCCACCACAGGCTGGCGATACTGCATTCATAGAATCATGGAGTTGGAAGAGACTACAAGGGCCATCCAGTCCAACCCCCTGCCAAGCAGGAAACACCATCAAAGCATTCTTGAAATATGCCTGTCAAGCCTCTGCTTAAAGACCTCCAAAGAAGGAGACTCCACCACACTCCTTGGTAGCAAATTCCACTGCAGAACAGCTCTTACTGTCAGGAAGTTCTTCCTAATGTTTAGGTGGAATCTTCTTTCTTGAAGTTTGAATCCATTGTTCCGTGTCCGCTTCTCTGGAGCAGCAGAAAACAATCTTTCTCCCTCCTCCATATGACATCCTTTCATATATTTGAACATGGCTATCATATCACCCCTTAACCTTCTCTTCTCCAGGCTAAACATACCCAGCTCCCTAAGCCGTTCCTCATAAGGCATAGTTTCCAGGCCTTTGACCATTTTGGTTGCCCTCTTCTGGACACGTTCCAGCTTGTCAGTATCCTTCTTGAACTGTGGTGCCCAGAACTGGACACAGTACTCCAGGTGAGGGCTGACCAGAGCAGAATACAGTGGTACCTATTACTTCCCTAGATCTAGATGCTATACTCCTATTGATGCAGCCCAGAATTGCATTGGCTTTTTTAGCTGCTGCATCACACTGCTGACTCATGTCAAGTCAGCATTCAGGTGTGGCATTTCAAATGCAGTGGAGGAGGGGCCAAAAAAGATTTAAGATTTACTATCTATACCTGGCAGTAAGGACAACAATGTTATCAGCTGAAGCCAACAGTCACCCTTTCCCCCCAGCAAAAAAAGGGTTGTCTTTGATATATTTCCTTTCTAGCGTTTATATCAGCAGCAGCAACCCACCCACTGGAATCCCCTTATTTCCCACCCCCTCAGGCAGGAAATCAATCCCCCTCACATTGCTGTTAGAATAATCCTAGAACCCGCCACCAAATTTCACTTTAAAAAATCCCAACACCTCCAAGAACCTGGAGAGCAATATAATATTGCACTATGGGGTTAATATTTCCCAGTGCCTCAGCAGCAATAGTCCAGGAACGCTGGCCTACTTTGCAGCACTGATGGAACCTGTGTTTTCTCAATCAGAATACCCACCCACCCCCTCCAGTTATGCATTTACATCAGTGGTTCCCAATCAGGAGTCTGGGGACTCCTGGGGGTCTGCTTGCCCCCCCAAAAAAAACAACAACAACTTTTTGCCATTTTTACATGGTATTATCACAGAAAGACATGCCTCGCATCGCCTGAAACTGCTTTTGCTGTAAACACGAGTATTTTACCTGCATTTAGTTTAATGCTGTTGCAGCTAAGGATGAATGCTTGCCTGTGAGTAAAATGGGGTAACAAAGGAGGAGATTGGCCTAATAGCTAATATTTTTTGCTTTCAATTGAACTGCATAAGATGGGATTTGAACTTTGTTCAGACCCATGCTTTTAAAACACAAGCGGTAAGCCGAACTTTTTGTCTGCTACTTCACAAATGTGGTTCTATAGGTGGATAAAATATAGTTAATTATTTTCCATCACCTATCTAATAAAACCCTTCACATATGCTATAGTACAGTCATAGGTACACTAAAATATTGGGTTTCTCAACATTTTCTCTGGGTGACTATCACTTCTTTCCCAGGAAAGGGGCGAAAAACAGATTCAAAACGAACCAAACTGTACCTTCTCCATTGTCATAGAAAAACTAAAGCGAAACATGCACCAAAGAATACTCAAATAGCTTCCAAATAAACCTGGAAGCCCCTTTTCAGTTGTCTGAAGATGATACTTCCTGGCTCATTTTGAGGGTCTTCTATTGAAGTTGTATGCCTCTAAAGTTCTCTGTAGCCATTGTCAATCACACCTCTGACTTCATGCATTGGTTAGAAGCAATGAAAGGTGGTAGCAGGTTCATGTTTCACAAAGCAATTATTAAACAGTACCTGCACATTTTGCTTTGTAACTTTAATTCTACAGCAACTAGAGACATTTAAAAAAGGAAAAGGAAGAAAACTCAGCATCTGACCTCTGCTGGTTTGTAGTTCAGTACAGATGTACTGTATTCCATGTCTACATTTGAGGGCAATGTCTGATAAAAGAGAGCTTACGAAATGTACATCCAATACCTGGTATGGCAGGGATGGTTTTAAATTCACCTCTTCTCATCAGAATTGCTTGGCCAGTATGACAGTCAGATAAGAACAGAGGAAACTGCATTATATCATGTCAGCCTGTTTGTCCATCTGGCTCAGTACTCTGACAGCAGCTCTGCAAGATTTCAGGCAGAGAAGTCTCTCCCACCATCTGCTACCAAATCCATTTTTGAACTGTAGATGCCAGGAGTGGAACCTGCGTCTTCCCACCTGCAAACCATGTGTTCCACCACTGACTTTTGACCCCACACTCCATTATTTATTCCCACCCTACATTTCCTTAAAACTTAATTAGGGGGTCTCTTAACTGCTAGCGCAGCCTTCACCAACCTGGGGGTCTTCCAGATGTTTTGAACTACAAGGCCATGTGAGTGGATGGCAAAGGTAGTGGAAGGTCATGTTAGCAGATGCAATCCAGAAGAACCTTCACTTACAACTCCACTGAAGTTTCAATTTACTCAGCTCTTGAGTTTCAATTTACTTCTTCATTGTTACTTTAGCTTACCTATCTTCCGCTGGGACCATGCGCATTGATTACAAAGTCGTTTCTGGGTCAGATTTTCCATGCCTTTTATAACAACAGGCAGTTCTTTTCCATGCCTATACCACCATTTCAAAGCGAAAAGTGGGTTGTTGTTTTCCATACATTTTCAGCAGCAACGTAACTGCTGTTAAATGCTTGCCACAACCTTCAACTTCAGTCAAAAAGAGCTAAGGAAAACAAAGCCTTCCTTTTCAACTGCACTTTAACTGCCTTCTGTTGTGTTTGTTGTTGGCAGCATCCGCACAATACCTGTCTGTTTTTAAAACACGTTATACATAATAAACAACTGACAGAGTTCAAGTGGAGAGCAAGAGAAGTGTTTTCTATTTTTAAAAGCTAGTTGCGCAGCAGGCAGATTAAGGAGCAGAAACCATAGCTGTGGAACACACTTTTAAAACCAGTTTAGAAGTGGCTAGATAAATGTATATTAAAACTAAAAATGTCAGAGCAGTGGGGTCTCTTTGTATTATTAATATTTCAAGCTTTTTGATGATTCACTTCTCCATCAGCATCAGCAAAATGGAGAGTTATCGCCTTCCAAATACAACTGTTTATAATTTCTGTAACTTACTGCAGTCTGACTGATCGGATTAGTTAATTTTAAGGTATCATTCAATTCATTTACTATGCATAACACATTCATATTATTCTATGCTTGCCTTTGGCTGATGCTATTAAATACAAAAATTGTGCCCTAGTTAAAATATTTATGGGATATCGAATGTTAGGTAAAGGTAAAGTTCCTCTGGACGGTTAAGTCTAGTCAAAGGTGACTGTGGGATGCAGTGCTCATCTCGCTTCAGGCTGAGGGAGCCAGTGTTTGTCCACAGACAGCTTTCCGGGTCATGTGGCCAGCATGACTAAACAGCTTCTGGCGCAACAGGACACCGTGACAGAAGCCAGAGCACACGGAAACGCCATTTACCTTCCCGCCGGAGCGGTACCTATTTATCTACTTGCACTGGTGTGCTTTCGAACTGCTAGGTTGGCAGAAGCTGGGACAGAGCAACGGGAGCTCACTCCGTAGCAGGGATTCGAACCACCAACCAAGAGGCTCAGTGGTTTAGACCACAGCGCCACTCGCAACCCTATGTCAAATGTTACACTTACTTGAAGTAGGTTTATTGCTTTCAATAGCTCTACTTAAGGCATTATTAACATTTTATATCAACCAATATCTATAAAATCAGAACTGCTGTACTGGGAAGGACTGCTGCAAATTTCAGATTTCTAACACAGCAGGTGTTTCCTAAGCGATGCAAAAACCTTCAGAAAGGAAATTCTGAAAAGGTATGTCTAATTCAGGACCCAGCTCTTCAAGTGTAGCACAAGAAAGGCATAAAACAGTGGTATGAGGCAGACACCTTTGCACAGAATTAAGCCTTTGCTTTTAAACCATAAGCACAGAAATGAAACATTGAAGGGACATCACAATAGGCGACTCAGAGGTATCCCACATCAAGGCGAAAGAATGGCTCTGTTCTGTGCCAGAAGCAGTTTTTCTGCTGAGTCAGAGGCTTATGCATAATTCACAGGAATCTTTCAACAAGGGGCACAGTGTCCTGAAGTGGAAAGTCACACACAACTGGAATGTGGCAAACAATTCTGTGCAACAACAATAAGAGGTAGGAGACCCAACAGGACTGGCAGGGGGAAAGATTCTGCCCAGACACGGTTCCATGACTGCCCCCGCAAAGCAACAATTTCTGTTGTTAAGCAGGTCCTGCTGAACAACAACACCTGAAAGTTTCCTTATCACCTCAACACAGATTCTTGAGATTTTCTGGTGGCTGTTCTTTTTGTCCCCAAGTTTCCTTAGCATAACTCCTGATGCTTCCTGAACTCAGAATCAAAAAGGGGGATACGGGTATGCTGTAGAATAAGTGGACACTGGAGTATGAGAAGCACCAAGAATAAGCTCTCCCCCCTCTTCCTCTTAGTTCAGCAGAGCTTCATCAAGAGATGTTCTGGGTGGACTGTGAACTTCCTTCCCTAAGACTCAGCCATACCTGTTTCACTCTGACCGTGGCAGGAAAGATTGTTACTAACTTACATGGTACCGTCAATTTATTTGGTACTTACAAAGCTAAAAACAGAAGGCAGATTTCTTCTCCAAAGGGCCTGCGAAAGCTGCGTCGAAGGCAGCAAGATTCTAAAAAGGAGGGATGGATGAGCAAGAGTAACAGGGAAGTCTAGTGCTTTGTGCAAAAGCTGTTTCAGTTGGGTAATGACCCAGGAAAAGGCATCATAGAAAAGGTGGTTTAAGGAAAGGTTTAAAGCCATCCAGATGTTGGAACCTGTGGCCTTCACTACGCAATTGGGCTCCAGTGCCCATTAACCCCAGCCAACAATGGCCTGAGACTATGGGACTTGGAGTGCAACACCTGGAAGGCCACATGCTCTCTATCCCTGGTTTAAAGCAGGGGTGGAAAACCTCAGGCCTGGGGGTCAAATGCAGCCCTCCAGGCCTCTCTACGTGGCCCTCAGAAACCTCCAAACTTCTATATTCGGGCCCTGGCCCTAAGTCCTACCCCAAGTGTTTCTGCCTGGCTGGAATATGCCCTTGAACTCTAACAATACTTCTTGCTTGTCTGGATGGAGACCAGAGGAAAGGGGAGTGTAGAAACCATTATCCTGTACAAAGATGGCATTTGAATTTGCTTCTCTCCACCCACCCCCTTCCCCGCTTTTGCCTCTGGTGCTGCCCACCAGTGGCCCATGTCCCTCAAAAGTTTCCCCCAGAGAAGAGATTGAGCTCCCTCTATGTGAAAGAGATTCTCCACCCCCTGGGTTTGAAGGAAGGGAGAGAGCCATACAGAGGATAGACGAGGGAGCTCTGGGCCTAATAGGTAGCAATAAGAAGGGTGTTTTTAGAGAGCAGGAGATCTTCAGGCTGTTCCAAGGGGTAAAATTGAAGGAGGGTGTGTGCTGTTGCCGAAGCAGGAGAAGCAACTGAGGAAGGGCGCTTCATACGGTGTGGGCAACAAGAGAGGTGAATGATTCTGGTGGCAGCGTTCTGGATGAGGTGCAGACAATAGTCAGATCAAAGTTCCACACACTTTCATCTGACTACTGTACATCCAAGGAACCCCAATTGGGATTGCTTCTATTTCCCCCTTTTTGTGATGGCTCTGTACTCAAACCTGTTGTTGGTATTGTTGATACTATTATTTCTTCGAATTAGTTCATTTGTAATTGGAAATCAATAAAACACAATTTTTTATTTTTTTAAAAAAAAGTCTGCATGTTTATCCGAACCCTGGGTAAACTATGATAATTCTATACAGGTGACTTTTCCCCATGGTACCAAGTAGGTTGTGCTGACTAGCCCAACCTCAGACGCACCGCCATGATCCATCAACCCTTCAGTGTGCAAGTGTCCAAACACTTGGGCAAAGAGCTCAAGCAGCATTGAAGCCAACAGTCCTTTCTCATTGTTTCCCACTCAGCAACTTTTATAGAGAAGGTAGACCAGGAACCACTTCTGGATTCAGATGGTCTCTATGTCTAGCTGTTGCATCCAATAAGTAGAATTCATTGGAGAAGTGTAGCTAACTGGCAAATGAAGACTTATCCTCCAAGAATTTGTCAACCCCACTTTGAAAGCCATCAATCACCACACCTTATGGAAGCAAATTCTTTAAGCTAATTATCTGCATTCTAATAGACAGGGAGAAGAAGAAAAATCTCTGTTCACCCTCAGCACACCTCCATCATACTTTTTCAGTCATCTTTTCTCTAAGCTTAAAAGGAAATTCTTCATACAGTGCTCCAGTTTTGATCGTTTAGGTTGCCTTTTTCTTCTTTTCCAGTTCTGAGATACCCGTTTCGAAACAGGGTAACTGTGCAGAGTATTTCAAATACAGCCACAACATAGGTTTATAATATAAACCTCCACTTCTCCCAAAAAATAAATTACAAAATTGTCCTGTAGCACCTTAGAGACCAACAAAGTTTGTTCTGGGTATAAGCTTTTGTGTGCATACACACTTCTTCAGATACACTGATACACCAGACCCTTATATATAGTGGGAGGGTGGCGTGGGCTTTTTCTCAGAAAGGTAGTAGGAGATGGATGATTGACTCAATGGGTATGGTAAAGCTGTGACTGTTAACGACTGCAATTAGTCAAACAGGAAAAAGCAAGGGATAGTATGCAGGTGACCAAAAATAGCCACTGCACAATTTTTCCATTTTTTAAAAAAATTATTTCGACTGCGTCAGACCAACACAGCTACCTACCTGAATCTTCTCCTAAAAACTTTATATAAAACTTTCCCCTAAAAATTCCTACCTTTTTGTCATCATTGCACACCAATAATCCCAGGAAGTGAATTGGCTAAAGAGGCTCAACTCTCTAGACTGTGTCTAGAGTTGCCCAAACTTGGGTCTTCAGCTGTTTTGGGACTACAATTCCTATCATCCCTAGCTAGCAGGACAAGTTAGAGACCCAAGTTTGGGAATCCCTGGTCTAGAGTATCCAGATTAGAAGTGCCATCAGCAAGCATCACCCAAAGGCATCTTCTGGCTTAAACAAATTCTACACAGAAGACCCAACAGAGGCAACAGTTCTGAAGCAAGCAGCAACACCTCCTTCTATGTGCAGCATAAAATTTCAACCTCAAGCAGTTATGTTGGGAAGAAGGGCTGGGCAGCAGGCAGAGAGGAAGGAAATTTAGACGGCCGCTTTCTGAGCCGACGCCACCACAAAGATGTACAGCCAGATCGTGAGACACACATTTTCAAGAGGGACACAAGCCATGGCATGCTGAAGAAACACATTGATTAGTGAAATGCAAAGGAAGTGAAAGCAGGTTACCTGTAGGCTTACTCAGCTTTGATGAAAACATAGGGGCGGATTTCTCCTTTTCCTTGACAGAAGCAACTCCACTCTCAGCTCCCTTTCCTACACTGTCTAACTTTTTCTCTGCCGGCGAAGAAGTAATATCAGCTGGGGCCAAGATCTCTTTAGTTGTTTCATGCACTTCTCTGTCCAGTTTCACGGAGGGTTTTCCCAAGGCACGACCTCTCTCTTCATTTTTGACTTGCACATTCTTTAAAGAAAGGTCGTGGGCCACCTCTTGGCAAGGAGACTGCCTTGCCTCCGATTCAAATGCATCACGAGGCTCTCTGCGTTCAGTCTCCTTCGACACATCTTTTTCCGTAGCTCCCACCACCGACTTAGCAGCTTGATAAGGAGCTGTGGGGAAATCATCCGTCTCTGGAGAGGATTCTGCGGACAACACAATTTTGCCTCCCACTTTGAGCTCCTTGGGAACAGGAAAATAACCTGCGCCAGAACGTAGGTCTTCCATGTCTAGTTCCTTCCATGTCTTCTCCTCCTTTGCCAGATCTGCAGCCGCTACTTCTGGAGCCCAGACAGTGGGTGCATTTTGGGAGGGTTCAGTCTGAGGCTGGAAGGATTCTAAGTAAGGCTTGCTAAAGGAAGGTGGCAACTCCTTCTGCTTCTCCTCCCAACCTTCCTTGGATACAATCTGAGCAGCAGATGCGGTGGTTTTCTCTTTCTGAGCAAGAACGGGTTCTTGACAACTACCAAATAAGTCACTTTTCCCAGGTGCTTTCTCGTGAAGCTTGGCATATTCAGGTACAGGTTGGGAAACACATTCTGAAATCATCTCCTTGGATTTCTCTGCAACGGCCGGTAAAGCGGATTCATTGGAAACCTTAGTTTCTTTAACTAAGTCACATGCAATGGATATATAAGAATTCTCCAAGTCTTCCGCAGTTGTACCATTCTTATGGTCGGGTTCCTTATCGGCAACATCAACCTTGGTTTCTTGTGCTTGACTTGCGGGTACATTCATTGCCTCCTGATACGAGGGAGGCTCCTCAGACTTCTGCATTACATTATCATAGTCGTTCTCGTAATCACCAGAAAAAGCTTCTGAAGAGGAGGTTTCAGTTTGCACGGCAGGAGCAACTACCCCAACAGCGCTTGCATTCAATGGTGCTTCCATGACAATATCTGGCAAGACAGGGGAAGGAGCTGTTTCAGACCCTCCTTCGAAGGAGGGGCAGAGCTGCACGGCCACATTCAAGGGCTCTTGCGATGACTCGGACACCTGAACCAAATCGATCTTTGTTTCGTAAGCAAGTTTGGGGCTAATTGCATCATGAAGTTCATTCTCATATGCTTCTTGCACTAAATCAGGAGTAAGACCTTCGGGCATATTGGCCAGAGCATCAGTAGACGCCAGCAGATTCTCGGCTTTATCAGATTCAGCATTCTTGCCCTGGCCACTTGCCAACTCAATGTGGGCAACACTTGGTTCCGTGCCAAAATGGGCCTTCATCTCTGCTATCTTTTTCTCATCTGTTTTATTTTCAGAAGCCTGCTCCTCCACCAGAGACTTGGCTGTGCTGCCCTCAACTGTCACAGCTGATTCAAACTTGGCACAAGTAATGTAATCTTCTGAAAATTCTGTTGAGGCTTCTGGAGTGCTGGGGAAAGAAATATCTTCATTGCTGCTTTCATGCTTCTTCTCGCTCTCTTTTTCAAAGTCTTTTTCTACCGGCAGAGTCTGAGCCTCCTCCATGTCATATTTACCTATACCATCCATCTGACTCCTAGCCATTTCTTTTAAACTGCTGCTTTCATTGCTAGCCCATGATGGTTCAAAAGGCTTGAAATCCACATAGTCGTCCCTTACAGAAAGGTCTACGAAAGCCATATTTTCGTCAGGATCATGCTTTCGGTCTTCAAGAAATGCATCGTTATCGTGCTTCACAAACAGCTCAACAGGAGATTCTGGAGAGGAGTCCTGCTGGTGTGCAGATAGTTTTTCTATATTAAACACTTCATTGGTGCCTACTGGTTCCTTCGTCTGAGATGAAAAGAATAGCCCTGTCCCCGTGTCAGAGGGCACTGCTTCTGAAGGTTTCCCTTCTGAACCACCAGCATCGCCACCAACATCTGCAAGGAATGGGTTTCGTGCATTTTGGGTAGCAGCGGTAAATGCCTGGCTTTCAACCTGACCGTAACTGCCCTTTGTAGATAGCCCGCCTGTTACTGTGTCGGGGGCTGTGTAGTCTTTAAAAGGATTGGCTGAGAGAGGAGAGAGAGAGGGAAGAGAAGCGGTAGCGTCAAGCGGGGCTGCAGCGAAATCTTCTCGCCATGCACGACCCAGCTGCTCCTGCAAGTCCATACCTTTGTCTGTGGCCGTGGACAGAAAGGAAAGTTAGCGAAGAGTGCAAGTGGTCTGAAAGTTAAGGCAAGTTTTAATGACAAGATCCCCTCCCCAAAAAAACACAGTAGCTAGCTCTTAACACTTACACCTAGAAAGGTTAGTAGGGAAAGCATGCAATATTAAAGCTAAGAGAGGGTAAATGTAAATGAAGCAGCAAGTATTGTGCAATCCAATACGGTTAGGGAAGAGCTTATGCAAAGTACAGTACACAAGTTTTACGCAACAGGCCTGGGAAATAGGTCTCATTCTCCTACCCCCTCTCTCTCTCTTTTGGAAAAAAGCAAGTGAATAATAACAACCCTGTGAAGAAATAATATTGATGTTCTCTTAACCATAGCCAAGAGAGTAGGAGAAGGCGATAAATAATGCATTTCCTCTCCCTCCCAAGTCTTCAACTAGGGTTTCCATATTTTGAAGAGCCAAAAAAGAGGACGCTATGACTGCCGTTAAAAGCAAATAAATGCAATTTGTCTCAAATCTTACCCCTGAAAAAGAGGGTGTGTCCTGGGAAGAGACTACTCATGGCAACCCTACTTAACACTAACTGTGCTTAAGACCGAGCAGGTTCCCTCCGAACTAGCATTTGCAAGCCAACTTCAAGCCCGGGTAACAATGGGAATCCTGCTCAGCATTAACCATGGTTAAGAGCCAATGTGAATGTTAACAGTAAACTGGGAAAGAAATACAAGGAGGAAGAGGAAAACTCAAAGAATCTGAAGCCCAGTCTCTTAATTATGCAATTAAGAGATTGGCAGGATCACCTTCATCATACACCCAACAGGTGAAAAGGCAAATCAATTTCAATTATGGTAAACTGCATTAATGCTAACAGTTCATTAATTGTAACAAATTAGAGCCAACTCTATATCAGCAAAAGCAACTACACCTTTAATAGTTATTCTGTTAATAGTAGCTACAAGCTGTTCCTAGGGAAAAGTTCCAAGAATTGATGGACAGCTGCAGTTTAACTGTAAAACAGAAACTGTCCAAGCTTGAATTTCGAGCCACTTTGAAACAAACAAAACATGTTTTACAAATTTAGAAGACTTTAGTATTCTTGGATCTGCGACAACTTTTTTTTTTTTAGTAAATACATCTAGAAACTATTAGTGGGGAAGGAAAACGCAAAGGACACGGGGGGGGGAGGGACATACTCTAATGCAAAAGGCTAGCTGAAATAACTTGCCTGCAGAAGAGTGCATCAGAGGGTCAGATGCAACAGGAAGAGCAAAAGGGGTCTCATCTGAAAAACAAATACAGTATGACCTCAGCAGAAATAAATGTGGAAAATGAGTTTAAAGAAGGGAAAGAGGGAGAAGAGAGTATTCAGCATTCATATTTCTAGCAGATATTTTACACCCATATTTAAAAAGAACGAAACGAGAGAGAATTCGCATGCAGGATTACTCTGTTTGTCACAAAGTGGAGAAGCTTCTGCTAAGAAACACTCCTCCCCTCCCCGCCCCTCCAGCCACTTGCCCCAATCTTAGATGCAGGCCTAAATAGGAACGCCCAGGAATATTGACTCAGGATCCACCAGCCAAGAAATTCCAGGGTGTTTCATCTACTACACTTCTTTGCTAATGTAGGTCATTAACAGGTCACTTAAAACTCCACCCAGAATTCCACACAAGCAGATGTGATTCACACGGTTACTCTCCTTCATCCCCCTAAACATATGAACATGTACATTAAGCAATTGCATCAACTGCATCGGGGGGGGGGGGGCAGCTATTGCTAATTGACTGCAGTGCAGAAATAAGGAAAAGATGTTTTAATATTATATTTGGGACTGTTTTAAATGCTACGTAAAAACAAATCAGGTTGTATAAAATCATGAAATAGCATAGGGAGAATCAGTGCTCAAGAGTGCATGTATGTCCACTTACTCCCATGTCAAGGTTGAACTAACATATTTACGCTGAAGCAAACATCAAAAGAGCTTTGATTTAACCATTAGCCCTCGCCCAAGTCTTATACATCCTCCAGTTCACATCTTGCGATCAACTATTTAAAGAGCATAGTAGTAGCAGGATGATTACTAGCTATCCTTCCTGACTGATCCAAGAAGCAACAGAAAAAGTGTTATGCAAAGGGCGCCACCTGTGCCCTGCAGGAGAGCTCTGCCAGAGCCTCACTTAATGATTAAAGGACTATGAGCAAGCCAGTGCACATCTAAGATGATGCAAAAGCTGAGCAATGCACACCATAGCTGACCATCAACAATAGGGAATGGCTGGCTTGAATTATGCACTATACCAGGCATCCCCAAACTTTGGCCCTCCAGATGTTTTGGACTACAATTCCCAGCTTCCCCAACCACTGGTCCTGTTAGCTAGGGATCATGGGAGTTGTAGGCCAAAACATCTGGAGGGCCGCAGTTTGGGGATGCCTGCACTATACGGTGTTGTGTTTTTCATGAGGCCGGAGGAACATCGCCCGGCTGTGAGGCGTGAAGGCCGCTCCTTGCAAGGCCCTTTTCACCTGGTCTAGGGGGCGAGGCCCAGACGCACCACCCCTACTAAAGAGGGTCCTTATGAGGCTGGAAGAACATTGCCCAGCTATTGTTTTATTGATTGATTGATTGATTGATTGATTTAATATGCTGTAAACCGCTTTGAGATTTTTAGTAAAAGATCCCCTTCATGGAGCACTGCCTTGTCGTTGCGAAGGGGCTTAAATAACTTAGAGAAGTTATGTTTTGACCAAACGTGATCCACCTGGAGAAGGAACCGGCAAGCCACTCCAGTATCCCTGCCAAGAAAACTCCATGGACAAAGACTCCATGGGGTCACGAAGAGTCGGCTGCCATACAGACAATCTCTACTGGTGAATAAGTACCAAAATTCCAAGCAGGAAGAAAGACTTTTCAGTGGTGAATTCCTTCCTCTAGAACGCCATCCAAATGTCACTATTCTGGCGACAATATTATTATTATTATTATTATTATTATTATTATTATTATTATTATTATCCACTGCATTTAGTGGGTCTTTCTCTGCTTCCTGCAGTTGCTTTCTCTCTCTCTCTCTTGTGTTTCCAAATAAAATAATTATATTTCTATTTAGTTTTACTATTAGTCCACTTTTTTATTCTGTTATTGCTTTGTCCTTGTTAGCGAACCTGGTTTTTTTTTTTACCAGGACAGTGGCCTAAAGACATCAAACATACACTATGATTAACATTTCCCAGCGTTCTTATTGTGTGGAGTTACATCACACACACACACACACACGGCCCTGAAACTTCTGAAGAACACAAAACAGGAGAGATGCTTTGCAACATACACTTAAATGGTGTCCTGCTGATTTGTACACATTCTATTTCCAAAGCATCCAGCATAAAATGGAGCCAATCTTTTATTTGGTCTTTGATTTCTTGAAAGTATTAAGCCGCACAAAGAGATCAGATTACTGCACTGCTCAGGTTGCCAAGTAAAGCATCCGAGAATTAAGGAATGCTAGTTTGCCTCTGTATGCTTACTCAACAAAGCAAGAGATCCGGTGGAGGAGAACAAAGATGTACATTGCAAAACCAAGACACTATTAATGCATGCATTTATTTGCACAAGATGCAGAAAATGGTGTGGGTGGGTGATTATCTCATCTTAATTTTTTACATTGCCTGGTTTCCCACACCAAGTAAATTTTAAGGGATAGAGAGAGTATTATCATTTATTGAATTTATACACTGGCCTCCCTCCAGAAGAAGCCCTGGGTTATCTTTTTTTTAAAAAGGGAATTATTAAGAGGATGGCTGAAGAACTTCATGGGAAGCTGAAGCGTGCAATGTTTATTGCTACATGACATCTGAAAAAACAGCTTTCTCCATATTGTAGGTTACTAATACAAAATTAATGCTGCAGACTAAGTGCTGCTCATGCAGGCAGAGAGTGGAGCAGATTGATACAACATATTTTGCTCTCAGTTCATGTTGCTACCCTATTATCTGTTAAAAGGGCATGAGAAAGGGTGTACCATAATGTCCGTTTGGAACATTTTAATTATTTATGCATAGCTAGACAAGCATCACTTTGGACAATGAGATATGAGATGGATTTCCACATTAAAAATTGACCTTCGTGAAAATCTGCTATCTGAAATGAGAACAATTAAATGGCATTGATGAGGACTGTCAGACATTTGAAATGTTAATTTATTTAAACATAGAATCATAGTATCACCCCCTGCAATGCCTTTGTAATGGATCGTTTCTAAATGTGCATATTATCAAAACCTTTCCAAGTTATTAAACTGCAAAGCAGCAACTACTACTTATCATCAGAAGACAAGACTACTGTTAATATCTATTCTTCTTGCTAATTTAAAGCTGCAAATGCAAAACTATCTTAAGAATTGTCCCTTAATGGCATACAAATATGAAATGTGGGCATGCAGACTCTAATACTGAGGTTATGCATCCATTTACTATTTCAGAGAAGACACACCCCCTCTAAGGAGAGGGAGCACGAACATCAATGAGGCGGCAAAACAGGAATTATTTGTTCTGCTGCACAGGAACACACCTCAGAACCTTTGATTCCACAATCCTGCTCAAAGTATCTTAACTCCTGGTCTCATACGAACATAAGTATCTCACACTGGTATATTAACTCCTATTGGCAGTGGTTCTCCAAGACTGAAAGACTGAAACCACATACACTCACAAGAAGTTGATACATGAGAGAGAAGGGAGTATCCCAGAAGATAGGATTAATGGGAAGGGGCCCTTTTTGCCCCCTAAGCTCCAATTTATTGATCAATGTAATTTAGTTATTGTCAAAGGCTTTTTAAAAAATGGAATGCAAGTACTAATTTCTTTAAGGATACGTTTTAGATTCACATTTATCATTTAGTTGCTTTCAAATGCTTACACAAAAAGAAGAGTATAAATACCATCTTAAATGATTTGCCAAGAGAAATCATCCATTCTAGAAAGATAAGAACTAGAATTTGAGTTGATTGCCACTTAGGACGGATCATCAAGCAATAACAGTGGCACTCAAGTACACACACACAACCTCACACACACACACCACAGCCACCCTTCTCAGCTTCTTGGGATTGACTCCTCCTCTTCCTGAAGCACTAACAGGAGAAGTGAGGCTTCCTGGAACACTATAACAGGAGATGTGAGGCTTCTGCTTGCCAGGTGCACAGGACTGTACCAAAACATGGCAAGTAGGAGCCCTCATACTCTGGCCACAGAGCGGCTTAAATATTAGTCCAGCTTTGACTACAAATACATTAGTACAAGCAATGGAATGAAAAACAATGAGAAAACAGATCAAAACAAGGCCACTTACTTGCTTACTTACTCACTTGCAGCCATTCTGGCATTATTACAAAGCCATTGCAAACTTACAACTGTTATGCAAATTCAACAGTGAAATAAACAACACACATTTGTACAACAGTTGTATCCGCTGACTTCCCAGATGCTTCCAATCACTGCTGCTGTGCACAATTAGTATGTACAGCTACAACTGGCTTTCCCTCTCAGTAATGACTAGACTTTCATAAAATCAAGCTCATTTTGTCTGAGAACAGAAGGTAATGATTTAATATCTGTTCCCTACATACTGGCGTTTGAACCTTTTGAACTCAAATCATAACCTTCAAAAATATTTAATTGCTTCAATGAATCTGCATACATTTCTAAACAAGAAAATACGCCCAGTGCAATAACAGAGAAGGGCAAAAGCCATTTTGCAGAAGTCTTCCGAAACAATGTTATCAGAACAGTTACACTCTGCCAAAGCTATCAAGCTGAAAACACATAAGCTCTGACAATCATGAGGTCTCCATACAACCAGACCTGCAGAAGAGAAGTCACAGCCCAATCCCTGTCTTATTTGCTGTACTCTGGAAGAATTCCCAGGACCCCACTGTTTGCAACTGTTTCCCACTTATGCCTGGGAAAATGTAAGGCTCTCCCAAGCTCATCAAAAGTATGGGCAGGGATGGGGCAACGCCTTGGGTTCAGAGGCCCATGTTGGAAGTCTGTGCCAGTTTTTGCTAAGCTGCTGCAGGCAGGCAGCCAGTGTGGCTAGCCCACCTGTTTGAGGCTCTCGGCCTGTGTGAA
The DNA here is from genome assembly GCF_963506605.1 of Zootoca vivipara. Taxonomy (NCBI): domain Eukaryota; kingdom Metazoa; phylum Chordata; class Lepidosauria; order Squamata; family Lacertidae; genus Zootoca; species Zootoca vivipara. The sequence continues at coordinate 109,218,556 of NC_083278.1, forward strand.
CTGGCTGGGGAACAAAACCCCTGTGTGAAGAAAGGGGGGAGCCCCATGTGTTCTTGCTGATTATCTCAGCAAGGCATTGTAGAGGAATGCAAAGTATATACTGAAGGAAGGGAAAAGGAGAGAGAAAAGCGAACCAGTGGAGGAGGCTGAATCCCTGAGAAAGAGCGAACACAGAGAGACACGCAAGTGCGGATAAAAAGAATAAAATTTAGAAATTGAAAGATTTACACGTGGAGAGATGTGTAGTAGTGTAAAGAGAAGGATGTGTTTTAGAAGCACAAACTTCCTGACTGGGAGAGATCCAACTGCAACTCCTGGGAAGAAGCACATTATAATCCTGAAGTCAGGGACTACCTTACTTCTGATCTTTTTAAGCAACTCTGGAAAGTCTTTGATGTGAAATAATGGGATAGATGCCTTAGATAAAGGGGGAGAAGAACAGATTCAAAGATAAGTTGACTACAGGTAGAGGGAGAAGGCAGTATAAGCTGTGAGAATGGGGGGGGGGGAGAACCAGCAGGATAATTGTGTGTTGTAGTGGTGCAGAGAGAGTCTTGGAGTACAGAAAGGGAAAACAAGGGAGGATTTAACAGGGATTTGTTTCAATGAGAAAAGGGAGTTCATCCCAACAGCATATGAAAGCTGAGAAGAGCTAAAAGTATGTGGAGATGATGACAGGTATTCAAGGCAAGTTTCCAACACCACACCTTCTCAGGTAAACATTTGTGAACCATGCAAATACCCAGTGACATTCTTGTGAGCTGCTGCCAAAACTTTAAAGTTGTTATCCTTTAATATTATTGTAAATAGAAATATTTGGCTTCCCTACCTCTGGTGGATACTTATGGAAGTGAGAGCTGGACCATAAAGAAGGCTGATCGCCGAAGAATTGATGCTTTTGAATTATGGTGCTGGAGGAGACTCTTGAGAGTCCCATGGACTGCTAGAAGATCAAACCTATCCATTCTTAAGGAAATCAGCCCTGAGTGCTCCCTGGAAGGACAGATCGTGAAGCTGAGGCTCCAATACTTTGGCCACCTCATGAGAAGAGAAGAATCCTTGGAAAAGACCCTGATGTTGGGAAAGATTGAGGGCACTAGGAGAAGGGGACGACAGAGGACGAGATGGTTGGACAGTGTTCTCGAGGCTACGGACATGAGTTTGACCGAACTGCGGGAGGCAGTGGAAGACAGGAGTGCCTGGCGTGCTATGGTCCATGGGGTCACGAAGAGTCGGACACGACTAAACGACTAAACAACAACAACAAAATAGAAATAGGATTTATGGTGAAACCCTACCGGAACTGCAGTCCTTGTTTTCAGAAGGAAAAATGTGATACAATTCAAGAAGGCATTTACGTACAAAGCGTACCAAGCCTTAACTAAAGTTGTGCATTCTCTATGTATCCACCAGAGGTAGGGAAGCCAAAATGATGCTCTCCAGATGTTGGTGGTAGACTACAGCTCCCATCATCCCAGATATGGTAATCAGCCATGCTGGATGATGTAAGCTGTAGTACAACATCCGGAGGGTATCACATAGCATCACATAGCAGGACCAGAGAAGCAAAGTAGCCACAATCTCCTTTGGGGGGAGCACACATTTTCACACTAAACCATAGTTTAGCTTGATGACTTTGGCATATTCTTCTCCCTGTTGCTCTGCTATGCCTTCAGCTTGACCAGAGATGGTGTGTATCTCCATTCAAGGACCAAAAGTGCCTGCTCAACCTGGCACATGCCAGTACTAAAATGTGGCAGGTTCTTATCCAAGAGATGTTGTTTGCAGATGACACAGCTTTGACAACGCACTCCGAGGAAGCTCTACAAAGACTCCTCTCAACCATTTTGCCCAAGCCCTCAGGGAGTTTGGCCTCGCCATCAGCCTGATGAAGACCAGCATCCTGAGTCATGATGTCACCAGCTCTCCACACATCAGAACTGGGGACCACACACTAGAGGTAGTAGACAATCCCGTCTACCTGGGCTCCACCATAACCAGCAACCTCTCAATTGACTCTGAGCTGGACAAGCGTATTGGCAAGGCAGCTATGGCAATGGCTTGCCTCTCCCAAAAGGGTATGGGAGAATGTGATGCTAACGACCAATACCACGATGAAGGTCTACCTGCTTGCGTGTTGAGCACACTGCTTTGTGCAAGTGAGTCATAGGCAACTTAGAGCCTTCCATATGCACTGTATCAGAAAGATTTTTGGGCATCACATGACAGGGCACCAAGTTGACGACCAGAGTTGAAAACACCATTTCCACTGTGTGTGTTTCTCCTTCTTGCATACTGGGGCAAGTGATCTGTTGTTAGAGCAAGCTACCATCAAGCAATGTAGAAATCATAGAAATTGTAGAATTGTTGCATTGGAAGGTATCCTGGGGGTCATCTAGTCCAACCCCCTGGCGAACAGACATTCTGTTGTGGAGACTGTAACCTACATGTAAGGTGCCATTTGGCACCTAGCTTATATAGCTGAGTTTCTAACACTGTACTGTGCTGTTAGAAGATCTGGTTATGTGGCAGAGGACTGCATCTTGGGAATCCCAGCTTTCATGTTGAAATAATGAGTTTCTAGTCCTTATGGCGGCAGAAGCAAGCTTGAGAACATGTAAGCAGTCAGCATCTGATGAGGACTCAAAGTGGCTGGGGAAGATAGAACTCCTGGATTCAAGAGTTTTCACTGTGGTCAACCGGATGCCTGCAGGAAACTGGCAAGCAGAACCTAAACACAAGAGCATTCTCCCCTCCTGTGGCTTCCAGCAACTAGAAGCATTGCTCCTTCAACCATAGAGGAAAAGCATAGCCATCCTGGCTAGTGGCCATTGACAGCCTTAGTTAACTATGCACTACAATGAAGTATTTTCTATTATCTGTCCTGAATCTTCCAACTAGATTTCCACAAGCTCTATATTTATGAAAAAGGAAGAAAAACTTCTCTCTGTCCACTTTTTCTGTGCCATTAACTCACCTCAACCTGTCCTAGCACCTACCTACTTCTTCCCTTCCGATTATTTCCACTACTCGTTACCCTATCCCAGGTTGTTCAAAAGACTAACTGCAAAATTAGGCAAATAGTAATAATAATGCAAATTTGCTTAAGCTGCATAATTTTTGCAAACAGCAGGATATGAGCTTGTTTTTGACGAGTTAAGGTCATGGCTAGATGCAGCATCTTCATAAACAAGAATCTGGTTACACACTAGGAAGTCATATGCCAAGGTCAAAAGACTGAGCAGAGTTTCAAGCACTCAATTAGAAAATGCATACTTCCATTTATATCCACTGCAAGCCAGTTTTTGCCAAGCTCTTCACAATCTATACTCTAGAACTGAGCTCCTGAATTTAAATAATATGCACACTGAACACAGAATGCAATTCCTGTGCTAAAAGTTCATATTTACTCTTTTACTAATAACACAATTAAAAACCCGCTGCAGGAGGACAAACTATTAGAAGCGAGTCAGAGTTAGCTGCTAACTATAGAGAATCCTCAGAGATGGAACCTTATCAGTTCTTAGTGATTGTTCATTGGGTTATAAGCATTCCAGCACCAGCTTTTAGTGGAGCAACTCCAGCCAAAGAAACAATTCAAAGGCTATAAAGGTAAATGTACCCCTGACCATTAGGTCCAGTCGCGGACGATTCTGGGGTTGCACGCTCATCTTGCTCTATAGGCCGAGGGAGCCGGCGTTTGTCTGCAGACAGCTTCCGGGTCATGTGGTCAGGATGACTAAGCCACTTCGTTAGACTCCCTCTCCACAAGACAATCCAACCATGTGCTGCATTAACAGGCAAGCCTTGGCTACCCACACAAACACTCCATTTGAATGAATCAGCATTCAGAGAAGTTCAAAAATTGCTCTCGACATGTGGATGGCCAACACAGCCAAATACTTTTCTAGTGAGCACGACTGTTCACACACAGAGCACTCTTACCTTTCTGTAGTATGAAACAACATTCCACTGAAAGAGAACAACCCTTCAAAATTATTTGCTCGTCTCAAACAGGAAGCAAAGCTACAAAGTAGCCGCAGAAATATGCCAAAATGTATCGACCCTATTATTTAAGGGCCATGATGCAATCGACCTGCCCCTATATACCTGTGCTACTGGAGAATTACTGTGTAATTAAGCATTTTGCAGAAGGAGCTGACAGAATATGGACCTGTGTTACTTCAGAATGCAAGCTGTGGTTGGTGAGGGGACATATATGTTGTTAATTTCCCATATGCAAAAACCTCTCTGTATGTAGTAAACCAGAATATCAGGGAGAGACAGCTTTCAATATGGCAAAACACAAATGGGACACACCCACCTGTTGTCAAGTGGGGGAGGGAGCACCTGCAGAAATGGGGAGAGCTACCTAATCAGCACATGAAAAGACCAACATTTTAGTGGGATCAAATGAAAGAATCACTGGGTTCTAGAAATGATGAAACTGCAGGAAGCAGAACACCCCTTGTTTTGAATCTGGGGAGAAGGGGAAATAGTAGCATTTTCCACAATGAAGGGGAAGTGTAAGACGGAAATACTAGGAGGAAAAACACCAGTTATTGATGGGGAAAAAGTGGGGGGAATGCGCAACCAGAGATTGACAGCAGAGTAGCAAATATGTGGTTGATAGAGTAGCAAAGTGAGGTTAACTGTATATTGCATAAACAAGGAGAATACACCTAGTTAATACTTGGATGAATACCATAGATTCTCTGGAGATCAGATAGCAGCTCCACAAATGTTTTCTCCCTTCAGGACTTTGGCAAGTTTCTGGTTCCATTTAATTCTAACCATTCTATTCTTCAGATGTCGATTTTCATTTAGGAATAATAAAACCACCAGCCACTCTCCCAAGCAGTCACAGAATTTTTGTGACAATTCCCACCCTGACCAGATTATAAAGTCCACACACACACACACCCCTTTCCACTATATAAACGTTTGCGACACAAGACAAGGATTTCTTGCTGTCATTTTTAACTATCTTAACTATTAATCCACTTTTATTTGCATCTCATTTGTGGGCATCAAGTTTGTAGTTAAAACACATCAAGTCCGTTTGTAATTGATCTGATGCTTATACAATGTGCTTTCTACTGAGGTCTTTCCTTTCACTCCTCTTTGTCCTACTTTGAGACTGTACCTTATTAAGCTTCAGGGTGTTTTGATACATCATTCTCTTTCTTGCAATTTCAAGAATCTTGGGCACAGCCTAGGCCAGGCACCCCCAAACCTCGGCCCTCCAGATGTTTTGGCCTACAACTCCCATGATCCCTAGCTAACAGGACCAGTGGTCAGGGAAGATGGGAATTGTAACATCTGGAGGGCCGAAGTTTGGGGATGCCTGGCCTAGGCTACCTGAACAATTGCATCTTCCTATATTAACCTCCCAATGTGATCCTCAGGTGAGCACCTTCTCTCAACCCAATCAACTTCAGAAGCACAGTTGGTTGTGACACAAGAGAGAGCCTTTTCTGTGGTGGCTCCCATATTGTGGAATTCCCTCCCAAGAGAGGTTAGACTGGCTCCAACTTTATCATCCTTCTGCTAGCAAGCTAAGACCTTCCTGCTCAGACAGGACTTTGAAAACTAAGGTACTGTACTGTATTGACATGCTGATCAATGGCCTACTTGTTAGGGCAACTATATTTTCGCTGCTGGTGCTAAATATGTTCTGATTTTATTTTAATTATCATTTTAATTATCATTAATATTTTAATTATCATTTTAATTATCATTAATATTTTAATTATCATTTTAATTATCATTAATATTTTAATTATCATTTTAACTGGTTCGTTTTTATTGCTTTGTATTTTATAATGTTTTTAAATGTTGTACGCCACCTTGATTCTCAACTTGGGAGAAAGGCGAGGTACAAATACACTAAACATGTTTTGATACATTGTGCACAAGTGCAGAGAAACTACTTTCACTACACTTATCCCCTAGGATGGCTAAAGGGCAAAGAGCATCTATTTACATGTTTGCTCAACCCCATATTCCTGTCATATACTTCTATCAAGAACTACTTTAGAGTTCATTCTGAATGCAGCACTGTCAGAGAATATCCAGAGGCTTTAATAGCATGCCCATCTCATACACAGAAAGTGAACATCTACAGACATGCCTTTAAAAACTAATACTGTACTATTTCTGCAGCATCCGTTTTTGCCTCTGCATTATTAAAGGCACTACAAAGAATGACAAAGGGGACTGGAAAATACTACTTAGGATTTCCAGCTGATTCATACTTATTGCTAATCCTTAAAACAGCATGAAACTTGGAGGGAATTTAGTGCTGTATTTATTATGCTGCTGCTGCTGCTGCTTCTCTTTTCTTTAACCTTTTATTTTGATTCTGTACTATTAACAACAAACAATGACATCAAAAGGAGTGTAGTATGTAAGCGTGAAATGCACAATGAATGAAATTAGCACATGATCCTCACTCTTTTTTGTTAAGAATCGTAATATTATTTTTGAATATTTATCCTCCCGGTAAGTCTCTCCATAAAGTATTGTGTGAATCTGGTGCTGACATTCTCCTGCCCAAATCATTTCCTATCATTCTTCTATTCTCTGTTTCTACTTATGAACAAATGCTTTCTGAATCATTACAGCTATGCTTTTTCATGTTTCTAAGGGGCAGATATCTGCATTTCAATGTACCTGGGCTTTGTTAAGCGCCTTGAATTTCCAGACTGAAGGCAAAGAAATATTTGAAAGAAGCAAGAGAGAGAAAGAGAGGCAGACAGAGAGAGAAGTCTGCATAATGCTTCTGTCTGGCGCGGATGCTGGGCGGTGGCAGGAGGCTGAGTCAAGTTTGCTGGTTCCATATACAGGAAGGGAGGTGCTCATTCTGAATCCTGCCTGCTGTAAGGAGGACCAGAGACATCACTCATCTATTCTAGATCCAGTGTGTGCAAAGAAAAGGCGGGCTCTCTGTGACAATAGACGGGCTGGATGTAGAGGCTTCAGTTAGCCTGCAGACAAAAAGATACGCGCCTATGCTAGACAGTGGGGAGAACTGGGGGTGGGCTCCCCCCTTAACCCTCTTCTTAATCCTGAATGAAAACGGGGGGGGGGGCTTTTCTAGATCAAGAAAAGAACAAGATGCAAAAGCACCAGGAATGGGAAGTAAGCAAAGAGGAGGAGCATGAATGACCGGGGGGGGGGGTTGAACCAGCTTCTTGCATTAATAGTTACTGAAATTGTAAAGTCTCCAAAAGTCGGGGGGCGGGGCGGAATGGCAGTTACCCTACCCACCTTCTCAGCACACAAGAATTCTTCCTGCTCTGGAACTATTCCTGTAACACCCTAGATATTTTTTTTTTCTTCTCTCCCTGTCCCCGGCAGTGTTGGCATTCGGAGCCCGTCAAATAAAATGCCTTTGGAAAAGGATGGGCAACAACAGGTTCCAGACACAAAGGAAGATCTCAGCTCTTCCCATGACAGATGGCAAAGCGCTACTTACGGCCCCTGAGTATTCTTTAGGGGAAAGTGGCAAGAGAGCCTACGTAACGCGCTCACTTAGCAGCAAAGCCTTTCCCGGACCTGCTACGTCCACGCGCACGTGTACCCCACAAAGCGCCTGCCACTCCCATCTGCTCCATTGCAGAGCCCACCCCCCACCCCCTCGCCAGCCCAATCCACCTCATTACATTTCCAGCAGATCACCTTACAACCCGAGAAAAAGAACCCCGCCTTTTTGCCACTTTAGCTAGGACAGTTCACCTTTTCCAACGGAGCAGTCTCCGTAGCGCGGGCCCGCGCACAAATGCACACACACCAGCCACTCCCTTCAGAAAAACCAGTCACTGTTCCTGACCACTGCCTCCCCGCCCCCTCTTCTCTTCTCATTGTGCCCCACTATCACACACACACGGCTCCCCAATACATCCACTCACTCCTTCCCTGGCCCACCAGCTGCGCCTCGATCACCCCCCCTGAACCCCCAAACTCCCCACGGCCACTATTCCTCCGCATACCTGCCTCCTCAGCCCCTTCCCTACTTTTCCCCTCGAGGAGCTCCCGCCGCCTTTCTCTACCCTTACCTGCAATGCCCGCCCCCACCCGCACCCCCGAGTTCGTGCCTCAAGCCTTCCGTTTCAACAAGTCCTCCAGCTCCCCACCCCAAAGAAAACCCCGATCTCTCCTGGCTCCTCGACACGGCTGCCATCGCCGCCACAGACACCTCCCTCCCCCCAACTCCACCCCAAAGGAAACATGCCCCACACCCCACCTCCCCGCCATTTTCCTCAGGGCTCCCCGGCCTGCCCCTTCCCTCCTCCCCCCACCAGGAAACTCTCTCCCCACAGCCTTGTAAGGCCACTCCTGCCAGTTTCAAACCCCCACCACCACCACCAATAAGTCTGAGCCCAACCCCCACGCGGAAACTCCTCCCGAGGCCCCCGATCGCCACAAAGCCAATCGGCCACACCCCTGATCTCCCCTCGGGGGATCCCCTCGGAGCTCCCCCTCCCCACTTCAAGTCCTCCTCAGCTTTCCCCCTGCCTCGCGCGCGAACTCACCAGGCGAGCCTGAGGCGGCGCCCTTCTTGGCAGCTGTGGCGGCGGGGGGCTCCTCTCTCTTAGGCGGCAGCGGGGCGCTGCGCGGAGGGACGGCGGGGGCGCGGGGCTCCTCTCGGTGCGGCGGAGGCGGCGGGGCGCTGCGCGGGGGGTCCTTGCCCTTGCCCTCAGGCGGGGAGAAGTCGGAGGCGGATGGAGAGAAAGGGGATGTGGTGGAAGAGGGCGCCTCGGGGTGGCTGGTCCAGATCGGCTGGGGGGCAGGCGGGGGCCCTGGGGGCTTCTCGCCCAGGTCCCGCAGAGGCGGGGCAGAGGCCGCCACTGGGAACGGCGCCGGGGCGGGTGCGGCGGGCTTCCTCTCCCTCACTTCCAGCTGCTCGTCGTCCACTTCGTCGTCGTCCTCGTCCTCGTCCTCTTCCTCGGGCTCGCCGTCGTTCTCCGCCACGAACTGGTACTGGAAAAGGGGCTGCTGAGGTTTCCACTGGTCCTGCCCTCCGGCTCCCCCCGAGGTGGCGGTGGAAGAGACCAAGGGGGACTGGTCGGGGTCGTCCATGGCTCCTGCTTCTGCTTCTGGGCGAGAACAATGAGGAACAAGAGCAACTCACTCGCTGCTGCTGCTTGGGCGCAAAGGAGGCGAGAGAGAGAGAGAGATGGGAGGTTGGAGCTCGCCTCGCGCACCGTCGGAGAGGGAGGGGGGAGAGAAAGAGGGAGGGAGAAAGTGAAAGGAGGAGGGCCAAAAAAAAAGGGAGGGAGGGCGGCTGCGCAAATGCCTCCGGAGGAGCCGGCGCGATGCCTCGGGAGGAAAAAAGGGGAGCCGCCGCCACCAGTGTCTCCACGCCCTGTTGAGTCACAGAAGGCGGCAGCAGCCGCGACAAGTGCGCACAACTCGCAGCCTCCGCGCAATGAGCAGGCAGAACTTGAACCGAGTCTCAGTAACCCCCCCCCGCCCCGGTTCTACTCCCACCCCCCGGGCGCGCTTTGGAATGAAAGGGACAACCCAACAGACCAGTGAGGAAGGGGGGCAAGGGAGGGCGCTACCAATTACAGGAGGAGGAGGAGGAAGAAGCGCCAGGCGCGCACCCTACGCTACTATGGCTCCTCTTTATTACCGGTATGCAGCAAAGAAAGTGGTTGGTTTTGCGGAGAGGCTGATCCTGGTAGTGGGAGGTGGAGGTCCTGAAGTGGGGGGGGAGTTCGGTCTTTGGCGCGCGAGGGCGGGGTCCGGACCGGAATGGACTCCAGCCACGCTTCGCCCTCCCCTTTCGAGCATCTTTCAGAGGAGGAGCCGGGGAAGACCTCGTGCCTTTTGGGGAGGGGAATGTTGGCTGGCGATTTTTCTCCTACTGTACGTAAATTAGCATGTTTAAAGATCCAAGCTGCTAACGTCGTCGCTTAAAGGAGGTGCTTCTTTCACCAAGCCTGTTTTGAGTTATTGGCTGGGTTTTTTTGTTTTTGTTTTTTGCATGACTCGTTTTTTAAAAACTTTGGATATGGAAAACTTTGACAGCCGTTCAGTGGCTAGCGCTGCTCAGAGTAGACCCACTGATGTTAATATTGACTTGGTTTTAATAGGCCTTGTCTAGGTAGGACATCATTGAACGCAACCCTTTAATTTGTACCTGCCCAAAAGAGATGCCATGGAAAAACATTCAGGCATGCCTTGGCGATTTTAAATTAAATTGCTGGCTGAGCATCCCTTTGACATTCCCCTGCTGGGCATAATAAGGCTGGTCACTATAAGAAAAGAATGCTGGACTGCATGGGGCTTGGGCTTAATCCAGCAGGCTCTTCCTATGATTAAGGCCAGAAGTGGTGCAGAATTAAAACTGCTAGCACAGTTGCAAAGCTAAGCAGCGTCTGGTATGGTTTCAACTTGGATGGGAGACCAAGTGTGCTACAGGGGGTTGGACTCGATGACTTTCAGGATCCCTTCCAACTCTATTATTCTAAATTCTTCAGGTAGGCCTAAAGATCTCTTTAGACCAGGAGAAGCCTAACTTCCTGAATGTCTGCACTAGTGGTGAGAAACCTGTGGTTTGGGGGATGCCATATCCCATCAGCCCCAACCAACATGCCCAGTGGTCAGGGATGGTGGGTACTGTAGTCCAGCAACGTGTGTTGGTCCACCAGTTCCACATCGCCTGTTGCCTGGAGTAATTAAATATTTTAAGGAGTGCATTGCTCTAAGTCAAGAAAATTATAGAACAGAAGTAGTTCTGTTATCATGTGAGTGTTTCTGTGCAGGCCTGGCCTGCTCTGTATGCTGAGCCCTTTGCTATTATCTGTGGTGGCAATTCCCATTGCTTCAGAATTTGGGTTACCACATGCCTTTGCAACGAAGGCTTTCATAAACAGAGGTGGGTAAACGATTATAAGATGACGTAGCTGGTAATTACAAAGGGGTAATAACTAACGTTTAAGAGGACATTATTATAATTGACGAAAAGCATTTCTTGTGTTTGGGTTTATTTCCACCCTGCCTTTGATGAAAGCTGGCCTTAGGGATTCCTTGAGGATTGACAGGCAGGGTGGAAATTAGTAAAATATGTACAACAAAATTGCTTAAACAATTGAAACCCTTCAATTAAAAATATAGTCTTCATTTACATAATACTCCTATGTAGTCCATCAACATCTGGAGGGCCACTGGTTTCCTGCCCTAGAGGATAGTAGCGGCCTCATTCCCACTGACACAGTTAGTGTGCTATGGGACAACCACTTCCTCAAAAAACACCATTTCCTATTATTAAAAAGGGGTGTTTTCCTTCTCTACCTAGACTAGAGGCCCTTTTTCTGTGCCAGGGCAGAGAAAGAGGTCTCCCTGCTGCTGTGCGTCAAATGGCAGAACAAAACCTTGTTTCTTTATCTCCAGCACTGTCCAAACAGACATGACTAATGTTACAGCTTCTTGATGATAATTACACGCACCCTAATCTCCCAAGTGGGGAGAGATTTCAAGGGTGCCAGCTTATATATTTGGGAAGAAGGTCACTGGCGATGATGATACTTTTGTGGTAATATGGTACAAGCTCAGCATCAGATGGGAGAGCTCACAGCTTTAACTTCCCAACTGATCCTACTCCCTCCCATTAGGTCTCATGGGGAATTCCCAAAGTGACCGCTTCCGTTTCAGCGCATAGAGCAAGCCAAGCATCCGAGTCTTCTCAGCTACAGCCAGTGTTAAGATTGGCCACTGACCTACCGGTATTCTCCTTCATCCAAGATGACATTGCCTCAGCTCAGGTGACGGGTGAAGGTCTGCCCCCTACTGGAAGCATCAGTAGCTACGGTAGTAGTTTCTCTGGCAACATTCCTATGCTTGGCTAACTCTTGAGTCAAGCAACTCTTGAGTCAGACTTGGCTATGGCTGCATGGAGACTGGTTTGACCGCTTCTGCAGTTCCTTCTCCATAATTCTGTTTTACAGATGATAGAACTACAAGCCCGGAGGGGACTCGGATAGGACGTCCAGACTAACACCCACACCCCATCCTGTAACTTTATTATACATCTTGTGGGAGGACTTAACTTTTCCATGCTACTTGATGCCTCTTCCCCATAACTGAGAAGCAATAGCTCGGTTCCCTGCTTTGAAGAACACGGGGGGCGGGGAGCAGAATGCTGGTGCTCTCCACATTGTGACTTTATTTTAGGTGACAGGTTAATGGGACAGAAAGGGCCTGTCTGGCAATGTGCATGGCTGTCTGTATGTGCTCATAGCCAGTGGTGTCACCAGGGCTATGGCCAGGCACCCCCAATCTGCGGCCTTCCAGATGTTTTGGCCTACAATTCCCATGATCCCTAGCTAACAGGACCAGTGGTTGAGGAAGATGGGAATTGTAGTCCAAAACATTTGGAGGGCCGAAGTTTGGGGATGCCTGGCTATGGCTCATACATCAATGGTGCCACTTAGCAGAACGCACAAGCACAACCAAGGCTGTCTTACCGCATTTAGATTTAGTGACATCATACACATTGCCCACTTAACAATCCATAGTCTAATATTTCCTAACTGGACACTCACTTCCGGTGGCCCATCAAGCAAGGAAGAAATGGTGGTAGCGATGTGGAGAACCAGATTATGCTGCTCAGGCTGTGTGCGCATCCATGTAAAGCACATGACTTCCCTCCAAAGAATCCTGGGAACTGTAGTCTGATCAGGGGACTGGTAACCCTGTGATAGGGAAATGACCATTCCCAGAATCCTTTGGGGGAAGTCATGTGCTTTAAATATATATTGTGAATGTAGCCTTGGTACAAAGTGCCAGTGCTAAATTTCTACCCCCCCCCACAAAGGTATTAGACATCTTTGTTGTTGTTGTTGTTGAGTCGTTTAGTCGTGTCTGACTCTTCGTGACCCCCATGGACCAGAGCACGCCAGGCACTCCTGTCTTCCACTGCCTCCCGCAGTTTGGTCAGACTCATGTTGGTGGCTTCGAGAACAGTGTCCAACCATCTCGTCCTCTGTCGTCCCCTTCTCCTTGTGCCCTCCACCTTTCTCAACATCAGGGTCTTTTCCAGGGAGTCTTCTCTTCTTATGAGGTGGCCAAAGTATTGGAGCCTCAGCTTCAGGATCTGTCCTTCCAGTGAGCACTCAGGGGATAACTATTTCTGGGTTAGTGGAGTTTGTAACCTGAAGCGTTTGTAACCTGAAGCGTTTGTAATCCGACGTACCACTGTATAAGTTAAATAAGCAGGGAGACAATATACAGCCTTGTCATACTCCTTTCCCAATTTTGTTACATATCCAGTTCTAACTGTAGCTTCTTGTCCCACATAGAGATTTCTCAGGAGACAGAGTGTGCTGTGGTTGACACAGTCATAGGCCAAGGATTTTGTGATTTAAAAAGAAAAGAAAAACATATTTCCGTAGTTAAACAAGGCATTGGTTGTTGTTTTTTTAGCCATGTCATTCATGGCCCTGACTCATCCCACTATTTATAAAGCCCATGGTGAAAACGGAGGGATGCAAATTGTGTCATTACTTCATCCCAAGCAGTAGGAGAATCTGCACCAGCTTGTCAGTGTCTGGCAACGAGCCCCTGACAGAAGCTTATATTGGCTGCAGATTAGTTGATCTCTCCGCTTTGCCTGGAGAAAAGTTCATTTCCTCCAGACTCCGTGGGCACCTGTGAAAATCAGATATGGAGCTTGATGATGCTGGTCTTCTGAACTGGAAGGGTTCAGAGAGAGAGAGAGAGAGAGAGAGCTCTTCTCTTAAGTGCATTGAAGCTCCATCCTTTGCAGGAGCAGAGGTTTAAGCGCACAGTTACCAGTCTCATTAAAATCAGTGAGACTGACATGGTGAATCTCATAAGATGAGCTTTGTTGAGTCAGTTCTTAGCCCACCTAGTTGAAGCATCCTGTTCTCGCAGCGGCCAGCCAGACGCCCATAGCAGGCATCCCCAAACTTCGGCCCTCCAGATGTTTTGGACTACAATTCCCATCATCCCTGACCACTGGTCCTTTTAGCTAGGGATCATGGGAGTTGTAGGCCAAAACATCTGGAGGGCCGCAGTTTGGGGGTGCCCGGTCCATAGGAAGCCCACGAGCAGAGACCAAGCACAGCAACACTCTCCCAGCAATTGGCATTCAGAAGTATACTTCCTCTGACTAGGGAGGCAGAATATAGGCTATCGCAACTACGGTAGTAGCCATTGATTGCCCCCAATATGAATAATAGGATCTGTAAAATGTGATTTCCGTTTCCTGAATCAGCCCCAGTGTAATAGACTGTAGGTAACATTCAAAATGTTCTGCAGACACAGGGCAATGGTTCTCCACTGGATAAAATGTGGGGGGTAGGGGGTGTTCATAGCTCCATCTTTTGTCTGCTTGACTGGTCCGTTTCCATGGATACACGCCACTGACAGACACTCCGGGGGTGAAACACAGACAGAACTTTGCTTTCTAATAATAATTAGTACAAACATCAAAATCCTTCCGACATAATTGGAATTGTAACGTTGGAAGGGATCTCAAGGAGTCAACTAGTCCAACTCCCTGCAGTGCTGGAGTCTCAACATACAGTGTCCCATCCATTTTGAAACCTTACCCGACCCTGCTTAGCTTTGCAAATATGCTAGCAGATTTATTGCTGCCCCGCTAGGATTTAGGGCAGGTTGCAAGGGACAGAATCCAACCACTTAACAGCTCAGAACTTTGTTCATGAGGCAATGGTGGGCTGCCAGCCTGTGCATGTTTATTCAGAAATAAGCCACCTGTTTGAACGGCTGATTGAGGTTTCAGTCTGAAACCAGATTTTGGATCCATGCGCCACCAGCTGAAGACAAATGTTTGAAAATGTGCCTCAGCTTTTGCCTGTAAGTGAACTGGAATATAATAGCCTGCCTTATCCCAAGTCAGATCCTTGGTCCATCTAGTGCAGTATTGTCAACACTGGCTGGCAGCAGCTGCTGCAGGGTTTCAGGCAGAGGTATTTCTCAGCGCTGCTTGTGATGCCAGGGGTTCAGCCTGGAACTGGTGGTCCTCAAGAGCTTCTCCCTCTTGTCCTTTCAGTTTGCTGCCTTGTATTGCTCAATCTGTTTCAAGCTCTTCCCCAGTCTCTTATCTCCAATACTGAGTCACTTCCCTCCATCTGATATTAGAAGAAAAGCTCTTCCGCTTCTCTTTAAACTGGATATCGATTCTCTGTCTCCATCAAACAGACCGCAGGAAACGCACAGCATGAAGGATGTGGCATAAAAACAAACCCAGTTTAATTAATTTTGAGCAATATACCTCTCTCCGCATGTGGGTGAGACTTAACACCCAAATTAAGGCATAATTTGGCTTTATGGGTGCCAGCTTGTTTTATGTCAGCTGGTGTATAGGGTTACTCTCTTGACCATTTGTGAATGAATGAAGCTTTATTGCAAACAAGAGAGAAGCCTATTTAGATGTTTGAGTTGATTTACCGTGCCTCTCCCCACAATATTTATGCTCCAGTTTCTCTCCACTGCCCACACATAGAAAATTTCTGGTAACAGGTCTGATTCTATTATGTTCGAGTTTTTACAAGCTCGCCAAGCACATGCACCATTTCCTGCTTAATCTTGTCGTGAAGTAGTATAATATCAAGGCCTGTCAACCAACCAATAAAATGCACAAACACGAAAGCTTGCAATAGGAATTCACAGCTGGGTCTCGTCTCTACCTTTGAAGAAAGACAACCTGGTCTGAATATTGCAGGCTTACAGTGTCTAGCTAGCTATAAAACAAAGGAAGGAGGAGCATGTTTCTTGAATCAGCGCATGCCAATGCAATGCACTAACGTTCAAAGGCCAAAAGCAAAGCGTGAATTTCCAACAGGTAAGGTGGTGATTTCTGCTGCTAATGGAAGTGGGTTTTTAAGAGCCACGCAGAGCTGTTTGGAAAGCAGCAAGCTTGCACGCTCACATCTACAGGTGCTTGCCTGGTTAAAAGCAACCAGGATACCATACCGCAAGAGGGAATTTCACCAACCCTCCAACAATGCAACCTGAAGCCTATCTACGGATGTAAAAAATGCTGAGTGAAGCATCACTTATTCCCAGGTCATGGTGTAAAGAATGGCTGCCTAAAGAGCAGAATGTCTAGAGCAGGGGTAATAATCACCTGATTATTACCAATAATCGTGAGATCACACAGTTGTGAGGTGCAAGGTCCTTTCCACCTGGCCTAGGGGACAGGGCCCACACTCACAAGCCCCACTGAAGAGGCTCCTCATGAGGCTGGAGGCCTGGCTATTGATTTATAGATTTAATGCTGTACACTACTTTGAGGTTTTTATTAAAAATATAAAGCGGCATCGAAATAAATAAATAATTTATACCATGCCCATCTGGCTGGGCTTCCCCAGCCCCTCTGGCCAGCTCCCAACAGAAAATTAAAAGCACAATAAAATGTCAAACATTAAAAACTTCCCTAAACAGGGCTGCCTTGAGATGTCTTCTAAAAGTCAGATAGTTGTTTATTTCCTTGACATCTGATGGGAGGGTGTTCCACAGGGCGGGCGCCACTACGGAGAAGGCCCTCTGCCTGGTTCCCTGTAACCTCACTCCTTGCAGTGAGGGAACCGCCAGAAGGCCCTCAGAGCTGGACCTCAATATCCGGGCTGAACGATGGGGTGTGGGGATGCTTCTTCAGGTATACTGAAAGGAAACCTTTATAGGGAAACCTTTGCAGCCTGAGGGCCACATGCCTTCTTCCCTGGCAGACATCTGGAGGTTGCATGCTAGTGGCAGGAGGTGACAAAGGCAAAAGTGGCCCGAGTAACGGATGTTACTCTTACCTTTGTACAAAAGCACCTGGAAAGAATGTGGGGCAACGGCAGTGCCGAATCCTGGGGAGAGGGGGGCGTGGCCTGGGGAAAGTCCTGAGGGCCAGGTAGAGATGCCTGGAGGGGTGCATTCATCCCCTGGGCACAATGTGCCTCATCACGTTCACAGTTGGGTGTTTATAGGGTGCAGCTTTAAAGCATTGTCCTTAAAAGAAGCAAGCACGGGAAGCATGCAGAAGCTCTCACCAATATTTGATGGGCTATTTCTGATTCATATCTTCTCTTGCCTGAAGAAGAAGCAGGGAAAGGCAAATCTCCTGTCAGATAATGCAGCCTGTAACCCAATCTTCTGCAGACGGGTGCTTTTTCAGATCAGGTTTCTGCTACTGCTAATGCGATAGCCATTCATCTTGCCTTGGCAATATTCCTTTATCGAAACCAGATCTCCATCTAACAGCCCTGGAACCTCACTGATACCTCCGCAAGATAATCTGGAGCATGCCTCACCCCCTCCTCAAAGCTCATGTGCTTTTAAGGGGAAAGGAATTTGAAAAGGGTCTGGACTAAATCTTGCCCGAATGCACAAGCAGACAACACAGAACATAACTTACTTTGCTCAGCCAACCCAGTCAGATGGGTGGAGTACAAATAAAATGATGATGAACATTATAATGTAACCATCCCACTGAAAAAGGTTCCCTACCTCTGTGATATATCATGCTGGATAGTTGAAAATGCTTACTTCCTGAGCATAGATTGCCAGCAAGAATGCCGAGTTAGGGGCTGAGAGTCAGGTGCTCTCTCTCGGTATGTCTGTTTCTCTCCCTCTCCCGCTTTGTATTTCGCAGGGGAACAACAGTTTGGCCCAGATCAGCTGATACTCTGGCCGATGATGCTTGCGCCCCTCCCTCCCCCCCCATCCAACTTCTATTTGTAAATAAATTCCCCGCTATTGTAAGACACCACTAAGCTGAATGGAATTCCCCACTGATGGGTCAGTGTCTACTGTGTGCTACAAGATCAGCCATGACAGTATTCCAAAAGCAAAAGATCCCAGCCGTCAATGCTTTGGATAGGAAGCTGAGTTTGAGCTGAATTTGGACCTGCTGGGAGTCTTCCTTCAAGTTAAGTGCCTCTCTCCTACCACCGAGCTACGCTAGATTCCCAGCAGGTGGGTCACTGTTGCTTGTTAGAAGGGGGAAGAGGAAAGGCAGCAGTGAGGTCAGCATGGTGCAAACACACCCGCAGGAACACCAGATTCACTCTGCTGGTGGGCCTGCAGTGTGCTGACCTTTCTGACATCTCACCTATTCACCTCCTGCCCCCAGGAAGCAACAGCAACCCACCTGCTGGGAAGCTTGGGTAGCAGTTCTGCCCCTCCTTGCAAGCCACGCCTATATGCAACCTAATCCTAAATGCAAACACAAGTCTCACTGTGTCCCACCCATTAGATAAATTACGGACTCAAAGATAGACCTCTCCCCATCTCTCCCTAATACTTCGGACAACACTTCATAATTTATCTACTGGGTGGACAAGGTAAGTATACAACTGCACATTTTCTGTCTGCAGGACAGAAGTGAGGAGAAAGTTATTAAGAGAGAATGTTGTGTCTTGTCAGGGTGACTCATAATTCTATTTTATGTTGTTATTCACTTCGATTTTGCATAACGTTATTCAGATCTGCATAAATTAATTTTATTGCGTCTCAGTTTTGAAGATTTCGTTTTAATATTTGCTAAAAGAGGAATAATGTTTCCTTTTGAAATGGGTGTGTTGTGACCTGGCAAGGAAATTTGGAGTTTTAAGTTCGTTCAAGCTGTACGGCTGTTTACATTGAAGTTACCTGGCGTTACTTTCATACTATTAAGTTTTGTTTTGTTATGGTCTTAGATACAAATAAACAAATCTGATCCGATTACAGTACCATGTTGACTTGGGCTCATTCACAGGCAAACACCCATGAAATTGCAGCGCTCTTCAGTTATTTCTATGGAGTTGCTTGCTGTCTTAGTCACCATCAGATGTCAAAGTCCCCGCCTTAAAAACCAGGCTAACCCACCCCAGTCTGCTGACATGGTTTATACCTAGAAGCTTTTCGTTGTCCCCTCCCAGGGCATATTTATAGATGTGTGCAAAACATAATTAGCAATGCACATAATTGTTTAAAAAAAAAATTTCTGGGGCTGCAGAGGGCCTAATTATGATGACACGATAGGTTAGCTCTCCAAGCCAGCCAGTGTCACAGACAGAAGTGTAGCAGCTGTAGTGTTTTGGACACCATGACCATTTTCTTCTTTGATTGGTTATTCATGCCTGTGGCTCAGTCAGTCAGGCACTGCTGGTTTTCGAGACAGTGGTCGCATGCTTGAGTAGGCTGGGATTTCAAAGGCAGAAGTGCCCGTCTGGGGGGAATTACCGGAAGACGTTTTTGTAAAAAAGAAAAGAAAAAAGCAACCCACTTTGGTAGTTTTCTTTTTAAAAAGCTCAAGAATTTTGGGGTCTTCATAAAACCTTTGGGGTGTCCTGGTTTTTACTTTTTGAAATATGGGGCAACCCTAGAAGAACAGATTCCAGTCTAAGCAGTTCCAAGCAAAGGGGGAACCTCCCTTTGCCTAAGAATTCAAGCCGGTTGGCTGATGGCAAACCATGTCAAGTGATGACTGCAATGCACGAATGATCTGTTGCAGCTGTAATAGCACAGATAAAGGACATGAGAAGAATAGGAGGAGGAGTTTGGATTTGATATCCCGCTTTATCACTACCCGAAGGAGTCTCAAAGCGGCTAACATTCTCCTTTCCCTTCCTCCCCCACAACAAACACTCTGTGAGGTGAGTGGGGCTGAGAGACTTCAGAGAAGTGTGACTAGCCCAAGGTCACCCAGCAGCTGCATGTGGAGGAGCGGGGAAGCGAACCCTGTTCCCCAGATTACGAGTCCACCGCTCTTAACCACTACACCACACTGGCTCCCCACAGAAGAGCCCTGATGGCCAAAGGCTCATCTAATCCAACGTCCTGCTCTCATGGTGAACAGCCTTTTGGAGCCCACTAACAGGACCTGAATCATGGCCACTGGTCCCATCACCTCCTGGCAAATAGAAGGGGAAGAAATGGAGGCAGTGGGAGATTTTACTTTCTTGGGCTCCTTGATCACTGCAGATGGTGACAGCAGTCACGAAATTAAAAGACGCCTGCTTCTTGGGAGAAAAGCAATGACAAATTCCAGTGCTCCCTGGAAGGACAGATGGTGAAGCTGAGGCTCCAATACTTTGGCCACCTCATGAGAAGAGAAGAATCCTTGGAAAAGACCCTGATGTTGGGAAAGATTGAGGGCACAAGGAGAAGGGGACGACAGAGGACGAGATGGTTGGACAGTGTTCTCAAAGCTACGAACATGAGTTTGACCAAACTGCGGGAGGCAGTGGAAGACAGGAGTGCCTGGCGTGCTATGGTCCATGGGGTCACGAAGAGTCGGACACGACCAAACGACTAAACAACAAACAGGACCTGAGTGCAACAGTCTTCCCCCACTTGGAAATCCAAGCAACTGGTATCCTTTGGTATCTACTGGTATCCACACTTCCTCCAATCCTGCAGATAGGCAGTGGATGTTAGGGTCATGTCTACACCATCCATTCAAAGCACTCTTAAATTGCATGGCTTCCCCCAAAGAATGCTGAGAGCTCCAATGAATATAAGGTTGCCCTATCCCCATCTGACTGGGTTGCCCCAGCCACTCTGGGTGGCTTCCAACTTATAAAAATAATAATAAAACATTAAACATTAAAAAAAACTGCCTTCAGGTGTCTTCTAAAGGTTGTATAGTTACTTATCCCCTTGGCTTTTGTGTGTGTGTGTGTCACATAACTCCATACCCTCCAACATTTCTCCGGTGAAAATAGGGACATCCTAAGGAAAAGCGGGACATTCCAGGATCAAACAAGAAAGCGGAACGGCTTCTGTAAATCCAGGATAGTCCCTGGAAAATAGGGGGACTTGGAGGGTCTGCCCCTTAACAAGCTACAGTTATTATTTATGACTGTTATTAGTATTCATAATAAGAAGGCGCACAAATAAATATCTACTGAGGTGCGCCCCAAGATGATGATGCACCCCCAGCTGTTGCCATTGGCTATGGACTACCTGTGACATCATATGAAGGCAATAATAAGTTAGGTAGCCCAATGGCCTGGTGGTGGGCAAGGCAGCGTCCTGCATTACAAGGTCCTAGGTTTATTCCTCAGTATAGCATTGACAGCTGAGAGGATCTCAGACTCTACTGAAAATATGGGGGCCAGGGAGGAAGGAGGGGGACTGAGGAAATCACATGTCGTCCCCCCAAGGCATTCTCTTGAGTTGGGGAGCAGAGGAAAGATTCGAATCCAGGTCTACATGGCTCTTCATGGTTCACATGTGGGCTATGCCAGCTAGGGTTGGTGAGATGGGAGTTTCACAACATCTTGGTGGCCTTCTTAGCTCTATTGGTTTAACCTCAGTATATTCCGCAGTAGTCCTACCGTGGTCTCAGCTATACAGCTGCAAATGAAATGTTTAAAGTGTGTTGTAAAGTGCAATGTACAAATATGGCACTAGATGGCGAAAGTGAGCTATGGCAAATTCAATATATTTTTTCAAAATGTTTTTTTTAAAAAAAAAAAAACCCAAAACATTTTCACAGCATTTGTTATATGTGTGTAGATTCCACCTATTTCTGTTGTAGAAGTCTTTCCTCCAAAGTACATGTTTTTCTAGTGCAGAGGCATCCTTTGGATGCAACCGATCCTCTCCTACTTAAATAGTACAATAATCCTTTCCCTTTGTGTGAGTTTGTAAATACCTTCCAATATTTTCTCCTGCTGATGTGCAGAGAGAGAACAAGAGAGAGAGAGAAGGGAAGGCATTTAACGTAGTCACTGCGGGAGAGTGGGAGAGCTATTACTGATCCACCTTCCGTGGAAGAATGGCAAAAGCAACCCGGTGGAATTCAAAGGATGGATTTATGGGGAAGGTGCTTTGATCTCAACACTGCAGCCTTACAGTATGAAATCTACTATTTAAAACCAGTGTTTCCCAAGTCACATTACATTTAATTGTATGTGTATCTCATTTCACGGCTTTGCTGCATTTAAGTTCATGATTCATCCTTATAATAGAAAATACGATAAATGCACGCTCGTGGATCTATCCATATCATTCACATATTGAAACAATGAACAAATGAAGAAGGGCGTTGAAGATGCTCGTTGCCTAGGGTGCTGTTGGGTCTAGGGCTGGCCCTGCCTTCATTGCTTAACTGCAGCCCTGTTCACACTTTCCCACTGAACACAATGGCCTTTTCGTATCTGAAGAAGTGTGCATGCACACGTATAAGCTAAACAAGCTATAGCTTAGGGCCCCACTCTCTTGGAGGTCCCCAAAAAAATTTAAAGGAAAAAAATGGATGTACATTTCCAAAATACAGTAATACCTCGGGTTACGAACGCGATCCGTTCCGGAACGCAGTTCGTAACCCGAATAGTTCGTAAACCGAACGCAATGGGCGCCGCCATTTTGCGCATGCGCAAAGCGCGATTTTCGCGATTTTCGCGCTTTACGCATGCGCAGATCGCGCGATCGCGCGCGCGCCGCTTCTGCGCACGCGCACGCGGCGAAAACACTTCCGGGTTTGCGCAGTTCGTAACCCGAACTGTTCGCAAACCGAGGTGGTCGTAACCCGAGGTACGACTGTATAAGATAAAAAACAAATAACATAACATAACAGCAACAGTGTTTTGTGTTGTGTAGGCTCCTATAGTGTAAGTCATGGGCCCTGTCTGCTAGCCTGCTCCCTAAAATATCACTGGTTTGCTCATTTCTATAGATAGAGTGCCTACATTCTGCATGTGCAAATGGCTTTAGATACCTATTAGGTCCATAAATTACCATATAGCATATATTAAACACGAAAAACAGCGACAATTTGTTGTTGACAAAGGACAACTGGACATATAAAGGGCCCCATTACCTTCAGTAGCTTAGGCATAGCTGTCAAGTTTTCCCTTTTCTCGCGAGGAAGCCTATTCAGCATAAGGAAATTTTCCTTTAAAAAAGGGAGAACTTGACAGCTATAAGCTTAGGGCCTCATCAAACCTAAATCCAGGCCTGGGTTGTTGTTAACAAAATTATATTAACTATAAACCCAGACATGGCCACTTAATTGAGAGCAGAAATGCACAGGATTGCACTGTTAATTTACTACTACTACTACTACTAATATATTATTATTATTATTATTATTATTATTATTATTATTAATACCCCACCCATCTGGCTGGGTTTCCCCAGCAACTCTGGGCGGCTTCCAACAGAAAAATGAAATGTTGTTGTTGTTGTTTAGTCGTTTAGTCATGTCCGACTCTTCGTGACCCCATGGACCATAGCACGCCAGGCACTCCTGTCTTCCACTGCCTCCCGCAGTTTTGTCAAACTCATGTTCGTAGCTTCGAGAACACTGTCCAACCATCTTGTCCTCTGTCCCTAAACAGGGCTGCCTTCAGATGTCTTCTAAAAATCTGGTAGCTGTTTTTCTCTTTGACATCTGATGGGAGGGCGTTCCACAGGGCGGACGCCACCACCGAGAAGGCCCTCTGCCTGGTTCCCTGCAACTTGGCTTCTTGCAATGAGGGAACCGCCAGAAGGCCCTCAGGTACTGGACCTCAGTGTCCGGGCAGAACGATGGGGGTGGAGACGCTCCTTCAGGTATACTGGTATATTGTTCCTCACAGCTCCTTAGTTGCTCTCCAATGCTACACAGTTTGTGCATTATTGGTTTAAGGAACGATGAGTCTTGTATGAGTCTTGCAGATTTTTATTTGCGATATGAAGAACTAATCACCTTCCTTTGAGTAGTCACTAGACAAAGCACTGCTCCAAACTGGAAGTCGCTAGAACAACAACTGCAATTATCTCAGTGGAAACAGAAAGCATGGACACTAGCACTCTCTGAAGAATTAACTGGAACAATAATTTTTCATATGGAACTATGTTTGGAGATTGGGAGGAGGGGGACCTGTTCGATGAGGGGGGGGTTGTTATTCCATGTTGTTTTGAAAAATCGATAAAGCATACATATATAGTTTTTAAAAGACTAGCAGATTTATTGTGGCACAAGAATTCCCAGACCAGGCATCCCCAAACTGCAGCCCTCCAGATGTTTTGGCCTACAACTCCCATGATCCCTAGCTAACAGGACCAGTGGTCGGGGAAGATGGGAATTGTAGTCCAAAACATCTGGAGGGCCAAAGTTTGGGGATGACTGTCCTAGACAATAGCCCACTCCATCAGATGTGTGAAACAGCTACTCAATGGAAGGTGCAATAAATAAGTTACTCAGGTGGGTTGTGTCCCCCCCCCCTATCAATACTTTTTAGTATCATATTAAATCTTTCTGTGCAATCTTTGGGGACCCTTGATGTGCAGGACAAGAATTATCCACCACCAGCTGCATAATGGGGTGGGTGGGAATTTAGCACATTAATCCTGCACATCATTTCTGGTGCAGCATCAGATGAGGATGTTATGCAGTAGTTCACAAAGTAGGCGTGAGTCAGCAGGATCTACTGTATTAACATGAGACAAAATGCTATTTTAGGACCCATCAGCAGAAGAATTGCATCCAAGAAACCGCTGAAGATTCGCTGTTACGGCCAGAATGTAACTGATGGGTGGAATGTGCCACATCTAACTCTCAGGAATGCACTCTGAAAGAGATCAATACAGACTGGTTCAAGTCCAATGGAAAATTACACAACTACTTGAATTTTTCACCTATATAAAGTAAACCTGTATTAAGTTATACTGAATCAGACCAGTGGCCCATCTAGGTCAGAATTGTCTGCACTGACTGGCAGCAGCTCTGGTTTCAGAAAGCCTTTCTCCAGCCCTACCTGGAGATGAGAGGGATTGAACCCGAGACTTTGGGCATGCAAAGCTTGCTGAAAGTAGAATAGCCCAAGTTGATAAAGCAGGAGACTCTTCATCTCAAGGTGGTGGGTTCAGGACAGGCAAAGGATTCCTGCATCACAGGAGGTTGGCTTAGATGGCCCTCATCGTTCGTTCCAACTCTACCATCAATGATTCTATGACTCCATACTTCTAACCCTCTGTGGCCAAGGGAGCAGCCCCAATTGTTGGGTATGATTTTCATCGAGACCACCGTGTGTGGAGAACACATTACAACATCCCCTCCTTTTCAGTCTACTTCTGATCATGATTGATCCCCACATCCCAACGTTGCTACTTAGGCGGTGGGAGAAATAATGGCTATACAGTATAAGAATATTACATAAGAAGAGGCTGCTGGATCAGACAATGGCCCATTTAGAAAGCATCCTGTTCTCGTAGGGACCAACCAGTTGCCTCTGGGAAAGCAGCAAGCAGGATTCAAGCGCAAGAGCACTTTCCCCCTCCTGTGGTTTCCAGCAACTGGTATTCAGAAGCATTGCTGCCTCCGACCTTCAAAGAAGAGCGTAGCCATCATGGCTAGCAGCTATTGATAGCCTTCCCCTCCATGAATTTGTCTAATCCTCTTTTAGAATAGAATAGAATAGAATAGAATAGAATAGAATAGAATAGAATAGAATAGAATAGAATAGAATAGAATAGAATAGAATAGAATAGAATAGATCATTATTGTCATTGTCCCTTTGCGGGAACAACAAAATTTCTCAGTTGCTATATCAACTCAAATAAGACACTCCACATAAATTAAAATATAATAAACACAATGGTTGGTGGCCATCGCTGTCTCCTGTGGGAGGGAGTTCCATAGTTCAACAACGTGCTGTGTGAAGAAGTCCTTTCTTTTATCTGCCCCGAACCTTCCAACATTCAGCTTCAATGGACGTCCATGGGTTCTAGTGCTTTGAGAGAGCGAGAATACTTTTTCTCTAGTCACTTTCTCTGTTCCAGGCACTTTCTCTGTTCACAAATATGCTGGTTCTTGGGAAGGTGCTCATTCTCATCTTTCTCCTCCCTTGTCCTTTTAGCCCAGTGAGACATAGCAGCTAAGGTTTGGGGCTTATTAGCCAATTGTAAGACCCGGGACCACAATTGTGGTCCTCTCCTTTTTGCCATTGGTAACCAAAAGAAAGTGGTAACATTTTCACTGAATGCTCAATATGAAGTTTGCCGCGCAATGGAGCATTCCCTCCAACAGTTATATGATAAAAAATAGGGGCCTTCTATTCAATTATTATTATTATTATTATTATTATTATTATTATTAATGCCCCGTCCATCTGACTGGGTTGCCCCAGCCACTCTGGGTGGCTTCCAACATATATAAAAGCATAATGAAACATTAGACATTTTAAAACTTCCCTATACAGGGCTGCCTTCAGATGTCTTCTAAAGGTTGCATAGTTACTTATCTCCTTGGCTCGGGGGTCTCATAACTCTATACCCTCCAATATTTCTCCAATGAAAATTGGCGTATCCTAAGGAAAAGCGGGACATTTCGGGATCAAATCAGAAGCTGGGATGTCTTCTGTAAATCCAGGGCATATGGAGAGTTTGATAGAGCGCTTCATTGCAACATAGACCAAAGGCACGCTGCCTAGGGCATGGGATGCTGAACTCTGGGATCAGAGTTTCCTTGCTCCTTCATATGCTTTAGCTGGGAGGGGGAGCAGTGGGGGGACGGGGACTGAGGAGCGGCTAGGAATGCATGTCCATTTCCAGCAGAGAATGCAATCTGTAATTACTACTGGGCATCAGTCTCCTCAGTACGAGTTTCTGAGTTCCACATATTTGCTCCAAGGTGAATTCTCGGTCCTTTCAGCCTTAAAGGCTCATGCTTTGCCGCTTCTTGATAATGATGTCTCTTTTATGCCTTTGCTTTGTTCCCTTTCCAGCCTCCCCCACTCCCTCCAGATCTCTTCTTCTGTGAGTAACAGAAGGATTCAAGAAGCTTCATTTTCTGTTGCTGCAGAAAAGGGATGCTGCCAAGATTCCTGTTGGCACCAGCTGTGGTGAGCTCCTAATTCTCTTCCTGCCTCAGCTAGCTTGGGCTCCCAGACAATGTCATGTAGCTTCAAGTTGCTTCCTTGAGACCCATTAAACCATGTGGAATCTCAAGCCAAAACAGCCATTGGAATACCGCAATCCCAAGTGCCTCAACAAGTTATCCAATTGCTACATGTTGTCCCAAGATCAAGTCGGGCTAAATGCCTAGCAGACCTTCCAGGTGTCCCTATTTTCTAGGGCTTCTCTGATTTAGAGAAGCCGCCCCAGTTTCTGATTTGATCCTGGAATGCCCCACTTTTCCTTAGGATGTCCCTATTTTTATTGGAGGGTATGGAGTTATCTGACTCCCGAGTCATCTGAAGGCAATCCTGTATAGGGCAGTTTTTAAAATGTTTAGTGTTATATTAGGTAAAGGTAAAGGGACCCCTGACCATTAGGTCCAGTCGTGACCGACTCTGGGGTTGCGCGCTCATCTTGCATTATTGGCCGAGGGAGCCGGCGTATAGCTTCCAGGTCATGTGGCCAGCATGACAAAGCCACTTCTGGCAAACCAGAGCAGCACATGGAAATGCCGTTTACCTTCCCGCTGTAGCGGTTCCTATTTATCTACTTGCATTTTGACGTGCTTTCGAACTGCTAGGTTGGCAGGAGCTGGGACCAAGCAACGGGAGCTCACCCCGTCACAGGGATTCGAACCGCCGACCTTCTGATCAGCAAGCCCTAGGCTCAGTGGTTTAACCACAGCGCCACCTGGGTCCCTATGACTGTTATATTATGTTTCTATATATGTTGGAAGCAGGGTATAAACAACAATAGCAGCAGCAGCAGCAGCAATAATAATAACATCCTAGGACATGTTGGAGTATATGTGATTCCCAATAATCAGCATATTATTGCAGTTCCTCAAAGTGGCTAGGGCAACCCAGTCAGATGTGTGGGGTATAAATAGTAAAAATATCATCGTGGAATGGGACGTCCCTATTTTCATCGGAAAAATGTTGGAGGGGCCCAAAAATGGAAATTACAGGAGATACCAATGATTGAAATTACAGGAGATACCAATGAATGATTGTGGCAAATGAAGATGATGGACTATGGTGAACTGGCAAAGCTGACCTGTGGGATTCGAAACCAGAGCGAGACAAAGTTCCAGAAAGAATGGAGTAAATTTATGGATTATATTAATATTAACTGTAGAAGTTTGAAGACACTTGCGGGGTTGAAATAAATCCTACGATGAGAACTTGGTGTATAATAAGGAACAGTGAGACTCAGATTGAGCTACAAAGCTGAATGGCAAAAGGGAGGGAAGTCACAAGCTCGGCAGGTTGAGTGTACGAATATATGTTTGAATGTAGTTTGTTGTGTTTATTTGGAAAATTAAATAAAAATCATTTTTTTTAAAAAAAGGAAAAATGTTGGGGGGTATGAGCAAGCACTTGGATGGCTGGACCATCAGATAACCTGACACAGCACATTGATGTCTAGACAGTGCTTTTATTGCTAGGCAACTGAAGGCTGTCCTTTTCCCCTTTTTTTCCATTGCCAGCATGACATTGCAGATTGCATTTTGATCGAAGGAGTTTGTGTTGCTGTCAGATATTTTTAAGATATAGTTTTAGACATAGGGCAATCCTGTTTTCTTCCTCCATTCACTCAGTTCAGGCATAACACCCAACCAAGGTTTAGTGATCAGCAAGCCCCCAGAGGTGTGTCCGAGTCTTTCTTCTTCAGTTAACCATGGTTTACTACAATGTCTGGACTGACAAACTAGTTTTGAGACTATGGTTCACAAACAAACCATGGTTTCATGTAGTGGTTTCAAGGCAAGATGCTAGCGGCCGCAGTTTAATGTTTTGGTTGCCACATGGCTAACTATGGCTAACAAAAAACAAGAAGAGGTGGGTCCCAGACAAGTCTTTTCCAGGCCTACCTGGATATGCCAATGATTGAAAGAGGGTGAAACAAATAGCTCAGTCAGTAGAGCATGAGGCCCTTAATCTCAGGGTCATGGGTTCGAGCCCCATGTTGGGCAAAGAATTCCTGCATTGCAGGGGGTTGGACTAGATGACCCCTTGGTCCCTTACAGCTTTAGAAGTCTATGATTCAATTATCTCAACGATCCCTGCCATTACCATCCTACCCAATATCTTGGTTCAATTTCAACTTTTGCTACAATTAGCCATGCCTAATCAGCCACCAAGCTCGCTCCCTAAAATATCCAATTAATTCCTGTTATGAAAATGAAATCGTTCCTGTTCTTTAACATTTATGTCGGAGCCTCTTGTTTCTCTTGCGCCTCCTCATTACAGCCGAGTTTTCCATCAGTGCATGGTGACATTAACAGGAAATTAATGTCAAAAGAACACAACCAATGAGGCTTATGTGCTGGGTAGCTGTGATGTTCCACCAATCAATTTAAGGGTTGTGAAAACGCTCAGTAGGATGTAATATATTTTGCACTTGACAGAGGTCCTGGAGTGGGAGGTTTTTTGTTTGTTGCAATTGAGGAAAGTCTGCAGGATATTTATTTTTAGGGACAGGTCTTGTGTAAGCACTAATATTTCTGGAATGAGGTCACACATATTCGAGCCAATCTG
The DNA here is from genome assembly GCF_963506605.1 of Zootoca vivipara. Classification (NCBI taxonomy): domain Eukaryota; kingdom Metazoa; phylum Chordata; class Lepidosauria; order Squamata; family Lacertidae; genus Zootoca; species Zootoca vivipara. Next base: position 109,247,952 of record NC_083278.1, read on the forward strand.
ATAGGAGGGTGTTCAAAGGCTGTCGGTCAGGCTCAGCACAGATAAGGAGACCTGCAGTAGGCCCTCATTGGCAGCCACATTTATTAAATGTGTTCCCCAGTGCAATTGCAGCGCACCAATGCCAGAAGTTCCATTGTTAAAGCAGCATCGTTGCTCACAAGCTATTTAGCAAAGGCTGAGAGACATTTCTAAAGGGTACGAGCTTCAGAAAATGCTTGGTAGGCTGTCGTTCCGGAGAAAGATTCTAAAAGATTTTTTCCTCCCTTGGTGCTGATGTAAAAGTTGGGGTTTGGCTTTTGCTGCCCAACTCCCCCAGTCCAGTCAGAGAAGAATGGATGGAGGCAGGATCCAGTGAAAAGCAAGGCAGACCTTTATTTTTCTGCTGCAACATCGTTCCCTTCCCTCCTTGCAAAGGACGGAGAGACCCAGAACAAAAACGTGCAGGAACCTTTAAAGACTTTTGACATTGCCAATGCCGAACCAAAGATCACCCTAAAAGCATCATACATACATCATAGGAGGCAGTCTACATCAGAAATCCTGTCTGCCAGGATACCTAATAATGGTCACTGATTGCATTACCTGGGCAGCCTGGCCATTATTTTGTGATGGTTAATACTTTAGTTCCTGAATCCAGGTCACAGGCTCACCCTATTCATACACAAATACGCCCATAAGACAGGGTTTGAAGGATTTGTAAGCAAAAAGACAATGGGAAGAAAGCTTTCCCCATTTGCCTCCCTTACTGCAGAAGAATATTTAAAGTCATTGGGAGAGCCAAAATGGTTTTAGGATTGCTCTCCTGCACTATTTCAGACATAGGGTTTATATACCTGCAGTGGCAGAGCTTCATGCTCCGGCACCGGGGGGCGGGGCGGAGGGCAGGTGGGGGAGGGGCTGGCGCAAGTCCCGGGGGCGCGGCGTGGCGCCCAGCCCGGGCGGGGGCGGTGCGCTCCCCCCCCCGCACTCCTCTTCCTCCACCAGTGTATACTTGTAGATGTATGCATTTATGAATATTTATTCTATATTTTGAGACCTTAGAATTCTTACAGCAAGCAAACAGCATAAACGATATTAAAGTTCATTTTTGAAAATATTGCTGTGCGAGCCCCAATCTCCAAGCAGCAAGAGACTCCAGGTGCCGGCACTTTTGCAGGGTTTGGTTACCTGGGAATGAAAGTCTGTGGAGGCTGTGATGTCTTTAGGATAGATGGCTTCATTTACATGTCTACAACCTGAGCATAGGATACCAGTTGCTGGAAACTGCAGGAGGAAAGCATGTTCTTGTTGCAAGAAAGGAGATTCCGACTAACCATTAGGAGGAACTTGATGGCCGTAAGAGCTGTTTGACAGGCTCCCTTGGGAGGTTGTGGTCTCTCCTTCCTTGGAGGTTTTTCAACAGAGGTTGGGTGGTCATCGGTCAAGGATTCTTTCGCTGTGATTCCTGGACCTGATGTCCCTTGGAGACCCCACCAACTCTACAGTGCTATGATTCTATGAGCTACTATTTATTTCTGATTGATTCAAAATTGGGAAAGGAGTACGACAAGGTTGTATATTGTCTCCCTGCTTATTTAACTTATATGCAGAATTCATCATGCGAAAGGCTGGACTAGATGAATCATAAGCAGGAATTAAGATTGCCGGAAGAAATATCAACAACCTCAGGTATGCAGATGACACAACCTTGATGGCAGAAAGTGAGGAGGAATTAAAGAACCTTTTAATGAGGGTGAAAGAGGAGAGCGCAAAATATGGTCTGAAGCTCAACATCAAAAAAACCAAGATCATGGCCACTGGTCCCATCACCTCCTGGCAAATAGAAGGGGAAGAAATGGAGGCAGTGAGAGATTTTACTTTCTTGGGCTCCTTGATCACTGCAGATGGTGACAGCAGTCACGAAATTAAAAGACGCCTGCTTCTTGGGAGAAAAGCAATGACAAACCTAGACAGCATCTTAAAAAGCAGAGACATCACCTTGCCTACAAAGGTCCATATAGTTAAAGCTATGGTTTTCCCAGTAGTGATGTATGGAAGTGAGAGCTGGACCATAAAGAAGGCTGATCGCCGAAGAATTGATGCTTTTGAATTATGGTGCTGGAGGAGACTCTTGAGAGTACCATGGACTGCAAGAAGATCAAACCTATCCATTCTGAAGGAAATCAGCCCTGAGTGCTCACTGGAAGGACAGATCGTGAAGCTGAGGCTCCAATACTTTGGCCACCTCATGAGAAGAGAAGACTCCCTGGAAAAGACCCTGATGTTGGGAAAGATGGAGGGCACTAGGAGAAGGGGACGACAGAGGACGAGATGGTTGGACAGTGTTCTCGAAGCTACGAACATGAGTTTGACCAAACTGCGGGAGGCTGTGGAAGACAGGAGTGCCTGGCATGCTATGGGCCATGGGGTCACGAAGAGTCGGACACGACTAAACGACTGAACAACAACAACAATTTATTTCCATGGAACCTCCCCTGGAGAACTTCCTGGTTGATTGTGACTGAAGCCAATAAATCTCAACAGCTTGAAGTGGAACACAAATATAAGGTTAGCACACACAGTAGAACAAACCTAACCTGCCACCTGCTACCGATTGTCTTGGAGTAATTTACCGAGGTTGTTGTTGGTACCCCAGGTTCCCATGAACTTAAGACTTCCAAACTAAAGACTTCCAATAGCAGCCAAGAATCACAGCCAAGGCGTACTGTGTTTCACAACTCTTCTTTTCAAGCGCCCTAGCTCTCCGACAACTTTCGAACCACAGTGCAGACAAGTGTACATACTCAAGTATAAGACGACTTTTTCAGCACATTTTTAATGCTGAAAAAGCCCCCCCCCTCGGCTTATACTCGAGTGAGGGTCCCACCCAAGCGCATTTCCGACAGCAGCAAAGACGGAGGAGGAGGAGGAGGAACAAGAAGCCTGAAAGCAGCCCTTTGGGGCTGCTCCTTCCTCCTCCGCCAGTTTGTGGTGTGGTGAACCAGTTTATACTCAAGTCAATACGTTTTCCCAGTTTTTGGGGGGTAAAATTAGGTGCCTCGGCTTATATTCAGGTCAGTTTATATTCAAGTATATAAGGTAATCATGCATTGGATACACCCAAGGCATTCAAATAATCTGCCCAAAATAAATTGCTTGAAGGGTTTGAGAACTTAATTTGTTGGCCAAGCCCAGATGTATGTTGGGATCCTTGAATCCCTTATACCAATTTCGATTTGTGTGTTCATGCAGATCTGTACACACTTCTGCCTGGGAGTAAGCCACATTAAATTTTATGGGATTTACCTTTGAGGAGGCAAGTGTAAGAGTGCAATTAAGTTTAATTAATCTGACATGATGTTGGCCTTTAAAACAAAACGTCTTGTTTATCTCCCGTTACAAGCTCTTCCCCACCAGGGCTCTTTTATTGCAAACTAGTATCATGAAGCCCGTTAAATTAACGGGTGATAGAACATATGTGGTGAAACGTTTGTAAAAACAGACTTCAACAGTTCCACCCGGCCATCTGAAGTCTCTGCGGGGCCGGTGTGGAAAGTGCATGATGTACACAGTCCGTTGCGGGGAGGAGAGAGAAAACCCCAGGTATTTTGGGGGGGTGTCACACACCCTCTCCAAGACATTGGGCAGCGAGGAGAACCCCACAATGACCCCCTCAGGGACGAAGCGAGGCAGGAAAGGAAGAAGTTGGCAGAGAAGCAGTTAGGGGAGGCAGGAAAAGTTAGGGTACCAACTTAGCAACACAGTCAGGTGGGCGGGGTAGAAAGCGCAGTACCTCAGTCTCCACGCTGCCGCTGAGGGGACTCCCGGCCTCCCCCTTCCCCTTGCCATCTCCGCGGCTGTACCAGAGCCAGGCGAGGAGCACAGCCACCAGCTGGCCACAGACCCGCCACGGGCTCTCCTCCATCACTGCCGAGCAGGTGAGGATCGGGACGGAGAGGCATCGTTGGGGCATTGGCCCGGGCCCTGCTGCCGCTGCCGCCCTCCTCACCTGCCGCCGCAGCCATGGCCGGAGAGCGAGGAGAGTTGCCGGGGAGACGTGAGGCGAGGTACGGCGGCAGGCCCAAGCGAGGACTGAAGGGGTCTCCCTCCCACGGTGGAAGCCTTATATGGGCCCGGAGAGGAGCCCGGAGCCCGGAGCCCGGCCCAGGGAGGAGCCTGCCTGCTGCAGCCCCAGGACGGGCCTTTGGGGTGGAGCCGTGCCCCGCCGCACCTGCTTGTTCCAAGTCCCAACGGCTGTCCGTGGGGCACATGCGCAATAGCACAATCCCACGGACACAGGGACTAGACGCAGAGACACTTGAAGTTGATTATAGAGGATGTCTATCTATATAGATATATATATAGTATACACACACACACACACACACACACACACACACACACACACACACCAGGGTTGTCCATAGCTACCTGCTCCCAGCCCTGGAGTGCGTGAAATCCCATGGGCAAATAAATAAGAAATGCTTTAAGGATTTTGTTGTTTATTCATTTAGTCGTGTCCGACTCTTCGTGACCCCATGGACCAGAGCACGCCAGGCACTCCTGTCTTCCACTGCCTCCCGCAGTTTGGTCAGACTCATGTTGGTAGCCTCGAGAACACTGTCCAACCATCTCGTCCTCTGTCGTCCCCTTCTCCTAGTGCCCTCAATCTTTCCCAACATCAGGGTCTTTTCCAGGGAGTCTTCTCTTCTCATGAGGTGGCCAAAGAATTGGAGCCTCAGCTTCAGGATTTGTCCTTCCAGTGAGCACTCAGGGCTGATTTCCTTCAGAATGGTTTGCTATCCTTGCAGTCCATGGGACTCTCAAGAGTCTCCTCCAGCACCATAATTCAAAAGCATCAATTCTTCGGCGATCAGCCTTCTTTATGGTCCAGTACTCACTTCCATATATCACTACTGGGAAAACCATAGCTTTAACTATATGGACCTTTGTTGGCAAGGTGATGTCTCTGCTTTTTAAGATGCTGTCTAGGTTTGTCATTGCTTTTCTCCCAAGAAGCAGGTGTCTTTTAATTTCGTGACTGCTAAAGCTTAGATTGAAGATGTGTATTGTCAGGAGCTAGCAGGCATGTCAAACCTGCAGCCCTCCAGATGTTTTGGCCTACAACTCCCATGATCCCTAGCTAGCAGGACCAGTGGTTGGGGAAGATGGGAATTGTAGTCCAAAACATCTGGAGGGCCGCAGATTTGACATGCCTGAGGGTGAGGAGTAGCTCATCAGCAATAAAAACACCAGTGTCTGTGAAGTCAACTCTTTATTCAAAGAAACCGAAACAGCGCAGGCCTAGTGATTACAGCAACTCTTCCCAGTAGGTCTTGGTTCTTTTCCCAGCAGCCTAAGGCCCCCCTCATCTCCAGCCTCTGCTTCTGTCTCTGCTTCTGGACTGCTTTCTGCCCCAGCCTCTTCTTGCTCACTAAACCCTGTTACCTCTTCAGCTTCCGACACCTCCTCCTCCCCATCTGCTCCCTCTGACCACTCAGTGTCGTCCCCCCACCAATCCCCTGGCTCTGAGCCTTCTTCCCTTGGGGTTGCCCTTGCCGGGGGGGGGGCTTCCCCAGCTGGTGCCTTCCACCACTTCTCTACATCCAGCCAGTCCATTGCATGTAGAAATGCATGTAGTTGTTTACTGGGGAAGGGTCATAGCTCAGTGGTGGAGGGCTCTCTTTGCATGCAGAAGACCCCAAGTTTACTTCTTAGCCACTCCAGGTAGGACCAAGAACGCTCCCCTTCTGAAGCCCTGGGGGAGTAGTTTCCAGTCAGTGTTGGCAAGACTGGGCTGGTTGACCATTTAGTTGACTAATCAGCTAAAACATTTTCTAACATTTGTTGTTTTGTTTTAATATTATGCTTTTGATTTTTAATTGATCAGGGAGTTACCTAATAGACTTGAGGACCAAAAGGCATGCATGCATATATCTGCATTTGTGTGTGTGTGTGTGTGTGTGTGTGTACACACCACACACCCACACACACAGTGCTTTTTTTCTGGGGGGGGGGACGCAGGGAGACGCATACCCCGAAGCAGTTTCTAATAGGAGAAGAAACTAAAAATAATTAAAATTTTAGTTTCTTCTCTAGCACAGTGAATTGCCAGTTCTGTTGACTAGCATGGTGAATTGTCAGTTATAATAATAATAATAATAATAATAATAATAATAATAATAATAATAATAATAATTTATTATTTATACCCCGCCCATCTGGCTGGGTTTCCCCAGCCACTCTGGGCAGCTTCCAACAGAAAAATACAACACAGTAATCTATTAAACATTAAAAACATTAAAAGTTCCGTCTCTACCCCTGATGGCGACCTCATTTCCTTTTCCAGTGTTTCCTGAGTCTCAGATGGAAGCGAGCGTTTAATGTGTGAAGCAGTGTGGAATGTGGATGTATGCGTGTTATACTGATGAAAGTTTGCCCTCATTGAGGGGCAGTTTTTCAATATGAGTAATGCATGTTCTTTGTACTTTTCTCCATTTACTGTATTTATTTTTCCCGATTTGAACTATAAAATGGTGGTTTTCTTGAGTCAAAATGAGAGTACCCCTAAACATTTTTTAATAGAAAAAGCACTGTACACACACACACACAAAAAAAATAAGTTACCTCTTAAATGAAAGGGGAAAAAACTTGAAGCCTTCAACAAAAAGAACAAGGCAAAAGTTATCAGTAAAAAAAAACCCAGTTAAAAACAGCTATTTAAAAGATTCAAAAACAATTCAAATTTATGATAAGCAAAATAAAAGTTGAATCCTTTTACCTATTTGGGTAGCTTTGCCTAAAAAACCCCAAGTTTTCAGCATCCGCCAAAACAAGTACAGTCTGCCGGATGTCAACAGGCAGGGAGTTCCCAAGTGTAGGTGCTGCGAAACAAATCTCAAAATGATTCCTTTGGCAAGAGAAAAACAGATCAAGTGACAGGCCTACTATTAAGATCATGTTTGTTCCTTCCCTCCTTTGTTCCTGGGGTCAGATAGCTCAGTGAGATATACAGATGAGTCTGGAGACTGTTGTTAACCACCACATACTATCACACGGCTCTGCTGCCTTTCTATCCACAACAGAACCTCTCCCCCCCCCAAAAAAAACCCCACAATATCAGAACATTGGAGTTGAGCAGCATTAAAAATAATGAGAGAAAAACACCCTGGAATGTCTCCAGTTTTTTTTTTTTTTTGAGCTATTTATAGAACATTGTGCCATCGGCATTCCTGTTCTGCTGAAGAGCCACGGGACATTCAGGTTTTGATAGCAGTTCCCAAAATGCAGCTGGGTAGGAGGGGGATGACTCAGCAGTACTATGAAACAATGCTGTGTAATTTTAACTCTCCTCCCTCCCTCCGTGCCAAGTTCGCTTTCGTTTCGTTTCCCCAAAGGATAACTCTTCTTCTGCTGCTGCAGCAGCCTCTGTTTTCATTCCGCAGTCGACTAGCTTATTGATAGCACACTCCAACGGCATCCCTACCAAACTCACATGCAATGATCGCATTTTATATCCACGACATAGTCAGCCACACACTTCTCCTGGTGTTTTTCACATGCCGCAGCCCCAAAATACAATGTATGGTCAAGTGGTTGGACCTGTGAAATGTCTCTAGGTTTGCTGTGGGGCCGTCTAAGAAGGCCATGCAACGAAGCAGACTTTTGGAAGGGTCAGAGCAGATCAAAGAAAGTACTGCTTTATGCCAGGGGTCAGCAAACTTTTGGTCTGTGGAACTCCTTCCCACAGGAGGCAGTGAGGGCCACCAACTTGGATGACCTTAAAAGAGTAGACAGATGCAAGGAGGAGAGGTCTAACCATGGCTGCTAGACGCAATGGCTATGCTCTGCCCTCCAGCAATACTTCTGGATACCAGTTGCTGGAGAGACAGCTCTTGTGCTTGGATTCTGTTTGCTGGTTTCCCACAGGCATCTGGTTTGCTACTGTGAGAACAGGGGGAGGTGGAGTAGATGACCATTGGGGGTCCCTTCCAACTCTGTGAATCTGTGATAAGAAGAGCATGCTGGATAGGTCCAATGGCCCATCAAGTCCAGCATCCTGTTCTCAAAGTCGCCACCCTGTGGGAAGCCTGCAAGAGGCACATGAGCGCAAAATCACTTTTCCCTCCTGTGGTTTCCAGCGACTGGTATTCTGACCACGGAGATAGAACGTAGCCATTATGACTAGTAGCTGTTGATAGCTGCTATTGTTGTGAAATTGCCTGAGTAGCTATCATTGTGAAATTATCTGATTTCGTCTGTCCACGCAGAAATCTAATCAACTGCAAATCTGTAAGGTGCAAAGTGCTAAGTTCACCTTTAAATGCAAACCAAATTGAATTTCTCCCTCCTCTTCTTAATTGTAAAAAGGTAAAGGTAAAGGGACCCCTGACCATTAGGTCCAGTCGCAGACGACTCTGGGGTTGCACGCTCATCTCGCTTTACTGGCCGAGGGAGCCGGCATACAGCTTCTGGGTCATGTGGCCAGCATGACTAAGCCGCTTCTGGTGAACCAAAGCAGTGCACAGAAATGGCGTTTACCTTCCCGCCGGAGCAGTACCTATTTATCTACTTGCACTTTGACGTGCTTTCGAACTGCTAGGTTGGCAGGAGCTGGGACTGAGCAACAAGAGCTCACCCCATCGTGGGGATTCAAACCGCCGACCTTCTGATCGGCAAGCCCTAGGCTCAGTGGTTTAACCCACAGCACCTGCCTTTTAAAAAAAAAACCCTAATGATTGCCAGAGATTGCTGAGAAAATGTTGCCTGGGGTCTGAAAAAGAAAGGGGGGAACAAATGCACTCCATTATCTCTTTCAGCTTCTAGGAAGGGGCGTTATCAGTTCTGCACAAAGCTGGAAGGCAGGACATGTGCGGAGCAGCTTGGCATGAGAGACAGTTTCATACACATTTCAGCGCAGGGAATAGCAGTCAGGATCACACCTTGGGCAGATGATTCAGCATTTCCAAAGTAGATTGTTAGGTAACAGTAGTTTGTTGACCTCTCTGGACATTTCTGCAGGCTGCATTTTGTTACCGGGCCAGCAGCGTTATGCCTCAAACTTAGTGCTGGCAACAGGGAGCCAAATCACCCATTTGCTCGACTCTTTTGCCCAGAGATAAGCCTCGGAGGCTGCACAGCTTCTGCCGTTGCCCATCAGCCATGCAAACTTATAGGAACCGGCTGAGGCTAAAGAACCCAGCAGGTCTGGATCACGAGGACAAGAAGCAATGAGCAATCTTTTCTGTTCCGTGCTGTGAGGGCAGTCAGGAAGTGTTTAACACAGCAGAGGTGCACAAGCTTCATGCCGATGCAATTGTTTCTCCAGATGTGAGGTAGCGGGCCATTTTGAGGAGCCACATGATGAGATACCGGCTCAGAGGGCCGGCCCTACCATCTGGCAGATTGGGGAAGTGCCTTAGGTGGTGGATTCTGAGCCTCTGAGCCCCCAACTTGCTGCCCTCAGGTACAGTGCGTGGTGTTGTCCCATAGTCACTCTTTCTTTCCTTCCTTCCTTCCTTCCTTCCTTCCTTCCTTCCTTCCTTCCTTCCTTCCTTCTTGGAATAATGCCACTAGTCAGCACCGTTTATGGTCGGAACTACAGCGGTATCTAATCATCTTCGAACCTCCGACTTTCGTTCTTGACTAATGAAAACATTCTTGGCAAATGCTTTCACTATGGTTCGTCTTGTGCTGGTCCAAGAATTTCACCTCTAGCTGCACAATATGAATGCCCCTGGCCACCCCTCTTAATCATGGCCCCAGTTCCAAAAACCAACCAAACAGAACCGGAGTCCCATAGTCACTGTTTGAAGTAAGGTGGGGTACGAATCTTGTCTGTTACCTCAAAGCAGCAAATGACTTGGGCCAACATGACCTGGTGCCTCAAATCCATATTTGTTGTGTTGGTCCAGCACAACAGGATGCCTCCATCTGCCCCAGCTGCAACAAAACATGTCTGTCCAGCATCGATCTCTACAGCCACAGCAGGAACCACAACCTTCAACAGCTTGACTTCACCCCCAAAGGCTCAATCTTCCATTGTCTCCCAAAGCAGATAGATGCCAACTACCAACTGGTCTTGACCGCACTGGAAGAACTCGCTGAATTTTCAGGGACTTGTACGAGCACTGTCCTCTCCTAATAAATTAAATATCTGCAATAAAAAGTAATCAGGCACTGGGAAGTCCAGAAGCAAAGACCCGGGTGCAACAGCCCTCTCTCCACTTCTGATTCCCAGAATATTGCCTTCGACTGTGGAGGCAGAATGTTGCCATCATGGCTAGCAGCTATTGATAGCTACTGCTGCTGTGAAATTGGCTAGCTAAGAGGGCGATGTTTTCTGATTTTGCATGTCCATGTAGAAATCTGATTTTCTAACATTAGCACAAACACCCGTGGGTGTACATGAATGCGGGAGGATGTGCGAGTGCGGGGGAATTTGAAACCGAAAGGCCACTTTGCGGCGCTTCTGTGCAACGCTCAAATGTTTTCACAAAGGGGTCCTCTGTTATCCCTGCGCCATGGAACTGTCAATGTGTCTAAAGAGCCTCCTACTAACAAGAGAGGAAGAAAAGCAAAGTGTTTGCATGCGGAGTCACATGGATGAAGTCATAGGCTGGCATAGCGGCCACCAATGTTGTCCGTGTTCAATGGCCATCTGTAAGCAGCCGACTTAAGCTAGGGAAAGATGCAAGCATAAAGGCCCTCCAAAAAGAGAGGTTTGTTTCCTGAATGGTACAAAGGATGCATTCTTGCAATGTTATTGAGGATGATGATGATGATGATGATGAATGCCTATTTAAAAACTGACTGAAAGAAAATCAAACGGTTGTGGGGCTGGTGGTGAGAAGCAGCAATTCCCAAACCCTACAAGTTGTTGTTGTTGTTGTTGTTGTTGTTGTTGTTTTGTTGTACTGCAAACACAACAACTAAACTCACGGCAATCACTCTATCTGGCATGAGATTCTCATTTAGAAATCAAGTTTCTAGTCCTCTTACATGCTGTAAAAACACCTCTGTCCTTTCTCCCTCTTTTTATGGAACTCATTTCATTCCCACCAAATTCCAGATTACCTGAAAACATAAATAAATCAACACGTATTATTACACAGAATGCCATTCTGCAATGTACATAACTCTGGCGATTGGAATTAATTGCTTTTTGCAACTATTGTGGGAGGAGGAGGTGAGAGCACAGACTATTGGCTCCATAGAAAGATTTTCAGACAAGTACTGTACCTAGCATATTAGTGGCTGGCGGTGATTTGAACCTGGGCACCTCAAGTTCAAAACCGTATCCATCACTGTCAGGAGATGTTGACTGACACTTTCACAAACATATTGTTCTGCCCTGGCAAAGGGAGGACAAAATATGCTGGGCCCTTTTCTTCTTGAAGCCAGCGATTAATCTGCCAGCCCAGGTCAGCTAAGGGGGCTGAATAAAGGACAATGGAGGGAAGGGAGGAAATTATTCTTGGGATCCGTGCCTGGTACTGGAAGGGGGAACCTATGCAAAGTGTAACACAATCAGTTCATTCATAACTCCTTCATTAACAGCTCCCCGCCTGCAGGCCTGACAGAAACAGCTCCCCCCCCTTTTTTTTTAATGACTGAGTGACAGAGCGGGATTGGGAAAACAGCAACAAACTTTTAATTGGCAAGTACACAGGGCGCCCTGTTCACAAGCGCTCTTCCTTACTCCTTCCAAAAGGTTGCCGCATTATGTGTTAAAGCAGCACAACTCACCTTACACACTGCTACGTGACACAGACCAGACTTTTCAGAAACTTTTGGCTCGGCCCAGGAGCGAGGGAGCGTGTTATGTCAACACCCGGCCAAGTGCTCAAGAGACGGGAGAGGAAGCCGTGCCATGCGTGAAGCTGAATAGAAACGAATGTCGTGATTTGATTAATTCCAATTAAATGCCGCTACGCAGAGCCAGACTGAACGTGATGGCGGCCGGTGCTTTGAGAAGAATCAGGTCACTGATTGCAGAATCCTTACGGACTGGGGAGAGGGGATCTTCAAGAGCACTGGAATGATTGCTTGTCCCCTAAAACAAACTCTCCCCACCCAAAATGTCCAGCAAATTTTGAAGGATGGCTGTTTTTCATTATATCTGGGGAAATTGCTTTGCAAAAAAAAAAAATGTATATCTTAGCAGAAAGTTGTGCTGGTTAATTTCCTTGAGGACTTTTTTAAAAAAATTGCAAAACGGATTGAGGACAACTGCGTTTAAGATTTGGGCAATGAGAAAGCGAGAGAAACTGAAATTGGCAGGTTCACTCATCCCTAGACCTGCATGAGACCTGTGAAGACACCTGTGAAGTTGAGGTCCTTTGACAAGTGCATCCATGTGCTCAAAGACATGCATAAGTCACCCACAGTTCATGAGTCTGCTGTGGGCAGCATTATCAGTGCATCGATGGCAACGATCAAGTTTGCTGCCTGAACCTTGGAAACTGCCTTACCCCGAGTTGGACCACTGGCCCATCTGGCTCAGTATTGTCTACACTGAATGGCAGCAGCTATCCAGGGTTCCAGGCATTGAGGACTCAGCTACGTTAGCAAAGAAAAAACGTTTGATATGCATTATAACACTGTGACACCAGGTGGCGCTGTGGAGTCCCGTCTTTCGCCAACGTGATTTTCCATAATGAAGTTTACAACGCGTTTTCCTGAAGCGCTTTTTTTGATGTGTCTAGATCCAGCCCGAGTCTTTCCCAGCCTTACCCGGAGATGCTGGGAATTGAACCCAGGGCCTTTTGCATGCAAAAGTGTGTGTTGTACGGCTGAGCTACCTACTGCCCCCTCTCCCAAGTGTGGAGTCACTCTAAATTTGGTATGTGATTCTAAATGCGGCGGCAGAAACATTTGCATTTGTCGAGTTGCTATACGCAGAGGAGCCGCTTGAAATAAATTAACGTAACAAGCAGAAAATAGGAGCTGGGGTTTTGTTTGTTCCACTGATGCACAGGCTGAACTCCGGCCTATTTTAAGTGCAACGATCCACTGATAATTACCTCCTGCCATGTCTGAGTTTCACAACTGAATGCATTCGCAGAACATTAAACCTGCTTGTTACAGCCTTAGCATCAGGGCTACCCTCATCATCGCTGTTAGAAATTGACCTGTGAGTGCATGGATCATTGTACATCCCTTATTTTAAGGAACATTATCTTGCTGCATTAGCTTATCCATGCCTTAAATTCACTTTTATTTATTCAGTAGGCCCTCTGTCTGTGGGTGGTGCATAACAGTGGTAGGGGGTTATTTGCGGGGGGGACGGGGGACGGGACACTGAGAGTCTCCTGGCTTTTTGAAATAGCTGGATCTGATTTTGCGGGAAGGGCAGCTGTTTGGAAAATGAAACTGAAATGTAAAATATCTCTTTTTATTCCTGTTACAGGGGGCTGCCGCTGCTCACATTCCTTGCCAACCCCCCACAACCCCCCCCCAATATCCCCACATCTCCTGGAAGCCATATCCTTACTGCTGCTCTATGTTCCTACATCCTTGCTTTAATCAAACATCTGCTGTTGTTCACAACAGCCATTTTAAAACCTTCCTGCTCTTTTTGCTCCTGCCTTAACATTTTGGAAATCCAGGATTGTGATGCAAAACTACAAATCTGCCCATGGGGGGGCTGTGTGATTATGTTGTGTATATAGGAAGAGAAGCCATGTGTCTGCAGGGGTTAAATTGCCAGATGTTCGCTTTAAAAATGAATAAGTATACCACTCAAAATGTTGGATGTTATATTCAACTGCGCAAAGAGGTAGCACCTGAACTTTCTTTTTTCCTCCCCCCCCCCAATCCCAATTCCTTTTCCTTTTAGATTGTAAACCCGAGGACAGGAGCTGTCTTTTCACTGAGAATCATAGTCTGCTCCAAGAGCCTTTTTGAGGCTGAATATTGGGATTGTTGTTTAGTCGTGTCCGACTCTTCGTGACCCCATGGACCATAGCACACCAGGCACTCCTGTCTTGCACTGCCTCCCACAGTTTGGTCAAACTCATGTTCGTAGCTTCGAGAACACTGTCCCCTTCGCCTTGTCGTGGCGAAGGGGCTTGAATAACTCAGAGAAGCTATGAGCTATGCCTGCAGGGCCACCCAAGATGGACAGGTCATAGTGGAGAGTTTTGACTAAACGTGATCCACCTGGAGAACGAACTGGCAAGCCACTCCAGTATCCCTGCCAAGAAAACTCCATGGACAAAGACAACAGGCATATATTGGGATTAAAATGCTTCAAATAAATTACTAAATGGCAGTCACAAGACACTTAATTTTTTTTTAAAAAAAAACGTACAGAAGAGCCATGGTGAGCAAAAACGATAAAGCTCCCAAGAAAATGTATGTGCAAACAAGGGTTGTATTTTTCTGAATTCTTCAGAACTACCTCTAATAAATATTGCAAAAGAACCAAACAGCTAAGCAAGCAGCATGGTGCCATCTCTCCAATCTCCATCTTGATGTCTCAGACCTGCTTCGAGCAGTTGGATCCAGAGTGTCTTGAGCTTCAGTAGTGGGCGGGAATTGAAGAGAAGGAGAGAAGGAGATGAATTCTGCTTTCTTATATGTATTCATGCTTGTTATATTAGTTTCCTTCTCAGTGGGAGTGGGCAGTGTTCATGTAAGTACAGTACAGTCATTCCTCGGGTTAAGTACGCTTCAGGTTGAGTACTTTCAAGTTAAGTACTCCGCGGACCCGTCTGGAACGGATTAATCCACTTTCCATTACTTTCAATGGGAAAGTTCGCTTCAGGTTAAGTACGCTTCAGTTTAAGTACTCCACGGACCGTCTGGAACAGATTAATCCACTTTCCATTACAGTGGAACCTCGGTTTATGAACACCTCGGTTTATGAATTTTCGGTTTATGAACGCCGCGGACCCATCTGGAATGGATTAATTCACTTTCCATTACTTTTAATGGGAAAGTTCGCTTCAGTTTATGAACGCTTCAGTTTATGAACAGACTTCCGGAACCAATTACACCCATGTTTCAGTTTATGAACGCTTCAGTTTAAGTACTTCGCGGACCCATCTGGAACGGATTAATCCACTTTCCATTACTTTCAATGGGAAAGTTCGCTTCAGTTTATGAACGGTTACTCCGCGGACCGTCTGGAACGGATTAATCCACTTTCCATTACTTTCAATGGGAAAGTTCGCTTCAGTTTATGAACGCTTCAGTTTATGAACAGACTTCCGGAACCAATTGTGTTCATAAACCGAGGTACCACTGTACTTTCAATGGGAAAGTTCGCTTCAGGTTAAGTACGCTTCAGGTTCCGAAGATACATGCCAGACGACTTGAAGGTGGAGAATGGTGGTGCCAAAAATTATGGCTGGCTAGGATGCCAGACCATCATGGTATCCCTACTTCTAGAGCAGGCATCCCTGGGCTTTGGCCCGCCAGATGTTTTGGACTACAATTCCCATCATCCCTGACCACTGGTCCTCTTAGCTAGGGATCATGGGAGTTGTGGGCCGGAACGTCTGGGGGGGGGCGCAGTTTGGGGATGCCTGTTCTAGAGACTAGGTACATGGCTATTCATGAGGAAGCATTCTTTGTTGTGGTACTCTGCCTTCATAATATTTTCATAAACACCAGGGATGCTCACCTGGGGACCACTCCGAGATTGCTTAAGTGCTGGGCAAATACTTTTTTATTTTTCCAAGACTTTAAAATTGTGATTCAGCTGTTCTAATTGGTCAATGTCACCTGACCTGGAGTGGTAACTCTAAAAGGCAGTACTGTATATGCATCTTTTAAAAAAGACAAATAGTAAAGTGGTATGGCTGATCAAATCCAAAATCCTACTAAACAGCTGTGTTTTATTTTATTGTTGTAAAAATAAAACTAATCTTAATAAACTAATTCCAATAAACCTCAAAAAGAAGAAGTATGCTTCAGGTTAAGTACAGACTTTCAGAACCAATTAAGTACTTAACCTGGGGTACCACTGTATTTAGTAGGCCCTAGATCTATTCTGGAAAAGTGGTGGTGGTGGGGTTTACTCTGATCAACTCCATCTCCTGTTCTGGAGCTTCCTGAAGACATTGACTTAGCTTCTGTAGAAGGAAACAGAACAGTGAATTAGACAAGTCTTTGTCTGCTTCAGCAAGGCGGTTCTGGTGTTTGCGTGGTCATGTTTCTCAACAAGCAACATTAGAAATGAGAGATAACGAGATCCCTGTAGACATCTATTCTCCGAGGCTTACCTGGCGGTGCCAAGCTTTCAGGTAGCCCAGCTGCGCTGAGAAGCTGATCAGCTTGCAGGTGAGCAGTTGCCAGGATATGGTCGTGATGAATGGCTTTTGGCAAAGGCACACGCCACTTTGTCATGCTTTGTGAGCTCTTAGAATAAATGCTCCTCTTGTTGCTCTCTCAGAACCATGTGAAAAAGGGTACTTGAAACAAAAATTAAAATAAGTGCAGAACAGTTTGGTTTGTAACCTGTTACCGAGGTGCATTTTACACTGTAATCAATAACATTAACCACAGCACCAAGAAACCAGGAGTTGCTCTCAGCAGACATGTGGGTTTTTACTTTTTTTTCTTTTTTGCATTAGGCTGGTTTCCACACACAAACACAGCCTTCCTCTCTGCTCCTTCCAGGCAAGCAAGAGACACAAGCAGGGTTCAGTGGTACATTCCACTCTGGCGAAGCCACTCCAAGAGGATGCAGAGCAGGGCCTGTGAAGGGGTATGGCTTGGGGAAAGCCCCGAGGGCCAGACAGAAAGTTTTCAAGGGCCGCATTCGGCCCCTGGAGCCTGAAAACAAACCCTTCCCCCACTGGGTTAAAGCTTTCTTTGTCCTTTTGCCATAATCCTGATCTGGCTCCCTCCCTTGCTTCATTAAAAAGATCGATTATACATCAGCAAACCACAAGAAACTTTGCATCTAGTTTCCCCCTCCTGACTGTGCCCAGGCTCTGCCCATCATGGGCATAGCGAGGATTTGGGGGGGGGGACACATTTTTTGGGGGGGTGGCAGAACTGACCTGATTGGTCAGTTAGTTAAGTATTTCTATTGTTTTACTTGATCTAGGGGGGCAGCTTCCCCCCCCCGTCCTGCATTGGCTACACCCATGGACATTAGCCCCTGTCGAAATAAACACACCGGAAACATGTGGTCCTTTGCAGAGTAGCTATAATGCCATGTTTGTCCTGGTATCAGAGCAAATGCCATTGCAGTATCAATTGGCGTGATTTATAAGTCATGGCTTTAGCAGATGGGGTCTATTTTAGCAAGGCAGCTGCCTTGTTCCTCGTTAACCCTTTGGTGGGCTCAGGCTGCCAGAGATGTGCTCATGCATCCATTTGTGTTGTTGATGCCACACGTCAGGTTCCCAGCCCCTTGTTTCACAACAACCCTTTGAGATAGTGTGGAGGGAGAGAGAGGTGGTGCGTCCCACCATCCTGCAATGCACTTGATGGCTAAGTGGGAATTCCCATTCAGGTCTCTAGCACTCTGCACTAGCTCTAGATTTCAAGTTCTAGAAGTCTCTAGAACAGTTATTGCATTGTTGAAATACTGCAGCAGGAATGGGGAACACGTAGCCCTCCTTGCATGGGCAGAATCCAACTCCCACCATTGCTGGCTGGAGCAGATGTGGCTTGCAGTCCGTCAACATCTGTACAGCCAGAGGTTACCTGGAATATTGTGTCCAGTTCCGGGCACCACAATTTAAGGAGGATGTTGACAAGCTGGAACGTGTGCAAAGGAGGGCGACCAAGATGACCAAGGGTCTGCAAACCAAGCATTATGAGGAATGGTTGAGGGAGTTGGGTATGTTCAGCCTGGAAAAGAGGAGAGTGAGAGGAGATATGATAGCCACCTTCAAATATCCCAAGGACTGACAAGTGAAAGATGGAGCAAGCTTGCTTTCTCCTCCTTCGAAGGACCAATGGCTTCAAGGTACAGGAAAGGAGATTCCGACTAAACATCACTGTCAGGGGGACTCCCTACAGGGACCCTCCCCTAGTCATCCTAGCCAGCACTTCGCCCAGTGACAGCACAAGCAGCGGGTCAGGAGGAGGGAATGAGGAATGGAGCGGAATGGAGAGGGGGCTTCAAGATGTATCAGAGCCTTGGCAACGTTCCAGCCAAAGGACGGGAGAAGGAACGCAGCCCCTTCCGGCACCCACGTTGGGTCATGCACCCAGACGTAGGGCAAGGGGGCGGCGTTTTGGGGTTCCCAGACTATTATGCTGGCGCAAAAACAGACAAGCGCCATTGCCGGGTTCTGAACCAGACTAGGCAGTCATGTTTTCTGATGTCTCTGCACTGTAAATAGTATGCACAATAAAGCTCTTAAAGACAGAGCAGACTGAAGCGTCTTTACTCGGGAGTAGCCGCAACAATCCCCTGACAATCACGAAGAACCTTCTGACAGTAAGAGCTGTTCAATGACGGGATGGACTCCCTCAGGAGGTTATGGAGATTTTTAAGCATAGCTTGGATGGCCATCTGTCATGGATGCTTTAGATGAGATTCCTGCATCGCAGGGGGTTGGACTAAATGACCCTCGGGTCTCTTCAAACTCTACAATTCTAGGATTTTATGAAGCAATCTTTGGAAAATACTGACCAAATAACCAGTAATGCTATGTGTTCTCTGAGCTTCTGAGGGAACAGACTAATCCTATAAAGGACTTAGTCTTAGACTATAAGGACTACATCCCAGTAGTGATGTACGGAAGTGAGAGCTGGACCATAAAGAAGGCTGATCGCCGAAGAATTGATGCTTTTGAATTATGGTGCTGGAGGAGACTCTTGAGAGTCCCATGGACTGCAAGAAGATCAAACCTATCCATTCTGAAGGAAATCAGCCCTGAGTGCTCCCTGGAAGGACAGATCGTGAAGCTGAGGCTCCAATACTTTGGCCACCTCATGAGAAGAGAAGACTCCCTGGAAAAGACCCTGATGTTGGGAAAGATTGAGGGCACTAAGAGAAGGGAACGACAGAGGACGAGATGGTTGGACAGTGTTCTCGAAGCTACAAACATGAGTTTGACCAAACTGCGGGAGGCAGTGCAAGACAGGAGTGCCTGGCGTGCTATGGTCCATGGGGTCACGAAGAGTCGGACACGACTAAATGACTAAACAACAACAACAACATAAGGACTTAAGAAGAGTCCTACTGAATCAGACCAAAGGCCTATCCACTGGCGGAGGAAGAGGGGGGGCTTAGGATTGCAGGCCTGAGAACTCCTTGTGATCAGATGTCTGCCTTCTGGCACCTTGCATTTTGTTTATCTTGCTTCCTTGCTCTGGAGTGCTTTGGGAATTGTTTGTTTAGCTGAAGTTCCAGCAAGATCCATAAATAGGTCATGTGCAACTTCCTCACGCACCCTCCCAAATATGGGTTAGGCTTCCAAGGGTTTCTATACAACCCAAGCAGAATTTCTCAAGAAGAAATCGCAAGGTGAAATCCAGCTTCTCTTAAAACCAACGGGGCTTCTTCTTTGATCTTGACAAGAGGGAGATAACAGCCTTCCAAAGTCCATCCTTGTCGAATGCAGCAGCCGGACTGGGGAGGCTTTCTCAGCTGTAACTCTGAGAACACTTATAGGGTCAAGAGTGGGGAACATCCTTCAGACCGAGGGTCACATTCCCTTCCGGAGTACCTTGTGGGCAGGGGGAGACACATGGCAGCTCCGGGCAGGGCGTCAGCAAAAGTGTGCAGGGCATTGAATGCAAAATTTAACATCTGTGCAAAGTTGCAGAGAAAATAGTCACCCTCCACCAAGTGGTGAAAGCAAGAAAGTTCAGAGGAAACCTAGAAGCCAGTACAGTGGTACCTTGGTTCTCCAACTTAATCAGTTCCGGAAGTCCGTTCCAAAACCAAAGCATTACAAAACCAATGCACACTTTCCCATAGAAAGTAATGCAAAACGGATTAATCCGTTCCAGACTTTTAAAAACAACCCCTAAAACAGCATGTTAACATGAATTTTACTACCTACCAAGACCATTGATCCGTAAACTGAAAGCAATGATCAATGTACTGTACTATAAAATAAATAAGACAGTATTGTAGATGATAAAAATTAAAATTATTATTTTTTCCTTACCTGCACTGATGATAGTCATTGTTTGGATGGGGGGGGGGTTATATCCATTTCCGCAGTCAATCAATCAGTAGCTGAACTGGGTTCCACACAGTCACAAAAACAAATTAACCGAAAAAGCCTCAGAAACAAAAACGCAAAAGAAATAAGCAAAAAAACAAAAGCACCAAACTTAATCCGTTCTGGAAGTCTGTTTGACTTCCGAAATGTTCAAAAACCAAGGCACAGTTTCTGATTGGGGCAGGTGCCCTGGAAACAATAGCTGACAGCCACATTGGATGTTCAGCTTCCGAAAAGCGCTCAAAAAACAAAACACTTCCGAGTTTTCGGTGTTTGAGAACCAAGGCGTGTGAGAACCAAGGTACCACTGTACTGTATTCTTTGCACATTGGATAGAGTTGCACTCCTATGTTTTATTGTAACTGTTGAGATAAATTAACAAACCATCTGTGCTTTCTTTGTGAGCTAGCTACCCTCAGTAAGAGCAGCGATGCTGGTTTGGGCCAGCCATATCATGTGGAAATGCCTCAGTCAGTAGAGCATCAGACTCTTAATCTCAGGGTCGTGGGTTCAAGCCCCATGCTGGGCAAAAGATTCTTTAAGTGACCTCTAGGCAGCAGGGGTCACAGATCTGGTCAGGGAGAGGGAAAACTTTATTCCTTGTTTATTTATTGCATTTATAACCCACCTGTTTTCATCCAAGGAGCTCAAGCTGGTGTACATGGTGCTCTCTCTTCTCATTTTAGCCAAACAAACTTGTGCAGTAGTTTAGGCTGAGAGGCAGGGAATTGCTGAAATCCATCTAGGTGGGGAGAACCTTAGAGCTGCCCTGGTTTAGCAATCCTTATTGGCTTGGAGCTGCAGAGTCACAGTAGCCTCTCTGCTGCCACCTGCTGGAGTTGTTTCTTGCAACGCATCCATCCCCACCTTGCTGCTGCAGCCTCTCTGCTGCCACCTGCTGGCCAGAGTTCCCACAGGCTTCCTATGCATTAGCTGGACCTTGGGAGAAGATGGGACATTCCAGACTAAAATTCATTTTTGTGCTGCATCGTTCATCTCTTGATCCGCGGCTGCTTGCTAGTTGAGCAGCATTCAATGGGAGCGTGTGCGTATTATGTGCGAGAAGACTGCCACTCCAAACTGGAGTTGGTTTCCTAAAGTGAAGGCTTGAGCCAGAGCTTAATTAAATAAGAATATCCCCAAGATGCAGAACCTGGCCCTGAGTGTCGGCCAAAGGGTACATTTGCAACAGTAGGCTAGTTCTACATACAAACCTCTCTGTCCTCTATCCATTGAAGCAGGAGGTACCACCAGAATTCAAGGATGTCGTCTAGCTGGACGAAAAAACACTCAAGGTGGGGGTATGAAGCAGGGTCACTAGTGTGGGTGGCTGGGGAACTTCTGTGGCCTGGGGAGAGTCCTGAGGAGAGAGGGCTCTCAGGCCTAAGGTTCCTCACCCCTGTAGTAGTTGATAAGTTGCATTGAACTGAATCATAGAACTATAAAATTGTATAGTTGGAAGGGACCCCAAGATGTTGAAGATTCATTCCCCGTGTCTGCCGTCATGGGATTGTTGTCTATCACATGACAGTGTATGGTTTTCATTCCACAGAGTGGGAAGTGACGGAGACAGGATGTTTGTGTTACTGTGTTCCCTGAAGTGGGACTATTGTCCTTTGTTCATTCTCTTTGCTGTCTGATGCTAGAGAGAGAGGGAGCCATGTTGCAGTGCTCCGAGTGTATTTTATGTAAATAAAAGTAGATTAGCCAAAATGCTGTGCTACTGAGTTCTGTTACGCAAACTGTGCAAACTCTGCGGATCCGTAAGTGTGCCGATGTTTCTTGGCATCAGTCGCTGTGATGTTCGGGCTGAAGCTTTTGAAGCTCCCGAACGATCGACCAGGAGGGAGAGAACATGCCAGTCGGGCATGTGTCTCTGCCAGGATCCTACTCATGTGTAGGAGATCCTGACACAAGGGTCATCCAGTCCAACCCCCTGGAATGCAGCAATCCTACCCACAGCCATCCCTAGGTGGGCTCGAACCACCAACCTTTTGGTTAACAGCCGGACGCACTGACTCATTGAGCCACAGGAGGTATAGGATAATGACACCTACTTCTGAGTAATCATGATTAGGTTCCTTTACGTGTACTTCAACTAAGCGAGCCCTCACTCACGCTGTTATCCTCAGCGGAGTGGGACTTACTTCCAAGTAAGAATTTTTAGGATCAGCTGCAAAGGAGTCCACTGCCCACCCCGACTCCCTTGTTTGATTTCTCAGAAGCTTTTGATCAGGCCAGGCTGTGCTCAGCACAATTTATAAATATTTGAATAAACAAGTAATTAAAAGTTAAGACAAATGAGGGCAATAACCGACTTTATGGTGGACATAATTCAGCAGAATTTAATTGAACTGTCTGAGCTTGCTCGGGGACAAGAATCCCAATGTCATATGTTCCTTTTGCATTTCTGCCTAGCCTCTTCCCCAAGTTAAGATGTGTTCAGCTCAGAGCTATATATGCTTTGAAAGGTGTGGGGTGGATTGGCAACTATCAATGTAAGCAGGATTGCACTCAATTGCAATTCATCTGCACTGAATGCCCATCAGCTCAGTTTCTCAGTGGCCAGTGTGACTTCCTTCAGATGCTGCTGAGATGATAACTCCCATTGTTTCCACTGCAATGAATGTCTGATTGTAAGCTCCTTGGGGCAAGAAATGATGGTGCAGATTAATAACACACATTCCCTTCATTTTGTGACCTTGGAACTTAGAATCCTGAATCATCAAATTGTAGAGTTGGAAGAGATTCCAAGAATTTCAGCACAAGGTTCCCCATCCAATTTGAAATGGTACAGGATCCTTCTTGGAGAGAAAGCTAGGATTCATATATAATAAAGACAACTCATTAATCTTTTTAAACTTCCACCAGCCCTCACTTTTGGCATAATCCCGTCATCAGACAGCTGCATAATCCTGCATTGCAGGGGGGTTGGACTACTAACTAAATGATCCTCAGGATCCCTTCCAACTCTATGATTCGATGGTAGACCTATTTGAAATAATCAGACAGGGCTTGCTCATAAAAATATAAAGGCCTCTTTCTCTCTTGGTTCACGCACAGAACAATAAACAGATCAGCACATTTCAAAGTCTTGTCCACAGAGGCCAAGTTCACGCCCAGTTCTGGAGGGCACCTGGGAAGAGGCAGAGGCTGGACTCCCGGCATCAGCTCACTGCCCTCATCCGCCGCGCTGAAGCAGCGCCGTGCCCGGAGCCTTTGGCTGCCGTGGCCACCAAGGCACAGGTGCCAGGAAAGAGGCAGAGGCTGGGCGCAGCGCCCTCGCACGCCGCGCTGAAGCAGCGCCGCGCCCGGAGCCTCTGCCTCTTCCCCGCTGGAGGAGCCGCTCTCCAGCCACTGCCTGCCTCCTCTAGCCCTGCAAAGCTGCTGGCAGTGCTGTAAAAAGGTCAGCAACTCTGGGAAATGGGGGGGGGGCGCCGGAGGGATCTTTGAACCACAGCGCTGGATAGGCTTAAGACGGCCCTGTTTCAAAGGATTCTCAGGAAAGGATGTGTCGGGTATTAACGAGAAAAATGCTGAGCCTAGGTTAATGAAATGGACCAATTTTTAGAAAATCAATGCAGCAGTAGAAGGGAAACCCAGCACATGAACCGATTCTTTTGAAGCAAACCGAGTGAAAAATGGCCCTTTCTTGCTTGTATGGATTTTGGCAGCCAAACTCTGCAACGTCTCCCCACTGAGAGAAAACAGCAAACAAGAAACAGCCACACTTTTATCTGTGTCATTAAAGAAAACAATGCTGCTGTTGTTGTTTGAAAAAAAGACATGCCTGTGCAATTGTCAAGCTTTTCCAGCGACACATTTTTACTACAGTTTGCAAAGCCCAGGTATTTAAAAGCAAAACCAATCATACAAAAATCGAAACATGCAATTGTATGGCTTTGATTTTTATTGTTAGGTCGTGTTGTGAAGTATGTGCAGATTAGATTGCTTAATTTTATTGTATAAATTTTGTGGTTTATTGTTAAAGTATTATTTATGACTATTCTGTTATATTTTTCGCTACTGTTAGGAGTTTTGTTTTAATTTTGTAAGCCACCTTTGGCATGACTTAATGGGAAAGAGACAGACAAGTGAAAGGCAATGATGATAAATGATGGTGATGATGGAGTTGGAAGTGGCTCTGTAGGTCATCGAGTCTAGGGATGCCGCTGGACTAAAGTCCCATTACCTCCGTCCATTGGCCATGCTGGCAGGGGCTGATGGGAGTCGGAGTCCAACAACATCTGGAGAGCACCACATTGCCTGCATTGGCCAGAGGGCTGGAGTCGATCAGGAATTGTTTGGAGATCCTAGCAGATTTGCTGTGCCTTGAAAGAAAGAAACATGACAACAAGTAACAAGTGTACACGCTCAGAGGATGACCTCCAAACCACCCTAAATATCTTCGCAGGTGCTTACAAAAAGCTTGGCCTATCACTCAACATCCAAAATGCCAAAGTGCTATACAAACAAGCACAAAACAACCACTCTGCAGCCCCACAAATCCAAATCAATGGTGTAACGTTGAAAAGTGTCAATCACTTCTACCTGGGTAGGTAACTTTCCACAAGGACCGACACTGATGCCGAAATCCAGTATCACCTGAGCTCTGTGAGTGCAGCTTTCTCCCAATTGAAGTGCAGAGTGTTTGAGGACTGGGACATTTGCAGGGAAACCAAAATGCTTGTTTACAAAGCTATTGTACTACCAACCTTAATGTATGGTTGTGAAACATGGACCACTTACAAACACCATCTCCAACTCCTTGAAAGATTCCATCAACGGTGTCTCTGATTTTTTTTTACACATCACTTTGGAAGACAGGCGAACTAATGCCTTGTACTGGAAGAAGCAAAAATCACTAGTGTCGAAGCAATGATTCTTCAACATCAACTTTGTTGGACTGGTCATGTTGTTTGGATGCCGGATTATTGTCTTCCAAAGAAACTACTCTATTCCCAGCTTAAAAATGGAAAGCATAATGCTGGTGGTCAACAAAAGAGGTTTAAAGACTCTCTCAAGGCAAATCTTTAAAAGTGTAGGATAAACACTGACAGCTGGGAAACACTGGCCTACAAGCACTCCAGTTGGAGAACAGCCTTTACCCAAAGGTGTCATGGACCTTGAAGACACTCAGACTCAGGACAAAAGGGAGAAACGTGCTAAGAGGAAGGCATGTTTGGTAAACCCTCACCATGATCAACTCCCACCCGGAAACCTGTGTCCCTACCGTGGAAGGACGTGTGGATCCAGAATTGGCCTCCACAGTCACTTACGGACTCACCGTTAAGACCGTGTTCATGGAAGACAATCTTACTTGGCTACGAGTGATCACCAAAGAAGAGGAGACAATGACAACTGTTGCTTTGACTTATCTTTCCCCCACTTTTGTTGAGTTTTAGCCCCTCCAGAAAGCAATGGGTGGCAGCGTTAGGCTTAGCTGCCAAGTATCCCGTTTTTCGCGGGAAACCCCCGGATTTTAATCCATTTCCTGCTGTTCTCCCGAATGGAGAAAAATCCTGGAAATCCCCCAGATTTCCTACCTGCCAGGGAGCCTCCATTTTGGGTGCTGCTCTGACCATGTGTGGGCACCGGAAATAGGGTAGAGCGGCACCGGAAGTCGCTTCTACACATGCCTGGTGGCCATCTTGGTGGTGTCGCATGGCGGCAGCCACCACCAAGATGGCCGCCGGGCATGCGTAGAAGCGACTTCCGGTGTCGCTTTGCCCTATTTCTGGTGCCCACACATGGTCAGAGCAGCCCCGGAAGTTGCTTCTACGCAACTTCCGGTGCTGCGCCGCTGATGTTCCCGCATTTTTCAGCAGGTGACTTGTCAGGTATGGTGTTGGGGGAAGTCCTGCAGGACAACTTAATATAGCAGAATAAATCCACCACTTAGTCACTATCAGCGTGTAATGAACATGCGGCAGAAATGGACTTTCCATAAAACACCTGTCTGGAGGGACCGCAAAGTGTTTAATAGAAGAGACCCCTTGTTGTGTGGGGCATCTTGAATCACAGCAGTATTATGAGCAGGCAAGGCTAGTGAGACTGGGGTGGGGGGCATTAGGGGCCAAGGAGCAGGGGAGGGAGAGGAATTTCACATATTGATTCCAGCTAAATAACCTGTTCGCTGCCTGCAGGCTTCTAGCATAGCTAATTGCTATTGACAAACACATCATCCGTGAATATGCCTAATCCTTTATCAAAGCCATTTCAACTACTGGCCTTCGCTATATCCTTCAGCCTTGAATTATTTCGGTTTTAACTGTGGATTAGGTCAGTGGCTCCCAACTGGTGATCCATGAACCCCAGGGGGTCCTCATAACTCACTCAGGGCGTCCATGGTACCACACACCTAACAAAAACTACCACAGAGACTACAAGCATCTTGGCTTTTGAAAAACAGAGGGTCGGTCGGCAGTGCTTAATTGGGAACCACTGGATTAGGTGAAAACAGTCTTTCCTTTTGAATGGTCTGGGTTTCCCCCCTATTATAAACTGTTATAATGTTAGAAACCTTTTGCATACCAGGTGTGAACGACCAAACTCATTGTACATCACTGGGAGTATCCTAGTGTGATTGTACTCAGAGTACTGCATAATTTTCCTGGAGAGTCCCTCGCTCTCACACACTGTAAGTCATTTAGACAATATTTGCTGTAACTGAGCACACAACAGCATGCTCAGTCTTGACGAGAGACCAACTGGGAATGTCCAAAATGCTCAAGCTTCCCATTGGTTGCCATGGCATTCTCTTCCCGCCCCCGCCCCGGACCTTTTCATAGCAAATCCTCTCCCTGAGACATTGACTTGCATTCAGTCCTAGCCAGTGGCAAAGTCAGAATACACATGAGGCGAGCCAGAAACATCCAACAGTCTGCTTTTTCATTGGTTACTGTACCCAGAGGGGAGTTTAAGCTAATAAAGCCTTTGCAGGTTGAAAAAGAGATAACAGTCTCCCCAATTTCTGCTAATATAAGCCAGCCAGCACAGCTGTGCTTATCTGAGTGTTTTATATACCACAACGTGACTGTACGCTAGGTCTGTGTCTATGAGGGCCCTCAAAGATATATCCATTTTAAAATATTCAAGTTTCAAAGGGAGAACAAGAGTGCAAGTCTGAACTCCTCTTATTTAGCAGAGAGAGAGAGGGGGAGGGAGGGAGGGAGGGAGGGAGGGGACTATCTAGTCATCTCACCTGCCTTAAAGCCTTCTGGCCAGTGACGTGTTTCACAGTACCTTGTTGGCACCAATGTTTAAATTTAATTAGTATTAACATTATTTGAAAAACTCAAATTGCTTGTATTTAAAGGCATTGAGGACTTGCATTGAGTTTTTAGCTGAGGCCCTGTGTGTAAGAGAGCTGTCCAGCTCCGGTTGCTGCTGCAAAAATTCTGACTTTGGTCCTGGTTCTGCTCATTTGATGTTTCACATCGCACCTGGAAAGAAGGGAAGTTGTTGCCATGCCTTGAACCAGGCATGGGGAACCTTTCCTAGTTAAGGGCCACATTACCTTGGTGGAAACCTGCTAGGGGCCACATTCCAGTGTGGGGCCGAGCCGGCTGCACACATAATTTAAACACCCTTAACACCCACATAGACTCACTTAATCACACACTTTCAAAAAGCTATTTCCCATGGGAAAAGAGACATATATTTAGATTATGAGAAAAAGCTGCTCCTTTTCCCTTATGGGGTACCCAAGAGTCCTTTTGTAGGTTCTCTATCGGTAGGAGAAAATAACAGAGACCAATCAGAGAATATTGAGAAGCAAAGCATCTAGTAAGCCTGATCTTTATTAAAGTTGTTGCATGTGCGCAAGCCCTTATATAGACATTTTAAATTGCCCGCCCTGGAATCCAAGACCACCCCCAGAAACATAATACATACATCATAGAAGGGGCGGACTACAACAGAAATCTGAGTGTGTTGTTTTTTCTCCTGTCTGCTAGGTTGCTTGATTGGATTACCTGGACATCCTGGCCACTCTTTTGTTACTCAATTCCTGAATCCAGGTCACAGATTCGCACCCTATTAATATCTTATGGTCCTGTCAAGATTGTTGCTTCTACGATGTTGCTCATTAATTTTCTTACTGCAAGATGTGTGCCGTTGCAAAGCTTAGGTTGCTTGATATGTCACAACATGATAATTGGTATGCCGATTTTCAATTGCAGTACGTGCAGTGGCATTCCCGGGAGATTGAGTGAATTCAAAAATTCTGTTTGGTATCTCTCTCCCTCGCATCCCCCTGCGGCCTGGCCGGTTCCCCTGGCTGGACAATGCTGTTGCTTTCTGTGTTCTGCTTGGAAAGACTAAAAGGCCCACATTCAGTAGGTTGCCATGTTCTTTTGTGATGTCGCTGATAATCTGCAGCCAATAGCAGCAGCTGAGGCCAGTGATTATGATGCAGCATCCTCAGCTGTGTTGTTTTGACATTCTGCAGATGGCAATGTTTTTTATAAAATATCATGTTTTTACCTGTCACAGGTGTGTCATCTATATACTGTAATCTATATAAATCAAAATGTAAATGTCTGTTTGTCATAATTAGTAACGAATGGACATTTACATTTTGATTTATATAGATTTATCCATATAACAGATGCCTGCCAATGAGAGAGGATGGAAAAGGGATTTTTGCAATGTCCATTCGTTACTAATCGATGCTCTCTGAAAGTACTTGACCAATTGCTTTGAAATTTTGACACAATGTTGCATTCGTATACACGAGTGTTTTTATATACCTAGATTATATAGATGTTACACATGAGACAGGTAAAAGCATGCTTTTTTAGAAAACCAGCGCCATCTGCTGGATCTTAAAGCAGCACAACTGAGGATACTGCATCATAATCTCAGGCCTCAGCTGCTGCCATTGGCTAAAGATATCTGTGACATCACAAAAAATGGCAACCTACTGAATATAAATGTGCGAGCACACAGAGGCTGCAGTGGCTGTCTGGCGGGCGGGCACCAGATCCTGTCCCTTCATCTGCTGGGGGAATGGGAACCGGCCCAGCCCTCCCCAAGATGTGCATGGGGTATGCAGGGGGGGGAATGCCACCATGCAGGAGAATTATAACGTCACACGCCAGGGGGACCAGATAGGGGTGTTGTGACATCATGTGACTGGGGTGGGGAATGGGGGCGCTGATGGATTTGGGGCCCATGGGTTTGGGGAGGATGAATGGGTCGGGACAGGGTGGGGGGACTTTCTACAACACACGTGGGTGGGGGAGTTACTTATTTAACAGCAAAGCTTCCAGCGGCGAATGAGCTCAAGAATAGTGTTCGAGAAAAGACTGGGCATCCCCCGCACCATAAGCTGCTAATGGTACAGTCTCCCAGCAGATCCTGTGGCTGGGCAAGACCACTTCACTCACTCACCCCATGGGGAGTCTCGGGTGGGGGGGCACCAAATGGTACCCCCATCAGCCTGTCACCCGGAGCGCACCACCCCCACCCCCCACCCCGGCCGCTGTTAGTAACTCTAGTAAAGATTTGCTTATCATTTTTTTCATATTGTAAAAAAGGAAAGGAAAAAATGCTCCCCCATATCCATTATCTCTCCTGACTATGCAAAGGGCAAGGACTTGGCGATCCCAGCAGAAAAATGGATATAAAATCAATGTGCACAGCTGATGTCATGCCCTATCTTATAGTTATTTGAAGACTCGAAAATGCAGTTGCATCCTGGAAATAGCATGTGTGCATTTGCGAAAGAGGAAGCAGCTGTAACTGCAAAAACATAAAGGGTCTTTTCCCTCTCAGCTGCTATAGTTTAGGGGTGCTGGGAGGGGCCATAGCTCAGTGATAGACCTGCGTTGAATGCAGAAGGTCCTAAATTCAACCCCTAGCAGGAAATGTCCCTGGCCTAAAAACCTATACTAGTTAGTATATTTATTTTGTTTATTTCCTAAAATTTATATACTGCTTAATTGTAGAAAAAAAACCCGAAGTGGTTTACGGAAAAGGATAAAACAAAAAAATTGTCACAAAAAAATTATGGCCATAATTTAAAACATACAGAAAATATATGAGTCCCAAAGCAAAAATTAAGCCTTTGGGAATAACTGCCATGCTTTTTGTTAGTGACAACTATATCCCAAAAGTCAGATATTAACTTTACTTGGCTGAAGTCTGCTTTTTTTTTAACAACAACAACCCCTTCACAAATGAATGATCCTGGCTACATTTTCTTACAACTAGCTTCTCTGATAAATTAAGTCTGCAATCCCAACTACCTGGGAGTAGAGATGTTGGAGAAAAAAAACCAAAACCAAATGTTAGCCCAGTATGGCATGTGGGAAGGCCCCGAGTAAGTCTTTTGGGGTAGGTATTGTGTGCATGTAAGTGAGAGGGAGGGAGCATTTCAACCATTGGATCCAGTGGCATTGGTGCAATTGTGCAAATATGGAATTTTTCAATTTGAAAAAATGGACCAAGTCATGTGGACAGAAACTATTTCAGAAGAAGAAAAAGTTGGACAAAAATGAAATTAGAGGAGAAATGAAATTAAAATAATTTTAGTATGAACACGAAACTCCATGACCATGAACTGCTAGGAACAGAGTCTTTAAACCTGCCCCAGGCTTTTTGCTATAACAGACTTAGCACATCTACCCTTCTGGAACAAGTCTTATGTGAAACAAGGATGACGGTATCCAAAACCAAATCTAATACAGACTTCAAATGATACAGTCATATTGTGCCATGACAAACAGCTCTCCCAATAAGGACAGGCACACAAGTGTTTAATATCTTATTGTTTCTAAGAAGAAAGGACATTCACAAGTCAGGTTTTGTTGAGTCTTCACCCAGTTGAAGTGACTCTGGAGGCAAAGAGCTCCCCCATGTGTTTTTCAGGGAAATTACCAGAAAACGTGTTCCATTAACTTGGCATCCTCTGCACCATCAGGTATTTCAACCACTCCTTCCTGGGCAGCCAGGATCGTGATGAGAAACTTGGATAGCTTTTCTCTCCTGATATTCTGGCATATTTCAGCTATTTCCTTCCAACCATCCACATTACATTCTTTATCCTTTACAATCATTTTTTCCAGCACGTCTGTAAGGACATTCAACAAAGAAAAATGTGAAACAAAGTCTTGCTGCTTTTCCTTTCTGTTTGAATCATGAGTCGTAGAAAACAGAAACATGCATACCTTTGGGTAGGATCCTAAATCCATTACAGGGCAATCTATACATGTCTATGAAGAAGCCCCACTGGGTTTGATGGTATTTACTCTCAGTAAATAAATTTGCATTATTAAGGTTTCGGCCAAGATAGTATGCAAAGGATTGTAACTGATGAACTGCACTGATGAACTGCAACCTATGCATGTTTTCTTGGGAGAAAGCCCCATTGGACTCAGACTGACTTTTGAGGAAACATAGGTTGGATTGTAAGGTTGAACTATGTCCCAGCAGGACAGGTTCTTAACAACCAGACGTAAGATGCCAAGGTTGAGCAGGTATTTAGAACAATGGCATCCATGTTAATATTATGTGTCAAAGCTTAAATCAAGCTGCGATAAAATGAAGCCATAAATAATTGCTACATTTAGTCACAGGTTAAACATGTCAAATTGTCCTCTATGAAAGGATGTTAACTGATTAGCTAATTGAGTAAAAGCAACAGAGTTAATCCGTCACGTTTAGTAGAACATTTGCATCACAAATCCAATTAAAGCACCTTTCCCCAACTTGGTGTCTTCCAGATTTTTTGAACTACAGTGGCTTGGGGCTGATGAGAGTCAGGACTCCAAAACATCTAGAGGGCACATCTGGGGAATTAAAGGATCTTGGAAGCGAAAGCATGGTCTTAACTGCTGTTAATCTGGCGTAGAGCATTGGTGGCCAGTATTTTGGACAAGTGTGCCACAAGTGAAGCCCATGGTATGAAGGCCAAAAACAGACATGGCAGTGGGAGACCTGCGATCAGATCTCTCACTTGTTTTTAAAAGTTTAATTGAAGCTGAGAGCAGATAGGGATCCAGTTGGGACTGCATCCCTGCAGCCCATGCTCCTGATTAGAATCCTCCACCTGTCCCCATCCACTACTTACCCTTGTGAGGCCAAACATACCTGCAATATACAGCTGCCTGTAGATATGGGATAAATTGCAAGTGCATACAGTGACATTTCTACTGAAAAAAACCCCAGCTGTGCTCACCGCTGCCTTCCTTGGAAATCTCTTCCAACAATCGTAGACAAATGACTCTCTGCTCTGTGTCAATGAGTGTCAGGACTGTTTCCCCGAGGGACAAGAAGGGTGGCTGCCCATTCCACTCTTGAGTTAGGCAGCGCATGAGTTCTACATTAGGGCAATGTTGCAGTAGGAAGATATAGTCCTCTGAAACCAAACAGCAATTACATTAGAAAGACTATCTGAAAACAATACAATCAACCATGCCAGTAAGTGGGGCATGAGGTGCACAAAGTGTGTCTCCAGTTCTTTGCTGTTAAGCAGAGATCTACTATCTTTGAAAAGGCAAGATGGAGTTTAGGATCCCATGAACTATTTTCCATGTAGAGCTAATGCTTGTTTCAAACCATAAGCAATAGAGAGGGGAAGAGCCATAATCACTTTCTCTTTCTCACACACAGAGCATTGCTGTGTGTCTGAAGATGGCTGAGAAGCATTTATTCATTCAACATATAGCTTAACATCGAATGAGGAAAATAGCACATGTAATTAAGGCCTGAAAAAGCAGCTGCTTGATGCATCATCACCACCCCCAACGTTTGAGATCACGAGGGGAAGTCCTTTTCTGGATTTCCTGGCTTTTGGAGTCAGGCATGTGAGCTACAAGGAGCAGGGCCATCGAAGTATGAGTGCTGTTCTTGTTAAACTCCTCACTGAAGGATGCTCACTAGGCTCTTTCACTTGCCCCTTTTCAGAAGAAGATTAAGATTTAAACAGGTCTTTGGTTAATTTCACTGCTGTCGTGGTTGCAGTGAGATATAAATTAACAAGGCTCGGGAATCTACCTCTGGGAAAGCGTTTGCAGTCCTGAAGGTAATCCATGGCTCCATAGATCTGTCCCTGTTTGCACAAGCACAGGGCGGCTTTTTTGTGCACTCCACATTCAAGGTAGACAATCTGAGCCAAAGCGTAGCACTGGGACTCATTGCGCTTATCTACCTGTGCATAATTGAAGATCGCATCGCCGGCTTCCTCACAGAATGCCAGTCTAGGGGAAACAAGAGCAATTAAACGTATTCTAGGGACTTATCAGGCTTTGGGGTATTGTGGAATAATTGAAATAATGATACCTAGCATCATTTTGTAAGTCACTTTGACTTTAGACTTAGTGGCAGGGGGAGGAGTGACTAATATAAAATATAATAATAATACAATGACAATTTATAATCTAAGTGATGCAAGGTAAAAGAAGAAAGGAACAGGAAGAGAAAACAAGGAATTGAGAAAAGTCCACAGTCTCTATGTCTTGCTCATAAGACAATGTTGCTGTAGGACTCTCTCTGCACATTCCAGGAGTTTGAGCATTACCCAAATGATTCCCATGCTAGGAAAGTAACTTCTGAGATTCTGCTCAGGGGCTTCCTGTTGACCATAAATCTGCTTGCTCCCCCACTGCCACCCGCATGTTGCCCTCTGCCTCACTTTCTTCTCATTCTGGCCTGTGCTCAGCCCCAATTCAGTTGGGTCTGACAGAGCCAGGCTGCCTCAGTTTCAGAGTTAACTCTTCACATTTTGAGAATTGTTGTCCACAGAAGTACAGTACTATCAGCAGGAGCATCAATAATGCATCTGGATCTGCCTTCTTTGGAGCCAGATCATTGGTTCGCATGGCCTAGCAGACCTCTGCAGAATGGGGGACAGCCAAGTATACTTTACTGCAGATATTAATATTGTGCAGCTTGAAGCAATAGGATGAATTAAAAACTGGTTCCTCTTGCAATAAAAATTGTCCAGACCCAAAATATGGTTTCAAAGCTTTACTAAAAGAGTTTTCTTCAAACAGATACTGTAAAAATACAAAAAATGATACAGTACATCCAAATAGTTGCATACCAAATGGGTCTGAAATCAAAGATTTGTCTATCTCCACAGCCTCCATTATAGCCTGGAGCTGTTTTCTCTCCAGGAGAGAGAGACTTCTTTGGCACACCTTTGTCTTCGGTGGCTTGAGAGAACAAAAGGCACCCTCAAAATGGCAATTTGCAACTGAATATCCTTTCCATGTGGTGTAAAGTTAAACACCATGTAAGAGAGCCAGCAAATATACATCAACAGGTAATTATCAACCTGGTGGCACTTAGAGAGCTCCTAGTACAGCTCAATGGAATTTCCCATGCTCTTTTAGCAATACACATACAGTGTCATTTTCTGTTTCAGTGGACAATTACACAATTATACTTAACACACTTGACCTGGGCCTCAGAGGGCTAAGCTGGCTGGGGGGGGGGAGCCAGGGGCCTGCTGGACTGCCATGGTAAGAACAAGACTCCTGCCCCCAGGCTTCAAGCAAGCTCTTCATGGCCCTGTGGCCCAGTATTGCCTACTGAGGGCCAGTGGCTCCCCAGAGGGCATTCCAGCATAAAAAGCACATGCTTCACCGCTGAGCTATGAACTCTCCTTGGATGCTCCAAGTGGCTACTTACCTGTGCAGGGTGACCCAGTGCATCACCAGGTCTAACCGTTTCTCATCCAAGGCACACTGGATGGATTCTGCTACCAAATTTGCTGGAAGTGGCTGCTTAGTAGCTATGCATGTGCTTATTAGAGCTTCGCAGTACATGAGCAGAGGGAGAACCTTCCCTTTGATTGGGCCAACACCTGAAAGAGGAAGTCAGTAAGTTTCTTTAAAAAAAAAAATTAAGCAAGCTATGTTTTCGCTTGGGCCTTTTTCTTCTCTGCCCTGCTGATTCCTCCTCAGTTCAGATTCTCCACTAAGGAAGCCTTAATTCCAATGTGTTTCATTTGCTTTTATGTTATGCCTTATTAATAGTTTTTTTTGTAAGCAGTTTAGAAACTTCTATCTATCTATATATCTATCTATCTAGTGACTAAAAACTCATATACATACATATATACATACATACATACATACATACATACATACATACATACATACAGGTAAAGGTACCACTGAAAGTTAGGTCCAGTTGGGACAACTCTGGGGCTGCGGTGCTCATCTCGCTTTACTGGCCAAGGGAGCCAACGTTTGTCTGCAGACAGTTTTTCTGTGTCATGTGGCCAGCACGACTAAGCCCCTTCTGGCGAACCAGAGCAGTGCACGGAAACGGCATTACCTTACTGCCAGAGTGGTACCTATTTATCTAGTTCCACTTGACGTGCTTTCGAACTGCTAGGTGGGCAGGAGCTGGGACCAAACAACGGAAGCTCACCCCATTGCAGGGATTCGAACCGCCAACCTTCTGATCGGCAAGCACTAGGCTCTGTGGTTTAGACCACAGCGCCACCCCCTTGGTCACATACATACATACATACATACATACATACATACATACATACCCCTAAATTTCTCCATGGTTTCTTCATTGTGGAGTATTCCTCTTGGAGAATTTGCTGCATATATTGCAGCAGCCTCATACTGACCACGGGAAAATAGTTCATTGAACCTGGCACAGGTTAAAGAACATAAAAGTTCAAAGGCACAGGCAGTGGATGCAAAAACAATTCCATGCTTGACAGTGGGTGTACACTAGCCAGACACAACCTTAGAAGAGGTGTAACATGGGTATGATAGTCAAACTAGAAATACATAGCAAGATGCTTTTCTTTCATGCTCTGGCTATGTTGCTGTGCACAGCATGACAGCTGTGGTGAGGAGCAAACCATCTCTTTCCAGCCTGCTGACCCCATTTTTATTTGTTTTATTTATTCAATTTGCAGACCACCCACAGGGCAATTCACAACATAAAAATACAAAATGAGAACATAAAATATAAAATAAAAACAAACACAAACAAACAAAAACCCTCCCACGAACACATTTAAAAAGGACATAAAATGTTAATCAGCCCCTGGTTAAAGAGAAATGTCTTCACCAGGCATCTAAAGATATGTAATGAAGGCGGCAGGCAAGAAGCCCTGGGGAGAGCATTCCAAAAATAGGGAGCCACTGCAGAAAAGGCCCGTTCTCGTGTTGCCACCCTCCAGACCTCTCATAGAGGAGGCACACAAAGAAGGGCCTCTGGATAACCCCACTCTGAGATCAGGCATAGGCAAACTCGGCCCTCCAGATGTTTTGGACTACAGTTTCCATCATCCCTGACCACTGGTCCTGTTAGCTAGAGATCATGGGAGTTGTAGTCCCAAAACATCTGGAGGGCCGAGTTTGCCTATGCCTGGTGTAGATGTTAAATAAATGGGAGGGGGCCATGGAGAAGTAAGAGGGAAGTGAAACAGTGAAATGACATTTTCTCATCTGAACCAGAAAGGGAAAACCATCTATCTGGTTCCATTAGTCTTTTTGGTTATGGCTCACCTTAGCATCCATTTCTCCAGCAAACCCTTGCCCAAAGACACCATTTGCTTCTCTCCTTCCCTACACCTCCATTTTCTTCATAAGCTTTTCACATCACTCACATCAATTCCTGACCTTATTCTCTACCAGTGTCTTGCCTATCCAAGATCTTTGGGGCAGCCCAGTGCTAATAACTAACTTTGGCCCTCAAATACTTCTGTGCATTAAGGATAACTTCCTGTCATACCTGCTGTGGAGCTTCCTCCCCATGTGTGTGACCAAGTACCATAGATGACCCTAACTGACCAGATAAAAGGCTTGGCCACACAACCAGCTCTCTCTTGGACTCTTAGTCTCTTACTCTTACTTTTGGACTCTCTTGGCTCTTAGCCAGCGTATGGCTCAACCTTCACATAGGATGGAGCCCACAAGCAGAAAGTCTGAGATGTAGCTCAGACTTCTTTTCACTGTAACCACAAGATAAAGCATGCCTTCGGATTACTGCTGTGAACTGAATGTGAGTAAAACTTTATTCTTACTTTTAAAGAAGACTGTGTCGTGTTATTATTATTTTAAGAGGGAAATAAGTGGGGAAACTTACCAGGAACAACTCAGACTGGATAAGCCAAACTGGATTGCTTAATTAAAGGATTCTAATGAATCATCAACTTGCTTCCAATATGTTGCAGAGGGAATTTACTCACTAGTGTGAGTGAGGAAGGATAATATCAAAACAATATAGCCTCTCCTACCTTCCTTAATGTTCCCACAATCTGCACACCAACAGTATGTCACGGAGGGGAGAGGGGAGACTGCTTGTGCCCACTGCTGCAGCTGTCAGAGGATCTCCACTGTACTGCTGCTCTCTGTTCAGTCAAGCAGGCTAATGACTGCAATGTGCTTGATGTGCTTGTTGTGGCGGGGACAGACTAAAGGGCATGCTCCATCACCTTACCTTTCAATGTATTCAATCAGGTCTTCAGCCTCTTTGCTTTTGCTGGGGTCACGTTCAAATACACTGGAAATGCTGGTGGCAAGTGTATCTGAATAGAGAAAGCCATCCATAACAAGTTACCATTTTACGCTCTCAGAAAACAGAACCACCAGGAACCACAGGTTTACATCACTTTTAGTATTACTTTAAATGACATGGCTTCTTGTAGTTTGGTGCTGAGAATTCTGCTTAGAGAGCTCTACTCTGCACTGCAGAGTTACATTTCCCAGGGTTCTCAGGGGGAGAGGAAGGTCTGTTGAACTAATTTTGGCCAACAGTGAATGTGTGCCCAAAGACATCACCAGCTGTTTTCCAAGCACTGTGCAGCATTCAGAAATGACGTAGTCTCTGTTCAAAAGGCTTACAGTGGGCAGTGGGCAGGAAAGACAGGAATGAGAGGCGTGGACTGGATGTAGTAGAGAAGTAAGGAGAGGTCAGCTGGAGATGATGGAACATGAAAGGTGAAGTTAGGATGGTTCAGGAAAGGATTTGCTAGCACACGAGTAAAAGGAAAGAGTGCAGGAAAGGAATCAGCTTGAGCATAAGGTGCAGCTTGTCAGAATTCTCCAGAGATATAAATTTGAAAACTGACAAATAAGGATGCCGCAGCATTCCAATGGAAATGGAAATGAGAGCAGAAGTTGCCAGTGTTCTCTTATTTGTCCGATGTCCCAGAAGCAACCGGCTGTTTCTTTCAATCTGCACACCATACATAATTATGTTTCCTCTCATTTGCAGTGTTTCCTTTGCACCGAAATGAATGGGGCAGAATAACATAATGACAAATTTATTTTACATAAGTTACATAATTACATAAATTATGCAGTTTCATCACAGCAGACAGCAAGAAGAGGAACTGCAGCAGTGTTGCATGTGAAAGAAACAGAAAACAATGCCTTCTTACATCTCCCTGATGAATGAGCTAGAACGGATCAAGGGGCCCAAAGACTGGCATAAGGGAAAGAAAAGGGGAAAAGGCAAGCCCTGCTTTGGCAAATAATTCCAAAATAAAAGGGAACTTTAGCATTGCTGGTTGCCACACAGATCAATTGTTTCAGTGTGACAAATTTTCTTCCCTGTCCTCCTTCTGATGGCTTGTTGTCAGATGGCAAAATCTGAACTTTTATATTTTACCTTTTGAAAGTTTTGCATTTTCTATCATTTGAAAGATGAGCTGGTGCAAGGTTTCTAAACTCCTGTCTGAACTCTCCCAGATAGTCACAACGTTGACAAACTGTGATAGTCTATAAAAACTACAAAGAAGAGAACAGTGTGTGAAACTGGTTGCCTGGATGTGGCTCTTGTTAGCTCCCTGTTAGTGACTCCTCCTAAATTTCTCTTTCCCCCGCAACCACACCTTCATTCTTATCATCTTGCTCCCTTTAGTCTTCAAAACACAGGACTTGAGTTTTCTTTGCTACAGACCTTTCCTACTGCATGCTCTTTCATCGTGGCTCACAATTTGGGATGAGGGAGAAATTCAATTCCCGTTGCGTTTATAGGCAAACTGACCTAATTTAGCCATTTCTTCTTCCTTTTAATTAGCAGTTTC
The DNA here is from genome assembly GCF_963506605.1 of Zootoca vivipara. Classification (NCBI taxonomy): domain Eukaryota; kingdom Metazoa; phylum Chordata; class Lepidosauria; order Squamata; family Lacertidae; genus Zootoca; species Zootoca vivipara. The sequence continues at coordinate 109,287,093 of NC_083278.1, forward strand.
CAAAACAATATGCAGACTGAAACACAGCCATCCTCCAAAATTCTCACTTATCTGAATACTGAAATGCAGTTCTCCAGCCAAGTAACGTGTGCAAATATATCTATAGATCTATAAATATCTGTATAAATCCTTATCAATCTCTCTCATTTTTTATCCAAAGATAAACATATTGCCATAATTACTTTGTAAATTAGGAATACTCATGGCTAGTTTCTAACAGAGACCAACTCAAACCTCCTTTGAGGGCTGGAGAGGTGCTGGATTCGGCAGAGGTTGTTTGACAAGATGATGCTGGGGAACTGAACCAGGGCATAAGAGTTGTTGGTCCGCCCCATCAAATGAAATGAATGTCACTATGTTCTAGTTGAGAACCACTGATCCATCTGCCTGGTACTAGCCTACTAAATGGCTTAGGTCCAAGCTATCTGAAGGACCATATTTTCCCATAACATAGGCTCTGCAATCTCCAGAGGAAGCCCTTCTCTCAGTCCTACTACCTTCACGAGCACACCCGGTGAGGATGCAGGACAGATTTTCTTAGTGGCTGCTCCCAGTCTTTGGGACTCTTTTCCTAGACAAGCTACACTGGCTCCCTTCCTTGTTATCCTCCCATTGGCAGGTAAAGCCTTATTATTATTATTATTATTATTATTATTATTATTATTATTATTATTCCAGCAGGCTTTTAGGAACTGACTGGTTTTTAAGGAAAGGGCTCTGTACTATTTTTTACTATCTGCATTTTAGAAGATACTTTTTAACATTAATTCCTCAGATGGTTTACCGTAATTGCTTTCGAAAGATAACCCTTTAAATGTTTCAGCTCTGTCCATTTTATCTGTATTTGCTTCAATTTTTGTGTGCTTCCTTGAGTTCTGGCAGAAAAGGTGGGACACAAATACAGTCAAACCTCAGTTGTCGAACGTAATCCATCATTCTGGAAGCCTGTTCGGCTTCCAAAATGTTCAACAACCGAGGCACAGCTTCTGATTGGCTGCAGGAGCTCTCAAGCAGAAGCCGCACCAGACGTTTGGCTTCCGAAAAACGTTTGAAAACTGGAATGTAAATAAAAGTGTAAAAATAATTAACAACTCTGTGTGTCCGTGCGTACCAGAGGTTGAATTCATAACTATTAGACATTCTGCCTCTGGGATCTAAGCCATGATCCAGACTGATTATGAGGTCTGTACCTAGAGAGGACTGCACTGATACTGCAGTTCCAAAATAGGAGTGTGGTGGTGGTTGAAAGAAATAATACCCCGCAGAGCCCTTTTAAACACAAGGTAAATTTCATGTTGCAAGGGGGACCATTATACCAAAACTTCAGCTGCTCATTCTGTTTTTCAGCCACATTTCGCTGGCGAAGGGCACGATTGAGGTCCTCTTCAATGTCTACAGTGTTCTCCAGGGGAATGTACTTTGTCAACATGTCTTCTTTCAGGTCCCTCACCCTCTTTTGGAGGTGAGCTAGGTGGACGGAAAGGGCATTGATATCAAGAGAATCTTTCATGCTGATGCCTGTTGGAAAAGGAGGAGCATAGGTTCCGGTGAACTCGCGGCTGCAATCAAAGCTGTGGTCATTTTTCATTTTATATATCTATATACGGTATATAAAAATGTAAACTGGGCATGTGTGTTTGTCTCCAATGTTCAACGAAACTGCTTGATCGATTGTGTTCAAATTTGGACACAAAGTCAAATGTGACTACGAGAGCAAACCCATACCGTTTTCAAAGACAGATGTCACACCTGTGCAACGTAAAACCCCCAAAACCACGTGTTCCAGAACTCACAAATCAGACGAAAGTGCATGCTGGGAGCACAGGAGATGTTGCAAAACAGCACCCTCTAGCAACGGCTACACTGGTACTGCACCTAGGAAAACTTCCCTCTCCACAGCATCTCGACTCGGCTTTCCAGACTGGGCCGAGTGGAGGTGGGGGCTCCCCTGAGTGGGGGAGGGGGTGGGATAGGTCATTGGGTCGGGACAGGGTGGTGGAGACACAGGGATGCACCTGTGTAAACAGAACACACGTAAAACAGGGGGACTCTGAAGGTGAGGGGAGTCTGAAGGGGGACTCTGAGGCCCCATTTAACAGACTGAGCCACAGCAATGCGTGGCAGGGCCAGCTTGTGTGTGTGTGTGTGTGTAAAATGTATTCAAAGTCAAGTGTGAGAGCTAAATTGCATTACTTGATTTTCCTCCACTGAAATCCACAAGACTTAATCTAAAAGTCTGTAACTATGGCCAGCTCATGCTCCAAATTTAAGAGAAACTTGATTGCTATATTAAAGAGAGCTACTTCTCACCTGGAATGACTTTAGCAGGGTTGACTGTCTTGCTCAGGATTGGAGATTCTTTTGCAGAGAATGTCTCCCTTAACGCTCTTACTTTCTGTATCAAGTTTGTGATTCTTTCGGAATTGTTCTCAATTTTTTTTAACCTGAGGGAAAAAACAGTCGTTGAAATATTAATCCAGCCTCACTTGTGTAAGCAGCTTTTATGTTCAAAGACACACATACCCCCATTCTGACATGTGCCACCTTGTGGGGGCCACATGGCAATGACGGACAGGGCCAGAGGCAAAAGTGAGGGGGAGATAATTGTGACTTACCTTTGCACAGTAGGTGAAATTTCAACCATGCAAAACCAGAGATTTCTACACACACATTGCTTGATTCAGGCAAGCAAAGGAGCATTATTTCCGTTCAAGGGCATATTGTTGCCAGGGAAAAGGACTTGAGGAGAGTGGAGGGCAGGGACAGTGAGGAGCAGTGCTTTTTTTCTTAAAAAAAAACGTTTAGGACTGCGGTCAGCAACCTAATATTGCCTGCAGGAACCTCCTGCAGCCAATGGGAAGCTGCGCACACCTCCTCCACGCCGGAAGGAGCATCGGAAATAGCGTTTGTGCATGTGTGCACGCACGCACTCTGGCCCACCATGGCGTCTGCGGGACCGTGAACTGGCCCAAGCCACAAAAACTTTGGCGACTCCTGGTTTAGGGGTACTCTCATTTTCCTACTCATATTGAAATACTGCCCCTCAATGAGGCCAAACCTAAGAGGCCAAATTCACAAAATGTTTAGGGGTATGCATACCCCTGCGTCTCCCCCAGAAAAAAGCACTGGTGAGGAGGGCAGCCTCGGGACAGTTCCAAGGGTCAGGCATAGAAGCCTGGGGATTTGCATTGGGCCCTGTGCTGGATTTCTTCAGTAAGTAAACCACTGGGATGTCTGAGCCAACTTTACTTGATCAAACAGAACAGCGGCTGCAGGGGAACCCACAAAAGTGGAGTCCTCAGCCCTATAAATTACAAAGGCTCTCATATGGAGGCATTCCTCCGCTTTACATACACTCCAACATTTCTCCGATGGAAATAGGGATGTCCTATTCAAGGCACCTTACGAAAAAACCCCACAGCAGATTAAAAACAATAAAGAGCAGCGGGGTTTGGGGGGGGAGGGGAAAGACATTTTATAATTAAAGCATATCAGCAGACAGTAAACTAAATAACAAGGCACCAAAGGCTCTGACTGAAAAATATGCTTGCCAGGACAGAATTGTCAAGAGCTTGTTTAAAAGTAGACCAGTAAAATCATTCCAAATTTTTAAAGAAAGTATTGTTGTTGCTTTTGACGTTTCTTCCCCAAGAGATTGCCACTGTACTTTGTTGTATGGCTTAGAAGTCATGCCATACATTTAAAGCAATCTTACACCACTTTAATAGGCAAGGCTCACCCTAAAGAATCCCAGGAAATGTTGTTTACCCTTCACAGAGCTATAATTCCTAGCACCCATAACAATCTACAGTTCCCAGGATTCTTTGTGGGCAAGCCATGAAAGTTCAAGAGGTGTTAAGAGTACTTTAAATGTATATTCTGGCAGAGAACTAGACTGAAACATGGTCCATGAAAACTATGACATTAAACAGCACATAGTTAAAAGTTTTTAACCCCATTTTACTAAGTCCAAGGCCAGATCATGCTGTTGTGCTACAGACTTGCTCAAAAATATGCTATGAAAGGCCATCCACCGCACCTCCTGTACTTAACAGTTGCCAAAGAGGTCCTTACTTTTCTGTCAGCTGACTAATTCTGTTCTTATAATACATGAGAGTTGTAGACTCGCAGGCTAAAATCTTTAATTTCCCACGAAGATAGATGGCATTCTGTTGGCCCTTCTTTATTGCTTCTATGAAGGCATCATATTCCTGCTTGATTGTAGTCAGGATATTCTTGTACGCATTAGCATGCTCTATTATCTGTGTCAATAATATAGAGGCTAGTCATTTGCTTTCCCTGCTTTATAAAATACTAGACATAAGTTATGAAAAAGCTTCATTCCAAAATCTCTGAAAGACCCCTCCTTGCCATGTCAGACCAAAGCAGCCTTCCTCCTTCCATATGGCAGATATTGCCTCAAAAATCTACATTACATGCGAGACTGCTCATTCTTCCTGCTGTTTTCACTGCTTAAGTCTCTCCTACATTGAGCTCCCTTAAACATGCCCACATTTCACTGAATGCCAGGATTGGACAGCCACCTCCCATCTGTTCTGAAAAGAGGATAGGTGCAAAAAGAGCTTCTCTCCATGAGCAAGCATGTGGAGAAATGGCTGGTGTAGATGTCTCTCCCCACCACCACCACATTGATGGACTGGCTACGTGTCACTAAGACACCTGTTTAGTTTTTGTTTTTGCTATTTTACAGATTCCAGGACTAGGTAAAGGGGCCCCTGTCCGACTCTGGGGTTGCGCCGCTCATCTCGCTCTATAGGCCGAGGGAGCCAGCGTTTGTCCGCAGACAGCTTCCGGGTCATGTGGCCAGCATGACAAAGCTGCTTCTGGCGAACCTGAGCAGCGCATGGAAACACCATTTACCTTCCCACCGGAGCGGTCCCTATTTATCTACTTGCACTTTGATGTGCTTTCGAACTGCTAGGTGGGCAGGAGCTGGGACCGAGGAACAGGAGCTTACCCCGTTGCAGGGATTCGAACCGCCAACCTTCTGATCAGCAAGCCCTAGACCAAGCATCCCCAAACTTCGGCCCTCCAGATGTTTTGGACTACAATTCCCATCATCCCTGACCACTGGTCCTGTTAGCTAGGGATCATGGGAGTTGTAGGCCAAAATATCTGGAGGGCCGCAGTTTGGGGATGCCTGCCCTAGACTCTGGTTTAACCCACAGCGCCACCTGGGTCCCTGATTCCAGGACTAAGGCCCAGTATTATGAAACCTAGCTCAATCGCAAAATGATCATATATATATATATTAGTACTGATTAATACAGGCCCAGTACATTCCTTGGCAAATGCCACAGGGAATAGGTACAATATATTTATTATTATTATTATTATTATTATTATTATTATTATTATTATTATTATTTATTGAACTTATATACCACCCTATACCTGAAGGTCTCAGGGCGGTTCACAGGATAGCAGCTAGCAGGATGGACCATGAGCCAGGCTGGCTGGCCCTGGTTCTGCTTTTGCTTAGGCAAGCTGCTGTTTTTCAGCCTCATAGGAACATAGGAAGTGGAGTCATGCCATTGGTTTCTCTTGCTCATTATCAGTGATGAGCAGTGACCCTCCAGAGTTTCAGACAGGTCGCACATGGAGATGCCAGGGATTGAACCTGGGAGCTTCCTTCATGCAGAGCAGATTTATGATCTCAGTCCTCCCACAATCCCACATGCAATATGGGGGATAATAATACTGATCTACCTTACAGGGTTGTTGTTAATAATTGCTGTAAAAATGGATGGAAAACATTTTGCACGCTTAAGAAGTCCTATATAATGCTGCACGTTATTATTTTGACACTGATTTCAGCCGGAACAATATGCTCCCAAACCCCTAAGATCACACCCATTTGTCTTGAAAAGCGAAATGTTCTTAGCAATGCTTGGTTACCATTTCAAACACATTTCTGTATATTATGTAATACTCCTCAGCCAATCCTTGCTGAGTACAGCCCACTTTCTCGATTTCTGAAAGGATGTAACTCTGGAGGCTCTCCAGAAATTCCTTCTCCGCCTCGGGGATGATAGGAGGCAATACTGAACACTTTCTTGTGTTGACACTGGCAGCTTTCATGATGGAGGAGCAGTTAAGTTTCTACTGCAGACAGAAGTTGAGAATTCTCAGCTGTTTCTTTCGACCAAAACACTTGTCAAAACCTAAAAGAAAAACGTGACAGGGACACGGTTAAAATAATTTTGAGCTTATCTGGCCAGTCTCGCTGTCTTCAGTGGGACTTATTCACAGATAAACTGGTGCTGGTCTGGATGCAGCAATCAAGCATCTTACTGTGGAATAGTCATGTTAAATTAATATTTGTGCAAGTATGCAGTAGCAATGTCCTTTGTGAGGGTGGTCCAGAGGCTGCAACTAGTTTGCTTGCTGGGGCAAACTACCACCAGTGTGAAACACCATGCTTCTGGGATGTGCAACAGCCAATCTGCTACTGGGCCAAGTTCAAGTGTCCCCATTTTCCCGTGTTTACAGAAGCCATCCCGGTTTCTGATTTGATCCCAGAATGTCCTGCTTTTCCTTAGGACATCTCTATTTTCATCAGATAAATGTTGGAGGTTATGCGACCCCCCCAAGCCAAGGCAATAAGTAACTATGCAACGTTTAGAAGACACCGGAAGGTGCCCTGTATAGGGAAGATTTTTTTAAAAAATGCAGGCCCGTCCTAGCCATAGAAGCTAGTGGCGCGGTGAACCATGGCGCCAGGCGCTGGAGGGTGCCAGAGAAGTGGTCTGGAGGCTACGGCTCGGCAGCGGCAAGCCAGGTGCCCAGTGGGGCGGGCTCGGGGGCTTCTGAGCTTGCGCAGTGTGCCCTTTCTCTCCCCTGTCCTGGCCCCGCCCCTCCCGTGCCGGGCGCAGCGATTGGCTGCTTGGCAGCGTCGCCCTTTGCAACGGGGTCTCTGACGTGCCTCTTGGTGGGCCGCCCCTCAGGCGCCGGCGTCGCCTGGCCGCCCTCCCACTCGCCCTGCTCCTTGCCTTCCTCCCACCGCAGGTTCGAGTCCCGGCCTCGGCCTGGAGGGTCGGGCCGGGGGCATGAGGAGGACGACCATTAATGTTTAATCATGTTTTTATATATGTTGGAAGCTGCCTAGAGTGGCTAGGGCAAGTGAGTCAGATGGGTGGGGCATAAATAATAAAATTATTCTGATTATGGAATAGGATGTCCCTACTTTCATTGGCCCTATGCAGCTTGGGACTGGGATACTTGCAAAACTGTCTCATCAGACCTTGCACACCCATTAGGTCTTTATAGGCTGAACTGCCATGGAGATCAGCGAAGGAGGAGTGTAACTCTATCAGCCCCCCCCCCCCACGAGGATCCTAAGTGCCAAACAATACCCACTGACTGTGTGGAAGCTCCCCAGGTTCGATCCCCAACATCTTCAGTTAGGGCCGGGACAGGAATCCTGTCCAGCTGCTGCCAGTTAGTGTAGGCAATACTGAACTAGACAGACCATTGGTCTGACTCTCCTCCGTAAGGCAGCTTCCTATGATGGGGCTGCCCTTCCTAGGAATCCAGAGCTGTGCCACATCTGTAAGAATTAGGTTGTTTAGTGTGGCAGCACACACACACTTTGGAACTCCCTGCCTCATGATACCAGGCAGGTGCCCTTCACTGTATCCATTTCGGCACCTGAGGAAAACATTTTGGTTATCCAGATTATCGGGAAGTCTGTATGAGTTTTAATTTGTTGCAGTCTATTCTGTGGCGGGTTTCACCTTCTGCGCGTTTTAAATTATGGTCTTTTAAAGAGACGATTTTATTTTTCTGCCTTTCTCATAAGCCACTTTGAGGCATTTTTTCCCTAGTCGGTAAACACAAACTTTTATGAAATGAGTAAACAAGAACCTGGGTTCATGCTTGCTTTTTCCTCTCCTCCCTACCAAATCCCCTTTCCTCATAAGTTGCCATGCCTTTTTATGGGGAGATCATGTTGGTAAGCTTCTCTGGGAGCCTAATTTGGGTCAATGGGCAAGTGTAGAAATGCCTTCAATAAATTAAAATAACTCATAAATACGGCCCAGGATGTTATGTGGAAGGATGAGTTGCTTCAAAATTACAATGGAAATGGGGTTCCTGTCTCCTACCGAGGGAGCTCTGGGGCCTTTTAACAACGAGCGCGAATTCGGCCTCTTCTTTCCCTCAGCTGAGGGAGCCAACTGCCAACTGGCCCCGACCCGCCCCTTTTGCCCCTTAGCCCCGCCCCTCTGCCCCAGCGGACTCACCCAAGAGCCAACTGTCGGCAAGTACCGGTAACCAAGCTGAGCTAAATCACTAAGCAAGGCGCGGGGTGCGTGGGTGGATTCGGAGCGGTGCATGCTGGGGGAAAGGTAGCTCCCCTCCTTCCCCGCGTGCCCACTTGAGCTCCCAGCATACAACTCCCAAGGGCCCTTTCGCCATCGGATCACCCGCCGGCGAGGACGCGCCCGCCTTCTCCTTTAAAAACTACCGCTCCCGTCATGCCTCCTCCTACGTTCCAGGCGGCGATGCACGACGGGAGTTGCAGTCCTTGCCTCCGCCGGCGTTTTCCTCACTTCCTTCCGCCGCTCGCCCCGCTCCCCAGCCCTTGGAAACCCCGTGCGCGGCCGAGCGGGTTCTCTTTCCGGCGTCCGCCATTCCGGGAGCGGGTCGTTGGTGAGTGGTTGTCTCTGTGCGGGGCCTGCTTCTTCGTTTCCCTCATCCTTCCTTCGCCTCATTTCTCGTTCTCGTTGCTTCCTCAGGTCCAACGGCCGCCGCCATGCAGATCTTCGTGAAAACCCTGACGGGGAAAACCATCACCCTCGAGGTGAGGGAGGGAAGAAACCATATGAGGGGTTCAGAACAAGGCCGCTGATTCCCAGGCCTCTGGCTCTTCGCCTCGTGGCCCCAGAGTTGGGCTTCCAGCCCTTTCTTTCCCCTCCCTCCCGGTAGTTTGTGACCTCGAGGGAAATGGCGGATTTTGCGCAGTTACTTTCCTCCCTCCCAAAAAGAAAAAAAAGAGGTGGGGAGAAAGCCTGTGGCTCATAGGATCACAGAGGATTTCCATCGGGGTCATCTAGTCCAACCGCCTGCAATGCAGGAATCTCAACTAGATCACCCGTGACAGATGGCCACCCAGCCTCTGCTTAAAAACCTCCAAGGAAGGAGGAGAGCCCCTGAGCAGAAAGGTCTTAACTGATGTTGGGTCGGAATCTCCTTTCTTGAATCCGTCGATGCGGGTCCTTAGACCAAGACGAGCTTGCTCCTTGATATATTTACGAGTCTCCTCTTTTCCGGGCTCAGAAGCCCTTGTTACCAACCCACCCGGTTTTTTGCGTTAGCCGAAGGCCACAACAGTTCCATCGCACTACCCAGCAACACCCAGTATTGAGAGGCATGCTGCTTCTGGTTGTTCAGTTGGTGTGTGGGCACGGTGTCTAGTAGCCATTGATAGCCCTTGTTCTCTATGTCTCTTATCTGATCTGCTTTTAAAGCTGCCTAAATTGGTGGCCATCGCTGCCACTGGGTATAGGGTGGTATATAAATACAATTAATAATAATGTGAATGCCCTTTTTTATCGCCCCCCTTGCCCCCATCCCATGTCCCCACAATAAAGATAGGTGTCTTTATATCTGAACAAAGAACCCAGACAGCAGAACAATCTAGCCACCACCTTTGCCTCTACTATTTGCTGTTGCTGAAAGGAAAGGTTCGAGAAGGAGATGTGCATTCCATTCTATCCTGGTTATGGCAAGGGAGACATGTGACAAGCCAAGCATCAACATTTTTCTACCATTTTATCTCTCTGCTGTGAAAAGCTTTGTCTCCTGTATGTTAAAACTGCTGTTAAAAGTACAGGAGCAGGATTGGTGTTTGTATGTTGCTACAGAGAATATGACAAGAACTCAATGTTTGGTCTTTTAACCAGCATTATCTTGTCCATAGCTGTGTGTGTATTTTAAGAATTGCTAGTCTAAACAAAGTCACAGCATGTACTGTTCTAATGCCTGGATGGGAGTAGTAAGGAATTTATAACTATTTTAAGTCTGTAAAGCAATTCAATGGTGACTTATTTTTATAAACAGGTTGAACCATCTGATACTATAGAAAATGTCAAAGCCAAGATTCAGGATAAAGAAGGTAGGTGTTGCTTTTGTTTTGGAACTTGTGGTTTTAAAATTATTCTACTATGGAGTAAAGCTTCCTTGCTAGAATTCTCTGTTTACCTGTACGTTCTTTTCCATCAAATTTGGTCTTCAAGGAGGTCATAGGATGATGCTTGCAGGGTCAATTCAGTATGCTGCAGCAAATAGGATACAACTAGGAATGATGCCTTCTTTATTTAAAAATAAAATAAAAGCTAGCAAGTATAATTGCGGTGCATGTAGAATGAGGCTTATTTTGCTTTCCCCAAAAGGATAATAAATAGATGGAAACACACTAAAAAAAGCATAAATGCCTAAGTAGCTACTCTAGAACAAAAATGTGTTTATTGACATAATCAGAAACTAAATAATGTGTCTTAACATAAATGACATTGCATGAATACATTGAGAGAAAGGCATGTTAGACTGGTTTTAATATATTGCAAATTGCCCTGGTACTTTCTAGAGCTGAAAGGCTGTTTTAAAATGTTCTTATAAATAACTGAATCAGTGACTCATACTCCACCATTTTTTCTCTATTAGGAATTCCTCCTGATCAACAGCGATTGATTTTTGCTGGGAAACAATTGGAAGATGGGCGCACTCTGTCTGATTATAACATTCAAAAGGTATGTACTAAGTGTTCTAATACAGTGGGTGGAATTTACTGTTGCTCTATTACAAATGTTCTGTCTGCACAAACATTTCATCTTGCCAGGCGGAATGTTCCTCCCTCCACCTGGCCTGTTCTGGGGGTTCTTCCAAACCCAGTCAGTTTCAGTGGGGGGAGCCCCATTGTGGAACCCCATGTACCTGCTAAACCATAAAATGCAAGAGCATGCTGTAAACTTGGGACGAGTAGGATGAATCCTTCTAGTAGACAAGATGACCAGGTGGTGACAGCAGGTGGACATTGGTCCCACATATTCATTGTTAATAGGATATAACAGTTGGCTGTGGGCTTCTCCTAAAGATGGAGACTTCATGAAAAATGCCTTTTTCTTTCTAGGCACCTAAACCTGTCTGCCTTTAAAGGCACACAGAACCTTAGTAGAAACAAGCGGGAGGTTTAATTACATGAATACAAAGAGTGCAGTGAACTGAATATACTGGACTTTAGCTTATCCCAAATAATCAGAGGTTGTGCTGACCTGATCAAATATGAGGTGAGCGTAATAAACTTGGATTTGAAAAGCACAGTAGGTTGCATCCAGCAGTGTTGCTCAGCTGATGGTAAGAGTTCTATCAGCAGAGTGGAGAGGGATCATTTTTCTGCTATCTCCCACGCCCCACATTCCCATTGCAGCTACTCTGGGGGGTTGGGGGACCTTCTACAGATCTATTAAGTAAAATCATTCATACACTGCTTCCCATCCAAGGATTCCAGAGCAGTTTGTTGGATCAATCAATCAACCTCTGATGGATGATTTAGAAGGATTGGGTCCTGCATCACTTTTGCTGTGCATGTGTGCCAGTATCCATACTCTGAAGAAGTTACATCTCAATGCAGCTCCTTCCGTGGGAGCGTCTTTGGGGTTGAAGGTACACACAGTAGGCAATAAACACTCATGGACTCCATAAAGATTCAGTCGAGTGTAGAAATTTACTTGACAGGCATAAACGCATATTGGTAGCAAACATATACAGACATTCACCACTGCCGTTGTCAAGGCATGCTTAAGAGTCCAGTAAGAGTCCAAGACACACTCTGCTTCTCTCGCCACAAGGTGCAAGCAAGAGACTCACAAAAAGTTACACAGAACCATTGTTAACAGCACTTCCTGTTACACTGCGCATGTCCAAAGAACAGTTTCCACAGAAAAAGTCCTTGCATAGACAAAACAATCTCAGCCTTCTGCTGCTTCAAACTTCTCTGTTCTTGTCAGTTTCTGGAATAAATTATTCTCTCTCTCACACACAGAATATCCAGCACAGTTCACAGAATTTGGGTGTGTCTGCAGAGGGCTTCAGGGGGAATTGCTTCTCACACAAGCCCTTCTAGTTGCTTGGCGCAACTCCATTTAATGCAACCCAATGACTTCTGTAGTATTTACCAGTCACTGAGATTATTTCCAGTCTATTAGTGCCTCAGCAAAGTGCCGGTTATGTGCTTTGGTATTTTATCCATTTGCTACTCTTATCTCACTGTTCCTTAAAAGAGCACAGGGTGGTCTGGGAGGTAGGCTGGGCTAAGCGACTTGTCCAGGGCTATACATTAAGCTTCGTGGCTGAGCAGAGAACCAATATTTTGGTTTCTTGTGTCCATCCCAATTCCTAACTGTTGCATCACAATAGCTGTCAAAGTTTGTGTGTCCTTTGTTCGCTCTCTAAAACTAGGAGTCAACCCTTCACCTTGTGCTGAGACTTCGTGGTGGAGCAAAGAAGAGGAAGAAGAAGTCTTACACCACTCCTAAGAAGAATAAGCATAAGAGAAAGAAGGTGAAACTCGCTGTCCTTAAGTACTATAAGGTAAGAGCAACTTCAGGTGGGAATTGCTAGACAGATTCTGTCTACTGATGGCTGTTTCTGCAGTTAGTTAGAAAGCCAGCATGAGCCGGTCTTCTGGTGACAAATGTAACCTTTAAGTCTGTGTGGAAATAATGCAGGAGCAGAGCTGATTAATAGTTACGCTGAATTGTTGGTTGGGGGGGCATAAGTTATTTTCTTGCATTTAATGTTTAAACAAAAAATATGGTCACCCTGCTCAACTAAATTTTGTCGGGGTTGAGAGTGTAACCTTAAATGATAAGTTGGCGTTTCTAAAAATTGCAGGCAGTGGTGGTCTGGACTGCATAAGTCAAGCTTCTGTATTTTTTTCCAAGGGAGATGGAAAATAATGCAGTACAAATTAAAGCCTTTCTTCTTGCAGGTGGATGAGAATGGGAAAATCAGCCGCCTGCGGCGCGAGTGTCCCTCCGAGGAATGTGGGGCCGGAGTATTCATGGCTAGCCACTTTGACAGACATTACTGTGGCAAGTGCTGCTTGACATACTGCTTCAACAAACCAGAAGACAAGTAAATGTGTCTATTGTAATAATTAAAAGTTGCTTTAAATTTTGCAGTGTTTTTTCTGGTTACATGAGTATGCAAAGCAGGGGCTCTAACATGTTTGCTAAATGGACCAGAGAGGAGAGGAAAGTAGATAAATGGAAGACATGGGGCTACTCATGAGCATTGCTGATGGGAAGGATAGCACCTTTCTAAGAAACTTAAGTGAAAGCCCTTTCTGTCTCATATCTGTTGACAATTGAGGCAACTTTAGAACTGGCCCTCTGTGCAGTTCTTGACCAGTACAAACACTCTTGCTTTGTTTCATTGAATAATACAATTGCAGAGTTGGAAGGGATGCTGAGTATCATCTAGTTCTAACCAACTCCCTGCAATGTAGGTATCTCAACTAAAGCATGCAGCTGGCCCATATGGGGATTGAACTCACAACCTCGGCATTATCAACACCACACTCTAACCAACTGTACTGTCTTGGATCTTACCTGTTTAGTGTTGCAAGATACTTGCTCTGATCCAGAAATGAGATAGTACAAGTTACGGTACCCTTTTTATCTATTCCAAATGTCCTTTCGTACAGAAAATGAGGGCAATTGTTTCTGTTATAGTACCTAAGCAGAGATAAAGCTCTTGCTTTATTTTGCGTACATTGGGTGGAATGCAACATTGCACTCTTCTAGTCACTCTCTCTTTGCAAGTGTTACATATTGGCAGCTGGAACAGCCCCCTTCCTTGCTGTGTGCTGGTCGGGTTTCTCCTGACCTCTCCAGAGTCAGTCTTGGGGAGGACAGATATCCTGTTGCGAAAATCCTTAGAGGGTTACTGCTCATTGGGCTAGTCAGGTGAATCCAACTGGGCCTACAGCAGAGACAAAGGGGCATATTTTTTCTTGCTTGCTTTGGGGGTGGGGGGAGGCGTTCTTGTGATTGCCTAGTTTCCACACCTTGAAGTCATAAGCTTAACTTAAAAAAACACAAATTGAGATTCTTAGGCCTGCTGCATTTTATGGCCCATTTCTAATCATATAGTTGGGTGTGACAGATAAAACAAACATAGCAATACCAATTCTGAAGTATGGATTCATGGTGGAAAAGGTACAGTGGCACCTCTACTTACGAATGACTCTACTTACGAATTTTTCTACTTACGAAGGGGGGGGGAAGGAAAAAATGGTGGCACGCTTACAAAATTTTGGACATCCGAACGCCTGCCCTGCGCTCACTGCCACCGGTGGATCGAGCCCTCGCCGCTGCTGCGAGGCTGGCCTTCTGCCCCGTGGGGTGATGGGAGTTGCAGTCCTGGTTACGTCGGAGGCCGAGCCATGGCACCCGCGGCCGGCCGTGTGGGACTTGGGCTCGCACGGACACAGTGCAGGCGGCAGCGATGCGGAGCCTCTCCCGGCGGGGCCAGCAGTACCGCGCAGGCGCCTAGGCTGGGGAGGCGTTGAGGGTGGAGGGCGCTTCCTCCGCATGGCGGCTCTGGCTGCGCTCCGAGCGAAGAAGCCAAGGGCAGGAGAGGAGGCCTCGCGGTGGCGACAAGTACCCAATCCTGCGAGGCTGGCAGAAGGCCAGCCTCGCAGCAGCGGCGAGGGCTCGATCCAGCGGTGGCAGTGAGCGCAGGGCAGCGAGGGAGGTGAGGCTCCAGAACGAATTAATCCGTTCCCAATGCATTCGTATGGGAAACCATGTTTCGACTTACAAACAAATATTTCTACATACGAATGTGCATCCAGAATGGATTAAATTTGTAAGTAGAGCTTCCACTGTGTGGGGTTCTTGCCATCACTAGTTCCCTCTCCAAGCCTGGATTGATGGAAGACCTTGTTCTTTGGGGCAGTGGGCTGCCAACCTTTTTGTCCTTCTGATTACTACTACCCACACCACAATGTGTTCTGACTATAATAAAATGCTAGAAAGTCTCATTTTAGGAATAGGAGGGAAGTAGCTTTCTGAGAAGGGACACGGGTGGCGTGGGTTAAACCACAGAGCCTAGGGCTTGCCAATCAGAAGGTTGGTGGTTCAAATCCCCGCGGCGGGGTGAGCTCCCGTTGCTCGGTCCCTGCTCCTGCCACCCTAGCAGTTCAAAAGCATGTCAAAGTGCAAGTAGATAAATAGGTACCGCTCCAGTGGGAAGGTTTCTGTGCGCTGCTCTGGTTTGCCAGAAGTGGCTTAGTCACGCTGGCTCCCTCGGCGAATAAAGTGAGATAAGCGCCACAACCCCAGAGTTGTCCGCTACTGGACCTACGGTAATGGTCAGGGTTACCTTTACCTTTCTGAGATGAGGAAACCCTTTGTGATGTCTGTGGGCACCATGTTGGCATCCCTTGCTTAGACACTAAATACCAAGTTACGGTATTCCTATTTCACAACCATGGCTGTGTTCCACATTGGTGTAAAGGTGGTGGCAGCTTAGCTTTACCTTCAACATACACAGTGTTTGAATGTGGCATGTAGGCAGAGATACTGCCTTCATGTGGTCATTGAATGTGGCAAGCTGGTACTGGCCCTGTAATCCCCTCATGTAATTTCAATGTGAGGGAATTTGTCTGTACCCCCAAACTGATTTGAATAATAGCTTGGCACACATGTCTGCGGGGACAGATTCTCACATTAGTTAATCAAGTACTCTGATCTGTTCAGCAAAATGTATTATTTTGTCCCAGCCTATAACACAGGTTTCAGGATGCTCCTATTGCAATACATAAAATACAGATCCAGGTGGTTTCACTGTACAGCTAAGCTCTCCCAGTTTTTATTGAAATTTACAACATAATGATTTTTTAATTAAAAAAAAATACATTAGAGCCCCCTATTCATTTTTACAATGCAAGCTGCTTCTCAAATGCCTCTACTTTGTGATGCAGTGCAAATAATATAATCCAAGTTTCTCAGCCCATTACGTTTGGCTGTCTTGAGCTTTAAAATCCTGGGTCCCAAGAGATCGTCTGCTTAATTTCCTTTTCATTGAAACACACAATTTCATCTCCCACTTGAAATGCTATGTTCTTGTCCAAACTGAGCCCACAATCCATGCCAGTCTTGACTACAGGGACATCATCTTTATGGTGCTTCATTGACGATAGGTATCCTAGGTAAAATAGACATACATAAAGCAAGAACTCCAAATTGTGCAACATTTATTACAAGGTGAGAAATGTTTAGAGCGCAGAGATTGCTCCAATCCAGACCATGTCTTAAGTCATAGCACTCCAGAGCACACTACTCAGAATTGTAGAGTTTGAAGGGCTCCTGAGGGTAATCTACTCCAACCCCCTTCAATGTAGGAATCTCAAGTAAAGCATCCAGTGTTCTCATGGTTGCCACATGCAGGACTTAACCAACAAATGCTTGGGTAAATGTTTTCAAATTCCTCCTGAAAGTCAAGTGTGTTGGAGACACACACCTCACATGAGATTATATGAACACACCTGCAATAATTCAACACAGTCATGCGGAAGAGAATCAGTAACTGATTCCACCTGGAGCTCTGCTACCCACAAAAAATTCTACATAGCATATTGGGAAAGTGTCTGTGACTAACATGACTGAGGAGGATCAAATTTTATTTTTGTATAAAGAGGTGCTTAAATATTGGTTCCTTATTCAGTCTATTTGCTATTTTTTAAAGTAAGAATTTAACCTAGGGGAGGGGCAGAAAGTAGGCTTACGAAATCCAGGGATGCTTGGTGGTTCCTCGTAAAATTGTGGAAACTGGGCAGTAGAACTGACTGCTTAGGAAATCAACCGCTACTCACCTGTCCAAATAACTTCTTGATTACGAATTAATTTAAATTTCATCTTTCTGTCCAGCTGCCCCTTTTGTACTCTGCAGCCAGCTACCGGAAGTGTATTTTTTCCAACTGTGACATCAAAGATTGCTAAAACAACAGCTTCTCCTAAGGAAAACAAAAAAGCATGAGAAGTGTAAAAGTGCCATTTAGGCAGTCTCTGCTCATTAAAAAGAATATGAACATTAATTCCAACCAAAATACAAAAGCTAAGGTGACCTGTTTCCAGTACTAAAAAAACCCAGTTCCAGGCTTACCAAGTTAGATAAAAGTTGGATTTTGTGCATTTAAATGACGTAACTGAACAAGTCTGCAATATTTCCCTTCTTGTTTTGTAGTACTCTGCAGCTTTAGACTGTTTTACATCATTCAACAAAGTTTTACTTAGACTCAATGAAACAAACATGATTGGTAGAGCCACTGAACGCAGGTCTTTTCTGAATAATAATAATAATTATTATTATTATATTATATACCCCACCCACCTGGCTGGGTTTCCCCAGCCACTCTGGGCAGCTTACAACAAAATATTAAAATACAGTAGTCCATCCTAAACCGGGCTGCCTTCAGATGTCTTCTAAAAGTCTGGTAGTTAGTCTCTTTGACATCTGGTGGGAGGGCGTTCCACAGGGTGGGTGCCACTACCGAGAAGGCCTTCTGCCTGGTTCCCTGTAACATGGCTTCTCACAGTGAGGGAACCGCCAGAAGGCCCTCGCGCTGGACCTGTGTTCGGGTAGAATGATGGGGGTGGAGACGCTCCTTCAGGTATACTGGAGTAAAAGTTGAAGCCCAGCCCTTTCCCCCCTAGTCATGAGCTACAGAAGATCTGTTCAAACTGCACCTCACTAAGTGCTGTAAGATTGCAGCAAGCATTACGAGCAAAGTTTCAAGCACTGTATACCTGAAGGAGTGTCTCCAACCCCATCGTCCAGCCTAGCTGGACTCATTGTCCAGTTCCAAGGGCTTTCTAGCAGTTCCCTCATTGTGAGAAGTGAAGCTACAGGGAACCAGGCAGAGGGCCTTCTTGGTAGTGGTGCCCGCCCTGTGGAACACCCTCCCAGCAGATATCAAGGAAATTAACTGTATCTGACTTTTAGAAGGCATCTGAAGGCAGCCCTGTACAGGGAAATGTTTAATGTTTGATGTTTTACTGTGCTTAATATTTTCAGTTTGTTGGAAGCTGCCCAGAGTGGCTGGGGCAACCCAGTCAGACAGGTGCCATATAAATGAATCATTATCATGATTATTATTATCTTGGCTGCCACAAGTCCTAGAAATTTGCATTAAAAAAGAAAAATAGATCCCTAGGAATTGGAATTTCTGCAGCCGGTTGCGGCACTGCACATTTCTGCAGAGAATCCTGTCTCTGGTTTGTCACTATACCATGAGTATCAGTACAGTACTTTTAGAAATACCTATGCTGAAACTGAAGGAAATCAGCCCTGATTTCTGAAGGAAATCAGCCCTGAGTGCTCACTGGAAGGACAGATCGTGAAGCTGAGGCTCCAATACTTTGGCCACCTCATGAGAAGAGAAGACTCCCTGGAAAAGACCCTGATGTTGGGGAAGATGGAGGGCACAAGGAGAAGGGGACGAGAGGACGAGATGGTTGGACAGTGTTCTCGAAGCTACGAACATGAGTTTGACCAAACTGCGGGAGGCAGTGCAAGACAGGAGTTCCTGGCGTGCTCTGGTCCATGGGGTCACAAAGAGTCGGACACAACTAAACGACAACAACATGCTGATACTTCTGGTGTATCATCATGCCAAAGGTCCATGTAAATCCAGCCTCCTGTTCCCCACAGTGGCCAAACAGTTGCTTTTGGGAAGCCAACCACCAGGGCACCTGGGCCAGGAGTGCTTACCATCCCCACCACCCCTATTTCCACCATCTCAAATTCAGAAGTATACCCAACACATGCTCCTCTAGAGAACAGGGCAGGGTGCTGCTCAGCTCCGCTTGTAAATCTTCAACAAACCGGTAGATGATTTTGTGCATTTTCAACTTTATTCCCTTCTTGGCAGCCAGCTGCTGAATAGGTTTATTTGCGTTCACATTGAACCCGTATACAACACCTGACAATGCAACAAAGAGGGTAAGTGTAAAATTGCTATTTTTCTTCTTCTTTCTAATGGCTCAAATTAAGCATACTTTAAAAGTTCCAGAGTTGCTCTGTTTACCAAACATTAAGGGCAGGGCTGAGTATATTCATGAAGAGAAAATTCAAAACATCTGCAGCATGGTAACATTCTGCACCAAGGAATGCTAAATTCTGAAACCCAACTGAATTGCACCCATTTGCATGCACCTGCTTATTTTGCATAATTTATTCCACATCTGCAAGAAAGAGATGGGGAAGAGACGCCTCGGGAACTGAAAATCCTACCCTACTCATCTCTGACTTCCATGATTCCACCCACACCCACACACCTCAAGCCTATCTTTGCAGCCATGTGGGAGAGAGATCTCCTTTATAATAAAGATGAGTTTCTTGTGATGTTAAATTTTGTGCCCCGAATTCCCACAGTCGTGCAGAAAAGCCATTTATTTCACTTATAAAAATTTGCAAGTGGCCTTTCGTCCCACAAAGGGCCTCAAGGTGACTTACATGAAAAGCGTTACGTGAAGACTCTAATCTTGCATGCAAAGCACTCAGAAATCAGGATGGTGCATGTAGCAACTATCCCTAAGCCAGGAGAGTTAATGTGCAGCTCCAATAGTTGGCATCAAAGGTGCCATCTGGCCACAGTCTTCACAGGTAACACAATGTGTCGAGGGGATGAGATCCGCCTTCCTGACTTGCCTTGCAACATGGGTGAGAAAGTGCGTCCCATTCTGCTGCATGGAAACCCTGCCTGCAAGTCACTGCAGCACACCTTCTGCGCACTTTTAAGGCCTGTTACTGAGCTGCTGACTGCTTGCAAAGCAAAGTGCTCTGGCTCTTTAGCCATCTAAGACACATGACTCTGTGTCGCTTTCTTCAATGGCCACCCTTTACCTTTAAATGTTTCTGCGAGGTTTATGTCATTTTCGCTAATATCCCCAATTCCACAGTGGACCACGTCTAGTTCACACTCCTCGTCGGCATCGTAGGTGTCCAGGATGTTCAAGATGGCTTCCACTGAACCATCAACATCACCTGGGCGGAGCAAAAGTCCCGGTTAGTTTAAATGCGAGTGGCACACACAAAACAGAGAATAGCACAACTAATTACTGTACAATCCATGAGGAACTTAAGTCTCGTGCAATTAAATGAGCAGGAGCTGAGCAATGATTAGAGCTTTGATTAAATTCTCGGGAATTTTGCCTCATTTCTGAAATTAACAATCCCCCCCCCCTCCGGACTTTCCAACAGTTTGATTAAAATGCTGTGGGGTTGCTTGGAATTCAGTAAAAGAAGAGTCTACAGGTACAGCACTAACAGTCATGACTGCTAGTATTTGTATTGTATTTGCATTATAAATGCATTTCACAAAGAATTAATAGTATGGGGAAAGGAGGTGGCAGTTGGCAAGCTAATCTTTGACCCAGAACCATGAGGGTGTCTGGAGGAGGAGTTTGTGAGGACAGGCAAGCTATAGACTAGTAACTTATGCACTGCTGTGAAGGAGTTTTAAAAACAAAAAGGACTAAACCCTCTCTTGGGCTGGAGAGAAACACATTGTAGTCATTTATACGTGAATATGTAATACTTTCTGTTCAACTGCTGCCAACCTGACAAATCTCAACTTATCTTCAGGTCTTGTGTAGGGCGCCTATTTTATCATAAATGGCTAACACTGACAGGTGCCATTTTCAATGCCAGTTAAGCCACACCGGTGTGTCAGTTAAGTAGCATGAGGAAGGACCACAGTTCAAGCATTAAAGCATTTGCTTTCCATGCAGGAGGAGGACCTACGTCCACTGCCCAACACCTCCAGGTAAGACTGTGGGAGCTCTGTCTGCAATCCTGGAAAGTCGCTACCAATCAGTGCAGATAATACTGAGCTAGGCAGACCAATGGTCTGTCTTGATATAAGGTAGCTTCCTATGTACCATGTGTGCCCTCTTGTGGGCCTTGCTTTCTCAAGGCTTCAAATTGTGCTATTCAATACCGGTATTATATGAGGAAGTGCCCCCTGCCCAGCCCACTGCCTCAGTGTTGGGGAATAATAATAATAATAATAATAATAATAATAATAATAATAATAATAATATAGCAGCTCTTGGGAGCAGGACAAACCCAACTGAGTAAAGAGGACTCCACCTTTGATGATGATGTGCAGCACATTTTTGTCACTCTCTGCTTTTTCTTTCGGTCGCATAACCAGGAGATGCTTTTTGCTCTTGTACACCGCTGCCCTTCTCTGCCTCCAGGACATGTTTTCCAAGCCCTCTCTATCCTTCTTGTAGGCATCCCTGTGCTCCTTCTGCTTCGCCTCGATGACCTCTAGGTCCTTCTTCGCTTTCTCTTGTTGTTCGGCGTAGGTTCTCCACTCAACAACTTCACGAGCCCTTTGCTTGGCAGAAGAACAGAAGAACTGCCTCACTGATCTAGCACAATGGCTGGGATCCCAAGATCCGGGGGAGGGGGGGATTTGCCACCAACTCCCACCTCCATCTGCAGCCCTCACCCAATAGGCCAAGGGTTCCCCACCCACCGGCAATGTATTTTTGGAGGGCACCGAGAGCTACCGTGTTTCCCCTTTTTTAAGACACCGTCTTATAACTTTTTTCCCTCAAAAAAACACAGGGTGGCTTACTTTCAGTGGGATGTCTTATTTTTATTGCATCAGTATGGTACGGTACAGCAATCTACATTTATTCAATTAAAATTAAGTCATCTTCTTCTGGAGCATACAACAATCAACATTTATTCAATTATAGTTAAGTCGTCTTCTTCTGGAACATCATCATAACACTCCAAACCCGGAATTCCATCCTTCATTTCTTGCAATTCCAGTTCCTTTAGAACCATTGGCCCCAATCTTTCATGTTGAGCGATAGAGCTCTCAGTAAATGAGCACCTCTTATCCAGGTAACCTGCTCGGAGTGCATTGGCAACAACACTGTCAGTGATTTTATCCCATGAATTCTTCACCCAATTCACGACCTCTTGCAGGTTAGGTTTCACAAAGTTTCCACGCTGATTTCTTGTCATTCTATTTTCAATGTAGTCGTTGATTTCCATACGCAAATGGTCTTTGAATGGCTTGTTTATTGCAATATCAAGAGTCTGCAGATAGGCAGTCATTCCTGCAGGAATCATTATTTGATCTATTCTTCTCTCTGCAAGGAACTTCTTCATGTCTTTAGCGCGGTGAGTGCTGGCTGAATCCCAGACTAGCAGACCTCTTTGACCACCTCGCGTAACAAGTGGCAGCATTAAATCAAGCCACCTCCTTATAACTGCTTGTGTGCACCAGGCTTTTTCGGATTCCAGAACATAAATGCCAGAAACACGTTCAATCTTATCTTTCTTGCCCTTAGCGATGATAACAGGTGTGGCTTTCTTTCCATCCAGACGAATTGCCAAAATACAGGTAACTCGAGAACTTTCATGACCAGTGGAGGGAACGTAGATTGAGGAGGCACCCCTCTGTTCAATTGTTGTTTGGGCTCCTTGGCCCATAAACACTGCAGTTTCATCCATAGCAATCATGTTGCAAAGTTGGTATTTAGAAAAGTCGATGCCATCAACAAAGGACTTGAATGCAAGTGCTCGCTTAACAACTTCAGCATCTTCCAACCTAAACAGTGTTGTTGATTTTCTGAGAGACAGTTCATATCGCTGAAGGAAGCCATCCAGCCAGTGTTGTGATGCTTTGAATTCAGGGGATACTTCAAATTGTGATGCCATTGCTAGGGCAAATGCTTGAATATCAGCCCTGCGCACAACCAAAGCCTTTGCTCTCCTTTCAGCGATCCACTCACTGATCATGTCTTCCAGCTCAGGAACTGAAGGTTGCCGACCTGCACCACACTTACGCTTCTTAGCATTTCCTATGACCACCTGTAGACTGAGGTTATCGTATTCTGCCCGCCATTTTTGGACCATTCGGATATCCAAATTCTTCTCCTTGCAGAAAGCTGTAAGATTCTTGCCCTGGGAGTCCTCCACAATTCCTTTCTTGTACTCAACTGTATAGCTCCTTCTTTTTGCAGCCATATTGTCTGGGGGTTGTTTCTGGCTGGTTATGGGGGGATAGAGAAAAATGTTAAATGGCTGCTTTTAGGTGTCCAGAAATGGCTAAAAAGATTAAATTTTGGCACCTCAGGACAGGGGACTCAAGAGCATATTGCAATTTTAAGTTTGGCACAATTAAAGTGGATTAAAGAGCTGAGTTGTCCTAGTGCAACAAAACCACTTTGTTGTTTTTATTGGAACTTTGTGTTGTTTGGAAACTTGAAATCCACTGAGAACTGTGGGATGAACAAATTGTCAATGGAAAAACCTGCAAACACCCTCCACAAGCAAGTTGGAATGAATGCTTGCTCAATGAAGTCTGGATGATAAAGACTAAAAGCTTTGAGTTTGAATGCCAACAAACAGGTCATATGGAAAAGCCCTTGGTTGTTTTTTAAAATAAATGGAAGAGGGAGGGGAGGAGAGAAGCTTCCCTGTCCTCCTCCATAAAGATCTGTTTCCTTGGCAGATTTTTAAGGAATCACCCCTCCTTCAGCCACAAACACCAGTGGCTGGGCAGGGATAAGCAGGAGGAAATCTGCCTTCAGGCAAAGCTGCCTTGATAAACGCAAGGAGGGAGAGGGAAAAAAACTTCCCTGTCCTCCATAAGGATCGTTTCCTCGGCAGATTTTTAAGGAATCACCCCTCCTTCAGCCACAAACACCAGTGGCTGGGCAGGGATAAGCAGGAGGAAATCTGCCTTCAGGCAAAGCTGCCTTGATAAACGCAAGGAGGGAGAGGGAAAAAAACTTCCCTGTCCTCCATAAGGATCGTTTCCTCAGCAGATTTTTAAGGAATCACCCCTCCTTCAGCCACAAACACCAGTGGCTGGGCAGGGATAAGCAGGAGGAAATCTGCCTTGAGGCAAAGCTGCCTTGATAAACGCAAGGAGGGAGAGGGAAAAAACTTCCCTGTCCTCCATAAAGATCGTTTCCTCGGCAGATTTTTAAAGAATCACCCCTCCTTCAGCCACAAATCAGCTGGGCAAGGAGGAGCAGGAGCAAAGCGATCCTTGGGGCAATGCTACCTTAAAAAAACGGGAGGAGGGAAAGAAGGAGAGAAGCTTCAAAAGCGCCAAGTTCTCAACAGGGGTTCCTTACAGTTTTTATCTCCTGTATTTATCTCTTTGCACGGGACAGTGCTTCTCGCTCCTTCAGTCGTCTTTGTCGGCAAGTTTCCTCTGAGTCCCGGTGGCGGCAGGGCTCGGGCAAGAGGAGTCTTTTTTTTCCCCCACCTCTCGCTCTCTGGCTCCCTGCACGCTAGAAGCAGGCTGCAGAACTCCGGCAAGAGGCGCCTTTTTCTCCCGCGCCTCTCGCTGGTTTGCTGCTCCCGGCAGGAACAGGAAGTGGCGTCTTTTTTTTCGCGCCTCTCCCTTTTGTTCTCCCCGCGAGTCAGGAGCAGGCGGGGCAGAACTCCGGCAAGAGGCGTCTCCCCCCCCCCCACGCCTCTACCGGTAGCTGCTTTGCTGGCGATGGGGACAATGGCGGCACTATGGCTTACTTTCAGGGTACGTCTTATTTCTCCTACTTCTAAAAAAACCCTGCTATGTCTTACTTTCTGACTACGTCTTAAAAAAGGGGAAACACGGTACAGATGGAAAGGGGGGGGGAGCCCATTCCATCAACTGTGTTCGGTACCTGGAAGGGAAGTTAGTAGCCAAACCTACATCTGCAGCACTGACCAGCCAGATGTTAACAGCTCAAACTAGGATGGAGTCAGCCACTGAAGCTGGTACTCAAATATATGTTGCCTCCAAACACAGCTGTTCTGTTTAAATTATCTTAGGTTTTTTTTAAAAAAAAACCCTCTATTTTTTGCCTTACACTTTTTTTATTATTACTTTATTTTATTTTTTTATTCAATTTGTATACCACCCTACACTCATAGATCTCAGGGTGGTTTGCAAAATATAACCACAATATAAAAAACACAAGATACGTAATAAAAATGAGAACAACAAACCAAAAATCTACCACCACCCCCATAACACATTAAAAAGGGCATCGGATGTCTATCAGCCCAAGGCCTGGTTGAAGAGGAATGTTTCCGCCTGGTGCCTAGAGGTGTATAATGAAGGTGCCAGGCAAACCTCCCTGGGGAGAGCATTCTGTAAGTGGGGAGCAACTGCAGAAAAGGCTCATTCTCATGTTATAACCCTCCACACCTTTCGTGCGGGAGGCACACGAAGAAGGGCCGCAGAGGATGATCTCAGGGCCTGGAGAGGTTCACATGAGGAGAGGCGGCCAATGAGGTATTATGCTCCAGGGGTGGAGAGAAGGTGGGGGCGGGGCGCAGGCGGGGCAGCCGGCATGGCGCCCTCGGTATCGCGCTGCCCGGGGCAGAGCCCCCCCCCATCTCCCCTCCCTTCCTACACCCCTGATTCTGGTGGCTTGAGGAAGATCTGAGCAAGTGCTGCTTAGTGCACAGATTGTGGGGCCCACTGGGGCCCACAGATTGTGGGGCCCACTGCACCCTACTGTCTGAGGTAATGGAGTGGAAGGAAGCGGGACGCAAACAGCTTGCAAACAGCTTCCGTTCCAGCAGTGTAAATAGCTTCTTGTACTGCCACAGCCGAAGCCGTGTTCATTAATTCTGCTCCTTCTCTCTAGTACAGGGATGGGGACCCAATGTGGCCATCCTGATATTGTTGGGCTCCAACTCCCTTCAGCCTCAGAAAGATGGGAGTTGCAGCCCAACTGCATGGATAAGGCGGCAGGTTCTCTGTCCCTGCTCTGGTAGCTTGTCCCTGCTGCTTTCCCTGTAGAGGCCTGGAGCCCAGGGTAAATGTGTCCTCGTTGCCCAGTGAGAGGACCCACCTTGGGGGCCCCAGGCTTAAATGCTGAATGGGAAATCTGTGGTACCTCAGACTCTACTTCAAGGATTTCCTCTCCAGCTGAAGGAACCTCCTTCCATCCCACGATCTCCACTGGCATGCTTGGAGGGGCAACTTCCATGGCCTTGCCGTTCTCGTCAAACATCATTCGCACTTTGGCCCAGCTTTTCCCTGCAACCAGAATACAGCCCTTTCTCAGAGTGCCTCTCTGGATGATGGCAGTGGTCACTGGACTAGAGGGGAGAAGGAGGGAAGATTGCATTTGATTTAGTACAACCAATTTTACGCTACTAATTTTATTTGCATTTTTTATATAGTTAGCCGTCTTGAGGCGGGTTATAGCATATATGGATTGTAGTAAACAGATTTGCAAGTGCATATGCTTTCTGTTTACTTTGATATGTTTTATTACACTTGAGCCCAGCCCTTCCAAATAGCTCAGGACAGTGTACCTAGATACCCCACTCCTTAAGTCAGGGATGGGGAATCAGTGGCCCTATAGATGTCGTTGGGCTTCAATTCCCCTCAGCTCCAACCAACAATCAGGCATGATGGGAAATGTAGTCCTGCAGTATCTGGAGGGCCACTGGTTCGCTAATATCACCAACCCCACAGTTCCTTACCCCTGTTAGGTGAATTATGCTGGAGATAAGGACCAGTCCCAAGTTCGCCCACTACATTCCCAGTGGCTCTCCTGTGGCTTCTCAGAAGCACAGAAAGAGATAGATCGGTTTCACACTGGGTTCAATAGCCTAACCTAGTATTGCAATAACAGAAGCCACTTTGCTTCTAAATAACAGGAAATGGAAATGCAACAGGAAATGGAATTTGAACATCTGGAACTGGACATGAATTAAAGGATATATAACGAGGGGGAAATTATGGAATATTTTTCCAACATGTGATCACAGTAGAGAGATTTTAACATGGACGTGGATGGAAAAATATGGAGGACTGGTGGTGGCAATTAATGGAGATAAAGTTAACATTGAAGAAAAAAAGCATGGTTGACATTTACCAATAATAATAATAATAATGACTCATATGACTAGTGATTCTGTCAAGGAATGAAGGGGCGTATGCCTGTGGCTCACCCTTTTCCTTTATCTGTGCGAGACTCTATGATGGTGCCTTCCACGGGGCCCGTAGGGTCTGCCTTCAGTTCCAACATCTCCGCAAGAGCCACGGTTGCCTCTGCTAAAGCCATCAAGTTGTCACCCTACACCAAACAAAGATGGTTCAGAAAAGAGCTGAGTCGCTCGGGATCAAGGAAATGACACATCAGTCTGCGTGTTACCTTACGACAGCAGATGAATAGCTCTAAAATCTGGATTACTGCATAGAAGGCGGGGCATGCTTATGGCTGCCAAGCAGAGGTTGATTTAAACCCCTCTGCATGGAGACTGTCATTGTGTGTCCAGGAACATGCATCAGCATCAGGGAATTTTTTTTCGGGTTGTGGGTTTTTTTAAAAATCATTTGCAATGGCATGAGGAAAAGACATCCAATCTGTATGGTCCGTCATATAGCAGCTTTGTTGCTGCCTCTGCTCTTTAAGGAGGCAATACTATGGTCCCTGGGAGGACACCCAGGGCTATAGGATAAACAGAGAGAGGCCAGATGTTGAATTCTACCTCCCTGCTGCTACCGAAACTTTAGTCACCCTGGCCCTACCAATGGATGCTGCAAAGAGTCAAAAAGAGGGTGCTTTGAGGGAGCACCAGGAAACAGCTTGAATCTGATAGATCCAAAAGCCCAGGAGATGGTGTAAATCACTCGTTTGTATTACCCTCCAAAACAGGGTTTCTAAGAACCCACAAAATGGACCTGCCTTCTGCCCTGCTGGTAAAAACACAGCAGGGCTTAGCTGCATACGGCAGCGAAATCATCTTTGGGTCCCACCCATTTTAGGATTGCAGATTTAGTTGTTCATTCAACCTCGAAAATTAACATTTGCCCCAACTCATTCTCTCCCAGATCGATCTATGAAACGTCCTAGCGTCAATCTAATGATCTGTAGATCTTTACCCACAGACACACAAGAATGACACAAGCATTTTTATTTTTATTTTGCACCATGAAAAACACTACAAATGACCTTCCAGAATTAGCTGGAACTAGCTTATGGGAAAAGGAAGCATGCTTCGGGAAATAACACACTTCCAAAAATGAAGCCCACCTATGACCCGCGGTTAGCACCGTGGCGACAGGTTAAAATTACCTTCAGTGCTGAAACAGGGATGGCCTGCACATCTCCCCCATATTCTTCGCAAACCACATTGTGAGCCAGAAGCTCTTTCTTCACTCTATCCGGGTCGGCTTCAGGTTTGTCGCATTTATTAATGGCAACGATCACTGGAACTGCGAGAGAAAAGGAAACTGGGGAGAAGGCCAAAGTCCAAACAGCGAAGCATGGGAAGCAGCGAACCAAAGACGTTTCCCCAAAACTACAGTTCAATCGAGGGAAAGGATATTTATTTGTGAAGCTGTTTTGATCCCACCCTATCAGAATGAGCAGCTCATAAGCATCTGATCTAAGGGCCTTGGGGAAAAGTGAAGGCTTTCCGTGATTATATGGGGTATTTGACCAATGGCACTTATCTCTCCCTTCCTCCCACCCGCTTTAAAGAAAAGCGCTGTACCTTGGGCATTTTTAGCGTGTTGAATAGATTCCACAGTCTGCTTCATTACACCATCTTCTGCAGCGACCACCAATATGACAATATCTGTGACATGTGTACCTCTCGCCCTCATGGCTGAAAATGCAGCATGGCCAGGAGTATCCAGAAATGTTATTTTTTCTCCAGAAGGCAAATGCACTGCAAAACAAACAAACAAAACCCAAACCCCAACAACAATCAAATCTATACAGCAGTATTGTAAAAATTATAAATGCGGGTCAAAAATCTATGCCCCACAGAGCTCCATGGTTCTTGTTCCCCACCCAAAAATGATTACACGATTGCAGACGGTTCAAATTTCTTTTGAACATGGATTCTGTTAAGGTAGCAGGAGTTCCTCACAAAGCCAAACTCCAATTTCTACTCGGGGAATCTGCTAAACATATATTTACTCTGCTGCAGTCCCAAGCTCCACTGTATGCCTTCATGATCAATATTATTTCATTGGAAGTAAGCCCCTTATTCTTGAAGCTGGTCTTCATTTCCATGCTGTACAGCAGAGTAGTGTCAGCAACTCAACCTTTAGATCTGGAACTGTTTTCTGACACCAAAACACCTTAGGAAATAAGATTGTGTTGAGATCCCAAGGAAGCCTGGGGGGCTGTAATTTGTTCAAGGGTGCTGAGGGGAGACCCTTAACAGCTATGACCATTAAAGTGGTCCAAGGGTTCTTTAAATGTATGGTGTGGATGGGACAATCCGAGGAAAAGCCAGCGTAATTATCAGTGCATGTTAAAATGACTCAGATAAATCATACCAAGAAAGGCACCGATATGCTGGGTGATGCCTCCTACTTCCATTGCTGCCACCTGAGTTTTCCGCAGTGTGTCAAGCAACGTGGTTTTCCCGTGGTCGACGTGGCCCAGGATAGTAACAACTGGAGGCCTTGGAGTTAATGAAGCAGGATCTGCAGGAGGCCTGCAATGAACAGAAACACACAAGGCTTGCAAATGAAGTAAACCCTCCTTGTGTTTCTGCTTAACGTTTTTCCCTTAACAGATCCCTTAAAATGCCTGAGCAGCAATGATCTCAGCATGCGATCCTCACCAATGAGTCACAGCCCAATGCCAGAAGCCTCCCAAGATGTGGGGTTTTTTTCCTTCAGGAAAAGGAGGAAGCATGGATATACGAAACGGGGTGCTCTCTTCACAGCAAAGGGGTTTACTTCAGTCAGCGCTTCTTTGTTTATTGAGTTATAGAAACTAAAAGATCTCAGAAAAGTTTATTTCAAAGACTACTGACCAAATGAGATTTCCATAATGGCTAAAATGGTTTTTATTTGGACTCGTAGAGAGAAGCACGGGAATCTTTTTCCAACGTATTTCTTAGCAATAAAAATGTCAGTGTGGCGCAAGCAAATTTTTATTCTGAAAGTGCGGCTCAGAAAAAAAAAGGTTGAGAACCACTGGGCTGGAGGATAAGCAAAGAAAAGGGGGTGCGGACAGAGAGAAAACAAAATTGCCTCAATATTCATTAAGGCTTTGATTATTTAATTTCTATACTGCTTAACATATTGAAAATATCTCTAAGCGGTGTAAAAATAACTGAAGCGACAACAGACAACTTAAAACAAAATATTATGAAAATGC
The DNA here is from genome assembly GCF_963506605.1 of Zootoca vivipara. Classification (NCBI taxonomy): domain Eukaryota; kingdom Metazoa; phylum Chordata; class Lepidosauria; order Squamata; family Lacertidae; genus Zootoca; species Zootoca vivipara. The sequence continues at coordinate 109,317,299 of NC_083278.1, forward strand.
AGTTAGATATAATTTGTACATTCATACAAAGTTATTAATATATTTAACTCAATATCAATTCATTTTTTTCTGACACACCCTCCCTCTCAGCCTCTGGGCTCTCACCCAGGGTCCAAACAAACAATCAGCTCATCCACAAAAGTCTCACAATGAGAAGAGTTCCTGGGAATTGTGGACATCACCTTAGTCTCTCACTCTAGACTTCCTTTCATGGGCAGGTCCAAGGTGAATGGTACATTCTAAGAATTCCCACAGCTATGTTCCATTCAGCTGCAGGAGCTTCTGTTCACATATTAAGAGTTGCTTCATATAATGGGTTTTGTTCACTGAAGAACCCCTTCCATGAGTACAGCTCTCCTTCCATGAACGAAAACTCCTTTGACTCATAATAATAATAATTTTATTATTTATACCCTGCCCACCTGACTGGTTTCCTCCAATCTGGGTGGTATCCAGCACACACAAAAACCTAAGCGAAAAGGTAGGATCCAAGCTTATGAATGAATATCAAAGACTATAGACATCAAACGTGAGCCGGAATAGCAAAAGAGCAATGGAAAACAGGGCCTGCATAAACCTAGCAACCAAAATAAATTAACCCAAGCTATTACCTCTTTACGGCATCTTTGTTTTCTTTGATTTTGTCTTCTTTTAACTTGGCCCATTTGTGTTTCATGCCGGATTTTTTAACGATGTCCTTGATCAACACCTCATCCAGGACTGAGTCGGGTTCTAGCATGTCTAAATCAATTCTCGTGTTTAGCAAGGCTTCATATATATGATCTGAATACAGAAATGGAAAGCTGCATTGGTCAATGCACCCACCTAAGGAAGAACCTGCTTGATGAAGCAGCTCTAAGAAGAGCCTGCTACCGTGTTTCTCATATTATAAGACATGTCTTATATTTATTTTTTCCTCAAAAAAACACACTATGGCTTATTTTCAAGGGGTGTCTTATTTTTTTCCTTCTCCTCCTGCCGCGGCTGGCATTGCTGCTGCGCCTATCACTATGTCTTATTTTCGGGGTATGTCTTATATTCCTTGAATGCTTAGAAATCCTGCTATGGCTTATTTTATGGGTATGTCTTAAAATATGAGAAACAGGGTAGATCAGGCCAGTGGCACATCTGGTGCAGCATCCTGTTCTCACAGTAGCCAACCAGATGCCTATGGGAAGCCCAAAAGCAGGACCTGAGAACGACTGCACTCCTTCCCACTTGTGATTCTGATCAACTGCCAATCGGACGCATACTGTCTCCAACAATGGAAGTACAACAAAGCAACTTGGGACTACTTGGAACCTAGCTGGATAAGGTCTTTGTCACACAGGGACTTGCAGGCACCACCCCAGCAGCCGCTGAATTTAAACCTGTATTTCAGTGCTATTATTTATCACTACCACCTTGGGAAAATATATTTCACATGTTGGGGGGGATCTAAATGAAACAAGCTAAAGAACTACAACAAAGGGTTTCCCATTCTCCTCTTCCAACCCCCTACCGCAAAAAAAAACAAAAAAAAAACCCACCCCATCCAACTGGGACCAATTCTATGGCAAATTCATTTAATTCAAACCTTTCTCAGATGAAAGCAGCTCAAGCACATCGGAAGCAGATGGCTGAGGAATGCTCTGGAGGATGAAAGACCTCCTTTATGGCACTGGAAAAGCAGGAAATCTTGAAACAATTAAAATGGGCTAATGAGTGACATAAGCTCCGCTGTAGGACTCCCAAGTCAGCAGATACCAGGCCCACATTCTCCTGTCTTGTCAGCAAAGGAAACTGCAATATACTGAGTTAGACTATTGGTCCATCTATCTCAGGGTCTCTTCAGGGTTTCAGGCAGAAGACACTGCCAGCGCTATCTGGAGAGGCTGTGAACTCAACCTGCATGCATGCAAGGCAGATGCTATACTGAGCTTCACTAAAACGGGATCCAAGTGGGAGCAGCTGAGAATGAATTCTGATGATGGTGCCCTTTGCAAAGTCAGAGGAACAGTCTCACCTATGTCTTTATGCATGGCTTTTGCAAGGTCTTCCACGGTCATCCTGGACATTATCTCAACCTCCTGCTTCTCTGGTTTTGGTTGTACAGATGGCTTTTTCTCCTTGGCTGATTTCTTTCTCTGCAAGAGAGTTCAAGGAGTGCACGTGGAATGGATGGAAGGGGACGAAGTTTCAAGCAAAGCTGTAAAATCTTAAAATGGAAGGCCTGCTTTGCTTATACGGCAGCTGGACACACACAGCTATATAAGAAAGATCCACAGGCACTCAGCTCCAGTGAACTAAGTGTGGATGCACTTTGAGAGAGGAACAATTAAACCTTATGTTGTGCCGTATTACCATTTTTCATCTTGTTTTCAATGGTTTCCACTTCTAGGTTTGTCATTTAAAGATGGGCTGGGCAAAAAGCACACTTGAATTTGTTCAGAACAGATCAAACACTTTTACTCAACATTTCTTTTGCATTAACCATAGTTTTTGTTTCTCTACAAAATCCACTGAAGATTCCTCTACAAAACAGCACCGGCTTTCATTCCACAGGCACACACAACAGGAGTTATTGGAAGCAAGAATAAAGTAGCTGTTAATTACCTCCTTGGTTGTTAAAAGCCTGAATTGTGAGTTGGTGTCTGGCTGCCAGAGCAGGGGGTGCAGCTGAACTGGGCACATGGGGTAGGCAGATGACAAGACAGGCTTCCACTGTGTTCGTTGTACTTTCCCATAAGCCAAGGAGTGCAGCTGCCGGCAAGCACGATGCAACTGGCCCAAGTTCTCCAGCATCAGCATCACCCTCCAGTTCATTTCTTCTCTGAAGGAAAGGATAGAACGAGTCACCTTTCAAGGTATATGGATTAGAAGCCACAAATGGGAACAAAAAGCGGCACCAGTTGCAAAGGAGGAACAGGAATGCTGTGTCTTCCATGCTGTGTGGAAGAGGAAATGTCAGCAGGAAATGTTTTGGGGGGTGGGGAGCTTAACCCAGAACAAACATAGTTTGTCTCTAAGGTGATACTGAACAATTTTTTAATTTATTTTGACATGCTTTCTGTAATTCACTATTCTACATAACTATTGAAAACCACAGAGGCTCCCATTCTCCTTTGTTCCTAGCACCCTAATCAGAAAATAATAACAGGTTGTCATGTCCGGACCCCAAGAAAGAAATCTGGCAATGTTATGAATCAAAAGGAGGAATCTCCCCAGATGTGGACTGTGCTGCAGTGATGGAAGAAAGATGAGAAGATTGTCCACAGACAGCTTTTCCAGATCATGTGGCCAGCACAACTAAACCGCTTCTGCACAACGGGACACCATGACAAGTGCCAGAGTGCACAGAAACGCCGTTTACCTTCCCGCCACAGCAGTACCTATTTATCTACAGTGCTTTCAGGAGCTGGGACTGGGCAACAGGAGCTCACCCCATTGTGGGGATTCGAACCGCCAACCTTCTGATTGGCAAGCCCAAGAGGCTCAGTGGTTTAGACCACAGCTGCCTCTAACTGTGGAGGTAGAGCATAACCATCATGACCAGTAGCCATTGGCTCTTTCCTCCATGAGTCTGCCTAATCCTTTTTTTAAGGCCATCACTGCCTCCTGGGTAAGCAAGTTCCATAGTTTGACTATGCGCTGCATATCCTCTGCTAATTGTTTCATTGCTTGGTTTGTGTCCCACCTTCCACTGCAAGGAGCCGAGGGCTACCGCAAATGATTCTTCCTCTCCCGCATTTTACCTACACAATAACATTGCATGGTAGTTTGGACTAGGCTGGGAAACAAGTGTCAGGACCAAGCTCAGCTTCATGCCTAAGAGGAGATTTGAACCGCCGGACTCCCAAAGTCCTAGTTCCATATGTCTGCTTTTAATCCCCCCCCTTTTGCTTTTAACTTATTTTTAACTTTTCTTGATGTTATTCTCTGGTTTTTTTGTTTCTATATCATTGCAAACTGCTGTGTGTGTATATGTGTGTGTATGTAAACATATATATATGTAGCAGCTACAAAGATATAGAATTTTTTTTATGAACATGAGTACTTGCTACCAAAAAGCATGTATGAGGATATGCAGATCTTATTTATACAGAATCTGCAAGCTTGCCTCGAGTCAAGCAAAAAAAAGAGGGTATGAAAGAATGCAATAACAATAACAATAGTAGAAGACAGGAAACAGAGTGACACAGACACTCAAAGGGAGCTAGGGGTATAAACAACAACAACAACAACAATGCCCGTGGCCTTTGTGACATAATCTCTATGGCAAATGGGCCACTATCGGGAGGACGGGCACCGCTCTTCCTTATATGGAGAGAAAACAGGGCGGGTGAGGGAACAGCCAATCCTGCTCCAAGGCTCCAGTTCATCCATTCAAATCAGGAGGAGATGACAAGCCCCGCCCACATTCTCATTGCTTCCCTCCTGCTTTGCCACGACCCTGCCTCAAGGTGGCGCTCGCGCTCCTCGGCCGCCTTTTAAAAGAAAAAACAAAACAAAAACCATCCACCCCTCGCGCATGCGCAATACAACTGCCGCGTCTCGAGACAGGGCCGTTAGGAAAGCCGCTGCCGCCTCCGCTTCTCGTGCTGGTATTTCCCGCCGTCATCGCCACCCCCACCGAGCACCCACCCGGGTGCGTGTGCTTCTGTAGCTACCTGTTCTCCGGAAGAAGTCTGCCCTCTCCCTCTTCCTCAGCGGGGAGCCGAAGGACCCAGCGCAACCCTTTTTAAAAGAAGAGGAAAGGTGTTCTTCATGCCGAGTTCTTCACTGAGCATGCGCCACTCTGTCCGAGCATGCTCGGTAGCGGCGGCCGAAGCCCTGCAGCCCTTCTCTTGCCCTCACGCGGGAAGGGCGGGGCCGCAATTCACGTGGCGAAAATGGATGTTAGGAAGCCGCTGAGTGTAAGCTAAATAAGCTCCCGTCTGAGTTCTCTAGATTTTGCTTCCTGGTAATTTTCAACTGATGTTTACTTTTAAACTTTATTTTTATATACCCACTTCCTGCCAGGGCGCAAAAGTCGGTTTACAATGTTAAAACTGAAGCCACAAAATAAAACGTATAATAAGGAGTCAGTCCAGATTTTGAGTCGTCCCTGAGGGTTGCATTTGCCTCCCTCACTTACAAGAGGCAGATGTTCCACTGTATTCGGTGCTTCAAAATAAATGCAAATAAATAAATGCAACCCGAACTCACTCCTTTGTTCAATGATACTCGAATCCAAGGAAGCAGTGAGAATATTGGCAGCCTTATTTGCGGTCGCGTATTGTAGCTTTAATCTGCCCTAGCCTTGATCAATGGTGTTTGTTTTTAAGCAAAAGTAGAGTCTTTCTATTATTGGTTTATGCAAAATTGAGTTGCCATTCCTACATGTACTTACCTCAACGGGACAAACTTCTGAGTAGACATGTATACGAGACTTGTACTGTTAAATTAGGCAGAAGTTCTGTCCCATTATGCTGGCGAGCGATTGGAATTTTTAGCAGCTGCTAGGATGGGCAGATTGTTAACAGCTGCAAATTTAACAATAAAAAGCATGGATGTAATGAAGAAATTTACGGTGACAAAGACGAATCCCACCCCCAGATTATGGTTGTGTGTGCTGTTTCTTAAGCAAAACTGGAAGACTGAAACAATATTATTTAGTTCCTCTTTTGATTCTCCATTTTACATCCAATGTTTAATTCATTTTTCTTTTTTCTCCTTTGGGTAGTCAAACACATTCTTTTGGGGCATTCAAACATTGTTTAACATGCATTATCAGATATAAAGTATTCAAGAACAGTAATTTTGACATGACACCAGTTGCAATCCCCTTTGCACCTATTTGGATTCAGTGGTGCTTACTTTTGAGTAAATTTGTACAGGGTTGCACTGACAGTCTAAGCTCTAATTTTCTTTCCTGCCAAGGCACTATAATTTGCAGCAATCCTCTGCTCCTTCCTCCGAGGCCCAATAAAAAAATCCGCCTTCTCCTCCTCAGGCTAAAGAGCAATTGCTTGCACTGTGTCATTTGGGATTATCCCTGGGGTTTCTCTGCATTGTTAATGTGAGGGGAGGGCAGAAGGAAGATTAAGGGTTTTCAAAGGCTTTTAAAAGGACCATTGCTTCTGCCTAGAATTTCTTCTAATCTATGGGACTGATGTCATGTGTGTGCCAGGAAGAATTTCATTGAAAAGACTCAGCCATCTGTAATCTGACTGCAGTGGGGGGTTGGGGGGGCAGGGCAGGGCTGTGAGAGGAAAACACAGGCAATCAGTGAGCACAGCAGACATATGTTGACTGCTGCCATGTCAGTGAAAGTGCTTTCGACAAGCGCTGTCTGTTGACAAACAGCATCATGTAGAGTGCTCTTTGGAAAGGACTTGTGAGACTCTGCAGATACGTTTTACATATCCAAGTTCAGGTTTATGTTTCCCTGTGGCAGTTGCTAATCATTTGGCAAAAAGGGTCTGCCATGCCTTTCACAGTGCATTGTACATGTGATGGTTTGGGGGATGACCCTGAAACTTCAATGGGTTCAAAAAATACAGCCGCCAGATTATTGACTGGGATTGGTCAGAACATACCTTGCCATATCTCCTCTGTTTTTATGTTCTCCTTTCTTTTTACTAAACCCATAATGAAAAATCACTTTGAAACTTATACTGTTTTCTCCTCTGTTTTTACGTTGTTTTAATTATGCTATAGTTTAATTACTTTTTAACTATTGGTTTTAATACGTTTTTAGCCGCCTATATTTTATCTGTGTTGTTTTAATTAACTGTCTTGGTGTCCCAAACTATGAAAAAAGTGGGATGTAAATGAATACAATAATACCTAGTGCTATGGGTTTTGTGATGGTAGTAAGTCCTTGGCTACAAAGGAGATTCCAACTTGAACATCAGGAAGAACTTTCTGACAGTAAGGGCTGTTCGGCAGTGGAACAGTCTCCCTTGGGAGGCCGTGGATTCTCCTTCCTTGGAGGTTTCCAATCAGAGGTTGGATGGCCATGGACATAGCTGCCAAGTTTTCCCTCTTCTCGCAAGGAAGCCTATTCAGCATAAGGGAAAATCCCTTAAAATAAGGGATAACTTGGCAGCTATGGTCATGGATGCTTTAGCTGAGATTCCTGGCATTGCAGGGGGTTGGACTACGAGATGACCCTTGGGGTCCCTTCCAACTCTACAATTCTGTGATTCTATACAATAAGGTAAAATGCCCCAGTGTAACAGAAGGGCAGGGACCCAGGTGGCGCTGTGGTTAAACCACTGAGCCTAGGGCTTGCTGATCAGAAGGTCGGCGGTTCGAATCCCTGTGACGGGGTGAGCTCCCGTTGCTTGGTCTCAGCTCCTGCCAACCTAGCAGTTCGAAAGCACGTCAAAATGCAAGTAGATAAATAGGAACCGCTACAGCGGGAAGGTAAACGCCATTTCCATGTGCTGCTCTGGTTTGCCAGAAGCGGCTTTGTCATGCTGGCCACATGACCGAGATGAGCGCGCAACCCCAGAGTCGGTCACGACTGGACCTATTGGTCAGGGGTCCCTTTACCTTTAACAGAAGGGCAGGGCAGGATGAGCTCTACTGGCCACTGCTGGAACTGCTCTTTGAGCTTATTACTGTACTGTACTGGAATTTCATTTTCTACACAACCATTAGAAAATCCCTATGTTTCTAGCATCAGCAGGGGTTTAGGCCAGATTACCATTGAGGTAATCAATGCGGGAAGCAGTGCAAGACAGGAGTGCCTGGCGTGCTATGGCCCATGGGGTCACAAGGAGTTGGACACGACTAAACGACTAAACAACAACAACACCATTGAGGTAGTTGATTAGACAAGTTCACGGAGGAAAAGGCTACCAGTGGCTACTAGCCATGAGGACTATGTTCTGCCTCCACAGTCAGAGGCTGAATATCAGCTGCTGAAAACCACAGGAAAAGAGAGTGCTCTTCTACTTGCGTCCTGCTTGCAGGCTTACCATAGGCATTTGGTTCGCCGCTGTGAGAACACGATGCTGGACTAGATGGGCCATTGGCCTGATCCAGCAGGACTCTTCTTATGTTCCAACACTACAATTCTATCAGATGATACTAAGCCTGTTCTGTAGACACTGCCCAGCACTTGGCCAGTGAAACCTAAAGTTGGCAACCCCTGGAATAAGTGGATCATCATGAAACTCAAAAACTTTTATTTTAAAAATCATGACATGGCACAGAAGACCTTGATCTAATCACCCATATCAGAGGTTATTTCTCGGCTTAAAAAAATTACCTTGTGGGTCCAACCCCTTTCATATTTTGGTAACTAGGCAGAAGCATTTTAACAGGATTAATACTGCATCTCTCTTCAGTTGCAGACAAGATTGTTTAGATAATTGGTTTATTAAATAAAATGCACCAAGAGCAGCTGTTTTCATTAAGCAGTTGAATTGCAATGCATTTCACACTCTGCAGTTCACCTATTGCCAAATAAGTGTGAATGCACAATTAAAGCCATTCAATTTAATATCATTTCCCCCCAGAATTAATGCTAATTTATTCACTTTCCAGTTAATGTCTTGCATTAGAACAGATTGTTGTTCTTAACAGCTTAGCAAATCCCTCCTGTCATAGACTAGGAAAGGCTTGCTCACAGCATTCCAAGAGAATCTCAAAATGCTTAAGGCCCAATCCACTGGGTACTTCTCTCATTAAACTACATTGAATCAACAGCACTAAACTACATATTAATTTAAGCAGGAATCTAATGAATATTAAGAGATGGAGCATGGCTCAGTGGCAGCACATTTTCTTTGCAAGCAGAAGGCCCCAGTTAAAATCCCTGGCTTCTACAGATACAACTGGAAGAGAAGCCTTCCCTGGAACCCCTGGAGAGCTGCTGCCAGTCAGTGTAGACAATACTGAGTTAGATGGACAAATGATCTACGGTAACTCAGGAAAAGGCCGCTTCTTATGTTCCCATTACTTTTGCATATGAAATTAACTCCTAGATTGTGTTCTTGTTTTAGGCAAGGACGTCACTTCGTAAGCAAAGGAGCATGCATTGCACCAGTTTAAATCCAAATAGTTGTAGTTGAGGAATAGATCATGTTAAGCATTAATTTTGTTGGCATCCATTTGTCTACAGAAACAATGGAGTGTGCCTCTGGGAGTGAAATCAAACCGCTGCCTTAGCAGCACTGAAGTGACTTCCCGGGAGGACAAACCTGGGTAGTGTCTGTGGAAGTCCAAGACCCCCCCCCCCAGGCCTCATTGATGTGGTCCAAATGAAAGCAGAACAATGCGCTTGGCACCAACTTGGCTGCAGGAATTGCTGGAAGGAAGCGTACAAGGCACTGTCCAACCCTATTGGGGACTCCACTCCGGTTTTGTGTGCAGTTTGCTCCTTAGCCTTTTCTTCTCCAGAATATATCCTGCAAGGCTGCAGAGGTTTAGGACCGTAGTTTTCATTCTAGAATCTAGATGGGCTACCTTCCCAGGTTGAGGAGCCTCATCTGCCCCATAAATAAAGTAACTGCAATCCTATGCACGTTACTCAGAGGTCTCAATGAGGATTGCTCTCTAGCAATCGGGCTTAAAAGCCTGCAGCCAAGGAGTTGCGGATTTCAATTCCACGCGCGTTTACCGGAGAGGAAGCGCCCCTGAAACCAGCGGGCATTTGCTGCCGAGTAAACGCGAGTAGATTCGGAAATCGAACCCCACACTTTCATTTGTAAAGCGGATGAAAGCGATCCCTCGTTTCTTTCTGGCTGCCGGAAGACGTCCCCTCTGCTTGGCCCAAGCGGAAAGGCGGCGCCTCCTTTCCCGCAGCGCGTCGCTCGATCAGCTGACGGTCCCCATCTCCCAAAGGCCCGAAGCGAGTGCGAAGGATCAGCCATGGCTGGGCAGCCGCAAGCGGAGGGGGCACTTCGGAAGGCGCTAGAGGATCACCTGCACGGCCTGGGCATCCAAACGCTCGCCGTGCAGCACCCCGAGGTGAGGGGAGTGCGCGGATCGCGGGCGCACGTGGAGGGGGAAGAGCAGTTGCCACGTGGCTGGCTCAGATTAGCAGCCCCCTACTGCTTCTACGCCCTGTCCAAAAGCGGGTGTTTGGAAGAGAGGCGTGGAGAAAATCGGTACTTTTCTCCCTGTTTCATAGCGCTAGGACGAGTGGGCACCCAACGAAGCTGAATGTTGGATGATCCAGGACAGATGAAAGGACAACTTCACGCAACGCATAGTTTTAACTATACGGAACTCACTCCCGCAGGAGGCAGCGAGGGCCAGCAGTAACCTGGATAGATTTAAGAGAGGATTGGAGAAATCCATGGAGGCGGCGGCTAACAATGGCTGTTAACCAGGATAGCTATGCCCTGCCTCCAAGATCAGAGGCAGAAATGCTTCTGAATACCAGTTGCTGGAAACCAAGGGCGGGGAAAGTGCTGTTGTTTCCCACATTTGGTTGGCCAATGAGAGCAGGATTCTGGACCAGATGGGTCTTGGCGAGATCCAGCAGGCTATGACTACAGTCTGATGCGGATGCCCTGCTCCCAGCGTTTTTCTTACAATACTTTCCAATATCAAGTTTACAGCTCCAAAGCAATAAAACCAGTGTAGCCACATTTGGATAGCAAGTCTTATAATGACAAACAATAAAAGAAACAGCTTTAAGTCATCATGGCCTTGGGAAAGAGAATGGCACTCTGGACACGCTCAGAGGGGCTTAATTTCTAATGTGACAGCTGCTATTACTATTATTATTATTATTCCTTTAACAAGAACAAACTAGGAATTCAGTAGGGTAAAAGTGATTTTGTGTTTTGTTGTCAGGGGAGAAATAGTACAATTAGTTATGTTACACTTACTGATGCAATCCTATCAAAATAAAAAAATTCCTTCAGTAGCACCTTAAAGACCAACTAAGTTTTTATTTTGGTATGAGCTTTCGTGTGCATGCACACTTCTTCAGATACAGTGAAATGGAAGTTTCCAGGCACTTATGTAGAGAAGGGGTGGGGAGGGGTGGGGATGCATGTTCTACCCCAAAGTAAACTGCACTGAGTTCAATAGGGTTTACTCTCAGGCAAGTGTTGTTACTTCAGCCTTAATATTAGTTAAGATCGTAATAGCCTGCTGGATCAGGCCTATGGCCTATCTAACCTGGCAAACCTGTTCTCACAAGGGCCAACCAGGTTGAAGATATGAGTGTGATAGGAAGTATTTTACTCATGTGAAAATTGCATTATAACACCTTTGCCATCACATGAGGAAAAATCAAGCAACCCATAGTCTGAGATAAAGAGATAATAGAACAGGGTAATTTATAGTTACAGGTAGGTAGCCGTGTTGGTCTGAGTCAAAGCAAAATAAAAAAATTCCGTCAGTAGCAGCTTAAAGACCAACTAAGTTTTTATTTTGGTATGAGCTTTCGTGTGCATGCACACTTCTTCGGATACACTTGAAACAGAAGAGTCAGACCCTTATGTATATACAGAGGGAGGTGGGTGTGGGTGGGAATGGGTGTTGGGCCGATGGGAGTGGTAAACCTGTAGATGGCTGTTAACGACTGCTGATGACTGCAATTGGTCCTGCGGGGAAAAAGCAAGGGCTGAGGCGCTAAAGAAAGCTTGATCATGCATAATGAGATAAGAATCCTATGTCTTTGTTCATCCCAGGTGGCTCCATGGTTTTAAGCTTGGTAATGAGTTCCAATTCAGCAACTTCTCTTTCCAGTCTATTTCTGAAATTCTTTTGTAGTAAGACAGCTGCTTTGAGATCTTGTATAGAATGTCCTGGGAGATTGAAGTGTTCTCCTACTGGTTTCTCTGTCTTGTGGTTCCTGATGTCAGATTTATGTCCATTTATCCTTTGGCGTAGGGTTTGGCCTGTTTGTCCAATATAGAGAGCTGAAGGGCACTGTTGGCATTTGATGGCATATACACAATGTTAGAAGATGAGCAATTAAATAGTCCTAAGATGGTATGTTGGGTGTTGTTGGGGCCAGTAATGGTGTTGTCCGGGTGTATGTGGCAGCAAAGTTGCCCAGATGCCAACTTTGCTGCCACATACACCCAGATGCCAACTTTGCTGCCACATACCTAGTCAGCCCTGTTCCTGTATAGGAAACATTCCACTTGGGAGTTCTCCTGTATGCACTGTGTTGAAATGAGCAAGATTTTTGCAGTCATTGCATTGGGGTTTGCACAGGAGTCATTCTGTGAATTGTGGCTTATGTGTTATTTAGAAAGCTCAGCCAATGCAAGGAATAATCAAACTCTTTCAATGATCTCTTTTAGGTGTTCACAGTTGAAGAAATGATGCCTTACGTCCAGCATCTGAAAGGAGCACACAGCAAAAACCTTTTCCTTAAAGATAAGAAGAAAAAAGGGTTCTGGCTGGTGACGGTCCTGCACAACAGGCAAATCAATTTAAATGACTTGGCAAAGAAACTAGGTGTCGGAAGCGGGAATCTTCGTTTTGCTGACGAAGCGGCCATGCTTGATAAGCTGAAAGTTGGCCAGGGGTGTGCAACGCCCCTAGCTCTTTTCTGTGACCAGGGAGATGTGAAGTTTGTGCTGGATTCTGGCTTTCTGGAAGGAGGCCACGACATGTTGTATTTTCACCCAATGACAAATGCAGCAACTATGGGACTACATCCAGATGACTTTCTAAGATTTCTGAAGTCCACAGGACATGAGCCTACAATTGTACATTTTGACGAAAGTGACAAGTAGCTTTATACCACCATTTTATATGTAAAATCAATGATGTCATGAAAATTTAAAGATGCTAGCTATCCGTTAATTTCATTTGTAGTGTGTTTTTCAAAATTATAGTTTATCTTTAGTTGGGTAGTTACTACCGGTTTCATGATGTATTTGATAATGGTCACATCCACTCCACACTTTTAAAGCACACTTATACAGTCATGGCTATCCCCCCCAAAGAATCTTGTGAACTGTAGTGTACCCCTCTCAAAGCTTTGTCAGCACTCTTAATAAGCCTTAAACACAGACCCTAGGATTCTTGGGAGGCAGAGGTTGGGTGGGTAAGCTATGGCTGGTAAAGTGGTAAAGGAGTGCTTCAAGTTTGTAGTGTGGATGTGACCAGTGTTATTTCCAGCAACATCAGTGAGTGGCTGTGATTCGGTGGTAAGGCCACATGTTTGAAATATAAAATGTCTCTGATACAGTACCTAAAATATTCACTCTTTGTGGCAACCAGTACAATTTACCCAATTCCAAATACAACCACATTTGACTTAATTGTTTGCCACTCAGGTATGATGGGTGGTGGCTATAAGCAACAAAAATGATTTTATTATCATTTTCGAGATACAGAGTCCTTATTAATTTAACTTTAGACTCAGGAAGGACCAAATAAAAGCATCTTTGAAAAAGGCGAATAAAGAGAGAGGGAAAGTTGAGTTATTTGGCTTGGAATTTTAATAACATAATTAAGTAGTGTACAATGGCAAACATTACAAAACTCCTTAATAGGTATAAGAAAGGAAAACTACAGCTTTAAATAACAGCTTCTGTAAAACAGTGTTTAAACAGTTTGTGTCGCACCCAGGCGCTCCCTCCTTTTAAGGCAGTTCCATTCTTAACAATGCTTGAGCTACACACACATACTCACACATACACACAACAGTTCACACTATTGCTGGAGCTGCTCAGTCTCTCAGAACACAAAACATTTTAAGAAACAATGCATTCTGGAAAAGGCGATTGTAGCCTTGGCAACTGCAGCAGCAGAGCGGAAATTAAAACATTTCATTGTATTACAACACATTTCCAGCTTCCACTTTCCAGCTGCTGGATATTGTCTTGTGCGGTGAAAAAGCCCTTGCATTTAGTTTTAAAGGTGCTGGGATTTAAACAGATGAAGTGACACATTAATTTCTGACACTGTCACAGACTTTATAAAGTTTTTTTAAAAGTTAATTATTTTTAGAAATGGGGTAGACTGCAATGAAAATTGAGATGAAGTGGGAGGACCATTTCAATTTTCTTTCAGATTCATAAGTGGTGGAGTCTAGAGAGATCAGGGAGCCAGGTTATACTCCTCAATGTGCTCTGGAAAGGGAAGCTAAAAATATACAGGGCTTTGGTTCTGCATAAAATCCAGGCACTGTTTTCTGTTAAGCTGTTAGCAGAAAACCATCTGGCTTTATACAAAACAAATTACTAGGCTTGTTGAGAAAGAGCGAGAGAAGCAAAATGCTTGCAGCTCATGAGCCTCTTCCTCTGCAAAATATCAATGAAATAAGTTTTGTTAAGGGAAGATTGTATTCCGGTCTAAAACTTTGAATTATGCTATTTAAAACAAAAACAAAAACAACCACCAACAAAACCTTACACATAGTGCTAACTCCAGCCTATTGCCAAAATAGGTAAATCATAAAAGGCATGATCTTGCGTTCACTTTGCCTGTGCAAGTGTTGTGAAAATAAAGCAACACTCTTGCGCAACTCCCTTTGACTTCAAGGGAGGCCTGCATGCACAAGAGAAGTTCCAGGTAGATGATAGTCAGTCTCTAGCTGATATAATTGCCTGTAGAAAGGTAGAGTGCACGTGAAACAAATCATTAAGCCAAAGCACACAGGAATAGGAAACAAGTGCAAAGCTCAAAAAGGTGCAAATCTTAAGAAAATAGGTATGGTCAAACAGCGGGTTGGTAAATGCATGACAAAATGTACGATTGTTCCCAAAAGCTTGAGAGTCTAAACAAAGCAACAGAAGCTTAGGATCAGTTCATAAAAAAAACAAGCTGATCTACAATGCTAGCTAATCACCATCTTCATGTACACCCACATTTAGAAACATCAGTGTTCCCAGATATTAAAATCATCCTTTTAAAAGATCCCATATCTTCAAAGGGGAAGAGACTGGTGACACAAGACAGGGTGGCATAACCTGCTACTGAACAAAATTACTGATGTGTTTTATGTGATTTTCATATGCCTAGTATCCGTCCTCTCCTGTTTTCCCCTTATGACAATCAAGGGGAGCTTACCGTTCACTCATTTTATTTTAATTTTATTCTGACAAAATCATAGTCAAGGGTGCATGGTAATATTTGAAAGGCCATGGACTCAGAAATTACCTTTTAGGGCTACAATCCTACCATCCCATGCAGAGGGTAGGAAGTACTGTACATACAACTTTTAGGCTGCTGCTGAAGAGACTCTCCACACACACTAGCTGTATGCTGCCTGTAATTTATTATTATTTATTACAAGTAATTATAATACGCTTCCCCTCCAGGGTTGAAAGATGCGCAGCCTGAACCAAAATTAAGCCATAAGATTAAAACCGCACAGAACAAAATAAAAAGCCTGGACATTAGATGTCCTACTTGGTGTGTGTGTGTGTGTGTGTGTGTGTGTGTGTGTGTGTGTGTGTGTGTGTGTGGCTTCATCCAGTTACATGCTTGCTGTTCAGAAACATGCTTGACACATCCATGGGAGGATTCTGAATGTTGTTGCTCTCAGGACAGGACTGGAATGGTGAGCTGCTCTGCCTATCTGGCCCCTGCTGTGTTTCATTTGCACCTTGCTGTTTCATTTGTCAGTGGGGGAGACAGGACCTATTATTACATTACAAATAACATTAGTAATCATTTGCAAGTAGCCTGATGGCTGCAATAAAAGTTTGCAACGCTGTACAAAATGCTTTCTTTAAAAAAATGGTTTTGATATTAACATAGGGGGTGTGGTCCCAGCAATGCTCCATAGAATCATAGAATTGTTAGAGCTGGAAGGGACCACGAGGGTCATCTAGTCCAACCCCCTGCAAAGCAGGAAAATTCTGCCCAACATGGGGCTCGAACCCACGACCCTGAGATGAAGCAGACCCAGCCAGCAGCCATGTTGGCTGGGACTGATAGGAGTTGTAGACCAAAACATCTGGTGGGCCCCAGATTAGCAAGGGCTGAGCTTTTAGACATAGTACAACTCCTTGCAAATAGTTTGGCTGAAATAAAAATGAAGCGTGGTGAGGGTTTAAGGATGCTCATGTGCATAAATATTAGCAAGGTTGAATGAACCCCAATGAGGTTAAATGGTTAAAATGTGGTATATTGTCATGGAAATATTAATACATTTAGTGACTTGTAAGAAAATAAACCTTTGAAATTTAATATAAACCAGGATAATTTCATGTACATTTCCCAGGATTAACCAAATCTATTTTCCTGTGCTCTTTGCAAGAGTTTTAAGACAAATGCATACAACAAATATTTTTAAAGTACCAACAGCATTAATAAATCTTAATTCATATACAATTATAAGGAACAAAAAGGTTGAAATATTAGTAAGAGCCTTAATAAAAGGAATGGCTTCAAAATGCTTATCAGAACCTTGTTTACCTTGGTCTTCCCCCATAAAGCTTCCTCCTAAACCATAATAAGCTAACAAAATCACAAATTTAAAAACACAAGTAAAAATACAAAATACTTAACTTAAAGAGAGTTTTGTTCCAAAATTTGTATTTGTTGAAAACAGAGATTGTTTTATTGGACATAGAAAGTTCCAGGAATATTAATTCCATCGTTTCCCTGCCCCCACCCCACCCCACCCTAATTGTATTGTTTTGCAAAATAACTTGTTGCCTTGCAAACTCATTGAACAAAAGAATTCATGTAGAGTGTGGGTTAAAGTGTTTAGCTATGTTTTCAGGTACTGTACCTAAACAATTTTGTCTTTCCATTTGCAGCAAAATAACCAGCAGTCTCATTTTACAAAGAGCAACATCATGCAAATTATGCAAACCAATAAAATAAGCTTGAGGGGTTCGTTTTTGTACCTGTATTTACAACAAATCCCACAATATACTACAGCCTTCTCCCCTTTCAGATTTACAGAACTAAATATTGCTAATTATTAGCAGAAGCAGTAAGCAGTTGGTGATGGGTTCATAAAGGAATGAAGAAAAAAAGCAATTGAGTTCCTGGAGCAATTCTTGAGGCCATACACAACCCTTGGTCGTTAGAGAGGTTAAAGCTGTCCTTTATTCAGTAGATCTTAACAGTGCAATGTGCAATAAATTCCTTCTTTAAAAAAATTCAGCAGGAGACACCAGCACAGCTCCTTGATTCAAGGAAAGAAGATGCTTATTTCTTGATTGTTCTATTCATGTAGGCCTGTAAAAACTTTCAACTATTTTTTAAAAACACAACATGATTCCTATAGCCGGATGCCTTGTTACTTCAGTAATAAAGGCTTCACACTGAGATACTGAAGGACACTTTTCTCTCTGTGTTCAAGTGAAAAGTAGAAAGAGAAGTAAACGTAAGAAAAGCTTTAAAAGATATAAAAGAGAATATAAAAAAGTAAACAGACTACAAGAACTAGGAGGACACAATAGAAATGGTTTAAGCAATGATTAAGAAGAAGGGAGAGAGAATGCCAAGAGTAAAATATTATATAATGGCATCTGGGCACCACTGTTATAACTGCAATCCTATACATGATTACCCAGAAACAAGTGCCATTATTTTCAATGGGATTTCCTCCCATGTAAATGTGTATAGGACTGCAGCCTTTCAATTCCTGTAGCTATGCTTTTACATGTATACTATACAGCAGTGGTCCTCAACCTTGGGCCTCCAGATGTTTTGAGACTACAATTCCCATCATCCCTGACCACTAATCCTGCTAGCTAGGGATCATTGGAGTTGTAGCCCAAAAACATCTGGAGGCCCAAGGTTGAGGACCACTGCTATACAGGGCTGTGCATATGCTGGAAGTCTCAGTGATTGACAGAGAAGAAAGCACAAGTGGTGCTACTTGGGGTAGAACTCAAGTTTTATAATAATTCATGGATTTTTTTTAAAAAGATAGGGTTTCAAGTCCTTAGGACTGCAAAGATATGCTTGAAAACAAGTTTTTCAGGAGCTGGAGGGGTGGGGGCTGAACAGCATTCCCAATGTACACAAAAGGTCATGGATACTTCTGTGCCCTCAACATTAACTGAAATAAATCATCCAAAATAGTAAAAAAAATGACAGTTAAATAAAATAAGAATCATTGTGCTTAATTTGTTTAATTCGCAGAATCCAGAACCACAAAACTTAGTTTAAGTTTTGTGGTTCTGAATTCTGCGAACAAATTAAGCGCAATGATTCTGAGTGTAATTTAAAAAATCTGTTTCTATGGAGTATGTATAGCTCTGATCATATATCACATTCTAAACTGGGTACTATTGTAGCCTCAAAATGGATATGCTTGAGAAAATGACCAACTTATATGCAGTATAATACAGCTGGCTCTTCAGAGGCAGTTAGCATAAAGGTTACACTGGTACAGGAGTCCCCAAATGAACAACGCAATGCCATTTTTTGGATAGTGACTTGCTACTATACACTGTGATTTATTATTGGAGACATATATGAGAAAAGCAAGGTGGATTTAGAAGATTGGACACTCCTTGCCTGGGTAGATAAATTAAGTGTCACATGCTAGCTTAGCTTGAATACAGTAAGCAAGATAGTGAGCCATTTAATGCAAGCGGTACTGACAACTGTTAATGCAAATGGAACTTGTTTTCATTTATAAATGTTAGTTTTTTACTCCTCTGTAAATGAAAGCAATCTCATTTACATGTTGGGCAGAAAACTCACCACTTGGCCCACATCTCATGTAGTGGGGGTAATAGAATTAGGAGCTTTGTTGCTCCCTAGACCTGCTTTTTGAATTTCTGTTTTCTGGTTTAGCTTCCACATCTGCAGAAGAAAAGCATTTTGTGTTACTTGTTCAGCAGGGGAGGAAATTACCTCATGTTGCAACATATATTGTTAGGCACTACTGACCAAAATTTCACAAAAATGGAGAGGAACAAAAAGGGAAGGTAGGAACACAACTCGAGGCTCTACAACTTTATTCTGTCAATAGACTGCAATAACTAGAACATTTATGGAACTGTGCAGCAAAACATGTGCATTTGATTTATGCATCCTACCAATAAAGTCTGTAAAGCAGCAAATTATCCTTGCATGCAATAAAATGGAACATGCAAAATCAAATTATCTGAAATTAGCTATTGGCTTAGAAAAGCAAGTCTTCAAGCAAGCCTTTCCTTGCAAGCAAAACAACTGTCCCAATTCACAGAACAATCAATCATGCTTCTCTTGGGATGCTGGACCTGTGTTTAATTCTTTGACTCAGGGTCAATCATGCAATTTTAAAAGGCCCATGTACTGAATCAACTATATAATTCCTTTGTCACTAAACACACCTACTAGGAAGTAAGTCCCATCAAACCAAGTGGGTCCACTTATAAAAAGAGAATGATGTCACAGTTAAGTTAGGTGAGAGAAGCACAATGCCAGTAACTGCTCCCTGGCCTGCAAGATCAGACTTGCCCATCAGTAAGACTATGGACAGAACAGTGTCATGTTGTCTGTGTGGGTTTTGGGACTTAGACATCAGGTTGTGTTGCCAAAATAGCCTGTCCTCACAATGTTGCTCAGAGCTGGGACAAGTGATTTTGACACACCTGCCTGGTGGAGTGTTACCAAAGGAACCTCACCAAGGCAGAGGTTCTGCCCAACACTAAACAGTTGGGGATGTCCTACTGCTATAAAAATAAATAAATCAGAAAAGTTGCCCTCTGCACTACAAGCATCTGCTTGGATGCAGTGAAAGCACCTTTAGGGGCATACAAACAAAACCACATCAAATGCAAAACTGAAGACAGAACAGCACTGAAGAAAAGAGCTGAATATAGAATTAAAGAAAAACAGAAGGCAGGCTTAGTTCATACTTTCCCTCAGGGGAAAAAAGCAAAACAAATTCTTACAGATACCAGTGCTGGAGCAGTCAGGAAGGTACTGAGCGGAGAGTGGCCAAGCCCCTTGAATTCTACACCGTCAGGGCAATGGGCCGGTTTCTGACCAAAACATTTATCAGCTAGCCCTAATTGGTACTGAATTCGCACTTACTGGCACACACCCTATATATTGGACTGCAGAGAGACCACAAAGAAGAAGCAAGAAGTTATCAGCCAGCATTTGTCAGTTGTGACAAGATTTTTTAGAAAAGTTTTCTATATGAGGACATTTTTTTCCTGACTCTTCCTCAAACATCACTGAATTCTTCATGTATCACAAATGTAAATAATTAAGACAAAATGGAATTAAAGTAGCTGGCATAAAATACTTAAGTTTGTGATTTTGTTATTTGTTCCTCTTGTCTTTTTAAGATGGGGACAAAAAAGCAAGTCCTTTGGTCCCTGGGGATGGCCAGATAGCTAAGAACTAAGTGAGTTCTTCCTGTAGCATTCTGATTTTGCTGCTCCTGGGAGTAAAGTAGCAATCTTCAGTCTCCAAATAGGCTCCCAATCAAAATTAAGAAAGGCGTTTTTCATTTTCCTCGAAACTTATTTTTCCTAATGTAAGTTTTAAACACATCTCACTTATTATAATAACTTATACTTTCCTAAAAACAAACAGATGCATATTGAGGATCCAAAGAACTATAAAACTAAGTTTTGTGCATGCAAAGGGGCTTCGTGCTTATTTTCATGGCAAATCACTACTGAAGGTGAGGGAACTCTCAGAAATGGATTGTGTGATGTGGCATAGGGGGTGTTCCTGCTGTTCAAAGAAGAAGAAATTCCAAATAGTTGTGCCCAAGCTTAAAGCATGCTGAAAAGTAGCCCATGCTTTTACCTGAAGTACCTGTGGATTCTTATTCACTGAACGATTTTGGAATTTAACCCACAATAACTCTTTGCTTTCAAACAAGCTCATGTTCCATTAAGGTTTATTGCAACTATGAAAATTAGTTTAGATGCACCATGTTCTGGTCATAAGACTCTCAAGTAGTTCTGCAGTCCAAAATGTCTTTAAGCTTGTATTTCTTGAACAGTTAATCAATATAGGAAGCTGTCTTGCACAAAGCCAGTCCAATGATCCATCTAGCTCAGGCATCCCCAAACTCTGCCCTCCAGATGTTTTGGGATTACAATTCCCACCATCCCTGACCATTGGTTCTGTTAGCTAGGGATCATGGGAGTTGTAGTCCCAGAACATCTGGAGGGCAGAGTTGGGGGGTGCCTGATCTAGATCATTGCTGCCTGTACTGATTAGCAGCAGCTCTTCAGGATTTCACATGGGAGTTATTCTCCACCCTACCTGGAGAACCCAGAAGCTCCCTGACCCACAGGCTGTATTGCTTACTATTTTAGAAAATGAAGCATCTTGGGGAAGGGCAAAAAAGAAGGAAAAATAAAATAAAATTAGGGTTCTTTAAACCCAACTTTTTCTATGGCATGGAATTCTACTTTCTCAAAGAAAGTTGTCAACCGAAGACCTTGGACATGTCTAAAGCAGCATTTTGGACCATCAAGCCAATTTAAAAAACATGTTGTGCATCATTCTCTAATTAACTATCACATCCCTGAACAGAAAATAAGAATACCATAATACCAGTTTATTTTTTATTTTAATACACTGTAAAAATCCATTAAAAGCTATATAATAAAGATTCAGATAAAGCTCTAGCAACAAGACAACACCATGACCATGTAAATACATCAAGCATGGGACAGGAAAAGCACATAAAAGGGAAAGATGAAGAGGGTCAACTTTTCCAACGAAACTACATTTAGTTATGTATCTATCATTAAACAGAAAGGGCCCACTGTTTAGCCTTCCAAACCTTGATGCTTTATCAGCATGAACAGTAGTACACATTTAGTGTGCAAACTATAGTCACTATTTTGAGAATGACTCATTTATTAAGTAGAATTTGTATATGTCCAAAGTAAAAAACTAGAGATGCAGATGGGCCTCCACATTTTTTCACCAGCAAAACAGGGAAAGGACACTGATACAAAAAGGCCCCAATCCAGCTAAAGCTTGTGAAAGATAAGATGTACTGTACTGTAATTCCAAACACACCTACTAGGAAGTTAAGTCAAAAGTGGGGCTTACTTCCAAGTAAACATGCATGGAACTGATCTGTAAGCCACTAGGCAATGAGACTTGAGTCAGTTACAACCGAGTTGTTCCATTAATTTTACATTAGTCACAACCAGCTTTAGTTGGATTGAGTCCAAAATGTATAATCTACATGATAATGTGGACTCTGAAAGGAAGAAAAACAATGTACTGTTGCTGAAAGTTACCTGTTTTTTTGTGCTGTTTCTGGCACAGCACCATGCAACTGGTTAGCATGCATCCAGTAATGTATAGAAAATAAAACATTTATAACAAATAGAAAATAAAATACAGTTAGCTTTTATTATTAAGGCTTTTAAAAGGCATGCAGAAATTATACAGTGCAGTTAATGTTTCATGCAAGCTTTGGCATGGTTACAATTGTACATTCATTCACATGCTAAGGGGATAAGGTGAATTCTCCATCTCCATTCAGAGAAAAACTATGTACACCTAGTTACTATCATGGCTAGTAAATTTAAATATAGTCTAAACCTATTAACATTAACAAGAATATCCACAATGTGTAGCAGAGATTTACTTAATATTATATATGTTTATCATACACAACCATATTCATACCAAACAGTCTGAGGATCTTCAGAAACAGGTGATGGTATTTTACTATCACGAGCATTTGAATGGGTAAGTGGTGTAGATTCACCACTATTCTGATTCATCTCTACATTTCTGAGATCAGATGATTTCTGATTCTCAGAAGGTAGATTGTGATCATTCTGTGGAGATTTCACAGATGAATCAAATGTCCTATCAGTTGTCTTCGATACAGGCATTTGGGGCGGTCCACTAACATTGCTGACTAATTCGGTGTTGAGTGCCAAAAATGGCCTGGACAAACGGACTGCAGAAAACTTACCTATAATGCTCGTTGATGTGCCCATTTTCTCATTGTACACATTACTACAAGAAAATGTTTTAGTAATAAAATTTGTCTTGCCTGTTCTTGAACTCCTAGGCTTTTCTGATTTACATGTAGAATTATCTAGCATAGCTATCCTACCTAAGTCATTTTCTGACGAGGTAACTGAAGGAAAAGGGATATAATGAAAAACAGAGGAGGGTTGTTGGAGATTGTACTCACTAGAAGCTGATGGGACGCTTCTGTCACCTGTAGGTGGAGTTGGATCAATTGATACTGGCTGCCTAGTGTCCTTAGACAAAAAATCATGGATGCTTGTCCTCCGAGTAGTTCCTTCTGCAGTCGAAATCACACTGCTTGCACGAGGTAAAGTAGCATAAGGATTACAATCTTTTGATTGTCGTTGTGATTGTACACTCTCTTTAACAGACCTGGCCCTTCCTTTAGTGCCTGCTGTAAGTGTTTTTGAAGAGTTTGCAAAGTTGGCATCTTCCATTCTACGCGAGCTGGGCATTGTAAGGTGTCCTTGTTTAGCTGACTTTAGATCAGAGAACTCCATTGTGTTTTTCACACTCTGTGATCTGGCAATACCACCGCTGCCTGATGACTGTTTTCTTAATTTATCTCTTCCGACTAATTCAGCATTTTCAGAAAAAAATTTCATTACTTCATCCAAAAGATTATCTTGGCTTGAGGACTTGAGCTGCAAAAGATAGATATCCAAATAAGTCAATTCATTATCTGCTGCTTTGTTTCTTAATGTTTTTGCAAGAGAGTGCTTCATACTTCGACAGCACAAACATGCATAACCATGATGCAGTTCAAAATTATGGAAATCGTTGATACATATGGTATTACCCAGGTTTAGTAGTTTTATCAATATGCTTCTAGACTAAGTTTACTTAATAATGAAAAAGCCACAATTTCTTTTTTCAATTTTAGATGCATAAACTTACTGAAAATAAACATTCCTACCTTGACATTTTTATTTCTGTGAATATTTCAATTTATTTTAACATTTACGCAAATATCACTTCTCCTCCAACAACGCTCAACCAATGATGATCATTTCACTTTCAGATCTATCCCATAACTTTCTCACTGACTGATTAAAAAACTTCCTTAGCAATCTGAACATAATGTACAGGAGTGCCTAAGCTTGAAATCATTGTGTGGACTTCCGGATTTGGAACTCCCAGTTGGGAGTCCTTGGAAAAGATCCAAGATGTAAGAAAAGAACAAGAACGCCTTTCCTTTTTGAGGCTCATTTAAGAACCAATCACCTAAAGAACAAATGCACCTTATTTCAGAGGGACCATGGCATTTGGGCAGTCACCAGGCCAAAAGTTTATTAAATGAGTGTGTTTGTTTCAAAACGGTGGAAAATACAATAAATTAGTTGTATACCCATATTATCTATATTTTAATAGGCTATTTTATGTGAGACCAGACAGATAAGAATTAAATTATCCAATTTAAAAAAATAAACACCGAAATCACATTATTATTTAAGTACATTATTTTATTCCAAGGTAGAATATTTTAATGCTTTAGAACTTCGCATCAGCATGCAGCCACTTGTTTCCTTGATGCAGAAATCGAATGGGCTGGACACAGTTCAATCATGATGGGAAATGTGAGATTTTGGGATGGGTGGGTGAAAATGCTATAGTCAGATAGCTCTTCTCTTAGTCTTTGTCTCCTCAGTGCAAAGCATGTGGTTAAGACACAGTCCAAAGCATTTCATAAGCAACGCACAAAAGTCGAGATTAAAAGTGTAACTTTTGAGTTGTTTTGGCTATGGTACTGTCTGAAGATAAGTGTAACCTGACACGGGTGTTGGAAAAATTATTGCAAATACCCATCCCGTTGCTCTTTGGATCACAGACTGCAGCAGACCTAACAACAATTTTGTGTAGGCCTTTTGTGTAGTAGTATTGACTCACTATTGGGGTCACGAAGAATCGGACACAACTAAATGACTAAACAACAACAACATTGACTCACACCTTATAGTTTTGTGTTCAGAGAAGGAGCACCCACACTCTGTCTTAAAAAAAATAATTTAAATTTATAAGTTAGCTCATTCATTCCTGAAAGACTTTGCTCTACAGGAGATTTGCTCTTTTCTCAGAATAGGTTCGTTTTCTCTTTCCCTGTCTCATAATGTTACTTATATGTGTCAATTAATTTTCCTAACCAACTTAATTCTGAATTCTGGCCTTTACAAATGTAAAGTCACCACCAGATTTTCTTGTGCAACCTAAAAAGTGCACTAAGTTTTGCAGCTTTATGTTTTGCCAAGTTAAATTGAGTAGCTTTTCAACGTACCTCAACCGAAGTACCTTTATTACTTTCTTCCAAGAACTGCTGGAGAGTAACCACTTCACTTCCAGGGGAGTCAGTTTTAATTCTGTGTGTTCTTGGTCTATCCATTGTTTCTGACATTTTAGGATGGAGCATGGGGCTAGACCTGGCACGGCTTTTCAAATATTGGATGGGACTGCTGCTGCTGCTGGACCATGCATCATGTTCATGAAGCAGGCTAAATTCTCCACTGCTGTGGCTTTGTGGCCTGCTTTGGTTAGTAACTGCGCCTGCTTTAGGGATAAACAGTATTGTCATCTTTATTATGCACATTATATTATATTTAAACATTAACAATGCATTATTGGATTTTTTCCTTTGTCACATTGAAGAGACGTTTGCTGTAAGGTACTCAAAAACTTATGGGGAAGCCAAATGAGAAATAAAGGTAAGTTTCCTTGCCTTACCTATGAAGGTTCTTCAATGTGACATGGCATCTTTCCAATTAAACACCACCACCACCTAATAACTCTGAATGTTTAATCTTTCTCAACAAAATGAGATCCCAGACATTAAATATGACCAAGTTCAGCAACAAAGTTGACACCCGCTACTATTTATGACATATGGCAAAAGGTAAAAATATAAAAGATGGAATGCAAATAATTTATTTTCAGACTGATCAAGAAATATTCTTTGAGAAAGGTTTCTTAAAAATGCATTCCATCAAATGCCTTTATCAGTTTGTCATGACTTGGAGCAGAAACATCCCGTTTTGCACAGAATAAAGGTTGAAGAAATGCCAGTTCACATTGTTTCCTTAAACAGACACAAATCAACCAACTAGAAGCTGCTCTTTGTGTTATTAACAAGCAGCATACACTTTCAATGCTACTGAACTACATCATGCATTACTGAAAGGAATTGTTTATCCTGGAAAATCACAAACATTTTAGAAGACCTATCCATATTTTCCATTGAGCAAATACTATCTAGAAATACAGTGAAATGAATTAAATGAAGTTTAAATAATCCCTTAAAAGGCAGTGACTGCTAGAAATCTTCCAGTTTTCCCTTGCATACAACTGTTTACAACAGAAGATGAAACAGACCATCCTGTCAGGTGTGTCTCAGAGCAGAGGACCAGAAAAAGCTGAGTGTATCACTTGTCCCTTTGGTTCTACTCATTTGCAACACAACAGCATGAATTCCTCTCTAGAACTAGCCATGTATTTATTCTTCATTTGTAGGCAGTGGCACTTTCATTTGAAGAAAACCAAAGAATGATACTGATTCACATCTGATTCAAGAGGTCTTATTCAAAGACATTTGCCTGGCATTGAGTTTACTACAACATGGTTAGTAAAAATGGCCTGTGTGTCTTCTGCCCAGAATGTAATTTGCTGTTATATTAGAAATGTTGGTTTTCTGTCCAATATGACATTTGTTTGCAGGCTAAAAAAGGATTTGAAAGCATTATTCATATTTTATTTTATGTGAGCTACAAGGCATTGTAATGTATCCAAATACACTATTACACTATATGGGTGGGTGAATATCTGCAATGTCCTGCATTAATTTACTTTTCCTAAATCAGACATGTGACCTACCTTATTCCAGAGCTTCATCTAAAAAGGAATGAAATGATGAAAGGAAAGGAAAACATGCCCTGAATTCTCTCCCTCCCTGCCCTGGAAATGTGATGAATGAAGCAGATGTGTCAATTTGCCTGGAAGCATACCTTTGACTTCATGGAGTGAGGCATTATTATTGCTATTGCTAGTGGATGTTCTGCCACTATCAAGGCTGGCTGGTCTGGAAGCTAAATGAAAAAAAAAAACCAGTAGATTGCATGAAGCACATACCATAGCAGATGACACTGTGCCTAGTACATTCTGATCACAGAATGCTCTGAGGCAAGAAATCATGCACTACTGATATCGCACAAGCCGAACATGTCCACTGTCAAAGTGTGGATTCTGGCAGGTGGGAAAAGGTGGTGTCCCCAAGCAGCCCAAGACAGCACTTTAGGAAAGTACACTAGACAAACGAGCAGGTTAACGAAAGAAGGAACAGAGAAACAAAATACATGTTTTGAATTGTATCAGGTTTATTGATGGGAGTAACCAAGGTTTTAAAGAGAAATGGCACCAACATGCAGAAATCTGGTTGCAGTTAAGGCACTTACAAAAGATTTTGACATGGAACCCTGCATGTTACAGAAATGGCACCGACAGGAAGAGAAAGAACATTTGCTCAGGAATGTTATTTACTCCTAACCAAAGCAGGCGCAGAAGCAGTGTTAAAGGGTTTTAGAAACGGCACTACTGTGATTCAAAATTTAACTGCTGAAGTATTTTACAACTATGCCAAACTTTGACATAGGAAAAATACATTTATTAATAAGATTAATTTTGAACAAAAGATGTCATAAACAGAAAGTTCTCACAACTGAACTCTAGAATACTCAGGACTGACAGAGGGGAGAGAAATTTGGGTCCTGTTCAGGTGCACTTCATACTGAATAGGTTTGTTCTGTTTAAGAGTGAAATCAGGGTGAAAGAAATGGAAAAGTTCCCATACAAATAGATGAGATGAGATGTAAGGAAAGAATACCGTACAAACATGCACACTTGCAATGCAGGTCATTTTCTATTTCTGGATAAACTTTACTAGCATTTCCGTAATAGGTCTGCTACTCCTTTAAAGCACAAATCTTACCATGAATTCTTGATCCTGTACTAGAATCATCACTAATTCCTTGTGGACTTACATCTTCAAAAGATGTAGCATCTAAATGGGAAACAAGCACAAATTTGTTGCAAAATCATACCTTTGAATTTATCATCTCTAAAACACTGAGATTTTTATGCCTCATTGATCATTACTTGGTGATCCCCCCAAAAGTTTACAAATACAACTAGTTTCCCCTATCCTAATATTCCACAAGTCTGCAAATCAAATATTCCAGTTATTTGCTGGAAAAGAATGTGAAATGTGGAGCACAAACAGTTTCCAACAACGCTACAGTTACCAACACAACCACACCACACCGTGAAAAGGTTCTACCTATACCTTTATTATTAAGCAACTGCTTGGATCTCAAGCCTGCAGCAGAGTTGACAGTTGCAAAGTTGATGGATGTAGTAGAGAAGGCCATAGATCCCAATTCTTTTCTCCTTTTACCCGTAGATATATCATCAGGACCCTCCAGATGCTCAGAACTACCTGTCCATTGTCCTCCTGCTAGGACCATGGACTGCACCAGGTCATTCATGGCTGGGATGCAAATGAAAGCAAATGAATCAGCATGGTTCAATGTTTTTTTTAAGGTTTTATTTTGTACTGTAAAATGCTTCATTTACCTAAGCATCAAGGCATACTGAAAGCTACAGTCCACAAGTTTCTACATGTTAAAACATGCAATTGGCTGAATGAATGAAAAGTATTAAAAAGCCAAAGCCTTCTTGTACAGATGATTTTATTGCTTTTTATTAGCTATAACCGCCATGCTTGTGCTGGAGTGCTATACAATAAATAAATATATGTTAGAAGCTCTGATATGTTTCGCAATGAAAAATGGAATGAACAGGGAAGGATGAGCAGAAGTGCTAATACAAAGTCAGTGTTGGCAATGATAAGGGGTCCTTCAGTGCAGGTTTTTGCAGGAATAATATTTATTGCGTGACAATAGAGAAAAATATTTAAAATAAATGTGTCCTGTGGTAACTTTTTTCACAAATTGCCTCTCCCAATTTTTAAAGAGCATTTCACTGAAGAAATGACAAAGAATACCTGATTTCCCCACCCCACTCCTTCAACTTAGAATTATAAAACATTTATAAGGAATAACAGGTTACCATTTATTTTTTGTTTTTAAGCAAATGATTTTCTAGATTTGTTCTGAGGTGTTCATAAAACTGATTACTAGGAGTGGAATTGAAAATGTGCAAATGCATTGAGTGCACTATATCTTTAGCACACATATATAACACATAAATGTTCATATAATTCCCAGAACCTGAACCTATGAATGTGTGTTCATTGTGTGTGTGTAGATAAAGATGTATGCATATGAATACATATACAGTTTTATACACCCCAAGAGTTATGTATATTGAGTGCCAAGGTGTTTAGAAACATTGCTTCAGCTCCTTGTATTATAGCAGGACTTGCACTTTGCAAAATAGGAAAAACAGCGCAGTCCACGGAAAGGTTAGTGAAAGTAGTAATAGAAGCCAGTGTAGCCATTTGAAAAGAAGCTGAACTGTCATAAAGTCTTACACATGGAGCGACGGTAGAAGGCCTTCATTTTGTCTTTTTCCTTCGGTCTGTTCCTCAAAAAGGGCAGTCTTTTCAGTGCAACCACTTTTATGTCATAGCATAAGGAAAAACGGAAACGGGAAGATGAAAGAAAAAGGGGAGAAGAACAGATGGAAGTTAAATGTTGAAACTAAGGACAGAAATGAATGCTTGAGTTTCCGCTAGGTGCACTTTATTTACTAAAAGCTATTAATCTCATGTTGCTGAATGGCAATGGATATGAAGCCTGCACTGTGGAACTGTCCAAGGAAACACTGGAAACCATGCCTGAGGAATATAAGGAACTTTCACAGTTCATAACTATTGGATGTCTTAAAAACCAAGCAAAAAGATATAAAAAGAAGCCAACCCAAACCCAGGCACAAAAACTATGGGCAAGGAGTCAAAAACCAGCAAGCAGGTTTCCTGAGATGGGAAGGTATACTGGGGGAAAAAGTTTGCTTGGTTTATCAAAGTATCTTTCAATAAGCACTACCTTCATTTCTTGCCAGCAAGCAGTCATTGTATTTTTCACATTAATGACTTGTTTTAAATTGTATTAATGTGAACTCATCTTAGTTGATTTAACTTCCAAGAACAGCAGTACAGTATCTAATCTTTACCTCCTTTTACACACCATCTGAACATATGATCGAGAAATTATTGGAATGGAGTGCAGAATACTGTAATATTCTGACTGAATACCACTTTAAATAAACCACTTCTTGGTTAAATGACATACCATACTGCTACTGGGGGTGTGAGGTGGGGGAAGGCACCAAACAGAAAAATGACAGAACAAAGAAACAAACAAACAGAACAGTGACAGTGCGGGAACATTAAAAATCAAACATGTAATAACTGCAGTGGGAATTTTAAATTGCATGTTACAGAAAGCTTTCACATGTTTGCTTGTGGCAGGGTTGAAACCCTAGACAATAAGACCTTGTAATAAAGCAAACATCTGTATTTCAATGTGGCATAATTACTAATCCAGTGCAAAAGATGTAAGCCATGAGTGTACATACAAGCCCTTCATCTCAGTCAAGGAGTCATCCAGTATTATCTATGTATGTTCATTCATGAATAAGTTCCACTGTGATCAATGGTGTTTACTTGCACTAAAACAAGCTGAATGAGAAGACACTGGTTTTCACTTACACATGACCTGTTTCCTCATCTGTGTGTTGTGCACATGTGAAGGAGCATTACCACAGCATGCTTAGTGCAGTGTCCTAGAAGGCATGCCACAGGCGTTCTTCTCTGCTAAACCAGTTGACATTTTGTGTAGCAACTAAGGCTGGAAATACATGTTCACAGCAAACATGTATTCCAAAACCCTTTTTTGCAGATATAACATAAATGCATTGTATAATATGATAATCTATGTGCATATGGTTAAGCCTTCCAGTGCATGCCAATCCCACCCCCTGCAAATGCCTCTGAGGTGGTTCCTCTTCAGCCAAGCCTTCTTCCACTTTTGGTAACTGGCCAGGGGGGGGGGGATAATAGAAGCATTCAAAGATGTCCTAGACCAGTGGTTCCCAACAGGTGGTCCGCGAGCTATGCCAGAGGGGTCCGCAAGATGCTATTAGAATGAAAAATATATTAAATATATTTTGTATGATAACAGATTTTTTGTTTTGGCCGCTTCCTGCATGAGCAGAGTCTAGCGCAAAACTAGAATTAGATAGAGGCAGTAGTTCTGCTGTATGCTGTTAGGTGGCGCTTTACAAACACTACTGTTTTGCAAAGAGGCAGCGCGCGCATCCTACTAACGCTCACCTCCCCAAGATGCTTTGCGCGCGTCGGCTTCATTTGTGCGCTACTGCGCAGGTACCCTGTCTTCTCCATTCCCCTCCCTCCTCCCTGGCGCGCGCTGCCTCTTTGCAAAACAGTAGTGTTTGTAAACAAAGCAATGTTTTTCGCGGAAGCTACAGTTCATGTAGTTAAAAATGGACCGTTGGTTAAAAAGTGGTTCATTAAAACGACAAAGGCCTACAGATGAAGAGGAAGATAATGCATTTGATGTTCAAGCAAGGAAGTCAGTGACTCTCGAACCGATCTTGTCAGTGTCCATTGAACCTAAATCGTCGGCGTCCCTTGAACCTAACCCTTCCAAGATCAGTGTTAAGCTTACTGGAAAAATTAGATTAGGAATTAGGAATTAGATTTAGGATTAGGAATTAATGGGGGTCCTTGTCACAATAGCGGCTCGATGAGGGGTCCTCGAGAAAATTTTGTTGGGAACCCCTGTCCTAGACCTAGAAGCAATAAACTGGCTGGCAGAGGAGGAGTTAAGTACAGTATCAGCCCACCAGGGATCAGCAGTATAAAGGGAAACAAACAAGTGATGGATATTCCATGCTTCCCCTGAAATGTGTAGTAAAGTATCATTTACAAGAGTAAAATATCAAATCAAA
This sequence comes from Zootoca vivipara, assembly GCF_963506605.1. Taxonomy (NCBI): domain Eukaryota; kingdom Metazoa; phylum Chordata; class Lepidosauria; order Squamata; family Lacertidae; genus Zootoca; species Zootoca vivipara. The sequence continues at coordinate 109,349,105 of NC_083278.1, forward strand.
GTGTGTTTAGTATCATACTGTGGAAGCTTAACTTTTGTCACATTCAAATCTTCCTCCACAATTTTGGATAAAAACCTCACCTTTTCATTTTGTCTAAAAAGTAATGAAATGGAAACAGAGACTTGTGGCACCATAAAGAATAAAATATTTATTGTGGCATGAATCTCTGAGTCTTTAAAAGGCGCCACAACACTCTGTTGTTTTTGCTGCAACATACTGAAACGGTGAGCCCTGTGGAGGTGGAATAGAAGAATTTAAAATTTGTATACATATTTTGATTTAAAAAAGGTTATCTGAGTAGTCTGAAAAAAGTTGCAATAGAATTGTGGGAAGAGAAGGACTGCAAAAAGCACACAGAAAAATATATATATTGGGCAAGTCAAAATAAATTCATATCTATTGAAAACTCCTTCATAAGATATCTTTATTGTCATTGTGCCCTTTCGGGAACAACGAAATTACTTGGTTGCTTCAGTTTTGATATCCAGGTTATTCTCTTCTCTGTCCCTTCATCATGGAAGTAACTCCCACACATAGATTAGTTACTGCTCACAGCCATCATAAGTGGACAGCTCTGATTCCCCTTGGCAGGAGTGCTTTCACAATATCTTATTAAGAGAAAAGGGTCTAACTCAAGGTAAAGGCATGATCTTGCAGCAAATATGTTGCTGTTGCTCTGGCATCCAAACCACTGAATGTAAATGTATTAGCTACATTTTCACAAAATATGCAAATGATATATTTATTATTCATAACAAAATTCTACAGAAACTGATGCTGAAGAAATTGTCTGCAAATACAAATGATCAGATAGGTTATTTTGCATGAGGAAATCTAAGTACCGGTAAGTTATGTGCTAATCAGAAACAAGTAACACATCATAAAGTAAAATACAAATAATTTTGGACCTATTTTCTAGTTCAGTAGCTACCTAATAATTACCAGTGAAAATATACTAAACACACACATAAACTACAACCCACAAGTCAGTTATAAAACAGTATCCAAATTAATGTGGGTACATGGTCTTAAATAGAAAAATCTACTTTGTTTCTGGAACATAAATGATCCAAGTGCGAGAGCATCATTCAGTGTGGCAAACCATATGATCTGCATACATGAAGCGAGAAATTATCAAAATAGATAGAAATGTCCCCAGATAAAAATGTTCTGTGTTTCAAACTTTAATTATCACTTGGGGATGGGAATCTTACTTGCTTTATTCAGCTGGCATTATGAGCTTTCATCTGACGCTGTCAGTTTCACCACCCTGCAACTGGAGTTAAATGCCATCCCATAAGGAAGGAGTGGAGAACTTTTTTGGCCCAGGAGGGAGATATTTATTTCCCCCATCTCCACTGGCCAACTGTAACAGGTAGGCATCCAAAGTGCTTGACCATTTGTTGGGTATTTCAGAAGCAGTGCAAAAAGTGCTTTGCAAACTATGTGCTCAGCCCTTCTCAAGGGCCAGTTATGGGGTTTGTAAAGCATCTTGTGCAGTGCTTCTGATGCACCGGAAAATCACTTGATTGTTGGGTTACTTTGGAATCACTTAGCACAGCCCCTTTTCACCAAGCCGTACCCTTACCTGTCCCATACCTGACACCATAAGTGATACCGGGTGTAGTGCAGGTGAGCACGGCTTGCCCAAAATGTCTTGCCCAAAGCTTGATTTGGCACAGAAAGCAAAGCCCCATTTCACCCATAAACTCTCTCTCTGGGCAGGATACAAATTTGGAGGAATAAATTGATTAACTGAAGATGATCTGGGAAAAAGAAATGCAGCTCCCAGTGGATTTCCCAAGGGGATTTATCTCATGACAGAAAAAAGATTCCCTGCCAATCACAAACCTTTTGAAAGGAATAATTTAAGGAATACTTGTAAAGACTATTTAGCAATTCTTCAATACTTAGCAATTCTTCAATGCTTCAGACCTAACTAGCCTTCCTACCTGATAATGCTAATGGTGGGTGGGTGGGATCACCACACTTTCTCCTCCAAATATCCCTGACATTTGCTCCAATGTTTAAAAGTATCCCAGCAGAATGGAAATTATCTGTGCAGCAATTGAAGAACACATGCTGATTACAGTGGTACCTCGGGTTACAGACGCTTCAGGTTACAGACTCCACTAACCCAGAAATAGTACTGTACCTCAGGTTAAGAACTTTGCTTCAGGATGAGAACAGAAATCGCGTGGTGGCGGCATGATGGCAGCAGGAGGCCCCATTAGCTAAAGTGGTACCTCAGGTTAAGAACAGTTTCAGGTTAAGAACGGACCTCCAGAACGAATTAAGTTCTTAACCCGAGGTACCACTGTACTCTAGATCACTAAGAGCAAACAATCTTCTAGATTGTGAAAGTAAAAATCTTTGTAGTTGGGAGGACAGCAATTGTGGACCAGACATCATGACAGGCAACTACTCAACTAATATGGGACCTAAATTAAGATGTAAAACGATAGGCTAGTACAAAGGCTGTTCAAAGCCTTCTCTTCCACAGAATTAGTTTCTCTCCTCTTTTAGGTCACACAGCAAATGTAATCTTCAATCATTAGTAGATCAGTAATCAGTAATCAAAACTGTAAAGACAATTATTCAACTAAAGATTTAAACATACTATGAAGCAGAACGTAATTTCTAATGTTTGTACAGAAATCTATATAATCAAAGCACGCATCATTTGGGGTTTGACTCTTTTCCAGCCTGATCTAACGGAATATTTACATGTGCACATTTTGATACCATGTAAAAACATCAAAGATATTCATTAAAAAAACAACAACACTGTGTCTGCCACTCGGTCTTATTGTTCTAACAGATCTTATTTTCAAGATCCCCCAGAACAGGTTTAGGGGGCATGCAGTGCTACTACTACAAGCGGACATAAATATCTCACTTAATGCTACGCTGAATTCCATGTTGAATTCCACTGTAAATATTTGCTTTGATATGGTACTCAAAAACAATAATATGATTACTTAAGGTTCAAAATTCTATTCTAAAGCAATATTGGTACAATGAATTGCTGTTAACGATAAAGTGTCACACACCCTGTGTCAGCACAGCTTGGCATACCAGTGAATTGATAGCAGAATGTGATGAAAAGGTATTGGTTAAAAGGAGTGGGAGAAGAGCTATTACAGTGCTGGACCTCTTGCTTCTAGAGTATATATAATGGATGCAGGTACTCTCATGAATCTGATGACCAGAGCTTTGCATGACATTGAAGCTTTGCAAGGCAGATCGATACAGCACAGTCCCCCTTCCATGCAGTATGCCCATAAACATGCAGAAACACACAATCAATTCATCAGCAGTATGAAGATGCTGATAAGGAAGCATGTTACAGAGAACTCTTCACACGCCAAGAGTAGATATGTAATAAGTGGATGAAAAGAAACAGTACAGAAAAGAGCAATGGTTATGGGTAAAGAAGGGGTGCCAATTTCACCTCTATGGTAAACTCAGACCAAATTTTTCACTGTCGGTAAATACTGCACCCCTAAAACACTTTAAAGAGCATCCCTCTGCTGTAGAGCTTGATTCTCCATTATTGAGCCTACAGGAACATGAGCAAAATACTTTTAAGCAAACTTCCTCCATGGGTATTTTGAACCTTTTCACCGCATCAGGAAATACTGCATGACACACTACCCCTTACTAAAATTAAGCAATTTACTCACTGCTGCTTTTCTTAGCCCCCATGGTCTGACCATCTTCCAGTGAATTTGAGCCCACCGAGGAACTATCTTGACTGTCCTGAAGTGGCAGCTGAAGAAATCCTTCACTAGATTCTGAGCGGGTTGGGGTCAGAGTTAGAGATTTGAGGCGCTCTCGGTTAATATCCTTCTTTGATTTTATCAGTTTCCTCATTTTCAGAGTAATCCAATTACCTCTCCTTTTGGAGAAATGAAGAGGAATGCTATATTTAGAACAAATTCTTGCAAATATTTTAAAACAATTAGTTTCTTTCTTTAACTAACATACACTGGCACATTTCTGGCAAAGTAAGAGGAAGAGAAATATGCGGTCATGCATTACCTTCTTGGAGGAGATGGTTCATAAAATTTATACTGATCCATAATCTTTTCTTCCAATTTCTCTTTTTGTCTTCTCAATTCATTTAGCTTGTCACTGTGAAGAAAAGGTAATTTACATGTTAGAAGGCATGTATGTTTCTAAAAGATGTTTTCCCTTTGTATCAATATGCCTCAGGGACTTTAGGACATGTGTTTAAATGCAGTTTGCATTGCATCAGGGCAGTTTACATCAACATTTCGCCATAACTCAAGTCACAATATTTTATTTTTAGGAAAATATGGGCACTATGTAGAAGGTGAGAAGGTGTTAAAATAATGTGCTGGGCATAGGACAGGATGTTTCTATCAGGGCCGTCTTAAGCGCCCCTGGCGCCGTGGTGCGCCGGATCTCTCCGGCGCCCTCCCGCCCCGTTTCCCAGCGCGGTGGGCGGGTGGGCGCAGCGCGCCTGCCACAGGCACAGCTGCACGGCGGACCGGCTGGCCAGCAGGCGGGCACAGCTCGCGGCGCCCTCCTGGCGGGCCAGCGCCGTGGTGCCCTGCGCCACCGGGGGTCTACCTAGAGCCGGCCCTGGTTTCTATACACATGTCACTCACAGGAACACAGGAAGTTGCCTTATACAACATCGGACCATTACGTCCATGTAGCACAGTACTGGCAGCACTGGCTGGCAGCAGCTCTCCAGGATATCCAGAGGAGATTCTCCTAGCCCTACCTGGAAAAACCAGGTAGCTTCTATATGCATTCTAACACTGAGCTACACCACTGTCTTCTCTCCACTACGGAAGGTCATACTCCCCTTATTTTAGACGGCAACACTGGACGTTTGCCGTGAAGGTTCCTTCTGGTTTGGTTGAATAATAGGTTAGGAAAGCAGGAGGAAGGCAGGGATTAAGTTACCTAGATTTCAATTGTAGGTCTGGTGCTCTGAGATGCTTTCCCAGTTGTCTTGCTTGCTATAAAGCACGGGGAAATGTGATCTCAGGTGCCTTGGCAAGAATTATAAACCAAGGATGGAAACGCTCCACCCCACATTAGATCTAGCACAATCTGGAAGATGGTACCGTAAGGGCCAGAGACTAGGAAAACTTTTCTCTATCCACTATCCCATGCCATGCATAATATTATATATGTCTATCTTTCTCTCATTTTTTCGAAACAGTCCCAAATCCTACAATCATTCCTCACAGGGGCATTCTTCCATCCCTTTTATACCTTCAGCAAATTCTTGCTGCATCACAAATATCTTGAAGGATTGCTCCTTTAAAAAAAACCCTGCCAACATAAGGAAAGGAGACAGGTTGCTTATAACTTCCCATAAGAAATCCCGCTGCTCTTCTGATTCTAGCAGTTTAAGGAACAATAATTCAACATCATTCCACAGTAAACTTTATTTCACAAGGAACAATATTGATTAAAATCCAATTACTAATGAACATTTTCATCTGTTGTTAATCACTGATTAACATTTCCATGATTTATTTCTATTTGAACATCCAACTGCAGTTATGTTGGGTGCAACTAGTTCACCCTTTTTGATACCCACATATACTGCCTTTGTTCAACGTGGAATAGATCTTTGCTTTCCATATTCTGCTCTAATAATGTTCTGTTTTGCAGCATTAATGTCTGTATTTGATCCAACAGATGTCTGTTTTCTTCTTCCAAATTTCCTTTTAGCTGGCTAAGCAACTGTTGAAATGTACAAAACACAATATTTTAGTGTATGCAGTCTGCCCAACTTTCTGTTTATAAAGTACAAAAGAAAATGAAGTCAAGAAGACAAGTCAAATAATAGAGGCAGCAATAGTTCAGTCACCAGAGCATGAAACTCTTAAATCTCGGGGTCGTGGGTTCAAGCCCCATATGCAGGAGGCTGGAGTACATGACCCTCATGGTGCCTTCGCACTCTACAATTTTATGATTCTATTATCTGTTTTTTGTAAATAATTGTAAATTGTCTTTCTTCCAATTGAGGAGAGAATTCGGCAGCTTCTGTTAAGAGAAAACCATGAATTCAATATTTGGAATTATGGAGTGAGAATCAAACTTTTAGTTTTCATATCAATGAGTGCAAAGATACTAGGTTGATACAGTCTTAAAGCAACTTTTCAGAACACCTCCACTAATTCCTCAATAAAATCACTAGAACAATTCCAGAATAAGCAGAATGACAGACTTAAGTTTGTTCCTAACATGATACAAAGACACCTTCAAACTATTAAGATATATTACTAAATTCAACTATTACAACCATTACAGAAAATTCATAAAGATGAGCATATTACTGCGGAAATCTAAAAAAGCCTATTTTGTCTTGAATAAACAGGGCTATAATAAAACATTACTGAAGAAATGCAAACTCGTTACCTCACACTGATTATTCAGTTTTGTATACGTAATATCCAGCTGTTGGTACTGCTCTTTGAGTTTGGAAAATTCAGCTTCCAACCTTGTTTGTTCCAATTTAGAACTGTTCAGTAATGTTTTCAAATTCTTATGATCCATTTGGAGAATTTCATTTTCTTTCAAAAGCTGGGTATATGTATGATTCAATCTGTAATTAAAAATGGACAGAAAACAAAATTAAAGTAAGTTTTCACAAAATTAACAATTAAATAAGTGTGTGTCTGCACAGTTATATCATATATTCACATTTAATTAGAGAGAGATTTACATTATCACAATGTTTGTAGCAGTATCTTATAACCAATTTCTATGAGCATACTGTAGTTTTTCTTCTTCTTATTCGAACATATTAAAAGTTTCTAACTTTTATGCATTGTGTTTAAGATCAGGGTAAATGCAAAATATAGTTGGCACATTTAATAATACACTTTAATTCAGATAATCATTCATTAGCTTTGTTTTCTTACCTGTCATTTTCTTCACAAAGCTTTTTGTATTCCGCTGCTACTGTTTCATGTTTTTTGTTTTGCTGTAGCATCTTCTCTTGTTCTGCTTTGAGAACTTTTTCCAGTTCTTCTAATTGCACTTTTTGTTTCAGCAACTGGTTGTATCTGTCAAATGGATTATATAATATTACTAATTCTATTCTCAAGTATTAATTACAAAAGGTTATTATGAATACAGTTTCCACTTTCAACATGGCTGCGATTATAAGGATTTAAGATCTAACATTTTAAATAATTCAATTAATTATATAATATTTTGATTTTCAGATTCAGCTGCAAATTGGTTATGACTGATATATCGAAATCACCTGTCTTCTAAGTCCTTATGTTCCACCTCAAGATTCTTGTGTGCTGACTTAAGGTTTCCATGTTTGGAAATTAGAGATTCATATTCAGTAGCTTGCCGTTCATGAAGCTGTTCCAGTTTTTCATGATCTTTGATGAGTGAATCATATAGCGATCTCAGATCCTCACGTTCCTTTATTATAGACTCATTTTCATTTTCCAAGGCAGACTGCTGAATCAGCAATTGTGCATTCTGATTCATAAGAGATGTACTTTGCGAATTAATAGTAGAATTTTCTACCTACAATTGCCAAAGTGACATTGGACAATCAATAACAAAGTACTTTGTGGTGTACTCATTCAAAATTAGCCTTGTACAGAATTAGCCAATTTAGGTCCTAGGTTGTTAACGGGTTTTAAACCCTGTATCCCAGAGCAATTTCCCCAATCTCTTCGAAGAAATGCTGGAGATCAAACTGGGGCTTCATGCATTCAATGCACTCTCAGCGCATAGCTCTGCAGTCTGTATCTGCATGCATATCCACTTATAAGGATTAGGTAACAGGTGGTACAGAAAACCTCTGACATTGACCCTCGAGAGCTGCCGCTGCCAGTCAAAATGGACAATACCCTCCTGCCAACCCCACAGCTTCAATTCTAGTTGTGGATACAGTACTTTTTGGTATGGATTGAAGAGAAAGCAGAGAGGGTGTTTAAAGGGTGCTACCCACTTCATGTGATTTCACTTATGTGTGCAGGGGTGTAACACCCACCTAAGTGGGGGGATGCCTGTACTGACCTGTTTTCTTTGTCAAACAGATTACAAATTCTACATCTAGCCTAGAGATTCTTCTGATCCTTTCCTTTAGATTCTCATTCTAAAAATTTTCACACCTGTTCTAAATGCAAGAGGAACTAAAAGTTTTTTTTTAATCTCTAAGATACCTAAATGTAACAGAAGCAGGAAACTCAAACATTTGACTCTTGTTACCAAGTTCTAATTAGGGTTGGGAAATAAGTGACATCTCTCTAACATGAAGAAATGGAATCATAGGGTTGTAGAACAAGAACCCACCCACCCCCATTTTGCATAACTTAAGCCATACCACCACAATAGGGACTGAAAATGATACTGGCATGTGATCATCGAAGAAGTGAAAAAAATGAAGTCCAAAACAATCCAATAGTAATGGAAGCTATCCAAAGGAACTTATTGGTTCTTGGAGGCAGATCTAGCCTGGGGAGCCAGGGAGTTACTACAGATGGGGCACTGCCCACCAGTCAAACCACTTATGTTCAAAATATAGGTTTCCCATGAGTGTCACAATAGTAGCTGCTGCTACTGCCATGTGAATAACAGCAAGGCTTCCACTTGTAAATTCTGTATTGTGGTTGGGAGATAAATACAAATTTGCGAGAAACAGAACCTGAAGCTTGGCATTTTGAGTTTGCAGCGTTGTATTTTGCTCCTGTAAGGAAACAGTCTGTCTCTGAAGTGCCACAATCTGAGCTTGCACATTATTGTTCTGCGTCTCAAGCTGCTTTAGTTGTGTTTTCAGGGCTTGCTTCTCTGCCTGCAGAGTTGCATTCTTTAAAAAGGAACAAAATGTATTACATACATGCACCATTTAAATGAACAAAATATTGATTAAATTCAGACTTCTATTTTATATCAAACAATCCAAAGTATGAAAACATTCTTGCAGTCAGAAGAAATCACACAAAGCAGACCTGCATATGCCCCAAGTTCCATGTGTTTTTTTTAAAATCAATGTGTATGGGTTTGCTTTCTAATGAAAGTGGGTTTACTCAATGTGGTGTACCTATGTATGCATGAGAGAAATGGACAGGCAGAGAGGCATAATAAGTTATGCTAAAATCAACTACATTTATTTCCAAGAAACGGTATGTTCTTTGAAGCACAGTATTAGATCAGACTACCCTAATTACTAGCCTATTCTTTTGTTATATCCGTGGCAACAAAATGTGACTTACTATATACTACACAAAATATGGTCTGAAGCTCAACATCAAAAAAACCAAGATCATGGCCACTGGTCCCATCACCTCCTGGCAAATAGAAGGGGAAGAAATGGAGGCAGTGAGAGATTTTACTTTCTTGGGCTCCTTGATCACTGCAGATGGTGACAGCAGTCACGAAATTAAAAGACGCCTGCTTCTTGGGAGAAAAGCAATGACAAACCTAGACAGCATCTTAAAAAGCAGAGACATCACCTTGCCGACAAAGGTCCGTATAGTTAAAGCTATGGTTTTCCCAGTAGTGATGTATGGAAGTGAGAGTTGGACCATAAAGAAGGCTGATCGCCGAAGAATTGATGCTTTTGAATTATGGTGCTGGAGGAGACTCTTGAGAGTCCCATGGACTGCAAGAAGATCAAACCTATCCATTCTTAAGGAAATCAGCCCTGAGTGCTCCCTGGAAGGACAGATCGTGAAGCTGAGGCTCCAATACTTTGGCCACCTCATGAGAAGAGAAGAATCCTTGGAAAAGACCCTGATGTTGGGAAAGATTGAGGGCACTAGGAGAAGGGGACGACAGAGGACAAGATGGTTGGACAGTGTTCTCGAAGCAACGAAAATGAGTTTGACCAAACTGCGGGAGGCAGTGCAAGACAGGAGTGCCTGGCGTGCTCTGGTCCATGGGGTCACGAAGAGTCGGACACGACTAAACGACTAAACAACAACATATACTACACAGGTTGAAAATTAGGGTAAAATAATTAAAATAATCCAAATTATTACTTACATTTCTCTCAATTTCAATTAATCTATCTTTAACCTTCAAAAGTTCTCTAGTAGTTTCTTGGCTTTCTCGTTCCCATTTATTGACAGACAAACTTTCTTCATCAGTTTTTGAAGAACAATTCTGTACCATTTTCTCTTCCTCCTGTCTTTGCTTGAGGGCCTCATAATTCTTTTTCACCTAAAGATCAATGAATTCAATTTCAAATGTAAAATACTAAATCCTACTAAATTCTAAGCATGCCAAGGCATCTTTATTATTGTTATTTAATTAGAAAAAATTGTCTTGCCACAGCTGCTTTTCTTTCACCAAACGTTCCAACCTGTCTTTGATCCCCATAGGGAAAAAAGCAATGAGAGGAGAGGCAGTTTCAGGGGGAAAGTATGGTTTGTGGAAGGGTTCAGCACACCTTCTTTCCTGCCCCAACGCAGCTTAGATCATACCCCACCCTAGACTTTACAGGGATTTGGTGGCAACCCAATTGTTACTCTCATGTCTGTTGCTTAGTCTGGCCTTTTGAGGTAGACTAATGACAAGGATAGCATCTTTCAGAGGGACTTTTGAATGTTACTGTCACAGCTTTTTGCAAAAATGCCTACCATTCAGTGTCTCAGGTGTAGTTTCATTCAGCTCAACTAACGGGCCCACTAGCCTCTACTCCACTTCACATTACATAAGGACCACTTGAGCCCTTATACTGCAGTTCACTCACACTGAGGTCATCTTGAGGAGCACTGTTTGTTGTCCCCCATGCTACAGGGGCCTAATGGGCCTCAACCAGAAGTTCCATATTGTGGAAAACTCTTCCAGCAGAGATTCAGCAGGCACCCTCATTTTGGACTCTCTTTTGGAGACTTTTGCACCGACAGGCCTATGCACTTGTTTTAAATTGTAATGATTCTAATCATTAGGGTTAATTATTTTAATAATTGTTTTGTACCGCTTTTAATTTTCTATGTTTTTAGATTGCTGATACACCTGATAATTTTAGGAGAGGGCATACAGATATATCTATATATAAAAATGTAAAGGGTCCATGTTTGGGACTTTCCACTTTTCTCGGAAACTGCTTGACCGACTGCGTTCAAATTTAGACAGTGTCCAGTACCAATACACGAGTGCCAACATAACCTTAGATTCCACACGTGCCAAACCTTTGGCAGGTAAAAACGGAATTTCCTCAAAAAACAACAACATAGCGCCCTCCAGTGGACGTCAAAGGAACAAACACCTCACCTGCTGCCATTGGCTGCATACTATCAGTGACATCACAACAGAACATTCCAACCAACTGAATATGGGCCTTTAACAGAAAACAACACCAATGCGGGGGAACCGGCCAGGCCGCAGGGGTTTGTGAGGGGGACAGGATGGGGCCAACCACAGGGATGAGCCAGGGGGTGGGGGGAGGAGGGAGTGGGATAGGTCATGTGTCGGGACAGGGTGTGGCAGAATAGGTCATAGGTCAGGACAGAGTTGGGGGAGTCACAGGGATGAGCCACGGCAACGCGTGGCCGGGACAGCTAGTATATATATACTTTTATAGATAAATAAATGCTAGCAAAAATCAGCAAAACCACATGCTGCAGTCTCAAGTGGCAGCTGTTCAGAAAGGGGCTAAACATGAAGCTGAACAGCACTTTAATTACGGCTATCAGCAACACCTAAAATTTGCCAAGTCAAAAAACAAAATGTTTTCTGCATAGAAACACTGAATTGTTTTTAAATTAACATTTTTCATATATTTCTGTGAAGATAAATTGGTAATATATACATTGTTTTCACTAAGAAAGCAAGAGTATTATTTAGCATGTATTTTGCATATCAAAAGCAGCACTGTAGATAAATCTTTAGATTTTTTTTTGACAATAGATTTTTTCTAACACCTTTATAACTGTTAGAAATAATTTAAAGAAATTTTATTTCAGTTATGCACCACCTGAAAACTAAGGTAATAGAAATATTCGTTTTTTTACTGTTTTAAGTTCCTGGCGCAGTTGTTGATTTAAATTTGTTGATTCTTCTAATCGAGCTTCCAAAGCAGCAATTTTTTCTTCTTTTATTTCAAGCGACTTTTTCAATGTGGATTCTAATCTTGACTCCAGTAGTTTGTATTTGCTATTAATGAAATAATTACAATAATGTTTTAATTATCAAAAAGAAGACAATCCTCTAAGAAAATATACAAACTTCATTAAGGTGATAGCTTGACTGTTTTTCAATAAATGTGTGAGGACAGGACCACAGTTCACCCAACACTCTGCTGTCTTCACATCCTATTGTTTTATTTATTTCATAAAATTTAGAAACCACTCGAATGTAAAAAACAAACAAACCCAAAGTAGTTTCCAAAGAGAATAATCAGTTGAAACAACAAAAACAATTTAAAACATTCAAAATATAAAGTCAGCAATGATCTAAAAAGAGATTGAAACAAACAAGATTTTGTACAAATTCTTACACCTCATTAAACTGTTTAGACAGAAGTAGTTTTACTCTGTGGGTATAGACACAGTCCTCTTTTTAATTAATGCATTAGCACTATAGCACTTTTTCATCTGACAAATTTAAAATCTAAATCTGGCTACTATGCAGATTTAGGAAGCTGCCTACCACCATCTCCTGACCTCAAGGGACCTAATCCCTTTGCCACCACTTGCATCAAATGTATTTAATGGAGAATATTCAAGAAAACAGTGCAAACTCTAAAGAAACAATTCCAGCAAGTGTATACTGTACATACAGAAAATAAACTTGTTCTGGGATAGTAGAACACAAAACTGAGATGTGTCACCCAAAGTGGTCTTGGTATACCCTAAGAGAACGGAAGATGTACATTTAATCATACTGAGAGTTCTAGCACATAAACAATGCAGAATGCAAAGAGGCTGAATTGCTGGTGAGCAGTTTTCATTCTGGCTACAGTCCAACAAAATCAAAGATAAAAAATGAGATTGATTACAACCCTCCACCACAAAGGACTGGACCACACAACCCTGGTTCTTCAAAACATAATGGGAGCAGAGAAGGAATAAACATACAGGTGCATGATGATTTCCTATATATACTCACAATGTATGAACACTACAGCTGCTATTTCTAAGCTAGTACATCCATTGCTCAATATTGCTCAAAATTGATTGATGCGGTCCACATTTGATTTTACCCTTTGCTTTCTGTAATTTATTGCAAAGTTATTCTACAGCAACTCTAGTTTTCACATCAGTTATATCTGTAACCAAGTTTCCAAAGTTTCATACATGTCCTGTGAATACTGGACTGTGGGAAAATGTTCTCCTGGCTTAAAGTGATGTAATGCTAAGAAAGCATGAAATAACATTGGCTCAAATTAATGGAAATGTTGTACTTTGTTCATCCCTATGCTACCAAAAGATAACAGAGGATGTATGTGAGGAGGGATAGAAGGTCAACACACAGACTGAATGTAGCGCAAATCCGGGAATACTTACAAATACAGATATGGCCAAGTACAGCAAAATTAGGCAAAGGTAAACAAGAGTTTTCATGGCATCATATTTTGTCTGATCACTATTCATTCTGAGAATCAAACTATTTCACTCAGAAGGTACCTCGCTCTCCTATGGTCAAGGTCACATTCAGGTCAAGGTTATGTCCAACCAGGTGTGAGGACAAAGATACACTGAGACAATTCCATTGCTGTCATTGAGACCATGAAGTCCTGAACTGGTCCATATGGGACAGTTTCACTATGGGTAATAAAGTTTTCCCCACATCACCATGAAAACATTTTCCAACATCAAATCTGAGATAACCTCTGCCAGCTCAGTTAGGGAGAATTAATGTGGCAGGGTGGATGGTACAGTAAAAACATCCCTGTTCTGGCCCTCTGGCCCAACAACACAAACAATTCCTCAAATCCACAGTACGGACTGGTCTCCTGGTGAGGGAGATGGGATTTCTATGCACAACTGCAACTTCCCTGCCCCATCCCTCTGACCTCAAATGGTGCTGCACTGAGTGTCCAGGTGAACATAGCTAGGTGAGCTTAGGGCCATCAACTTCATCCATCCAGGTGTCAGTCATACATGCCAAGTTGGCTCCCTCACCCAGGATCAAATTGTGAATGGTCAATATTTTATTCTGAGCAGACCTGGCATTTAGCGACACAGCACCAAGGCAGGGAGCTGGCTTACTAGCACCCCCAGATTCTGAAATACAGCGGGTGAAGCAGGAGCCTGGGCTTTGATGTAACTAGCCCTCCTTCTACTCCCTGTATACCTTCATTCACCTCTGTATTGCCTCCTAAACATGTTACCACCCTGCGCCACCTCTACAAAATGACAGGAATACAGCAGAGGTTCGTGTCAGAGGAACTCAAACTATGAGATACTTTTAAAATAAAAATATCAAATGTGACTCACACCTCAGCTCACATCTGGGATAAAAACTCACCACTCCCCCAGTTTCCCACCCTAGAAAGGCACAGTTTCATGCAGGATTGGACTCACACTCCATAGGCATGAAATTAATTTTCTCTAACACACATTACTCTAAACCACTTTCAGCCTCTTACCCTGAAAACAGTCTAGAGAAAAACACAACACTGCCCCAAAGCATAGAAATGAACAATACCACACATAAAACCCTGGCCAATAAAATTGATTAAAAGGGGTAAATCTTTGGTCCACACAGCTTCCCAAAGAAATGTTCCCCTTTGGGATGGCCCCTGCCAGCAGCATAACCTGCTGCCTGCAGCAGGCTTGGGCAATGGGCATACAAGCACTTTATCATGACTAGAACACGCATGCAGCCAGTCTGAGTGAAGGTAACTGAAACCACCAACTGCAGCATATCCTGTAGACACCCGCCATTCCAAAATTTGATGATAAACTGAGTTAACACCTAAAATCTACTCCTTCCATTGAAGCCTCACACCACAAGAAAAAAATCATTGTTTAACCTCTCTATTCAACCCTCTCTTTCTTTCTCTCTCACACACATCTCCCTAAGCCAACATCACTGCCACTGAATTTGGTCTTCCCACATCAAATCCATCACTCTGCAATAGAAATGAACCCCTTCCATGGGCACCAAACTAGTACTGTATTCTTAAACAGTGGTCAGGAGCTAATGATTGAAAACTAAGTAGAAATGAAACCTTCTAGGGTGAAAAAAAAGCAATTAAAATTATTTTAAAGGGGAAAGTATTGATAATTCACTGCGAAAAGCTTACATTGTCTCAACAGTATCCTGAAAGTAAGACTGGATACATACAAATATAATGCTGGCTTCCTCTCAAGATAGAAGGTTCTGAATTTGCCACCATCATTATGTCAATCACTGCTAATAACAGACCACAGCGCCAGTCATTATTCTCAACTGAGTGGCATGCTGACAGGAGGGCTGGTCAGAAGCTGGAGTATTCTGCTTTTGTTAACACATATTTTCTCCAATTCCACAAGGAACAGGATGGAACACATGACCAAGTAAAGGAAACAGATGTTTGTATGCTATTAGCTTTATATTGGCAGATGGAGTAAGCTGAAGAGAGCCAAAAGCTCTTTCAGAGATACCGTACTAATTTTTTTCTGCTGATAGACTCAGGAATCTATTATAAAGGATATAGTAAATAACTGTTGGAGGTAAGTGCTCAAAATGTCTATACCAGCTCTGCAAAGAGATGTTTACTCCTTTGATGACATACAGAATTTTGTACAACAAAATTGAAAGTGGAACCTGAAAGAAGTAGCTGTTCAGGAGCATATCCTGTGAAAAACAGTTATTGCATAAGGAACTGCTCTCAACCTATTCCAAAGAGGCCTTAATATACTCACCTATCATCTGAATTCTGCTCATCATGCAAGAGGCGCTCCTTATTTAAACCTATCTTTTCAAGTTCATGTGTAAGCTTTTCTAATTCATTATTCATCTGCTGTGTCTTCAGTTTTTCATTCACCAAATCCTTTAAATAGATTTTTGAAAATGTGTTGAACATATAATATTGCAACAATGCCATTTCTAGAGACTACAGCAGGAGACTCAGGCAATAGATTTTAAGGAAGTTGAAAGTGGCTTTAAGAGAGGTTTCCCTTTCAATGCTGAACACAAATATTTTTTATCTCAGTCGTCTCCCACTAATTTTTTTTTAGGTTCTTGAAAATTCTACAGAAATATGCCAAATCAGTTTGCCAGATTTGAAATTAAAATGTAGATACACGCAATAAAGCTGTGATCCTTATTTCAAACCACCTTCAGCTCTCTGAAAAGACTATATTTTGTCTCCATCCTGTTCACACTTACTGCATAAACTTCTAGTTGATCAGCAATTATATTCCAAAAACAAATATGAATTCACTTCAAAGGTTTGTCTCCTTTATTTTTCTTGGGTATTTTGTAGTTAAGGAGATTTTATCCAATGCTGGCCTTGCCTTAGCAGAGATAACTTTTGTTTAAATTGGAAAAAACAGTTCCCCAACCATATCCTATTCTGTCCCAGTGGATTCCACATCCCTCAGAAGCAGCTTTGGGGAAGTGTTAGGTAGGTAGGAAAGATGAAGTGACCCAGTTTGCTTAGGCAGAAGCATTTTCCCCTCACACTAAGCCACCATTGGATGCAACCCACTAATTTTATACCTGTATTAAATGACTAAATCCAACAAGATAGTTCAAACGTTCAGTACATATGATCCTGAATAATAGAGCCATCAAGTGTTATAACAATTGCTTTCATGCTAGCTCCTTTCACTGAAATTGCCATTATTCATTTGGTTTTTATGGAGTATCCAGATTGTCAAATGGTTGTATTCTGGTATTGTCTCTGTTGTACTCCTGCTCTTTTTTGCAATGAAACACAAACACAGCACCAGGCTGTTCAGTGTGGACAGGCAAAATGTCATCACAGCTTTTAAGAACTAGTGTGCCTTCAATGAAAAGCTTCCTTCTTGCAGTTTCTTCCTCATTATTTCTTCATTTCAGTCTGTATGCACCTGGAGGACTAGTTATCAATTAGTACTTAATTAGTCAGCTTCTGATGCCTGTAATTACTGGTTTCCTTTCACTGTTTCATAGCAAAATGGCTATCATTTCAGTATAAAAAGGCAAGTGGGGGAGAGTTAAAGGAAACCAGACTTGTCACTATGGAGACGAAAAGCTGATTAATCAAGGACACACTCATTACTGCAAGGAGGAAGCTAATAACTAATGTTGCAGGGGACCTGCTTATAAATAAATATTAGAAAAGGAGCAATGAGGAGGGCAAGTGCTAGATATTATACAGTCCACAATGCCTCAAAACTGCCAACAGGTCCCAGTGTGGAAGCAAACAAATTGCTGGCAGATGCTGCCTGCATTGCAGTGTGCGAGTCAATGATATTCACACAGCTCAAATGCAAAAATTTCTGCTTTGCTCATAACACAGGGAGCACAAAAAGAAGTATGGACATCTTTTGTCACCATTTCTTCTTAATGTATGAGCAACTCAGAATCCACCAAGCTCATAGTGTTTGAATACACAAATAAAACAAAAATACATTAAATTTGCATGAAATCGACAGTTATATTTTTTTGAATGTTACAGCTGCATTACCCTTTATAATTATAATTATCATTCATTAGGAAATATTACCTCCCGTAATGTGACAAGTGTTTTCTTGTCAATGGTGGCTCTTTTTACAAGCTCTTTATTTTCCTTTTCAATCTCTTTTAAACGAATAGAAGCTTCTTTACATATACCAATTTCCTTAACGAGTGACTTGTTCTCTTTTTCCAGATCACCAATTTTTACATTATTTTCTTCTAATGTGCTGTCCTTAATATCTGCTTGTTGTCGAAGCCTCTTGTTCTCTTTTTCCAGCTGTTTCTTATCTTTTTCTAGCTGAGAGGTCTCTTGTTCCAAAAGCTTGTTCTCTTTTTCCAATTTTTCTAAGCGTTTACTAGAGATTTTGAGTTCTTCCAGATTTTTTTGTAAGGTTTGATTTTCTGTCTCTAGATCCTGTAGTTCACTTTCTAGATGCTGAATTTTTTTGTTGGTGTTTTCTAGGGCTTTCTGCAGTCTTTGGTTTTCTGTATCCAAACCCTGGTAACTTACTTCTAAGCGTTCAGTCTTCTTAAAAGAAGTTTTCATAAGATCCAGGCTCTTTTGAAGCTGTCCTTTCTCACTTTCCAGTTCTTTATTTTCTAGCTCTAACTGAGCCATCTTGATATTTGTACTTTTCAAAGTTTCAACTGTTCTTCTGAGCTCTAAATTCTCTTCATCAAGTTGTGTATTCTCTTTCTCTAAGGACTCTAATTGAAAGCTGAGATTTTTAAGACTATCTAGAGTCTTTTTCAGCTTTCTGTTTTCAGCGTCTAGACTTGAGTTCTCTTGTTCTAAGGAATCTATTTTTTCACACGTAATCTTTAAGTTGGTAATCTTTTTCTGTAATAGTTCATTTTCTTTTTCAAGATGTTGAACTTCTTTCTCCAGTTCATCTGCTCTTTCTCCCTTCTCTTTATAATGTTCTAACTCTTTCTTCAGTTGCTTCTTTTCAAATTCTATCTTATTTAATTTACTGCTTGTCTCTTTAATAGATTCATGGAGAATTTTATTTTCCTTCTCAATATCTTTCACTCTTGCTTCAGCACTGATTTGTGAACGCTGTCTGAGGGAAGCCACTGTTCGATTCAAATGCTCATTCTCTTGTTCCAGTATTTTAATCTAAGTAATTGAAATGAAAGTTTAAACCAGGCTAAAAATATTTTACATTAACAAAATCAGTTACAAAAAATATTCCAAGAGTTAAAGAGCACAAAAGTATGAAGTCAGTTTGAATAATAAAGTTAAGCCTTTGGTATGCTGTGAAGCAATCACAGAATTACCTCACCTACAAACCTATTAAACCTAGATCTCATCCTATTTCAGGGGCGTAGGAGAGCAAGATGCTCTAGAATCTCACGGGGTTCTTCTTTAAGAATTCTGTCTATTACACCAACATATGGGGTTTCATTTAACAGTACTGACTGAGGATGGAAGGCTAACATTTTGGTACCTGGATGTCTTTGAGCTCAATATTATGAATGGCTATATGACCCAAAGAACTAAAGTAGAATTGGAAAGGTTTTGCCAAGGAGGAAGGGCTTAGTTAAGCACTTTAACTGCAATTCCAACTCTCCTTAACTCAGTAAGTCACAATGAATTCAACTGGACGTACCATATTTTTTCTGTGTATAAGACGCCCCCATGTATAAGACACCCCCTATTTTGGGGGACTCCAATTAAGAAAACATTCCTCAGCACTACCCGTGTATAAGATGAGCCCCAATTTTAAACCTACTTTTTTGGTAAAAAAACAACAACCTAGTCTTATACATGAAAAAATACGGTATACTTTGGGGTAAATAGGATTGTAGTCAACTAAGTTTTGCTCAGAATAGAGCCACTGAAATTAAGGACCCTAATTTAAAAGAGCTTATTAATGTCACTGTAGCTACTCCAAGTACGATTAGCATTGGAGACAATCCATTGTTAGGATTGCAATGTTAGAAAACACTAGGATTGAAATTCTACATCCCATTGAAAGTCTACATCCCAATTCCAAAGAAGGGCAGTGCCAAAGAATGCTCCAACTACCGCACAATTGCGCTCATTTCACACGCTAGCAAGGTTATGCTTAAAATTCTACAAGGCAGGCTTAGGCAGTATGTGGACCGAGAACTCCCAGAAGTGCAAGCTGGATTTCGAAAGGGCAGAGGAACCAGAGACCAAATAGCAAACATGCGCTGGATTATGGAGAAAGCTAGAGAGTTCCAGAAAAACGTCTACTTCTGCTTCATTGACTATGCAAAAGCCTTTGACTGTGTCGACCACAGCAAACTATGGCAAGTTCTTAAAGAAATGGGAGTGCCTGATCACCTCATATGTCTCCTGAGAAATCTCTATGTGGGACAAGAAGCTACAGTTAGAACTGGATATGGAACAACTGATTGGTTCAAAATTGGGAAAGGAGTACGACAAGGTTGTATATTGTCTCCCTGCTTATTTAACTTATATGCAGAATTCATCATGCGAAAGGCTGGACTAGATGAATCCCAAGCCGGAATTAAGATTGCTGGAAGAAATATCAACAACCTCAGATATGCAGATGACACAACCTTGATGGCAGAAAGCGAGGAGGAATTAAAGAACCTTTTAATGAGGGTGAAAGAGGAGAGCGCAAAATATGGTCTGAAGCTCAACATCAAAAAAACCAAGATCATGGCCACTGGTCCCATCACCTCCTGGCAAATAGAAGGGGAAGAAATGGAGGCAGTGAGAGATTTTACTTTCTTGGGCTCCTTGATCACTGCAGATGGTGACAGCAGTCACGAAATTAAAAAAAACCTGCTTCTTGGGAGAAAAGCAATGACAAACCTAGACAGCATCTTAAAAAGCAGAGACATCACCTTGCCGACAAAGGTCCATATAGTTAAAGCTATGGTTTTCCCAGTAGTGATGTATGGAAGTGAGAGTTGGACCATAAAGAAGGCTGATCGCCGAAGAATTGATGCTTTTGAATTATGGTGCTGGAGGAGACTCTTGAGAGTCCCATGGACTGCAAGAAGATCAAACCTATCCATTCTTAAGGAAATCAGCCCTGAGTGCTCCCTGGAAGGACAGATCGTGAAGCTGAGGCTCCAATACTTTGGCCACCTCATGAGAAGAGAAGAATCCTTGGAAAAGACCCTGATGTTGGGAAAGATTAAGGGCACTAGGAGAAGGGGACGACAGAGGACAAGATGGTTGGACAGTGTTCTCGAAGCTACGAACATGAGTTTGACCAAACTGCGGGAGGCAGTGCAAGACAGGAGTGCCTGGCGTGCTCTGGTCCATGGGGTCACGAAGAGTCGGACACGACTAAACGACTAAACGACAACAACAGGATTGAAATAAAGGCAGTATAGAAGATTACTAAAGCATGAAGCTTCTCTGCCTGCTTAGATACTAGTGAAAAACATGGACATAGTCCACCCACAAGGTGCTCTGACAAAGTGGAGGAATAGAAAAAGCCAAATAACATTTTTGAAAAAACATGAAAACAGTAGCAGGAAAAACAGACCATGATTACCAAATCCTATAAAATAACATATACAATTATTTTAAAATGTCAGTCTTGACCATCTAAAGAAAGTTAAGGTTGAAAAGCGAAAATCTTTGTCATTTTACCTGTCTCTCTGAGTTTTCTCTTAGAGTCTCAATAGTCTTTTCAAGTTGGGCTTTCTCTTTCATTAGATCTCTGCTAAGATTCTGACTATTCTGAAGACCTTGTTTCTCTTCAGAAAGTTCCTTCTCAAGTCCTTCCAGCTAGAGAGAGAAAAACAAAACAAAATTGATAAAATATTACATTCCAGTGTATAAGACATGCCGGAAGTTTTTAGTTATTATTTGTTTCTTAATCAAGTCCATATTCCCCAAAATGAAATTTTCCTATAAGAGAAATTACAGATCAAGGACAACATACAGAAGTGTCCGGAATATCTAGTTTTTTGACACCTTTATTTCTGAAAATTTACGTATATTATGTAAAAGAGTGTTAAAATACATTGAACATCTTGTGGATTAAAAGTTATTTGTATTAGAATCAAAAACACTTTAAATATAAGAATAAATCATTATTTTGACAGAGATAAACTGCACCAAGCCTTGGGCTTCCACATTCTCCTCCACCAGTGTGGCTGTGAAGTGCAGATTAGCAGCTTTCACATCTGTTTTTTGATTACCCAGAGTTTAGCGTTACATCCCAGCTCTACTGTAGGTTAATCTTAACTACAATTTGTAGATTCATAACTCAAGGATTGAAGATGGCTTGCTTCAACTAAACCATTGTTAGGATTAATCATTCTTTGTTGGGTATAGATGAAACAAGGAACTGCAGTTAATAAAAAATGGAAGGCTCCTGATCTGCTGAATAGCACTGATAACCAGCCCCTTTTATGCTATTTGCAGGTGTGCTTTGAATCCAAACTGTGCCTTCAAAAGTGGTTGCTGTTTAGAAGCCTGGTTTGCCAAGGGAAACTTAAGTGTGTGTAACCAACCAAAAGATTAACATACAGCTACAGCAAAATATACTTGAATGAAATATTTCTAGGTAGCATAACACCACAAAATTTAAAAAGAAGGGCTTAGAACAAAGCAGAATTTATATTTATTTATTATGTATTAAAAGGCATTTGTCAATTGTGTTTCTTCCTATTTTTTTCTGCCCTGTTCCAATTTTGAGAAAAGTTACCTGAAACAGGGCAGAAAAGGTCTGACTAATAAATAGGCAACATATTTAATATATATAATTTTGAAAAAATATACAAAAAATAAACAGCAAACCATTAAGAGTTGCTTTATTTCAGAAAATGCTTGTCAAACTAATCAGTAAATCCTCTGGCTATACATACACAGATAATATTAAACAAAACATTTATTTGGAACAAGAGACTTAGGACAGGGAACCTACAATGAAGTTCATGATAGAAAGCTTACAGAAACTTTAACAGAATAAGATATTTTTAGAATCTCCATTTTTGAATTATTTGCTAGGATTTACCTTCTTCCTATTTTAAAAATACAACAAAAATGGTACCTTTTTACTTAGTCTTTGGTTTTCCTTTTCCATTTTCAGCATTTTTGAACTGCTGCCTTCTGCAGATCCCACTGCATTTTGCAACTCTTCCACAGTCTTTAGCAAACTTTGGTTTTCCATTTCTAGTTTCAGTAACCTACTTGATGTCAATTCATTCACTTCATGACCAAGTGACTTTCGTGGAGCTGTGGGTTTGTTTTTTAAAAAAATGGAAAAGATGAAGTTTCCCATCCATTATCTGGAGATATTTCTTATATGCAATTGACACTGCACCCTTGGAATAATGTTGAAGCGAACCACACCACTCCCTATTTGATCGTGCTCCTGCCACACACCCATGAAGACATAATAGTTCCCTCTTAAGACTAAGCCATAATTTAATGATCATTTGTCTACTGCCAACAAAACATGATGTGAAATAAAGGTGTGTTGTTGGCTTACAACTTTTGTGTGTGTTTAACTCTGGCTTGGAGTTACATGTGAATCCAACCAGCAACCTCCCTTAAACTATTATCTATTTAGCTATCCCAGTCCAAACACTCACCAAACTACACCTATGGTTCACCTATTGTTGAGCCATATTACTGTGTTCACATGGGTACATCTTTGGGCCCATCCAAGGACAACTGTTTACAGAATATCTGTCTACAGCATGTGGAGTATCTGCAATGTTCAGTTGCCCATATAAACAGAAGAAAATAAGGAAATGCAGAAGTAAATCTTCATCTACCTTCAGAAACTTCGGATGATCTGTTTATTTGTTCAAGTTCCCAGCCCAAATGCAGTGATTCATCCATACTTTGCTTCTGAGCCATTTCAAGTGTCATATTTTCCTCCATAAGTTCCTCAATTTTCTTCCGGTCCATATCACGTTCCTTAAACATTGTTTACATGGGGGGAAAGCTCTTTAAAAGTTCTTCTCAAAGTGCACAAACCAATTTCAGTAACAATTTCCCCCCCAAAATGCTACTGACTTAATCTTTTCCTATGTTAAAGGATCTTGATCTAGTGTTAGCAGTGGGAAAAAGACCTATTTAAACTTATGCTGGTGGAACGTGCATAAGCACTCCCTGCCCCCCCCCCATTCTGCCCTCTTCCAGATACAAAACAACCTGTGCATTGGCAATCACATGTCAATTGGATGCACCTAAAACGGTCCCCCCCCCTGTATATGCAATCTTAATTTTTAAAAATCAACCATTAATTTTTTTATTATTATATCAATACAGTGCGTTACCAAAATCATTCTATATCAAACATACTTGTTTCTTAAGAATAAAGCAAGCAAACTAACTAATAAATAAGAAAAAAAATAAAACCGGCTGATTATATATATATAAGCACAACATAGTATCATAAATTGCTTTTTAAATTGTTTTAGTAAAGATGAGGTTAGTAGAATGGCGATATTTAAGTGGAAGAGCACATACTTTGCATACAAAAGGCCTAGGTTCAATCCCTGAAATCTCCAGGCTGGAAATCCTCTTGTCCAAAACTCTGGACAGTACTAAGCTAGATAAACCAACTGCCTGATTCAATATAAAGCCAACATTCTGTGTTTCTATGACTTGTTTGAAAATGGAACAAGTAATGGTTTGTTAACAAACCATGGCTTAGCAGATTCATAGAGTGACATTCAACGTCACGTGAGCAGGCTTTTGTTCATGCAGCAGGAGTCCAGAGTTAGGGGACCCTCCAGAGCACACTGGAACACACTGGTGGCAAGTCCCACTAAGCAAATAGGCAAATATCACTGGATGTCACCTATAATAATTAATCCAGCATAATTCTGTTTTTAAAACCTACAGATCTGATGTCCGTTGTTGTACGCTCACCGTTTCCATATCATGAAGTTTTGCCTTTAACTGTAAGTTTTCCTTTTCCAGTTCGTGCAGTTTATCGGAACGGGCTCGGGTTCCCTCCAACTGATCTTCCAACATTGTCTTTGTTTCTAGAAGTACTTGATTATCTTCTTTTAGCTCCTACAATAATCAGAAAGAAAATTGAAGCTGAGGATCAGTGTGTCAAAGAACATAAAAATGGCATTGACTGAACAAAAGTGATAATTTGCTGAACTAAGCTTTTAACAGAGTTGTGTCACACACACAAAAGTTTGATGAAGTTACTGTTAGGATTCATTCCCAGAGTTGCAGTCATGGAATTGTTTTTATCACATGACGGTGTATGTTTTCATTTCACATTGTGGGAAGTGACGGAGACAGGATGTTTTCATTACTGTGTTTCCGTGATGTAGGATTTTTGTCCTTTGTCCTTTCTCTTTGCTGTCTGATGCTGAAGAGGAAGGAGCTGAGTTACGATGCTCCAAGTGTGTATATGTAAATAAACGTAGTTTAGCCAAAAAGCTGCGCTACTGAGTCTGAACACTGACTGCCTATACTCTGCTAATCCTGAAGTGTGCTGATGCCTCTTGGTATCAGTCGCTGTGATGTTCAGGCTGGAGAAAGTTTTGAATCTCCTGACCGACCAAGTCCTCTGTTTGAGGCATTATTAGGTTCCATGGATTGTACACTCATGGGGGCGGTAGATGGTTGATGGAGAGACCCTGGGTATGTTGGTCTCCCAGGGTGAGAGCCTGGGAGGAGAAAGCAAATATCCTAGGTGAGAGCCGGGGGGAAATACTACATTCTCTGGATAGTAAAGGTTAACAACTATCTTTAAGAGAAGACTCCATATTCTATATGTACTTTTTGTAGCTGTATGTCATGGACTAGCTGGATGCAGAGGAATAGTGGGAGGCACTGGCTGAGGATCTCCTGAGGGAAGGAGGCTTAAGAGCCCGGGGATTGGTGGTGGGAATACAATGAGAAGTCAAAAGGAGAAACCTGGGAGGAGGAGGCATTGGGAGTTCAGGAGGTAACAGGCTTTAGTGAGCAGGGAGAGTCTGTGGCAGAGAGAAGTCCAGAACCAGAAGCAGAGGCAGAAGCAGGAAAGGAGGGCCAAGATGTAGAGATGAGTCAGGCCAGTGAAAAAGCAATGGTTTCTCCCTGCCTTGCTACAACAAACTCCCCTCCCCGCTGGTCTTACAGGTCCAGGAGAGGTATGAAGCAGGAGGAGCAAAGATAGGCACGTCGGCATAGTCTCAGATGCTTGGGAAGGACCTGGGGAGAGGAGGTGGCTTAGGCAGCTGTGGGAAGGCAGGGACCTCCAGTCTCCATAATTGCCTCATAGGGGCAAGACCTACGCCTGGCACTCCTGAGCAGATCCTGTTTTTCTAGTAAAAAGTTAACTTGACTTATTTATGGCTGATTTGCTCCTGACCCTGTTTTTTTATTTTTATCTACATTAGTTTTCTATATTTTATTGTATTATGAAAAATGGTACCGGTAATAAAAATCTTAAAAATAAATAAATCCAAACACCAAAATCCCTAACAGTAAAAACAAACAAACAAACCTCCAGTACAGAAGAGTAGGATTAAGTGACTGACATTCACAAGTTTTGTGTGCTTGTATACAACCCCTCGTATGAAACCGCTTTGCTCCTGAATCACACAAGCAGGGAAAGAAACTAGGAAGTTGCAGTTAGTCATGGCTTTCCATTACGTGAAAACCAGTACTGTACTTCAAAACAACCAGATTCAGAAGCTACTAACAAATAAAACCTTTAATTTTTAATGTTTGAATTTCAAGTCACCTCTACTCTAGCCTTGTAGAATTCAATATCGTGTAGCCTCTCTTTATATCGACTGACTTCACTTTCAAGCTTGTCAACCCTGATTGCCTTCTCTCTGAGAGCATCAAGTTCATCACGGTACACCCTGGCAGAACGGGCATCTGAAAGCAAATTCATATTCTAGCAAACAAAACAAAACAAACAGATTTAATTATTAATTATTTTGTAGAATAAAACATTGACATCACAGATCTGCAGTGAGCAACACTGAGTTTTCATGCAAGATGACAAAATTAAAGCTTGGAGAAAGACACTAAGCTATTCAAAATACTAAAGGCAATGAGAGGCAAAACAAAATGCATTCAGATCCACATACAAAATCTGCATGCATTGCATGCAATTCAATCCTATGCAAGTTTACATGGAAATACACATGACTTCAATGAGGTTTGCTTCAAAGTAATTGTGGGGAAAACTGAAGCCTCAATAATCTTATTATTTAACTTTGAATTCACCTTCTCACTGAAATTTTGAAACAATTACTGTAACACGATTACAGAAAGAGTGGTAATCAAATAATTATCTTAATCCCAGGATAACTGTTATTTCTTATATGTATATAAAAGTGTTGAGGCAATTTCAATGCTGTAATGTACCTCTTCAAAGGAAATATTCCCTTGATGAGACTGAGTTGTCCAATGACCAGTTTCACAAACATGCTCTGCTTGCTTTAAATTCAATTAAACTGTAGGAATCAAGTTATGTTTGATGACTTGTCATTAAGGTCTGATGAAGTCAATAACAACTAGTTATAAAAGTAATGCCAATTGTTTTTTCACCATGTCAGTTTTATTCTTCCATGTTTTTGGAAACACTTTTCAACATAGGGTTCATACAATTTATAATATCATATTGGCCCAACATTTGAATGAACCTCAAGTAGAGCAGGAAAATACTGCATCCAAAAAAACCAAAATATGGACTTGAGGCAGAACCCAGAGCTCCTTAGCACAAAAACCTATTTAATCCAGGGTCCTAGCTTGGAGCATGACAACACATGTAATTAATTAAACTGATAAACACAAATAAATATACTTAATCAAAGCACAATGGCCTGAGAAGTTATCTTTAATTTCCAAACCTCTTGCTGCAGTCTTTTCAATTCAACTTCAATTTGTTCCAGTTCTTGTTTGCAATCCAGCAACTGTTCAGTCTTCTCCTCACTAAAAATAAAATTATTTAATTAAAAACAGGAACTAAACTCATTCCAAGAAGGGACAGAACAAAATGAATAGACTGCCCCTTCATAGTTCATACCAGAATTTATGCTTCTTCTTCTTCTTCATCATCATCTATTTATACCCCGCCCATCTGGCTGGGTTTCCCCAGCCACTCTGGGCAGTTTCCAACAGAATATTAAAATACAATAATAAATTAAACATTAAAAGCTTCCCTAAACAGGGCTGCCTTCAGATGTCTTCTAAAAGTCAGATAGTTGTTGTTCTCTTTGACATCTGGTGGGAGGGCGTTCCACAGGGCAGGTGCCACTACTGAGAAGGCCCTCTGCCTGGTTCCCTGTAACTTGGCTTCTCGCAGCGAGGGAACTGCCAGAAGGCCCTCAGCGTGGATCTCAGTGTCCAAGCATAACAATGGGGGTGGAGATGCTCCTTCAGGTATACTGGGCCGAGGGCTTTTAGGGCTTTAAAGGTCAGCACCAACACTTTGAATTGTGCTCGGAAACGTACTGAGAGCCAATGTAGGTCTTTCAAGACCAGTGTTATGTGGTCTCGAGTCACCAGTCTAGCTGCCGCATTCTGGATTAGTTGTAGTTTCCAGGTCACCTTCAAAGGTAGCCCCATATAGAGCACATTGCAGTAGTCCAAGCAAGAGATAACTAGAGCATGCACCACTCTGGTGAGACAGTCTGCGGGCAGGTAGGGTCTCAGCCTGCATACAAGATGGAGCTGATAAACAGCTGCCCTGGACACAGAATTAACCTGCGCCTCCATGGACAGCTGTGAGTCCAAAATGACTCCCAGGCTGCGCACCTGGTCCTTCAGGGACACAGTTGCCCCATTCAGGACCAGAGAGTCCTCCACACCTGCCCGCCTCCTGTCCCCCCAAAACAGTACTTCTGTCTTGTCAGGATTCAACCTCAATCTGCGATATCATGTGGTTTTGAGCACTGTGAAACGGGATGTCTTGGACAGTGTGTGTGTGTGTATGTGAAAAATTTAAAAAAATCTATTGAATGTATATGTTGTTGTTGTTTAGTCGTTTAGTCGTGTCCGACTCTTCGTGACCCCACGGACCATAGCACGCCAGGCACTCCTGTCTTGCACTGCCTCCCGCAGTTTGGTCAAACTCATGTTCGTAGCTTCGAGAACACTGTCCAACCATCTTGTCCTCTGTCGTCCCCTTCTCCTAGTGCCCTCAATCTTTCCCAACATCAGGGTCTTTTCCAAGGATTCTTCTCTTCTCATGAGGTGGCCAAAGTATTGGAGCCTCAGCTTCACGATCTGTCCTTCCAGGGAGCACTCAGGGCTGATTTCCTTAAGAATGGATAGGTTTGATCTTCTAGCAGTCCATGGGACTCTCAAGAGTCTCCTCCAGCACCATAATTCAAAAGCATCAATTCTTCGGCGATCAGCCTTCTTTATGGTCCAGCTCTCTTGAATGTATATACCGTCCAGCTCTCTTGAATGTATATACCATCCTATAACTGGAGGTCTCAAGGCAGTTCACAGAATAAAACCAAAATATAAAACCACAAAATACATAATCAAAATAAAAACAGCAACCCAATAGCCCCCCTCCCCAGTTGACTGATAGGGGCCATGGTCTATGATTCTATGACCCCCTGGGTGGGTTACATTGGACCCCCTGGGGTCTGTGGATCACCAATTGGAAACCACTGCAATCAGGGATATTAGCTCTGCTTTTTAAAACCAAATAAATAATTGCATAAAGCCTATTAGCATACAGTATATGAAATATCAAATTGATCAGACTGCCTACTTTTCAAACAGGAAAGTTTCACCTGCCAATTCCTTAAGCTTGAACTACTACTAAAAAGCAGGACTACAAGAGTTCATTAAAAAGCAGGCAAACCCTAGTCAACAGTCACATCATATATGCCAGGCGTGTCCAACAGGTAGATCGTAATCTACCGATAGATCACTGGACATCTGTGGTAGATCGCTGGTAGATCATTGGCTCCCTTCAAAGAAGCTGAACAACTGTGGCTCCCCTTTAAAAAAAGCTCAACAAGGCTCCCCTGAAAAAGCTCAACAACTTTGCCCTGAAACCCCAAAAAAGGGGGTAGATCACTGCCAGTTTTTAACTCTGTGAGTAGATTACAGTCTCTTGGGAGTTGTCCACCCCTGATATATGCTTTATTTTCAATGTCTAATGCTCAAAATGTCAATTATTATCCTCTGATCTACTTCTGCAAGGATGGGTAAATAAATGTTCTCTTCCTGATACATACTACAAAGAATCCAATTTTATTATGAATTTTACATGTCCAATGGAAATTTATTTCAAGCTTCATTAAAATCAAGATAATCCAAATTATTCAAGATTAGAAAATCACGTAGTCTAAATCTGATATTATATAAAAGATTCAGTGTACATAGGGTTAAGATAGGGTTAAGCTTGAGAAAAAATAACTTGAAAGGATACACACGAACATGGTTTTATAGTAATTGCTCCTTAAATCTCCATACATGGTTTTTTTATGAAACATTTATCGCTGAAGCACTGTAAGACCCCCTTCAGTCATCAACGAGACAACAATAAAAGGCACTGGGATTGTAATCAGGGAACCCTCAGGAAAATCCTGGGATGTGGAATAGGAAGCTGCAGCAAGAGAAGAGGATCGCCAAAAATCTGGCAGAGACAGCTTGCACAATTTTTGGCAATCCTCACCAAATACTACAGATCACCATCCCTCAGAAGAGACTTTTCAATTAATGCAATAGGGATAAGGTTCCATCATTGTATGTTATGTTGTTTGTTATAAAAGCACTGTTATCTTTTATTAAATAGGCTGTGCTTACCAGAATGGTCAAATGTTCAGTACAGGGACTTGAGGAAACTGAGTGTTACACATTTTAGGGGGGGGGCAGAAAGAGCTATTGGAGACTAAAAACTTATCCAGGACTCTACTCGCATTCTGACTAGGTGGTATGGGGAGTTGAAATAATATATATAAGAGTTTAAAAGAGCTGTGACTCAGATATGAAAAATGCAAGAGACAAAAAGAAGTGAAAATACTGGTAAACACTATTGCACTTAGTAGAGAAAACTGTAAATGGAACCAGAACATGAACTCTGAGAGGAAGGGACATAGACTAGATCACTAGAAGGTTATATCTATGTTCAATCTCAGGCATCTCCAGGTAGGCTGGAAATGTTTCCTGCCTGAAATGTTAGAGCCACTGCTAGTCAGACTACGCTGAATTGATGGGTCAACATTCTGAATTGATGGGTCAACAAACACTTCGGGTTACGGACTCCGCTAACCCAAAAGTAATACCTCGGGTTAAGAACTTTACCTCAGGATGAGAACAGAAATCGTGCGTGGCGGCATGCCCCGTTAGCTAAAGTGATACCTCAGGTTAAGAACGGTTTCAGGTTAAGAATGGACCTCCGGAACGAATTAAGTTCATAACCAGAGGTACCACTGTATTGCTTTGGTTAGCGAAAGTGCTTAGTTTTAGCAGGACATGCTTTCCTTCTATGTTTATTTTGCTCTTTTGGGCTGGGCATCCCTCCAGAACATACTGAGATATGCCACAAAGGACTGCAACATGTGCATGTGACAAATCAATGAAAATTTGGTGTCCATCTTGCACAAGTGGAAGCATTTTCTGTGAATTCAAAGATACCATTGGGAGTTTGATACTTCGGGACAAGGGTAATGCAATTTTTGCAAGGTAATCAGTATTGTACTGTATTCTTCAGATGAACCTGAGGGGCTTGTGCTGGACCTTGTGATTTTCTCTTCACTCTTATTCACAAAAGGCAATCATGCTTGACCCGTAAAACCAACCCTTACTCTAACTGAAGAAGTGGGGAACCTCCAGCTCATGGGCCACATTTGGTGCAGATCTCTATCTGGCTCACAAGGCTGTTTCCCCAAAATGACAAACACCTGACATCGTATGTGATATCAGGTGTGGGGCATGTAAAGACACAGCTAGATTGGCTGTGCTGTTAAGTTCCCCCATGGGGAACTCCATCGCACAGCAGATCCTAGCAAAAAGCAGATCTGAAGTTACCACCCATCAGCTGACAGGTGATGCTTTCAAGCCCACAGATCAGTGACAACTGGCAGCTGGAGTTGTGTGTTCTTTGTGGCAGGGAAAGGGGCACCAAACTTCCTGCATTTGCTCCATTCTTTGGCCAATGGACAGGGCCAGGCTGGTCTTCCCCTGCCATGTTACCTTATGTATATCAGTTTCTTGTTGTATATGCAATTTTAAGTGCAATGTAATTTACAGGGTACAGTAATCTACAGTGCTTAGCACTAACTACTAAAAACAACTTAATAAATTTAGCATTTTATTTGTAACTTTATTTGTAAATAAATCCAACACACTGCAAAAGTGGTAACATGTTCTCAGTGAGGTCTATACTTCCAATTGTTTGCTTCAACTACAGTATAAAATGATTTGTTTTTAATTATACAGAGTGCAGCAGTGTGCACTGTTTGGTCTATTAACTGCCAGTCAAATTAATAATAGCAATTTGCATTAATTTTCCTAGTGCAGCTGTTTACAGAATATCTTGAGTAAGCTCATTTCAATAGACATGTATTAATCCACACATCAGAAAATGAGATCTGTTTCTCTTATATTCCAGTGCTCATGATGACTAAAATATATTACTTTGTGTATGCTTTTGGGGCGGAGAGAGAGTTGAAGAGAGATAACAATTAATGTCAGTTTTAAAAGATATAGTCAAAACTCTTTTGTAAGAAGTACATCATTCTTAGTATACTTAGCAGGTATAGGCTATCCTGTAAATGCCCCAATATCATGTTTGTCCTCTATTGTATTATTTGATGAAGACCACTGGAAATTACCCAGACTATCACTGCTGCAGTTCAGTGCAAAATCAGCGATGAAACACACAACAATCAACCAAAGTGAAGTCACTAAAGTTATTAATATAATTGGATATGGTTGCCAGACTCAATAGAGGACAGGACTTCTGTGCCTTTAATTGCCCTGCTCTCTTTTGAGTCTGGAAACCTTAAAGAGAAACCAGCAGAACCTTTGTTTTATTTCCAAGCAAAGGGTCTGTTGGTTTCTCCTTAAGGTTTCCAGACTCAAAAGAGAGCAGGGCAATTAAAGGCACAGAAGTCCTGTCCTCTATTGAGTCTGGCAACCCTAAAATTGGATGGAATCTGAGCAACCTCATGTGCTCACAACTGTTTCAGATAAGTACAGTACTTGATATATAATCAACTTTTGACTGGCAGTTGGGAAAGAAGTTCTACCCCAGATTACCCTGTTTTCTTAGTCATTCAGTCTCTAAATTTAAAAGGACTTGGGGTTGTCCAGTATGTGTTGAGCTTTTGCTAGTATCTTTGCAACTCTGTTGTGTAACAAAACTCTAAATTGGTTGAAAGTCTCGAGAATGGTAACAGGCAATAATAAACATTGCAATTTATAGTGTGTTTGAATCACTCCTCTCACACAATTATGGGCATGAATAACAGATTTTAGATGGGTCTATTAAGGCCACTCACAGAGTTCATGGCTGGGCTACAATTTAAAACACTGGTCTGCAGTACCTACAATGACAATTCAACACTACCTCTCAGATTTGAGTGCCATTGTCTTGGAAAACTCAATATACATGCTATAACCTGTTCAATGAATGGCAGCACAGGGCTATCATTTGGGAGCAGCATCATACCATAGTTGTCAAGCAGCCCAGTGTATGAGACAAAGCAAGTGAACACACATGCATGTGGCTGGATTCCAGAAAGCTGAGAAGGCATACCACTCAAAGGGGAAACACTGTTAATAGCCCAACTGAGTGGGGTGTCATCGAGCTGACCTCAGGCACTGGCATAAAGGCACACCCTCCCATTATTCAAATGGCAAAGTTCCCAGCAACATATGGCACACATCAGAAAATTAAATAGAAGGCCAGACAATTATAGAACAGCTGTTGGGCAACTTAGGTCAAATCTGATAGAATAAGCAGAAATTTCTTCTAACACAACACCCTGATTTGAGGGATGTGGTGATTACACTTGTTTTTACAGATTTTTAAAAACCAAAAATAAAGTTATTTTAAAAGACTATTGTGGCATGATAATGGCAAACAAATGTACTGTGGAACCTCGGTTTATGAACACCTCGGTTTATGAATTTTCGGTTTATGAACGCTTCAGTTTATGAACAGACTTCCGGAACCAATTACACCCATGCTTCAGTTTATGAACATTTCAGTTTAAGTACTCCGCGGACCCGTCTGGAACGGATTAATCCACTTTCCATTACTTTCAATGGGAAAGTTTGCTTCAGTTTATGAACGCTTCAGTTTATGAACAGACTTCCGGAACCAATTGTGTTCATAAACCGAGGTACCACTGTATAGCCATCCAGTACAACTGTTGCTGAGTGCAAAACAACTTCATTAACCTAAGCTGACCCCACCAGGGGCTGTCACCTTCTGCCAGCTATCGTGCATTTGCCACATATTTTGCAAATAAATCCTTTACTTAGGAAAACTGACACAAAACCGATCTGTTTGCAGACTCAGAATCGAGTATATAATATCCAAAGTTTAATCTTACTTAGAAGGCTTAATTTTACTTCACTGTCAGTCACCAATAAGTATTCAATGTCTGGAAGAAAGGAGGTGACTAGTTCCAAGTTAGACCCTTGAAAATCCTAGCTGATAAAGGTTGGCGGAAATACCCTAGAATTTGGTATACTGTAATAGACTTAGTGGCTGCAGGCAGTAGATTTCAAAGTCAGGGGGATGGGGTAAATTTTGAAGTGTAGGCACTCTTCATGACAGCCTTCATTAGCCATAAACCACAAAGTCTACAGTCACACCTCCAAGGAGAATCTAGAAGTGCAGGCAGCTTTGTTGCTTCATCATAAATCCCCAAAAGCAGCAGAGATAGTAGAATAACTAATGTATTAGGATCAGCTGTCAACCATAAAACCACCATGGCAAGGATGGTGCTGTCATCCTGCTATGACAGAAGTACCAGAGCTGTGCTGCCCTAAATTCTTGTTTCTCTATACCTCTGTTCATAGACATTTTCTGCCTCCAACTACCACCCCTTTAGGCAATTTTTTAAAAAGTGAGCTCCAGTTCAGAGCAGTCTCAGATTCTTATATTCAAGAAATGTTTTAAGGCTACACAGCTGGTCAGGATTGTCAAATTCTTCCCCTACGGAAGAGGAAGGGGCATGACAGACCAAATGCCAACTTAAAAACACCACCACCACCACCACCAACTTCAAACAAATTTGTCAGCTAACATTTACTCTTAACCTTTTGGGATAAAGCTGTTAAATTAGTAGCCATTTAGCATAACTCCAAAGGTCCAGTATTCTCTACAGTCCAAAATCTCTCTTTACAGGGGGTTGGACTAGATGACCCTCCGCGTCCTTTCCAACTCTACGCTTCTACAGTTCTATGACCTTTGAGCGGTAAGCCTGTCCTTGCTTAGATACTCCTTAATCTAAAACAGTTATTTATCCACAACAAAAGACAACACAACAGGGATATATAAACATAGGGACCACATCCTGCAACAAACTCAGGTTCCAATGCTTTCCCTGAATCTACGCAGAAAAGCCTGTACTTCACACCACTTCACAAGCCATCACCAAAACACTGAGGAACTTTTGATACTGACCTTCAGAAAAGAAAATTGATTGCAAGCCTGAATATGTGTGCAAAGTGTTTGCGTATCTTTTTATAAAAAAATACTGAACTCATCCAGAAATTCATTCCCGCAAAACCACCAATACACCATTGGAAAAGAGAGGAGCCAAATTGCAAAACTGCCTATATTTATCTGCGTAAGCACAACAGAATTATGCTGCAGTTCTACATTCATATAACTGGAGGTCATATTGAAATCACCAAGTGACTTATCATTCAAAATCTACACTTGTTTACTTGAAAGTTAAACTCAAATACCCTGACCCTAGGAGTATTTTAATTGAGATGACAGAAGGTGAATTTGGAAGCCCTTATAAGAATGTAAGATACTGTAAGCATTATTTTCCATCTTTCCAACTATATGAACTGAAAATAGGCAAGAACTGTTAACTAGCCACATAACCATATGTAGCGGTCACTCTGACCTGCACATCACCACTGGACGTTTTACGGTCGATTGGTGATGTGCCAACTACAAAATAAACACCTCCACCAAAACACCACAGACCAGGATACAGATAAAATAAAACGAAGTTGCTTTATTGTGTGTTCATATGCTTAATGGTTGCAGTACAAATCTTAGGTTGTTCTAAATTTCAGATGGTTCCTATACCGGCCTATTACCTCTAATTATAAATTACCGGCCTATTACCGCTAAAGTCAACTAAGTAAATATTTTTTAATAATCTCACAACTTTGTATCCCGTCTGACTAAATCACCACCTATTCTCCTTCCTCAATATATTAAACCAGCTCTCTCTGCATATAACCAACCACTCCTAGCTCAACACCAACTCTCACTCCCTCAACCTCAACTCCAACC
Organism: Zootoca vivipara; assembly: GCF_963506605.1. Lineage (NCBI taxonomy): Eukaryota > Metazoa > Chordata > Lepidosauria > Squamata > Lacertidae > Zootoca > Zootoca vivipara. Next base: position 109,385,062 of record NC_083278.1, read on the forward strand.
TCAACCGACAAACTGCCACTCGGGAGGGGTTTTTATCCCTGGGCTGAGCCCGCCCCCGAGGGTTCTATCTGCTCTAAGCTTAACCCCTCACATGCTGGGTCTTGTCTAGGTGGCGAATCGCCGCACCATACAAGTCTGATACGCAACTACAGCAGCATATATAGCAGATACTAATAATATAAAACTTCAAGCTAAAAAGGCTATTTCTACACTACTTCCCCAAGGGCCCACAGTTTCTCAGTGCCGTCTAGCACTCTTCACAGTGTACTTACAGCTCTTGTCTAAGCCTTCTGATCTTTGCTTTGGCATCTGCTAGTTCCACTGATAAGTGCTGCCTACTTTCAGTGCGCTTCATGCCTGGAGATCCACAAGGTGATTGTGCTGCTGATGCATGAGGTAGAAAATGAAGAGAGTCTCGTTCTTCAGAGAGTTCTATGATAGTCTAAGATACAACATGAAATCTTTGATTACCACATAAGCATGTCAGGGCTGGAGTCAGGTGTAGGTCAGCAACCGGGGCGGGGGGGGGGGAATCACCTGAGGCCAGGGGAAGAGTGCTATATGAACTTCTGAGGAGTGCATCAGCACTCTGTTCACTTAAAGCCACAGTTGGTTTTAAGCTATGGTTTAATGTAATGTGCAATTGATGCTTTTAGCTGCCAGCTATTCTCAGCACTAAGGCAAAAGCTGGTTGTTGTTTTTAAAGAAGTGTAAAATTAAAAACATAACCTCTTAAGGGGGCCACCTGTACCTACACATCAACAAAATCTACAAATCTATCAAATTTCAGTATTTGCAAATACAGTAGTTGAGCAGTTATACTCCCAGGCTTTTTTCTAATTAACACACTTCTTTAATAACTAAAAATCCATTAGCAGAAGGGGAAAACTAGTATGACACATACCTCAGAATGCTCATCTCTCTCATCTATAAGCCTTTTTAAATGCAATGCCATATTTTTTAGGAGAGACTCAATATAGTCATGTGACAGAGCACTGTCATCCATCCACTGGAGATCAAACACATTTTCCTGATTATGAGTTACCTGCAGATGATAAATAATAACAAAGTAAAAACTGCAGTTTCAATGATAAGACTATTAAAAGATGTGCTAATAGAATGTAACCTAATGTGGAGCAAAAGATTTGAAGTCCACGTCAGCTTTAAAAAACAAAGATGCATACCCTTAACTACATTTTAAGGAACACTCTGAAATCTGTATCACTTAGTCCTAGAAAAATCCAGTGATTTGTGAGTAGTTTCACTTGGTTCATCCTTCAAGAATTAAGATACTGATTACAGCATTAGCAACATCTCTTATTTTTAAATAATTTTATTTAGCACATTAAAACCATCTCTGTTTAGAAGTAAAATTACTGTAAACCACTTAAGTTTTTTATATTAAGCAGTCTATAAATCAAATAACTAAATCTACTCCATTTTATTTCTAAAATGAAAGATGCCTCAACTGCTAATAAGGACTAGTGGTAGTTAACACAAAGACAGGTACAAACAACAATAACATCTCTTTAAACCATATCTGACAGTCATGTACCTTTCTAGTATACTACCTTTATGGCTTTTTAAAGTTGAAACCAAAATTGACTCATTAACTTCTTCTCCCAAGGCTTTTTGCTCTTATCTTGTGCACACCCTTGTTCACACTTTTTTTAAAAAATGACAATACAGATAAACTCTCAAATTCATCAGTTGGTTTGAATCTCCCTTCCCTAAAACTACTGAAATGCCATGTCTTGCATTCATTCACTTTGATTAATGTTGTTACCTAGGTAGGTACTAGTATTAAAAGATGACAAAGACTTATTTCAGAAACTTTTTTTTTTTACTTTTTTTACAGTGATTTACAGTTTGCTCTGTGTAGCATATTGGCTGCATAATCCGTAATAACTATAGTTTATATTCTTCTGAATAAAAAAAATAATCAAGATGGAAGGCTGCCTCCAAAATCAATACATAGATAAGATTTTAATAGTAGAAAACCATATAATACCTCTTGTATATGGGCAGCAACAGCAGCTCTTATATCAAAGTCTAAACTTTGGATTCTTTCAATGAATTCTTCTTTCTTCTGACACTAAAACACACAGATTAACAAAATTAACACTACAATTGGCTAAACTGCTCAATATTATTATTATTAATCTATTATTATTATTAATTATTATTATTATTATTATATTTATATTTATACCCCACCCATCTGGCTGGGTTTCCCCAGCCACTCTGGGCAGCTTCCAACAGAATATTAAAATACAATAATCTATTAAACATTAAAAGCTTCTCTAAACAGAAAATATTATCGGTTAGGCATACTGAAATATCTAAAGATCTCATTAACAATAAACTGAGTACCTAGACACAATAGTAACATTCAGACATCATACTAAACCATGTGAACACGTCTAGCCTCCTCCTAGATTCACACACTTCCCTCTTTTCCTTCCTCCATGTGGTCGAAGGAATTCAAAAGCTTTTGCTTCCATTCTTGGTTAAACTACAGCACTTTCCCCTCTCTCTGCATCCAGAAGGTCCCAGTTTCAATTTCTGTCATCTATCCAGTAGGAATGGAGAATATTTCTGTCTGAATACTCTAGAGAACCTCTGCCAGTTTGGTTGAACCAGTGCTCTAACTCAATATAAAGCAGCTTGCTACATTTAAGTGAATATCACGAGCAGTTGTATAATTGAGCACCCACCTGAACTGCACATCCAAGGAGGAGTAGAAGCAGCTTTTTTACTTCTTCAGTGCCTTGTTCTGAAAATATTAGAATAACAGCACACTGTGTACCTCTTTAGATAATCATCATTTGTATGCTACCAACACCGTTCTTTACTTTTTGGCTAGGACTAGTGCTCCTAGGTAAGTAACCTTTTCACTAGGAACCCAAGATCGCTTAGGGTGGCTAGTCTGATGTTAATGTCTTGAAGGGCTCTTTGTACAGGTCATCCAGGTAAAGATACATGTGGATGGATCTCTTCCATGTAGAAGTATGCTACCACTGCCACTATGAGTTTGATGAAGACCCTTACTTAGGACATGGGATGGTAATGCAATCCCTTGTAAGCAAAGTCAAGAATCAGGAAATTCTCAGTTCTCAACTTGTCTGTTATGAACTCACTCGACAGTCTTAGGCAAGCTACTGCCTTTCATCCGTAGTCTCCCCCTATGTTAATACCTTACTGGGTTATCATAAATATGATAATGAATGGGAAGCCCTTTGAACACATGAAAATTTGATGCAAATGTTGAGTTCTAAATATTTAATAATAAACTTAACACTGAATGTCTGTTTTAATCTGAATATACTACTTACCTGAAAAGGGATTTTTGCCAATTATCAAGATGTTTGGCAAAGGCATCATAATCAATTGTTGCAATGTCTCCTATAGAAACAAATGTAAAGATATACAAGAGCTATCCGAAGGATGACCACACCATCCATATGTTAACTAAAAACACAAATATCTTTAAAATAATGAAGCACCCATTCAAACTCACTTCTGATTTAACATATACCTAGGCTACAATTCTATATCTATACTTACCTAGGAGTAAGACCCAATGACCTTACTACATAGGACTTCACTGTCTGACGTGGATTTAGGGCAGTGTGACCATTTCTGCCGCACTGGGCACCGAGCCCTGGGGACATAACAGGGCAGTACAACTATGATCTAGTGAATTGAGCAGAATGGAAGGTGGGAGCCATTTTTGGCCTTGCACAAGGCGCCGCTTAAATTTGAAAGACCAAAGTCCGTACAGTACCTGGTCTAAAGCATATATAGGAGGCTGCACTTTCAACCTGCAAAACTCTATTCAGCCCAGGATCCCATTATCTAAGGGAATGTGTCATTAGACTTGGATGTATCCAGTCCCTGCTATCATCATCTGATGCCCTTTGCTCTATGAAATGCACTCTCCAGCTCTTAAATTCTTTTGGTGCCAGATTAAAACGTACCTCTTATCCTAAGCATTTGAGAGAATACTATTATCATGCTTTCTGTGGGTTTTTTTCTTTTTTGGGGGGGGGTACTGTTATTGTAAACTTAAACTTGGTGGGGGTTTTTTAAAATTATGTATGTAAGCTGCCTAGAGACATTTTGTATTAGACAACAAATAAATTGAATTAATAATAGTATCACTGATGTGGGAGACTGTCTGATACATGCACTAAGCATTCCTCCAGGAACAATTTCTAACCTCATAATAATAAAATACCTCAGACCCACCTGACTAGTCTGCATTAGGTCCACCAGACAGACTCACAATAAATGAAATAAATAAATAAATGAAAAATGAACATCTGTTAACTTTAATGTGCATATAAGACTGAGACAAAAAAATTAAAACCCGGTGATTGCTCATTAAGTATGAAGTTAAATTAAAAACATTATTATATTCAAGATATAATTGATAATAAAAGTAATTTCCTCCATTGATCAAGGTCTAGGAAAATTTAAAAATGCAGACTATAGGCAGACAAGAATGAACTGTATCACAATAGTCAGGTCAACAAGGACTACAGATATAGTGCAAATTTGCTTCAACTGGAATGTACAGTGTTGTCCAGGAATGAATAAAAATATTTTAAAAGAAAACAAGTACAATTTATGTGTTCCATGAACAATCTCATGGAAGTTGACCTGTTCTTACTATACAGCCACCAGTGTGTAGCAGTGGTAATGAGCGAAAATCCTCAGTCTAGACAGTACCTAATTCTTTAACGTTGGTGTGTATTCCCTCTAACATCTGGAAACCTATCACAGCAGCTGCTAACACATACACAGATTTGGCAGCACAAGACTGTTTTTCTATATTACAGGGATTTTGCCATATGTTCAATAAAAATGTCCAAATTTATGTTCTGCATGATTAAGAGGGCTGTCCTCTTTTCTATCAGCTGTTGTACAACATATTTTGACACAGTTATGAAGAAACTGATAATCTACTTCTCAAAGCAAGATAGGATTTTAAGTAGATAACAAAATGATGTAACAACAGAACTGAATCTAAAGGATCTGAGGTGCTGAAATGAATTTAATATAATGAATTTAAGTTTACATTTTCAATACACATAAAGCTGAGTCTTTACTGGGAAGCAAATCTAAATACCATAGTATAAAATACTAATCAGAAAAAGATGAGCTGATGGAAGTATTAGCTACATCCAAGCAATTAAGGATCAGACAGCATTTAAAATACATTCAGCTGGTTCCAACAAGTCATATTCAAGGGTAGACCCTTGGCAACAATGAACTCATTAGTCATGCCAATTAATTTCAGTTGTTTTAGTCTGAGTATGACATAATAAAATATAACCCATTATAGTGGAATTTTATTGTTCTACCAGAAAATACCAGAACATGAAGATACCAGAAAGGTAAAGTGTTCCTTCTGGATGAATCAACATTATGGCACTCCAATCACAACATCCCTGTCATGGAAATCAATTATTTTAACCTGCTCTGCTCTCTATATTTTAGTATTGCATTTAGGATAGTTTTCAACTCAAAAGAATGTTGTTTAGGTGCTTTGACAGGTGCTGCCCAGGACTCTCTCCTGCTGTGAGTGCCCACAGGCCCTGTCCCTACCTCTCTCCACCTGGTCTAGGGCGGGGCCTGGAAGGCCTCATAAAGGACTGCTGCCGCTGCTCTGCTGCTGGTGCTGCCCAGGACTCTCTCCTGCTGTGAGTGCCCACAGGCCCTGTCCCTGCCTCCTTCCACCTGGTCTAGGGTGGGGCCTGGAAGGCCTCATAAAGGACTGCTGCCGCCGCTCTGCTGCTGGTGCTGCCCAGGGGAACTTAAAACAGCACAGAGTTCTTTTTAAAATGCTTTTTAAAGAATTTTTTATGTTTTTATCTTCTTTGGGGTGGTAGGTGGGAGGGATTTTTAGTTGGGTGTGGGAATCTGTTAAATTTTAGTGTATTTGTAATTTTTATTGTTTTTGGTTTTATTGTTTTATTGTGTTTGGGGTGGTAGGTGGGAGGGATTTTTAGTTGGGTATGGGAATCTGTTAAATTTTGGTGTATTTGTAATTTTTATTGTTTTTGGTTTTGTTTTATTGTCTTTTTTGTGTTCTTCTTTTGTTGAGTTCTTTGCTGTTTTTTACAGAGGTTTTATTTTATTTTTAAGGGGAGGGGTCAGGGCTGCCCGGGAGGGGGTCCCAGCAAGCAAAATGGCTGGGGCAGATTCCACAGGGGTGTGTGCACTGGAACAACCGATCTCAGTGGTCACGGGTAGGGGGAGGAGTTACGCTAAGACCAGACCATGTCATTACCGAGGAGGCAGACTTAGTCGTTGTCTGAGGACTATCCCTGCCTCCAGGTCTGGTCCTGACCGGACGGATATTGGAATAGGCAAGGGATACCCACATGACCTGAAGGTGCTGCTGTGCAATGCCAGGTCGATGATGAATAAGACCACCGCCATTCACGACCTGATTGTGGATGGAGGATTTGACCTGGCATGTGTGACAGAGACCTGGTTGGAGGAAGCCGATGGGCCCATTCTTGGCGCTGCTTGCCCACCAGGTTTCTCTTATGCACAGCAACCCAGGCCATCTGGGCGGGGAGGGGGGGTTGCAGTGATTTTTAGGAAGTCATTAGTTTGCACCAGGCGTCCTATTGGGAAGACCCAGTTCTCTGAGTGCATGTTCTGGAAGTTGGGCAATAGAGGCAGTACAGGATTCCTTTTGGTGTACCGACCTCCCCGCTGCACCAAGGATTCCCTGCCCGAGCTGCTTCAGGTCGTGTCGGATGTGCTCCTGGAGACACCTAGCTTGGTTGTCTTAGGGGATTTTAACATCCATGCCGACACGACCTTACAAGGAGCCGCTCGGGACTTCGTGGAAAGCATGGCCACCATGGGGCTGTCCCTGGGTCTGGCCCAACTCATAGCCGCGGACATGCCTTGGACTTGGTGTTTACCTCTATGGATGTTGGTGATCTGACATTAAGTAAAAGCGAAACAAAAGAAGTGCCATGGTCAGATCACTTTCTGGTGCAACTGGACTTCTCCGCAACCCTTCCCCTCTGCAGGGAGGTGGGACCGATTCGGATGGTCCGCCCCCGCTACTTAATGGATCCAATTGGCTTCCAAAGAGTGGTAGGGGATGTTTTATCCCATGTCGATGGCCTTTCAGCTGATTCCCTGGTGGCCCGCTGGAATGCGGAGTTAACCAGCGCTATTGACTGTCTGGCTCCGAAGCGCCCTCTCAGATTGCATGGAGCCCGGACAGCCCCGTGGTTTTCCCCGGCGCTGAGGGCAATGAAACAGTCGTTGAGACGGCTAGAGCGCCGGTGGCGGAAAACTCATTTTGAATCAGACCGGACACGGGCTAGAGCTCAACTTCGAGCCTACCAAGTGGCAATGGCGACGGCGAAGAGGACCTTCTTCACCGTCTCCATCGCATCTGCAGAAAACAGCAGCAGGAGACTCTTCCAGGTGGTTCGCAATTTAGCGGAACCACCTGCTCCATCCGGGCCCAGTACGGGCCACATGATCTCCTGCAATGATTTTGCAAAGTTTTTTGCAGATAAAGTCGCTCAGATTCGGGAAGAGGCAGACTCCACCGTGGGAGCAGGGCCGGGGCGGGGGAGTGCTAGAGTCCTGTCTAGTCAAGTTTTGTGGGATCAATTTCAATCTGTTACCTCCGAGGATGTGGACAGGCTGCTTAGACGAATGAAACCAACCACCTGTCTCCTTGATCCTTGCCCATCCTGGCTTATAAAAGCTAGCCAGGAAGGGCTGGGCGATGGGCTTCGCGGGTTGGTAAATGCTTCTCTCCATGAGGGAGCCTTCCCAGACCCGCTGAAAGAGGCGGTTATTAAACCGCTTCTTAAAAAACCATCTTTAGATCCGGCCAATATGGCCAACTATCGCCCAGTCTCAAATATTCCATTCTTGGGCAAGGTGATTGAGCGAGTGGTTGCGGAACAACTCCAGGCACGCCTGGAAGAAGCGGACCATTTGGATCCCTTCCAGTCAGGATTCAGGCCTCATCATGGGACTGAAACTGCCTTGGTCGCACTGGTCGATGATCTCCGGCGGGCTAGGGACAAAGGTAAGAGCTGTTTCCTTGTTCTGCTGGATCTCTCAGCGGCTTTTGACACCATCAACCATAACATCCTTCTGGACCGTCTAGAGGGCTTGGGAGCTGGGGGCACTGTCATGCAGTGGTTCCGCTCCTTCCTCCTGGGCCGTGTTCAGAAAGTGGTGGTGGGGGATGAGTGTTCAGACCCCTGGGCGCTCACTTGTGGGGAGCCTCAGGGTTCTGTCCTCTCCCCCATGCTTTTTAACATCTATATGCAGCCGCTGGGAGAGATCATCAGGGGGTTTGGGCTGGGTGCCCATCAGTATGCTGATGATACCCAGCTCTACCTCTCTTTTAAATCAGAACCAGTGAAGGCGGTGAAGGTCCTGTGTGAGTGCTTGGAGGCGGTTGGAGGATGGATGGCGGCTAACAGATTGAGATTGAATCCTGACAAGACAGAAGTACTGTTTGTGGGGGACAGGAGGCGGGCGGGTGTGGAGGACTCCCTGGTCCTGAATGGGGTAACTGTGCCCCTGAAAGACCAGGTGCGCAGCCTGGGAGTCATTTTAGACTCACAGCTGTCCATGGAGGCACAGGTCAACTCCGTGTCCAGGGCAGCTGTTTATCAGCTCCATCTGGTACGCAGGCTGAGTCCCTACCTGCCCACTGACTGTCTCTCCAGAGTGGTGCATGCTCTAGTTATCTCTCGCTTGGACTACTGCAATGCGCTCTACGTGGGGCTACCTTTGAAGGTGACCCGGAAACTACAACTAATCCAGAATGCGGCAGCTAGACTGGTGACTGGGAGCGGCCGCCGAGATCACATAACACCGGTCCTAAAAGACCTACATTGGCTCCCAGTACGTTTCTGAGCACAATTCACAGTGTTGGTGTTGACCTTTAAAGCCCTAAACGGCCTCGGTCCGGTATACCTGAAGGAGCGTCTCCACCCCCATCGTTCTGCCCGGACACTGAGGTCCAGCTCCGAGGGCCTTCTGGCGGTTCCCTCATTACGAGAAGCCAAGTTACAGGGAACCAGGCAGAGGGCCTTCTCGGTAGTGGCACCCACCCTGTGGAATGCCCTCCCACTAGAGGTCAAAGAGAACAATTACCAGACCTTTAGAAGGCATCTCAAGGCAGCCCTGTTTAGGGAAGCTTTTAATGTTTGATGGATTTCTGTATTTTAGAATTTCTGTTTTTTTGGAAGCCGCCCAGAGTGGCTGGGGGAACCCAGCCAGATGGGCGGGGTATAAATAATAAATTATTATTATTATTATTATTATTATTATTATTATTATTATTATTAGAAATAATGGCCATTTATGACACAAAAAGAGACAGGTATACAAAAAGGTGTGGACATGCGCCCATCAATGGGGAGAGGGAAGACACCTAAATTAGTTACCACTCTTTCACAAAGAGATGCTCTTTGCACCTCTCAGCTGTTTGAATGGAAGTGTGGGTTGATGTTCAAGCCCAGCCAACAGCAAAGAGAAAAGCAGTCTCTCATGCACTGTGGATTTTTGTGTGGATATTTGTAGGGACCTTTCATGTCCACCCATGTCTCCCAGGGCACCCTCAGGCATTGTGTTAGTGATCCCTGGTTAAATGTGAATCAGCAGAATGCTAATGCACACAGCTTGCTTTGCTCCTCCCCAACTGTTGGCACGCCATCAGAAAACAAGCCAATTTCTAGCTTCTCTAGACATCCAAACCTGGGCTCATGGTTTGTCTGGATAGTATCCAAGTTTGGATCTCTCGACTTGTTTGCCGGCTGCATGGTAGCAGCAGGAGCATGGGTAGAGCAAAGCAAGCACAATATTAGCTGCATGCACCAGCACAGTGAGCTCTTTGGGTAAACCAGAGTTTACTTTTAATCATGTTTTAAAGTTACCTGCTAACTAGCTCACTGTCAACTTCAAATAGAGACATTCTGTATCATTATGGGTTTCTTAGAGGGAGAAGAACAGCAGCACAGCAAACCAAATTCACAATTTAGACAATTGTGTCTATATTAGCCTAGCTTTGTCCACAAAACACATCTTTACAAATGCTTTTTAAAAGAAAGAAAAATCACTTACCTGATAGTATGATTTTATTTGCTTCACCAAAATAGATAAATTTTGAATTCGAAGTGATGCGTCATTGTTGATTTTCTTATTTACTCTTTGACTAGATGCCTTAGGGTTGCTGAAATAAAACATACGGTAAAAGTAAATGAAAGAAAGTTCATTTAGTTGAAATTCACGGAGGGAAATTTATGTGTCAGCTAAGGAGAAAGACCAGTTACTAGTTACTCAAATATATGCCAGATTCACAAACTTTTTGGGGGGAGGGGGGCACACAAAAATAATGCAAGCACTTGGATATATTACTGTGCTCTCATATTTATTGAACCTTCAATAATTTGTTTATACCAGGCACGTCCAACAGGTAGATCGTGATCTACCAGTAGATCACTGGATGCCTGTGGTAGATCACTGGTAGATCACTGGCTCCCCTCAAAGAAGCTCAACAACTTTGACTCCCCTAAGAAAGGTCAACAATTTTGACCTGAACCCCTAAAAAACGGGCTTTCCTCCCTAAAAAAAGCTCAACCTGAACCCCCAAAAATGTGGGTAGATCACTGCCTGTTTTTAACTCTGTGAGTAGATCGCAGTCCCTTGGGAGTTGGCCCCCCCTGGTTTATACAAACAAACAAGGCTAACAACAAAGAAGGAAGGCTAGATAGACAATACTTGTGTTCTCAGATCCCTTACATGTGTCAGGAGTACAGATAAAAATACTAGCTGAAAGCCTCAATTCCACTGCTGTAACTAGGGCTGCAAGGACAATGCTATACAAGTATATGGATAGGGAATACTTCAAAATATGATTCACAGCTCTCATGTCTGCCATTCTAGGTAAGACTTCTTAGTAAAATACAGTCTTCCTAGCCTCCATTCATTCAGGGAGGCCAAAACCTATAACTCCTGCTACATTTGTGTATACAATCTGAGATATCCCATGATGGCCAAGGGATAGCCCAAGCAAACTCCTTTTTAATTAAAACTATGCCAGCCTCCAAATGTATATGGATATGAGAAACTCAATCCATTGATTGTGCTGAGAAGCCTGTCACTCAGTCCCCACCTGCCAGTTCAAATACCATAAATAAGGAATACGGTACCCCTATTCCTTTGTCCCAATCTCTGACCATCTGAGCAACCCCACATCCAAGTGTACTACTGAGACTCACTCCAATAATCTTTCATAGATTAGTTGGTTTTTCAATGTTTGCTTTTTTTTCTTAAGAGTAAAATTAACCCTTTCCTTAGACTTTTAGATCTACTTTTCATAAAGTATGCAGTCCCAACACCTTCCCCCCCCCCAAATGTTAAATGTGTGACGCTTAAAGTAACAGCTTCATAATGAGTACCGGCATCTTTTTTTTCTAACACAAAAAGCACTGAGTGCATGCATTATGCATATGGGGAAAGAACCCTCACCCCAGTTTACCTTAAGTCCACCTCATGTGCAAAATTTGAATTGGTGCAAGATGAAGCAGCAGATGAGGAAGTAGCAGAACCAACTGATCTAATATGCTGCCCCTTGCATCAATTCACCTCTATAATTTTGGAAGCTCCTGGGCAAGAGGCTTGATAAGCAGGTACTCCAACAATCTCTTGCCCCAAGAGCTTCCAAAATCATAGAGCCAGCCTTGCCGAAAGTACTCAGCACATAGGAGGCTACCCACTGCATCTGCATGATTAATGGCTCTAGCCTACTGGAGAACAATTCTGACATGTCTCTGCTTTGTGTGTAATTAGATCAATTGCTCCTGATAGAGATGGAGCAGAATTGGTTGCCTTTAGGGAAATGGGAACAAGCTACTCTATTGGCTTTTCTTTCTTTCAAACAGGAAGCACATTAAGAATAATTAACTCATGCAGAAACACAAGGGACACCTCTACCAGTGGGTAGCTTTTGTTCTCACACATTCTTAAAAAGCCTCTTTTCTGGTTGTGAAACTGTGTGTGTCCAAAATTAACTCTGGGGGGGGGGGAAACATGTCAACTATAAGAAACATTACCACAGAGGGAGGAAAGGGTTCAAATGTAATAACGAAAACATCAAAGCTCCAGAACTCAGGAAGCAGAAAAGAAGAGCCTCACATAATTTTTAAAGTGTATCCCCCCTAGCTTTCACCCTCTTCCTCATAGCACTGTATTAAAATTAATCACAACATGCAAACAGCCATGAGATTCAGATTAACATTTCTTCTACTACAGTTTCCTTCTGATAGAGAACACTGCAATATTGTTATTACCCATTTTTTCAAACTTGACTTTATAAAACAGAAGAACCAATACAAGATGCTATGTAGAACCAAGAAAAAGGTGTTCATATAATTAATATTTGATGGAAATGCACTCCAAGAGATAGTATTATTTATTAAACTTACCGGTATTAGTTTCCCCCCCCCCCAAAAAAATGTAACTCAAAAGCAACTTAAAACACCAGTAAACAAATAATGCATACATTCAAACCAGAATAAAACTAAAACATGGTATTATACTAAGAACCAGCACCTAGGTCTCCTGATTACATAGCTTCTATCTGTGTGTCACCTACATAAACTAAAAATAATTGCGTAATATTTAATGGAATTCACTAACATAAGATATGGAGATCACCACTAATTTAGATGGGATTAGCAGATGCGGGTGGCGCTGTGGTCTAAACCACAGAGCCTAGGGCTTGCCGATCAGAAGGTTCGAATCCCTGCAACAGGGCGAGCTCTCGTTGTTCGGTCCCAGCTCCTGCCCACCTAGCAGTTCGAAAGCATGTCAAGTGCAAGTAGATAAATAGGTACCACTCTGGCGGGATGATAAACGACGTTTCTGTGCACTGCTCTGGTTCACCAGAAGCGGATTAGTCATGCTGGCCACATGACCTGGAAGCTGTCTGCAGACAAACACTGGCTCCCTCGGCCTATAGAGCAAGATGAGCACCGCAACCCCAGTCATCCGCGACTGGACCTAATGGTCAGGGGTACCTTTACCTTTACCTAGCAGACTTCACAGAGAATAAGCCTAACATCACCAGCTACTAGACATTATGCCTGTATGCTACTTTCAGGATCAGATGCGTAGCTAGTGGGTAAGAACAACAGGAGGCTAGTAGTTAGTAGTACCAACATGTTCTGCTTGTGGTTTGCTACTGTGGAACATAGGGTACTGGATTACAGAGGCCTTTGTTTGATTCAGCAGCGGCAGACAACAAAACCAAATAAAGTCTTACCTCAGGTTACAGCCGCTTCAGGTTGTGTCTTTTGGGGTTGCGCTCCACGCCGAACCCGGAAGTACCGGAATGGGTTACTTCTGGGTTTTGCCGCGTGCGCAGAAACACTAAATCACACTTTGCGCATGCGCAGAAGTGCCGAATAGCGACCCACATGTTGCGAACGCTGCAGGTTGCGAACGTGCCTCCCCTGCATGGATCACATTCGCAACCCGAGTGTCCACTGTACCAGTAAGTATTTGGATACAAGTTGTAAATTGTATCGGCTTTTGGCAAAGCTTTTCAACCTAGAAATGCCTCTTTTAGATAGGATGAGATGGAGAGTCTTGATTCCGTAGTAATCAAAGTGTAAATGTAAAGGCAGCTACCATCTCAGCTGTTACTGATCAATTACAGCAGAAGGCCCAAGTCTTTGTAGCAGTAGCTACTGCTAGACAGAGGAAATAGCTTTTCTTGGCAGCGGTCAAGGAAGGATCCCACAGAAATTCTAGAAGCCAAGACATGCAGCTGAAGAAAGCTCTTCCCATGAGTCTGGCAGATGTGAGTAGGAAGCATCAATTATTTCTGGTCCCAGTGGAAGGCCAACATAACTTAAAACTTTAAACTTGCAGAACTGCAAATAAATAATCAACACACTACCCAATAAGGCAGGAGGATAAAAAGAAATCAAAGTGCAGTTGTGTGATGTTATACAATACTGAACTCTATTTATTCCCTGCACCCTCTCCTTTCAACAGTGGCCCAAGGCTTTTGAATCAGTTCCCAGCAGAGCTGTAGCAATTCGCCCCTTTATTAACCTTCAGGAAAAATATAGGGCTCGCTTATTTAAGCAAACATTTGGGATCTAAGCTGCAGTTATATAATCTGGTTTACTTGGAAATTGGACTATTTTTTCTCTTTAAAAATTGTTAGCTGCCTCAAATTGTTAAAAGGGTGTCATTCAAATGTTTTTAAGAAAGAAGGGTTTAGGTTGCAATTCTTCACACTCATGGAACAAGCAGGAGGGGTGGGGCGCAGTGGGGAGTGACACACACATGTAACCAAAAGTATTTTGAATATTTTTACCACCGACACTCAGCTGAGAAGGCAAGCAGGTTGTAAGTGGAAAAGCAGCCTGTTCATGCCACCATGTACACTGCTTCCCACCCCCAGTCACACACGTGTTGAGAATTGCTGCTTTTTAAATATTAAATTTATATACCACCCTCCATCAAAGGATCACAGGGCACTTTACAGTATAAAAATACAAAAATACATACTATAATAACAAAGAAAACAACAACTCCACACACAGTTTAAAAGGTCATAGTTTGTTTAATCAGCCAAAGGCCTAGGAGCAGAGGAATGTTTTCACCTAGCATCTAAGGTATTTAATGAAGGTGCCAAGCGAGTGTTCCTGGTGAGACCATTCCATAAACAGTGAGCCACTGCAGAAAAGGCCCCATTCTCAGGACTATATAATTCTCTGGACACCACCTGAAATCTGTAGATTTAAGTTGTAATCCTATACACAGTTAGCAGCAAGTCCATTGAACTCAACAGGACTTGCCTCTGAGCAGACATGCATATAACTGCTCTTGGTTCTCTGCAAACATGTATTAGACTCAAGTTACAAAACCTACAGAGGTTCAAAGGGTTTGCTCCTGCTTAAGTGTTCTTAGGGCAGTTCAGATCACCATAAGGATAAATAATAATGGCAGGGGACTTCCTCCTCCTCAGGAAAAGAAACCCATTCGTCCAGTTCTTGGTTTATTTCTTCTTCCATTTGTTGGAGAAGCACTGCTTTAAATTTCAAGTAAATTATGTGATTTCTATATTGGCATTTCTCTTCCCCAGTGATGGGCACTGCATGTTGCATTTTTAAAAAATATTCAAGCTGTATATATGGAATACACTTGCTGCTGAATTATGAGAGGCCATATCAGTATTGGCATTCTACTGGTTTTTGAGGACTCACCTGTTTGCACAGACGCTCCCTTGATTCTTCAACTTAAATCTGTTTTTAATTACAATACTGCTTTAAAAAATCACTGCTTTTGATATATTAGCAATGTCCAGGTAACACTATGTATATTCCTCTGAATTGCAATCTTAGAATTAGTAATTTTAGGATTAGCAAATGTGCATTATTCACACTATTAATTATTAATCAACAGTGAAAATCTGAAAGTGGGAACCATGTTTCAGGTTATGAGTCATGTGTGCATCTGGACCAATTGAAAATCACAGTGGCTCTAGATGGCTGTTCTATTTTCTACTAAGCCAGGCATCCCCAAACTTTGGCCCTCCAGATGTTTTGGACTAGAATTCCCATCTTCCCTGATCACTGGTCCTGGTAGCTAGGGATCATGGGAGTTGTAGGCCAAAAGATCTGGAGGGCCGCAGTTTGGGGATGCCTGTACTAAGCTATCACTAGTGGAGAAAGACTTAGAGGAGTAGGAGGACCTCAGCCTCCATGCATCTTGGACTGCTTCCTGAGGTACGGTATATATGCTCTAGAGTAGGGTGGGGAAAACACATCTCAAAACAAACATAGTAACTTATTCGTGGTGTCCATTGAATTTAACAGTGTAATAAGTGATGCTACTTTTTTTTTTTACTTTTCAGTTCATATTCTCAATATTAAAAAGCAGGATCACTGCTTCTGAAATATTTCCAGTATAAAAATAGACCTACACTTTATGGGATTACAGAAAAATATCTGCATGAGACAAACATAAGTTGCCAGTGGCAATCTCGAAAGTCACACTAAGGCAATGAATCCTACATATCTGAATAGCTCCTTTTGTAAGGTGGAAAATGAGAATGCTTCACTGGCAAATAGCCTAACAAAATAGGGCAAATTTGTCTAGAAGTCAATAGGCAGCCCAGCAGTAAAAGATAGCCTTAAGCAATTTTACATTTAAAGGCAACCTACATATGACAAGTTACATTAATTTCAACAGGGGGAAAAACAGACAAGAGCACCCACAATGATAATACATTAGTTCAAAAAGCATAGTAAATAGAGGGGAGTCTGTTATTCTCAAATACTACCACCACTATAAACTACAGATTCAGACATCACATAATCAGGGATTAGGTATCTTTTTCATGCAACAAAATATATCACAAATAAATATGAAGCCATTAAGCTATCATATTTCTAAATCTAACCAGACAGCAAATCAGTTGTGTCTTCTCTTGCCATCTGTTCAATGACGGTACTTAATGATTAAACCAGACTCACTTATACTAAATTATTAATTTTAAAATATATATTATAGTACAAATACAACCTATATTAACCACATAATACATGATTTGCTTGAGCATCCATAGCTCTGCGAGACTGACATACGAACTACATCTATCGTTTGAGAAACACTCTTGTGAAAATATATTTCTAAAGCTGCAGACCTAACCACACTAAAGAGTAGTAACTCATTGGCATCAATGGGGCAAAATTTTGAGTATACATCATCATAATTGCAGCTTAAATGTCTCAGAAGGCCACTAATTTCTACATATCAAAAACCTGAAAACTTTAATGTATTTCAACAATGCTTCATAATGTCTGCAAAGATACATTTTCAAATTATTTTATACATGGTGGATACTAAAATCCAATACAATAAACTGATCACATTGAATATGTCCAGATATAGCTGTAACACAGGCATCCCCAAACTGCGGCCCTCCAAATGTTTTGGCCTACAACTCCTATGATCCCTAGCTAAGAGGACCAGTGGTTAGGGATGATGGGAATTGTAGTCCAAAACATCTGGAGGGTCAAAGTTTGGGGATGCCTACTGTAACATCTTTCCCTCTTCAGATTCATGACTTTCAAGTACAGTACTGGTACAAAAGGGCAGGGCTTTTTTTATTCGGAACTCAGGGAAGTGTTCATGATGAGTTCAAGCACCTATTTTTCTAGAAAAATAGCACTGCTAAAGGGTACACTGAAACATTACATTTGTTGGAAGGATGAATGCATAACTGCAAAGTATTTATTTGGCAGTGAAACTCTTGACCTAAAAGACTCTTGCCCAAAAGAGATAGTCTTTCAGTATCTCTGAAGGACTGCCTCTTGAAAGTTATTAGTGAAATGGAGGCTTCCGGTCTGTCGCGGCGGAGAGAAGGACGCAGGGACTTCGCGCGCCGAAGTCCCTGGCCTCGCGGAGGGGGGGGGAAGTCCGCAGAGCGAGCGGACTCCCCGTAAAAGCACCGGGTAGAGAGTCCCGGTGACTCACGCGCCCAGCGGCTGCTCCGTTTTGCGGATCCCCCGCTGCCCGAGAGCTCAGTAGAGCGATCGAGAGCCGGCGGGGTGGAACCGCGGGAGCCATTTTGGGCTATATCTTACCTCCGAGAAGCGAAGCTCCGAGTCCTGACCCGGCAAGCGGCGGATTCTTCTAAACAAAATTAAAGGTTTCCATAAAGTAAGTGGAATTTTTATTTGGACTTTAAAATCACCAATTGGAAAAATAGGAGAGACTTTAAAGAAACGGAAGTCGGTCTCTTCCTAATGGCAAACCGGGAGGCGCTTTAAATAAACCCAAGCCGAAAGATGAAAAAGTTTCTGGGACGGTGGACCCGAGAGAAAGAAAGACTTTTTTGAACCTTCTCAGCTCCCGAGTCCGGCACCCCTTGAGGTACAGCATTATTAAGGGGAAGAGTGCTTTGACAGCTGTCAAAAGCTGTCAAACTGTCAAAAGATCGGGTGGATTTATTGCATTGCTGTGAATAGTAAAAATTGACTGAAAATGTGGTAGAACTATTTAAATTGGAATTAAGAATGGATTTGTGATTGAGTTAAAGACAAAGGAAAAGAACAGCCAAAATGGAGTCGATCGTCTAACAGGAAGGAATTTTCCAGCACCCTTTGCTCCCTATCTCCTGTTTGTTTGCGGTTAAGAGAAGTATGAAAACAAAGTATTCTCGAGCCTTCCAGGAGGCTGTGCTGAACTATCTACAAACATGGGAGGACATTTACAAGGAACGGCAACATCCCAATTTACCATCAGTAGAGGCTGAAGTCCAAGTTCAGGACTTAGAGGATAATTTGGATTTGGAGACTGTTGAGTTTGAGACTGTGTGTGAGGAGAAACAACCTGATGAGAATCTTGAAGGGGACTTGGACTATAAAAAATATGTTTGGGATGAAGCAAAGCATGAATTTCAAAAGGAAAAAAAACAAGCAGAGCAAGAAAATGAGAAGCAAAGGAACATGAAGATCAA
The DNA here is from genome assembly GCF_963506605.1 of Zootoca vivipara. Classification (NCBI taxonomy): domain Eukaryota; kingdom Metazoa; phylum Chordata; class Lepidosauria; order Squamata; family Lacertidae; genus Zootoca; species Zootoca vivipara. Next base: position 109,403,615 of record NC_083278.1, read on the forward strand.
TGGAACTGAAGACCCTGGAGGGGCTAAAATGTGGGGTGGTGTTATTGAGGGATGGGAAGGACAGGGGCAGGGGAGGACAAAGGCCTGGAGATGGAACTGGGAAAGAACTGGTGTGGGGTGAAAATTTTAGTTAAAAGGTTTTGTTTTGGCTTTTGAAAGACTGTTTTCGAAATCTTGGCTTGTTAACGGAAATGCTGATCCAATTGGGGGAAAAGACTTAGGGAGAGGGGATGGAGGGTAAAAAAGTAAAAAAAAGCTGTGTTTTCTGGAGGGAGTTAGAAGAATGGCTGAGGAAAGAATTTTTAGGTTAATACTAATTTTTGTGAGTTCAGATAGGTGTCTGGGCAGAGAGCTGCTTATCCTCCTCTCCTTACTCTGAGGCACCCAGTGGCAGGGGGTGCTCAGAGGGGAGAGGAGGGGGTGGAAAGAAACCCAGACACAATAATGGAACCTTGGAAGTGCTGTGCCCTACGGGTTCCTCTTGTGGCAGGAGGGGGCCTGTGGGAGGGCAGCATGGAAAAGGAGGAGGATTAAGTTAACATTATAAGAAAAGGATTTTGAATTGGAATAGAAAACCCGCCATAAGTAACTAGAGATTGTCAGGAAAACCAGGAGGAAGAGTATCGAGGAAGTCACAATTATAATGTTAAGATAATAAGAATTGGGAAATTATATTTTTTCCCTATTGTTGTTGTGTTTGTATTTGTTTAAGTATGTTTATGAAAGAGCTGGGGGAAACCAATCCTCAGAGCTCCTCCATTCCTGTCCTTTCAGTGGCAGGGAGGGGATGTGGGGGGAGGAGGGAGGGGGGAGGCCAAACCCAACTTATAATGGACCCCTTTGATTCTTAACGCACACGGGTACTACCGGTGGCAGAGGTGGACCGGTGGGTGGAGGGAAAATGAAGGGACAGTGCTATATTGTATGTTTTGTTTGTCTTGTCTGTATAAAATTAATAAAAATTATTATTTTAAAAAAAAAGGAAGCCGCCCAGAGTGGCTGGGGGAACCCGGCCAGATGGGCGGGGTATAAATAATAAATTATTATTATTATTAAAAAAAAAAGAAAGTTATTAGTGAAATGAATGTAAAAACTTGATTTGAAGATTTGTCAAAAAGTGAAGTATTTGGGCACTTGGATCATCCCAAAAAATATAAACCCATTTCAAAATAATTATACAAAAAATTGGTTAGAGATAAAAAATAATCTTGAAATCTGGAGCAGGTTAAAGCTTTCATTTCTGGGTAGAATTTCTGTCATAAAGATGAATGTCCTTCCTAAATGAATATTCTTATTTCAAATGATTCCAGTGCTGGGTGACGCGGGCTGTCTCAAGACTTGGCAGAAAGGGATCTCTTAAGTTTTTGTGGGAGGGGAAAAAACCCAGAGTCAAACATCTAATATTAATTGATATAAAAGATAGAGGTTTTTCTCTCCCCGACCTGAAACTATACTATGAGGCAGCCTGCTTCACCTAGCTGAAGGAATGGTGCACTCTGCAAGATCCTGACCTTCTAGATCTGGAGGGATTCAACAATTGATGGGGATGGCACATATACTTCATGTACGGAAGAGCTAAAATACACAGAAATTTTATGAATCACATAACCAGGAGTTCACTTTTTGCAATTTGGGAAAAATATAAGGACTTGTTAGAACCCAAAGTGTCATGGTGGACATCCCCAATAGAAGCATCTGCAGTTAAAAGGAAGAATACGGTACTCAGAAAATCTAGCCTACATATAAAGTACTCCTTAAAGAGGAAGACTACCAATTAAAGTTAAAAAGCTTTGAGGAGATAAGAGAGCATGTATCTGATTGGTTCCAGTATCATCAATTATTTGAAAAATTCAAATTCAATAAACAAAAGGGCTTTGCAACAGAAATTTCCAGATTTGAATTGGAGTTAGTAAACTCCAAGAGTAAAACCCTTTCCAAACTGTACTGACTCCTCCTTCATTGGGAGGTCAAGGAGGAGGGGGAGGTCACCGCGGCTATGATTAAGTGCTCACAAGACTGGGTATACAATAAATATGTTCCAATTGGAAAATTTGTGGAAAAACAATTAGAAGTTTACAACTTGTTACACCCTAGGAATTTTAAAAAAATGCAATATAGATGGTACTTAACACCATGGAAGCTTTCTAGAATGTATAAAAGTGTCCCAGGCAATTGCTGGAGATGTGCAGAAAAACCAGGCACTTTTTACCACATGTGGTGGCAGTGCAAGAAAATTGAAGTGTTTTGGAATAACATGCATATAGAATTGCAAAAAACTACTAAAAATCTCTTTTAATAAAAAACCAGAAGCTTATCCTCTGGGGATTACAGGTCTGGATCTTACTCAAAAGATGAAGGATATCTTCTTACACTCCACAGTTGCAGCAAGAATGTTACGGGTAATTGCTGCAAATTTGAAATCTGACAAACTCCCATCTATGCAGGAATGGATTCAAAAATTGATTGAATATGTGGGATTAGATAGTTTGTCTGAAAAAATAAAGAATAAACCTAAACAGGTATTTGTATCAAAATGAGAAATCTTAAAAATGTATTTAAAAAAATAAATATAGCAGTTTAAATTCTGTTGCAGCATTTGACTAATTTCAGTAGTAGCTTCAATAATAATGTGAGACTCAAGATTAATGAAGAAGCAGTTTAATCATGATAATAGTTTGTATTTTCTGTATTTGAATTAAGGAGTAGACGGGAAGTCATTTGTGTTTTGTATTTGGTTTGGCAATGATTGTATTAATTTTCTGTACGGTATGGGTGTAAAGGGTGCATTTTCCCCCTTTTTTGTTTGTTCTTTTTGTTTCTGTAATAACTCAATAAAAAAATTGAAAAAAGGGGGGAAACTTGGTTTAATTCATACCATACGTAGAGTGCAAATGATCTGTGTAACCCTGAATAACATGGCCAATTTTTGTCACTACTGTATGTTTTTATAATGTTCCATATTTTCCGGCATGCCCCGGTTGCCAAACTAGTGGTATGTCCAGATCTACTGTACTCAAAAGGAAGAGTTTGTCTAACTTCCTGTTTTATATTTGGTGAACATGACACATACTTTGTCAATTTCTGTAAGCCTAAAATTGACTACATGCACAAAATCCATTTCAGCACTTGTCTGTACTGGAAAAGGATTCCACACTGGGTCTACACTGGTATGGTATGACTTATCTATTAAACTGTTCCGGTTTTCAAACTGTAAGCAGTGGCAGGTGGGATAAATGAAGGCTGTATTTGATAATTTGAAAACTATCAGTAAAGCATTCCAATCAGCAATTTCAACCAGCTCTATAAATGACTATTAAAAGATTCAAACATAGTGGTATAGTTATCAGATTTAACTTCTTTAAAAGAGAGGAAGCTAATATGTGACATGTCGTCTATTGGAATGATTTGCAGCCATTTCACCCAGGAATAAAGGAAAATTGACAGCCTTCTGTAGATAGTCCTATGAGGTTGTGGATTTAGAACCTTAGAAGTAAAACATTTCTGCATGGAATAAATGTTTTTTAGAAAACCAACAAAAATAACTTCAAATCTGAGTAGTTTTGTACTAGAAAGTCACAAATATTCTGAATATCTAAAGTAAGCAGACTCTTATGAGACAGCTGGCTATGGCTACTGTTTAACAGAGCTAGTGACAAGAAAATGCTTGTGACAACTGATCACATATATATTAGTTCACAATTCATTCTAATAGTACCATATATTTGCCCATGCAGGAAAGTATGGGTGATCCTGTGATTAAGATGCCAAAGTTGAAAGCAAACATAATGTCACACATCGCTAACTGTTAATACTGAGGAAATCTGTGAGCTGAAACAGAGCTGTCTCATGTTCACACTGATGTGTTAAGGATATGTGCCAAATTTTTCATTCACAGTTATGCTTGAATGGGTGACACCATCCTCTTCCCTTAAGCAACTGTTCATGATACAAGCTACCTCATCACAAGCTCAGTTTTAAGAAATATTATTCCACTAGACACATTCAAGAAAGCCATTCCTTTGTAAACAGTACTTCAAACAAAAATGTTAAATTATTATTATTACACTGTGCTTAGGTTTTCTAAGAGGAAAAAGTAATTTTAAAAAGGCATTCATTTTCCATAAACAAGAACAAAGAAAAATTAAAGGTAGCAAGAAAAATTGTTTTATAAAAGGTTTTGACTATCAACATTTCCTTTCGCTAAATAAAGTCAAGAGTGCTACCGTACTAGAGTGCATCTGCTCAGGTGCTTCCTGTTCGATTAAGTCATAAATACAGGAAGAGAAAGAAAAAGAAAGCATGATTTGGCAGGGGAAAGTTTCCACTCAAAACATTTGCTGTGTGCAATTCCCCATCAGGGTGCTGATATGGAGCAGGGGAGAAAGATTGTGCTATGTGATCATGAGGTCCATGTGGGAGCTGCATGCTGCAATACAAAATCAGACTTCAAAGACAAGCTTCAGATATATGTGCCTCTTTTATATCAGGGTAAAAAAACTCAGTATCTTCTGAAGTAGAATTCGCATCAGTAATACTACCTGGGGCTCCTGGGAGTTGTGGTCTAGAACTGAAGACACCAGATTGGTGAAAACTGATAGTTGGACAGACTTCTGGCTGGGATGAGAAAATCTAAGTTTGTGTGTTATAAAGATTATTGTGTTCGATAGAATACTGCATATCTTATTACCAAATAGAATTTTATGTTGCTTTGATGCATTCAAACTTAGAGCAGGGCTTTTAGTATGGCTGCCTCTGTTTTGTCGCACTCATCCATTGTCTCCTGTGACAAATGGATACCAACCAACCTGATTCCTTGCAAAATAGAACACTATCTGCATTTTGTGGAAACAACTGAATACATTTTTTGTTCCAACAGGCTTTCCCAGCTGAATGAATGGGTCTCTGTCATGGGTCTCTCTCTCTCTCTCTCTCTCTCTCTCTCTCTCTCTCTCTCTCTCTCTCTCTCTGTGTGTGTGTGTGTGTGTGTACACACTATTTATCTATACTGTATCAATATATATTTGGTGTGTGTTGTTTTCAACTGTGTTTTTGCTGTTTTTATTGTACATCGTCCTGCAATGCATTGTGGGGGACAACAATAATTCACCCTCCCACAGAAACCTTAAGGGTAAAAAGATTTTGAAGGACTAAATTTACTACTTTTTACTATACCCTTATTTTCTGCACCAGGCTACACAAAATATATTATTAACTGAGGACACAGTTACTGTCACAGACTATCTAGTACTAGCTGGCCCTGCCACGTGTTGCTGTGGCTAATCCCTGTGACTGCCCCCACCCTGTCCCAATCCATGATCTATTCCAGGGGTCCCCAGACTTACCGGCTTTTGGGCCGGTTCCCACCGCGCCAATCGCGCGGCGGGCCGGAGGACGGCGGAGTGCGCACGGGCGCTTACTAGCGCAGCGGCACGCTTCCAGGGTGGAAAAAGCGCCGAAAGTCCGTTGTGCGCATGCGTATGGGCCTCCCCCGACCCGGAAGTGCACCAGAAATGACCTCTTCCGGGTCGGGAGAGGCCCATACGCATGCACACAAAGGATTTTTGGCGCTTTTCTCCCGACCCGGAAGAGCGCTGCCGCGCTGCGCGCCGTAAGAGCGGGCAGCGGCGGTCGTCGCGGGCCGGATTGGCAGGCCAATTGGGCCGCATCCGGCCCCCGGGCCGTAGTTTGGGCACCCCTGATCTATTCTGTTTGTCCCCCCCTCTCAGTTTATCCCTGTGAATCCAACTCCCTCTTCCTGGGAACCCCCAGTCAGGGGAGGTGTGGTTCCTTGGGTGATCCTGGTATTTGGGGGCTGGGAGAGGAGGGTTGAGGAAAGGTGAGGGTCCTTGGGTGGTGTTGATATTTGGAGGGGTGGGAGGGGAGGGTTGAGGAGAGGTGAGTTTCCTTGGGTGGTCCTGATATTGGTAGGGAAGGGTTGAGGAGAGTGAAGGGTCCTTGGGGGTCTTGGTATTGGTTGGGGAGGGTATTGTGGGTGGAGGGTCTTGGGGGTAGAGCGTTGTAGTGGGGCAGGATTCCGAGGGAGGTAGTGTCCGTGAGGTTCATGTGGAGGGTGCAACTCCATTGGGGGTGTGGTGTGGGATGTGTGAAGGTCCAGGTCCGTGGGGGACGGCGGTATGGGGCGGCGAATTTTAAAGAAAAGGGGAAAGAGAATAAAATGTGTAGTGGCCTGGTGGATGTTCCTTGGTGGGGGTATGATGTGCGGGGGGTGGACTGTGTAGGGGGCTGGTGGTTGTTCCCTGGCGGGGGCAAGATACAAAGAGAGGGGGGACTTGTGGATACTTCAGGAGTCTGGTGGTTGTTCCCTGGGGGACGGGACGACTGTGTGGCTACTCTGGGAGGTGTTATCCTTGATCTCTGGGGCGGGCGGGGATCCCTGGGGAGTGGCCTGCTATCGAGTCGGCCTGTTCCCTAGTGGTGTCGAGATGGGTATGGGCGGGATCTATGGGGGGCCAGGGATCCCTGGGGAGAGGGCTGGTGTTGGGGTGGCCTGTTTTGTGCCGGTGGCGAGATCTCCGCAGAGGGTGTGGATTGTGGATCGGCCAGGATGGAGAAGGCCGCAACCTATGGGGGGGGCGGGGATCCCTGGGGAGTGGGTTGGTGTTGGGGTGGCCTGCTCCCTGGAGGTGGTGTGATCGGAACAGCCTGTTCCCTGAGGGGGGAATCTCTGGGGTAGGTACCTTCATGGCAAGAGGGGGTCCTTGGGGAGCGGGTTACTGTTGGTGTGGCCTGGTCCCTGGCAGAGGTCTGGTGTCCGGGGTGGGCTGGGTCCCGGGGTGGTGGGGTGGATGGAGAGTGGGCGGGATTTTGGCAGTATGTTGGATGTTGTTTGGTGGAGTGCATGGGGAGTGGGCAGGATTTTGGCTGTATGTTGGTTGTTGTTTGGTGGGGTGGATGGGGAGTGGGCGGGATTTTGGCTGTATGTTGGATGTTGTTTGGTGGGGTGGATGGGGAGTGGGCAGGAATTTGGCTGTATGTTGGATGTTGTTTGTTGGATGTCCACTGAAGGGGGCAAATCCAGGTTTCTACCTGTCCTAGGTATGTGTGTGAACAATGTAAGTGGATAGAGCTCCTACATGCGCACCTGATGTTGTGGGCAAATTAGAGGGCGATCGGGTAAGCGGTTGTGGAGAAAGGTTCAGTCAAACAAACATGCACCTTCTACATTTTTTATACAGTATACAGATTATGGATCAAAAAAATAAAAAGGGGAGAAGACCAAAGAAAATTTATCTTATACATCAACCCACGAAGTAAATCGGGATTTTTAAATAAAAAGATGAAAATCAGAGGATAAAGGAGGACATAAAACTAGGAAAGACAGAATGATCTGAGGATCATTTGTAGACAAAAGAAATACCAATGATCTTAGAATTACTGATAACAAAAAATGGCTAAGAAAGAAGATTATGTGATCTTGAAGACAAACCAGAAATTTAACTCCAGGAAGTATTTTTTTTACATTAATTTAAACAGCTGTTTCCTCAAAGCAGCACAAACTGTGAAAACAGTTGCACTATTGTTACATTTTAGTTTAACTACTACATGTGCTCCTTTATATACTGAAACAAACTTGTTTTATTTACTACGTTCAAGCAAAAACAAACATGTGTTTTGTCAGGCATCCCAGGAGCAAATCATTGCCAAGTGGACACAATAAACCTACTTACAACATTTTCAAATGACATAAATAGCCACAAACTTTTTTTAAAAGAGGGTGCATTAACATATAGTCACTTAAATTCAATTAAAAATACTGCTTCCTTAATCCCAGTTGACAAATTCTGAAATGCGAATTGAAGAAGCAAACTGATACAAGTAATTCATCTGTTGCTCAGAAAACATAAGTACAAACTTCACTGCTATCCATTTATTTTGTTTAAAATATTTTCCTCCATAACATTAGAGCCAAAATCGATGTCATGACAGCAATGCCATTTGATTAAATATAGAATTTTTCTGATCAAGTAAAAGAAAGAAAAAAAGAAAGAAAGAAAGGTGTTGGAAAGTTGTACGGCCACAATCCTTCCCTCATGTCTATGACTGAAAGAGAGGATTATGATAGCACATAATTGGCAGAAAGGAGTGCTATTGGCAGAAAGGAGTGCTGTTATGTTGGAGGAGGCTCTCCCATGTCAGAGGCCTCAAGGTACAGTACACCCAAACAAGCGGTAAGCTGCTACCAGCTGTTCAGCATGAAAAAACCCTTAAATGCCATTTTAGGGCAGTGTGCCAGCAGTTTTACATCCACTGAGTAAAGTTATGTGAGTCTGATCCTCTGGTTCCTCAGCTATACCAGCCTGAAGCTGGCATAGCAAGAGAAAAAAGGGGGGGGGAGGCATGCCCCCAACTCCCTCAACACTTTCTTGCCCTTGACAGTAGAAGGCTTCAGCTGACCTTCCCAGACCCTAGCTGAAGATTAGGATTGCTCTGTTATGTTAAATCGGAAAAAGGACACATAGATAAGGAGTCTAGACCTACCCCCTCCTGTAGCTTCCCTCATCAGCTCAGGGCTTCCAGGGCACACTTTCTACACAATATATGAACCTGCCCAAATCTCTAGGGGTTTCAGAATAAGGTTATCAATAAAATCCAATAGATCACAGCCTATCAGTTAATATCAAACACCTCATAGAGAATCTGGTAATAGCAGCTAGAAGACGTATTCTCCAGCACTGGGAATTAACAGAACCTTCCACTAAAACAGAACTGTTATTTAAAAATAATAGAAATTGCTATATATAAAAAACTTGCATTTCCCCCTCAGGATTCAGCAAAAGGTGCAGAAAATAAATTTAAAGGAATTGTTTTTACTTCTCTTGAAAGGTTTTGTTTCCATAACTGATAATGTCCAACCGTGTGTCTTTTTTACAATGCTATAATTTAAAATAATATGACCATGACTATATTCTGCTTATACTTATATTTCTATCTGTATTGTAGCTTATGTTTGCATCATTTATTGCTTAATTGTATGAAGTTTTATTCCATAATAACCAGACTGGTGTGTGGGGGGGTGTAGGAATCTTACTTAGGGAAAAAATGCAGTCAGCACCTCACTTAATATGAGCCTTCAACACAACTGACCTAGTTACGGGCCCTGGAATGAATATATAAAGTTGCCCTAACAGTGACCTACAATGGGAAATGTAGACAACTGAAGGGAACATGGCATAACAGAAATAAAATCTGTGCTGCTGGAACAGAAAAGCCTTACTGAACAACTGAATGGGGAAATGATATTTTAAACAGATGTTTTGGACTGTTTGTTAACATCCATTATATTCAAATCAATAAACACTTGAGGAAGACGTTTGTAAAAGATCCAATGTCTTCAGTCCCTCCACACAACAAATATGCTATCACATCATTATTCTAGCCATTTCTTTCAAGTTATGGCTAGTATGATTAAAGTGATTAAAAATACCTTGGTTTCAGTAATACATAAAGGGCAATACACTGCATTAAAAAAGGCCCATTTCTGTGGTGGCCCCAGATTTTGGAACTCCTTTCCTACTGAAGTGCAAATGGCTTCACCTGTGGCAGGAGTATGAGCAACAGGGAATAGGAGGGATCTGCACATCTTCTTTTGCTGCTGTGCTTATTAATTTCATTTTGAAACAAATGTGGAATCCACAATTATTTTGATCCATTGATTTCAATGCAGAGTATGCAGAGTATGACTTAGCTGGATCTCACCTGTACTTACCCGCAGCTGCTTTCATATGCAAAGGAGCAGTGGCTAACTAATAAAAATCTCCATCAAAAGATGCTATCTTTTCATATCTTGCATACCACAATATATTCACCAGCAACCCTATTGCCCCTGACTACTTCAACCACAACAACCACAACAACTTATTATTTATACCCCGCCCACAACAACAATTTATTATTTATATCCCGCCCATCTGGCTGGGTTTTCCCAGCCACTCTGGGCGGCTTCCAACAGAAAAATAAAATACAATAATTTATTAAACATTAAAAACCTCCCTAAACAGCGCTGCCTTCAGATGTCTTCTAAAAATCTGGAAGCTGTTTTTCTCTTTGACATCTGATGGGAGGGCGTTCCACAGGGCAGGTGCCACTACCGAGAAGGCCCTCTGCCTGCTTCCCTGCAACTTGGCTTCTCGCAGTAGTCCAAGCGACACTGCAGTAGTCCAAGCGACAGATAACTAGAGCATGCACCACTCTGGCGAGACAGTCCGCGGGCAGGTAGGGTCTCAGCTTGTGTACCAGATGGAGCTGATAAGACAGCTGCCCTGGACATAGAATTGACCTTCGCCTCCATGGACAGCTGTGAATCCATAATGACTCCCAGGCTGCACACCTGGTCCTTCAGGGGCACAGTTACCCCATTCAGGACCAGGGAGTCCTCCACACCTGCCCGCCTCCTGTCCCCCACAAACCGTACTTCTGTCTTGTCAGGATTCAACCTCAATCTGTTAGCTGCCATCCATCCTCCAACCGCTTCCAGGCACTCACACAGGACCTTCACTGCCTTCACTTCAAGGACCAAGCATCCTCCAACAGCTCTCATCTATTTTCCTACATCTCATGCCTTGCCTTACGAAATAGCTGTTCCCAACATCCTGCTGGAATAAGCCTCTCCACATCCAAACTTCCTGCTTCACAGGTCAGAAATCATCACCATCTATTTAGTCCCTTCACCACTGGCTGCAAATTCTGGTAAACAGCACTCTTTCTTTGATACCAGCATACACTGATGCCAAAATCCAGCTTTCTCCCGACTGAAATGTAGAGAGTTTGAGGACTGGGACATTCACAGGGAAACCAAAATGCTTTTTTACAAAGCTATTGTACTACCAACCTTATTGTATGCTTGTGAAACATGGACCACCTATAATGCCATCTCCAACTCCTTGAAAGATTCCATCAACAGTGTCTCCAAAATTTTTACACATCACTTGGAAAGACAGGCGAACAAATGCCAGTGTACTGGAAGAAGCAAAGATCACCAGTGTTGAAGCAATGATTCTTCAACATGAACTTGGTTGGATTGGTCATGTTGTTTGGATCGTCTTCCAAAGCAACTACACTATTCCGAACTTAAAAATGGAAAGCGTAATGCTGGTGGTCAACAAAAGAGGTTTAAAGACTCGCTCAAGGCAAATCTTTTTTTAAATGTAGTATAAACACAGACAATTGGGAAACACTGGCCTGTGAGCGCTCCAATTGGAGAACAACCTTACCAAAGATGTCATGGGCTTTGAAGATGCTCGAACTCAGGACGAAAGGGAGAAACGTGCTAAGAGGAAGGCACGTTTGGCAAACCCTCACCATCATCAACTCCCACCCGGAAACCTATGTCCCCACTGTGGAGGCATGTATGGATCTAGAATTGGCCTCCACAGTCACTTACGGACTCACCGTTAAGACCATGTTCATGGAAGACAATCTTACCCGGCTACGAGTGATCACCAAAGAAGAAGAAGAAGTAGTAGTAGTAGTAATATTTTTATTGTTTCTAAAAAACTTCCAGATTTCTTCTTGCTTTTAAGCAAAGCCACCCCTCTGATCCCTGGGTGGCTGAATACAATAAAGGAGGGGATGTAGCTGGAATATCCTGCAGCTGATGCTTTATTTGTTAAACTGAATTGATTGTGAGTATTGTTCATCACAGCACAGTACAGGCAGTCCTCTCTCTCATGAGAAATGCTCAAGTCCTGATTTGCAAAAGCTGATAAAGCTACTTGAAAGAAGAGACCCATTTTATTGGACTGGCTTTTACAAGGAATTTGGAAGAGTTTTGAATTTCAGAGAAAGGTTACATTTAGTTACCAAAGTCTATTCATGGCATGGTAGTGAAGTGAGAATCTGTGTGGGACTGGAAAGTACACTGACAAGCTTCTTTTGATACTGGAGCCTATGAAAGTAGCTCCTATACATGATCTGACTTAAATATAGAAAAGCTATTGATTAGGAACACCTATCCCATTATCATTAATATCTTCTGCAGAGGTCCTTTTCAATGTCCTCTACCACCAGATATGAAAATCATCAATTCTCAACAGTGGTACCCCAGATGTGGAATTATCATTAGGTTTCCCCTTCAAAGAACTATCAGCATAAGCAGCATGATTCCGATCAGTTCAGGACCCTAGACAATGGAGTGTGCCTCCAGGGATGAGGTGAAACTGTGTTGTTTTTGCTGCATTAGGAACACCGAAGTGACCTCTCTGGGGTGCAAGCCTGGGCAGAATATGTGGAGGTACCGAGCTGCCCAGATGACAAGACACCGCACCCACCCCCGGCCTGAAGTGGTCCTAAGGAAATCAGAGCAATACAATTGGTTCTAGCTAGGCTGTAAGAGTTGCCAGAATGAGGCGTACAAGGGCCATCCAACCGTCTTAGGGACTCCACTCCAGATTTGTGTAAGGTTTATTCCTTAGCCTTTTCTTCGGTCCCACAAAGCAGCGGAGGTTTGGGGGGGTCAGAGTTTTCCTTCTCCTAGATGGGCTACTTCCCCAGTTTGAAGAGCCCCATCTATCTATCTCTATAGCATGTGCAGAAATTGGCTTATTGACCTTTGGACCCACTATTGGTCTCATCTACTCAGAGCCTGTCTTTGCTAGAGCCTGTCTTTGCATGCAGGGGAATGCATGGGGGTATAGGGGTACTTTAAACCTTTATGTCGCTAGGGTCCTGAACCAGAGCAGCCACCCACCACCCATGCCTGGAAAAAATATTTTTCCTAAGAAAAGTGCAGGCATGGGGAGTCTTCTATTATTTCAGTGAGACAAAAGGTTCATGTCCACTACACTGGAGTCCCAAGTCTATATCCACACCACCACCTTTCTGTTTTTGGGGGTGAGAAGTTTGTACTCAAGGTCAAACTATAAGTAAACCTCATGTGCAGTCTTGTCCTAAATCTTAAAATGATTTGTTAACTGTGGTTGGCATCCATCTGTCTTGGGAGACAGTGGAGAAGTGTGCCTTTGGATGTGAAGTCAAACTGTTGAAGATTTACAGGGTCTGCTGTAGCTGTCCTCCCACTTTATCTCTGCTCTTTCAGCTTTGCTTTTTTGTGGTCCAAAGGAAAGCAGAGCAATATGTTTGACTCTAGCTTGGCTGCAGGAGTTGCTGGAAGATAACTAAGGGTTTCCTAAATTGTTATGCCATTCCAGATTCACTGGAAAACTTGGACCACAGCCTAGGTAAGAAACAGACAACTGTAGTAGTGGGATATGCCATTTATGATGCCTCCCAGCTAATTAACAACAACAACAACAATAACATTTGTACCCCGCCCATCTGACTGGGTTGCCCTAATCATACAGCAACTATGAAGTAGCACTTCACCCTCTGCCTGTCTTAGAAGTGTCCCACTTAACATTGAGTGAGTGAACCCTCTCCTGGTATAGAACCAACACAGAGAGAATGCTGAATCAAACTTTTTGAGGTTCTTCATTTTAGTTTGCCAATAGGCCCTGTGGTTAATGGGTGTGGTGGTTGATGCTCCAAGTAGCAGACCAATAAGTCTCTGCCCTGTGCTCATAGTGGTCTATAGGAAACTCATTTGTATCCAGTGACAGATTCAGTGTGGCCATGAGCTAGCCCCTTTCAGAATTTATTGATATGTCATAGCCTGAAAGGGAATTGTAAAGCTTTTGTAGACTCCTGATTAAAATATTTGCTACCCTCCCAATACCAATTCAGAGTTTGTGCTAATATAATTGACCTTGGGATAAAATGTAGCCAATTTAGATAATCTATCTAGCAGCATTATTTCATAGTCGCTGTATGACTGTTAATTAGCTGGGGTCACATAGTGAAGGAGAAGAAAATGGTGCCAAAGGAGCAGCAGAGAGAAGCATTTTGCATCTCTCCTTGAAACAGGGCTTTTTGTCAGAAAATGTCTGCACATGAGCACTTGGTGCAGCTGTATTCTAAATGTGATATCCAAGTCAAGTTGTATATGACTGACTTTTTTGCAAATCAGCTAGCAAACTGAATTATCATTACCCTAAGCAACTCTGCTTAAATGGTATCAAAAATAAGCTGCCTTTATTCAGACAATGGTAGCAGAAGAGAGCATTTTCTATCACTGACACTGTTATAGCACAGGTGTGGCATGATAGTCAGATGCAGACTAATTTCTCTGCCACTCTTTGTTGTCTCCCTTGATATTCCAATGCCAAAAATCTCCATTGTAAATAAGAGAAGACCACAAGTGTTTTTCTGGGCATTATTTTCTCAACAGCCTCAGTCAACCTCCAATCCACATCAGGTCATCAAACAGCATCAACTTTACCTTTTTGTGTCCCATCCCAAACGCATCACCATGCCTAAGCATTCTGGAAGCTAGCTAGGTCCATAACTCTCTGGAGTGAAATCCTAGTGGCCCACCACCCCGAGTACCAAGAGTAATAATCTAAATCTTCATAAAATGATGGTCGAACTACAAAGCAGTTGAAACAATGTTCTGTCATGCCCAAGCTACTATACGTCACGGTAGAGAGATTTCAACAAAAGTACACACTATTCTATATAAGAAGAAGGAATTTCCATCTCTACCAAAGGATCATCTCCAATTCTCCACAGTACCAACAGCAAAGAAATAAGTACATTATAAGGCTCTTAGTCTTTAGGATGACATCCTAAATTCTATTATGTTTCTGACTATACTGAAAGTAATCATCCAGCTATACAACTTTATTAAAAAACAAAAAAAAAGTCTATAATCTCTGGCTTCAAGTAATCATATTCACTGAACTTTCATGTCAGTGAAGTCTGACTTCATACTAGACTTTTTTATACATAGCCATTATTAACTGCATGCATCCTTACTTTGTGAATCCTTTGAATGTACTTAAATCAGAAGGTTTTAACAACAGTACTTGTTGCTGCTCATATCTTTCACAGATGTTGATTCATGCATGATGATTTCCACATGTTGAATCACTAGCTTATGAGCAACAGCTCTTGGGCAAACGAAGTACAATAGTACAATAGACTACACAGGACTAAAACATTTTTGCTCCCAATTCAGGATGTGGAAATGTTACTTTTAGGTTTAGTCCTGTGTAGTCTAAAAATGTTTTAGCAGCAAGCTGTAAGTCATTTCATTAGAGGAATTCATCTATCATCAAAAACTGGGGAAACCTCTTGTGGCAATGTTCATCCCAAAGGAAACATGCTGCTTCTAGGGGTGCCCTATTTCTTATTAAACTACATTTAATTTCCCACAACTTTATTTGTTAAGATATTACACCACTGAAAAATAGAATGAACATATGGCTCTTCCATCCATATCAGTGATACAAAAATTACCACCACTTAGCCATAAATTAAGGTTTAAAATATGAATCAATTTCTGTGGGGTTTTCCAATATTAATTGAAACTGGGGACAGACTAGCCTTTGTAATGATCACTACAAAAATGATGCCATTCAACCAAAATACTATCCTCAACAGATGTCCCTCAAAGCCCTCAAACTTTTGTTCTGAGCTGTGTTTATGAAGTATATTACAGCACAGAATAATTAAGTGCAGCTTTCATTTAAACAAACTGTTGAAATCATGGGGTTTCCTTCCCAAGTAAAATTAAGATCAGTTTGCAAGCACTATTGCATTTTGTCTTAAACACTGATCAAAATCAGGGATCTGAAGCTCCACACAGATAACATATGAGGGATGAAACCTGGGAGGTTTCTACAAAACATTAAAATGTATACTGAGCTTTTACGGCAAATATAAAAAGCTTAGAGTTGAACATTTCATCTGAGTACAATTATTCTCAGACCAGATGCAGTACTTAACCCTTTACTGGATTGAATCCTGTGTTACTTCTGCCTAGCAATTTTGCATCTCCCCACTTCCGCTGAATTCAACTCCCAGGAAACAGCTGCACACATAAGCAGTACAAACAATTGGGAATATGTTAAGGCACTGAACTATGTTCCCAAGTTAGCAGAAAAAGTGACCACAAGAAATGCATTCTTAGACCAACTGCTAAAAGTGGCATACAGAAGACACCAAATCATACAATAAAACAACTTACATTTGAAGCATGACTTCATTCAAGAAAACTCCATCCACAAGCGCAACATATTCGTCCAAGTTTGTTGGATTTCCTCCAGCTAACGGTCCAAATGTCTTAACCTATAACAGAATTATCACAATGACATACTGTACTTCGTCTTGGTCTCCAGCATAAGAAATTACAGTACACACACACACACACACACTTGAAATCTCTGCAACTGAATAGTGAATTAATGCTTACCCAAGTAACAAGAGGGCTGGATATGAAGACCTCCAAAAGAGGTGTGAAAATCTCGTTTTCCATCTTAAGAGCTTTTTTTAAAAAAACAAATCAGTATTTTCCAAAAAGAAAGAAAAGCCAAACAAAACAAGAAGCCAGTAGGTTCCCTCCGTTGCAGTAATTCCGTAAAATGCTCCACGAGTTCAGGAAGAATACGTCCAAGCTAGTTCCCCCGATAAAATTCAAAAAGTAGCCAGGGCAGTGGCGACAACAGGGTTTTCATTATGCCCCTCGTCCAGAAAAGGAGCGGTCGCGAGGCCATCGCCGACGTTCATTTTCAGGGTTCCCCACACACCCTCCCCCGACGCTTCCTACGGATGTATGTCTTCGACTTCACTCTCTTTCTTCCTCTTCTGCCCGTGCTTTAAGAGGAAGGAGAAAGAAAGGAAGCGACCCTACGAGAGAGCCCTATCTCAGCCAGCCGCACAACAGCAACACCCCCCCCCCAGCCGCCGTCTCCCCAGCTCCTTTACTCTACCCGGGGCTGCCGCACCAGCAAGCAAGACTGCAAAGACATGCAAATCCCAAGGAAAACTACCTCGACCCAGTTTCGCTCCCTAGCCAGGCGAAAGCGTGCATGTGTGTGACAAGGAGGGCAGAAATCTCTCCTTCCAAGCCGCCGCCGCCACCCCACTTTCCAAGTCCCTCTTTTCTCAGGCGAGCCCGCACAGGAAATCCCTCCCCGCTCCGCAAGCCAGGCTCGTTTCCCTCCCCATGCAGACAAGGAGGGCGCCGGTTCCTTCAGGCAAGGTTGGTTTGGGGTGGGGGTGCGAGGGAAGGGAGGTAGGCTTTGGTTATTGTTTTTCCGTGGGGAGGCAGCTCGCGCAGCTTTCCTCAGAGGGCAACACACCTCTCTATCCAAAAGAGGCGGCCTCCCCTCGCTGCTTTGAAGATGGGTATGTAGAGGGGATCCCACCCCACCCCGTTCCCTGGCCCCTCAACGCTCGCCTTTTACATCTCCCTCCCCCCCCCCAAAAAAACCAAGGCTGCTCTGGTCTGCAGCCTCTCCCTTCCACGGGCTCCCCCCCCCTGTGACTCACCCACCGCCACCACCTCAGCCCCTCACTCAGTCCCTTCCCCGCCCCCCCGCCCCAGCCAGCTGCCTCCTCAGCTTCCTCTTTCCCTCCCCATTTCCCACCCTCTTTTTTCTACTCCTCTTTTTTCTCTCTCTCTCCTTGCTGGTCCCAGTTGCAACAGCCCTTCCAACCCTCCCCCCCCCCCGAAAAAAAAAATCCACACACACTTCCAGGGACTAAGTCCCCCTTCCCCGGCGGGTGCGCCCGCCCGCTCTCCTGCTTTCGCCCCTCAGTAACGGCTAAACCGATCCTTCAGTCCAGCAGCCGCATCACTCGCGGCTCGCGCGCGCTCTCTCTATCCACACCCACCTACCCTCCCTTCCTTTTCTCCGGCACACGCCTGCCTCCTCTCCTTCCCCTCTAACGGAGAAGGAACCAGGGGAAGAGAGAGAGAGATCCTTCCGCAGCGCAGCAGAGGCAAGGGGAAGCCGCGCACTTTTTTTTTTTGTATGGTTGTGTATATGCAAGTATGTAATCTCTCTCACGGTCCTGGTTTATCCCTCCGCCTCACTGGGACTGGTAGAGAGGGGTGGGGAGGAATTAAGGAAAGGGGAGGAGAGGAAGAAAACCGCTGCATGGCGCGCGCGCGCGCGCCGACAGCCGCTGCAGTAACGGGCGGCGAGAGCGCGCCCCAGAGCGCCTTGTGGAAAGGAAGGCCTTTCTGAGGTGGGGGGGTATTTTTATTTTTTTCATACATATCTATATCTGTATAATATATCTATATCTACCCTATATTTTTTCTGAGGGGGAGATTATATATATAGTGTGTGTGTGTGTGTGTGTGTGTGTGTGTATATATATAAATCACATACTGTACATACATATGTTGTATACATATACATATGCAAACACCCCATCAGAAAAAAAACAGTATATAGCTATAGATATAAGAATATTCTAATATCTATATATACTACCAGGTATTTTATCTGAGGTGGTGGGTATATATGTTTGTGTATATATGTATGTATGTTTGTGTGTGTATGTGTGTGTGTGTGTGTGTATATATATATATATATATATATATATATATATATATATATATATATACTGTAATATGACATGCCATCTGGTCATAAATTGGGTGTGCACGTAAAGAGACTGAGGTTGAATTGCCTGCAAATGCTTGTGAATGGGGGAGGTGTTTAAACATTATACTGTACTCTTCCCCCCACTTCATGCATTCGCTTGGTGTGAATCATTACCACTGGCATGAGAGAACCCTCATGTGGTGGGGGAAGGAAGTGGCGGGGTCTTGAGAATTCCCCCCTTGTGGCAAGAATTGGGAGAGAGGGAGAAGTTTGTCTTTTTCTCCACCCCGACCCCATCCCGGCAATAAATTTCATGGAAAGGATTAGTTCCATTTGTGAACGCTCCCCACCCCAAGAAGGAACATGAATTTGTTTCAAGATAACACCGGAACAAAATCAAGGTGAGAGACCCTCCCCAAATACATAAACTTTAACCTTCCCTGTGCACAACATGCAATAGTGTTCTTGGAAGACCCAGAAATATGGACCTGTTGACTGGGGCATGGTTTATACCAGGGTCCCCAAACTAAGGCCCGGGGGCTGGATGCGGCCCAATTGCCTTCTAAATCCGGCCCACGGATGGTCCGGGAATCGGCATGTTTTTACATGAGTAGACTGTGTCCTTTTATTTAAAATGCATCTTTGGGTTATTTGTGGGACCTGCCTGATGTTTTTACATGAGTAGAATGTGTGCTTTTATTTAAAATGCATCTCTGGGTTATTTGTGGGGCATAGGAATTTGTTCAATTTCCCCCCCCCCAAAATATAGTCCGGCCCCCCACAAGGTCTGAGGGGCAGTGGACCGGCCCCCTGCTGAAAAAGTTTGCTGACCCCTGGACTTTATACACTTCAATTATAGGTGCTCATCTAGTTTCAATTACAGATCCAGAAGATGGATGTATCTCACATTCAAGGTAAAATATATATTGTGTGCATTTCACATCAAGAAAAAGGCAGGGGGGGTGGATGTAGCTCTCATTCAAGGTAATATATGTGTGTTTCACATCAAGAAACGGCAGCCAAGGTGGGCTATGCAGATGAAGGGGTGGGGCAATGCAGATGAGCTCTGGCTCTGTTCTCATTGTTTCCATTGAATTCTATGGAGCAGAGTGAAATGGGCTGCATGTATAAGACATGGTTGAAAGAGAATGCAAAG
The DNA here is from genome assembly GCF_963506605.1 of Zootoca vivipara. Lineage (NCBI taxonomy): Eukaryota > Metazoa > Chordata > Lepidosauria > Squamata > Lacertidae > Zootoca > Zootoca vivipara. Next base: position 109,423,184 of record NC_083278.1, read on the forward strand.
ATTGAGGTCACAGTCGTGGATGTAGCCAGGATTTATTCTTTGCGGGGGCAGGCTTTATTGGGGGGGGGCAGAACCGAGTTATCTGTGAGGCAATTGGTCAGCCAGTTAAGTATTTTTACCGTAGATATTTACTTGATGGGGGGGGAACACAGCTGCTTTTCATCTGGAGATAATAGCACCTGAGGAAAAGAAGAAAAGGGTTAGACCCCCCCTTCCTCATGTGTTGTGGTATCCTCAGAATTGAGGGTCCTGCACATGCTACTTAAAACCCCCAGATGTGTTTACTAATTATGTTTTGTTTAGCCTTGAGCTTCTGGACATTCAGAAATTTCATCTGGACCTGGTACATTTACATTTGAATGGCAACCCTTACCAAAGTTCAGATTTTCATCACAGCTTAGACATCTCTGCATCTGTATTCCTGTCACAACTTAACTTTTGCATAAAAAGTACAGAGGAGAAACAAGGTTGCTGCAGAAAAGTAAAGGAAATCAAGTGAATTGATTGCCTGCGTGTTTGGCATTATTAAACTCCCGAGCACTGCATTAACCCAGGGGATTTAATGTACTTAATAGTCATGAGTGCTTATATGCTGTATTGATAAAGAAGTTTACAAAATCTCACATGAGAATAAAGCCCCAGTTCTTTTACAAATGAGAGTGATGAAATTCTAACTTAGTAGTCGTCCCCCCATATTACTTTTATTTAGTGTTCTTCAAATTCAAGTAGCTTTAGAACTATGCAGTAGAAACTAATGGTTGGTTCAGAAGGAAACATTTGGGAGAGGGAAAATTCCAAGTAGGGTCAAATAGCTAAACAGATTATGCTTTTAACCCAAATATCTGGATGATGTATATGTCCTAATTCTTTGAGATTAGGTAGAAAAATCCCTTTCACCAACCTCTTCTGTTACCCACAAAACAAGAGAAAAATCATTTTTGTGAAAGAGAAAATAATAAATTACAGGTTGTAGGAAGGCTAGCTTTTAAAATCAAATTTCAGAGAAATTAGAATTAGTGGTATCTAGATCAACACAAACGTGATGGATTCGTCAGCAAGAATAAGATGTTATCTTTCCAGTTTTAATCAAATGTGGATCTTTCCCAAGACAGATCATCTTTCCCTCCTTCCCAGCAAATCAGATCTTTGTGGAAGGGTTTAATTACTGGTCTCCAGATGAAATTATGGCTGGGTGGGGGGTAGAAGCTTGGCCTGGGTAATCTTGTACTAGAGCAAACGTCTCATGACACATGAGTAAAACCACTGCCAATAAACTTCTAGCTCTTGAAGGCAACTACAGAAGCATTTTTTTTGTAAAAGCCTGAATATTTATCTGCTAAGTTTCTGTGTAGAATATAACCCTGTGAACAAATATTATGGAGCTTCTGTGGCTCATCAGCGTAGTCTTACATCACGTAGCAATGACTTCAGCATTGGTCATTTCCTGGTTTTTAAAGAGTTACCAGGGGTAAATCTTGCTAATAGGAACATCAGCTCACAGCCTAGAAAAAAGGGATCTGGCACTTCAGAAACAGTTCCTGCCGAAATCAGTTGAGATAATATTAGAAAGAGGCAGTTGTAAAAAAAAAAAAAGGCCATATACAGGGCTTGTTTTCAGCTCTCAAAACCTCAAGATTATTGTGCAACTTTTCCCATTCTGTGATGTTTGTGAATATCTCTAATACATTCTAAATGTGTGTTGATTGTAGCAATTGATGTTAATTGATAATTTAAGTCTCCAGAAGATTGCTAGAAGTTATTGAAACTATTGTTTTGTATTTGGTTGCTATAACTCAGGGGTTGGCAAACTAAGGCCCGGAGGCCAGATGCGGCCCCCCAGGCTCGTAAATCTGGCCCGCGGACCCTGCTGCCCGCTCGGTCAGTCTCTGCGTGCTGCGGATGCCTCGCCACACGGGGACTGACTTTTGCGTTGCTGAGACGACACGGCTTCTGGGCCGGCAGCGGTGCTGGTGTGGCTTCAGATTGGCTGCAGGAAGTTCCTGCAGCCAATCCGAAGCCAAAGCCACCCCGTGGTTGAGGTAAACCCGCCGTGGCTATCCATGACATGCTCATACCAGTGACAAACTTAGTTGGTCTCTAAGGTGCTGCTGGAAGGAATTTTTTTAGTGAGAAAATACCTGCTATGGATGTTGGAAGGTCTCCTCCCACACAATGGACACATTCTGCCCCTGCAGTATTGCTGTCAGTGATAGCTATGCTACGTCAGACCAACACGGCTACCTACCTGTAACATTTTTCTCACTGTTTAATAAAATCTCTTTGGAGACAAATAAAAGTGCAAGCCAAATCATTTGCTTTTGACAATTTGCATTTCATGGCAAGATGCAATTGCAAGAGAACGCAGCTTGTACAGGACTCATTCCACCTACCGTAATTCTAATAAGAGTTGAATACCACAGATCAATCAACACAGTCTCCTAATATATAGCAGGATTAAGCAGTACTGACTTTAATCTTTTTATTTGTTATCTTTTAATTGGGTGTTTTGTCATGCTGACTTTGAATTGTCCTAGACATAGGGTGGGTCAGAAATCAAAGCCTAAGAATTGAGAACCATGGAACTAGCTCCATGAGTCTAAGAGGGTTTTAGACCTGTTTTCCTCTTAAAGGAATTCCACACCCACTTGCCATATGGCAAGCTGCTTTTGAAACTGGAAGGAGATTGTGATGTGGAATCTGGATTAGCTGTTCAAAGAGAAATAAGAAAAAAAGGTTACTTGGCTAATGCAAGCCCTCAATGCAGGTCTTTGGCTACCAGCCAAAACTAATTAAAAAGCTTAAAACCTTCCCGAAAGATGCTTATCTGTTTTTTTTTTCTCCCCAAAGAAAAGCGATAGGACTGTTTTCCTAAACCTTTCAGATACTGTATAATGTAGCAGCTTTTTGCAACTTTTATTTACCTGTACAGAGCCTCTCGTCCGCTCTCTGGTAAGCACGGGAAGAGTTTTAATTAGGCGGGCATGTTTGCACACAAATCCCTTTATAAGCTTGTAGATGTGGGATTGCACTTCATGCATCAAATAAAGAGTACTGTGGACCAGAATATTGTTTATTAGGCCATAATAAATTTCTGTGTTTGTAAGGTGCCGCAAGACAATAGCTACAATCATATACATCTGAGAGTAAGCCCCATGAAGAACAATCAATCTCTCTTCTGAGTAGAGAGGTTTAGAACGGTGCAGTTCACTGTTTTTACGTCATTGTTTACTGGGTGTTGGGGAAGTCCCATATTGTGTACACTGTAGGCTGTGTACTGTACTGTACTGGATTTTGAGCTCTAAAATCCAGCATAGATAATGAAACTTTACGTTTGCCCATTTAATGACACAACAGATAAGACATCAGCTGCCAAAATAAATAACAATTTTTATTATATGGTTGCAGACCATATTTTTTAGAGGGCTTAATCTCTACCTTCAAGATTGAGGATGAAACTGTAGTTCCAAGTTGCATCAGCAGGAGAAGTGAGGCAGTGAGGACTGTGCTTTGGATTGGGTAGGACTAAGCCATTTGGCTCCTTCCTAGAAATGTCTCCTTTAGCAGCCATTCCACTTAGTTGCAATGTAAGGGAGAAAGAAGACAACAAGTCCTGCCCTCAGTGAATTGTCTGGGACTACCATTTGGATCCTGTGCTCCCAGGACAGGCTCCATTAGCAGTGAGGCCCATTGGTTTGGATGTCACCAAGTAACTTTTGGCTACTTTCTGTCCAGAACTGCCTCCATTAGTGGTCGTTCTACCTGGTTAAATAAAGTGCGTCAAATGTTTTTTTTTAGCATTGTTATTGTTTATATTTATTAGTCGTAAAGTTTTAAGTGTGTATATTTGCAGGCAAAATAATTCTATTTGTTCAGCTTGAGACATCATGCCAAACTCTGCTTGTACTTGGCATAGTTTAGAACTGAAGCCATGGTTTCATTTTTCAAATTTATAGGCTAACTCTAGTCTCTAAATGTAATAACATTCAGAGACATAAAGGCAGGTTGTCAATTCAAAACATCACACTAAACCGTAGTTTGCAAAAACACTTTCAATTCCAACAATGGTTTCTTTTCTTCTTTTTTTCCTATATTTTTATTTACATTGCAGAAACCACCTATCAGCTGCCGATCGCCGCCAGTGCCCGCTAATCACGCTCCCACTTCCTGTGACAAGGGCAGCTGTCTATTGGCTGCTGTAGCGGAATCAGAAGGGCTAATGGCGGCGATCATGCAGCTGCGACGTGAGTGGTTGTGTGCTGCGTTCCGGCAGGTGAACAATTTTCGCCATCCCACCCCCTACAATCAAGCGGCAAATGCCGAAAATCGCTCACCCTCTGGAACGAAGCATAAGTCCGGGATTTTAAGTGGTGATTTGCTGAAAATCACTCACCCGCCAGAACAAAGCGCGAGCCCGAGATTAGAAGTGGCAATTGTAAGTGACGTGAGCAGTTGTGTGCTCGTTCTGGCAGGTGAGCAATTTTCGGCATTCCCACCCAAATAACCCTCCCCCAAAGCTCAACACCCCCCATTTTCTAAATTTTGAGGCCCCCAAAATAGGGGGCGTCTTATACATGGGGGCGTCCTATAGACGGAAAAGTACGGTATGTTTCCTGAAACATAACACCCGAGCAAAACAAATTCAAGTTAGCTCAGGATTCCCCCCTATATATATATATATATATATATGACCAACTATGTGATAAAAAGTTTAATTCTAAACGAGCCACTGTAATAATTTTCCTTTGAAATTATGTAGGTAGTTTTTTTCTGCTGAGTTTGCCTGCCATCATCAATACTTTAAAGTTAGCCTTGGCAGGCATACACCCTGCGATGTCACAGTGGAAAAAGTCTGTTGCTCTCACCAGAAACATACAGAAAGAGGCTGTGTTTTTCCCTCCTAATGTTTCTACAGTAAAATTGCCTCTGACATATGTTCCAGGGGAATATGAAATTTGCAGTGGAGGGGCGTTCAGAGTTCTGCTAGCAGAGGACTGTTATCAAGAATAAAGAATGGGACAGTGGGAGCCTAGTGCAGGCATAGGCAACCTTGGCTCTCCAGATGTTTTGGAACTAAAACTCCCATGATCCTTGACCACTGGCTCTGTTAGCTAGGGATCATGGGAGTTGTAGTTCCAAAACTTCTGGAGAGCCAAGGTTGTCTATGCCTGGCCTAGTGAAACAAAAGGCTGCCTAGTGTGGTGTGCAGCCTTGTTATTTACATGCCTACTGCCTTCTATCACTTATGGTAAGAATGGTTGTTCCTCCATTATCCTCTGTCTTGCTCTTCCTTCAGGAAGCTCAGAGGACCAAAGAATTATTAATTGCAAGAGAAGACTCAGATTGGTCATGACAACCCCTAACCTTCAGGGAGGGAGGAAACAAGGGTTGTTTCCTGTTCCTCCCAGTCTCTCTCCCTCTCTCCCTTTTGAACCATGTAACTGAGCAGACATCTGACTAGAAACTGAGTCAAGCCCCACACTTTTTTGTATTCAGGCAGTCATCCATTTCTTTTTCTTTTGTAGTTTCCCCCCCACACATGTGGGCATTTGCCAGTTATTTCCTAACAGTGCTATCCATATCAGTGAGGTCGGTGAATCCAAGGAAGGCTGCTGGCCCTGATGGCATCACTGGACGGGTATTGAGGGGCTGTGCGGACCAGCTGGCGAGGGTCTTTACTAAGATCTTCAACGAGTCCTTACACCAGTCTATTATCCCAGCCTGCCTGAAGTCGTCAACTATTGTTCCTCTGCAAATAAAAAATAAAAAATTCACAATTAGTAGTTCGAACGACTACAGACCAGTTGCACTTACTCCCAATTATTATGAAGTGTTTTGAGAAATTGGTATGCAGTTACATCATTTCCTGTCTTCCACCGACATTTGAAAACTACCAGTTTGCATACAGAGCAAATAGATCCACGGAGGATGCTGTCACTACCACTCTCCATGCCGCTCTGTCCCATCTGGAGCAGCCGGGGAATTATGCAAGACTGCTGTTCGTGGATTTTAGCTCTGCTTTTAACATTATCCTCCCCCCTAGACTGATGTCCAAACTAGAGGTGCTTGGACTTTCTAACACCATTTGTCTCTGGCTTTTGAATTTTTTGTTAAATCGCTCCCAGAGGGTTAGAGTAGGGTCCTATATGTCCACAGCCCTTAGCCTTAACTCCGGCTCCCCACAGGGTTGTGTGTTGAGTCTCCTGCTCTATACCCTCTATACGTATGATTGCACAGCTATCCACTCCAGCAACAAAATCATCAAGTTTGCTGATGACACCACTGTGGTGGGGCTCATTTCTGGGGGGGGGATGAGTCTGCCTATCCGATCGTGACAAGGTGGAGCGGCTCTGTGTTTGGTGTGGAGATACCATGTTTCTCCAAAAATAAGACACCGTCTTACATTTATTTTTCCTCAAAACAAACAAACAAAAACACTATGGCTTATTTTCAGGGAATGTCTTATTTTTTCCCCCTCCTGCGGCTGGCAATGCTGCTGCACCTATCACTATGGCTTATTTTCGGGGTATGGCTTATATTCCTTGAATGCTTAAAAATCCTGCTACGGCTTATTTTATGACTAAGTCTTAAAATAGGGGAAACAGGGTAATAATCTGGTCCTCAATACTGCCAAGACCAAGGAACTGGTGGTGGACTACAGGAAGAAAAAGGCGGACATTCAGCCCCTGTATAGTGGCGGGGACCGGGTGGAGAGGGTGGCTGTATTTAAGTTCTTGGGTGTTACCATCGAGCAGGGTATGACCTGGAGTGCAAATACCACTGCTCTGGTAAAGAAGGCCCAGCAGAGAATATATTTCCTCAGACTTTTAAAAAAGAAGAAGCTGAGTGAGAGACTGCTGGTGTCCTCCTACTGAGGCTCCATAGAGAGCATTCTTACATACTGTATCTGTGCTTAGTTTTCCAGCTGCACAGTCATGGATAGGAAAGTGCTTCAGAAGGTCATAACCACAGCCCAAAAAATTATCGGTCATCCTCTCCCATCTCTGGAAGAACTATACAATTCCAGTTGCCTTTCTTGTTGTTTAGTCGTTTAGTTGTGTCCGACTCTTCATGACCCCATGGACTTCGGGCAAGATATACAGAACAATTAAATCAAGAACGAATAGATTAAAAAACAGTTTCTATCCAAGAGCTATAACTATCTTAAATGCTGTAACTAAATAATATGATCTTGAGGAGTTGTGATGGGTGTGTGTGTGTGGCTGTAATTGTGTTTTTGTTTTGTTTTTTATGGGGTGGCATTCAATTTCGTTGTACTATGTACAATGACAATAAAGTATCTATCTATCAGATGTTGTTGTACTCTCAATTCCCATCAGCTTCACCTAGCATAGACCATTGTCTCAGGGATTATGGGAGTTGTAGTCCAACAACAGATGAAGGGTACCTTGTCGGCTGCCCCTCACTTAGAGCATCCTCCTCTAGCCAGGCATCTTCCAGATGTTTTGAACCACCACTCCCATCAGACCCAGCACAACACAGTTTATGGCAGGGCAGCACTACCAAAAATGCAATACAAGATGCTGGGCGTAAGACCTGAAAAATATGAGTGGACTCAAAGGCTAGATAGATGTATCACACAGTTTCCTTGGTGAAGCAGATGCCCTTATAGTAAGTATGGCCCAGATATTTCATAAAGGATCACCTGTGCTTGCACATTGTGAAATTTGCAGTGTGACATCTTTGATAAGAAAAGGAATGGGCCATTGCCTTCTGCTGCCTTAGTAACTGATTTGCAGCACAGGGCTAACCAGGCAAGACGGTGACTCTAGATTTATTTGAATCTGCAGTTACTCTAAGGAATTCTGTCTCTGCTTAAACCGTCATCCTAAAACACAAAAGCCTCAATTGCTACTGAATGCTGCTCCTTTTTTGGCAGGGGCAGGCAGAAGAGATCGCATTACTCCGTTGCTATCACAGCTACTCTGAGGCTTTTGACAAAGTCCCCCATGATATGGTTGCGGAGAAACTGGTAAAATGTGGGCTGGGTGAGGTAACTTTGGGGGGGTATGTAGCTGTTTGACAGACCCAACCCAAAGGATGCTTGCTAATGGTTCTTCATCAAAGTGTGTGTGTGTGGGAGAGACTAGTGGGGTGCTAGAGGGTTCTGTCCTGGGCTCATTGCCATTCAATGTCTTTTTAAACAGCTTGGATGAAGGTTACAGGTAGGTAGCCGTGTTGGTCTGGGTCGAAGTAAAATAAAAAAATTCCTTCAGTAGCACCTTAAAGACCAACTAAGTTTTTATTTTGGTATGAGCTTTCGTGTGCATGCACACTTCTTCAGATACAGTGAAATAGAAGTCCCCAGGCACTTATGTAGAGAAGGGGTGGGGAGGGGTGGGGATGGGGAGGGGAGGGGGGATCACTATTTAGCTTGGATGAAGGAATCGAGGTGATGCTAAAGTTCTGGTATGGCTTTGAACCCCTCCAGCAAAATCCTCACAGTCTGCGGGTGGCCATAGGCTAACCAGATATGCAGAATGTGGACAAGTCTTTTATCTGATGAAGTGTGCATGCACACGAAAGCTCATACCAAAATAAAAACTTAGTTGGTCTTTAAGGTGCTACTGAAGGAATTTTTTTATTTTGTTTCGACTCAGACCAACACGGCTACCTACCTGTAACCAGTTTATTACTGATTTTAATCTTTTTGATTTTTTTTATACCAATGTTATTGTTTTACTCCTATTGTAAAACTTTAAGTTTTTTGTTTGTTTGTTTACAATCGAGCAATGTATAAATAAACCAGAGATAAATTAAATATTCTGTACTTTCCTACCAATAGGACTGTTAACGTTTTAATAAGGCGGCAGTCTCCTTCTAGGCTGGTTGCTTTCCTGCTCCAAATTGCACCCCACCCCCAGCTCCCAGCTGCTTTTCCTGACACAAGGTTCTACTCTGGAGGCGATAAATGTTAATTGAGTGTTTCACAACTGAAATAATACACAGGTCCCCACTCCCTCCACTGTCTAAAGGTCTCCACTTTCCCTACTGTAAGACCATTAAGTCCAGGGTCTAAAATTACATAGTAGGGCAAAGAGAAGCTTTGAAAAAGGTGGATTAAATTGGGATATAGCACGGGGGCGGGGGAGAATTAAATCCCACCTTCCCAGTTCCCTTCCCCCAGCTGCTTTTAACTGGAACAGCAAGGACCCAGGAGCAGCCCTGATGATGGACCTTCTGCATCTATGCCTTGATTAACAGAACACACTTTCATTAGTCAGACCAGAGAATTACTGGCAGGCCTACTAGCAAGGATTTTTCATGCTCTGAAAATGCAGAAGGAAAAGAGGGCAAGACGAAAATGCCAGTAAAATCACTGCAGAACTCCGCTTTCCTCCCTGAGCTCAGAGTTTCAGAAAAACACTATGGGCGCTCCAGATAAAACATGTAATCCACTCTAATCACTGTGCAAATGTTTGCATTCAGCTATTTTTATTCAGCCTCCTTTCCTCTTGCTGTATTAAGACTAGAGCAATGTTAAATTCAAGAATGCCGCATTTCAATTCCTTGGTTTCTTCAGACCATGACATTTATTGGTTTTGCATTCCCTTATTTTCTTCTTTTGCATCAGAACTCAGCAGCGCCCGAGATACTTACCGTTGCTGAATTTTCTCCTTCTTTTGCAACCTATTCAGAGATAACAGTACATTTTCCCTCGCTTGTAGATTTTCAGTATTTAATTTATGTCTGCTTTGTCAGTTTATGTTTCTGCCCCTATCATTTTAGTTGCCCGGTTTCTCCGTGGACTCCTTCCTGTGCGGTGTAAATGTTTTTCCATCTTGTCATTCTGTGGCTTTTTTATGGCTTGCTTTTGTTGCACACTTACTTTTAAAGGAAGGTTATGATCTTGCATGGCATTTCCAAAACCTTCCCTAACCTTTTTTATAATGATCTGTGGAAACTATTTGAGACAATGGTAATGATGAGGAACACAAGGATAGCCGAGGAATAATTTATTTTTCTTTTAATGTTGTGAATTTATTTTTAGACTCCTCTATTGTAAATCTATTCTAGACCATTTCACACGCCACTGGTTTTTCTGTCCAACATTATAAAACTTACAAAGAGTTCTCTAAAAGAGGGCAAATGAGTTCACTTCTTCATCTGAGCATGATTAGACTGGATGTCTCCATGTAGTTTAATTCTGAATGGAAGCTGGCAATTTCTAAATAGTGGTACAGTGAAGGGGACTCACTTGTTTTTACTTCTTTTTAACCAAGTACAGTAGATTTACATCCTGAAGCAGAAGTTAATGGGTTCAACAAAATTTATTAGCACATGATTACATGCTTATGAAGAGGGAGATGTGTGTGGCCTTTTCCTTCAGGCTCAGAATGGAAGTTACCTTAAATGTGTATTTGCTGCTGAAAACAGCCCCTGCAAATTTAGTTCCCAGTCTTCTCACTGTAACACCTACATAGGGAAAAAATATGTGGCATGCCACCACCTTGTCATTTATCTCACCTCATTCTGTATTGTTGACTGTTCTGGAGCAGATGGGACATAGCAATGATCAACGTGAGGATGTCATGTTACATTCTCTCCACATATGCTGAAGTGAGAGGACAAAGAATTAAAAAGAGGGCTATTTTTGGCAGCAAACATGATTTCATGTAGCATCTCCTCAACCAAATCATTCCTGAAGCTAGTTATGAACCCAGAATGGAATTGATATCTTCTAAGAGCGTTTGCAGTTGCCTTGCCACCACCCTTTCGGGCATCTTCACACTCAAGATATTGTACAGTATTTGTGATCGGTTATTAGCTGTCCTTAAACCATTGGATGCAGAATGGGCTTCTTTGGGAATACCATAGCTGCCAAGTTATCCCTTTTTTAAAGGGATTTTCCCTTATGCTGAATAGGCTTCCTCGTGAGAAAAGGGAAAACTTGGCAGCTATGGAATACCTGTACCACTGCCTCTTTAAAGGCAGCAGGGACCTCTCCCTCACATTACAGCATGCCAACACACCTTAGATCTAATTGCATAGGTTTAATTAGGATGGTTGCATGTTTAGTGTGACATGCACATGTGGCCACTGTCTCAGTCTCAGCCTCAGGTCCCTGATCTGCAATATTTATTTTATGTATTGAACAAAATGCATATATGAATCTAAACAGAACCTCTAAGCAGTTTACATAAAATAAAAATAGAATAAAATTGTAAATAAAAGACAAAGTTAAAAACAGATATTTGAAAAATGCAAAATGTAATTAAAATTAGAAGCTTGTAAGGTGATGGAATATGCAGAAATGGCAAAGTTAACAGCCAAAATAAGATAACTCAATGATGATAGTTTTGTGGAATAAACCTTTTTAGGACTATTTAAAGAAATATTATAGTTTGATGAATTCGTGAACAGGATTTGAAGTATGAACAACAAAGAATTAGGACTTACTGTAATATTGTTGTGATATAAGAGACAGAGGATAGGATGCGGCAAAAGAGGAGAAAACAAAATCACCATGGAAATCAGGATGGGAAGTCAACAAAGCAAGAGGTAAAATTATGTATTGGAGTTTAAATATGGACATTTTTCTAATAATAATAATAATAATAATAATAATAATAATAATAATAATAATAATATCAAAAGCTAAACAGCGATTAAAACATGTCCAGATAGGCTTCCTTGAACAAAAATGTTTTTAGCAGGCAGCAGAAAAAGAACAGTGAAGGCACCTGCCTATTGTCAATAGGCAGGGAGTTCCAAAGTGTAGGTCAGGGGTAGGCAACCTAAGGCCCATGGGCCGGATGCGGCCCAACTGCCTTCTAAATCCAGCCCACGGACGGTCCAGGAATCAGCGTGTTTTTACATGAGTAGAATGTGTCCTTTTATTTAAAATTCATCTCTGGGTTATTTGTGGGGCCTGCCTGGTGTTTTTACTTGAGCAGAATGTGCGCTTTTATTTAAAATGCATCTCTGGGTTATTTGTGGGGCATAAGAATTCGTTCATCCCTCCCCCCCCCCCAAAAAAAATAGTTCGGCCCACCACATGGTCTCAGGGACGGTGGACCGGCCCACAGCTGCAAAAGGTTGCTGGCCCCTGGTGTAGGTGCTGGCACACTGAAAGATAATAGACTCATAGAATTGTAGAGTTGGAAGGGATCCCGAGGCTTATGATGGCCCATCGTTAACCCATCAGGGAAGCTGTCAATACAGTGAAGAAGTATCAAACAAGGGCAGGGGAGCCCCTCCTCCAGCCGTGTGATGGTGGGCAGAGACCAAAGAGGTTTAGGATTTCAGAGTCGATGGCGTAAGAGAACAGGGAAAAAGTGGCAAGCTAGAGGAAGTGGGATTGGAGCACTATGTAGCCTGACTGGGACAGGCTATAGCAAAGAGACACAGAGAATATGCCCAGGGCCGTCTTAAGCATATCTGGCGGCCTGGCGCCTTGGTGCGAAGATCCCTCCAGCGCCCCTCGCACCGTTTCCCAGCCCAGCTGTCTGGCGCATTGCGCCACCCAGCCTTGCCTTAGGGCCGGCCCTGAATATGCCTGATTTGTCTGCAAAGGACCCGATTGAGGAGTAATGCTGTGCAACCCTCCATCCTAGGCTCAGGTTGTACATATCTGTAAACCATATATCAAAAAGAAACCACCCAGTTTCCACTGTGACTCATTGTCCCAAAAGGTAAGCATGCCTGGTATTCCTGGAATCTCTAATTGCTTCTCGAGACTGGGGTGGCATGTAACAATATGTAGGCTACACCAGTAAGAGGGGGAAAGAAACACGTTTTATTTCTTGGTTTCTCTTAATTCAGTTCTCAGTCCAGCATCCCTCTTGAAACTACTCCTAAAAGCACATGCCTAGAGCATGCTCAGTTCCAATTCTTCAAAAGAAACAATTTTGCTTTGGGGCCAATAGGTGGCAACCACATAAACATGTCTTACAGGGGTGACCTAAGGATGAGGTACTGTAGATATTTATGGGTAGGCTGCTACAGTCTGGTCTGTTTTATATATCAGAAAAACTATTAAAATTCTCACAACTGGAGAGGGGAAAAAACTTACTCATGACTAACTTAAACTAGCTTTGCAGAATATATGACAATTTAAAATGACTGGGAGCTGAAGGAAGGCATTGAGAAGATTATTTTTGAGCTCCAGTCAGATCATCAATATACTGAAGTACTGTAAGACTTCTCTAATACCTGCAAGATGTGCTGCTCTGTTGCTGGAATTTTAAGTTAAAAATAGAATGCAATGAGGAGGAATCTCTTAATACTCAGAGCTAGCCCTCAACATGGTTGAAAATCCCTGGGGATAATTCAGAATAATCCAGTTGTGTGGCTTGTCTGCTACTTTCTTCACTACGGAGTGGCATTTCTTTCCCACAGCTGACATTGACTGCTGATGGGGTTGCTATATGCAATATTGTTTCAGATCTGGGGTTACAGAGTTTGGGGTTGAAAATGTACCCATAACTGGTACATTAGCAAATGTTAGAAATTAATAGAAATCAAAACTTTATTGTGGTCCAAAGACCCACAAAACAATTTCAAAACTGGATACAGTTAAAACGACCAGACAGACAGATGGAATAAACCAAGGCAATCATTTTGTTTTATCTAGGGCATAATGATCTTTGTTTCTTATAACCTCCAAAAGAAACTTTGCCACGGCCAATGTAATATCATTTGGCCTGTATTCCAAAAGATATTTCATATGGGAGGCTTCGGATTTTCCCAGCAAATTTGCCAGTAAGGGTTTGATTAGTTAATCCCTTGCTTGCTCATATTGCCAACGATACAGTAGGATATGCTTCATACAATCAACGTCCTGGGAACAAAAACAAAGCCTATTCTGATAGGGGGTGCCTCTCAGTCGGCCATTTAGAACTTCTGAGGGAAATACATTTAGTCTGTCTTTAGTAAATAAACGCTGATAGATAGGTACAGTACAGACAAATTCCTATGGTATGAGGATATCTGAAACTTGTACCCGTATTGGATTCCAGCTGCGACTGGGCTACAAATTACATAAGATCGGGATTGCAGGTCACTATGTGAGATGTCCCAAAGCCTTTGCCTCAGGGATTCAAGGGCAGTGTCGTAACTCAGATGATATAAGAGGGTTGATGGCAGTCCAATCGAGGTGGCTTTTTTCGCCATAGTTTTCAGCCATGGGTTGACAAACTTATTGTTGGTTAAATGTACTAATAATCGCTTCCCCAGGCCGAAAACTGAGATCTTGAGCCAGTATCTCAAGGTAGCCCACCATGCTTTGGTGGAGAGGGGGCATCCTCCTGTTTCAAGAAATAGAATTGAATTTGGGACACAGTTTGGGACCTGTAATAGGGACCGAAGAAACTTTGCCTAGAACCCGTCTAACTTAGGAAATGAACCGTTGTACCAGATGTTTGAAGCATAGAGAAGTTGGGAAACAGATTTTGCATTAAAAACCCTTATGGCTGATGGAACATAATGGCCTACCCTTGTAAAAAAGAATCAGAGTATAGCGAGTTTGCTCATCTCCGCCTTTTGATAGGCGGTCTGCCTATGGCAGTTCCAGGATTTTGAGTGATGAAATAAGAGACCTAAATTCGGAAGCATTTGGTCTGCTCTAGGTTATGGCCATCCAGTGCCCATTTACCCAGGGAAAATCTTTTCTCAAAAACCAATATTTTTGATTTTTCATAATTGATGGATTGACAGAGCAATACTGTAATCTGAGAACTTCCTCAGTTGGTATTTCAGGCCAGGTCTAGAGCGAGAGAGGATGGCTGCATCATCTGCATACAACAAAAGAGGGGTCTTTCTGGTTCCTATTCTTGGAAGGTGGCCATCCGGGTCCATTAGGCTTGCCTCTAGATCAGTGCTCCCCAACCTTTTTATCGCCGCGGACCAGTCAACGTTTGATAATTTTACTACGGCCCGCTGAGGGGGGACGTTGATTGTTTATATTTTATTTAGATTGTTTTGATTTAATAATTTTAATTTAATTGTATTTAAATGTTCCTTGGGTGTCCCGGTACCAATTGATCTATGGACCAGTACCGGTCCATGGCCCGGGGGTTGAGGACCACTGCTCTAGATCATTCAGAAACAAACTAAACAAAGTGGGAGCCAAAATGCAACATTGTCTCATTCCCCTGGCCATCTCAATACAATCCGAGAGCTGACTCTGCACCCCTAACCGCTAGCATTAGCAAATGTTAGAAATTAATAAAAGGGGTAGCTTTTAGATAATATTTGGAGTATTGAAGGAAAGATGCCAGGCCAGTGGAAAAATACAGGCTGGGGCCTCACCTAAGATAGAAGCCGTTAAGCATGACAAAAGGTGTTGATGGCCCATCACAGATAAATCCTTGGGCCTGTGTCAATGATGTAGGTTACAGGAAAATGGTTAAGTTTTCAAACTTGGCTTGGAATGGCAGACAAAAGGGGAGGACTTGCTTGGCCAGGGGTTTTCTGGGAAGGAGAAGCAGGAAGCAGGAACTCCATGCAGGTGTGTAGAAAGGCAGATGCCATGAGGGCAGGCTGGAGACAATCTTTTTATACCTACTGCCCACCATTGCATCTTTCTTGATGGTAAAATTTCCTTACTGCCCACCAGGAGGATTCAGCTTGTGCTGTAGAACCCCCTACCGCCCACATAGAATCCTGAAATGCCCACTAGTGGGCGGTAGGGACCAGGTTGACAATCCCTGCTGTAAACGCTACACTCCATCTGCATCCAGATTGTAAATATGTGATAATAAACCATATTTCTTAAAGACACAACAGTTTCCTCTGTGTCTTGATTCCCAATGGAAACAGGGTCCTAGGGCACCGTCTGGAACCTCCATCGAATCTTGCTACCACTCGGCAGAGATAGGGGGTGGCGCACAACCTTTGTAACAATATTTTTTTCAGCTGGTAAATTTTGCTGCACAGTACAATACAAGGGCGTCATCTTGAATAAAAAATTGGGGTGGGGTGGGGCAAGTAAGCCCCTCCCCACATAATTGATCATAAGACACATCACATGCGTACCACATGAAGGGCAATGTCCGTCAAATATTTTAGGGGAGGCAAAGGGATCTTGGTTCCTAAGAGTTGGCTCCTATGGTACAATAGCATCATGCCTAGCTGTAAGTTGATGCCAAACAGTCATCAGAAGCAGACACTCCATGGATCAAGGACTTGTATTTTCAATCCCTTTTGCAATGATCCCTAACATTGAATTTGTTTTTTTCACAGCGGCCAAATACCAGGTCAACATCTAAATCATGCTATCTACTATGACCTCAAGGTCTTGTTCCTGGTCCGTTGTGGCAGCTCAGACCTCATTAGCGCAACTTAAAGCTACTGATTAATGTTGCAGTATTGGTCATAAGGGAAAATCTCAATTGTTCTTCCCTTTTTATGGCAGGACTTTCTAAATCAGATGTCTTGTAATGGTACCTCCTGTTAAGTCCTACTATCTGGTTTCTTTTCAGCTTTGGTCCTGATAATAGATTATAGTCCTTTGTTAATGTCTTTTCATCTCCTCTAAACATGATGTCCCAGAATAAATACAATAGCCAAGATATCTCCTTTGATAGCCGTACCTAAGACATTTGAAGAAACTGTGCTGCATTACTCAAGATTTTCTGCTAATGTGGTTCAAATGAGCATCCCCCCCCCACAACCCCCCCCGTGCTTTCTTTTTCATGAAGAGGACTTTTGGAAATCATCGGATTGATTGCTGTACCAGTGTCCATACATCATTCCAACATGGCAGGGAGGTCACATCTGGGTTGTGCTCAAAATACTAGTATTATTCATTATTGCCAAAACCTATTTGAATGGTTCTCCTTCCGACTGCTTGTTCCATAGCCTCCATATTCATTTGTATGGTTAGATTTTTCCTTTAACATAAGACACACTTTAAATGGATGGAAAGACTGTTTATTTGAAAAAAGAAATTTGCTAAGTAAGCAAAACAAAAATGGGATACCAGAAACCTGTCAATTGTGCTTGATAAAGTGTACAGGAGAATATGATGAGTCAATGGTTTTGTCCTGAGTTTTCATACAACAGCATATACCAACTACCTTGCCACCTTTTTTAATGACTATAATAATTAGTTTGCATATTCTGATTCTTGACTGCATCTTGGAATTGTTCCATTCCACTGAGACTTAACACCCTATTATTAGCTGTCTTGCTTCTCTTTACTGTTAGTAATTATATGGATTTCCTTGTCAATGATCCTTCATTTTATTTTCATTAAGTATTCTTTATTTTAATGTTTATATCTTAGTCATGAAACTTGTTTAAGCGGCTAGAAAACCTTCCTGACTGATTTCTTGCCACTATTCATCATTTTGATGCTTGTAGCAATTGCAATTTATGTTATACTATTCTCATTTTGTGATTTCATGTAAAACTGACATACTTTATATTCACCTCCTAAAATCTCATATAGCTTTATTCTTATCCAATCTCCTTGTTCACAATAATATATAGACAATATATTTTAAAAAGCTTAATATAAATATTTCATTTTTCTCATTCAAAGTATTATAGTAATATCTTTCTAGTACAATGCTTCATTTCCCCTCTTACTACAGGACACAGATCTGTGCACATCTGTTCTTCAAGGATCAAAGAACTTGCTGGATTAACTTTGTTGCTTTAGCATAGTAGGAAAAATAGATTTTTTTTTAAAGGTGCCAGAAGTAAGTTCTCAGCAAAGCTGAGAACAAAGAGCTAGATGGGAGGTGGGAAACCAAAGCAAAACAGACTAATTAAAAATAGGCCACAGTAATACAAGTTTCCAAAGTCTCACATGGGCAAGTGCTGCAAAGATTGTGCCCTGAGGGTTCCTGCTCTTGTAGCAATAGAAGAAACCTGGACAATAACCATAACCTACAGAAAACTGCATATGTCTTTGGTGATTGGAAATGTAATACATATGTAGGTAGATATGTAAATAGATCCTAACATATTCCTGTGTACACCAGTTGAGCAGGAATCATTGTGCCTTGGAAAGGCATTTGCAGCCACTGGGAGATTGTCCTCGAAAACTCTACACTCCAAGGCATCGGTATCCCAATAAAATCAACATAAATTAACAGATTAAATTAAATGCCTATCAGAATTAAAATGTCCTTGATGTGATGACAAAAAGACAATTCTTTGTGTGCCCCCTCTATAAGAAGTTTTACCACATGAGAACATTCCTTCTCTGTGGTGGCTCCCCATTTGTGGAATGCTTTCCCCAGCAAGGCTCACCTAGCACCATCATTATATATATAGTTTTAGGCACCAGACGAAAGCTTCCTCTGTAAGCAGGCTTTTGGCCTTTAACCTACTGGGGCACGACTGCCTCATGAATTAGGAAATTCAATTTATCTTGAGGCACTTTTGGTACCTCAGATGCCTTGCCCCTCCATGGTGAAAGTGAAAGCTCTTTTTCTTAATTTTTTTTTTATTCAACGTATAGAGGCCAATAAAGTATTTCAGCAATGGAAAAAGACAGAAAAATGTATTAAAATGCAAATTAGCTCCAACTCACCAAAACAACTCCTGATAGCTGTGTGTATAAGCTGTGGAAATACTACTGCATCATTCTTGCCGAGTTCGTCCTAAATTAATAGACAAAACACATTAACTTGGATAGGCCCTTTGTGGCCATTAATACTAACAAGAGGGGGCAAAAGTGCACTGGAGGAAAGGGGGAAATGGATGGAGAAAAGAGAAAGAACTCTCCTTCATATGGATAATGGCCCTACCAAGTCTCATGGCCTTTTATAAAAACACTAGCTGGCCCTGCCATGCATTGCTGTGGTTAATCCCTGTGAGTGCCCCCACCCTGTGCTGACCCATGACGTATCACGCCCCCTCTTCCCCCCACCCCTCACAGGCTCATCCCTGTGACAGGTCCCACCTATCCCGTTCCCTCCTCCCTCCAACCCCCACCCAGGCGAGTCAGTACCTCCAATCGGCCTAGTCTGTAAAGGCTTCGGCCTAGTATGTAAACGGGAGTCGAGGTGCTGTTGAGAGGGAATGTTTTATAGGTGCACTACCAGTGTAGCCACTGCTAGAGGGCGCTGGCTTGCAACCTGGTTCTTTCTCCAGCATACATTTTCGTCTGAGTGGTGTGTTTTGAAACACGGGGTTTTGGGGGTTTTACCTGGCGGAGGTGTGACATCTGTCTTAGCAAACTTTCCTATAGCCTTCGGACATTCGCATGTGATGCTGTGTCAAAAATTCACCTCAATCGGTCAAGCGGTTTTGATGAAAAGGGGAAACACACCCACATGCCCAGTTTACATTTTTATATATATAATTTTTTGTCGTTGCTGTTGCTCCGGTCCATGAATATTTCCCTCAAAGGTGTCCTACCTGCCTTTCTGTTATATATTAAGCAGAGTTGTGTGGCGTTTCAAAAGTCTATCAGGTTCATTGTGGCATAAACCTTTTTTTTGTAGAGCTCCCCTCAGGAAAATGCAGAGAGAGTTACCCACACAAACATATTGTGTCTGACATGTTATGTTTAAATATTGTCAATTTTAAAAACAAATTAAACATGTTTATTTTTTTAATGCTATTTTCCCCTATGTTTTTACCTGTCCTTATTTTTATCTTTAGCACACCTTGAGGGGAAAAGGCAGAGCAGTATTGTTGTTATCATAATCACCACCATCACCATCATCCCTCCAAGGATAACATGAGTACCCTTTATACAACATAAGCACATGCCACTATAAAAATGAGTCTTCCAAGTGCCACACAAGACCCCCGGGCAACCCTTTTTTTATAGAGTGCGCCTTTTGCTATAACCCCCCCTCCATCCCCGCAATTGAGAGGGGACTAGAAGGGGCTGCAGCAGCCGCCAGATTTCCCTAATTGGTCCATGCCCTGACTGATGTACTGTACTGTATTCCCATAATTTGAGGGATGTGGTTTTTGTGTGCGCTAATTGGTCATAAACTAATATTTGCCGCGTAAAGTCATTGCGAGGATGTGAAGGTACCGCTTAGGGCTTTATTTCCTAGTTTCCTTTACAGTATATATCAACAGCACACGAAGCAATAGGGGCAGGCTCTCTCTCCCCCCCCCCGCCCCCTCAATATTCCGCATCGGCGTTTGCCGCGAGCTCGCGAACCTCGCGCGCCCCGCAGCGGGCGGTTGGAGACTGACGTTTTTCGATCTACACATAACGGAACACGTAGCGCCACTTCGAACACGACGCGCATGCGCCTTCGCGTCGCGGATGGAGAAAGAAAGCGAGCGCGTGACTGGATTGCTCCTTAGGAGGGCGGGGTAGCGTCGCCGCAGCCGCGCGCGCGTAACAATACGTGCTCTTGCGCTTCCCTTCTCTCCTCCTCCCCGCTTCCCATTCCGTGACGGCAGTTGCCATAGTGACGGAAACCGAACCGCCCCCCCCAAACCGCCGCCTTGCGTGAGGCCCTTGTGGTTCTTTCTTTTTTTCTTCCTCCCGCCCGCCTTTTTCCCTTCTTCTTTCCCCTCTCCTCCCTTCCCCCCCTCCCCGCGCCCGCCCGCACCTCGAAGGCCGCGCGCGCGGGCGCGCACCCGTGTTTCGTGAGGGAGCCTGTGAGAGAGAGGGGAGGGGAGATGAGATGGCGGCCGAGGGGGAGGCGGAGGCGGAGGTGGAGTGGGTGGTAGACAGCATCGCCGGCTTCCTCCGCAGCCCCGCCTGGTCCATCCCCATCCTGGAGTTCGTGGAGCACAAATGCGAGGGTGAGAAGCGACCGGGGGGGGGAGCGGGTCCGAGGGCGGGCGGGTAGAGAACCACCTCCCATTAATATATGGTAGGAAAGGCGGGATAGAAGGAAATAAGAATAAGCGTATCCCTCCCTCACAGCCTTTATCCCACACTCCCCCGATGGGGAATCCCCCTGCAGTCTTCCCCCCACTCTCCGGTTTTAAAAAATCTGTTTTTGTGTCCCCCGTCCCCTCATTTCTGAGAAATGTATTTAAAGAGGCCCATTGGCACTTGGGGACCAGGGGAGGCTGCATGAATGATCGTCGTTATTATTTAATTTGGGGCATAGCTGTCAAGTTTTCCCTTTTCTCGCGAGGAAGCCTATTCAGCATAAGGGGATTTCGCTTTAAAAAAGGGAGAACTTGACAGCTATGATTTGGGGCTGATTCAGTTCTCAAGGGCGCTTAGAAACGAAATCCCTTCAAAGCATGTAAAAGTGAAATCCTTTCCGCATAGTGCCAAACCCTCTAGGGATGCTGACCAGAAGGGATGTTTCTTTTTAAATTCTGGACATTGTAGATTTTTTCCTGGCCTGATGCAGGTAACAGTCTTTTGCTTTGTAGATGTGTGATTCATGCTCATGCTTCATTCGGATGGCCACTGGCTATATACTGAGACGTAAAAATAAAATTCCCATCGTTGTAGCATGCTTGCGGTTGTACCCCCTCCAAAAGCATAATTAAGTGCATGTGTCAAACCCGTTGGAACAAAATACCCCAAGTAACATTTTTGTTGGGATGTAAAAAAAAGGGGGGGCGCCTTTATTTTGGACTGGATTGTGCACATATTGGTTATTTTGTAGATTTCTGCTGTATGTGTAGTAGGTCCTAAAATCTCTTAAGTAAAGAATCACACAGAATTCAGTGAAGTTGCTAAGACATCAGAATTACAGAGCTGTCAAATCTCCCAGAACCTTTTCATTTTGAGCTTCTCTATCCGTGTACCTTACAGTTTTTAATAGCTTTTGCACTGAGTCACTATTGCATTTTGCTGAGGCAGATACTTTTTATGATTCTTAATTCTTTTGGTGGAAGATAGCTTACTGTTGTTGGCTCTATTCTGGTTGGAACATTCCTAGAAAAGCTGGAGGCAGATACTAACTAGACTGGAGGATGTGAATTTTGTGAAGTGGGCAAGAAAGGGAATGTTTGGAATCCAGGATTTTATTATTTTTATTTAAAAATCTGGATGAAGAAGTGTTTGTGCAGCCCTTTAAAAGTTTCCTGAAGTGTGTTGTTTGGAGAGCAAATTTAAACACAGTTGGACAAATCCAGTTTAAGACATCTGCATATGTAAACAGCTTGTCCATGTGTTTATTGCTTTGCTGGATCAAGGAGTATGGGTATTCACCGAACATGAGTTTGGAATGTGCATGTATCTCTGCCATTTCTTGCTAGCTGTTCATGGCATTTTTAAGCATGCATGGCTACAGCAGGGTTGGGCTGATTTATTTTGTAAAATATGGTAAAGGTTTTTAAGATTAATCATCCTTTACAGTACTTGTTAAAATGTGAGTTGCTGGCTTTTAATTTCAGAAAGGTCTCCCCATTAAAAAAATTATGCAGCTACATTGTTTAAGCTTGCGCCTGTATTGGGCTCACTCACCCACATACTGTACAATGAGATGCAATTTGATAGATAATTTAGTTACTTTAAAATGTTTAAATTGCTTCCCAAGAAATGTTTCTGAAGTTGTGTATGCCAGAAAACATAATATATTAGCAATAAATATATACATAGCAATTTAAAAGCAGATCTTAAACACATCAAAATATACAAATTGAGTATACAGTGTAAAATAGCCGCATCAAACTTCAGAGAAAGCCCTCTTAAAAGTAAGTTTTCAGCCTTGTCTAAGTTCAATAGGAAGCAGCTGATTCCAAATATATAGCATGCAATTAGTGCACACACCCTTCCAAAATGAATGAGGTTTGCAAGTTGTTGGGTTCTTAGGGGGAAAGGGGGAGTTCTATAACCTCACAACTGTTTAACAGATGGCTCACTGAAGATCAATGAAGAACAGAAGGAAGCATTTACTTCTTTTGGTTGTTTTTTTTGTTAGCTGGAAACCTTTTGAACTGCCTCAAAATACTTCTCAGTTATTCCATTTGAAGTACAGTCGTACCTTGGATCCCAAACCCCCTGGATCTTGGATGTTTTGGCTCCCAGTTTGCGAATATTCTTTTGGAACCTGAATGTCCAACGGGGCTTCTGCAGCTTCTGATTGCTTGCAGGAGTTTCTTGCAGCCAATCAGATGCCATGATTTGGTTTTCGAACGTTTTGGAAGTCGAAATGACTTGCGGAAGGGATTCCGTTCGACTTCCAAGGTACGACTCTTTGTCCTTGCTACAGGCAAGATGAAACTGAATCTTTGTTAGACTTCTGTTATCAACCACTTAGTTTTTGGAATGATTTGCTTATTCCAAGTGTCAGAGAAGTTAGCTGAATTTTCATCAGAGCACTTCTGGATTTTTTGTAGATTATTATATCATTACCGTATTACTCTGTTGTCCATACAGACAGCTATCTTACATCAGATGTTGTTAAACTGAAGTATGTTGTTGCCTAGGGCTGCTGCTTGAAACAGTGTTCTAGTATGTTTGTGTACATTTTGAGTGAAACTTGTGATTTGGGATTTTCCAAATTGTGCATCAAAATCCTACCTGGATTGCTGAAAAGGGTAGACTTATGAATTTCATTGCTGAGGATGCTCGGAATAGATATGATTTGCTGAAAGTAGAGGGGTTAGGAGTAGGGGTGTCCAGATTCAACTGAATCCCAAGGCAAAGTTGTTACTGTGGGGGGATTTTTGGCTTGTCAGAAACAAAGTAGGATCTGTACAAGGTAGCATCATTTGAAGTGGGGTGCCCTGAAATGCTGTGTGATGCATAAGCAATCCAGGCATTCAAAAAATGTTGTAGACAAACATTTGCTGAAAGCGACATTAATGTCTCTAAGCTGGCCATAATGCCAGGGTGGGTTGGAAGAGGGAAATCAAACATCAGAGTGGGAAGAGGGAAAGCTCTGCTTTGACTGACAGGTCAAGCTTGTAATCAGAAGGAATAATTCTACTTGGAAATCAAATCTCTTCTAGTTCTTCCCACCTGAAAATCAATTTTAAAGAAACCTAGCGCAAAGGCCCTTGGATCTGTCTGTCCACAATTTGGTCTGTTTCTTACTATCAGTTTGTAGAACATCTGGACACAAAATACCAGGGGAGATTACACATTTCCTCTTGTTACTTATACTAAAACTGTGCTGGTTGCCCTTGCAGGAAAACTACTGCAGCTTTTCATGTGAAATCTGATTTGTGCCCTCAGAATTGAGCAACCTTGTCCACACATTTTAATTCCACAGCAACATAAGAAAGTTACAGATATCAAACTTTCAAAGGTGTCCAGTACAAAACCCTTTGGTTTTGGCAGGCTTTCCTCACTATGGAGGGGGTGAGAATGCCTGCAAAGTTCCATACAGGTCTGTTAAAGGGGGTGGTGGTGGTGGGGGGGGTGGGAATCTGGAAGTGAGACACAATTGCCTGTTGGAGTGGCCATATAATGTTATGGGTGGTTTTACCTTTTGTATTTAGATAAATTTCACTATACTAGGAATGTCATTTGAAACTTTTTTTGAGAGAGTTCTCATTTTAAAGAAAAGTAAAACTTGTCTCCTTAGTTTTTGATGAAGAAGAAGAAAGCAAGCTGTCTTACACTGAGATTCATCAGGAATATAAAGCTCTGGTGAGTAGTGGTTGTTTTATTTTCACTTTTTAAGAAAAATGTGCTATTGAAACAGGAATGGTTTGTGCACCACTTCTGGCAACTTATATATTCCTATGAGTATTGATTTTTTTTAAAAATAAAATTAGCTGACTAATGGTTTAATGTAAAAGAGCTATTGTTCTGCCAACTTTGAGTCTTTGCATTGTGCTTAGTTATCATTGTCCTAGTTTGTTGCAGATGCTCTAGATTGAAGAAACTGTATCCTTTCATTTTGTGCTGAGACAGAACTTGATACTGCTGTGGTTGTATGACTGCAATCAAAAGCAACTGCCTGAATCTTTTTTCCTGCTTTCATCCCATTCAGTCAATCATTTCTATAGCCATTCTTTTCTTTCTAAAGATTAAAACTATGGCTCATTGCTCCTGTGATTGAGTCTGAAAATAAGATTTTAGGAGCGAGCTCCTGTTGTACTTTGTCTTGAATTATGGCATAACCTGGCACATCCAAGTCCTGCTGTTTCAGACCACTTAGAATTATTTATATTTGTTGTGTTTCCATCACAGCAAGAATATTAGCAGCAGTTGTACTTGCATATGTACCTAAACAAGAAAAAAATAGTGAAGGGCTGGAGAGGAGTGACAGAGGGGAGCAACAAGAAAAAGACAGCACAAGAAAGCATTCTGTCAAGTTCATTAGTGGGTGGCAAATGGCTGAAGAGCAACTAATGTCTGTAACTGAAGAAATGGAATGTGGGAAAACTAATAAGCCAATTACGCAGACATGTACCATGATCTGAACAGCCTGTTTGTGATATTAAGTCCTCATCTGCATCCATAGTGTCTTAGTAACGCACAGTGATAACTATCCACCTGAGCACTTTCTTTGGCCTTGTCCCCCTTCTCTCCACTTACATCCCAATACATACTGCCTATGATGACTTATACAGAACCACCCCCCCCTAACTGTCTGGGTATTCTCCGAAGGCCTCCATTATTTCTGCATTCTTGATCCCTAGGCCTTGAACTGCCCCCTAGAGCACCTGTGCATTTCCATATCTCTTCATTCAGATTCCTCCTCTAAGCCCACTTTTTCAATATACCTTTGGGCACAACCCCCATAGTTCCTATTCTGTATTGTAGCTAAGCCTAAGCAAGTGCAACTGAAATCACCACATATTATTTCCCTAATCCCTTCCACTATCCTTTCTCTCCTCTTCCACTGTTGTTTTCCCTTTATTGATTGCAAATCTCAAATTCTAGGGATGTACTCCTGTATTTTGTAAAACATCATGCACATATATGCTTATATAAAAATTAAGAGAAATAGGAAAACGTGGCAGCAGCAAACCAAGTAAACTAACTTATGTACAATGACTTACATTTTTTAAAATAAATAAATAAATAAATATATCCAAGTTTAAAGGAAGGGGGTTTAAAGGAAGGGGGTATTCAAGGCTATAGAGAATTGTGGAATAATCTTTTCCACCATCCATTTTTTGCAGGTTGAAAAGTTATTAGACAGTTATCTTAAAGAAGTTGGAATCAATGAAGACAAATTCCAAGAAGCCTGTATGTCTCCTCTTGCCAAGACTCGTACCTCACAGGTAAATTTTCTTTTAGCAAAGTTAAAAAACAATCCTGGAGATATGTGATTGTGTTCCCTTTGTATATATTTTCATTTGTATTAAAAAAAACAACCCTCCTGTGTCAAACACACACAGTGATGTTTCAGTTTAACAGAATGCACCCTTTGTATATATAAAACCTCACAAATTAAAAGTCATTGGGCTAAAAAGAATGAGCATTGAAGGTAATGGAACTCATGTTTAAAATATGTTTAAGACTGTAGCCCTTGTCACTCAACTTTCCTCCAGAAGCTGAGAAAAAAGTGGAATACTAATGATGATGATGTCTTAGCAAGTTACCTGTGGTTTGGTTCCATGGCAGTGGTGAAAAAGCACATGGGATCAGGTGCAAGTTTCTGGTTTTGTAGCTGCACTACCTGCTTACTCAGGATGTGCTCTCAGTGTTGCAGATTATATTGCTATTAACATGTAGCACAATTAAACAATATACTAATTAAAATACTTCTTACTATCAAGGACAGTTGCAAAAGCTTAATGTTTCTGCAGGCACATATGAGCACATACAGTAAGTATTGATGCAGTAAGAGCAAGCTATGGCTGTGCCTCAGGCTGCCAGTTGGTGGGAGGCTGAAAAGAGAGGCCTGGAGGGCCAGAGGTTGCCTAGTTCTGATATAAATGTTCATTATTGTAACCTCCTGGAAAAAGGTATTTGACTAGATGATTTCCTGTATTCCAATATTATATATACTCTTGATTTGTAGGAATACTTGATTAAAGGACAATGCAATCCTGTCTTAATATCTTATCATAAGTAACTTTCATCGATACTGTGGGGCTTACTCCTACGTAAGGTGGTATGGGAGGAAAGCTATAAAGCCGTGTAGGTGGTGGTACAATAACTTTTTCAGAACTTTCCTCCCTAAAAAAAATTGATCAGACTGCAAATTTGTTTGCACTGTAAGATTTAAAACATCTTTCCCCTCACAGGCTATCTTGCAGCCAGTATTGGCAGCTGAAGATTTCAGGTTGTTTAAAGAGATGATGGTCCAGAAAAATATTGAAATGCAATTGCAAGCCATAAGAATAATTCAGGAAAGAAATGGTGAGTAACTGCCAATGAGAAACTAGTCTTCCCATTTCATCTCTTCATTTGCTGACACCAGGGGTGGCTTTAGGTGTTTCTGAGGCAGGGGGCTTCAGTGGGCTCAAAAGGGGCATGAGACACAACAGCGAGGGAGTTGAAAGAATGGCATTAAAGGGGCAAAATACTGAAGGCCAAGAGGGCAGAAAGAAAAAATATTTTGAAATGGCAATGAGGAGCAGAGAAGGGAAAGTGTGAAGGCAGAAAGATAAATACAGTAGAGGAAGAAGATAGGCTAAAAGGATGTGTCATTTACTGCCCAGTGAAGGGACTAAGGTGAGTTCTTTCTGGGTTTTTCTTGTTCTCCTTCCTGTTGCTGTAGTCAATGCTCAAATGGGCAGCCCAAAATGAGAGGGGAGCTGAATTACATACTCTGCTTTTTCCAAGTTGTTTGTACCTTGGTTGTCCCACAGGACAGCTTGGGATAGTTGAAAAGCAGCTACTGTACATAATTTCCTTTCTCCTCCATCCTTGAAGGAGCTGGGCTTTCAGTCATTTGGAAAAAAGGGGCAGGGAAGGACTTAAATGATGGATAGTTCTCTTACTTGACTGAATTTGTATGAAGCAATATCTATTAATTAAAATGCCTTTTTCTGTGATCTGTTTCATATTTCTTTTAAACCAACCGTAAAATTGTCTGTTAGGTTTGTTATGTGGGATTCAAACAGAGTTCAAGATGTTGCTACAGATGCTTGAGTTTCCAATCTCTCTCTTTCTTTAATAATCTTCCAAGATTTCTGTAACAAATGTCTTTTTTATTTTACACATATGCAGATAATTCCTTTGGAAATCACCTAAAAATAATCACTTCTAAAAGTTCTCTTCAAGTTTCTGTGCACATTTTGACAATTAGATAACAGCTTGTACTTCATCTGAAGAAAACTGAATGTCATCCTTCTTTACTCCTCTTTCTTTCTTTCTTTCTTTTCTTTTCTTTTCTTTTCTTTTCTTAAACAGGTGTGCTACCTGATTGTTTGACAGATGGGTCTGATGCATATACTGAAATTGAAGAAGAAGAAATGAAAATATTAAGGGAGGTTCTCAGGTAAAAAGAACCTTTTTGCTTTGTTTCTTTAACAAATTGTGGCCCCCAAGTGCCTGTTCTGAGAGTTGGGAGAACCTTCTGAATTTCATGGGTTGGGGCACAAGTGGTTGAGGGAAAAAGGAAGGGATCCCCAGAATTGGGCACATTTTGACTGTCAGGAGAGGCTGCTCATTGTTTTTGCATTGTGAGTGAGCAGATAAAAAACTGAACTGTTGAATTGCATGTTCCCTCATATTCTGTTTTGCAGAAAGTCAAAGGAAGAATATGATCTGGAGCAAGAAAGGAAAAGAACTAATGAGGCATGCTGAAGTTCAATTGAATTAATCTATTCTGTGGATGTAGTGATGTTATTATTTAATTATAGCTCTATAAATCCAGCCTTCCATCAAATACACGTGCTTCTCATCATGCTTTGGTGGCTTAATAAAATTACTAGCATATCCCTGTTACATATGCTTTCTTTGCAACTCTCATTTCCTCCCCCCCTTTTCTTTTGTGAACTTGATCACATGGATATGATGAGTGTCCCTTTATCACACTATTGAGCAAATCGTTCAGGAAGCTGACTGATGATGGTGTGAGAAAATATTCTGAAGGGCCCCTTACTTTCTGAGAGGTCTTTTGGATATGTGTGATTGGGGAGACTGAAGGGGGGAGCTTAAATTTCCCATACATAGGTGGAGAAGACCATAAGGATGATTTTAAAGTTGGCCATAGCAGAAGACACACAAGTTCCCATGTTTTAATTGAGATCAAGCTTACATACCTAATTAATTTGTGAGAGCATAATTTTGTGAAATAGCGTTTGTCAAAACATATTTTAGTAGCTCTAAGACTGCGAAAAGCTATACAGTATGTGGCTTTTACTGTACTTGTTTTTAGTGTCTTGAGTGCGTTACTTGATACTGTTCTATTATCTCTCCCCCCCCTTAAATATATAGTCACATGAGAAACAGAGATCATCTGATGGTGCACACAAATCTCCAGGACATCTGAGTGAAAGTGCAGGAACTAAAGAGTCTGCTGACCATACTACAAAACATTCATCAGGTATGATTATCTGCAAGTATCTAAAATACAGAGGTGAGAAAATATACAGCGTAACTTGGTGTGAAGCACTCAGGACTTTGGATTGGGTGATCATAAAATATTATAAATAAATGGGAATTGACATTTAAATGGGAATGCTGGTGGGGGGGAAGAGAATTTTGATGCTTCAGTTGAACTTTGAGTTGTATGTTTGAAAAATGAAAAGCAGGGGCTCTTTGGAAACCTGGTATAGCAATTGTTCAGACTCTAAGCGTGAGCAAAACCCAGCTGTCAGTTCATCCCAAGAGCAATTTCACCTGACATGTTCCAGAGGAAATTGGGATGGGGAGAAGAAACAGTTATTCTTACTATAAATGGTATTTCTTCATGGATGTCAAGAGGTCTTCAGGCAGGCCATGCAGCTCTCCCTACAGCTCAGACGGGAAATGTCTTAAGTCTCAAAGAAGACCTTGCTCCTGCTTTCCTGTTAAGGCTCAGTCCCACTTCATGTAACAAACTAGAGAACAGACCTCAAAGATTCAGAACTGAAGGAGATTAAAAACACCATGAACACGGAATAAAACCTGGTATTTTGTTTTTGATGGGTAAAGCACTTCACAGTGTTTATTTTGTGTGTTCTTTCTGCTCAGAAGACCTAGTGAAGTTAATGGAAATGGTTAAATTAGAGTAGCCTCATTTAATGTAGTGGACTTAGTTGGAATACAATCCATAAAATATTAGTATTTGGGAAGCCTCTAGGAAATGAAGAATTGTTTTTAAAATTCTTGCTCTTTGGTTAAAATCCATCAAGGTACAGAGATCCCTTACCTTTGATTTGTATTAGTATGATGAACATATGATGGATTAGTTCCTTTCAATGTAAATTTAGGTCGAGAGGCAAAACACAAACACTTGCCTACCCGGGAACTACCCTCTGCCAAACTGAAGGAAGAGAGTCGGAAGAAAACCATAGGGAATGGCTCTGAATGTGTAGCAAAGCAAGTGGGGACTGAAGGACGTGTAAGCTGAATGCTCACTTCATTTAAGATAACTAATATTATTTAGTAGCTAGTATGTCATTTTGGATTACTTTTTGTATGGTATAGTTGTATATAAATATTTAGAAATTTTGATCCAGGGTTCTCCAGCTTGGTGCCTAGTGCTCAGGCATGATGGGAATTGTAGTTCAAATCATCTGGGGTGGGGCACCCTGTTGAGGAATGCTGGCTTGAACCATTGGAATATTATTTATTGAACATCACTAGAACTAGGTGCCATATATAAAATGGAAACAAGAAAAATATCTATCTTCAGAGTTACAATCTTAGGAAGATAGAAGGTAAGGAGAGTGGAATCGACATGCAAAATCAGTTAGAATGTCAGAATGAAATGTTAAGTTTTGTCAGGTGTTTAAATGTGCTGATGGGAGAAGCCAGGTGAATACGAGAAGCAAAGGGAACTCTGCGTAGAAAGCAAAAATGAATAGCACAATCACAAGGAATGAGTAGGATGGGTAACTAGGCTTTTATGGAGGAGGAGGAGGAGGATGATTTTAGTTTTTTAGATATAGATATTTGACTTTCAGCACACTTCAGCAGTATTCAGACATCCTAAGGAAATTTGATTTCTTATGAAACACAACTCCATACACAACAAGGTATGTGTCAGCATAAATGTTAATGAGACATTGTCTGCCCCAATACTTTGAAAACAGCACATGCCACAAACTGACCTTACAGTTTGGAGGAAAAAAATACATAGTTGTAATTAGATTTAGAATAAATGTGCTCAGAGATTGAATTTGAATTCCATTGTTCATTCTCTTTTTAAGAGAGTAAGAAGAGTGTTGATGATGTGGTCTGTTGGTCACGTGGCAGGATAGGGCAGACCTAGTTAAACAGTTCAGCTGAGTTGAATTAAGAAGGCATCTGTTGTTCATATGTCAGTTTTATATCTTTTAAAAGAGAATGTCACTTCTGGAAATCTGAGTCCAACAATCATGCATTCCTGTGTTTATGACATCTTTGCAGAAGGTCTTGAAAATGTAATATATCCTGCAGTCTCCCTGCTCCTTTCACATATATTATCTTTAGTACTATATTCTGACTAAATATAGGTCTGCCAATGTATCTGTATCTGTAGGGACCAACTTTGGTATATACATTTTCCCTCTTATATTAATTTGAAAGAAGCTCATTATGAAATCCCCTCCCAGGTTAGCCTTTATATGCCTTGGAGAATTTAGAAAAGAAAGTACTACTTTTTCATTTTAGGTGTACATTAAACATGTAAAGTGTAAGTGTGTCAAGCATGCTTACTCATCAGGTACACTTATCAGGCAGCAAGGACCAACTGTGACTCTCAGTTGACTGTACACCTGGTAGCAAGCCTTGATCTCCTCGGCATAATGTACAAAACCAGTGAACATGTATACTGCAAAAAATATTGTGGCTTGCGTGTACCTAGTGATGCTACCATAGTTCTTAACAAAGTTCCACTCATAATACATAGGTGCATTAGAAAAGGAATGGTACCTGCTCCCTCAATTCTTCTCTAAGGTAAAGGTAAAGGGGCCGCTGACTGTTAGGTCCAGTTGCGGATGACTCTGGGATTGCGGCGCTCATCTCGCTTTACTGGCCTAGGGAGCCGGCATACAGCTTCCGGGTCATGTGGCCAGCATGACTAAGCCCCTTTTGGAGAACCCCAGAGAACCGCACGGAAATGCCGTTTACCTTCTCACCGGAGCGGTACCTATTTATCTACTTGAACTTCGTGCTTTTGAACTGCTAGGTTGGCAGGAGCAGGGACCAAGCAACAGGAGCTCACCCCGTCACAGGGATTCGAACCGCCAACCTTCTGATCTGCAAGCCCTAGGCTCTGTGGTTTAACCCACAGTGCCACCCATGTCAATTCTTCTCTAGCTTAGACTAAATCAATCCAGAGTGCTTGATGTTCTCTTTCTGCCTGCGGCTTGCTCCAGGCCTCCCTTCCTACTTGCTTAAAGGCTACCGAAACACAGCAGCAATTAAAGTGCTAGGCCCCTGGTGGAATCCTTTTTTTTGGAGGGGGGTAGCATCCAGTTACAACTTGTAATAAATACATTTTAAACAAACATGCTTGTCCTTCATCACGTTTTTCCATTTTGTTGGGACTATATATAGTTTTACCAATCTAACACTTTTTAAAAAACAAAGCTTGCATTATTTCATTCACAAATCTCTAATTGGACAAAAATACATTACAGAATGTAAATTCTACTTACCAGAAACTATCAGAACTTGGAGCACAAGAGCTCAGGGAGCGTGAAGACTATCTAAAGCAGAAACGAGATGCACTGATGGCTTTGAAGAAGGAGTCCAAAACTAATATGCCGCCGCCGCCACCACCACAGAGTACAGAGCAGAAAGAAGAGCTGTTACCTTCTAAGGAGGTAAAAGAGAGAATGTTCTAGCCAGCTCTAACTAACCAGTTCTAACCAATTGGAGAGATGCAGGGCTATGTGCAGTTCCAAACTAATGCTTTGAATAGCACTGTTCAGTAGTGGGGTAGGCAGAGGGCAGGGCTGCATCCTAGCACAACTGCTCAGTATTCAAAGTATAAGTAGGTCTATGCCCAGTTCCTCATCTAGTTAAGGATATGCAACTACAAGCCTGTTTCCACAATTCCTAACAGAGTTGAAATGGGAGCTAAGAAAGCAACAATGGTAAACAGACATGCTAAACATCCTTACAGTAATACTTGCATAGTAAAAGGTTGATGCACAAAAAGGAAAAAAGAGCTGGGCCACTTGCTTCTATTTAATATGCCACTAAACCTAGAGTGTACACTCTAGGGTCAGCGAGTTGATTCACACCTGCATGTGTGAATAGCTCAACACATGCACACATGTAATAGCAAAAACTTTTAATTTGCCTATAAAAGTGTCATTAACTATGCTACACTCCTTTATGCAGTTACTTGAGAGTAAGCCCTATCAAACTTAGTGAGACTTATTGTAGACATGCTGAGGACTACATTGTAAACTGTGGGAAGTGAGATAACATGTGTTCAGACTGCTTCACATTCTTGCAGCAATCCTGATGACAACTATTAGCTAGGGCAGTACTATCCTGCATATG
The DNA here is from genome assembly GCF_963506605.1 of Zootoca vivipara. Taxonomy (NCBI): domain Eukaryota; kingdom Metazoa; phylum Chordata; class Lepidosauria; order Squamata; family Lacertidae; genus Zootoca; species Zootoca vivipara. The sequence goes on from NC_083278.1 coordinate 109,456,542, forward strand.
GCATGTGTCCCTGTTGGTTCTGCTGGACCTCTCAGCGGCTTTTGATACCGTTGGCCATGGCATCTGTCTGGGCAGCCTTGCTGGAATGGGACTTGGAGGCACTGTTTTACATAGACTCTTGGTCCTTTCTGGAGGCGCGAATCCAGAATGTGGTTGAAGGGCACTCCTGTTTGATGCCTTGGGGGTTCCTTCAGGGTTCTCTTCTGTCCCGCACGCTGTTTAACATTTACTTGAAAACATTGGGAAAGGCTGTTGGGCGTTCTGGGGTTGTGTGTCAACAGTATGCTGATGACGCCCAGCCGTTTCTTTCCACCAACATCCAAGGAAGCTTTCTTGGTTCTAAGCCCATGTCTGTCCTCAGTAATAGACTGGATGAAGGTGAACACATTGAAACTTAATCTAGGCAAGAGAGACATGCTCTTGGTCAGTCAGAAGGCAGAACAGGGAATAACTATTCAGAAGATACAGGGTCACAGTTTGGGTGTGCTCCTAGATTAAGCCATGGATGTCCAGGTCTCTGTGTTTGTTAGGAGTGCATTTGCAGAGTTAAAGCAAGTACACTGAAAAGAGCTCCGTAACATTTGCCTTACAAACTGCTGAACCTACAATGTGTTATACAAAATTATTCTTCCATACTTGATGGGCTAAAATCTTATGCACACTTTAACAGAGACAAAGTTACATTACATTGGAAGTATGTCAATGCATAGTACTGTGTAACTTAGCAAAGGATATTGCAGTTTAAAATTTCACATTTTTATTTTTAGGGAATGACAGAAGAAGAGGAGCAAAGGTTGTTAAAGAAACGAATCCTTGCAGCAAAACTTAAAGAAGAAGTTATTAATAAGCGATAGTTCAGAGAAGCTGCTTTTAGGAGTTGGGGACAAGAATGACTGTTTAGTATATTTAACCATGAACTGAATTCTTTGCTCACAAACATTGTATGCATTAATTTGATTTTATATATTAAACATTAACTTTTTCTTTTTTTTAATAGACTTAAAATTAGATAAAAGTAATGGTTTTACTTTAAGGTAGGCTTGGTCGTTCCAAAGTATGAAGCATCCAGCAGTTTAGATTCTTACAATTCCAATATGTATTGCTGAATGTGAACACTGTAACTCCTTTGCTTGGTTTAATATTTATCGGTTCTTTTGTTAAAAGTACATTGGTAGACTGACATTAAAATGTTTAAACTTGTTTTGATTTTATATACAGATGAATGTAGAAGTGTCAAGTTTAAAATCAACATGAAGTTTAAAATCAACTGTATAGAGCTCCAAGTGTTCCTTTCTTCTCACAAGATTGCCTCGTGAGACGGAAGTTTGGCAACCTTGCAAATTACAGGACAGAAGTAGGCACATTGTAAATTTGCCTACATATAAATATGCTGTGTAATGTTTGAAGCAGGCTGAAGAAACAGAATTAGCTAATATATTTTCATATATTTTAAGTGAACCCATTCAATATTATTTGTGCTTTATTCAGAATAATCACTCTCCTAGCGCTTCCGGCACCAGAAGGCTACTGTCTACAAATTTCCAACACAGTAAGAAACACAGCTCATCCGCATTTCATGTAACTTTTTATTAAAATAGTATTTAACTGAGACATGTTGGCAGATGTAATCTTTTTCTTTGAAAAAAAATCAGTTGAAGGGCCCCAGGCATTTGAAATGTGGGCTGTCCTGTGGCAAAAAGCAACCCACCATAACAAGCGGCAAGGGAGGTGGAAGGGGGGGGGGGAAGAAAGCACCTGAGGCAGATTGTGTAACTTGAAAAGGAGGAGCTTCATCTTGCACAGTATTTGTCAGCCAATATTCGAATGCTCCTAACTTTCCATGTCATTAAACTATTTTTTTAAAAAACACTGATTGTGGCTATAGAAGTGACTCATGGCGCAGGGTCTGCATGTGTTCTTGAAGCTCTTAACAGTCTTTGAAAATAGATGGAAGATGAGAGGCCAAATGTGTTGGGTCTTTTTTCATTTGCTTAATAAAAGCTTGGAGACAGGCCAGATGTCTCCACCTCATATAGAGCTTAAGAAGAAAATTGTTAGCGGGTTTGGGGGCAGGGGGAGAAGGAGAGACAGACTTGCCAGGAATACAAAGTGAGCATATCAAGCTTACATAGTAACACTGCTGAACCAGCCCAAATGTTTTGCCACCCACTTCCCTTCAAACAAAGTAGTCTCCAGCTGAAGTGAGAAGGAAGCCCCTATTTTTAGTTGCCTGGAGCCCCCAGATGGCAGAGATATGTCCTTCAGGCCATATTAACTGTCAGTCATTGCAACACACCAAATCAAATCTGGGAACATTCATTTTTTCCACTAGATTTGGTTTGGTGGCATATAATGATTAATTTGTACAAATAACTATCTCATTAAAACCCTCTAAAATGGCCACATTTCAAAATCTGAATTAACTTACCATTTACAACAAACCAAACAAAACCAATAATTATGGAATTACAGGGTCACATTTTAATTCCTGAATTTTACAGTTCAGCATTAATATCACCACATGTATACAAATGGTGTAAAACAAGTACAGTGGTTTTCTTTTTCAATACAAAATAAACTTCTGTTTCATGGAAAAACTATACTTCATATCTACACAGTCAGCCCATCTTTTGCAAACAATAGCTAAAATTAAAATTAACTACAAAATCTCCAAAACAGGGAAACTGTGTCAATAACTGTTCCAGGAGAAATGGACCCTAACACATTGCAAGAGTGATCTATATGGTGAATTGCTGCTGGTTTCATAGTTCATTATCACTCTTAATGCAATTTGTAGTTTGGGGGAATTCTTTCTTCTGCATGATCTCAGATCATATATGGCCAAACTAACATTAAAATATTTACAGTTCACTTGCTCTCAAAATAAAAAAGGTCTCAAAATGGTTGCCTCAATCAATTTACCTAATGTACTTTTTTTTGAGAAATTTGCTTAAATACATGGAATGTGTTAAGAAGCAGCCTTTGTACTATCCCCCCACTCCCAGGTTCAAGGTGCTGCATGTTGACTCCACCTCCCAATTGTTTAAAAATGACTATGCCCCCAAACCTCCTGGCATTTCACAGTACTCTCTTTTTTACTCTTGCAAATGTGAAATGCAGATGCCTTAAGGGGAAAAAATGCTGAAGCTAGCAGGGAGCAACTCCATTCGGCCTGGCTTCCCATAAGATGCTACTGGTAGTTGCAACTCAGATGCTGCTTCCAAGCACTAGGGCTTATTGATGTTTTCTATATATTTTACTGCAAGCTGATAAGCCTTGGGTACCAGCCTTCCTGAACAGCTCCTTGTAGTCATCTTCAATTTTGAACCAAGCTTCTTTTTTCGTCCCAAAAACTAGATGGGGGAGGGGGAAGAAATCAATTTGCCACTCAACATGCACTACATAGCAGGGTGATGATACCCTCTGTGTTTTGGCTGACTGCAAGTAGTGGTCCCCAACTTTTGAATTCTTTTTTATGGAAAGAGAATCATTTAAGAGGCAACTGCTTAAAAAAACCCACAATGGACAGCACCATTACAAAGTCATGTTACTAGGTTTGCAACTGAAGCCTTACAATTTTCTTCTAGCTTGGGGAAACCCTGCAATATCAAAAAAGTTACTTGTCCCATCCCCTCACAGAGCCCGAGATGTTCTTTTTGCTGGCATCCTGTCATCCAGGTGCTGATTAGTAACCCACCATTTCAGTTTAATTTTTAACAGCCCGAATGGCAGACTCACTGACTAGAAAGAGATTGGAAGCCTGGTGTTCTCAGAACTAAACCCTTCTAGGTCGAGTTTCTTTTGCTACTCCTTGCATTCTCGTGTATTTTTCCAGGGAGAAAGCTTTCTGTCAGACTATTTAGTTCAGTCACAGCATTTAAGCACCCTCAATTAGAGTTTGTTTCAGTATTCTTAAGAGCCAAGACGAGGTCTTTTCCTTGGGGATGTTTCCTCCTCTTCATCTTCTTCCTCATCATCTGGATAATCCACAAGGCCGACTAAACTTCCCTGTTGAAGGCAAAGAAAAGGCACATGTTGAAAAGAATTCTTGAGAACAAACAAAATGACTCCCCTACTAGCTGTCACAGCATATGCAGGGAAAACTAAGAGCATCACTTGGGGTTGCCTGTTGTCGCCACTGGCTCCGACAAGAGCAAAAATTACATTTCATATGAAGCAAAATAAAAAAAATCCTTCAGTAGCACCTTAAAGACCAACTAAGTTTTTATTTTGGCATGAGCTTTCGTGTGCATGCACACTTCTTCAGATACACTGAAACAGAAGGGCCAGACCCTTATGTATATTCAGAGGGTGGTGGGTGTGGGTGGGAATGGGTGTTGGGCTGATAGGAGTGGTAAACCTGTAAAATTTCATATGAAGACATGTATACCCCATGTATATATCTGCCATAATTTCAGAGAGTGAGGATTAGGTATTACTTCGCATGCAGATAGGGGGAAAGTCCTTAGACAACAATGGTATGTTTCTATCTTACGGAATATGCTGCTGCAAGATGAGACCTTATCAATGGCTATTAACTATGATAGCTAAATGGCATCTCCATGCTGAGGTGATGACTCTCTCACAACCAGATGGTTTGGCCAAATATCAAGGAAGGACTACTGCAGCATTTGGCTTTTGGCAGCATCTGACTGACTACTGTGGTAAACAAAAGAGGCTAAGCTACACGGACCTTCGGCTCTTTACATGTGTTATGGAGCCTGACCGCAGATGCAGCCCCCAATTGTCATGAGTAATAATCAGAAACCATTATTAAACAGCAAAGAGATAAACTGATGCCTCTTGCAGGCCAAATCTGCTGTGCTCAAAGCATGCCTGAAGTAGGAAGAGTTCAAATAAGCATTAAGCCCTGCAAACAAAAGCTATTGGGCTGGCTGCTCAAATGTCCCACGTAACCTGGAAAACAGCATTATGAGATACAGTCCCTGGTCAAGACATTCAAACTAGTGGAAATGATCCATTTAAGTGCATACGAGGAGCCCTGTAGGATCAGGTCAGTGGCCCATCTAGTCCAGCATCCCATTTTCCACAGCATCTCACTTCTGCAAGCAAGATCCGAGAGTCAAAGCACGCTCCCCTCCTGTGGTTTCCAGCAGATTTTCATAGATTTTTGATACAAGCCAGAATTTATGTGGCCTCTATGGAACAATCTGAGCCCTAAAAATGCCACTGGAGTTCCTTAACATGACATGGATAATTCTGGCACTGGGTTAATACTATATATTAAAAGTATTACCCTGGCTACCAGACATTCCAACTGCCTAACATTTAAAAGCAGTATTAAAAGTACCATCCCCACACTAAAGAGCCATAGGTGCATGAATCCCAATGTCAGCTCTCGGCACAATGCCCATCCTAATCAGCAAAATTTTGTCACATTTATACTCCTGCCAGGTCCAAGCTGTAGCGAACTGCAGACCAAAACAATGCTGTGTTGTAAGAGACACTGGGGAAGCCCACTATGTCCCACCAGCTTTACCTCGTAGGTCTCCCCTCTGGGCTTTAAGAACAGGTTTACACATTTGAAGGGGCTTTCTCACCATCATCAATGATACCAGTTGGCTCACCTTTGTGGCTGTGACTGCTGCAGTCAAATTGGCATTCTTAGAAGAAGAACCATTTGAACTTGCTGGCGACGTCTGAGCTGCTACAGATTTACTGTTTGTACTATTTGCTCCATTAGTTGCACTGGCCGAGTGGGAAAATGTGAATTTGAAACCACCTGCTGAAGTTCTTTTGGGGAGATTCTCTTTGTCTTCACTCTCTTTTGCTATTGGAAAAAAATAATAATTTGTTTAGCATTGTCATTAAGATAAATGATCTATATAAGCCGAGATGCATACAGCAGCTCAACTGAACTACTACAGTACTTCAAATGGCACTTCCAACTGGGGGAAGCATGGCAAAAATGGGGGAATACCTTTTTTTGTTTCCATGAATTTCTCATAACTATCTGGAAAATCGTCCTCTGACTTTGATTTTTCTACAGGGGGTACAACTGCTTCACCCTCCTCCTCTTCATCTTCATTGAACCACATTTCCTCATCATCCTCCAAGGTTCTAGCATCTCTACGGAACCTGTTGCTACGCAGTATAGATGGGACACTGTAAAATACACACACAAAAACGCTCAAAATCTGACACACGCAGGGGGGGGGGTCCCCTATATACGATGACAAAGCTAGACCATGCTTGGTTGGTACAGTATGGAGTTAGTTAATGCCAGCATCCTTGTCTTCCTCTAAGGAGCTTAAAGGTAAAGGGGACCCCTGACCATTAGGTCCAGTCGTGACGGACTCTGGGGTTGCGGCGCTCATCTCGCTCTATTGGCCAAGGGAGCCGGCGTACAGCTTCCAAGTCATGTGGTCAGCATGACTAAGCCGCTTCTGGCAAACCAGAGCAGCACATGGAAATGCTGTTTACCTTCCTGTCGGAGCGGTACCTATTTATGTACTTGCACTTTGATGTGCTTTCGAACTGCTAGGTGGGCAGGAGCTGGGACCGAGCAGCAGGAGCTCACTCCGTCGCGGGGATTCGAACCGGCAACCTTCTGATCGGCAAGCCCTAGGGCTCTGTAGTTTAACCCACAGCGCCACCCGCATCCCCTAAGGAGCTTAGGGCAGCCTTTTATAGGGCTGTGGGCCACCTGAATTTCAGCAGCCAACTAGTCTTTCAGGGTCTTTTAACACCTTCAGGAATTATGGGCTGTTCTGCACCAGCCTACTTGTTGGCTCAACTAATCTATGTTCCTCTCACCATGACAAAATCGCAGCATGAGAACTTCTCTAAAGGGGGAGATTCCCCCTCACCCCTGGACATCTTGTATTAATGCATTAAAACAATCTATTTGGTACCCTTCATCTTTCAGGATGCCTTACCAAGTCACTGTCTCAGAGATCCAAGCAACATAAAATTTCCTTCCAGATACCTGTGGCCTAATTCTAGTTTCCTCACCTTTGTTTTGAAATTAAGCAAAATGCTCTTTTCATAGCAAACCAAGAAACAAAATGCTGAGATCCAGAAATCTCTGAGTTGTAAAGCGGAGAGAGAAATGTACTAAATACAAAGAGTCCTGACCAAATAAAACACCCTATTTTTATATACCGTGCATTCTTTGTAAGAAAGGTCGGCACATGTGACAATATCATTAACAGGACAAGCAAGGCAGGAACAGTTCATGAAACCTGCTACAAAGGCCATGCAAAGGTGCTTTCAGTTTGACATTTAGGATCAAGAGGGATACCTGTTCAGTTTCTGGCTTTGTCTGTCTTTCTCTTGCTCATATTTTGTCTTCAGTCCTTTAAACGTCTGAACATATTCAATGGATTCAAGTGCCTTATAAAAGTTTTCAACTATATGTGCAGTGAGTGATTTGATATCTTCCTGCGTTAATACAAAACAAAGGCTAGCATTACCAAGCTGGGTAAGAAAACAGATATCAATCTCAGCCCATCACTGCAGTTAAATGCTAACTTTTCCCTTCACAGCAAAAGGGTAAAAGTAATTTAAGCTTGAAACTTGGGTTTCGTGATCGAGCAGCCTGTCTCCTCAGGAATATTTTACTGAAGTAATACCCTCTGACAAAGTACACAAGGAAGAATTCCAGATGATTCACTCATATGCTTGTGTGCTACCCGAGCTAACAGGCCAAAGATATGCAGATAACTCTGTAACCACGAACCCTATGGCTGTATACATAAATACAATTCTGAAATGGGGGTGGTGGTAAGAGAGTCAAAACACCTGCCCCCTTCCAAATTGTTTTCCTCTACTAATTCACACAAGCCTTTGGTGCAGCACTTACAAAAATGGAATCAAACTAAAGGGGCTACTGTATTCATCTCCGAGTGACATTCTTTTTGCTTCCTGCCAAAAAGGGATAAGATTGTGGCAGAATTCTTAGTATAAGTGATGCTCTTCCAAGCTTGAAAGGTGTACTGTGTGTTTTATAGGCCCTGGGGATATCCCTTCTAGGCGGAAGAAAAAAGAAACAGCCTTATGGCTTTCTGTAAGACAGACAGCTCCCTCAATTTCCCAGAAATTTGAAGAGAAGCAAGTAATGGGTTAAAAGACTTTTTAAAAGTCAATACACCTATGAGAAGAGTGAGATTTTATTTTCATTACTACACCTGTCAGGCTACTAATCATTCTGAGTGCTCACAGGTTGTAGAACACTGAGCGTAGACATAGCCTGTTCCTCTCTGCCACCTATTGACACAACCGTGGCACATCAGTCACGGCTGCAACGCCTGTAGGGGCAGAAGTCATACTATTTCTAACACAGATTTTTTTAAATTAGTTCTATTTACATCTCTGCGGGTGTGAAGAATGATTTTGAATTAGCTACCCTACTGCCTCAAGCTGCCCCTTTTCCTGCTTGTGATGTTTGCATAGCAGGCTGGAAATTCCCCAGCCACTCTGGGCAGCTTCCAACAAAATATTAAAATACAGTAATCCATCAAACATTAAAAGCTTCCCTAAACAGGACTGCCTTCAGATGTCTTCTAAAAGTCTCGTAGTTGTTGTTCTCTTTGACATCTGGTGGGAGGGCATTCCACAGGGCAGGTGCCACTACTGAGAAGGCCCTCTGCCTGGTTCCCTGTAACTTGGCTTCTTGCAGTGAGGGAACCGCCAGAAGGCCCTTGGTGCTGAACCTCAGTGACTGGGTAGAACAATGGGGGTGGAGACACTCCTTCAGGTATACTAAACTAAGTTTTACCCAGAGTAGAACTTAGGAGCTTTAATTTCAGTGGGTCTGGTCTATGCAAACCGCAGTTGAACACGACCTTTTAGCTTGAAATTACTAACATACTCCAAAATCACTAAATGAAACTAGTTCTACAAGCCCGGTTAGCTTCCTTTTGCATTTAAACAGGCAAAGTGTTCTAAGATGTGTTTTGTATATGAATATCTGGAAAATCACTGTGGAGATCAAGATGCACAGCAGGGAAGGAAGGAGAGCGTTCTAGTCATAGAGCGCAGTAGAAACCTGGCTTCCATTATGGGAATTTTGAGTCAACTACCCTGTTCAGCTGCTTTCTTTTGGCAGCTGGTGGTAGGTGTAGAAGTCAAAACGTTTTGAGCAACAGCACACACTTGAGAGTTTCTCTGCAGCTAATGCAGTTTTTCTAGCAGAAGGGTGCCCCATACTCTTACTCTGAAAGCTCTAGGACAGCCTTCCCCAACTTGGTGCCCTTCCAAAGTTTTGGATTACACTAACACCAGCCAGCATGGCCACTAGTCAGGGGTGATGGAACCTGGGAGTCCAAAACATCTGGAAGGTGTCAGGCTGGGGAAGGCTTCTCCAAGGCATTTATGTAGGCCTGTCAAGATACTTTAAAGAGTCTGAACAAAATATGAGAACAAGTCTGTGGCTCGCATGCAGGGTTTAACAAACCCACTTGCCATGCTCCCCATGCAGAGTGTTGCATTGCCCTCTAGGAAGTGGCAAGTCACACGTGACCAAACCAGGAAACCCATCTGGAACAGGAAAGGCTGGACACAGCTGCTCAAGAGGCACCACTGGGAATGGCCAACAGGGGAGGGAGAGAGAATAGGGAATGGACTCAAGATTCATTCCTTTCCATGTCATACTCTAGTAGAAATGGTCCATCCCCCTATATTGCTGCGACTCAGGGTGTGTGGTTTTTTGTTTTTTACACTTAACACATCCTTGAAGATGACAGGATCCCCAAGGACCTGCTCTACAGGGAGCTGACTTCAGGCACCAGGCCCATTGGCAGATCAACTCTATGTTACAAGATGCCACCAGCCTTCATGTTATGTTTGCAGACATCAACCCTCCTGTGCGGGAATCCCTTGCAGAAGACCGCAGCACCTGGAGACAGACCATCTGGTCGTGTATCCATAGCAGTGACCAAAGGAGGAATGACCGTTGGGAAGAGTGCAGAGCGAAGAAAATCCACGGTCCATCTGTAGCAGTACAACCAGCTGCTGTCATCTGTCCCAGGTGCTGTGTCAGCCTCTACAGCCACAACACGCACTGCAAGCTGCCAACAGTCTGACCTCACCCCCAAAGGCTCACTCCTCCACAGTCTCCCAAGAAAGATGGATGCCAACAACACACAAAAAGTTATTTCCAGCGTTCAGTAGCAAGATCTAAAGCTCACACATGCATGAATGGTTTCTTGGAATTGAAAGCACAACTTACCACTCGGATGAATTCAAAAAGTTCAATGACTGCGGAATTCAGCAGATTGTACCTAGTTCCATTATCCAAAAGAGCATTTATGACTGGCTCAAACAGGTTTCCTTTGGTGATATAACGGTTATAAAACTCATCCTTTAGGCCGATTATCCTCCTCATGAAACGAAGAGCACCTGCAATGTAACAAGCATTTTAAGAGGGTCCTGTCTGGTTCTCACACTACCTGCATCTGTTTACACAAGCTGAAAGGAGTAGTCTAGTTTACTAACCAGCAGGAAACTATGACATCTAGGACAGCCTTCCCAAACCTGGTGTTCTCCAGATGATATTGGACTACAACTCCCATCAACACCGACCATGCTGACTGGAGCTGATCTAAGAGTCCAACAACTGGTGTGCATCAAGTTGAGGAGAGCCAGCTTAGAAAATGAAAATTGACCTGCTACTTACACAGTGCCAAAAAGGTGTGTTTTGAATTCATCAACACCAACACTCTTCTCAGCAAATCCTTGTTCATAATATAGTTCTTGATGTGATATGTGTGGTGTTCCACACAAAAGGTGAGCAGCTCCAAAATTAAGGCAAGCAGCTGTGCTGTTTGGTAGTTGTCTGCCAAAGGAACAAAACCCAGTTAGATACAATGAATGCTGCAAATGCCAAAGTCACAACAAAAATAGTGTTCGCCTAGGAGTAAGACTTTCCCCAAGCCAGACATTTATGTCAAGCAAGCTTGAGATCAAAAACCTTTGCCATGGAGCAGAGTTCTCTAAGCACAAGCTGGGATCCTAGGTCTAGCATTGTTTTTATTTAAAACCTTTTGTACCCAGCCTCTCTGATTACTTGAGGCGGCTCAGGTTTACTAAAGTTAATAAAAACGTAATAACAAACAAACAAACTTGCCGTCTAAATCCAGCTCGCGGACTGTCCAGGAATGAGTGTGTTTTTACATGAGTAGAATGTGTGCTTTTATTTAAAATGCATCTCTGGGTTATTTGTGAGGCTTAGGAATTCGTTCTTTTTTTTTTTCCTTTTCCAAAATATAGTTCAGCCCCACACAAGGTCTGAGGGACAGTGGGCCGGCCCCCTGCTGAAAACGTTTGCTGACCCCTGTCCTTAAATGTCCAGGAGTGTTTCTGAAAGTTCTCTAAAATCCCTTGGTAGCCGGTCTTGCCTGTGGCCACAGGACACAAAAAGCTTAAGAGATTTGTGAAAAGCCTCCGCACAGAGTGGTTGTATTCACAAAGTGGACGATTTCACACAACCATTCATGCAATGCATTTGTATGTCACATTCTTCAACCCTCCACACTATGGAGGATTGGAAGGAGCTAAGGACACACTTGCAATCCTGGTTTGCCAGTTAAGACATAAACATATAAAAGAATATCCTTGTTGGATCAGATCAAAGTCTCATCTAGTCCAGTATCCTGTTTTCACAATGGCCAACCAGATGCCAGTGTGAAAAATACAAGCAATATATAGGCACAACAGCACTATGATCCCCAGGTGCTGATATTCCAAAGCATGCTACCTCTAATACTAAAGATAATACAGCAACCGTGGCTAGTTGCTAATCCCATTTTAAGACATCCAAATCACCGGCCATCACTACAGTTTGTGGTAGTGAACTCCACAGTTGAGCTATTTGATGTGTGAATAGGTACTTTCTTTTGTGTGTCCTGTATCTCTCAGTTTCATTAAAGGACTTTAGTTCTAGTATTATGAGAGAAATAGAAAAATCTCTCTCTATCCGCACCGCACTGCAGTTTGACAAAACAAGATGTTTGCTATTCTGCCAGAGGCATGAGAGAACCACACAAGCACACGGCTCATTCCAGATCCTTCATGCTTTGGCAGACCAGTGGCAGTGATGGCTGAATGCAGCCTTCTTGCTGTCAACTGGGAACATAATTTCCCCATTTTTTAGGGTGATATGTATCTAGAATGCCCCACTCCCCCAGGAGGAAGAAAAAGCTGTCAATCTAAGATTCCCAGGAAAGGATCTTTCCATATGTACACCTCATTTCAAATTAGGATGGTGGTGGGGGTTTAAGAAAAAAAAACACAAATGCTTCCACCTACCTGGGCAAATTGTATTACTCTTGTTGCTTCCAACTACCACATCTAAAAGAAATGAAAAGATTTAGCACTGTTAAGTTGCCTGCTTAATGGCTGTGGCAAACAGAAAAGATTTCAAGACAAGAGTATTGCATTTTATTTCAAGGTCAGACAACTTCTGACTCGCATGTGCAGCACAAGAAGCCCACCCAAACTCTTTTTGGAGGGGGTTGTGAGGCATCAGAACCCACCTAGTTTTGTCTGTAACACCGTTAGAGTTGCAAACATGTACTCCATCTGCCAATAGTACTGTGTTAGGCACTAAAAGTTGGTGGTAAAAGATAGGAGACATGCAAGTCAGCATGGATAGGTTTGCAAAAAGGTACAAAAACAAGTTACCATTCTACTTTGCTTTCATTGCAGCAGCCTTTGAATCTCAGAACTGCTTAAGTGACTTTTAAAGATATGGGTTTATTTTTGTGAGAAACCACTGTGCCTGAAAAATCAGCAGCCTGGTTCACACACAACAGGAAACTGTGGTTTCCCACTGTCTGACCAAGGCTGCATGAGCCTTGGGTTTGTGTGTTTCCTCTCTTCTCCTTCTGAGCCTTTGAAGAGAAGCTTCCAGTTTTAACTAAACACAGTTCCCTTTGACATCCCAATGCTGGAAACAAAGATTTGTTTAAACTACAGCAAGTAAGAACAAGTCTATCTTGCTCTCAGATCACAACTCCTCATGTTTGGATACCAAGGGAAACAGTGGTTGCTTTAAAACTGGAAGCTTCTCTTCCTCATGGGCTTGAGAGAAGAAGAGAGGAAGCTACACCTGAGTCAGTGTGCTAGGCAAAGACAATGAGACAGTTTCTCAAGAGATCCCTTGGTTTCTGAAATTATTTTAGAGTAATTCAAAAATGAAGCACTGTACATCATAATGCAAGACATTTTTGTCTAAAAATTTACAAAATGCAGTCAATATCAGCAGCTAAAATTCAACGACAGAAGGCTGTTTGTAGAACTGAAGCCCCTGAAGACCACAATTTTCTGGAATTTTACAACAGTACAGTTGTGCCTTGGTTCTTGAACAGAATCCGTTCCAGAAATCCGTTCGACTTCAGAAAATGTTCGAAAACCAAGGCGCGGCTTCCAATTGGCTGCAGGAGCTTCCTGCATGCATTAGGAAGTTGCGGAGGACGTTTGGCTTCCAAAAAATGTTTGCAAACCAGAAGGCTCACTTCCGGGTTTGCCGCGTTCGGGAGCCAAAACATTAGAGTCACAAGGCGTTTGAGAACCAAGATACGACTGCATTTGGACAAACCACAAACACAGCATTCAGATGTTAATGCTAAACCAGCTTAGCAAAAGGGGTACAAGCCTGGGTGAGCTTTGCTTGCTCCTCTGGCACAGCCTTGAAGACACTAGAAGTGTTAGCTTTAGTTTCCAACTACTGTTGTACCTTGGTTTATGAACAGCTTAGTTTATGAACTTGGATTAAGAACGCTGCAAACCTGGAAGTAGGTGTTATGGTTTGTGAACTTTGCCTTGGAAGCAGAACATGTTTCATTTGTAAATTGAGTCCCCCGCTGCTATAGGAAAGCATGCTTTGGTTTAACAACGTTTTGGTTTAAGAACGGACTTCCAGAACAGATTAAGTTTGTAAACCAAGGTACCACTGTATTTATTTCACCTGACCAACTGTGACTAGGGCTAACTGTTTAGGAACAGCCTCCCCCAACCCTGTGTCCTCAAGTTGTTTTAGACTACCGGCCATGCTGACGGTAGTTGTGACATCTGAAGGACACAAGGTTGGAGAAGGCTGGCTTAGGGAAACAAGCTAAACCTTAGTTTGAAGTTGGCTTTCTTCCCCAATGGCAGTTGGTTTAGGTTTGCCCATAATGAGGAAATGTGGTTAGTTCAAAGAGGAATCTAAAGGTCGAATCTCCTCCTTGTAACTGTGCTAGAGGAGAATGGCAGCACGCAAGCTCACGTATGCAACACTAATCCATATGAAGCAGGCCACACTCTCCTTCCACCAACCTTCTGCAAACCAGGGACAGCTCAATACAACCAGGGCAGAAAAGTATGCAAGTCTTAGTTTGAGTTAATTAATCCGCCCAACAAAAACAGAGTTTGTCTTGCAAACAGCTGCATGAGTCTGAAATACGAAAACGTGGATAAATAAGGAAGAAAAGGCAGAAAAGACAATCAAAACATCTGATCTTACCTTTGTCGCTTTTGTCCTCTGATGTGTTTGCCAGAAGTGGAGCAGTGAGGACATGCATACAATGGTTGTAGAAAAAATTGAGAAACTCACTTTTCTCGGTTTTCTGAAACAGAAAATACTAACTAGATTAGCAAATACGCTAACAGCATGTAAAGTCATGAAGCTGACAAGTAACAACCAACCAAACAAAGAGAAATCAACGATGCTGCATTCAGAGCCTTCAAAGTATCGTCTACCCAGAAGAGATGCAAGCCATCACATTCCCATTATTATTATTTGAATGTTTGAAATAGCTTTGAGGGTGGTTTTTTTTTTTTGCAATCAAGCGGTATATAAATTGTATGAATACAATAAATTTAAAAATCTGCAAAATTAGGGTGGCCTCACCCTAATGAGGTGGCACAGGGCAGAAACCATAGGAATACCCTTCTCTGCCCTATGTTATGCAACTGCCTTTCTTCACCCATTAGCATAGAATCCAAACTGTTGCTTTTCAGGCGCCAGATAATTTTTATTTTTAAAAAAGGCACATTCCCATATGTGAGTTTTAGCGGCTTGATGATTTTAAGGATCTTTTCAGGATCTTGAGGATGCGGCTGTTGTGAAATTAAACTCCGTGTTTTATTTCCTCTTTAAATTGTTTTATTAGCAGCAGTTTTAAGATATGCTGTAAGATACCTTGAGACCCAAATAATGAAAGGCAGGACTGAGATGCTTTAAACAACAATATGGCATGCACGCACCAGCATAAACATTCACACAGCTATGGAACGCTGGCTTTATTTCTACCATTGTGCAGTCACAATGGAACAGGAAATCGCAACACATTTTGTGTTTTACCTCTAAGCCACCATGGCGGCTTACCTAGCTAGTAACCTTCAGGTTGAGAGCATGAACTTGGTCTTTCTTAATTAAAATCCCCAACTCTTCCCATTGCACTAGACTGAAATAAAGTTTTTTACTAAATAAACACTTGCTCCCAGCCCAGATTATGTAAGACCTTAATTTGCAGGCAATGGTATTAACCATGCTCCACCTGCCATGTGGAGCTCAGAGGTCATCCATTCCATATATGGTGTTGATGCCTTTCAATCCCCTGGGCAGCAGACATGGCAGGAGAACTCATCATTCAAGAGTGGACAATGTTTGAACTGAACATAAAATGGTGTACAAGTACTGGAATCTCCACGCATATGAAAAGTCACGCACATGGTCTAATAAAACGTTCTGACATCATGCTGCGGAAACAACATTTGAGATGAAGTAAAACTACTATTCCAGTTTTGTGGCAGAGTGGTGGAAACATATATGTACATATATTTTAAAGAAAAAAAACATGCTTCCAAGTATATTTTCCAGAAATGCAAAGCTAATGCACATTTTTGCAAATAGTTACAAAGTGTGTTGAAAGACAAGTAGATTTTAGTCAACATGTTTCTTAGACAGTAAAGTTTCTTTACCCCTTTCCATTTTCTTACATTAGCTGTGGCCAACATGTTCTCAGGATCAATTAGAGTACGCAAGAGCCCCATTAACTGAACAGCGCCCCCAAGCTCGGGGTCAGTGTCACAGATCATTTGCTCAATGACTACGTTTATGAGGAGAATGTCCTGAAACAAACAGAGACAAATTAGACCCGCTTTCAGCAATTTAACAAAGGTAAATAGTATTTTTTTTCCTGGGGGGGAGGGGAAGAATAGGAATCTATGACAGTTTTTTATTTTGGCTATCATCTCTCACGGTGCCAATTACTGAGCTTGTGTAATTTGCCACCTTTACTGATGTGTATATTTTTAGGATCCACCTTATTTTTGTAATTTTAAGTTGTTTTAAACAGTTTATAATGCATTCATACCTCGACATCCGAAGCTTTCGACTTCTGAAGGTTTCGACAACCCCCGGAAGTCTTTTCGCCGCACGCGCGGTCTGCACCTATGCAGAGCAACATGCGCACAAGCGGTGCTTCGACATCTGAAAACCTCGACTTACGAAGACGGCCGCGGAACAGATCATCTTCGTAAGTTGAGGTACCACTGTATTATGTAATAAGTGGTACCTCGGGTTACAAACACTTTGGGTTACAGATTCCGCTAACCTGGAAGTAGGATGAGAACAAAAATCACGCGGTGGCGGCGGCGGCAGCATGGCAGGCCCCATTAGCTAAAGTGGTACCTCAGGTTAAGAACAGTTTTAGGTTAAGAACGGACCTCCAGAACGAATTAAGTTCTTAACCCGAGGTACCACTGTATTGCATTTCAATATTAACATTGTGTTCTGATTGTTGTAGCTTGTCCTGGAGCCTTAAATTGAAGAAAGGGTAATCAATTGTAATAAAATAAAATTGTAATATTATAGTTCTTAGGTATTTTTTCACCCATGAAGTCATGTAGCCTATTCAACATTTTAACTGTTTGTTATGTTTCTGCTATGCAGTGTTTCTGGAGACTGTGTGTTAAAGACAACACATTTTCACAATGAACCGTATGCAAATTTAAGCTAATAGGCAGGGTTAAGTGCCTAGTGGCCACTTGCTACCCCAGGTATCTATTGCCTTCAGGGACTGCCACACTATTTTTGCTCAACAATTCACACACATTTGCTTACATGTAGTTTCTTCCAGCAGCACAAGACATGTTGCTTGCAGTATATCTAGATGTAACAATGAGGAGATGGGAAAGAAACCTAACTATGGAGGCCCAATATGACCTGCCCAGATTCTGATGCACCAAAATCCTTCAAATTACCAGTACCCGGTGACTCTTCTAGAGCTTCCGTAAGAGAGCTTTATAAAAGTAAAGTGTAAGAGTACAAGGACCTTCCTTCGCTAGCTGCTGCCTCTGTTATGAGATTTGCAGCCAGATTACTACCTCTGATTATTATTTGAGTTTTGTGGTTGTTCACTACATTTTTGACTTAATAAAATAAAGGAAATAGTGGTAGGAATGGCCATTGCCAGCCATATCATATAAGCATACTGCATCTTTCTTACATCGTCACTCTGCTGGGCTTCCTGCATTACAAATTCCCGCACCATGGATGGACTGAATTCTACCAGATAAGAAAATATATCTGTAGCAGCAGATCTAACTTGCAGATCGTCCATGCCCTGAAATGAAAATCATATTAACAGTGAAAAAGAGGTATTATGGAGGTAGTAATGCTATACAAAGCTATTAAAATGCAGTGAAACTCTTGATTTCAAATATACAAAAGGACGGTAATTCTATTTTGACAAGCCATGGGTATAAAAGATTTATCATCCTCAAGTCCGTGGCTGCAAATCTAAGGGTGTAGATTTGGACATTTCGCTTACAAAAAAAAAATTCAAACTTTGTTACCTTGAAATTCAGGTACAGTAGTTAAACTATATGCAGTATTAGTGGCTATTTGTGAAGATGATGTGCTGATCCAGAGTTCCTGTGAGTGGATCTTTGGCTCAAATGACACTCCCACCAGAAAAAAGGTGTGTGTGTTTTCTGGAATCTTCCTCCCCCCTGCAGTCTCCAGAGAAATTGTTCCAGAGGGTTGGAGAACTGTCTGGAACAGCATAGCAGGTGGCACCAGGGTTTACAAGGGGAAACTGTAAAAACCACCTCTGCAGGATCTTCCACAAATGGAAGAGCCCTTCTGTTGGTAGAAGACCAACTCTGAGTGCAACCCAAGGTGATTTAAAGGATACAACTTTGAAAAAAACATTTTCCCTCTGTCTGTTGGATACCTAAACATGACAACTGAATCTTAGTGCTCTGTTTTTATACACACATATTTGTCACTTTAGTGATCACTGTATGTTTAAATAAGTCAGTAATCATTTAAATATTTATGAACTGTATCGCTCCAGAGACTGGTATTAAAGTGTCAGTCAACCTATGAACAATTTGAAAGAGTGTAGTAGCTCAAAAATTTAAAGACAAACCAACGTGACACCTCAAATCTTGCCCACAGTTTAGCATTCAACTCACCATTACTATTTCAAGAGCAGGAAGAATTCCTAACTTTGCCAAAGTTTTGAAAAATGTGTCTCTGTTCTGGGGCTGTAATGTCTGGGAAAATGCACAAAACTCCTTGAAGAAGTTAACCTGCAGGAGGTGAAAGAAACATTTAATACATAAAGTGCCAGTACAGCCAATAAGTAAACATTTGTACAGTTTCTGATATTAACAGAATCTGAGTTTTACTCAACACAAACACATATTTCAAGCAAAAGAGGCAGTAGCATTAGCACACTATTTCCCAAGTTAAAAGCATCCAAACCGGACTTACCAGTTCACGCCTTTTGTCATCATCTGTAGCTTCGTCAGTTAATTGTGCAAAAACTTCAGACAAAAACTTTTCATCCTCCTGTACAATACAATACAGCAATTTTTACATAGTTATGCCACAAAGTTCTCTATTATTATAGTTGCAATGCAAAATCAGGTTTTATACTGTTGCAAGTTACTCTCTTATTTCTTGTACCACTAAACTATTGTGCAACGAAACCTGTGCTATACTGCCTATGCTTTCACAACCTAGTAAGGCAGATTCCACAGATTTACAAGTCACTTTTTTCCTCCAGAGAGTCCCACTGCAGTAAGCAGCATTAGGTACAAACAGCATTGTTTCAATTTACCAAAGACAAGTCTATCAGTCATAATGGTCAACTTGTGCCCAATCAGTATAAGAATCTGGCCTAAGATTAAGTATCCATACAATGAATTCAAAATGCAGATGACTAGAGTTAGCAAGAAGAAATTGATGAATGAATGAAAACAGACTTTTCCTGTTCCGGGTGAATCTCTGCATCTCCTTATTGATGTACAAAAAAATGCACCAGGAGCCCTACAAATTTATATCTGCCCTGTGGATTGTCTGAGGTATCAAACTGGCACTGCTAATTTGCTGCTCCACATCAAATTTAAAGCGTTTTAGAAGTCAAGCACTTGTGACTTCAACAGAACAATCCAGCCAGTGTTTTTGTTCCAAGAAATTTAGGACTGAGTTTTTACAATTTCTTAAGCCTTGCAAGTTTAGAAGTCAGTTGCAGACTCAACAGTGATGATGCTAGACTCATTCTCAATTGGTGTATCTGACCTCAAAAATGTAAAAGAACAAAAAGAGTGAGATGTATTATTTTAACCCTCTTCATAGTTTTCTAGCATTAAGTGCTGCATGTGTTGAGCTTGACTGTGAAAACATTATATAAAAGATTTAGTGAACTAGGAGAAGGAAGTGGCAGACATAGTGCAAGGCAGGGGCAATCCAAGCCTTTAAATGAAGTTAAGGAGCTAAAAACATGTCATTAAAAAATAGTACAGATTAATCCCCCCCCCAAAATTCTCTCCTAATAATCTGGGAAGACACAGTAACCAGATATATTAGTGTTTACAAGTTTCCACCCATCTGGAAATGGTTCAACTGCACATGTCAATGTAACTTTGCTAAGCCAAAACACAGATGTAACACACTTTTAGAACTGGAGGTGGGTGGGTAACACATAAATAGGTCATAGCCATTTTCTGCTTCCTACTGTCCTATTCCCAAAATGGCCCACCATCTATTAAAGTCTTCTCTGACACTGGAGTTTGCATGTTATTTTTAGATATAGTCCAACTCTTAGAAATGCATCATTATATGAAACTGTCATAATGCACACAAAAAATCAGGACCTATAAGCTAGTGAGCTGCTTCTTATGCAACCCTCCTCAACCAAAGGTTAATGACTGTGTCACAAACTGTCATGCTCATGACATGTATGGGCACATATCCCTTCATTAAAACATCAAATTGTCTCCTTCCCTTGGATATTTGGATACACGTGTCCAATGGTCAAAGCTTATGAAGTACTGAATATCACTTTTACTTTAGGTAAAAAAGGTAGGAAATATGTCAGTAATTAATTAGGCATATAGTTATTTCTTCATTTGTGTAATGCATGGGTGCAGGGGCATTACTATAGAAAAAGGAACTGTACTGGATAGTCTCAAATATTAACTAATCATTTCTCTGCAAGTTATAGCTTAAGGGTTTCAATTTGCTAAGTATTTATAAGGCCCCTGAAAGGAAATATAAAAAACACTAGTTAATAATGGTTGCAGTACTGTCTATGGCAAGCAAAACACCTCCCTACTCTGGACATGACATGAGTTTTCCCTTTACATTGCTTGCCCCCAGAAAGTAGGGGGAAGCTTTGAGGTTATGAGGACAACTTCCAAAATGGCTAACGAGCATAAGTGTGAATACAAAAAGTCACACAAACTACACATACCGGTGTATGCGCCTGTTTTTCAATCATAAGAGAAATCAATGAAGCAGCTTTCAAGGTGTTTGCAACATGGCATGGCATGGTTATATATATGCCATGGTTGAAATATTCCTATTTAAACAAGGAAGTTAAAAATAATCCCATGGGCATGCATAAAGCCTTGGGCTGTCTTCTGAAGTTACTCTTTGAACCTCAGTTATCAAGTAATTAAGATGCTACTCATGCTTATTATATAGGTCCCTTCTACCTACCACTGCTCATAAAACTACCAATCAGAAGAGCTGTCCAACATCTATTCATTTGGAATGCTTAGAGCTATGCAGGCAGCAAGAAACCTCAAAAAGTACACCAATTTCATGTTGCCACAGCAGCAGCAGCCAAGGACCAAAATAAAAGAAACTGTTTCCAAAACACAGTTGTTGGCAAGTATTGAAAATATCTCCTCCATGTGTTCTGCTTTCAGAAGACAAGAGGGAGACAGAAAGGGGGAAATACCAAGAAGTTGTATTGTTTATGATGTATTAGCAATTTAGGTGTTTATCCTACTCGATATCAAAGTACTCAAGTTACAGTATATTTAAAATAAAGCTTGAAACACCAGGAGCAACGTAAATCCATTAAAAATCTTAGAAAAATCCTACCCATTAAAATCCCCATCCATTATCAGTTTGGCCTCCACCTATAAAAAAGCCAACTCAAATAAAGGGCTTACGCCTGAGCAAAGGAAGAACTTCTACAGTTATAAAACTGAGCAAGGGCCACTCTACATGGACTTCCATTACAAGCAATAATTCAATTTAGTGCTATGGCAAATATTTTGTCAGCCCAAGAATTTCTTCTTGCGCAACAGAATTCTGCCCTCCTCTTCCACATCCCAAGCCTCCTAAATCTGTTGCGGGAGTTCCCTCAACCCTCTGAAGCGGATCTGGGGTCAGTGCAGGTTGTGCATTTGGGGAGGGGGAGTCCCACTGCAGAAGCAGAATTTCTTTTGCTTGTGCAATTTTTTAGTTGACTGTAGCTCAGAGTCTTGAGCAGGGTTTCCCAAACTTGGGTCTCCAGCCCTCTTCTCCCTGTGTGCTGTTCCAGCGGTTCTCCCAACTGCCCCATAGCCAATTGGGGGGGTATGGGAGACGTGCAGTGGAAGGGGATGGGGACGATCCACTGTGCAAATGGAAGTCCTTGCATGGGGCTTCTGCTGCCGGGGGCTCATTAGCTGAATCCCACCCAGTGACTCTAAACTAGGTCAAATGTTTTTAGGAAGATGCATGCAGCACTTCACTATCTCATGAAGACAGTAACCAGTAACACTCACTGTCCAGGTGCAGAAATACATCTTGATCTGACTATTGTTTATGTCTGCAATATATGGAGGAATAATCCCTCTAATGCTGCACTGCCTTTAATCTTGAGTGACTGAAGTATTGTCTTTAAAAAAAAAGGCATTTCCACTCCATTCCATAGCTTTCTTTTAAAGTGTTCCTTAACATTTTATCATCTGAAAAACTGAAAGTCCTAAAAAAAGAAAAATCTAACAGGCTTCGATCAAACTTCCTGGCTTTTTTCTTGACCCTCATATCTGTATTCAGAGTTTTCCTCAACATCTTATAATCAAAGGTTTAAAAGATTTATCAGGGTACAGTGTATCTTGTTGCACCCTAGGCTTGTGTTGCTGTTAGGTTATGCCCAACAATGGGCATGAGTTCAACCACCTTGCCATCTACAAAAAATGACAATGATCCAAGTAATCATTTAGCGAAGATTTAGTCAACTTCTGTCTTTTCACTGGACAGGGTTAACTTGAAGATGAATTGAACCCAAACAATTGCCTATGGATGACACACTGCAGGTGGTATGGCAGCTAATAAAACATTGCAACTGACACATTATTTTAAGAACCACATCACATTATTTAAATCTACATTTGTTCTGGCAGTATCTTCCAAAAGTCTGTGAACTACTGTATGCTGTCACTTAAGGGCTTAAGAGCAAAATGACACAATTTACAGCCTCCGAAAAGCTGTAATTCACTCATTTTCATTAGGCTCCTACAATCTGACATATAAAAACTGCAAACTAAGACTATGTAGGAAGACACGATTCTATATTCTTAAATGCTGGCATGTGAAATGTTTTCTTCAATACATTATTTGTACTACAAAATTAGGAGTACCTAAAAATGAACTTTGAGCTCTCCAACAATAGTTCTAGCAGCTAGGGGGTTAAACTGAGGATTTATCCGACATTCCCCATTTGTCAGACCCTTTAACTCTATTTTTAAGCTATTATACAAAAAGATTTCCTACATCTAGGAGACTTATAACAGCAAATTCTAAATAAGATTATGCCAACAACAACAAAATGTCAACTAGGAGGAGGATTGCTTTTTTATTCTTGGGGAAGAGACCACAGAACAGATCAATGGGAAAGCTCATTATTTTCATGCAGCAGGTCCTGGGCTCAGTCCTTAGTATCTTCAATTAAGGTAGGTAGTGATACAAATATCTCTATGTGAAATGCTGGAGTATCTTCCAGTCACAATAGACAACACTGTGCTGGGGGGTCATAAGACAGCTTCCTATGTCCCCTACAGTCAAACCCTTGGTTTAGATCTTTTCAAAAAGTTTCTTGGGATGAACAAGGTTATGCTCAGGAGATTCTTAATTTCTTTCCTGCGTATTTTTAAAATATTTTCTGTTAGAGGATTCACGGAAACAAAAAACATTAATCATAAGCCAGCCAAGAGAAATTATTTAGTTTGTTTTTGATTTAGCTTCAGAACCTTACAAGTGTTGCATAATTTTATAGAGAGCTAAAACATTAACAAAATTAAAAAGCTGTCCCTTTCTCATGCAGCCTATATAAAACTTTAATCAAATGATGTTACAATTCAAATATTACAGTTTGTAAGTGTAAGAAGGCTAATGATAGCATTTGTGAGAGTCGCTATTTATACTGCATTTCGTTTTTAATACAACACACAAACACAGCTGCTTATAAGCAGGAAAAAACTGTTAACCATCTGCCACGAATAAGGCCACTGCTGAAAGTCACCTACCTCTCACATAACAGAATGAGCTGAACGTAATGTATCTGGTTTAGAAGGAATGCACTGTGCTTATGAAGAAGACTGTGAAATATACAACTGACACATTACAGCAAAGAATAAAGCCAGCCAAGGGGGATGAGGAAGCACCAGAACTACTAAAGTAGGTTTAAAAGCATATACCACAAACAGCACTGAATTAAAGGCATGCTACTGTTAACCTCACATTTGCATGTCAAATCTCCAAAATGCAAGCCTTCCAAACTTCTCGTTTCACTTACCTGCAACATACTGACAATCTCGACTTTGTTAAAGAAAATGAAAGATGTGAGAGTAGAAAGAAAATTTTCTTCAAAAACAGATGGTGTTGGCAAGATGATGTCCTGGATGTACTGTACCCTGTAAGTCTGATGAATCTTTTGCCTAAGTTCAGAGTCTGTTATGGGTATGACCTCTTTAAACTTTGCTGTTTTGGTCAAGAATTCTCTGTGCCTTTTTGGCTGAGCTAATGCAGGGTCATACTCAAGGCACCCCACAACATCCATAATGCACTCGTCTGAAAACATCACCTCAAAAAGAGTTGCTTTATTGAGGAACAAAATTCCTCGGATAATTTCATACAAATGATGTAAGCCTTCAGTATTTTCTAGGTTTTCACAAAGCTGGAAAAGCTGCAATAATTTTTTAATGTAGCCTTCATTTTCCAAAGCCAAAGCTAGTTTTTCTCTACGGATGGGAGATGAGAGAACTGAGGTAACTAGGTCTGCAATCTCTTCGAGTTTGTTAAGTTCACAAGTAGGGAGATCAATCAAATGACTTGTTTCTGGCATTTCCTCAAAGCGCTCTTCTTCAGATTCATCAATGAGATCCTGTGTGACTTCCACTGAAGGGTCCTTACCTTGAACCTAAAAATGGAAACATGAACAATTGCTGACTCATTCTGAAACATACTGGTGACTGTCGGTGGCAGAGAAGAGGAAATAAATAATTTGGTCAAATCACATAACATTAATAGGCTTCTGCAAACTGACCAGGAATGAAATGTGGCTGTTGGGCTGCACAAACTCAGGCTCTGTTCTTGCAGCAGATGCTGATAGTGCGAAAAGGGGAAAGAACTTTCTTGTGGCCCACCAGAGCTGTGCATATGAGCAACTGTTCTGAACATGACTCATTGGCAAAGGATCAACAGTTCTATTCACATCCCAACCCAGTAGATGTCATACAGGAGAGTCACATGCAGTCTATGGTGGCTGTAATTCCAGGCACAGGAGACAAGGCAGCCCACGTAGTTGGTTTAAAGCTCAGTCCTAGGAATTGGATGAAACTTACACATTATATTCCCATACAGGTGCATATAAAGCATTTTACGTAACATGTAGGCACACAGCAGCATGTTTTCAGTTACATGTTATTTCATACACATGTACATGTCACGGAACTTAGAATGACTGTTTCTCCGAAGCATGAACTTGTAGCACTGCAGGCACATTTGCTGCCATGTAAAGTGCCAAGGAAGCCTAAAATATTACTATAAAAAGGGGCAATTGAAAAACACCCATGAAATGAGCAAGCAGGTGAAACTGTAAAATAAGCCTGTGCCCTGATGCCATGAAGTTCTAACACTGTACCATGAAATTCTACTACTGTGTTACACGTAAGCTATAATAAAGGTCCAAATAAACTGGGCCAGCATAACATTACTTCAATTTTCAAAGTGGTATTTGTAAATAATATGATTGGAATGAAAATGTGATAATTTTTGAAAAAGATTAACCTTACCTGGCAAATTTTTTCCCAGATTTCATCACAGCCAGCTTTTTCTTGAAAACTCAGGGCTAAATCATAATTCTCTGCTTCTGACCAAACAATCAAAGTATCCTATTTCAAAACGAAAGACTATACTGATTATTTGATTCCATACAAGTACAACAGTGGCATACAATTATGTTGATATATCCAACAAAACAACTTGGTCAAACAGGATACTGGTGTTGTTTTTTAAATTAAAAAATGCTACCTTTTTAGAATTGCTCTTCATATGCCCTTTCACAATTTCCTAACCCAGCTTTCAATTAGAAATATTAACCCTCCAGTTTAAAGAAACAATAATATTTACAACTGATTATATATTATACAGGTGGCATTATTTTTACAATATAATTTACCATATAAATTGCAAATGATCTACAATGAATGCAGTTGAATACGCTTTGGTTATGCATGTCTGGATAAAAAGCAAAGATGCTAGCTATGTATTTAAGAACACCTCTAATTCAATCCCTAGCTTCACCAGACACAGCTGAGAGACACTCCCTGCCTGAAACCCCGGAAAGCCACTGCCAATCATTGTAGACAATACCAAGCTAGACAGACCAATGGCCTGACTCAGTATAAGGCAGCTTCCTATGTTCCTATCAAAGGCATGCACAGAACCTAACAAAATTCACCCAGGAAGTATGATGATTTATCTTAATTCTCACAATAATATATTCTTATTCTTTTAGAAAGAGAACAGAAAGAGGTAAGGAACTGCAATGTCCTGAAATGGGGAAAAAATATTTTCTCTGACATTATGAGTATATGTGATGATCCAGATAGAATTTCGCATTTCTTTATTTATAGAAAATTATATTATACTGTGAAGCCTTCAGCATTAAGACATGACACGCAACACTAGCAATGAATATCTAGTTGATCAGAGAAAATGGGAAGTCACCTCACCTCTCTTTGATTTTGCTCTCTCAGAGATACAAGTTCTCAAGCAGGCAGAGACCATTGTTTATCATGTTCATGAGGATACAACAGGAGTTGAAAAGCTTGTATGATATACAGTACCACTTAACTAGTTCCTGAGAGACAACTCTTATTTTCAACACATACAGCTGATGTATTTAGGATCAGAAAGCCATACTGTAAAGGGACAGAATCTTTAAACCACCCTCTCACTGAAGCAGCATTAACTCAAAGTCATTGAAGGAGCACCTTAAAAGATAGATTTCTATTTATATGGAGAGATTTGCAAGTTAATTATTATCTTGCCATCTTTTGTTCACAGGATCAGGATAGGTCAAGAAAACTATGAAGAAAAACCCTTTTCCTAAAAAAACATTTTAAAATTAGTGGGAAAAGTTTAACTTTTATAACTTTTAAAGTGTACAGTACAAAAGCATGCCTAGCATACATTAAAATACTACTATTAAATAATCTTAAGGAAATAAGTACCAACTTTGAACCACATTATTGAGAATGAAGTCTGCCCACTTCTACAAATAAAAATCATTTGTGCAACGGGACTCTTGTTTCAATTCTGTCTCCTCCAACCTCCCCCAGCCCCCCAAAATCTGCTGTGGAGGGTCCCCCAACCAATGTAATTTAATCAATGTAATCAAAACAAAAGACAAATGAAACTTCAGTTAATACTGTTGCTTTTATTATTTCAGGCATTTTTTAAATGCAAACCCACAGCCAATATTAAAATAATTTCTGTTAATGCTTGAACTGCAACCCAGCTATGCTTCTATGAAGACGTTTATATAATCATCTATGATGATGCATCAAATCCCATCTTTGGGATTTTGGACCCTTTCCCAAAATACATAAAACAATGAAATACCACCAATATTTCCCAAATGCTTCTTTTGGTGGGGTGGGTATTAAATTTGCTTCCTGTCTCCTGCATCAGACCTGTTTCTACTAGATAAAAACCTTCGGGGGCAACTTGGATACAACACTAATATTGCAACTGCATTGCATAAAACAGCCTCATATATGCTGCCATAAGAGCTAGGACAGAGTGAAAAAGGAGAGGCTCTTTACTACAGTAAAAATAAACTATGTGTTTACTACTAAATTCTTCTTGTTGTCAGAACTAAAATGTACACAAGAGTTTCTATATATATGTAGAATGATTGAAAAGGATAACAAGTGGCTGCAACCTGTGTATTTTTGAATTTGTGTTCAAGCCTTGCTAAACCTATTTATAGACAAGATTTACTTATTTCAGCCCTGATCCTTCATTCTATTCCATGCAAAACGGTTCCTGTGCCAGCAGAGTTCTAATGAAGTCAAGTGAACTTTTCCAAAGGGACAGAAGCCATGTCACCTTCTATGGATCCAACTATAAAACTGAAACCTACAATTGTCTTCAGTGACACAAGCCTCACTGCTAGGTGTATAAAAATTTCCCGACACAGTTCCTTTCTAAAATCCTCATATTTTATATCTCAACACTCAGTACTGAACCTCTTGTAACTTCCTGAAGATCCAAAGAAAGTGTTTAATTTTCTGAAATTCTGCACCAGCCAGTTTGAACCTTTCCCCTAACCTTATTTATTGAGGGACAGATCCAACCATGGTAGCAGTGCCCTAAATGAGATTTGGAACATCTGCCTATCATGTCAGGCCACGTTCTCAAAAATATTTATCACTCATATTCTTTGTGACATTCTTACAGAGGAGTCATTGTGAAAGGTTTTTGTTTTGTTTTAACACCATACTAATTCAAAGTACACTTTTTATCCATGAACTGTTTGTTCTCTAGAAAGTTACTGAAGGCTCTTGGTCACCATGTGTAGGTTACTCTGTAAACCAAAGGGAAGTCTACTATGGGATTACTACACACACACACACACACACAAAATAAATAAATAAATAAATAAATAAATAAAGGGAATTAGGAATCAGTTTTATGGCTGAGTTCAGACAATATTTCTTGGTGTAATGAAACATGGGCTGTGAAGCTGAGGGCAAGTATCAAAACTGAGCACTTTGCCTTCGTCTCATGCGATGGCTTCAGTGCTTCATTCTTGCTTTGCATTGAACTTGAAGTTCCTAAATACATCTCAGTTGGAAAACTCTTGTGTAAAGTCAGGTAACTAACCAAAATAATAAGACAGGATGCAATCATAGTTTTATGAAGATGGGGAAGATTATCCAAAACTGTTCTATGGCTGTAACTTTAATCAGTAAGCCTTTGCAAGGAATTAAATTCAAAAGAGAAAACATCTCTGGGATATCCCCTCCTGCCCCCCCCCCAATTAATATACTAAATTAAATTTGCAATATGGGGGAAATGGTGTAGTACTTATAACAGACTAAGTACTCCTTAATCATTCCAACACTAGAATGGTCAAAGAAACATGTAGTCTAGCTTTTAAAGCCCCCCCCCCAGGTTTCTTCCTTTCTGTCATAGAATGCACTTGCAATTAAGTAGTATGCCAACTGTGTGCAAACAACAGATTTCTGTACAATGGCAACACAGTAGATACTTATATGAAAAGCTAGTACATGCCTGCTGTTTTTGATATGCAGTGTTTGAATTTATCTTCGATTCCAACAAAAGCGAACCTGAAAAAAGAAGAATTGCAGTTAGGAATCTATGTGAAATAAAATGAGTTTTATAGAAATCAGTAATCTATGTTTCAGAGCACCACCCTCCAGTCTAACAGTTTCATACATGCAATGATGAAAGGCAGCAGAGATAAACACAAAATCAATATACATATCTGCAAGCCCATTCCAATACCTTACACTTTGAGAGGCAACTAAAAGCAAATACAACTATGCCATATAAATTAACTTACTCATGAAATAATGTACAGTATTCTTATCTTCTTGAGGTAGCTGACATATATTCTGTTCAATCTTACTCGACTATGAGTGATTGCCAAAGAAGAAGATATTCTGTTGCGGTATATTCATAACACTAAACTCATTAACCCTAAACTTTGTATTATGCGTGTGTCTAAGCAGTCATGTATCGTGGCAACCGCTCGAGTAATCTTTTCCAGCCCTCACAAGGTTTATTTAGCACATTAACACCTGTTCGTTAGCAACGTTGCCAATACATTTTCTAAAAACAGCTTTCCTGATCTTTAAAGAAAAAGAACTTATTACAATAAGAGTTTAAACCTTTGCTACAAATATATTGCAACAAGGAAACTTTTTTTAAAGAGGCCTTCACACCAAAACATAAAAATATATTTTTTGTTTTCCAATGAGAGGCTTATAAAGATTCCATCATAAGGGGCAATGTTAAGCCAGTGCTTTGGTTACTTATAACCCATTTTCAATACACTTTTAAATAAACATGTCGCATTCATAGCTACTAACTAGTAACTAAGCTTTTCTAAAAGTTGAAGTATTAGCACACAAAAAACTTTTGAGACTATGTTCCATATTATTTAGACATCTGTTACAGTAATGGGCTGGGGAGCCTTAATGGGCTGGGGAGCCTTAAAAGAGGCAGGAACTGAGAGAATGGAGAGGGGTCTCCTTCCCCATTGTAGGCCCTAGTTTTTTCCTGTAAAACTGTCAGATGAACCTGAAGAAGACTGTTCAACGTAATAGCATAATAAATTTTGTTATCAAGCATGAAGTGCCTTTGAATGGGTCATCTCACTGGGATAAGCTTTTGAGCCAAGCTTTCTATAAGTGCAAGGAATTTCACGTCTGGACAGGAAGATGGAAGTGGAAAGACTAGTGGTATTTGGAAGAGTAACTCTGATACCACGGCAGGCCTGTAAACAGCCATGGGCCTGGTCATCTACTACCAGTAAGAGTCACCTGAACAAAGGTGACTAAGTAGGGAAGCTGCCTCACTCCCCCTCTTAACCTTTCAGCCCCTTTCTTCTTATGACAGAAAACAACTAATGTTTACCTATTGGGGGGTGGGAATGGGATTACTAATGACTTTTCCAACCTTATGGGGAGGGTACTAAAGAGAGTTGGGGGTGGGGAGAGAAGAAGAGAGCTGTGATCTGTAAAGGCGGCCAGGCTGCAAGAGACAAGAACTGAGGGAGAGAGAGTGACTAGAATAATCGAACTGCAGAGTTTGCAAAATGACCCAAAGGGTCATCTAGCCCAACCCGCCTGCAATTATTGCAACTATTGATATTGTTCTAGGGAGGAAATCAGCAGTGCCTGTCAGCCTTTTTTCTTTTCTTTTCTTAATATTTTGTAGGGTGGGGAAGAGAGAAAGAGAGAGAACAAAAACACGAATAACTTGCTCCCGAGACTTCAAGGGAGAGGAAAGGAGGATTGTGTTGTGAGAGACAAGAGGCGTTCAGAGCCACCCCTTGGGGGAGTCATCTGCCCCCTGACCTATAAATGCCTTAGGATGAAGGGGGAGGGGGGCTACTCAGGGTCCCGATGGGAATCCAGGAGGGGGGGCCCTTTCGGGGCCTGAGGACCACCTCGCCGCCTCCCCCTCCTGCCGCTCTCTATTGTCCCAGGCAGCCCAGCCTCCGCCTCGCCCCATTATCCCTGCCCCTCCTCACCGTCCGACTCGGCCCGCACGAGCAGCGACATCCCCTTGAGCCGCTCCACGTAGGTGGACGAGACATGCCCGGTGCCCCTGTCGTCCCATTGCCGCTCTTCGTTGAGCGTGTAGACCTTCACCCGCCGCCGGGTGTCCGACATGGTGCGCGGCCCGGCCCGGCCGGACTGCGAGGTACTGAGGAAGGGAAGGGAAAGGAGAGGAGGGCGCCGCCGCCGCTCAGGAGCCCTTTAACTCGCCGCTTCTCATGGCGCCCGGGCCTGCCGCCTCTGCCTCCGCCTCCTCTTCAGAGTCCCCCCCCCACTCAGCGTCACCAGGCGAGCAGTAGCAGCAGCAGCAGCGACTACCACCGCGGCGCGGCCGCCATCTTGTAATCCGACTCCTGTCCCGTCCCTGCCTTTCTCTTCCTCTCAGAGCCGGGGAGGGAGGGGGGAGGAGCGGGGCGGAAGGCCTGCACGGGCTCCACTAGCAGGGGCTACGGCGGCCGAGAAGCGAAGGAAAGCGAACGCGAGCGGGCGAGCGCCTTCGAGCTCGCCTAGTTTGGAAGGGAAGGGCTGAGGAGGAGCTGATGTGGGGAGGAGAGGACGTTGCGCCTGCGCGGCTGCGCCTGCTCCTGCTGAGCGCGTTCCTTCGCCTCTCTCGACCTCTCTGGCAGTTGACGGCACATAGACTCATGGAAAAAAACGTGCAGAGAGACGCATGTGGCGAGAGAGCCTGAGGCCCGCGCAGGTAAATAAAAAAAACCACACACACACGTGCCACAGACCTTCCCAGGAATTACAATTAAATAAGTAACACACGCACCAATATTTTGACTACAGGAACAAACAATCTGAAGAAGTGAGCATGCACAGAAAAGCTTATACGCAGAACAAACTTAGTTGGTCTCTATGGTGCTACTGGACCATTTTTAATTTTTTTATTTCTTTTCTTTAATTTCTTTTTATTTCTACTGTGTCAGAGCAACACAATCAGTTAAGGTTCCCCACACACAACCACCACCCCAACTACGTGTTTCTTATCTTGTGTTTTTATGAGCCACACTGAGATCTGCAGATGAAGGGCGGCATACAAAGTTAACAATGATAAATAAAAACAAAATAATACATTGATTTCATAGCTGCCGGTTTGAAAGGCAGTCATGCCACGGGTTCCCGTGTTCTACGCATGTTCGTTCTTCGTTGCAAATGAGACGAAAGTGGGCTGCGTTTTGTAAAAGCTTTGAAGGTTCTTGCGCCTGCCTTCTTTTTTGTACCTTTTCTGTACCATTTTCCCATTTAAATGATATTTGAAATGTATTAGAGGAGGGATGCAGGCATGGGCGGGTATCGCCTCCGAGGTGAAAGCACTTCCCTCAGTTATCAGAGATATGTGAATATTATTTATTTGTGTAGCCAAAGCCAATAACAACAGCAAATACATTAAATACATCACAAGGTTAAAGAAAATATTATTATTAAAACCAGGCATTATGTCAGATGAGTTGGCTCCCCTGAAATAATTTAACTTTAAATCCCCCACAAACTTTTCTCCTTAAAATTGATGCTCCAAAGGTCAAAAAGGACCATTTTTTCAGAGGTGTAGGGGACACTATCCCCTAATAAAAAGTTAAATCAGATGCTCAATCAATCTATCAACTGGGATATTTAAATCTTTGAACAAGGCTGCTCTTAAATTCTCCTAAATTGGGCAAATCAGTAAGTGGTGGGTAAGGCTTCAGACCCATTGCCTCCACATGGGCAAACAGTCGCTTCACGTGCAGTTTTCTCAAAGCTCAAGATTATTATTATTTTTTAAAAAAACCTTAAACTCAACAATGTTGCAAAAGAGAGTTGCTGGCTTGGCAACTACGTACAGTATATCAAATGAACATGCCCAAGCAGCAATGCTTTTGACCTGAAGGAATTGGTGACAAAATTTGCAAAGAAAAAGGCACGCAAAGCGAGACTTAACTTTTAACATCACAATTCGCAAGGTTGCACGCCGAAACATTTTCTTTTGCGTTTGAGGAAGATAATCAAAGGTTGCTGCATTACTACTTATTGCAATTTAAGTTAAATTCAGCAGTTTCAAGTTTTGTGCTTTTCATTTTCCTACAAGACAACTGCTTTTGACATTTGTAGTACCGGTAGCAGTCAGGCTTGGGGGTTGTAAGTCACTAGCCTGACTTCTAGGGCATCGGCACTAGTTCCAGATAAATTTGGAATCAGTGTCCTTCAGCTATGGCACAGTGGGCGGGGGAAACACACAAAGAACTATTGCATAGTGCACAGACTGGAACTGCAGAGCGATAAAGGCATTTATCCATTTGACGTTTGTGATGCTGGTTACCTAGTGAGGGTGAGGAGTTTGCATGGGGAGTTGGACATACCAAGGGGCTCCAGTATTTTTTGGGGGGGGTGCAGCAGGAAAAGGGTCTGGCTAGTATGGTGTAGTGGTTAGAGCATGGCTTTCGACAGGTGGGTTGTGGCCTGATCCAAGATGGGCTGCAACAGGAGCACTACCACCATGCAAACGTACAATAAAAGATGGGGAAATGGATTCCCCAAATGCATGTTTGGGTTAAAACTGGGTCTGAAAAGTTTGAAGATACTTGGGTTAGAGTGTCAGGCTAGAATCTGGGAGGCCAAGGGTTCAAATCCTCCCCCTCCACTCAGCCATGAAGCTCACGATATCTCATTCACAAAAACACAGTCTCTTTAAAATAACAAACATCTGGCTGTTGTCAATATCTATTATGTCCCTGTGCGGACAAGAGTTCTAGTTATTCAGGCTATACATGGCTGGCACCTACGATCTCCAGCCCCCTGGCAGGGGCTAATACCTGCCCTGGGACCTCTTTTTTATTTTTATTTTATTGGATGAATTAAACATTTGGAAAAGGCATTATCAAACTGTGCAATCCATAACCTTGTGAACACTTATGGAACCTTCCTTTTCTCGCTTTTATTCATAAGGCTATTCCGATCTGCTGTATACAGTTGTGTTTTATGATATGCTAAGCAGTATAACTGATTAGAATACTATTTTCTAATTCATGCTAGTTGCTTATTTCCCTTTAAAACTAGGTCTAAATCCTGGACTAAAAATGAAGCTGAGGACAACAATAAATGATTTCAATCTGCATAAGAACTGCTGAGCTCCAGTGTGCCTTTTCCAAAGAGTATATAAGATGAAGACTTTCTAATATGTTTTGCACACCAAGCAGTGGCCTAGTTCGCTTCTGTGGTTGGAGCAGTCTTGACTGCAACAGAACACTTATCCCCCCCCCCCAAAAAAACCCTGTAAATTAAAATTACTGAGTTGGCTAGAGACTCATAGTCATAATATTTCAAATCAATGGACAATAAATCCACCAAAGTCAGTCCCACTTTCTCCCATTGAAACTAAAATTACTACCAAACTTCAAACGAAACATTGAGTTGCGGGAGCTCGTAACCCGGTCCTCAGAATATCCGTTATACAGCAGCCTAAAACTGTGAAGTTACAGACCACTGAGAACGCTGTAGATACGAAAACACTATTTGGATAGCAGTATTGGAGTTCTTTTCCTTTTCCCCAGGAACAATTAATGCACAAAATGATGTCACCTTCATTAAAGGATAGTCCATAACTTCATACTATGCTGGGTGTTAGACTAATTATATATTAAACAACTCAGAAGTTAATTCCACCTCAGCACCTTTATTGTTCCCCAAGGTGCTTACAACTAAGTTCCCAGACGAAGGACGTGTCTCAATGGTTAAAACTGGAGCAGCTGATGGCTATGCAGAGACCAACAAACCAGTCACTGTTGTTTAGACTCGGGGCTTGTTGTGACACATATTTGCATATCGAATTATGCAAATAAAATGTGAGATCACCTTAACCTTAGGCTTCAGGAACAAGCTGCAACAGGGAGAGGTCCTACACCACTTATGAAAGACACACTCATTGGGGCAAGCCTCCGGCTGCTGAGAATACCCTCTGCATGACCTTGCCAGCTAAACTTAATGCACAGATGCAACAACCAAGAAGTGCTTCTCAGGCCAGCCAAAGGTTTATAGTGCTGGGGAATCATAGTTCTGATGACAAGATAAACTCGCACAGGCTGCACACAGTGGGATTTACTTCCTAGTGTACACACAAACACAGAGGGGGGCGGATAACAGCCTTGATCAAACAGCAGAAAAGCAATATTTGTTTTATTCATCACAAAATTTAAAAAAATCATTCCAGTAGCACCTTAGAGACCAACTAAGTTTGTCATTGGTATGAGCTTTCGTGTGCATGCACACTTGTTCAGATACCAATCATTAAATGAATCTTCAGATTCATCATTAAACCTTTTTTTAGTCCCTTCTTCATCGCAAGATCTCAGGTTTGGTCACAATACCATTGCAAAGCAATCTCATCAGGAGGCCCGTTCCATGTGACATAGGAATGACACTACAGTGGTACCACTACTTACGAATTTAATGCGTTCCGAACGCACATTCGTAAGTCGGAAAAAATTGTAAGTCGAATCCCATAGGAATGCATTGGGAGAAAAAAACCGTAAGTCGAAGCAACCCTATCTAAAAATTCGTAAGTAGAAAAAATCCTATGTAAACCGCATCCAAGATGGTGGACGAAGCTCCGTTCGTAAGTAGAAACATTTGTAAGTAGAGGTACCACTGTATTTAGTTTGATGGCACCTACCCTTTGGGATGCCCTCCCATCACACACCTTTGCTCCGGGCCCCACTGCTGCCATAAGGGAATTGCTACTGTGCTCATGTCATGCTTGCAGGCTTCCCCTAGGCTCCAGAGTACAGGATTTGATGAGGCTTTGGTCTGATCAAGCCGGGCTCTCCTTACAGTCAACACTGGGCTAAATGAAGAGGCTAAAAAGACTTCTCTGGCATCAGCAAACAAAAGATGCTTCACAGTGATTACCTCCAGAATTTGCTCTCAGTCTGAGCCTGGATGTATTTGATAGGAAAAACGTCCACCTTTGGTCCCCACTCTGCATTTAGCTTTCACTTGTGGCTCCTAGAAGCAGTCAGCGTGTGACAGCGGCCGCACCCTGGGAATGGCTAAACCAGGGGAGAGTAGTTGATGTGTCTCAAAACCTCAGTGAGTTAGGGACTCACTGCATGTGAAAACATGCTCTCGTGGATGAGACCAAGAGTGGGTCCAATGGTCAAGTAGGCAGTTTCTGCACTCTTGCCATAGTGGGGAGTGAGGGGCAGATGGGGCTCATCAACCTGGGAAGGCAGCCCAAAACTCAGATCCTAAACCTCCACTGCCTCGCAGGATATCTTCAGGAGAAAAAAAGGCTGGAGTGGAGATCCGAAACAGTTGGAAGGCGCCTTTTACACCTCCTTCCAGCAACTCAGGCAGCCAAGCTGGTGCCAAATTTATTGCTCTGCTTTCCTTTGGACTATATCCATGAGGCTGAGAGTGGGGTTTTGTCGTCTGGGCAGCCTCGTGCCCCAGGGAGGTCACAGCACTGCTGTTAATGCAGCGGCTTTACTTCACCCCCCGAGGCACACTCCATTGTCTCTCAAGGCAGACGGATGCCAACAGCTGCACTCTCCGTATGGTTTTAACACTGGAGAGCACCCAATATTTCTTCCAGCTGTTGGTTCATTTTGACATTTAGGTTATCGCTTCTACTGAGAAGTGCAGCTCCCAATATGCAACAATAATTTCAACGTACCACACACTTGGGAGCTTAGCATTTTATGAAAATAACATAGTAAATCCATACATCTTGCAAGGTTCCTTTCTGGTTAGAGACAGTTTCGTATTGCTCATCCTGTGTTGTTCTTCACACTTAACATCTCTCTCCCCCCCCCCCAGGAAGGTAGATTGTCACATTTAACAATGTGCATCCCTGTACGTGCAATTAGTGTGTCTTTTTTATTCTGAGGCCAAGAGGAGAAGAGTGTTCTGCCTACTTTTCTCCTTGTGCTATTGTACACAACAGCAGGCTCACTGTTTCTAATATAACACCACAAGAGATTTACAGCAATGCTTCCAGAGCTTCAATAAATTTATCAGATTTCTATGATTGGATTTGCATTTTAAGGCACCCATTTCAGTTTTCATCTTGTTTTTCCTGAACAGACGTTGGCAGCCCACGGGCCAACCTCTCTCCACTCTTTACACATCCCAAAGGTTGTTCCTAACCACCTGTACAGTGGTGCCTCGCTTAACGAATGCCCTGCTTAACAAAATTTCCGCTTAACGAAAGGCAGACGCTAGACGAATTCGTTTTACAAAAAAATTGTCTAGCGAATCGCGGTTTCTCATAGGAATGCATTGAAATTCAATTAATGTGTTCCTATGGGCAAAAAAAATTTCAAAAAAATTTCAATGCATTCCTATGGGATTCGCTAGACGAATTTTCCGTTATAAAAAAAAGACCCGTGGAACGAATTAAATTTGTCTAGCGAGGCACCACTGTATCTTTCAACTGGTAGCTTGAGGACCTGATTCCAGTGTGAAATATATGAATGTTACACGTTCAGCATGACCAAAAGACAAAAAAGTCACACTGTCTTTGATGACCTCTCCTGAAAATGTATTTTTAAAAAATGTTCATAATAGGATCAGCCTGCCATTTTTCAAAGTCACACTAAATTAGCCAGATTGCTCTTCTTCAGTTATAAATACACATTTGCTAAAATGTTCACCTGCAATGTTGTGTTGCGCAGTTTGCTCAATTTTATAGCAGTCAGTCCCATCGTCACTAGTTTCTAATGGGAAAGATGCAAATAGAATTGTACTGAAAGGGTTTCAAAGCAAAGCCTACTGCAGAGTTAAATAGATCACGGAGGTCATTTTCTGTTATGCGAGAGAATGAGCTGTTTGGATTTTTTAAAGACATTCTTGCAAGCCGAACAATATACAGAAGACAGCTGTGTGTGCGCACACACATACATACATGTGTACCTTCAAAACACCTCTTGAGCAACAAAAGGTATTATTAAGTAGTAGGCAGTTTTCTTTTCTTATTGTCTGGAAACAGTTAGTCCAGCTACTTGGAAGTGTTGTTTCAAGTTTTACATAATTTATAGAGGTGTTGCTATGGGCATGCTTTTCAAAATGAAAAAAATCTATGAGGGGAAAAGAAAAAGACTCAAACAACAGAAAATGAACTGATATCCACAGATCTTTATACAAAATTTAAAATATTTCTCTGTGTGGTATACAAACCTGCATGATAAGAACCTGTCATTTCACAACAATTTAGTCTCTTGTCAGAGGGTCACAGCATTGATAAGTCCAGAAAGATTCCTACACTTCCGAATAAAAGTTGCTACGATGTTGAACTGGCAGGCTCTGGAATGGCACCTCCCACAACTATATTGCTTTTGTCACTAAGTGTTTTAACAACTGATGTAGCTGGAGACTGAAGCACTTTCCTTGAAAGCCTCATTCTGCCGTCCGTAGGATCACGCCCAAAATATTTCACCTGTTCATTGGGAAGAAATGGCATTTATAGTCTGTAAGGGGATTTGACACATCGGAATAAAATTAAAACACCTTATATATTTTTTTAAAATCCTATTTTTAACTATTTACTTTTACAATATAGGCAGGCAGTATTAATAATAACCCATAAGAGATACTCAAGTGATTTTAGAAATAGGACATCTTTGGTATGACTGCAAGCCTCAATAGTGAAAAGGCTTCCCTTTCTTTTCTACTACAGTACAGTAATAACATTTGAGGATTTCCTACTGCCACACTAAGCAATTTCAGAAAACAAGGAATACCTTGCGCAGGAAGACTTTTGTGAGTGTACCATCGCAAGTGAATGAAGGCCTTGTGGCCCGGCCCCATTTTCTGTTTTGGACCATGGAGAGTGTTGACTTTGGCCTCGCTCACCATGAGCTTTGAACCACATTACGAACCTTGGTTACAACCTTTGGTTTGTGTGGAAAGAGCCTGGGTTCAGACAACACATTAAGCCAAACCATGGCTTACAGCAAAACAACCAGGAGGAGCTAAGCAGCGAGAGTCTCCAGTCCAAGAGCCTACACATTTGCTCATTCACACTGAGCCACACTTTGGTTTAGCATGATGTCCAAACCGAGCCTTTGCGATGTATGTACATGGACCTGTGCGATTGTATGAGACAAGAATATATACCTATCAACCCCCCCCCTCTTTCACCCTTTTCCCATAGTCCTGCTTTCAAGTGGGGCTTCACCTAACAGGATGTTCCTACATACAAACACACTGAGCACAGACAACAGTTCTAGCTTAGGGGGTTGGACAAGATGATCCTCACGGCCCCTTCCAACTCTGAAATTCTTTGATTCTCCCCCAACAGACCAGTTTTCTATGTGCGGAGGATCATTTAATAAGGACAAGGCCCTCTCGCAGTTGGAAATGGTGCATCTCAGAAACAGGCCTCCCACCTCAAGGCAGACCCTGTCCCAAGTGGAAATGCAGAAGGACAGC
The DNA here is from genome assembly GCF_963506605.1 of Zootoca vivipara. Classification (NCBI taxonomy): domain Eukaryota; kingdom Metazoa; phylum Chordata; class Lepidosauria; order Squamata; family Lacertidae; genus Zootoca; species Zootoca vivipara. The sequence goes on from NC_083278.1 coordinate 109,496,010, forward strand.
CCTACTATCAAGCCAGAGGGGTATGAAAAATGAAGAGAGAAAACTCGCCACAAGATTCCCCCCAATATTGAGTCAGTTTACTAGCCAGCTACTATTTATAGTCACCAGTGACCCACTTCCCTCCTCTGAATCCTCTGGCAAGCACAGGAGAGCTAGGAGAAAGGAAGGGAGGGGGTCTTCTCTAATTTGCACTAATGTATGGAGAACATTTGTCCCACTTCTGGGAAGAGATCCCTGCTGTTTTCTCACCTTATCTGAAGCACAGTGTGAATGAGAGCTCTGGGGAGGGGAATCTGTGCTTCAGTGCTCTACATTCCAGAGAGCCAGGAGAATTCACCCCTGGCAAGAGGATTTGTGGACACCTGAACAGGCACATACTCTCATCCCAAACAATCCCACTTTGCCGCCACACGTGCATTATAAGGACAGTGGTACATGAACAGCAGAAATCATATAGCATAGCAGCGATCTATTACGTAACCTAATGAAATGCTAGCGGAGCAAAAGGAACAGTTTATGGATGGTGTCCATTGAGTTTACATACACATTAACCTTTTTAGACAATTGAAAAACACCTAGAGGATGTTCATATATTGGTTTAACGTTTACCTGGATTTCTTGGCCAACTTCTAATCCAAGAGCACTGGGATGTTTAATCTAGAACAGAGGGTCAATATCATTATTTTTATCCAATTATTTGCCGGGAAATCCTACTCTCCTGGGGCATGAATTATTATTCTTTTACCTTTCCATCTTCCGTTCGCTTGGTGTTAACATGTAACTGCAATATTCTCTAAGTGGCCACTATGGTCAGAACGACCCATTCATGTGACAGTAATAGCACACATCAATGGGGCCAAACCTTTAAAATAATGGATGAGATGGAACATAGCACATTCCATCATCTCCTCCCCACTGCAGTTCCCCACGCACTCTAGAGGACCAGTTGGAGCAAATTTGGGGCAGGGGGGGGGGGTCTGGGATGGTGGTGGAAAGAAATGAAAAGTTCCACTCCATCAGCAGGTGGTCATCGCTGGATATTGGCTGTACACTTACTAGCTAGGTTGCTCCTGCCTCAAATGACTCTTCTGATAAGCATGGCCAAAAGGCAGACTTCTTGACTTATTAGCACAGCTTCCTGAGCACCACATCTCCACAGTAATGGCACAGGAAATAGGCAAAGCACCAAAGCACAGCTCAGCCACTACTGAAGGAAAAATAAATACCTTTCTTTGATCCAGTTGAGAGTTGTGAAGTAGAACAGGAGTCATGTTTGGGTACAATTTTACCATCACCCCACTATCTCTGCATTTAAAAAAGAGAGAGTAGAACTTGCTTTACGTCAACAGAATGCAATGAGAGGGCTTGTGTTGCACAATACCATATATCCTTACTTAGATGAAGCTAAGCCTGTTCCACACATTCCTCTATTCTTGGGCAGGATAAAAGAACCACCTTATTTTTTGCAGGCTTGTTGAGGTAGGCTGGACTAAGAGGCAATGACTAGCCCAATATCACCCAGTGAGCTTAGTGGATCATTACTCATTATAACCTGATTAGTTTCTCTTACCTCAGTTCTGTTATTGTGGCTGTATAAATAGCTCCGAATTCCAACTGATAGTCCTGCTACAAGAAACAAACCAGAAAGAGATGAATGACTAGTTCTGCAAAACCAAGGAATCTGGAATTTAAAGGATGTGTGTGTGTGATTCGGCACAAGACCTGCTGCTTGATGAAAAACGCTAAGTTTGCACTGGGCATCAACAAGCCCTTTCTAATACAGTGGAACCTCATGTTATGTACCGTCCTCCTTACGAATGCTTCGGGTTACGAGCTCTGCTAACCCGGAAGTAGATGCTCCCGGTTGCGAACTTTGCCCCTGGATGTGAGCGGAAGTTGCGTGCCGGCGGGAGGCGCCATTAGCAAAAGTGAGTCTCATGTTAAGAATGGTTTCAAGGTTACAAACAGACCCCCGGAACGAATTAAGTTGGTAACCGGAGGAACCACTGTAGCTCTATGGACTGTGGTCATCATATCTTAGTTATATGTTTTAGCACACCCTATCTAATCGGCTTTAAGGCAGGAAAAGCAGCCATACCTATATTAAGAGATGGATATTGATACATGAAAAATATGCACAATATATCAAAATCCTTAAAATATGCACTTACATCATCTTTGCAGATTTCGGTAATAAATTCTCGTGCTTCATGCATAGCGGATGGCGTTGGAGCAAATACGGAAAAGGTCTCTTCGTCTATTTGGCTAACGGTTACCCCTGGAGGATAAAAATGTGGATAAAATCAACACTGCCGGGGGGGGGGAAAGATTGGGTGGTTTTGTACAAGAATTGTTAAGTGACTCAACACTGGTGCTATAGATGTGTAGGAATCAAGGGGCGAAAACGTAACGCTCAAATCGTCAACGTAGGATCAAGAGGCAGGAGCAGACAGATTCAGACTTGCTGGATCTACTCTGCAGATTCCTGAGACAAGTGAGCAGATTCTGAGCCTAGAAATTTGTTCTCCATTCCACAACGGAGCTGAACTCACAGTCCTTATGGACAGAAAATTCCACTCTTGCTCGCTGCCTCTCACTAGCCTAAATGTCAATGGGAAAGTAATCTTGCTGCTACTGGGTGTCGGGAATCTCCTTGCCAATCTACTGCAAAGAGATCTGCCAGTAGGTCCCAATGTACCTTCTTGCTCATCTCCGCTATGAATGAATTCTCCTCCATGTTGTTAACTATAATGAAGGATGCCAATGGCATCCAAGTCTTCCGCAGGAAATTGAAGCCAACTAGCTTAAGGAAACTCTGGAAGGTATTGGCTGTTGTTAAGGTTAACAGCAGGAAGTGCAAAGTAGGGAAAGTTTTCATGGGACAGGGAAAGAGTCTACAGGTATCTTTAGCCTGGAAAGAGGAGACAGAGGGGGGATACAATAGCCATCTTCAATATCTAAAGGGCTATCATGTTTGAAGATGGAGCAAACTTGTTTTCTCCTGCTCCGGAGCGTAGGACCTAAACCAATGGCTTCAAGTTTCATGAAAGGTGATCCCAACTAAGCAGCAGTACAAATTTTAATATTTGTAAGAGCTTGGAAAAGACCCTGAAGTTGGGAAAGATGGAGGGCACAAGGAGAAGGGAAAGACAGAGGACGAGATGGTTGGATAGTGTTCTCGAAGCTACCAACATGAGTCTGACCAAACTGCAGGAGGCAGTGGAAGACAGGAGTGCCTGGCGTGCTCTGGTCCATGGAGTCACAAAGAGTCGGACACGACCAAACGATTAAACAACAACAAGAGCTTTTAGACAGTGGAACGGACTCTCTTGAGAGGTTGTGGACTCTCCTTCCTTGGGGGGATTTAAGCAGAGGTTGGATGGCCATCTGTCAGGGATGCTTTAGTTGAGATTCCTGCCATCACAGGGGGTTGGGTTAGATCAGCGTTTCTCAACCGCTGTTCCGCGGCACACTAGTGTGCTGCGAGACGCTGGCTGGTGTGCGGCGACGTGCGGCGACGAGAAGGGCGATTTGCATTGTCACGTGCCTGGCGGCCGCCAATGCATAGCACTGACCCGCCGGAAAGGAAGCCGGCCGGGTCATGACGCGGGGCGAGCGCAGCTCTCAACAGCCACCACCACGGGAGGGTGGTTTTAGACAAACTTAAAGAAGCTGGCTGGATAAGCTCAACCTGAAACTTGCTGAGCAAATGATTGTGCTGGCAGAGAAATCAGCGGCTTGTGAAGCCTTATTACAGGAGATTGCAACCAACACAGCAATTGGCAAGTGTTTCTTACAGTCATAATTATATAGTCAATATAGGGCGGCACAAAGTTAAATTTTTTAACTTTTTTAATGGTGGTGTGCCTCGTGATTTTTTTCATGGAACAAATGTGCCTTGGCCCAAAAATGGTTGAGAAACACTGGGTTAGATGACCCTTGTGGTCCCTTCTAACTCTACATTCCAAAAGCACATGGCCAAAAGAAAATGAAAACCTTTGTTTGTTATCACTGCATTATCAACTTTGCGAGTACAGCTATATATGCAAAGCGCCCCTCCCTATAGAGAAAGGCATGTGCTTCATCTTGGGGGGGGGGAGGAAAGGATAATTTAATAAATTGGCAAACGTACACATCAAAAAGCAAGGAAGACTGGAAGACTCACCAGTTTCAGCTTGAAGTTTTTTTAAATTATAACCTCCAGGGCCAACAAATCTTGCCCTTTTTGATAATGGCACCTGAACATTTTCTGAAACGCAAAGAGTTTAAATGAGAAATTTGTTGCAATAATAGGATCAAGGGCTTTCCACCCACCCCCACCCCCACAATACTTTTTTCCTGGCTGTACATAAACATGTTAACATTTTTAGAGACTTAAAATATTGTGGCATCGTTCTGGAACTCATTTTCTCCAATGGGAATAAAGGTTCCATTCATGGGACACTCCTACCAGGAGATGAGGGGAGGCGACATCCTGATTTCCCATGCAACTCCCTTCTGCCCCACAAAAAATGGATATGAGATTGCAGGAGGAATCAGGAAAAGCTACATTTCTTCTTTCTGCCAGCAGGATCCTCTGTTAGATCAAAAGCCCTTTCATGAATAGAAGGGAATTCGGGACCTAAACTTTGATCTTAAAAACATAATTTTTCAGCTCAAAAGATGCCATTACTTTATGGTAGCCTTCTAAGTTAAAATTCATTAGTTCACAAAAATAGGAGGGGGCGTGCTTTGCCATACTAGCAGTCTGAAATAAAGTATAAAGAAAATTTACCCTGAATTTACAAATGTTTACTCCCTGCCTGATCACCTGGAAGTGATTCTTACTCGCCAGATATAACCAGCCAAGTTGATGTTTACAAACCAGCATTATTTAGCTTATTTTAGACATGGCATAATAAAACACACAAGGAAGAAGTGCCATACTCATAAACTATAAAAAAAATCAGGGCAGATTTTTCTTCTTCTAAAAACAATGAAACTTAATCCCAACAAAAGTTGTTTCAAATGGAATTACATGATTGGAAGTTTTGTCCTGTTTCTGGTGTTCATCTTGGGGGTGGGGGTGGTTATGATACGGATGAAGCCTTTAATAGTACTGTATCCTGAATAATTTTTTAACATGCTTATGTGACTTTTGTTATTGAATTTCTACTTTCGTTGTAGTTCCTTTCAGGACTTTTGTAGTGGGAAGTGAAATATGCATTTAAGAAACGTAAGGCTATACTGAATTAGAAATTAACTTGAAAGAAAGGTTCTAATCTAAGAAGTAATGCCTGCATAGGCTGACAACTATGGGATGTATCCTTGAACACCAACCACTGTTCTTAAAAGGCATGGTTTGCACACCTGCGAGAACTTTGGTCCTCCAACTGCACTCCCCACCCCACCTCTCAGAACACGTACAGTTAGTTACAAATGCTATTACCTACAAGTGGTCCGTTCTCTTTTCTGCTTGCTCTAGGTTTTGCAATCGTTTTGTTCATAATTTGCAATATTTCTCTCTTTGCCACTAAGGGAGAAAAACACACACAAACCCTTCTAGTTTAAATATAGAACACACATGTTAAATGCTTTCATTTTTTTAAAAAAACTCTGTTTTGTTGCAAGGAAACCTTCCTTTCTTCCCTAATGCTTCTAACATGACTAATCAAGCAAAACTTTTGTACGCAGCTGCACAGCAAGGGTTTGAGGCACTTTTGGGGAGCTGCATTGTTCAATAAAAGAGCAGAATTGTTTCCAGTTTTATGCTTCATAAAAGCATTTAGGGCAGCAGGATCTTCTGTCCAGCTCTGTGCATTATTTCCAGTGCGTTTTAAAAAGCCCTACATCTCCCTCCCCCAGGTGAAGCACATTACACTACAGAGCACTTAAATCACTGTGCAATAATGAATCCTTATTCCTTGGAGTAAGCTTTTGTGTTGACTGTGCGTGTGTGACTTCTGAAGCTGATTCTTGGAATACAAAAACACAACACCCAGTGCAATCACAAGTTCATCTAAATAATGGGCCACCATATGTTACTTAGGTAGAAACCTCCCCCCCACTTCAAATTTATTTCAATGAACGCCTTGCTTGGAATTGGTCACATTTGCTTATGTCACATAGAACTCTTTCTCTAACACACGGCTTTTTCTGCAAGCAGGCTAGCAGATGCAAAGAAAGCAATATTGCTTTCCTGAGAGAAATGAGAGCAATCCAGCTTTCTTCTTCAGAAACAGAAATCACGCTGGGTGGGCAGAGTTCACTGCCTATAAACAACAGTTTGACCGGGAAGAAATATGGCTAAGCTGTAAGCCAAAGAGTATCAAAGCAGATTATGCAGCTGCGAATCCATAAGGTGTTTTCCCCATACCAGCCTTCACCAACCTGGTGCCCTCCAGATGTTTCTGACTATAGCTCCCCAGCCAGCATGAAGCAGGTGGGAACTGCAATACAGAACCTCTAGAGGCAACAGGCTAGTGAAAGCTGCCCAATATGGAGTTAGGTTTGCAATATTTAATTATTTCTAATTGGTAAATCAACCATCTAAACCTTTATGCCAGCATTTCTCAAACTTGGATTCCCAGATGTTGTTGGACTACCACTCCCATCAGCCCTGACCGCTGCCCCTGCTGACTATGGATGATGGGGGTTGTAGTCCAACATCTCAGAACCCAAAGTTGAGAAAGTTAATAAGACTTCTAACTTTTAAACACTGGAAAAAGAGACAACCAATTTACCTGGCACATAAGAAACTATACATTTTACCAATGAAATGGTTTTTTTTTAATTCACACATCAAAATTATTCCTATCACAACACTGAACTTCCTGTGTCTAACAATGACTGCTTGTTACACCAGCAATTTTAACCAGACATCCTCAAAAGGCAAAACCAGGGCAGTGATTTGTTAATTTATTATTTGTGCTCATAGTGCAAATGGGCCTAGGGCAGGTTGCAAAAATATGAAAATCACCGAACAAAAACACAAAAATGACCAGTATCAAAGCAAAGGTGGCAATACGTCCACTCAACCATAGACCTAGGTGAAGAGGCCCATCTTGATGAATTGCTGAAAAGCATTACAACAGGCTTCCTCAAACTCAACCCTCCAGATGTTTTTGGTCCCTAGCTAGCAACTCCCATGATCCCTAGCTAGCAAGACTAGTGGTCAGGGATAATGGGAATTGTAGTCTCAAAACATCTGGAGGGCCGAGTTTGAGGAAGCCTACATTACAGTAATGGTTCAAGGTACACTCAAGAGGGGAGGTCACCTCAGAGGAGAAGGGCCATCACAGAAACCCTTCTCACATGCCATGCAGTGCTTCTCATGCCTGGCTCCCCAGCTGTTGGTGGACTACAACTCCCATCATCCCTTGGACCACTGGTCCTGCTAGCTAGGGACGATGGGAGTTGTAGTCCAACAATAGCTTGGTGCTCAAGGTTGGAGAAACTCTACGGAAACACAGGGGATGACAGCACTACCAGTAAGGCTACCAATTGTAGGGAACACAAAAAAAGGACTGCCCATGGGATACCATATAGCGACACAGCAAAGGTGGGCAACCGCCCCCCTGCCCCCATGGCATCATGGGCAGCCTCTTATAGACTGCATGCCAGGGCCAGAGGCAAAAGCAGACAGAGCAACGAAATGTGACTGTTACCTCTGTGCAGTAAGCATGTGCTTGTCCTTCACCCAGGCAAGCAAGATGTACCTGACATCCAAACACTTTCAAATCGGGCAAAAGCATGTTTGTAGGCCTGAGGTTCTGCCCCTGGTATGTAGGGACAGTATGCATGCCATTTCAGAAGCTTTCAAGAGGCTTTTCTTTAGAAGGCTTTACCTCAAAGAGCACCACCTAAATATAATAGCCGAGTCAGCGATATTATGGTGGGCACTGATAAGGATTTACTGTACTGTATTAACCTATCCTGTTCTAACAGGGCTGATTGTCCATTTCATGGGAAATTATCGAAACGGCAGTGAAAATCAAAAGCCATGGCCTCTACACTCACCCGTGGCTTGCTGAATCGCTTCCATCACAATTTTTAGGGGTATCCCCGGTAGCTTGATATCAGCCTAATGATACACAAGTGAAAAAGTTAAACTATCAACAGCATCGTTTTTTCTGGAACAGAGTTTTATTTCAAATTAAGAGGATTGGAGGAGGATACCTGTAAGGCAGTGATTCCTTTATTCGTTCCAGCCATTTTGAAGTCCATATCACCATGATAATCCTCTATTCCCTGCAGAAAATAAATATATGCCAAATGTCTTTCCAAGGCCACAGAGGTTCTACTCACAGACCCCCAAAAACCGACATCCCAGCCCTGAACATAATAGAGGGATGCAAATTCTACCACAATAGGTTAAAACAATTCCTACATTTCGGCTGCAACCACAAAACCTATACTTGCAACATATTTTCACAGTCGGTGCCTGTCTGAGGAACTTTTAGCAGAAGTCCCCTAAATAATGGTTTCATGGTTTCCTTGGACAATGTCAGATAACAAAGTAGGGGTATTTTGTATAAGAGTTTGAATACAACTGCACTACAAGCTTCAGCTTATTTTAAGCCAATGAAAGTGGTAAGAATTCTATTAGAGAATACTAGCTTCATCTATGATTTCCAAGATTTCAGGTAAGCAGACACAATTACTGTATACCAATTCATGTATACATCCAATGCAGAGGTCTTCAACCTTTTTGAGTCCATGGGTCCCTTGACCAACTACATTTGTTCTGCCGCACCCTTGTGGGGCTCAGGAACCCAGTTATGTCACCCCTTGCCTGCCGAGATGGCAGCCTCTCACCCTTTTTCAAACACCCTCCCTTGTGGAGTGTTCACTCAGCCTCCTTTCCTCCCCCCTCTCCTTGGGAGTCCTCCGGGCGGCCACTGCATCCACCACTAGCCTCTGAGCTGCCTCAGCTCCCGGCAACCAGCACCTCTGTCCAGCCCCAGAGCCACCATTCGCCTGGGGAGCTTGTATCCAGGGCTGCTGCAACAAACAGCTGTGCAAGCCTTTTGGAGGCAGAGACGTGAGAGGGCATCAAAGGAGGGAGGGAAGGACAGAGGCCAGTGTTGCCCACAGCACCCCTGACCATCGTTCAAGGCACCCCAGGGTGCCATGGCACACTGGTTGAAAACTACTGATCTAATTCGATTCTGTGATTGTGAGTTCTGTTTCAGATGTGGAAGATTTCTTGCACAGACGGCAGATTTTGAACAATTGCCAGTCAATGTGATCAAAAACATTAATGTCAAATCAGGTACCGGGTACAGTAGGACATCAAATTATTATTCCCCATTTTAGCATTGTGGCTACTAATGAAGTGTTAAGGTGGCTGTTCTGCATGTAAACGCTATGCATTCTCCAACATGAACTAATAGTAAACACTGGGAACTTTTATAATCATTTTGCGCTATCCAAAGCACTTCATATAGGGGATCCTGTAATCCTGTAAAGCAAGCCTGCATTAGTATCTCATATTGCAGATGGAAGGGATTAAGGAGAAGAGATGGTAGTTTGTCTGAATTCATAACAGAAGAGAGGTTCAAAATGAGGGCTTCCAGATTCATAGCCAAGCCTCCAAGCCACGTGTTATTGCCAATTTGTGCACAATTACCTATAATTTAGATATGTCGCAGGTCTGAGTTTTAAGCTAGAGTATTAATACTTTTAATACTGAGAAACAGACTCAATTAGGCACTCTTACCAGAATGTCTGTTAGCAAGCGATAATCCTCAATGTCTCCATTTTTTTCAGAATTAGACCTGGAAACCAAACCAACAGCAACACCTGCGACAGGAGACGATATTGGGACCCCTAACAATAAAAGAGAAATTATGCATTTCTGAGTTTTGGCGACACTTCTCCACTGACCCATGCATAAACACATCCTCAAATAGGAATTCTTCTTTCTGGAATACCTGCATCCATCAGTGCCAGGCTCCCACCACAAGCAGAAGCCATTGACGATGATCCTGGAAACAGAAACCACAAGCTTAGGCTATCAACCATCTGCAAATAAATAAGTTTCTTAGCAACACAAAAGAAATGGACAACCGTTTGTCATCGTATGATTTACATTTTTCCCTGGCATAGGTGGTTTTCTTTTGCACCGTTTTGCTGCAGTTCAGAAATTTCAGCCAACGTCCGCAACGGTAAATGGTCTAAAGATATGTGCTCAAATTATGGGGGAAAAGAGTAGGGAGTCCCGAATGAAATCCACAAACATTAGCCCAAAGCCCATTAGCCAATTCACGATCCCTTGCGCCTTCTAAAAAAGGGCAAAATCTGCAAAAGTAACAGTGGTGGACCTCCTGCTTTGCCCTTCCCATTCGCCTTGTGATAAGGGCCCTGCCAGATTTCAAATCATAGGCGTGGGGGCGAGGGGAGATAGCTTCATCAGCGCAAGCATTTCTGCTTGCCCAATGGAAGGATCTGCTTAGCGCTAAGTTAAATTCCACCCACATATTCGGAGCAATAGCTAAATAATAAAAATCAAATACCATTTGACTCTAGCACTTCTGAAGTAACCCTTATTGTGAAAGGGAATTCACTGGGAATCACAGGCTTCAAAGCCTTCTCTGCAAGTGCACCTACAAGTAAAAAATCATGTTGTGAATTATAAGGAGTAATTCAGTTTCAGTCTAAATATTCAGCTTCTTCTATTCTTACTCACCATGGCCAAGCTCTCGTCTATTCATGCCAGTAATTTTGCCAATCTCGTTAGTTGCGTATGGAGGAAACTGCAAAATTTTAATATATCAAGAAGGAGAGAAAGTCAGTATGATGGTTTTCTGATTGTCAGCATTCATTTCAAGGCAAACATCCATGGAATTCACCCAAAAGGATAAAAATATGCTCATGCAATGAGTCATTTGCAGAGTTATAAATATGCTACCCTTAGGAATAATATTTCAGCCACATATTTTAAGTTGTACACTTTCACAGTCGTCACGAAAACAATATGACCTTTAAAAAATAAATTATCTGGCTTATCCTATGCCGAGTTATGCACACCTAATGAAAGCAACAATCTTAAGTAGATCAGAGTGAATACTTGGACTATACAGTGGTACCTCACAAGACGAAGGCCTCGCACAATGAAAAACTCGCAAGACGAAAGAGTTTTGCGTTGCGCGAGGCATTCGCAAGACGACGAGGTTTTCTTGCGAAGTGCGGCCATAGAATGTAGCACGGGAAGGCGGCAAACGAAGATCAGCTGTCAGCGCAGGAAGCTGACAGTTGATCTTCCTTTGACGGGGGAACGGAGCCGAAGCGCGGCGGTGTGGTGGCTGCCCCTGCCTGTCTTCCCCTTGGCCCAGGGAAGACAGGCGGGGGCAAGCAGCGCCCACCACGCTTCGACTCCGTCCCCCGGGGAAGGCAGGCAGGAGGTGGCAGCGGGGAGAAGCGCTTCCCCCCCGCCACCTCGCACACAGCCGGCATCAGACGGGGCTTCGGAGAAGTTCTGCGCCTTCTCCGAAGCCCCATCCCATGCCGCCGCCAGTCCCCCGGAGCCCATAGGAATGGCATTGATTAAGTTTCAATGCATTCCTATGGGAAACTGCGACTCGCAGGACGAATTTTTCGTAGGACGAATTGAGTCCTGGAACGAATTAAATTCGTCTTACGAGGCACCACTGTAATTCGAAGTGATAATTTTAACAGTTAAAGTAGCTTTACTTAGAGTTGCTACAGTATGCTGTACAAATGGAAGTTTGAATTAGTGCCTAAATTTAAGGTTTAGACACTTTTCAGGATCTTCTGTTTCAAAGTATGAAAGAGGTTTCGTTTGAAACCTAATTGAAACTCTCCAAAAAAATTAAATGCGCCTTAAAACTGCAGAAACCCAGCCAGATAATAATTATTACTATGCTGAAGTTCAACCATCTTTCACAATAATCTCTGTAGCTTCAGTACTCAAAAGTTTCACTGTCAATAGAACAAAATTAGTTGGTCTCCAAGGTGCTACTACTCTCTCTCTCTCTCTCTCTCTCTCTAATACCGGTATAACTTGGATAAGTTAAGGGATGATTTACAAATCATCCTCTTAATAAGAGAGGGTGGGAAATCGAAAATTTCCAGTGGATCAGGTTCCTTTGCACAAGCAGCTACACCTGCAGAACATTTTCAGGAATCACCTATTTGGTTCTGCTGCTACTGTTATTACAGTGGTACCTTAGAAGTTGAACGGAATCCCTTCCGGGAGTCCGTTCGACTTCCAAAACGCTCGGAAACCAAGGAAGCCACGTCAGACTTCGGGTTCCACTCACTTTCAGGTTTGCAGCGCTCAGGAGCCAAAACATTCGACTCGCAAGGCGAATCACAAGGCGTTCAGGATCCAAAGTATGACTGTATTTCCACCATCTATTACTGCTACATTTATATCTCACATTTCCTCCAATGAGCTGAAGGTGGAGCAGAAGATTCTCCCCTTCCCCATTTTATCCTCGGAACCCTATGCTGAGAAACTGTGACTGGTCCAAGGTGAACTTCTTGGCCGAGTGAAGAACTGAAACCTGGATTCCAAGGTCCTAGCTCAGCACTCTAACCACTACACCCCACTAGAGTATGCTGGACTCACTCCAAACCTAATCTTCCCCTAATCGTGATCTCTTTCTATCTCTCATACACACTCTGGTGTGTTTGAGAGAAAGAGAGAGATTATGAAAAGGCAATTATGGGTGCTTTAGCTGAGATGCATGGATACTTTAGCTGAGATTTGTGGATGCTTTAGAATTGCAGGGGTTGTACCAGATGACTCTTGGGGTCCTTTCCATTCTACAGTCCTGTGATCCTGCGATTAAGAGGTGGAGGAGGAGGAGGAGGAGGAGGAGGAGGAGGAGGAGGAGGAGGAGGAGGAATCCTCCCACTTATTTGCTTTTGGAGAAGAAAGCAACCAGCGAATGTAGCTTGTCAGCAGCAGTATCAACAAAGGTTCTTTCCTTTCCAAAAACGAACAAGAAGCAAAGGTGTGAGTGAAAAGGATCCTGTTAGTTTCAAATACCAGTGCTATTAAAGTCAGGGTGAGGGGAGAAGACACTTTATTTATGGTATATATTCAGCTGCTTTTCTTTTTTTTAAAAAGAGCACCCAAAGCAGTGTACGGTATTAAAATCACAAAACAATTAAAATAAATGCATTATAGCACCATGCAACTCTATACAACCCCTAAATACACCCTGACACCACAATGCAGATGGAGCAACAATTCCACATACAGCCTATCTCCCTAGAGGAGGCTCCGAATGGGCCTGCATGCAGCTTTCCTCAGGAACGGGCTCCAGATATAAAGAAAGCAATTCAAGAATAAGCCCCTACGTTTTCAGAGTAACTACTCCTAATAATTAAGCGCAAATGCTTTTTATAAAGCTGAAGTGAGTTATCATACCTCGTAGTGGAGCATGAAGTTCTTCTCCTTTATTCCACTAAAAACAGAAACAAGTGTTACAAAGAACTAAATGAGCTGCAAGTAATTTACTTACATCAGGAACCCCTTGAAGCTTCTGCCGACTCTGCCTCTCTCCGGAAGGGGAGAGGGGTACAAACGAGGGGTAGGGACCTAAAGCATCCCTCCGAGGCCATGCAAATTCCTTTAAACCTTTAGAAAGGCACCCTTGGCTCATAATGCTAGGGAACAATGGAAGGTTTCTGTAATACCTTAAATACTAGGGGAAACTCTTTTCCCGTGAAGGCCCTGCCTAACTGCCTCCACCAGAGCTCAGAGAACAATATTAGGGTACAGTAAACTACTCTATCGTTCAAACAAAGTGCATCTGAGCCCGCCTTATGCTTCACTGCGAAGTTGGGTAAGCAGACCAACAACAGATTTAATAATTTTTATCTGAGTAATTGTTTGCCTACAGGCAGTGACCATTTCTCGCAGGTGTTCCGATCATGTCTTTGATCACGTGTCAATTGGACACGGCTAACATGGTTGCCACCTATATGAGCAAAAGCATGTTTGAAGTGTTTTTCTGATACTAAATAACAGATGAGGCAGCCTTTGTTAGATTCCTGTTCCTTGTTAAAGCAAAGTCCATGTTTTAATATATCCTGCCATTTCTCAATACATCTGCCCCACTCATTAGGATTCGTCCGTAACCAGTTGGAACTATCCTCTATGGATTAACCAACTCACATTCTAGTTGCCCAATCCAATAAAAGTTTTGTCCCTACAGAAAGAAACAAACAAAGGCAAAAACCCAGTAGCTTTCTTCTTAGGAAAGTTTTTAATAACTACTTTTGCACTGTAATGTTTCAGGATTACTTCCAAGTTCAACTTAGCTACGTTATTTTGATATTCTTTTTCGCATGTGGCCAGTCTTGATTTCTCTGAGGGGGCTGTATATGCCCATTTTCAATCATGTTTAGAGCATACCTGCCAAGTCCTGGACGGAAAAATCCGGGATCTGCAGCCGCGCGACACCGGAAGTTGCGTAGACGCAACTTCCGGTGGCACTTTGCCCTTCTATGGGCACCAGAAAATGCCGCCGCCGGAAGTTGTGTCTACGCGTTTCCGGACACGCATAGAAGCGACCTCTGATGTCGGCGCCATTTCCTGGTGCCCATAGAAGGGCAAAGTGGCACCAGAAAAATGGCCGCCGGCAGGAGCGGATTTAAGGGAGAATAACGGGATAATAACCAATATGGGAGACCGCCGGGAAACGGTAGGAAAAAAGAGAGTTTCCTGGCGAAAACGGGATACTTGGCAGCTATGGTTTAGAGAGATTGCCTTCAAAGAAAAGGTCATTTCATACGAATGTCGGAAGCTGCGTTACCCCCGATCAGATCTGCCCATACAGTCTAGTTGATCAACTCCGATGGGCAGCAGCCTGCCCCCAGCTCTCAGGCAGGGAGAGGTCTTCACCACTGTCTGCCACCTGATCCTTTTTAAATGGAGATGCTAGGATTGAACCAGGGATCTTCTGCATGCAAAGCATGAGCTCTACCACTAAGCTATGGCCCCTCCTGATTTACTTGAAGATTATGAGCACAAGGTTCTAAAGAATCACATGGTGCAATTAACACGCCAAAGTCAAGTTGGGGGTTGAAAGGAGGGGGGATGGTGTTATATATACATATATATATATACCTTAAAGCTGTTGTGATAACGTCAGATTTTACACTCGATTCCAGTGAGTCAAATGTAACTGTGCAGAGGACCTAGAAAACAAAGGTCTATTGAAAAAACTGTGGTTTAGGGCAGTGTTTCCCAACCTTGTGCCTCCAGATGTTTTGGGACTACAACTCCCATCATCCCTAGCTAGCAAGACCAGTGGTCAGGAATGATGGGAATTGTAGTCCGAAAACATCTGGAGGCACAAGGTTGGGAAACACTGGTTTAGGGGAGAGGAATTAAGTTCTCAACAAATAAGAAAGTAGCAACGACTCAAAACCAAAACACATAAAAATCCAGATAGGGTAAGCATTGCTCTGGGCACATGAAACTCACAATGATATCAGAAGGGGAATCATTGACATGCACGGTTTGCACTGCACTGTTTTTGATTGTCAGAGAACAACTTCAAGCTTCAGCTCCCCCCCCCCCCCCCGTTCTTGGTTACAAGTTCTGCTAATTATGAACCAATCTAGAGGGCACATTTGCTATTCAAGCCCTCCCCACCGGATACCGATTACAGCTGGGCAAGTCACTAATTCAGTTCAAAGGTGTGACAACTTTTAAATTGACATTTGTTAGAAGAACTTGCAGTAAAATATACACAGAGTTCTTCTGAACAGATTTTGTTTTTTGGGGGGTGAGAACTACCACACCCACACACGACCCGCCCACTCACTCTCTCTATATACACACACACACACACACACGTAAATATACACATATATCTCATATATACAGTGCTTTTTTCCTGGGGGATGCAGGGATATGCATACCCCTAAACATTTTGCGAATCTAAGTTTGATCTCATTGAGGGGCAGTATTTCAATAGTAGGAAAATGAGAGCACCCCTAAACATTTTTTCTATGTTTAGGGGTACTCTCATTTTCCTACTCCTATTGAAATACTACCCCTCAATGAGGCCAAACTTAGATTCTCTCTCATATATATATATATATATATATATATATATATATATGAATGAGAGAGAGAATTTATCACCCTTCAATTTAAGCAGAGCAGCAGGTCTGATTCATAGATGCTGTTATTTTAAGCAATTCGCCCACGGGGAACCTTTTCATTCACTGACTCACACATCCCCCACACAGTGCGGTTTTTAATAGTGATGGAGAACATACATATACTCTAAATTTATAAGTACGCTCAGAGAAAGTTAGGAATGATTTAGCACTTATTCAAATAATGAATCAAGTTTATTTCAGGATGCTCTTTGGGAGCTTATCCACACCGTCTAAGTCCATTTCGCAAATTTCATTTTAGTTGCTGACCCACGACCACTGAACCACAGTGTTTTTAGTTTTGAGTAAAATAAAAAATGGAAAAAAAGGAAGATCAGTGAATACCTGGGTTTGGCCTCTCTGAAATAACGCTGATCCATGAAGGGTTTTGAACATGTCCACCTCGCAAGTGATGTTTCTAAGCGAAGTCAAGTCTCGACCATCACATCTACGGGAGTAAAGAAACAGAGAAGACAGGTTCCACAGGTTCCTCCCACCTCGGTTCTAGATTTGTCCTGCATTCATGAAAATTTGGAGTCCAGTGCAAGTGTTATTATGGATATAACTGGGGGAAAGGGAGGATTGTGGCTACCCACCTTGCCTCTAGTCCTGCCTGATGTGCACACATTTGAAGCCAGTCAAATAAGGCCCCAAAGAGAGCAGGTTTTGGTGTCGGTCACATATGGCCTTTTAAACATACTCACCATGATTTAAGGCCTTTCGATTGAAACCACAATATAAAGCATACTGGTGCACAGCACTAAAACCACAGGGGATTTGTTCCTCCCCTGCTCCTGCTGCAGTGCTGGGAGTAAAACTGTGACATGGCCTAGCGTTACATCCAAACCCGGGCTTATAGCTTGTTTCCCTCCAAACAAACCACAAGCTGTAACTAAGGTTTGTTCCTGGCTTACTGCTGCTTTTGATTCATTTATAGCACATTCTTAACCAGGCCTACTCAGAAGTCAGATATATTAAATTCAGTGGGCAAGTAAGGGGGCTTAGCACTGAGCCTTAGCTCCTGGAATTGCCTACCACCTGCAATTTTTAGCCTTTTGCTCCAGCATGTCGTGTGCTCACCTTTAAACCATAGTTAAGCTTAACTATGGGCTTAAAGTGCAAACAAGGGCAGGACCTGTGTACCACAAAGTAGGAACATACTGATAGTTCTGTGTGTGAGAGCATCGATTCCTTAAAGGAACCATGTGCATGCTGTTTGGTATGCTAGTGCCACTGCAAACTGGTGCAAAGATGCTGCTTTCGGCCTTTCGGTGTCCTTATTCCAAGGATGAACCTGGTTTAAACACAGCGACTTGGAAAACACCGTGTTTACCTCCTGTATTCATTCAGAACAAGATTTCTGAAGACTTCCTTCAAAACGACGTTAAAAGATTCCATGAGTTCGTAACACTCCGCTTCTGGGAACTTTTCTAGAGAGAAAGAAGAAAATTGAAACAAAAGCTAAAACACAGCGCTTATTCCCCCAACTATATGACTAGAAGGGAAGTAAAAGGAATTTGTGGCAGTAGGTGTTACCCCCATCTGAAGCACTTGCTTTAAATTTTCAGTTGTGAAAGCATTGACAGGTTTGATGCTCAAAGCACCTAGGAGAACGGCTGGGGCATAAGATGAAGATAAAGAGCTGCACCAGCCTGGAGCCAACACACTGATTATCCTCAGCGCTGTCATGGGACAGCAGTGGGGCTCAGCCCCTCTCCTGAAATGCCGCCCCCTCACCTACAGGGATGCTGCTGGTGACACTACTGTCCACCTGCATGTTTGGTGGGCAGAATGGTGACCTCTGCACCAGTGCAGTGAAGCTGGCATGAGCCCATGGGCAGGGACACTTCCGCATAACATACACACACACACACACACACACAGAGAGAGCTTGCCACAAAGGGGGTTTTTGGATTGCAGTGTCTGGCTGGTTTCTGTCTCTTTTCATTAAGCAGTAGAGAGCCCAATATGAGCCAAGGGTATTCTCAGTGCCTTTGGAGGCCAGAATGGAAGATTGGTTTGGGGGGCATCTGCTTCATTCTTCAGCATCTTCATCTTCAACACCCACAACAGGGAGGACTATAGCATAGGCTTCGTTCTCATGGGTGCAGTTCAGCCCAGACACATGTTTATATCTTTGGATCGCAAAGCAGGGGTACATATGACCGAATGCTCCTCATTAAAAATACAATCCTAAAAATCCTCCCACCCTGGATGTCAATCTTCTCTCTCATGTGCTGGTTTTCTATTTGCAGAGAATGTTAAGAAATGAGTCAAGAAGCATTTGATCATATTGTTGGGATCTCTTACTCTCAAGTAGGACCCTGGTAAAGACACATGCCCAACTCGCATGCTCTCTCCCTCCTGGTTGATCGTTTGGGAGCTTCTAAAGCATTCTTCTGCCCGAACATCACAGCGACTGATGCCAACTGACATCAGCACACTTACAGATCCGCAGAGTTTGCACAATTGTGTAACAGACCTCAGCAACTCAGCATTGGGCTAATCTATTTTATTTACATATAAACACACACGGAGCACTGAAACATGGCTCCCTCTCTCTCTAGCATCAGACAGCAAAAAGAGAAAGAGTCCCACTTCAGCAAACACAAACATCCTATCTCTGCATAGCTGCCAAGTTATCCCTTTTTTTAAAGGGAAATTCCCTTATGCTGAATAGGCTTCCTCGTGAGAAAAGGGAAAACTTGGCAGCTATGCTATCTCTGTCATGCCCCACTCTGTGGAATGAAAACATATACAATCGTGTGATAGACAACAATCCCATGAATGCAAACAAGGGGAATGAACCTCTAACACATGTGACACCCCCCCCCGGGCAATCAGAAGTGGTACAGCCCCAATGCAGGTTCACCATCTGAGTAAGAACCAGGCTGCTGCAAATATCTGTATCCCCAAGTCTATGAAAAAATGTTTGACTGCCGTACGCAGAACTGTAAGACAAACCCTGGCAAAGTAAAACATTTTAGAACATGTATAGTCAATTATGAGTGTGTCTGACCTTTCAGCTGCTCTTCTGTTTCAAGTCTGATTTTGTTAATTGCTTCATCTCTTGAGATCTAGGATGTAAGATATCCATTGACACATTCTGAATTTTATTAAGATGAGCTATAGAATCTCTTGCACATCCTACGCTTGGGAGCTAATGTACATCAGCACGCAGAGGCCATAGAAACACACTTCCCTAGAGAGTCATCCCACCCAGTAGATGTAATCATAGAATTGTAGAATCGCAGAGTTGGAAGGGACCCCGAGAGTCACCTGGCCCAACTCCAGGCAAAGCAGGAACCTCAACTCGATCATACATGACACATGACCATCCAAACTCTGCTTATGTATAATCCAGCTGAGACCATGAAAAAGCTTTTACCCTGTGCCTTCTCCCAATGTATGCATGCTGGCACCACTGATGGGGAACACTTCTCATCTAACGAGAGGAACGGAATCAGAGCTGAAATACCTAAACGGGAGTTATGTGCATCTCTTTAAAACTGGCTGAAGCTAAACAAGGAAACCCCAAGAAGTGGTTCAGGCGCAATTTACCAAAATGCATTTAAGTACTCACTTTATCATGCGTGAAGTCAGAAAACACAGCTGTGATCTTTCCAGATGCAAGGCTTCAAGCACAGGAAGGTGGGGGAGAAAAGAGAAAGATGAAAAATTATAGCCAAATCATATCTGAATGCCAACCTGGTTGATCCCCATGACATTTAAAGCAGCAACACAGGACAAGCAGAGAAAACAACAGGTGTTATCCATAAATCCTAGCCAGACAGGCCAAGGCCCAAGTGACAGTTCTTCTTTGGTACCTCATCTATTCTATCTCCAGAAGTATCCCCATCTGCCTTGAAACAGACCGCAAAAACCAAACAGCTGTGCCAAGAAGATGAAAAGAAGCATAAATGCAACACATTTTGCCCACCTGAGTCCCACATGTTAGAGGTCTCTCAAGCAAAGAAAGAGAAGCCTTGCCATTTCCATCAGTTCAATACTGAGGAAGTTTA
The DNA here is from genome assembly GCF_963506605.1 of Zootoca vivipara. NCBI lineage: Eukaryota > Metazoa > Chordata > Lepidosauria > Squamata > Lacertidae > Zootoca > Zootoca vivipara. Next base: position 109,516,160 of record NC_083278.1, read on the forward strand.
CCCTTGCTGTTTCATCCTACGAACTGCTACAGAGAAAACTAAAGCAGAATAGTGGGCACCAGATCACTACAACACCGCTGCTCTTGTTTTATTTAAACAATGCTGTCAGGGCACAAGGCATTTCATAGACTAATGTAAGTCAAAGGCTGGCACCTCTTCAGAGCAACCCACAATCTTAGGTTAATGTTGGAGGTGGGGGTGGAAGGGGCAGTATCATCCCCTCCCCGTTCCAACAGTCAATCACTCAATGAAGATGTTTAGCTGTCATCAGGCTGTTTTGGGTGTGTGTGTCTCTTTCCATCATAAATATTTCTGCAAACCTCAGCCCAATAATAATACCTCCCCCTCTTACACATGGCTGTTGCTGTTTTGGCTGTATAAGCAACAACACTCACAAGGACTGAGCGGCGATTAGATCTAGAACAATACAGTCCTTATGCAATACACAAAGTCATCATGCGATGCGACCCTGAAGACTACCAACACGTCGCCTTAGGCACTCGGAACACAATGGAACTGCAGCCAAATTGCAACAGTGCTGTAATTACTTCGACAAAAGCTGTTGTGCCCATACTGAAGATGGGAAGGTTGAGGCTGAGAGGGAATTACTTGTCTAAGGCCAGCACCTGGTTTTCTACAGCACAGGTGAAATTTACAATGAGAATTTCCAACTTATTCTTTTTACTGGGACACTAGCTTTCCAACACAGTGGAAAGAACGATTGAATGCTGCTGCAGACAGGCATGAAATAAAGCCTAACTACTTCATGAAGCAACAGAAGAAAGAGCACCCTGCCAGAAAACGTAAGATAAGACCGCTATAAGGCAGGCTTCCCCAACCTCGGCCCTCCAGATGTTTTTGGCCTACAGCTCCCATGATCCCTAGCTTGCAGGACCAGTGGTCGGGGATGATGGGACCTGTAGTCTCAAAACATCTGGAGGGCCGAGGTTGAGGGAGCCTGCCTATAAGGTGTCTCATGGCCGAGACTATGTTTCACTTTATACATCTAAAAAGTACAACTGCTTTAAAGAAGAAGAAAAAGCCTCACTCAGCGTAGGTCAGATTTTTGCTTCTACTCCTTATGTCTTTTCAACCCCTGCCATGTATTTGGGTGTTCCGATTTGTTACTCAATTTATCTTCAATCCTCACTTTAATGCAAAGATGTTGGACAGACTCCAGCACTTCACAGCCTCTCTGGTCAAGGCAGAATCCCAAAATATTGCTTAGGGTGCTTGTGAAGAAGAGGGTGGAAGTTCAAGCTGATTCAATAGCATGTTTCCTACAATTCACAGGGAGAACCTCACTGCTCCAGACTGCACACATATGAAAACACCCCTCTTGCTCTCTTCAGTTATTGGACCACGTGTGCCAAGTGAAATATGCAACTTGACACAAATATTTTTTTTCCTTAAAAAAAAGGGGAGGGGTTTCTTCTTTAATTAAAATAAACCGTGGGGTAAGAGTTATTCATAATTCATAAAAGACAGTCCAACTGCCTTTACAGAGACGGTGAACTAAGAAGTTGCTTTCACTTAATGCTATTTTTTTAATACAACCCACTTTAAGCCCCACTGGCAGTTAGGGGGGGACACTTTTTTTTTTTAAAGAAAAGGAAATTTGTGTGCCTTGTTATCCTGGCAGCCAGCTCCGTCCCATTTTCTTGTCCAGGGACAGAAGGCAACATCAGCAGCTGGGCGGACAGGGGCCAAATGGGTCAAAAGATTCTGCCAGCTACAAAAATGAAAATTTCCCAAGATGAAAAGCACCACCGTCATTGCTGATCAGTATTTTGTGATACACAGTTTCGTCAGCAGTGCTAGCTAAGGACAGGGATGGTGGGAAGCACACAGTGAAAAGGTTTTAACGTTCTGTTCAGATCCCTTGCTCTGCCTCGCATGTTGTGTTCCCAAAAGCAGAGATGGGTAGCCTGCAAGCCCAGTGGTCAGGAATGATGGGGGTTGGAAAAAAGCATCACCCAGAGGGTCACAGGTTCTCCATCCCTGGGTCCTTGGGGAGGAGGGGCAGTCCTAAAAATGAAATATTGCATATCCCTCCATACCCCCCACCAAAATGTTTTTTCTTCCACAGCTTCAGAATTTCAGGGAATTTCACATTCACCAAGGATTAAGCAAGCCTATTTTTACCAGCACAATGTAGACTCCTACATACAAAGGAGGATTAGTAAAGAAAGGCAATTACCAACACAAATATAATTAGTAAAGGGTACCAAACGGAAGAGAAAGTGATCAAGAGCTCTTATTTAGCATATGAGTGGAACAGTTTTAATATATCCTTTTCTTTCCATATCATAGCAGCTTTTGTTGTGTTTTGAAGGTGGATGAAAATTTATGTAGGTGTATTTTAGATTTTTAAAATAAGAAAACCCTAAATTCAGCTACTATATCTGCAGTTGCGGCCCACGTAGCCCAGAAAACCTTTTGTGTACTTACTGCTTTGTACTTTCCACAATCTGCTCAGGAGCAGTGAATAGCTTCTGCACAGTTCTCTTGGTAACACCCTGTTCCTTTGCCAGCTGTTGTATGCCTTGAATTATTTGCTGGGTATGCTTCACGCCCACTTTGATAGCATGGCAAAAGTCCTGTTGCAATACGTTCTCGGCAGCAGCTTCCAACATCACTATTTATTCAAATTCAGAGATGGGAAAGTCAGTCAGTCACAGCTGTCTTCTTCGACTGATACATACAGAGAAACCCAAATGGCCAGTGTGGATCTTGAAAACAGAGAAGCTAACAACTTAACCTGCACTCACGCAACACAGGTAATTTCATTATGACACTGATCCTGACAAAGTAGAAACAATAAGCCATGAGACATCACATACAGTCGTTTGAATGCAACAGCCTGTTGGATCAGACCCAGTGGCCCATCTAGTCCAGCATCCTGTTCTCACAGGGGCCAACCAGTTGCTTGTGGAAAGCCTGAAAGCAGCAACTGAGCCCAACAGCATTCTCCCCTCCTGAGCTTTCCAGCAACTGGCAACCACAGTGGAGACAGATCATAGCCATTGTAGCCTTATCCTCCATGTCTAATCCTCTTTTGAAGTCATCCAGGTTGGTGGCCATCACTGCTAGGGTTGGGCGATATATCGATATATTGTCCAAAACCGGTCTGACGTCCATATTGTGGTATCGGATCTGGTTTCACAATTCTTGATCTGGCAATGTATCTTGAATTGTGTGGAAACAAAATAAAAAAATTCCTTCCAGTGGCACCATAGAGACCAACTAAGTTTGTCAATGGTATGAGCTTTCGTGTGCACAAAAGCTCATACCAATGACAAACTTAGTTGGTCTCTAAGGTGCTACTGGAAGGAATTTTTTAATTTAGTTTTTACTATGTCAGACTAACATGGCTACCTACCTGTAACTTGATTTTTGTGTGTGTGTGTGTATGTGCCATGCAAAAAAAAAAAAAAACCACAACAAAAAACCACACACAATGTGGGGGAAACTGTGAAGCCAGCCAATGCCTCTACATAGCTCCATCCTTATTTCAACCATCATGATATATCAGTATATCACGATGCTTTGCTGGTGATATATCACAATGTTGAAAACCAGATATTGCCAAGTCCTAAACACTGCTTCTCCTGGGAGCAAATGTTATAGTTTAACCATGTGATGTGAGAAGTATTTCCTTTTGTCTATCCTGAATCTTTCCAACACTCAGCTTGATTAGATGTTGCCAAGTTCTAGCTCGGTGAGGGAGAAAAACATTTCTCTATTCATTTTCTCCATACCATCCATGTGTAATTTTATACTTCTGTTTCCTCTTACTCGTCCTTTTTCTGTACTAAGAAGTCTCAAATCTTGTAACCTTTCATCATAGGGGGGTTACTCCATTCCCTCAATCATTTTGGTTACCTTCTTCCAACTCTACAATGTCCTTTTTGAGGCGAGGCAGCAAGAAATGTACATGGTTTTCCAAGTGTGGTTGCACCATTGATTCAAAGAAAGACATCCTACCTACAAAGTTTCAGCCCAATTTATAAATTTAGTGAATGACCTCAAAACTGAGGAATCAGGAAACCACTGAAGTTTAGAACTGGTTCATACACATCAACAGATCTCTCAGCCCCTCAATATTCAGTGCAAGAACCAAGAATTATTGCGCCTGAAGTTATCTGAGGTGATACATGAAGTCTAACTGCAGTGTTTTGATCTGTGGTTGCTGACTCAAACATGCTAGTCATCAAGTGATGAATATGCGTATGTGAACCAGCCCTTGGAAAGAGGCGCACACAGGTTTTCCAATGACCCTTCGCCAAGCATGGCTAAACTTGGCCTTCCAGATGTTTTGGGACTACAATTCCCATCATCCCTGACCACTGGTCCTGTTAGCTAGGGATGATGGGAGTTGTAGTCCCAAAACATCTGGAGGGTCAAGTTTGGACATGTCTGATTCTAAGCCTTCTCTCAGTGCTGCCACTCTCATAGGCAGGTTTGGTAGGGATGCAGGAGAGGGCCTTCTCGATGGCTGCTCCCAGACTTTGGAACTCCCTTCCTAGGAAGGTTAAGCTGGCTTCTTCCTTGTTGTCCTTCAGCTGGCAGGTGAAGACTTTCTTGTTCCAGCAGGCTTTTGGGAAGCGACTATTTTTAAGGAAAGGGCTGGTGCTGTGATATTCTATTAATTGTTATTTTTAAGGACTGATATTTTCCCCCTGTTCTTAGTAACAGCTAAGTACAGGCAAAAAACACACCAGTCCTTACATTTTTTTAGCTGTAAGCTGCCTTAAGTTCCCTTTAGGGGAAAAGGTGGAATATAAATGAATAGGATACCAGTAATAACAATAATCATAAGGCTGACACCTGCTTAGCTTTAAAATAGCATAAAATGGCTTCATACCATACTCTGGCCATTTTACTAGTAAATAATCCATTTGAATCACTTACCAATTTGGCTACGAGGGGCTCCAGAGACCACTAAATCCAAAGTGCTGGAAGACATTTCTTTTCGTGTGGGATTCACAACTACTTCGCCGTCAATCAGTCCTACCCTCACAGCACCTGAGAAGATACTCCATAAATTAAGATATTCCATCAGTTAGCTTTTTGCAACTAAGGCAACACTAACTCAAGAGCTTGTGAGGTTACTTTTCAGATGTGCTTTTAACACGGAAAAGCTAATGCAGTTTGGGAGAACTGCATAGGGTGTGACAATTAATTAATTCAGGAGATTTTGCTGTGACACACAAGTATTTCAGCAGCTGCACTGCTAAGAGAGCTGCCTATCCTTAGTTTGCCTGTACTGGACACAACTGATAGGGATGGGGATTTAGCTCTGTTCAAACAAGTACAATGCAACTTGGTCTATCTGTGCTTTGACAGCAGACAAGTACATGGTGACCTGTGGATAAGAGAACTGAGGAACTAGTTCCCAGAAGGCAATTTAGCAGCCCCCTCCCTTGCTGCACAGCAAACTACAATGAGTTCCTAAAGTAATTTCTGATACAGCAAGGAGAGGTTGGACAGCTATTCAAGTAAAGACGAAGCAGAACTCCACTGTGTTGAAGGACAGGAGCAAATCACTGTGCAAGTTGCACAGACTGAATGTTAATTCACTGCTGGCACAGATCTGCCAAACAAACCCAAAAGGACAAGAGCCCAAAGGAACCAACCAGAAAGCCATGAGAGATGTGCAAGAGGGAATGAAGTGGGCCCTGAAAAATCTGGCCACAATATTAAACTTTATTATGCTCCTCAGCAAGTACTGAATTGGCTTTGAGTCCAGAGTGACTGGACAAAAAAGGGAAGACAGGATGATGGGAAGTATGGCCTATTCAAGTTCTTAAGGGACCCTGCTCCCATGTGATCTGTCTTGTTTATTTATATGTACGGATGTTTTGCTGTACATGTGAATCAGGTTTATATTGCTTGCAGCTAATGTCTGTGTGCTACTTGTTTTCAAATGAAGCTATAATGGCCAATAGCTATGCAACAAGACCGACTACAGGTACTTTGGAATTGGCCAATCTTGCAGCTACAAGGATGCTCTTACAAGACTGAAGCAAGACTAATCTAGATAAAATGTTAATAAAGCAGCTCAGAGGCAGAACACCTCTTGAGTAGTTCCAAATATTCATTACAGGCGTGCAAACCTGAATAATATTGGGGGGGTAGGTAAGCCCATACCACATAATCCATCACAAGATGCGCACACACTCACCATTTGAATGGCAATGCTCAGCAATTGGGGGGGGGGAGCTGGCCCCTCAAATATTTTACTGAGTGTGTCTGTGTGTGAAGGGACCTTGGCCCCTGGGAATCGGCTCTTATGATTCATTACAAGTTTTATTTCCTCATTCTTCTATATATGCTCTGATATATTCAATGTATCAATGACTTCAAATGTGTCAATCACTACTTAATATCTATCCTGGGTTGGGGGAAAATACACAATGTAACCTAGCCTCTAAAGTTTTCTAGCCTTCACAGTGCATGGATTTTTAAAGCTTTTTCTTTTTAAAAAAACTTTAAAGCTTCAAACTGGTGAGGTTTGTTTTTATTCCTCTTAAACTTGCGACACGAGTTTTCAGACCAATGCTAAATTTAAGTTAATGCATCTTTACTCACCAATGGGACCGTTCCATGGAATATCCGACAAAGCAAGGGCTGCAGAAGCTAAAAGTAATTGAGATGCATTACTTTAAAACTCTTCATACCGTTTTGCTAAGACTAACTAGTCTTGTTTACAAAAAAATAAAAATAAGCATTTACCTCCATTGATGGCCAGCACCGCGGGATCGTTGACACCATCTACAGCTAAAAGATTACAAAGGATCTGGGGAAATGAAAAGAAAAGTTGATGCATGATTTCATGTAGAAGCCCTGTTCATGTATATGGAGGTACCAGGATAACTCTGGAGTGCGGCTATGTCTTTAGCTCAGTCCCCAATGGGGCATTTCCCAACTATGCGTTCTTTGTGGTTATCTAAAGTCCAACAGGTACAGTAAGCGCCTACCTGCAACTGGGCACCCAGTTGCCCAGAAGTTGCACATTTAGATTTCTTTTCAGAAAGCTCAAGGCAAAGCACAGCTGCTTAAGGAAGGAGACAAAACCTCAGGGGCAGGGGAAAAAAAAGCTCAGCCACACTCCAAACAGACATGGTAACACCTATACCCAAGCAGTACGCAAAGAAGGCTAATATTCAAGGTGTTGGGTGATAATAAAAAGTTCATCATATTCAGAGCAGAACAAATTAAATCAATGGAGTTAAAATACTTAAATGTGGTCTACCCATAGAGTACAACTTAGCTGGGTATTACCCGTTATAGACTGTGCACCAATGGAAGTTGAATAAATGAATTTCTCTGCAATTATAAAGGTCATCAGTAACATTTGGGTAAGGACTATCGCCTTACATGTGTTCTTCCACAAACACTCTGAACGACGTTAGGATTCCTGTTTTGGATTTGCCCTCCCAACAAAGATGTGTCAGGAAGACCATCTTTATGTTCTTTTAATTCCCCCATGTAAAACTGTTCATTTAAAAAACAAACAGCTGTTCCTATATGTAAGGTTTACCCAACGTACTGTGGGGTTGATTCCCCTTAATGCGCTGCTGATTATTTATTATTGCTGCTTGCTTTTTGGATTGTTAACGTTTTGTTGTCCAATAGTGATGTTATTCATTTTTGCCTTGTTTAAAAATTTAGAAGAGAGTTAGGGAGTTTTCCACAGGGCCAGAGAGGCGGAGGAATTGGCAAAGAATGCCTTCCTCTCCTCCTCCAGCGGGAGGATCTCATGAAGTTCCACTCAAAAGAACTCTGGATCCAACCCAGAGTTATATTTCTCACATTTCTTTAGCAGCAACATACAAAGCAGCTATTTAATTGTTGTACTGCACTAACATCACACTAGGAACTAGGCTAGAAGTAAAAGTCATCAAAGTAACTTACCTGTGTATCATAATAGTAGCCTGCTGGAAAGAGTGGTCTAATGGACCGATCTGTAAAACAGTATTAAATATTTAAGGTCATCTCTCTCTGTCTCTCTCTCAATGTCTAATTATTTTCACAAGCTATTCATACCGCAGCAGATGGGGACATAAAACCAGTTAAGCCAATCCCCCCTGATGCAAAGCAGGACTGTCTCCCAAAGACCATCTCCTGGGATCCAGGCAAACATGAAGATTGTATCCAGCAAGAAATTAGTATCATTGGTTTCCATGGAATAAATGCATGCAAGGCTCAATTACCTTGGAAGCCAGTCCACTGAAATCAATGAGATTTGCATCCAGGTTAGAATGCTTAGGATCAGGTTTATGTCATCCCAAGGTAAGCAGCACTTCTTAAGGCACAATTTTTCCTAAATGTATTAAGGAACTGCTGCATCATGGGGAAAGCCTTTAAAAACAAAGTCCCCCTTTTCAAATTTCCAAGAAATTATTGGAATAGTTATAATAGAACACAGCTCAGATTTTATAGTGCATACCTATTACTCTGCTTGTAAGAATTTCTTTATCGGTAGAGCTCAGTTCTCTTCTCAGATAATTGGTAGGAATTCTTCCTGCTGCAGCAGCTTTTTGTCGATAGTCAACCTTACATAACAGAAAAGACAATATTATTGTTCCCTTTTATTGTATTAAGCACAGGACACTGTAGAAAACCACAAGATCCCAATCAAGTTTATCTGATTCACCCAGAACAATGAAATAATTTTATAGGCTTTTGTCTAGAAATGCTTTAACTTGGTTCTTTGCAAGATATTTGCATTATAACAAACTAGTATAATTTTATGCAGAGCTATGCATTATGTTAAATACTTCAGTGCTACTCACCACCAAAGGCATGAACTGAGACGGAGCAGGCTTCGTTTTACTGACCGCTGTTACCATCACTGATGTATCACCTAGCTTAACATTTTTTTAAAGAGGGGGAGAAAGATATTAGGCACACTTCTTCAGTACAGAGCAATGAGATATCAATATTTGCTATATTTCTGGAAAGATAGGCAAAATGTATCAAACAACTGAATCATATTTCAATGGTATATGCTTATTGAATAATTTTCTACCTGTACTACAGCACATCCGTCAGCGAATCGGGCTAATTTTCCAGAAGAGATTTCTAATTTTCTGAAGAAAGTAAATTAAAGAAAAGCTTCATTATGTGAAAATTTATTTATATTTCTCTTAGTTAATAATTTATATTTCTCTTAGATCTGTATGGCAAGGGGCTGCATTATTCAGCTGACAGGCAAACACACTCTGCAAATGCCTGTAGGTGCTTTCATAATTTCATAATGCTGTATGTAGCAGGTATGGAAATAGGCACCCCACACGTTTTAAAAAACTTTCACTTTGCTATAAAACTGAAGTTGGTCAGCTGTGAGGTAAGAGTCTTTCTGCACAAGTTTTGCTCATATTTATATACAGTACTGTACATATATACCTTGCAGATTTAACAGGAAAAATAAAATAAACATTACCAGCTCACGTTAACTAAGGAAAGCAATTTCAAGCTTTGAACATATGTATTATCATCAATCTTGTTTGGATGCCTATTTATATGTTTTAAGTCAGGACTGATTATTTTTACCGCACCTGCCCAGAAGTGACAGCAGCGTGGGAACATGTTTCTGCTTCCACCTTGCTTTTTTAAAAAAAATTCCCCTCCCCACATTGCAAAGTGATCCTTGGGAGCGGATAACATTGAACGTGGCAAAAGAGCTATGCGGACAAAACTACACCAAACTCAAGGCTGCTCCTTCTCTGGAAAAGAAATGGAAAAGTACAGTATAGCGGTGTGGTGCAGCAGTAACAAAACCACAAACACATTTGCAAAGCTAAGCAGTGTCCGGTATGCTTTCAAATTGGATTGGGGGGGGGGCGGGGCGGGGCGGCGGGCTGACTGCGCGTTTAGATTCGTTTAGACTAGGTCACTCTCGGGGGGGAGGGGGCTTCCAACCATGCCATTCTGTGATTCTTCACTATGCAAGGCGGTGAGGGCAAAGGCACTCTGCACGTAGCCAGAGGCTACATCAAACACCCCCAGAAGTCAGGCGCGGCTTTGGAAACGGATTCCAAGGCTGAACCCTGGTAGGTTTTAAGCCCTAGAGGTAAGGAAAAAGGGATACAGGCAAACACACACCGCTTGTTATGCGCAGGGTAACCAGTCACCTTTGCCTCCCTGCCCCTTACCTGCCCCCCACGTCCACAGACACCGCTTTGGGGCCTCCAGCAGAGCTCCACAGGCCTCGAGCCCGAGCCAGCCGCGCCAGGCGGAGGCAGCCCGGACCCCTCAGCCAGGGCCCCATGGCGCCGCTACCCCGGCAAGCGCTCGCCCTACTTCTCAGCCACGAAAGGCAGACTGCGCTGGCGGCCGCCATGACACTACAGTCGCCCGGCAAAGCGGGACCTCCGACCCCGCACTCACTTCGCACAAAGGCGCAAGCCGATTGGCTCCCCGCGATAATACCGCCGGCAAAGGGGCGGAGCAAAGGGCGAACCAATGAGAACAGAGCGGTATAGACGTTCGATTTCGATTCCCCGAAAGCGAGGGAGCAGCCAGAGGCAGTGCGCACGCGCCGGAGCTCGCCGCTCAGTGGCCGGCGCGATGCCGCGGCTGGGCAAATAGGAGGAGACTTAGAACGCCGGCGGCGTTTTCTTGCGCTCGCCTGTTCCTGGCAAGGGGCGCTGCGGAGCAGAGGTTCGATGCGCGTTCTTTCTCGCAAAGAATTGTGGGTGCTGTAGTTCTTTTTTTGGTTTTGAATTACGAACTTTATTGAAAGTTTCTCTCTCTCTCTCTCTCTCTCTCTCTCTCTCTCTCTCTCTCTCTCTCTCTCTCTCTCTCTCTCTCTCTCTCTCTCTCTCTCTCTCTCTCTCTCCCCCCCCCCCCCAACTTCCTGGCTTTTTTTGGACTACAATTCCCATCACCCCGATATCGAAACAGCTGGGCACCCAAGTTTGGGAAACGCTGGAATTATCTAGTTTCTGCATTTCTAAACTGTGCTGGCATCCATCTGTGTTGGGAGGCAATGGAGGTTTGTACCTTTGGGGGGTGAGGTCAAGTTACCGGACAGTTGCAGCACCTGCTGTGGCTATAGCAGGGGTTCCCAACAAAATTTTCTCGAGGACCCCTCATCGAGCCGCTATTGTGACAAGGACCCCCATTAATTCCTAATCCTAAAATTAAAAAGTGAGAGCCAAATTAAGAGTCTTTTTATATTTTATATTTATACGTTTTTTACAGTTACAACAGAGTACTCCATCAGTATACAGTTAGTTTTACTTTTCAGTTCTTATTGAGATAAGTTAAATCTGTCCTTTGAGTCCATTATTTCTGAAATATTAGGTTCCAAACTTGAAACTTTCACTCTGAAATCTGACCGCATGTCAAGCCGATTCCTATATTTGTTTTTCATGAAACACATGGAAGAAAATGCTTGCTTTGTTTACAAACACTACTGTTTTGCAAAGAGGCAGCGCGCACCAGGGAGGAGGGAGGGGAATCAAGGGCGTACCCACCACGGGGCAAGTTAGGGCAGCTGCCCTACTCTAGAAGCCAGCTGCCCCCCCAAGCTAAAAAGAAAGAAGAAATCTCAATGCAAAAAGCGGGGGGCGCGGCCCCAGCCAGAAAGAAACAGACCAGCCCTCCCCCCTTTCCCCTTTCCATAACCCATCACACTTTCTCCTCTCCCCCTCCCACTATCGAGCTGCAAAAGCGGTGGGGTGTAAACGTAAGAGACGGAGGGATCCTCGCTTGTTCTCCCCACCCCCACCAAGAAGTCACTTCTTTGTAGTTTTCTCCCCTGCAGCAGGAGAAACAGACACTCCCCCAATTCGAAATACAGTCAGTCAGCAGCAGCAAACACACACACACACACACACGTGCACACACACGCACACACACACACACTGCAGGCTCCTTCAACCCTTCCAAGATCCTCCCTCCCCCCACTTTCTCCCTGGATCGAGGCACTCACACTCACTTTTCTGGCTGGGTGCCTTGATGTCTATGCAGAGCAGCTGCAGGGGCAGCTCAGCCAGGGACAGTGGCTGTGGAGCCAGCCCAGGAGGCACAGTGGGGAGCCGGGTGGGAAGCAGAGGAGGAGGAGGCTGAGCCGTCTGCGCTCGGGGCAGAAACAGCGCACCCGGGGGATGGGGCGAGCTGCCCAGAGGGGCAACCAGTGCTGTGGGCAGGGGGGCAGGAGGGGGCAATTGCCCCCCTAGAAGCAAAAGGCTAAGGGGCGCAGCGTGGCAGCCCCAGGCTCCGGCTCCCAGCGCAAAGCTCCAGAGGCGCGAGGGGAGCGTAAGCGGAGGAGCGCTAAGCGGGAGCGGGGAGTGTAAGTGGAGGAGGCAGCCACAGGCTCGCGTTCCCCGCACACCTCTGGAGCTTCGCGCTGGGAACGGGAGCTTGGGGCCGCCTCCTCGGAAGACCTGGGAGGCGCGGAGGAGGCAGCCCCAGGCTTGCGTTCCCCGCGCGCCTCTGGAGCTTCGCGCTGGGAACAAGAACCTGGGGCTGCCTCCTCAGAAGAGCTGGGAGGACGCAGGCCACGTAGCCCCGCCCACATTCCCACTGTGGCCCCTCCCCTCCCGCCCCTTGCCCCCCCTAATTTTGATCCTGGGTACGCTCCTGAGGGGAATGGAGAAGACAGGGTACCTGCGCAGTAGCGCACAAATGAAGCCGACGCGCGCAAAGCATCTTGGGGAGGTGAGCGCTAGTAGAATGCGCGCGCTGCCTCTTTGCAAAACAGTAGTGTTTGTAAAGCGCCACCTAACAGCATACAGCAGAACTACTGCCTCTATCTAATTCTAGTTTTGCGCTAGACTCTGCTCATGCAGGAAGCGGCCAAAACAAAAAATCTGTTATCATATGAAATATATTTAATATATTTTTTATTCTAATAGCATCTTGCGGACCCCTCTGGCATAGCTCGCGGACCCCTGGGGGTCCCCGGACCACCTGTTGGGAACCACTGGGCTATAGAGACCAATGTGGGAGAGACACGTTTTAATACTAAGAATAGTAATTATTATTTATACCCTACCCATCTGGCTAGGTTTTCCCACTCAATCTGGGTGGCTTCTGAAGGCGCCCAGTTGTGCTGCTGTAGATGCACCATGGCGTTTCTTCTCTTTGCTGCCCTCCTAGCGATCATTTCTCATCTGGTCACTGCTATGGATACACGATTGCATATCTCCAGGCTCTGTGGAAGTCTGTATCGGCAATGAAGGATTTCCCTGGATTTAGAATGCTCCATATGGGAAGAAAGGCTTAAACAGCATTTGGGCTTTGGGCCTCCTGGTAACTCCCTAGCCTGCTAAGTATACACACAATTAGGGCCACCCCAATACATTTTGGTGCTTGGGGGGAAACACAAAATGGCGCCTCCCCCTCCCTCCCTGCCAGGGAAGAAGGGGTGAGTAAAGATCTACATCAGGAACAAAGAGGGAATAAATATCCACATTGGGATCTGCTGCCAATCGGAAGCCGTTCCAGACATTCGGCTTCTGAAAATCATTTGAAAACCGGATCACTCACTTCCAGGTTTCCATTGTTTGGGAGCCAAGGCGTTCGAGATCCGAGGTACGACTGTACAATAAAATATTAAATACTTTAAAAACAACAATAATAATGACTGGTGAATTTTGAAAAAAACAACAGCAGCAACTGAAGAGACCTGTCAACATGAAAGGGGCACATGAAACTTAAAATCAAGGATGCCTGTTGAACCTTGGTGACACTAAATGTCCAACTTCAATTGAAGCTACAGAGCTGCAGTATTCAGCTGAAAAACTGGCAACCCTCAAAGAAGAGGCAGATTTAATAGCTCTGAGTATTATATACCAACTTTATGGTATACCATGGAAAGCAAAAATAAAAAATTCCTTCAGTAGCACCTTAAAGACCAACTAAGTTTTTATTTTGGTAATAAAATTATTTTATTTTATGAGCTTTCGTGTGCATGCACACTTCGTCAGATACACTGAAACAGAATCCACCAAACCCTTATGTATATTCAGAGGGTGGGGGTGGGTGGGTGGGGAATGGGTGATGGGCTGATGGGAGTGGTAAACCTGTAGATGGCTGTTAACGACTGCTGATGGCTGCAATTGGTCCTGCAGGCAAAAAGCAAGGGCTGAGGCGCTAAAGAAAGCTTGATCATGCATAATGAGATAAGAATCCAATGTCTTTATTCATCCCAGGTGGCTCCATAGTTTTAAGCTTGGTAATGAGTTCCAATTCAGCAACTTCTCTTTCCAGTCTGTTCCTGAAATTTTTCTGTAATAAAACAGCTGCTTTGAGATCTTGTATAGAATGTCCTGGGAGATTGAAGTGTTCTCCTACTGGTTTCTCTGTCTTGTGGTTCCTGATGTCAGATTTATGTCCCATTTATCCTTTGGTGTAGGGTTTGGCCTGTTTGTCCAATATAGAGAGCTGAAGGGCACTGTTGGCATTTGATGGCGTACACAATGTTAGAAGATGAGCAATTAAATAGTACTGAGATGGTATGTTAGATTCTGTTTCAGTGTATCTGACGAAGTGTGCATGCACACGAAAGCTCATACCAAAATAAAAACTTAGTTGGTCTTTAAGGTGCTACTGAAGGAATTTTTTTATTTTTGCTTCGACTCAGACCAACACGGCTACCTACCTGTAACATGGAAAGCAAAAATGTTTTTAATTATTCTTGTGTGTGCTTAAGGTATGATACATTACAGGCAAGTCCTCATATTTTTTTTAAAAAAGGATATTAATTATTCCATGAAGTGTAAAGCTATATATCTCTCTTGTTGGAGACCAGAGATGATTGTTCATTCATGCTCAGACAGCAGAATAATGTGAGCTCAAAGCAACAATTGTGCCGGTATCGGACTTCACACATGATTAAATTAGTACTAGCTGACGTGCATTATACAGTTGCACACAACTCCAGTCTCGAAACAGCGATAGACTCAGTAGGTGTCTGGCTTACTGAGGTGTTGTTTCCTTGGAATGAAGGTCAGTGGCTGTGGTATCTTTTAGGATATGTGGCTTTATTTACTCATATATACAGCCTGAGCATAGGATGGAGGGCTCACAGTATTAACACTCCCAACAGACCTCACTTCCCCATTAAGTTTTCCAGTAAATCCCAGCACAGAGTAATACAAGCCTCTGTGTACCCAGCTTCCAACATAATCCAAAACTCCCTCTCTCTCTCACACACACACAAAAGCCCCCTTGGCCTATTGTTCTCCAGCCTAGGATGATGTGGCATCCTACCAGGTGAGGTGGGGAAATACCCCCCCCCCCACATTTGTATCTATGGCAACAGATGCAAATGGTGGGAACTTAGCTGAGCAGCTAAGGCCATTCCACAAGCTTCCTCCTATAGATTCTAGCCTCCCATACACAGGTTTAGGAGGAATCTGCGGTGTCTTGCAGACTGACCCCCCCCCCTCCAACTTACAAAACTAACTTCACTTGCTGTCTGGAGCCAGTCTGAAATAACTACAGTATCTCTATAACAATGCAGAAATAGCTGGAAGCTATTTCATTTTCATTTTATTTATTGCTTGCGGCTTACATATATCTTGCAAGCATGCCCCGCAGGTTCCTCTTGTGGCAGGAGGGGACTTGTGGAGGGGCAGTATGAAGAAGGAGGAGGATTGAGTGAATATTATAAGGATAAGATTTTGAATTGGAATAGAAAATTCGCCATAATCAATTAGAGAAGTTAAGAAAACCAGGAAGAAGAGAATCGAGGAAGTCATAATGACAATGTTAAGAAAATAAGAAGTGGAAATTTTTTTTTTCTATGTGTGTTGTGTTTTAATGTTTGTTTAAGGGTTGTGTTTAAGGAGCAGCTGGGGGAAAACCAATCCTCAGAACCCCTCCATCCCTGTCCTTTCAGTGGCAGGGAGGGGATGAGGGGGGAGGGGGAGGTCAAACCCAGCCTTACAATGGACCCCTCTGATTCTCAATGCCCACGGGTACTACTGGTGGCAGAAGTGGACTTGTGGGTGGAGGGAAATTGGAGGGACAGATCATATATTGTGTGTTTTATTTGTTTTGTTTCTATAAAAAAAACAATAAAAAATTATTATTATATATATATATATATATATATAAAACCCCAACACTTATGGAATTCAGATTCGGTATGTATGTGTGTATGTATGTGTGTATATGTATTGTGTGTCTCCGAAAATAAGCCATACCCCGAAAATAAACTGTTAAACTGTACCATACTATAATAATAATAATAATAATAATAATAATAATGGCATCCCTTGAAAATAAGCCACTGTGGGTTTTTTTTGAGGAAAAATAAATATAAGACGGTGTCTTATTTTTTGAGAAACACGGTATATATATGTATATATGTGTGTAAATATGAAAAAGTGTGCTGTGCTCCCCGCTGAATATGAACAGATCTATTACAGCACAAGGTTTTGTGAACTAGTGTCCATTTTATAAGATGGGTAAAGTGCCATCATTAGTTGGTTCATACACAAACATAGAGAACAGAGAAGAGAGCGGAATAAATGCAAAGCTGATGTATTGAACAGTAACGGAGAACCTGTAGTCTTCCACAAGCTGCTGGACTACAATTCCCACCGTCCCTGACCTCTTTGCATGGTGGCTGGGGTTGATGGGATTTGGAGTCTAACAACACCTGGAGGGCCACGGGTCCCTCATCCCTGGAAGAGAGCGTAAGTGCAGTGACCCTCCATAGTAGTGAAAATGGGCAAATGCCAACTATTTACCTGGCTGATGCATTCTGGGCTAAAGGACAGCTCCAAGTCTGCCAACAGGATGAAAGCACCACATTCTGAGATCATATTGTGGAAGGTAATTTTGAGTCCAAGCTGTTGAGGATCTACCATGTACTGGGTGAGTGACATTTGATGATCAATAATTCACTTTCTATTGATAGGGAAGCTGCTTTAATTGCTCTCTGGTTTATGGAAGATCGAAGAGGTCGTGTCAGCCTCATCTGCTGTGTTTTTTGGTTTAATTATATCTAGCCTGGGGCGGAAAAAAATATCTCTCCACATAGGTGGCCTCTCTCTTTATTAACTTCATTCAGCCGTCTTGTGCACTAATTGAGATCTCAAAAACACTGTATAAAAACAACGGCTGCTCCCAGACAATCTGTTTATTAGGCATTCATTCTGATTTGCCTGCACAAGGTTTATGGGGAGGTTAGACAATGTTTGCTATTTACTGAGCATCCATTCTGATTTGTTTCTGGGAGAAATTATGTGACAGTGCATTAAGCAACCATTATCCCACACTTTCCAATGTGTTTCCTAGTCACTTTCCTTATTGCAAAAAGCCCTATTTTGTTTTGGTGTGTGTGTGTAGGGAAAGCGAGTTTGTTGTGCAAGAGCTTTAATTGCACAACCTGAATGTGCTGTTATGTCCTTAGTCTGGGAGTACCAAGTGTCTGAGGACAAGGACTGAATTCAGAAGGGCTGGATGAACGGAAGCCAGAAGAGAATGAGTTTATGATGGTAGTGAGGATGTAAGAAGGCATGGTCTCCTGATTCGCCCTGTATTTGTCACATGCAGCCCCTTTTCTGTTCCACTGCTGGATGTATTCTGCAAAAACCTATGTTATTTGGGGGGGGAGGAATGGAGGCAGTGAGAGATTTTACTTTCTTGAGTTCCATGATCACTGCAGATGGTGACAGCAGTCACAAAATTAAAAGACGCCTGCTTCTTGGGAGAAAAGCAATGACAAACCTAGACAGCATTTTAAAAAGCAGAGACATCACCTTGCCGACAAAGGTCCATATAGTTAAAGCTACAGTTTTCCCAGTAGTGATGTATGGAAGTGAGACCTGGACCACAAAGAAGGCTGATCGCCGAAAAATGGATGCTTGAGAGTCCCATGGACTGCAAGAAGATCAAACCTATCCATTCTGAAGGAAATCAGCCCTGAGTGCTCACTGGAAGGACAGATCATGAAGCTGAGGCTCCAATACTTTGGCCACCTCATGAGAAGAGAAGACTCCCTGGAAAAGACCCTGATGTTGGGAAAGATGGAGGGCAGTAGGAGAAGGGGAGGACAGAGGACGAGATGGTTGGAGACAGTGTTCTCAAAGCCACCAACATGAGTCTGACCAAACTGCGGGAGGCAGTGCAAGACAGGAGTGCCTGGCGTGCTCTGGTCCATGAGGTCACGAAGAGTCGGACATGACTAAACGACTAAACAACAACAATTCGTCTCACCACCTACTGTTGTAAAAAATCCTTAATTTATTAATTTACTTAATTACTTAAATTACTTAATTTATTACTTAATTATGTAATTTACATAAGTGATTATGTAAATTATGTAGTCATTATTTTATCCCACTTTATTCATTTGCCATAGTGGCTGGCAGCCATTGATAGCTTTGTCCCTCATGAATTTGTCTAGTCTTTTAAAGCCATTTAAGTTGGTGACTGCCTCCTCGGGATGCCGGAAGGGGCCCTGATCATCTCTGACTTCAAAAGCAAGAAGTACCAGTACTGAAAACAAAAGGCTTTGAAATTGTGCAAACTTTCTCTCTTTCTCGACAGATTCCCTTTCTCTACCATTAGGTGGCACCAATTAGCTGGTTAACTGCATGCCCAACTGTATTAAACTTTTTTGGTCCCCCATGTTCTTTTATGGAGGTGAAGTAACAATTGGAAAAACCTTGTTACATCGTTACATCTAAAGTTGTTACAGCATATATACAGTCATACCTCATGTTGCGTCCGCTTCAGGTCACGTATTTTCGAGTTTCGTCCCGCGGCAACCCGGAAGTACCGGAATGGCTACTTCCAGGTTTAACTGCTCACGCATGCGCAGAATCGCTAAATCGCACCGCATGTGTGCACAGACACGGCACTTCTGGATGCGAACACTTCGAGTTGCGGACGTGCCTCCGGGATGGATTACTTCTGCAACTTGAGTTCCACTAGACATATATTTTTAAAAGCCTCCCCCCACCACTGAACAAATTTAGCTGCAAATGCACTTCTGGAACAAGGAGTCGCACATTCACCTTAGAACAGTTTCCTGGATCAGGCTAATAATAATAATAGTAATAATTTATTATTTGTACCCAACCCATCTGGCTGAGTCTCCCCAGCCACTCTGGGCGGCTCCCAATCGAGTATTAAAACAGTACAGCGTTAAATATTAAAAGCTTCCCTAAACAGGGCTGCCTTCAGATGTCTTTTAAAAATAGGATAGCTGCTTATTTCCTTGACATTGGATGGAAGGGTGTTCCACGGAACTCTGAGGCACCCCACAAGTGAGGGCCCAGGGGTCTGAACACTCATCCCCCAACACCACTTTCTGAACACGGCCCAGGAGGAAGGAGCGGAACCACTGTATGACAGTGCCCCCAGCTCTCAGCCCCTCTAGACGTTCCAGAAGGATGTTATGGTCAATGGTGTCAAAGGCTGCTGAGAGATCCAGCAGAAGTAGGGAACACCTCTCATCTTTTCCCCTAGCTTGCCGGAGATCATCGACCAGTGCGCCCAAGGCAGTTTCAGTGCCATGGTGAGGCCTGAATCCTGATTGGAAGGGATCCAACTGGTCCGCATCCTCCAAGTGTGCCTGGAGTTGTTCAGCAACCACTCGCTCAATCACCTTGCCCAAGAATGGAAGATTTGAGACTGGGCGATAATTAGCCATATTTGCCGGGTCTAAATATGTTTTTTTAAGAAACGGTTTAATGACCGCCTCTTTCAGCAGGTCTGGGAAGGCTCCCTCGATGAGGGAAGCATTCACTACCCCGCAGAGCCCATCACCCAGCCCTTCCCGGCTAGCTTTTATTAGCCAGGATGGGCAAGGATCAAGGAGACAATGGCCCATCTAGTCCATCCTGTTCTGGCAGCAGCCACTCAGATGCTTTTGGGAAGCCTGAAAGCAGGATTTGAGTCCTCTCCTCCATGAATTAATCTAACCCTCTAAGTCTAAAGCCAACTAACGCATTGTGTCAGCACATGGATTTCTACTTGTGCAATGGGACTTTCCCCCCCTCTCCTCCTCTGAGTTCCCCCTAAAGTCATTCTGGGGGCTCCCACATCCCTCTGGGGCAGGTTTGGGAAGGGTGTGGGTGCACACAGGGAGAGAAAGTGTTGAGTCCTGTTGTGCAAGTGGTTTTTCTTGCGCAGACAGTATGAGTTAGTTTGATTCCACCCTAGATGACTTCGGTTCTTGCCCTCCCTCTCTTGAGTAACGAGAACTACCTTCCAGCCATCTGAGGTTAGGGGGAAGATCTGGATTGAGTAAATGGTTTCCCACTAAATTTTAGCCGCAACACCTTACGCCTTTACACAGGAGATACTGCTCACCTGAACTGTTGCCAACCCCAAATCAATTGGGTGGCCCATTTTCTTCCTGGAACTGTTCAACCCCACCCACATTGCCAAGAATATTTCTTTTCATACTGTGTAAACCAAACTTCCAAGGAAAGAGAATTAGGAAAGAGAGCTTAAGGGTTTCCCTCTTCTCTCTGATTTATATGTTGCCACAGATAGCAGCAGCTGGAAAATGCAAACCACCCAGAAGTTTTTAATTGGGGAGGGGTGGGAAGGTTAGTTTAGAAGGATTTTGAACCGGGGAAGGGTTTCAACAATCCAGAGATGTCATCTTGCATAAAGCTTTCAGATGCAGAAGGAGAATTCAAATTCTTTTGCCACATAGCTGTTCTATGACTAGGCTTGGCAAATCATGATTTGAACAGGGCTCAAAAAAGAAGATAACTTCCTTCTAAAGACAGCTTATATATTACTGTTTAAATTTTTTATTTTTCTTAACAAACAAAAACAAACAGACAATACACAAGAAAATAAACAAACAAACAAGCCAGACATCAACAACCAAATAAGAAATACAACACAAGGAGCTTTCGGTGATAATGTCAAAAGAAAGATGAAAAATCAGGAGTAAATGAATTGGGTTCAATTACAAAATTATAAATGGGGTATAAAAAATAGGGACATTCTGGGATCCAATCAGAAGCAAGAATGACTTTCAAAATCGGGACACTTGGAGGGTCTTTAAAAAGCAAACCAAACTGGATTTCTTCCTCATTCCCAATGGCGCATAGGGGGTGCACCTTTCCCCACCTGATGATCTTCTGCTGCAAAACCTTCTCTGTGGGAATGTTGTGGATAGTAGGAGAGGATACCGTATATTGATTAAATATTATCCTTCCTCACTCATTCCAGTGAGCTGGTAGCAGAGCACATTCCCCTATATATTGCAGGAAGTTGGTAGATTTGTTAGAATCTCTTGAGTTAAGCTATCCAGTCTGGCTTGTCCAGATTGGATTGATCCTGGTAAATTCCCTTTGTTCCCTCTTAAAAAAGAATAAAGACACAACAGTCTTTTCTTGAAAGTAATAAGAAGTTTACTTACATTCAGTTCACAGTATGATTCTGAAGGCAGGCTTTAGCTTGTAGTTACAGAAGAGAGTGTGGGTTCATCCCATATGGGGATTGAGCCCATGTGCTGCTGGCTGAGAGCCAGCAGACAGCAAAAGCATCAAGATGGAATAAAGCGAAGGAGAAGGGAAGATAGCTGTGTGACGAGTCCTTTTATGGGGTCTTTCAGAGTCATGCCCATCTACCTGGTCACACACAGGGGGAGGATGCTCCAGGCCAGGTGTGACAGGAAGTTCTCCTGGCTGGAGCAACATTCCCCTCTAGGCAAACAGGAAATGTAGTATTTGACTGCTTTTGTGATGTTACATTCCAGATTCTCCACTTTTCTCATAAGCAGGGTTGCTAAGAACTGGGCAAGATGATAAGCCAAGCAGAACAAGAATCAACACTTCAATTAGGCCCTTCTGTATCGGATTCCTGCTAAGTGCAGAACTTAAGGCTTTGGGATAGCAGAACGCTGAACTCTTCCGGTGGTAAGTCTAATCCTGTTAGTAAGTCTAACAGCGTAGGATGAAAAACCAAATGAAAACATCAGGATTGTTCCCATAAACTTTTTTTTGGTTGTTTCATCAGACTTGGAATAGAGGCATGGGAAAGGGTTTTAGCTTTTCGGTTCCAGGATAAACCGACCCGGAGCCGCCACTCAAGTAACTTGCCAAACACAAATGCCATTTAGAAGACCTGCTTGAGAGTTCATAAATTCTACCTGCCATGCAAAAATGCATGTAACTTCTCTCTGCTGGGTGGGATTATTGAGCCAGGATAAGAAAATGTTTTCTTTTTTGATATGTAAGTATGAAGCATGGGAACAGCAACCACTGAAAATCAGCAAAATAGCAAGGAACAAAAAGAAAGAAAGATAGGACGTACCCACACCTTTTAGGGCTGATTCCACACTAATAATAATACAGTGGAGCCTCTACTCATGACCACAATCCGTTCCGGAGGCCTGCCAGGAAGTCGAAACGGGTTGCTGGGAGAGGCGCCATTGTGCGCAGGCATGGGCAGCGATTGCCCACTTCTGCGCATGTGTGAACGGCGGCAAACCCACCGGTTACTTCCGGGTTTGCCACGGACGTTGGGTAAAATGGACGTGAGCAGAGGCGGATATAAGAGGTTTGACTGTAATAATAATAGTCTTCTAAAAGTCAAGTAGCTGTTTATCTATTTTATATCTGATGGGAGGGCGTTCCACAGGGTGGGCGTCATCGATGAAGGTCTGATGATCTGTTTGAAAGTGGATGGGGGATTATTGGATCTATAAACTGTCAGACAGAATGAGCTAATAGCTTCTCATGCTGCCTTATACTGAGGACTCAGCTACATTAGTCAAAAAACGTTTTGAATGTGTTAAAACATGCAATACCTGATGGCGCCAGAGAGCAAAACAATTTCTATGTGATTTTTGCATAGTGGAGGTGTTTTTTTGTTTTGTTATTTCTGACTTATTTATAGCGTTATTTTTCCTGGGTGTAGATCCACCCTGAGTCAGACCATCTAGCTCAGTATTGTCTACACTGACTGGTAGTTAACTCTCCAAGGTTTCAGTCTTACCTGGAAATGTAAGCTCAGGATCTTCTGTATGCAAGAAAGATGCTCTCCCACTGAGCTACAGTGGAACCTCAGTTTACGCCTACCTCCATTTACGAACGCCTCCATTTACAAACGCCGTGGACCCGGAAGTATTTACATCCGGGTTCTGCGGTGCTCGGATGCGCAGAAGTGATCTGTGCAGCTCGCGCATGCGCAGAAGCGACCTGCACATCGTGTGCATGTGCAGAAGCGCTCTATCGGCAGAAGCGTGCCTTCGGCGAGTGAATGCCTTGGTGAATGCGTTCGCAAACCGAGGTACCACTGTATAGCGAGAGAGAGAAAGACCTAAACACTGACGATATGGACACCAGAATAAGGTACAGGAATGTGGGGTTGGGGCATGTTAGATATTTATCAAATAATGCATGGTCCAGAGAAAATTTGAGAGAGAAGTTTAGCTCCTTGTCCCATGATACTAGAAATCTGGTTTCTCCCCCCAGAAACCTATTCACACAAACTTATTTGTTACAAGGGAGCTTTGTATGTTCCTATTCATTTTATTGAGTTTCTGTTTATTTTATATTTAGAAAAGCACTTGAACTGATAGACTTGCAGGAGAACATCTGAGAATCTCAGCCTAAACGCGGTTGTGCAGATTTTTGGATCTGCTTAATTTAGCAACCTTGAATAGTCCCCTTGTATTCCCACAACAGGAAAACACACACACACACACTACTAAAACATTTGTAGGGTAGCAGCTCAGATTTACAAACTGCAAAGCTCCCCACAAATACTTTTGATAGCGACAAATCCTCCGGCTTTGAAAGACCACCCAGCCTTGGGGTATTGTGTGATGTAAAATGACCTTCTGATTTTTCCATCAGCTCAAACAGAGGAGCCTGTTGTACATTCGCATGATGTAATATGTACATATGGTAAAAACACTCATATGGCAACCTCGGGTGTAATAGGATATATGTTGCTTGTTCTTTGAATTGCCATCATTAAGCAACTCGGAGAGAGAGAGAGAGACTACTTACTGCTCAGCTTTCCATTTAAGCCTCACTGCCTTAAAAGTGGACATTCAGAAAGCCAGAAATTAAATGTTAAGAGCTGCTTCATGCTGAAATTCAATGCACATAAAATTCCAGAGGGGTAGCTACATTAGCCTGTGGTAGCAAACAACATTAACTAACCCTTGTGGCACTTTAAAAGCTAACAAGACTAGTGTTGTGTGGAAGCCCATCTCCAAGTAACAAAAGACCTATTACCTAGCACCCAGTTTCCTTGGCATGAAGGTCAACAGAGATTGTGGCACATCCCCTGCGAGTGTCTTGGAAAAACCAGAACATCCCATTTTTTTCCTTGTGAGAGAACGGTGGCCATTTTGGACACAGTGATATTGTGTGATTGATTTTGTGCTGTGATCCCCTCCCCCAAAAGCACTTTGGGGGGAACTGTGATATCACACGGCACCCCAAATGCGTGTTTCTGGGCACCGTGCCCCAAAAGGCACTTTTTTGGGGGGTGGGGGGGAATCATGGCATGAAATCACGGTGTTGAAAATGGCCGCTGTTCTTGTGTGAGAAAAAATGGGAATAAGGCGTCCCGGAAGATTGTATCCCGCCAAGGTGTTGGAGGTCCGGGAACCAGTGTGTTTTTACATGAGTAGAATGTGTCCTTTTATTTAAAATGCATCTCTGGGTTATTTGTGGGGCATAGGAATTCGTTCACCCCCCCTCAAATATAGATATAGTCCAGCCCCCCCACAAGGTCTGAGGGACAGTGGATCGGCCCGCTGCTGAAAAAGTTTGCTGACCCCTGTACTAAATGATGGACAGTGTGGTTCAAATGGGTAGAGAGAAGTTTTCATCCCTCCCTCACAACACTGCGGTCGTCCACAACGAAGCTGGATGATTCAGGGCAGGCAAAAGGAAGGGCGTTTTTAACGCAGCGTGCTGTTAAACGGTGGAATCCGCTCCCGCAGGATGTCATGGTGGCCACCAACATGGATGGCTTTAGAAGGGATTAGGCAAATTCGTGGAGGGTAAAGCTATCAATGGCTGCTAGCCCCAAACTTCTTTAATTACGAGATCACCTTACTTCACATGTGTCCAACTCGACGGCTTCGATCTGTGGAATGCTTTGCTGTACTTTTTTTCTGCACCTGCTTAAATCATTTTTGTTTAGGCAATCCTGCCCAGATATGTAGAATATTGACATGTGTTTTTAATCTGTTTTTAATTTATCACTGATTTTAATTATTTTTTGAATGTTTTCAATAGCTGTTTTTAAACTCTTTATTGTCAATTGTTTTTGTAAACTCCTTCCAATCAAGCAGTCTATAAATTGTTTATATATACAGTCATACCTCGGGTTGCGTCCGCTGCAGGTTGCGTTTTTCCAGGTTGCAAACGCAGTGGACCCAGAAGTGTTTACTTCCAGGTTCCGCCGTGCGCGCATGTGCAGAAGCGTTCTGCGCGCTTCACGCTCATGCGTGAAAGCGCTGCTCGAGTTGCGGACTTTTTGGGGTGCAAATGGCACCCCGGAATGGATCGGGTCCACAACCCGAGGTACCACTGTATATTTATATTTTATAATATAGTGGTGTGAGAGGAAGGAGGAAATGGAATTCGGATTGTGAGCATTTTCAGCAGAGAAAGGTGGAGAAAATGTTTTCCTCCAGATATTGCTGCAATACGACTCACATCATCCTATGCCTTTTTAAAATGTGTATAATTCAGAAGGCAATTGGGCTGGATCTGGCCCCCGGGCCTTAGTTTGCCTACCTATGATTTAGTACAGTGGGACCTTGACTTACGAGCTCCTCGACATCCGAAGTTTTCGACTTACGAGCGGAAAAAGTGGCCGCGCACTTACGATTTTCTCGACATCCGAACGGAAAAAAATGTTTGCAGCTAGACGCGGTTTCCTTGACTTACGAATTTTTCTGTTTCCAATGCATTCCTATGGGACACCGCTTTTCCTATGGGAAACTCAACTTACGAAGTTTTTGACCTACGACTGTGCATTCGGAACGGATTAAATTCGTAAGTCGAGGTCCCACTGTACATTGCTATGCATCATTTTATACACCTCTGTCCTGTCCATCCCCCTTACTTGGCTTTTACTCCCTCAGAGACAAATTTCCTGGCCTTTCGTCCCAGGTGAGTTACCTGAGAGAAATTCCTATGAATTCCAGCAGCACACGCTACTGATGTTGGAGGGGTGGGGTGGGGTGGGTGTCTGCTCTCTTCACAGCTGACAGCCCTTTAAAAATGTTTCATTGGCCTGAGGAGAACATACAGACTTGCTTCGGCGCCTCGAGGCACAATTTTTAGCCACATCCATGGAGACCAACATCTATGACAACATCAAAACAAACCGGTCTATCAGTGGAATGTAACACTACATACTGAACCCATATATCATCGGAGCCGCTTCCAAGAATTTCACCACACCTGCAAAGGAAAATTTCGCAAAACATTATAGACATCCAACTGCGGCTGTGAGCAGAAATATAAAATCTACCACATGTATAGCTGGCTTTATATTTTGAAGTACCTTCCTTTACTCACTGCCCCCCCCCCATCTTTGACCATGCCCATTGTAATAAAGAAACATATTATGTTTATTTTAAATAATTATAATAATCTTCCAATTTTATTATCGAACATTCTGGCTGTTCTGGCAGAGCTTTTGGAGAAAAGAAGATGCATCAGGTTTTTTTTTTTTTACTGTTTCACAGGAAATCTCAAGATAATTGTTTGTCACTTGCATTATGGAAGGCAAACTAGGTAAATCACTTAAAAATCTTTGCATTAGGTTAATTCGCAGCACAACTGCATAACACACACGCTCGGTTTATAAGACACTCAATTGCCCCCAAACATCACACATTCAGCGTATTTCCCAAGCCCTTAACATAGGAGCAACAGGACCAGCCCAATACATTTGGGCACCTGAGGTGAACCACAAAATGGCAGCTCCCCTCCAGCGAAGAAAGAGTTGAGTGAAGGTCTACATTGGGAACAAGAAGCGGGGAATCAAATCAACCTAACATGTCAGCTGAAGTGGAAATCAAAGGCCGTCGCAGAGGGAAAGGGGACCACTCTGAATTATACTGGGTGGGTGCAGAGACCAGGAGACGCCAGAGGGCATAGGAGCCAACTCCTAGGAGCCGAGGTCCCTTCAGCTCCCCGATAAAATATTTGAGGAGGGCCCCACCAGGTTGATGGGCATTGCCAATCCAAAGGCGTGTGAGCTCCATGTCTTGTGATTGATTAGGCAGGACAGGGCTTACCTGGGTCCCCCTCCCCCAATATTTTATTCAAGTTGTCACCCCTGCCAGAGGGCAGTCCCTGCCATGTCCTCCTTAGGGGTGACAGGAGACTAGCAGTGCTTCATATCTGCCAAGCCCCACCGTAGAGGGGCTATGGCAGGGTAGCTGAGAAGGTGGCAGGGGGCAATGCATTCCTTGAAGGCCGGATCTGCTGCCTCTGTGGATTCTGCCGCCTGAGGCGGTTGCCTCACCTTGCCTCATGGGTGAGCCAGCCCTGATGAGCGAAGTACCTCAGGTTAAGAATGGACCTCCAGAACGAATTAAGTTCGTAACCAGAGGCGCCACTGTACTTCTACACTGCTTGTATTTTTGTGATAGCCAGTGGTTTGTAACAAATAAATCTGGCTGCCTGACTTCGGAGCATCGGGGCCGGCACTACTGTTAGGTAGAGTGAGACAGCTGCCTCAGGCGGCAGGTGCTGGGAGGCAGGGTTATGGCAACAACGTGCCAGAGGACAGACTCTGTGCCAGGTAATCCCTGTGCCTGCAAAGTTAGCCTGATGCTGCTCTCAGATGTAGTCCAGAATGCTGTCCTGTCACACTCTCCCCCTAATATAAGCATTCAAACTGGACCAAATTTCTCCCGTATCTCTAAACCTGGGTGCCACTCTGTCATTGCCCCTTTCAGTAGCTGTTGCGTTTTCAGTTCCTTGCCTTTCGCAGACTGTGTCTTTGCCCCCAAGTATCTGGTGAAGGTTTTGATCCTGCCCCCGGGGAAGTCAGAGATTGTCTCCCAGTCAACAAACTGCCAAGGTGCCTCCCTGTGCACCTTCTCAGACTCTCTCCTTCCAAGACATTCAGAAAATTTAGACTGGCTCCCCAGGAATGTTGGCACTCAAAAGAGGTGCCCATTTGCATCTCAGGCAGGCTGGCAAAGCTATACATAGACGGGTGCACTCCAGTTAAAAGGAAACCTTTCTGGGTGGCATTATAAAATATCACAATTCGGAGTGTGTGTGTGTATGAAATATAACCCTCTAGACCCATAACAGGCTTATCCAGATTTCTGTGAATGTTTTAGTGCTCGATTAAAGATTTGAAAGGGATAATTTCGGGCTTCCCCCTTTATAAGCATTCCAGAGCAAATACAGGGCTCTTCCTCTCCCATTAAGGTTTCATGTTACTATTTTTGATCCTTGTGACTCTCTTTTCTGTGTATAAAACAGCCAGTGCCTCTCAATAAGGCCTCAACATGTTGCTTCGCATTTCCTCGCTCGCTTCATCCCTTCGCCAGATCCTTATTTTGCTGTTGTTATTTTAAAAGATCTCATGAGACAAAAATAGCCTTGTTAAATATTAGGATTAAAAGATAAAGGCCCCAAGACACAAAACACAGCTCCGGATTTGGAAGGAGGGGAAAACTTGGTTGCCGTCATTTATAGAAACCATTTGGAGGCACTATTTTTTTTAAAAAATAAAAATTGAGTACTGAGTTTTGGGTGGATTACTTCTCTCTCGCATACACACCTGCACTCGGGCAGCCTCACGGTGTCACACACACACACACACACACACACACACACACACACAAAACACACACAGTTAACATTGAGCCTCAAGGTCATATCCAGATGTTAAACTGTCCAGCCGAAACTCTGTACTACTTACCAGATTGTCCCTGACTTTGTGACATTTCAAACATTTTGGGGGCGGCCCTCAAGAATCAGAACAAGGGCAGGGGCCCTTTAGGTTAAAGCCACATTTCCTTTGGGGAAAGTGAGTTGGGGGACTGGATAGGATGTGGGAAAGAATTAGAGCCCAAAGTGCTTGGCAGCCACATTTTTTTTTGTCTGCCACCCTAATTTATTTCTCCCTCCGTGCCACTCCCTTATCTGCAACAGAATGATGACCTTCCTGGGTCTTCTACAGTGGAGTCCTCTGAATCAGAAAATGGTAGTGCCACAGCCTCACAATGGGTAGGGGGAAATACTGGCTACATAGGCTCAGTGGCAGAGCATATGCCTGCGCTGGGGGGGCGTGACATGACGGGTGCCCTCCTAGGCATGGAATACCCACGGCGGGCGCGCCCTGCAGCTGGGGGCGGAGCAAGCCGCCCATTGGGTGGAGCAAGCCACCGATGGCAGACATTCGGCGTGCCGCCCGCCCACAACTCCCAAGCATACCCCGAACCGTTGGGGGAAGGGGGGGAGCTGCTTGCCCTCTCCCCTGTCTGCCTCCTCCAGCCAGGAGTGCAGGGCAACAGCGCGCAGCTCCGCGCCAAATGTCACCCCCCCCAGGATGACACCCGGGGTGGGCCGCCCCCACTGAACCCCCCTTCCTCTGCCACTGCATAGGCTCATATAAAGGTAAAGGTAAAGGACCCCTGGATGGTTAAGTCCAGTATAATGTGACTGGAGTTGCGATGCTCATCTCGCTTTCAGGCTGATGGAGCCAGCGTTTATCCACGGACAGATTTCAGGCTGAGGGAGCTGGCGTTTATCCACAGACAGATTTCTGGGTCATGTGGCCAGCGTGACTAAACCGCTTCTTGTGCAATGGGACATCGTGACAGAAGCCAGAGCGCACAGAAACACCGTTTACCTTCCCGCCACAGCGATACCTATTTATCTACTTGCACTGGCGTGCTTTTGAACTGCTAGGTTGGCAGGAGCTGGGACAGAGCAATGGAAGCTCACTCTGTAGCAGGGATTCGATCTGCCGACCTTCTCCTCGGCAAGCCCAAGAGGCTCAGTGGTTTAGACCACAGCGCCACCCACCACCTTTGCTCATATAAGAGCACTTATGGAACTTCCTTACACACCCTTCGCCTTCTGCTTCCTTTGGTGACATTTTCAGGTCACTTCTGGCTTTGGTGTGATATATTGGACGACCCTAAAACGGTCGCTGCCTGTACTTGCTTCAAGGGACGGTCCAGCCTGTTATCAGCAGATAATTCAGAGCAAAAGGTGTTATTGGGGCTTATTTGTTTCTCCAAGGATCCTAAATGTTGATGGTTAGCCTAATCGCCAGATGATCCCCAGCCATTTTTTTTTTAAAACGGTCTTTACGCACAATTCAAAACAGGGCATCTGAGGGGTATATAGCACATCACTCCTCATTCAATTTGCATTCATCAGCAACGATTGGGGGTGGCGCGTGAAGTACACAGACAAAAGCCCTTAACTGAGCAACTGCATAATATTATTCCTAGCCGGAGACGGCTCAAAACTCCCAATTTTACCAAAAGGCCCTGCCTTTTGCTAACATATACACAAGCCCGCACAAAATAAACAGCCCTGTTTAACATCTGCTTTTGCCTAAACAGAAAAAAAAGCAGTTGATCTATTTCCCCACCCGCACCCTCTCTCCTTTCAATAGTGACAATAATTTACTCTGCTGGCCAGATGAAATAAGACTGCCTCCCCCCCGTGCGCCCCCCGCCCCCAACAGCAACCAGATGCAGCTTGTATCATGCAGGTGTTCCCCCAGCTGGGAAATATGGAAATCTGCCATCCAGCAGGGATTATGATGGTTTGTGATAGAAATGCGAGGGCGTTAAAAATAATTCAAGTAAGAGGAGGCTCTTCTCCCTGGGGTGGAGTGGGGGGGCGCCCATATGCAGAACATACGATGGGGGAAGCAGCTGGGCTGCAGTTGAGCCGAAGAGTTATAAAGTTAGAAACGTGTTTGGCCTTTTCAAAACATAAGCAACAGCCCGCTGCCATGGAAACGGATTTCAACAGTAAACTCCTGTTTTTTAAGACTTCCAAACATAATAATCCCATTAGACTCATGTTCAGGTGGTCTCAAAGAAGTGAATGAACTCGGTTACTATGTCCACGAGAGTCTTGTTTACTCAAGGCTTCTATATTTACCGCCAGCATCCACGTTTCTGGGAAGAGGCAGTATTTTACAATCGGTCCTATTTTAAGGCCCACGATCTTTGATAGTGGCAGAGGCAAAGAGAGGCAGATGAAAGGGGAGTGGGGGCATGTGTTGGTTGCTATTTTAGAGTGCATGTAGGAAGGCAGGCAAACTCCGGACTTGTGGGATCTACTTTGTTTTCCACAAAAAACCGCCAAGATCTGCCAACCGGAGCCACCGTTATCTTGACAGAAACGACCCATTTGTCCAGCCTATGGGTTCTGTTGTTCACATTTCTGCAGCAGTTTGCAATATTATTATTTTTAAGAAATCCCATATGAATTTTAGGCAGTGGAATACAGAGGCAGTAAGTGCCACCTTCATTGGGTATAAGTCCTTTTGCTATTGTTTGCTGGTGCTAACTTGTGACAGGACCTCTTCGGTGGTGGTTCCCTGGTGATGTAATGCCTTCCCCAGTGAGGTGTGCCTGTCTCCTTCATTGTTAACTTTCAGGAGGCATTTGAAAACATTCCCAGGTGACTGAATGGTTGTTCCTAGCAACCCTATGATCAATAGGTGGACTAAAATTTGTAATTGTAATTGCTTTTTGAATGTTTTAATCTGTTTTAGAATGCTTTTCCTTTGTTTTTAAATTGTGTATCTGTCCATAGCTGCCAAGTCTCCCATTTTTCACGGGAAACCCCCGGATTTTAATTCGTTTCCCGCTAGTCTCCCGAATTGAAAAAAATCCCGGAAATCCCCCGGATTTCCTACCTGCCAAGGAGGCTCCATTTTAGGTGCTGGCACCGCCCGATTTTCGGTGCCCAGACATGGGTAGCGTGGCACCAGAAGTCGCTCCTACGCATGAAATGCGTAGAAGCGACGTCCGGTGCCGCTCCGCCCATGCCTGGGCACCGGAAATCGGGTAGAGCGGCACCGGAAGTTGCTTCTACGCAACTTCTGGACATGCATAGAAGCGACTTCCGGTGCCGCTCTGCCCGATTTCTGGTGCTCAGGCATGGGCAGAGCGGCACTGGAAGTCGCTTCTATGCATGTCCGGAAGTTGCGTAGAAGCGACTTCCATTGCCGCACCGCTGCTGATCCCGCATTTTTCAGCGGGAGACTTGGCAGGTATGTATCCGGTCTTGCCCTGGGAAGGGTGGGATACAAATTCAATAAATAAACATGCAATACACTGACAGGAAGCATTTTTCCTGCCTGTTCTCAATTGTCCCTTTTCCGAATGATTCAGGAAAGATGCTCTCTCCCACTACGAAGTCACAGGCAGATGTGCAGCTGATGTAAACTTGTGTGTTTCTTTCACATTAGCAACACAATCCACTGACATATACCAGCTGCTGATCTGGTTTTCTTGAGCCGTCCTTTTAAGATAAAATAACTCGCAAGACAAAGCAAGTCCGCTAGAAACAGGTTTATTTCTTTCTTTTCTTTTTTTTATAAAAAATTGTACATCAAAGACTTCATTATGGTTTTTCGATGAAGAAACAGGAGAAGGTTTTACATATCACAAAGGGATGCCTTCAGCTCCAGGTTTTATTACCGTTGGGGTTTTTTTTAATGAACACTGTACATTTAGAATTGCAAATCTGAGTTATAAAACAGATATATAGGATGAATAAGGCACTGCTGTATTGTAGAAAGTTTAACAAAGGGGAGCCAGCTCTTGGATCCCAAATTCTGGAAAAAAACACAACACAAGTCAAAGCCAAAAAATGGTTTAAAAAGAAAAAGAGAACAATGTAGAAGCAGCTGTTTTTTCAATTGGGGGATCTTAGTATACAAACATATATTTCCCCCACCCCCTCCTTTGCTCAGGAACTAGAAAGAAGCAAGGAACAATACTCATGCAGAAACATTTCTCCAAATGATGTCTTTCCATTGGGAGCTTCACTCATCGTTGGCAAAGCTTCTTCCTTGTGTCCCATTTTTCTTGGAAAAGATAAAATGGTAACAAGTGGTACGGAAACACCCAGTGCGAACTATTTTCTCTTTATGATGCTCATTAATCCCAGATCAGTTAAAGAACAAGAGCACAAAAATCAAATAGGAGAGAAAAAAAATAGGTGTCTGAGGAATTAATTCTTCTTTTTTATAACCTCTATCCACATCGTTTAATGTGGGCGAGCTATCTTACTGTTAGATCTTTTAATGGTGTTAGATGGTCTTAATGGTGTGTCCATAGGTGACTGTGGAGGCCAGTTCTAGATCCACATGTCCTTCCGCAGTGGGGACAGAGGTTTCTGGGTGGGAGTTGATCATTTGAACGGCCTGTTCTGATTGAAACGCTCTGAGCACAACGTGGGTTTGTGGACAATGGGATGTACAAATAAACCACCTGAAGTGTAGGTGGGTTCCCACGAGGCAAGACACAGTGATAACAGCAAGAACCTTTATTGAACTACAAAACTGGACAACAGGGGCAAAGCAACTGCTTATATACATTTCTGAAGGCCTGGGCCACTCCCACTCCCAATGTGATTGGCTATCTAAACTTCCAAGCTGCAAATCATAACTCGGAGTTTAAGGGCCAATGGCAAGAGCCCCAAATCCTGAAATGTTCTGTGACTGGATATCATGTATCGAATCAGAACACAGGGGCTAAGAATCCTTAGTCCAGACTCACCTCAGGCAAACACAGACCACTGAATACACAACACCACCTGTGACAGGAGGGGGAACCTCCACTCTGAATGCCAAATGTCGCCTTCCGTTCCCCTGTATCAGGCCCTTGGGACTCTGCCTAGGCCACACACCCTTCTCAGGTCACACCTCTTAATGGTCCTGTCCCACCCCCTGCCCAAGTGCTTTTGCCTTGCTGAAATGCACGCTTGAACTGCAATGATGCCTCAGTGGAGGATGGCCAGCCATATGAATGAGTTTCTGTGTCGAAAACACGGACCTCTGCATGGCTGAAAAGTTGTCTGCTGTACAAAGGCAGGAGTCACATCTGTTGCTTTGCCCGCCTTCCCCTCTGGGCACACCCACTTTTGCAGCTGGCCCCACCCACCACTGCCATGTGGCCCCTGGGAGGCATCCGACGAGGGGATGTGGCCCTCAGTCTGTAAAAGATTCCCTCCCGCATAGATTCTATGATCACCAGGCTTTTGAATCCAGGGACACTTTCCATCCAGTACAAAGTGCATCCAAGTCCCGCTGATTTTAAATGTCACTGGGACGTTAAAAGTGGCCCTCTCTGGGTGGGTGTGCTTCAATGTGCACACGAAGCTCTTGGGTACACAAGCAGTACTATTTCACCCACGTCTACAGATGAACGCACTTGCCATTGGACTTCTTCCATTGAAGTAAGCAGGGCAGCCCTTTCAGGCAGAAGAACATCATCTGCGCTGGGCTCATTTTCCCATTAAAAAAAAATAAGTGGGAATAGGTGAAATACTATCCAACCAAGGATCTCATAATAGAAAAGTGTTAGCTCTCAGTCAAAACTATTTTTTTTACTTTTGGGGGGGTTTGTGTGTGTGTGGATAAAAAAAGCCTGTATTTGAAGGTGATCTCCTGCTATTCTAGAAAGAAAATGAGAAACGCAACGATTATAGCCCTATTCTCATTTCCAAACAGTGATGACTGAACGCATTGGGGGAGGGGGGGGGGAGATTTCGCTCTCTGGCCCTGTCCTTCTGCCTCCCCAACCTCTGTGTATTCAGTGGAAGGTGTGAGTGGAGCTCACTTATGCATGCAAACTCCTGCATGCGATTGGAAAGCCCCTGTGATTGGGGTCCCCCGTGGTGTGTGCCCAGAGCCAATGCACGTGCGGTTTCCATGTGCACAGCGCTCTTCCACCACTTCCATCGAACACATGGGGTCTGGGGCAGAGCCAGTGGGTGCGATCCCACTCTTCTCAGTGGGAACAGCGCTGCTGTGCAGTCGGTGTGTGGCTCGCGTGCGCGAGGAATCGGGTGGGGAGGAATGCCATCTTTATACAGAAGGTGGCAATGCCCAGGTTATATTGCTGAAACACATATCCTACTCTTGAATTATAAGCATAACAGCGTGGTTACAAGTACTAATTTCCTTAATAAAGGGATTTTCCCCTCCCCTTAAAAAAACCAAAACAAACACACCCCGTAAATTCTATAAATAAAGTCGTAAGTGCTTCATTTAAGGGAATATTTCTTTGGCAGCTGCGGGTGCTTGCGAGTGGCTTAGCTGCAGAGGCTAAAAGGAGTAAGGTCCTACAATTAGCGTTAACCTCAGCACAGAACTCGACCGATAGTTCATACTGTTGACGGTCAGCAGCTCCAGGTCAATGATATGTTCTCGAGGTCCCGTTAACGGTTTCACCAACACAAGCATTGCGCTCACAGAGCTTGTTTGCTGAAAGAAAACAAGGAATTGGAAGTTTTCACCTGGAAACACCTGGCTCCACCCCGCCCACCCAGGAGTAAGTTTCAAAGCGCAGTGTTAGGGATAGTTAAGAGGGTGGAAATTGCCAATGTTCACTTATTTGCTCCATGCCTGGAACGAGCATTTGTCCAGCAGATATAATCGGTACTCTTGCTGCTGATGTCTCCAAACAATAGGTAGTGGATTACTTTCCACTCTATAAGCGTCGCACTTCCTTTGCACTGAAATGTTGTGGGATAATGTAATGATAGTAATGTAAAATTCTCCCGCAGCAGAGAGTGAGACAAATAATGTCGTCTTTGATGGAAGCTGAACTGCAGCAGAACAGACCCAAGGCTGCATGCGACAAACACGTGTTGGAATGGAAATCAATGCCTTCTTACCCTCCCAGCTGCAGAGCTGAATTCATTTAATTTTTTTCCTCAAATATCCCTAGAGCTGCTCAAGGCTGGCAGGGTGGTGTGAAAAGGGATGCAACAGTCATGTGCCTTCAATCTTAACCTCACCCTCGCTTTGTGAGGCTGGGATCGAAGGGTGCATGGCTGTTGCGTCCTCCTTATCCCACCCATGGGTGTCGGGGTGGGGGTGGGATTTGCCTGCCACGGGCTGCATCAGCTGGCTGGGCTCTCACCTGCAGGAGGACAGGTGGTGCAGCATGGCCCTGCTTGTTTCTGGTGGGGGTGGTGCTCTGCCAGGGTTGGCAGTGAGGGCTGGGCATTCACCCCCTGTGCCTCCCCGGCATGTGCCGACCCAGGAGCCAGCAAACCGCCCTTTGCTGCTGCCCTTATGGGAGCTTTATGGAATCCCAGGCGGGCCGAGTAAAATTTTTGTTAGTGGAACTTGTCGAAATACTCACTCTCAGGATGAAGTCTCCATTCTCATTTCCAGATTTGATCCGGAACGTGTTAATTGTATTGGGATAAATTGTGGTTGCCTGGATTTGGAAGATATCGGACGGAGTGCTTCTTTCTGAGCGAATGCTCATGTATTTGTGCACAATGGAGTATGGAAGGTCTCGGCAAAGGGGGTTGGACACCGGGCAAACGCAGCGGCTGTAAGACAAACCACAACGACTGAAAAACAAACTCCTCGCACCTGCAGGCTTTTGCAGCTCTGAACGTTGCAAATGAGGCTTTGCTAAAAGATCTCTTTAGCGGTTCCCCTTACTTTTCAGATGACAGCACGTAAGGCTCTTGGCAAGGGTTCCTTGGGTAACAACGGTATCCACCGTGATAGTTCCAGCACATTTCGTCCTCCCGGCATTCGTGGCCCACTTCACATTCATTGATATCTAAGAGAGGAAGGGAAGGAAGTGAACCTTTAGAGTTCTGCTGGCAGAACCCCTGAACTGTTGTAATTTAGATAGGCCTCTGTACTTGAAACTGGCAGTGGAGAACCTCCAGCCCTGTGGCCTGATTATTTATTTATTGCATAAAATTTATATACCGCTTGATTGTAAAGAAAACATAAAAGCGGTTTTACCCCCCCAAAAGATATAATCATCACTACAAATTTTACAGCCACAATTTAAAACAGACGAAAAGTTAAAACCACAATGTACGAATGTCTTCAGCAGGTGCTGAAAAGGATACACTAAACGACTTGGTTCTTACAAATGTGGAATGAGTTTTAGGTGGCACTTGTAGTAGTGCCAATTCCACAGATCAAAGTGGTCGAGGGTAAGGTGATCTCGTATGTAAGTTGTAAAGTTGTAAAGGGCTTGATATGCCCCCTGTAGCAGATCAGCAGTTCAGTGCAAATTTTTTTGAGCGCAGGTGATTTAAAGCTATCTAATCAATCCATAATTAAAATATGAAATGACATTAAACATCTTTAATTAAACTACACAATTTAAAAGCATAACAAAACAGTTTTAAAAAACCTGTTGTCAAAGGTCTTGTCCACACTTCTGCTTGCCCCGTGCTTTCCAGGCACGGGTGTGAGTGGTTGTTCACTTGTCCCACCACTTTCCCCGGAAAAAAACCCGCTGTTTAGTGCTGAATCGGAACAAACGCTAATCCACAGAATAGCCAATTGCCATTTGTTCTGATTCAGCAGTAAATCAGCGGGACAAGTGGAAGTGTGGACAAGGGAAGGTTCCAGCCCATGAGTCAGATCCAGTTCCCCACCAAGTCACCTGGCTTCTGTTAATGGATCTTGGGGTTCTAATGAAAAAAATAAAGTAGAACCCACAATCTGGAACCTGCCCGCCCGTGATGTATAGCTGCCAACCTCATGTATGCAGAACTTCCATTCATCTTAAACCAGGCCTACACAGAGCCCACCAATCATGTACTGTGGTCTGTAAGATGCTTAATATCTTCCCTCCTCTTCCTGGATCTTTGCAGTTTCCTACAGGGAGTGAAGAAGGTTAATCTGTCCCCTGCTTTGCTGTGCTGGTGGCAAGTTGCACAGGGGACATTTTGCACTGCCCATGTTGAAGAGATTTACAGAAAGAATCCTGAGACAATGAAAGACTATTTAAAAATGTTTATTATTATTATTATTATTATTATTATTATTATTATTATTATTATTGATTTTTAACTTCAAGTAACAAAAATGCCCATGCAAGGAAAACAGAGCTTAGCGGTTGCACAGAAAAGAAAGAAAAGTAGTGGTTGATGGTTTTAGACGTTCCAAGAAAGGCAATCAAATGAGAGTGTCTCTCCATAAGGTTCTACGAGTTGATGGAGGAAGAAAACCATGGACGATTGTCTTAACAAAGTCAAGAAAGGGATACTACGCAGTATATAGAAGGTGTGATTCTTCCTAACCCACGGATCAGTATTGGTTTATATGTTAGAATCAAGGCGGCAGGAGTGCCGCAAGGGAAATATGCTTACCTTGACAGTTTCTGCCTCGGACTAACTGGTATCCATCTGGACACAGGCAAGAGTACCTCCCTGGTTCATTGACACATTGATACAGGCATATGAAGTTTGAAGTTCTGCATTCGTCAACATCTGTAAAACAGAGACATC
Organism: Zootoca vivipara; assembly: GCF_963506605.1. Classification (NCBI taxonomy): domain Eukaryota; kingdom Metazoa; phylum Chordata; class Lepidosauria; order Squamata; family Lacertidae; genus Zootoca; species Zootoca vivipara. Next base: position 109,554,592 of record NC_083278.1, read on the forward strand.
ATTTGCAGCAGGAAGTGCCGGAATCAGGGCTGAGCAGAGATAGCTCTTTAACATTTTTGCTGCTGGGTTTGCAAGCCGCAAACAGGCACCCCACTTCCCTTTGGCACTTTTTTTGGGAGTGGGTAGGTTGCAGGATGCACCTGAGAACAGAAGTGAAGTGTTCACTTTGCTTGCCATCAGTGCTTCTCACTCCTGCTAGATGCCATATTTTCCTCCAGTTTGTTTGTTGTTGTTTTATAAAAAAAAACTTGCAATTTATTTATTTGACTTCTATATTTATATGACTTCATCATAAGATGCCAGGGCGGTTCACAAGATAAAAATACAAAGCAACAGAGTGAGGGCAGGGAGAATTGGCCAATGAAATCTGAGGCCTGCAGTTCAATCAGAGTGAAGGCAACGCTTCTGCCTCTCATTCTGGCATCTTGTGTTTAATTTCTTTTTCTTTTTTAAAATTGCACCCAGTAGCAGGGTCTTCACCACTTGAGCCATATGCAGCCATCAAAAAGGGAAAAAAGAAAGGGAAAAGAGTGAGCAGGGCTTTTGACCCCAGAAAAGCTCCTGCCATTTGAAGTGGTAAATGTTTTGCTCAGTTTTAACTGCGGGTTGAATCCAATTAAGTTCACTGCATGAGTGGAAGAGCTTCTGCTCAGACGACAAAACTTCCTCTCCCCCTCTTTCATCCGTATCCCCACCCACAAGGGTTCAAGGAAACCATGAAGTGGATTTAGAGTGAGGATTTAGGTGAGGAGAGGGACAGGAAGTTCTCCTGCACACGCAGAAATCACTTCCTTCATGCAACGACTCTGCTGGATACAACCCTATTCTTCCTGTTCTGTTCTATCTCATAGAGCGGGATTCAACTAAAATGTTGACTGCACAGAAGGAGGTCTGCTTGTGCAACAGGATCGCCCCCTCTCTGCCCCTCTGCACCCCCTAAATATGCTCTGGAGGGTTAGGGGAACCCCCGAGCCAGGTGACTCACAGATAAGCCCTCTTGAACCTTTCCCTCACAATGCACCACATTTTAAGAGTGGCAAAATGTTGCCCCCTACCGTTTTCACAACCTGAGAACAGGCCTTTGAGACGGACTCAATATTATTTCTGGTATTTGGGAACATTTAACCAGAGATGCCAGGGAATAAGCTTGGGACGTTGTCCTCATTTTCACATCACTTCAAACCATAGTTAAAATAAGCCATGGTTTAATGTGCAGTTGCTGTGGAAATCACACTTGCTTCGGTCCTGCCCTGCTGCTGCTGCTGCACTGCCAGGAAACAAACCATGGCCTGGCGTAGGGTTATATCTGAACCGGGGCTCTTTGTTTGTTTTCCTCAAGCAAACCATGAGCGGTAAGCTAAGAACAAACCATGGTTTCTGCTTGCGATTTGTTTTAAAAGAAGCAAAACACAGCATTCAGATGTAACAGTAAAACAGACTGTGGTTTGTTCTGCAGTACCATGGCAGGAGAGGAGCAACGCGCACATGATTTCAGCAGCATGCACAGCGTTCTCATTAAATCATAGTTTAGCTACAAACAAGAAAGCAGAAAATAACTAAAAGACATTATCTCCGAAACCCAGGACATGGGGAGTCCCCCCCTTTGAAATTCTTTGAATTTGGAATATATAATTGGTAATATTGTGTGTGATGTGATTTGATACGATTCGATTCGATTTGTTAATAATTGGAAGATTTTTATTGGAAAATGAAATTATTATTATTTTTTTAAATCATAGTTTAACTATAGTTTAAAGTAGGGGTGGAGAAGCTGCGGCCCTCCAGATGTTGCTGGACTACAGCTCTCATTGTCCCTGACAATCAGTTGAGGCTGAAGGGAGTTGCAGTTTAACAACACCTGGAGGGCCACAGGTTCTTTGCATGCAAACCAGACGATTGTGCATGCAAAGCCCATGTTTTGCAGAAGTCGGACACAATTCAGCGCAAAGTGAAGTGCTATCAGAATTGATTTCAGTGACTGCTTAGCTGGCCCTCTGAAATCAGTGGGATTTCCAGGTGCTTAACTGTGGTTGTACCTGAAGACCGTGGACTTTAAACATTAGAAGACTGCTGATAAAACAAATGGGGGCAGTTAAAAACCTCTGTCTAGGATGATGGAGAATCTGGAGTCACTAATGTTTCCACCCCCATATTACTCGCACCTCCCAAAGTCAACTTAAAAGGCTCCTACCATCCCATGTCCTTTGAGAACCACCAATGTGGCCAGCAGTCACTCACCATCGCAATTGATTCTGTCCGGGCTTAAGTCGAAGCCCTGATTGCACTGGCACAGGAAGGATCCGACAATGTTGTAGCACAGCTGTGCACATGGGTTGCTGGTCTCACATTCATTTATGTCTAAAAAGGAAAGATGATAGGCCTTTACTAAGGATGGATAGATCTGTCAATCTGTTACTTCATCCCGCCCCCCCGCCCCATCTTAAAAACCAGTTTTTCACATTTCTGTAGCAATTTGTGATTTTTTTAAAAAAAATCATCGTGAAAATTTGCTTGCATTTTAAATGCATTTTTTTAAAAACAAACAAACACATCTTTTTATGCATTTTCTCCCAATGCACATATTTTTGCAATGCAATTTTCCCTAATAGAATGCATTTTATCTCTTCTAATAGATATACACTTTACACTAGCATATTAATTTTTGTACACATTACCTGGCTGGAGAACTGCATTGCAAAATTCATAGAACTGTGAATGTCAAAGGAGAGCTGTGTTTTGGTTTGCGTATTATTTCAGTGTAATACGAAAGCTCATACCAATGACAAACTTAAGGTAAAGGTAAAGGGACCCCTGACTATTAGGTCCAGTCGGTACTCTGGGCTTGCGGCGCTCATCTCGTGCTATTGGCCGAGGGAGCCGGCGTACAGCTTCCAGGTCATGTGGCCAGCATGACAAAGCCGCTTCTGGCGAACCAGAGCAGCACATGGAAACGCTGTTTACCTTCCTGCTGTAGCGGTACCTATTTATCTACTTGCACTTTGACGTGCTTTTGAACTGCTAGGTGGGCAGGAGCTGGGACTGAGCAACGGCAGCTCACCCCGTCGCAGGGATTCGAACCACCGACGTTCTGATCGGCAAGCCCTAGGCTCTGTGGTTTAACCCACAGCACCACCTGCGTCCTAATTTAGTAGTTTGCCTTTAAAATGTGAACTGAATCAAATTTCTGCCCCATCTTTACTCTTCATGCAAAGCTGGGTATTCTCTCATGTTGTATTTAGGCAAATTTACTGGATGGTCCAGGTAGACTTAACTTTGCAGAGTCAAGTCAATTCATGTAGGATTTATGTAGCTAGGAAATTACATTCAAGGTGCATGGTCCTATCTGGCAGAGGTCCCCCACCCCTCCTAGCCCTGCTTCCATTTCTTAACGCTGGAGATGGTACTGTATGCATTGAAACTGCGGACTTTACCACCAGAGGAAAGAGACTACACAGAGAATTGTGTGACTCACTCAAATGAATGGGAATGTCCATATTAGTGGACATTTCATTTCACAAAATGTATATATCGCTTACTAGTTCTAAAGACCTCTAAGCAGGTTTGCAGTAGGCAATCCAAAATGTGGATTGAAGATACCAATAAACACAACCCTTAAAAACAAATCACATGAGAAAAGTGTTAAAATGTAAGATAAAAACCAGAAATTTCAAAACACTGATACTTACTAACATAATGCATCAAAAGTACAAGCTGAAAATACATGCCTGGGTAGGCTTGCTGAAACAAAGAAATTTTCAGCAGGCATCAAAAACCATCTGCTATCCCAGTGGATTTTGGGCCGACCCTGACTCTTCTGTAAATTTGGCATTTTAAGTTTATGTTGTGGTTTAATTGGGCTCTCAGTTAACTTCTATGGATGTTGCCTTATGTAACTACTGTTAAACTTCTGTGATGATAAGATATAAACAAATTTGAATCTATGCACTTTTCTGTTGCTTCCTTAAATTAACATTTCTATGATCAAACATTTTAGGGAAGTTTTTAATGTTTGATGTTTTATCATGTTTTTAATATTCTGTTGGGAGCCACCCAGAATGGCTGGGGAAACCCAGCCAGGTGAGCGGAGTATAAATAAATCATCATCATCATCATCATCATCATCATCATCATCATCATCATCATTTAATACAGTGAAAGCACATTCCTAATATCAATGGGAAGTAAGTTCCAAAGCCTAGGAGCTGCCACACTAAAGGATTGATTTCTTGCAAGTGCGAAATGGACATTACGTGGCTCTTGCAAAAGTGCCGGTTTCTTCAGACCTAAGCAGTCAAGTGGGGACCTATGCCATGCCTCTTTACACCTTGTTCATGGGTCATGTTGTGGGTGAGCCTGGGGCCCTTTGCACAAGCTGTAGATGGGAGAGGGCCCTCTCAGAAGCTCCTGCAGGAGCTCCCAAGGGGGGAGGCTGCTGCCTGTCAAGAGGCCCATTATGTTTCTGAGAGCGACAGTTCCCACAATGCATTTAGAGTCTCCATGCTTGCTGCATATAGTTTTAGCTGCAGGTAGAAGGAAAGCCTGCTCTGTGCTTCCCTAAGCATACAAAATCACTCCCTGAAGGAACACACATTTTCAGATGAGTGGGGTTGATCTGAAGGTGCCCCCACTGCTTTCAGTCTAAATATAGTCATCTTCTGTAGGGTCAAGCTCCGGGAAAACCCAGCGCTGCAAGTTTGAAGCAGAAGTTGGCTGTGAATGACACTGTTTGTTTGGCTTCTCCTGTGCAGTTTTGCATTTTGACAAACAGGATCCCTTTTAAATGATGGAGAAGATGGCTTTTTTTTAAAAGAAGACCCAAATCCAGGAACATTTGGGGGGCACCTTTAAAAATTTAAAATAGTGTGGACAACCTATCTGAAAAAAATGGGGAGTGTCAAGGATAGTGGACTCAATTTATCCAATGTAACTTCTATGCTTGAGGGAAATGCTGTGAGTTCTTTTGTTTTAAATATTACAACTTGCCTTCACTAGGCTTGTTCAGCACCAACCTAACACTGAGCTACAGCTGCTCTGATTTGCTCAGACGTACGGTGGATTCTGCGGTTGCTGTAATGCAGTTAGAACTGTCAAGGATATGACAAGGTTTGAGACTGCCTTTAAATCACACAAAATGAAACGCAAAATCCATTTTACATTGTCTTTTGCTTTCTATCGAGAACGTCTGGTATTATGCTTCAGGGGAAGGAAAAGTAATATCCAAATTCCTGCACCATGAGAAATGGAAGTCAAGTGTCATAAATCATGTTATGCAAATTAATACTAAAGTATGCAGCTGTGCTAAAGTAAGTATTCTGGCTTTTGAGATTTTTTTTAAAGCAGTGAAAGTTAATTGAACATGTACGACAAGAGTGGGGGACCTCATTTTCATCTGTCACATGTCCTCCTCTAAGACACTCAGGAATCTTCCAGGCCACACCCCTTTTTCCAGGCCACACCCTCACTGTCCCCTCCATGCCCTCTTTGGGTGATTTTGCCTCACTGGAATGTGCCTTCCACTAGCTTGCCTGGATGGGAAGAGCTGTCTGTAGAAGCCTCTAACTTTTGTATGGCTGAAATGTAGCCTTATATACTATTCACATGGCACATGGTCTCTGACAAGGTGCCCATGAAGCAAACCTGCCCCCAGAATGCAAAAGGAAATCACGGCAGGGGTACGGGAGCGATAATAGCATACGACAAACGACATTGTCCCTAGATAGGAGGACCATTAAAGTGACAGGCAGGATCTCATTCTCATTGATTTCCATAGTAAAGGCTTATGCAGGTGCTTAAACCCTAATATTACAGTGTGTTGTTGTTGTTGTTGTTGTTTATTGTTGGGACTTCAAAGTGCAAATCTGAAAATGGAGGCCTCGGCCCAGTATACCCGAAGGAGCATCTCCACCCCCATCGTTCTGCCCAGACACTGAGGTCCAGCTCCGAGAGCCTTCTGGCAGTTCCCTCACTGCGAGAAGCGAAGTTACAGGGAACCAGGCAGAGGGCCTTCTAGGTAGTGGCGCCTACCCTGTAGAACACCCTCCCATCAGATGTCAAAGAGATAAACAACTATCTGACATTTAGAAGACATCTGAAGGCAACCCTGTTGGGGGAAGATTTTAATCTTTGATGTTTTATCGTGTTTTTAGTATTCTGTTGGAAGCCGCCCAGAGTGGCTGGGGAAACCCAGCCAGACGTGTGAGGTAGAAATAATAAATTACAGTGGTATCTCTAGTTACAAACGTCTCAGGTTAAATAAAAAAATTCCTTCAGTAGCACCTTAAAGACCAACTAAGTTTTTATTTTGGTATGAGCTTTCGTGTGCATGCACACTTCTTCTGAAGAAGTGTGCATGCACACGAAAGCTCATACCAAAATAAAAACTTAGTTGGTCTTTAAGGTGCTACTGAAGGAATTTTTTTATTTTACTTCGATCCAGACCAACACGGCTACCTACCTGTCTCAGGTTACAAATGCTTCGGGTTACAAACTCCACTAACCTGGAAGAGTTACCTCGAGTTGAGAACTTCGCCCCGGGATGAGAATGGAAATTGTGCGCCGGCAGTGCAGCGGCAGCAAGAGGCCCCATAAGCGAAAGCACGCCTCTAGTTAAGAACAGTTTCAGGTTAAGAACGGACCTCGGGAGTGAATTAAGTTTGTAACTAGAGGTACCACTGTATGATGATGATGATGATGATGATGATGATGATGATGATGATGCACAAAATTCATTGGTACTCTTCCAGCTGAGCTGGCAGCCACCATTTTTCTTTTCCAAGGAATTCCTGGAACAATATTATGTTGGGGTGTATTGGGAGTAGCATTCTTAGACATTAAAATGGCAGTCCTTAGGTGAAGAGAGTGCTGATGAGTGTCCCACCCCCCCCCAATGCCTACCACACCCCAGAAGATGAAGACAACATTCCCTTCTCTTTCAAAAGCAACCCTATCAGCCCAAACTTCTCTTTTGATAACCTTTGGCACAGCTTTGGTTAAAATTGGGAAGACTTTGAACCATGCATTGTTGTCCCATGTGATGAGACACCACTATTTTTATATAAAAAGATCCACCACCTTAACAGCTAGAAACCGTCTTTCTAAAAAATACTAAAAAAGAAAAAAGAGGGATGGGTGAATCTGACAATTTGGGTTTGTATTCGTTTCTAATTTCTCCAATTTTAAGTTCTGTTCTCCAGATCAGTTTTTTTAAAAAAATAAAGCCTTCATGAAAATTCATCAGCATTTCAGTTCAAATTTACAGTCATACCTCAGGTTGTGTCCGCTGTGGGTTGCGTTCTTTCAGGATACGAGCGTGGCAGACCTGGAAGTGTTTCCTTCCGGGTTCCGCTGCATGTGCATAAGCATTCTGCGCACTCTGCGCATGCGCAGAAGCATTCTGCGCACTTTGCACATGCTCAGAAGCACATGCGCTTTTGCACATGCGCTGTATTGCCGCTTGGGTTGTGGACTTTTTGGGGTGCGAACGGCACCCCAGAATGGATTGGGTCTGCAACCCGATGTACCACTGTATCATAATATACACATATTTGCATACGATTTTGTCTACTATACACATTCTGGGAGTTATTTATGCTAACATAATTGATTTCTATATGTTTTTTTGAATATATACATTTATATGTACACCTTACCTTAGTTTGTGCATTTTTGCATGCCTTTTAGTTGGCTGGAGAACAGCATTGCAAAATTCAGAGAAGTGCGAATTTCAAAACCTGGCTGTGTTTCAGTTCACATATTGTTTTGGAATGTGCCAAATAGGTAGGTTCACCTTCTAATGTGAACTGAATGGACTCTCCCCCATCCCTAATTAAAACACACAGCATGACACACTTATTACCTACAACCTATGACTTGAGCGGAATCTTGCCTCCAAACTGGCTGACTTTTTGAAGGAATGTGTTTCAGACCATTTTTATTCAGGGTTGTGTGTTTTTTTTTTAAAAGCGGTCGATTTTGCTGTGGTCCCATGCCTCTTTGCTTCACAGATGGCTCATTTCTTGCAACCAACAATTGCTCTGTATATTTTAATAGGGATGACTAACACGGCTGTATTTGTTTTGTCGGAGTTGCTGTTTCTACTTTTAATAGGTTTGGTTTTTATGGTCCTAACACCAGGCCTAGTTGTCCAGAACATTTTCTTGATTAGTGGAGGATGAATTTAATAAGAACGAAACACCTGTAGCTAGATTTGTCTGCCAGGTTCCACAAGTTTGAAAGAATGGCAAACTACCTGTACAGCATCAACACCACTCCTGCGAGCCAGAAGAAAACTCAATTCAGTCAGTCCACATAAGACCCACAAAAAGAGCCCTGCTGAGTCAGTTCAATGACTCGGCTAATTTAGCATCCTCTTCTCAATTTCCCCCCCCAGAAAATCAGGCAGGGACACTTCTGCAAAATTCAGTTCCCCACATCTTTTAGACCAGAGGTCAGCAAAATTTTTCATCACTGTCCCTCAGACCTTGTGGGGGGGGGGCAGACTATATTTTGAACAAAAAGAAAGAAAGAATGAATTTCTATGCCCCACAAATAACCCAGAGGTTCATTTTAAATAAAAGCACACATTCTACTCATGTAAAAACACCAGGCAGGCCCCACAAATAACCCAGAGATGCATTTTAAATAAAAGGACACGTGTCCTTTCTACTCATGTAAAAACATGCTGATTCCCAGACCGCAGGCTGGACTGAGAAGGCAATTGGGTCGGATTCGGCCCCTGGACCTTAGTTTGCCTACCCATGTTTTAGACCAGGGGTCCCCAGACTTACCGGCGTTTGGGCCGGTTCCCACCGCGCCGATCGCGCAGCGGGCCGGAGGGCGGGGGAGCGCGCGCCTGTGCGGGCCGGCGGGCGGGGGAGTGCGCACCCGTGCGCATGCGCACGGGCGCTTACTGGCGCGGCGGCGCGCTTCCAGGGTGGAAAAAGCGCTGAAAATCCGTTGTGCGCATGCGTATGGGCCTCCCCCGACCCAGAAGTGCACCAGAAATGACCTCTTCCGGGTCGGGAGAGGCCCATACGCATGCGCACAAAGGATTTTCGGTGCTTTTTTCCCGACCCGGAAGAGCGCTGCTGCGCTGCGCGCCGTAAGAGCAGGCGGTGGGGGTCGTCGCGGGCCGGATTGGCAGGCCAATTGGGCCGCATCCGGCCCCCGGGCCGTAGTCTGGGGACCCCTGTTTTAGACAAAAGGGAACATCTGTGCTGTTCACCCCTGTCAGCCTGCCTGTGAAGACTTGGCTGAAAGTTCAGCTAGTTTCTGAAAAGGACCCCATTCACTCTCCTCAGAGAGATGGAGTAGCAAAGCAGAAGCTGTCCCTAACTGTCTGAGACCAGGAATGTAAGCAGGTAAGGATTCCTATCATAAGGAAATGGCTCCACTAATTTCCCCACCAAAACCTATCCAAGTCAGGAGACAGGCTATTGACCTGTGTATGCTTAATTGTTGTTGATGAGGAAACATTTGGGAGATGAGGAACACAGGAAGCTGTCTGATACTGAGTCAGACCATTGGTCCATCTAGCTCAGGGGTCTTTCCCAGCCCTCTGGTGGGGGATCTGTCATGCTCCGTCATGCAGCTCCTAGAAGTTGTCAGCATGTGACAGTGGCCACACCCCAGGAAACGGCTTTGACTGGCCGGCTAAACCAGGTGAGAGTAGCTGATGGGTCTCAAACCCTTGGTGAGTTAGGGACATCCTCTGCATGCGAAGACAGGCTATGGCAGATTGAGCGGATGAGACCAAGAGTGGGTTCAACAGTCAAGAAGGTGGTTTCTGCACAGGTTGTAGAGGGAAGTGAGGCACAGACGGGGCTTGTCAACCTAAGAAGGTAGCCCATCTAGGAGAAGGAAAACTCTGATCCTAAACCTCCGCTGCCTCGTGGGACATCTTCAGGAGAAGAAAAGGCTAAGGAGGAAAACCTATACAAAACCAAAGTAGAGCCCCTAATTCGGTTGGATGGTGCCTTGTATGCCTCCTTCCGGAAACTCCTGCAGCCAAGCTGGTGCCAAACATATTGCTCTGCTTTTTTTTTTGGACCACATCAGTGAGGCTGAGAGGGGGCTCTTGTTGTCTTGGCAGCCCAGGACCTCCATACACACTGCCTAGGCTTGTGCCCTGATGACACTCATTGTCTCTTGAGACAGGGATGCCAACAACAATCAGTATGTTGTCCCATTGGCTAGCTTAGCCTATGGTCGAGGATGATGGGAGTTGTAGTCCAATAACATCTGGGCCCCCAAAGTTGAAAAAAACTGTCTTACAGTACTGTCTTCTCGACTGCTTCATGGATAGCATAATTCCCTGGGAAGGGGAAAGCAGAGACAAGTTGGCATGTCTTGTTATGCCTGTGAGAATTATTCTTCATTTCTGTTAGGAAATGTTGGTGACATTTTAGCATGTAGCAAACTTTTCCAGAAATCCTTTTGTGGTTTTTAAATGCTGGATTCCAGCATCTTCCCCACTTGCCCCCCTGCCCCCCCATACAATTTCTGGTGAGGGGTAGGTCTATAAGTAGTTGCTATAAGAAACACATAATGATAAAGCTGCTCAGCATGCAGGCAGTTTAAGATTTATCTGGAGCTGTTTATTACCCTGGAGACCTGTTCTTTTAAAATTCCACTTCGTTTATGACATGAGCCTTTGAGACCAGTAGATCATTTTGCAATGCTCAGGAGCATCAACCGCATTGCAAAATGGTGAGATTTATTTCTCATCAGTGCAATGTTGGGGGGTCCGTTTTATATCCATCTTAAGAGCATTATCAGAGGGCACAGAAATGTAAAAAAACTTGCCGGAATTTCAAATGTAAAGTTTAGGTACCGGTATGTGACCCCGTAGTGAACCCTGTTTTGCATTATTAACTTTTTTATTATCCACCTACTACAGAGAGTAACTTCTAGTAGGTACAGATTTCCTCCTGAGTGTAAAGCTTCTTCCCCAGATCACTAACTCTCAAACATTTCTAGTTACAGGTAGGTAGCTGTGTTGGTTTGCCGTAGTCGAAACAAAATGAAAAAATTCCTTCCAGTAGCACCTTAGAGACCAACTAAGTTTGTCATTGGTATGAGCTTTCGTGTGCATGCACACAAAAGCTCATACCAATGACAAACTTAGTTGGTCTCTAAGGTGCTACTGGAAGGATTTTTTTTATTCTCCAACATTTGAGAGACCAATTTTGTCAGAGGTCTTTGGCTCTGAGAAAAAGGTCGCTTATTGGTTATTGTTTGGATAGCTGAAACAACACTATTTATTAATAATTCCTAGCAACAAGCCCGCCAGCTGGTAGAACTATTAATGGGACTGTAGACACAGAGATAGCCTATAGCTAAAGAATACAGGTGGCATGAGATATTGGGGTGGAGAACTTCAGGGCCAAATGCATCTTCCAGACCTATCTAGTTGACCCTTGGGAATTCTCATGAGGCCAGAGGTAACACCAACACAGTAGCCAGGAGGACTTCATTGGCAACTGCAAAGCTTCTGGGCGCTCCTCTCTTTGTCATCAGGTGATGTGAGGGTGCTTACCTTCCTCCTCGAAAAATACATAGAGTTGAAAGAGGAAGAGCAACACTCTTTCCCACTTCCTCTTTCAGCTCTTTTCAGTGCTCAGAAGCACCTGAGCAGCTGGGGGAAGAAAGGGAGGAACAACAAATCCTCATTGGTCAGTGCTCATTGGGGACGATATCTAAAAGTACAAATGTGTCAAGATTTTGCTTCATATTTATTCAGGTTTCAGTAAGGCTGCAGTTTTTAATCAATTAATTAGTTAGATCAGGAGTGGAGAGCCTCAGGTGGAATTGAAGATCACCTGCCAATTTCAGTGTCTCGTTTTTTGAATCTTAAGTTCAGTCTGCCACATCAGTTTGCCTTTTAAAGTCCTCATGCAAATTCAGTAGCTTTTTAGTGTGAATTTCCCCCCAATTTCTCTGCATTCCCCCCCAATATACACATTCTTGCAAACCAATTTCCTCCAACACAATGCATTTTTGCACGTTCATTTCACTAATATATACATTTTAATGTACACAGTATTTGGCTGGAGAACTGCATTGCAAAATTCAGAATACTGCAAATTTCAAAGGATGGCTGGAGGGTTGCCTATGAGAAAATGTTGACCAAAGGCTGAAGAAGGTTCCTTGCCCCTGAGATTAATTGATAAAACTTTATTAATCGGCTGAAAAAGTGTCCCTATAAACTTTTAATACAAGCGCAGATGGCAAACAGCATCTTAAAAGAAACACAAAAAGGAATGCCTTTTCTAAGACTTTGCTGTAACAGCTCTGCAGATCATGTAGGAAGAGAGAAGATGTACTTCTTACTTTAGAAATACTATGTTAAGCCACATGCAAATGTAATTGATAGACTAATTCACCAGAAAACTGTTAGATATAGTAATTTAATTCACTGAAATTATAAATGCTTGTATGCATTACTATGTGTTTAGATTTGATTGTTTGGTAACTGAATTCTAGAGAGTTATCTAGTAGTTCTCATGTGATTGGCTAGCAATGGTCACATGGGAGATATCTATTGAAGGAGATACTCCATTTTATATGAAGCAAGTTGACTGTGCTTTAGAATCCACTGTGAACACTGCTAAGTTGAATAGAGTGTTGGAGTGCTTCTTCTCTGCTTGAAAGAAAGAGAGCAAAGCTGCAGGAGAAGGGGAAAGTGGAAATCCCTTATAGGATCTGCAAGGCATGGCCTAACTGAGATACAGAAGGCTGAAAGTGCTGTGCTCCGAAAAGAGAGCAAAACACAGTTGTTTGGAAGTTAGAAGATGAGACTATAAGCCCATGCTTGAAGAAGCATGTGACTATAAATATTATGTTTAAATTCATCTCTAGCTATATGTTTCTGCAAGTAAAGCTTTTGAATGTCAAAGTCTGGACATTGGTTTAATCTCCATAGAAGGGTGTCAGTCATACGGTATATCTGTTTTGAGTTTCTTAGCTGCGATTTCACTACCCTTACTTCAACAAAACACCAAGGTTTATTGATCAAAATGCCTTTAACAGGTTGCACTCCTAGGTTTCAGAAATAGCAAATGCATTAAATAAAGCAGCGGTTGGGGAACCAGTGGCCCTCTAGATGTTGCTGGACTCAGCCTCTCGTCAAGCCCAGCTAGCATGGCCAATGACCAGAGATGAGGGGAGCTGGAGCCCCTCAGCATTTCGAGGGCCACAGGTTCTTCCCCTTCCTTGCATGAAGCAAACAACGATTAAACCAGGGGTCAGCAAACCTTTTCAGCAGGGGGCCGGTCCACTGTCGCTCAGACCTTGTGGGGGGCCAGGCTATATTTTTTTTGGGGAAAATATGAACGAATTCCTATGCCCCACAAATAACCCAGAGATGCATTTTAAATAAAAGCACACATTCTACTCATGTAAAAACACCAGGCAGGCCCCACAAATAACCCAGAGATGCATTTTAAATGAAAGGACACATTCTACTCATGTAAAAACACGCTGATTCCCGGACCGTCCGTGGATTAAACAAACTCCGCTGGCTTGAGAAGAATACCACAACAGAAAAATAAATTTCAGCAACCAACACAATACAGGCTAAAAACCATCTTAGTTCAACACTGTCATTACAGGGCCAAGCATTTTAAACTGCTCAGGGCACAGCTTTCCAGGGAAGATTCTAGAAAAGAGAAGAAACAGAAACCAGGTACTGAGCAAACTCTCGGAACCATTTTGGTGACCGAGTTCCTGGATTTGATTGGCAATGATGACCACAAGCTCTCACAAAGTTATTAACAGAAACCCAATCAGGGGTAGACAACGTGGTGCCCTTTCGATGCTGCCGGACTACAACTCCTGTCAGGGATTATGGGAGTTGTAGTTCAGCACCATCTGAAGGCTCCCATGTTGGATTTCTCTGCTCTACAGGATGGGACTGTCTATTTTGACAGTGGAGGAGGAGCCTCTTCTTCTAAGTCCAGATCTGCCAATTTCCCCCTCAAATCTTACCTGCGCATGTGTGGTTGTCGGCTGCTAACTGAAAACCAGCGTTGCATTGGCAGTAGTAGCTACCTGGAGTATTCACGCACCGATGATGGCAAAACGCAAGGCGTGTGCATTCATCTACGTCTGGGTTGCCGTAAAAGCGCAGCGTTTAAAAAATAAATGAAAACAAAAAACGGGGTTAAAAAAACTCACATTGCCACCATGGCTTTACTCTCACAAGAAGAAAGGCGATAAGATGACGGTTTGTCATCATTTATACAGCTCCTACAATTTTCTAGCCGCTGTGTGAAGATTTGAAGCAGGAGCACCTCTGCTTACAGGCTTGCAGTTTAGTAGGTATAACACAAAAGGAAAATGGGATGGCAAGGGAAGAGGAAAAAGCGAGCCCAGGCTCCCATTCCTAGAGCTACTTAACTCTTTTTTAAAATGGCCAGCTGGACTAGACAGCTCAGAGAGGAGCCAAATGACAGTCGAGTCAATGGAGTGTCTCTCCCATCCTTCAGCTGTAACCAACTGGAATGACTGCCAATAGATGTTGAATCAGGGAGAGAAGGAGCCAGGAGGGATGGAGTTAACCCTAAAACCTAGCCCCGATCACATGGAGGTTAATGGGGAAACCCACAAATACAAGATCCATGTATTTAACAATGGGGAACCATTGCAGAACAACTTATAAAGAGGAATGATGTGTGGGCAGTCCAGTATAAATCTACCACCATTGTACTATCTGCATCAGTGGCCTGTTGCAGAATACACCTGTAAAAAAACAACAACCCACTACTAGTTAGGGAGAGAGGCCCTTAAACTTTACAGCCAAGGAACATCTTGCTTCTCCACAGTACTTACCGACACATTGGTCCCCTCTCTTCTGATACCCGGCTGTGCACTGGCAGCTGAACGATCCTCTCAAGTTGACGCATATCTGATCTACCCTACAGTTGTGGGCGCCTGTCGCACATTCGTCAATATCTTTTGAAAGCAAAGAAACAAAAAATGATAGCATGGACTTTAGGGGCTTTGGAAGTGCAGTCCTAACTTTTCTGTTTGTCCCCAGAACCTTGGGAGAAAATTGAAGTCAGCTGAATCCCATATTCAAGGGTGGATTCTCGTGTTGATGGAACTACAGTGGTGCCTCACAAGACGAATTTAATTCGCCCCACGAGTCAATTCGTTTAGCGAAAATTCATCTTGCGAATCGTGGTTTCCCATAGGAATGCATTGAAATTTGCTCTATCTTAACTTTTATCCCATGCAGAACGAGGTGAGCCCTCCCAGCTCTCACCTGGGATCATTCCTCTCTTCTCTCACCCCCTTTGAGGTCTCCCCTTCCCCGCCTCTCACACAGAGTCCTTCAACCTATCCTTCACCTTCACCGGCTTGCAATTCCATCTGTGAAGTTCCAGGCTGCAATGTTTGCATAAGCACCCGCCTTTCTACAAACTGACGTGATCAAGCCACAAGGAGATCCCTGCGGGATCAGACCGCAGGCCCACCTGGTGCAACATCCTCCTTCCCGCAGTGGCCTACCAGGACAGCTAAAAGGAAGCACTTCTTCATGCATAGTTGGAACTATGGAAGAGGCCGTGATGGTCACCAACTTGGGCGACTTTCAGAGAGGATTCATGGAGGGATAACGCTCTCTGTGGCTACTAGTCACAATGGCTGCTTGATGGAGGCAGGAGTGAATGCTGTTGGGATCAGGTCCAGCTTGTGGGCTTCCCAGAGGCATCTGGTTAGCCATGAGAACGGGATGCTGGACTAGATGGGCTGTTGACTTCATCAAGCAGGACTCTTCTGATAGTCTTACATTCTTAATGGCTTGCAATTCTTCTCTCTCTCTCTCCCCTCAACCCCAGTAGAAGATTCGGCACACTGCATCATTGCACTGGGCTTGTGTGTGGCTTCCCGGATTTATGCCTTTTATAATCTGATGCAGCACAGTTTGACAGCAGTTTCTTCTGGCACTCGACACCAACTGGAAGTCTCTAAGCTGAATAAACAAATTCCTTGAAACTAGTTTACAAATCCCACTTGAACTCTCTGTGTTTGTTCAGGAACTGGGGACCAGTAGCATATTCCGGGTGGGGCCATGGAAAAGAAAAGATGGATTCTTTCTCATGCAAAATGAAAACAAACTTGACCCCCCCCCAACACACCAAAAAGCAAGATCACAAATAGAATGGGCTGTTTTGACTCTATTCTTCAGGCTTGCTCCCCCGACACACTCACACACTCTTCAAATGCCCAAATATTTTCCTACATGCTTCCTTTCTATATGACAGCTCAAAAGAAACTTTCCTCCACCCTGACTCAGTCTTTGAATTGATGGCTGTTATCAGTTCCTAAAAGCTGGCTCACTGCTGGAAAAGTACACAGAAGAAGATGGACAGGTGGAATGCAAACTTTGCATTAACTCACTAAATGCCCGTCATTGTGACCAGTATATGTGTGTGTGTGTGTGTGTGTGTGTGTGTGTGTGTGCATGCATGTTTATTATATGGGCAGCTAGTATCTTGCAAAGACCTGTATGATGTCTGTGTTGAGAGAGCTTGCATTTTGCAAAGATCTGTCTGGCAAGGGAAACAGAGGCTGCTTCAATGAACTTTCCCAATTCCTTTTAGCTCTCCTTGCCTAGGTCTTTCTGCTTTCCGTGTCCTTCTGTAGGAACACAGGAAATTGCCTTTAACTGAGTCACACCATTGTTCCATCTAGCTCAATAAAGCCAGCAGCCTGCCAGGGTTTCAGACAAGGGACTTTCCCCAGCCTCAATTGGGAAGGATTGAACCCAGGACCTTCTGAATGCAAGACGGGTACTCTGCCACTAAACTACAGTCCTTCCTTGTAAAATCCGAGCAGTGCATCCAGCGGCATCCAGAAACCACATGGCTTGTCCTGCTTCCCTGTAACATAAGGGCTGCTCAGCCAATCACAGCCAGAGGCCTTGTCGCCCCTCGAAAACCATTGCCATAAAAATCCCATTGCAATTTGAGCGATATTTTTTGCAGCGGTCCCCAAGACTTTAAACACACCCACCCCTTTAGAAACCGTTCTTATAAATTCAGTGTGGTTATGAATACTATTAAGAAAGCCTTCTCCAAACTGCCTTGCAACCTGCTGAGGTTTATGAGATAATCTAGAAATACTGCGAGAAGTGTTTCTTTTGCAGGTTGGGGGGGTGAAACGGCTTCAGCCCCCCCCCCCCGCTGCAGCAGAATACAGGTTGGCTTGCATCGCATCGCGCTTGTTCCCACCAGCTTCACTAATAGCTGCGCTCCAGCGATTTCCTCTCATTTGCCAAAAATGTACCCAGCGCTCTCTCACAAAGTGATTTATACTGTTTTGTCCCCTTCCGTTGCTGACTTTGGCAGGACGCTCATCATTCTGTGCTGAAATTCTGGGTGAGCTGCTTTGAGCTCTCGAAAGACCCTTCCTTTGAAGCAAGCTGCTTTTAAAAGTCTTTTCAGTGCCCCCAACTCTCCCCCATCCTTCCAAGCTCGCTCTCTGCGACCTCTTCGGAGCCCTTTGCTGGAACCTCCATCCTAAGAACACACCGACTTGAGAGAAAGTCCACGGAATCTGTTGGAACTTGCTTCCAAGAAGAAAGCACGCTTTAGGATCTCTCTCTCTCTCTCTGCTTTAGTCCCTCTCTTTACATGCCTGGCTCCATTCCTTCTGGCTGTGACTCACTCTTCCCAAAACCCCTGACTCACGCTGCTTGCTCCCTTATGTAACATTTTAATCTCCGCCGTTTGCTTCCTACAACCAGATAATCACAACAGCGCTCGGCATTTCCAGCGCGGTTCCCACCGGCCGTTTACACTTCAGTGCAATTATTCCTCCAGCTCAGCTCTTTTATGTAACCAAGCCGCGGGGTTGCTTCGATGCCCTTTTAAACCTGTGTCAATCTGGAGCCCATGGTTACGGAGCAACACGCTCGAGCCAATCCAAGCATGTGCTGCCTCTCATTATTCTTGGTCGCTAGCCGCAGGGCTGGAAAACCCCAGAGTCCTCCTTGCCCCGGGCACCTCGCTATCTAAGGCTGGCACATAAAGAGGACATGCTGTAGAGACAGGCACCCAACTTCCAGCTGGGAGAGAGCCCAGGGCAAAACAATAACAACAGCACCCCAGATACCTGTAGGCCAAGGATGGGGACCCTCTGGCCATCCAGGTGTGGCTGGGTCACAACTCCCATAATCCTTGACCACCGACCATGCTATGGGACTGAGAGTCCAACAACATTCGGAGGCTAAATAGGTCCAAATTCAATACAGGCAACTCCCCATTTATGCACATTCAAGGCACACGCAACCAGGACGAACCCAGAAATGACGCCCCCAAATGTCACAAAAAGTCACAAAAAATGGGTGGAACAGGCCAGGGGCAGAATGGGGTGTTCGCAGGCTTCTTCAATGGCGTTTCAAATCTACGCGGTTTCACTCCAATGCGCAGTGCCTTGGAACGTAATCCCTGTCAGTGTTTGAAAAAGAAAAGGTTCTGACCTCCTTTTACTCCTTTGCCTAGTCCTCGGACCTTGGTTGGCACAAAAGGGTCTTTTAGGAAGAGTATTCTTGCAGGGTATTGCTGCTTTTATTCTTTAAAAGTCTTCTTCTCCAACCACGACCGACAGCTTTTATACATATCAAACTCAGCCAACTTTCTACCATCCAACCAACCCACCAGATTGTGACTCAGCTGGGAGAAAGCAAACTCTTCAGGGTGGGCCAGGTCTCTTAGCTTTCAGGGGCACCAACAGTAGATACCCTGCTCCATTTGTATGGAGGTATATGTGCTGCAGGGCTCGGTTGACAATTTTGCTTTTTTGTGTCGTAGCAGAGCGATCTAAGTTCTGCACGTTCTACTGTTTTCACTGGGGCTTGCTCCTTAGTACAGGGAGTAAGTTGTGGTCCCCTACATGATATTTGTTGGACTACAACTCCCATCATCCCCACCTGGGCACAGATGATGAGAACTGTAGCCCAACACCATCTAGAGGGCCACAGGTTCCCCATCCCTGGCTCTGTTAAGTCTTTAGGACTGCAGTCTCAAAGATACCTGATGTGGAAAGCAGATACGATGAGTGCTGGGTAGGGCTGCTGGGGGTCTGGAGGGCACCAGGCTGAGGAAGCCTGGGAGATACCAATACAGTATGGGGAGCAAACTGTTCCGTGGATGCAGAATAAAGGGACTGCCAGTCTCCTGTGCTGCAATGACCGTTCCCCATACAAAAGGGGTGCACATTTTGCATGGTCGCGCGTAACACCCTGGGAGCCTCAGGCAGCCCCCAGCGCCCAATGCCTGTGCCAAGGTCTCCCTACATCTGAATCTTAATAAAGGTAAAGGTAAAGGGCCCCTGACCATCAGGTCCAGTCGTGTCTGACTCTGGGGTTGCGGCACTCATCTCGCTCTATAGGCCGAGGGAGCCGGCGTTTGTCCGCAGACAGCTTCCGGGTCATGTGGCCAGCATGACAAAGCTGCTTCTGGCGAACCAGAGCAGCACATGGAAACGCCGTTTACCTTCCCGCAGGAGCGGTCCCTATTTATCTACTTGTACTTTGATGTGCTTTCGAACTGCTAGGTGGGCAGGAGCTGGGACCGAGCAACGGGAGCTCACCCCGTTGCAGGGATTCGAACCGCCGACCTTCTGATCGGCAAGCCCTAGGCTCTGTGGTTTAACCTCTTTGGAAAGTGGTTTAGAACAAAAGAAAAGAAAACCTGCATCTGACTTTCTGCAAGCTTCAACCTTCACTCCACCCCAATAAATATCCTCCCATAACTGTGCAGTTTTTTCTTTCTTTCTTTGCAGGACAGGCTTTTGAAGAGTTCTGGCAAATTATGTCTACTGTTTGAGGGAAGCGTTTAAAGGAAACCCATTAAACGTGCTGCATCTGCTTCTTGTGACGACTGCACTTTAGGATGGCGGTGCCCTGACATGCCCTCTCTTAACATCCCTCCCTTATATTTCTTATGGTAAACAGTGGCTATAGGCTTCTCTGGACCCTCCCTCGATCCCTTCCTTGCCCTTTGCAGCAACACCAGTAACCTTGCTAATCCTCTGCTTTCCTCCTCTGCATTAGCAAGCTATCTGTAATCTCTGTCAAAGGCTTTTCTTTTCTTCATTTCCCTTGCTACTTCCTTCCATGTTTGGAATGCTGCACATCTGGGCTTAATGCCCAGAACAGACCACTTTTAACTCCTTGATTTTGGAAGCTCTGTTTTATTTTATTTCATTTAATTCATTACGAAAATGTCACCCACTATCTTCGAATCAGGAAGCAAGCTCTAGATTCGCATCCACATCGTACATTTGAAACACATGGCTCCCCCTGCAAAGAATCCTAAGAACTATGGTTTACCCCACCACACAACTACAATTACCAGAACACTTAACAAACTACAGTTCCCATGATTCTTTGGGGGGCAGCATGTGCTTTTAAATGTGCATTAAAAGTGCTTTAAATATATGGCGTGGATGTAATATAGAGGAGGGAGAATGGTTGTTTTCTGCTGCTCCAGAGAAGCGGACATGGAGCAATGGATTCAAGCTACAAGAAAGAAGATTCCATCTAAACATTAGGAAGAACTTCCTGACAGTTAGAGCTGTTCGGCAGTGGAATTTGCTACCAAGGAATGTGGTGGAGTCTCCTTCTTTGGAGGTCTTTAAGCAGAGGCTTGACAGGCATATGTCAAGAATGCTTTGATGGTGTTTCCTGCTTGGCAGGGGGGTTGGACTGGATGGCCCTTGTGGTCTCTTCCAACTCTATGATTCTATGACCCCTGGACAGTTAAGTCCAGGCAAAGGTGACAATGGAGTTGTGATGCTCATCTCACTTTCAGGCCGAGGGAGCCGGTGTTTGTCCACAGACAGTTTTCCGGGTCATGTGGCCAGCATTACTAAACCACTTCTGGCACAACAGAACACTGTGACGGAAGCCAGAGCACACAGAAATGCCGTTTACCTTCCCGCCACAGCCATACCTATTTATCTACTTGCACTGGCATGCTTTCAAACTGCTAGGTTGGCAGGAGCTGGAACAGAGCAACGGGAGCTCACTCCGTCACGGGGATTCGAACCGCCAACCTTCTGATCAGCAAGCCCAAGAGGCTCAGTGGTTTAGACCACAGCACCACCCATGTCCCTGTGGTGTGGATGTGGCTGATGTCAAAAGGATGGTGAAACAGTTACTGAAATATCTCTCTCTAGGAAGCCAATGGGACCCAAGGCTAGTTAACTTGGGGTGGGTTCTGTTCTAGGGAAATTAATGGCTGCCACCATCATTATTTCCAAACTGTGTGTTGCGACAGGTTAGTGTGTCGGCTGCAGTGTGTAGGTTTCAGTGTTTTTATGAATTTTTAAAATGCACTTTTATCTTCTTCTTTTTGGTAATCCACTTGGGCATTAAGAAATTTGACGTAGAGCAGGATATAACTGCAAATAGTAAATGCATGTTGACTCTCGCGTTGCAAATGAGCCTGTAAGTGTTGGTTGTGTTTAACTTTGGCACCATGATCTGAACTCTATGGTGCAGTTTATCATCAAGAGCCTCTTGCCGGTTATGTTAATGCTAGCAGTCAAATGGGTGGATGATAATAATAATAATATTTATACCCCGCCCATCTGGCTGGGTTTCCCAGTTAGCAAACTGGGCCAACTTTCTCTTGCAGGAATTGCCTCTTTAAATCTGTTCCTTTCACAGATGGAGCAAGCCCGAAACCAACACAGTGTGAGTGCAGCTCTTAACCCACCCACGATGACCAATAAATGTTGGAGGATCGTCAAAGAAAAATAATAATGATCGGAGATAAAAGAGTTTCCCGCTTTCCCCCATGGCATATCGTCTTCAGAACTAATATGGAACATTTCCATGGATTTCGTTCAGCACCATATACTTCCAAAAAGCAAGTTCTTGAACAGGAAAAGATAGCATGGCAGCTAAATTAAATTAACGCCACCAAATTAAACTCCTGGTTCATCGCTGCAAAATTAAGAAAGGGAGGGGGGAGAAACACAACACACACATACCCGAATCAAGTCATCATGTGCGATTTCTTTGCTTATGTAAGTTAATAGAAAAGCTATTTGACATTTGATACGAAACTGCCACCCTTCCTTGAAAGACAGCCAGCAATCTGATTATGTTCTAATGGTGTCCAGAATTATGTGATTTTTTTTGTTGGGTTTGTAGTTTCCAGTTTGGTAATCGCTTCTGTTTTGTTTACTTCCCTCCTTGGAAACCTAGGAAGGAACCAGCAGGCCAGTGATAGGGGACCTGTGGCCCTACAGATGTTGCCGAACTACATCTTCCATCATCCCTGAACATTCACCAATCCTTGCTGGGGGCTTTTGGGAGTGAGAGCCGGACAACATCTGGAGGACCACAAATTTCCCTATCCCTGTACTAGGCTGAACTTAGCCCGATAGCCACCTATTAAGTGCTTGCCAGTTCCTCTGTTTTACTCATCCAAAACAGGGAGCAAAAATGGAAGGTTTATTGCACTTCTGGTAGGCTACTGAACATGGCAAGAGTTCATGGAATCATAGAATTGTAGAGTTGGAAGGGGCCCGAGGGTCATCTAGTCCAATCCCCTGCAATGCAGGAATCTCAGCTAAAGCATCCCCAAAGCCATTCCAACCTCTGCTTAAAAGCCTCCAAGGAAAGAGGGCCCGTCCCTTTCTGGGGGAGTCCGTTCCACCGTCGAACTGCCTTACCATCAGAAAGTTCTTCCTGATATTTATTCGGAATCTCCTTTCTTGTGACTTGAAGTCATTGGTTTGAGTCCTATCCTCTGGGGCAGGAGAAAACAAGCTTGCTCCTTCTTCCATGTGACAGCCCTTGAGATATTTGAAGATGGCTATCATATCTCCTCTCAGTCTCCTCTTTTTCCAGGCTAAAGATACCCAGCTCCCTCAACCGTTCCTCATAAGGTTTGGTTTCCAGACCCCCTGCTCATCTTGACAAGCACACCTTCCAGCTTGTCAATTCTACCCATGTTTTTTTTTAAATATACACATATAAAAGCAGGAAATTATTCTGGAACCAAGTAACACAAGACATGCAGTAGAAGATGGGTGGGGAATCTCAAGTCCTCTAGGCCTCTGTTGCTGGCCCTCCGAAGCTTCCCCGGGGCCACACAACCTATCTCATAGCCACACCCCATACCCCAAATATTTTTGCCTGGGTGGAATGGATTGCATCCAAGTAACTCCTGCACAGAGGAGCGCCTCAGGATTTTCCCCAGGCAATCCTTATCGCTCAAGCCCTGCTCAGTGTCCCCAGGTGCTTCTGCCTCGCTGTAACTAGGGTTGCCAGACTCAATAGAGGACAGGACTTCTGTGCCTTTAATTGCCCTGCTCTCTTTTGAGTCTGGAAACCTTCAAGAGAAACCAGCAGACCCTTTGTTTTATTTCCAAGCAAAGTCCTGTCCTCTATTGATACTGGCAACCGTAGCTGTAACGTGTGTCTCTTGCTTGCTTGGATAGGGGAGGGAGAAGTGGGGGAGGGGGGCAGACCACTTTTGTGTGACTGGAATGGGGCCAACTACACCGAATTTAAGAGCCATACCCATTTCCCTGCCTACTTCTGCTGCTTACCCTTGTGACAAGAGCAAGCGAGCAGAAAACCACATCAAACAAGTCAATTTTAACTCTTTACGGGGGTACCTTGGTTCTCAAACGCCTTGGTACTCAAACAGCTTGGAACCCAAACACTGCAAACACGGAAGCAAGTGTTCTGGTTTGCGAACTTTTTTCAAAAGCCAAATGTGCTCCTTTTTGAGTGTTACACTTCCGTTTTGAGCATCACACTTCCAATTTGAGTGTTATGCTGAGGTCTGTTTTTGCTATTTATTTTACGTTTCTGTGGCTTTTTTTTGTGTGACTGTGTAGAACCCAGATCAGCTACTGATTGATTGATTGTGTGACTGCAGTACATTGTTTATTACTTTCATTTTATGGCTCAATAGTCTCGTTAGATAGTAAAATTCATGTTAAATTACTGTTTTAGGGATTGTTTTTAAAAGTCTGGAATGGATTAATTCATTTTGCATTACTTTCTACGGGAAAGCGCGCCTTGGTTTTGGAACGCTTTGGTTCTGGAATGGACTTCCGGAACAGAATAAGTTTGAGAACCAAGGTACCACTGTATTAGCAAAAAAACAGGATCAGGACAGGAGTGCCAGGGCTAATGAGCACAGAAACTCATCTCCAGCAGATATTGTCCCCAAGAAGCAGTTGCAGAGACTTGAGATCCCTACATCCCCACAGCTGCCTGTCTCCTCCCTTTCAGTGCTTTTCTGAAGTAATCTGAGACTATGCCTACGTGATGCTGTGTTCTCTGCCCTCTTCATGCCTCTCCTGGTTCTGGGACACCAGGAGGAGGGGAGCTGGTCACAGCAGGAGGGGGAGACACATTCCTCTTCACCAGCTGGACTCATCTCTGCCTCTTTGCCTCCCTCCTCTCCTTCTTCAGCTTCTGCCTCTGAGTCTGGACTGCTTTCTGTCACAGACTCCCCCCACTCACTAAGCCCTGTTACCTCTCCAGCTTCCGACACCTCCTTTTCCCAGTCTTCTGGGAAATGATCACTCATTGTTCCATTTTTATTTTTATGATCACTCATCGTTGTCCCACCACCAATCCCCGGGCTCTGAGTCTTCTTCCCTGGGGGTTCCCCAGCTGGTTCCTCCCACCATTTCTCTGTGTCCAGCCAGTCTGTGACACCTGGCCCATGTGGCCCCCACATGCTTATTCATGATGGCACATGGCCCTCAGGCTGATAAATATTCCTCACCCTTGTTCCAGAGCCAAACAGTATTCCTAGCTCTTGAATAAACGCCGGTTGGAGAGGACCAAACATTGTGTCTCCCACCCCTTTACTGTTACAGAGCTGGCCCTGATACTGCATCTCTAACCACAGTCTGATGCCCAGAAAAAAGCAGGCAAAATCCTTCTTGCCCAGTATTGCCAACTTTGGCTGGCGGCAGCTCTCCAGATCCTTTCCCCCTGGAAATGTCAGGGACCCACCCTAGTTTTGCATGCAAATCAGGGGCTCCAGCCCCCTCCCCAAATGAAACACGCAAAGAGCATCCGGAGCCCCTCTCTAAAAATGTTCAGCAAGTTCTTTTCGGGCGGCTGCGAGTGCAATTTAAGTTCAAGCCAAGCTCGGTTGACAGCTATCAAAAGCAGCAGCCTTATCTCAATGAGGATATTGTTTTCCAGCTGCAGTCATGCTATCTGCTAGCAGCAGCCCGCTTTTCTGAAATCTCTACAACTCCCTGAGTAAATAAGTAGATTCCTGACACGGTTCCAACTTCCAAAATATGCCTTTGAAGGGCTCAGCCAGCAGCAAGCCGCAATGATTTCCCCACCGCCGAACATGTCCATGTGAGACTCTAAGCACTCGGTTAAATAAGAAAGGGGACTGAGGCTTGTTCGTTTTCGAAAGGAGGCAGCCAGGGCCATTTTCAAAAGATAAGAAGCCACTGAGGGACTCTGTCAGGACATGAACGGTCTGATTCACAGCATGCATCAGCACAGGTTGGATTAAAATAATCTGGAGGCAGCTCCGGCTCCCTTGCCCGAGTGGTTATGCTCCAGTTCCACTGAATAGACTTTCTCGTTCATCCCTAATTGCAAATCACTTGGGGTCAGACAGACAGTGTCATGCCTAGAAGAATGATCCTCTTAGGGAGCAGTCCTACAGCAAGATCTGCTGGGATGAGTAAGGTTAGGATCCAGCAGATTTCTTGCTGTGTGTGTGTGTGTGTGTGTGTGTGTGTCTGCATAACCAGCATAACTCCCGTTCCTTAGCTCAACTGGAGATATGCTAGCATATCTCCTCCACTCTGAGCCCAGATAGGTGAGGCTAAATTCCAGGACCTAAAACTAACTGCGCTGCAGTGGGAAGAGAAAGCTACACGAGACGGGATTGTGGTCTGATCTGACAAAGCTATTTGTGTATCTTGATAGTCTCCAAAGGGGCAACACCTTTTCTTCTCTTTCTCGCGCAGGGCAACAGACAGGCCCACACATACCAAAGAGCTTAGGAGAGAAAGGGAAGGAGGATTTCTGCCCGGTATCGCTTCTGCCAAGTGAAACTCGCAGACAGAGTTTGGCTGAAACAACGCACACACTTTGCCCCTGGGCTATGAAATTCTGTTGACCCGGGTGCAACGGTAGAACAACTGTGTTGCCAAGGAAAACAAGCAGAAATGCATACCGCGGCACAATAGGATTCCTCAGACCTATGACAGGGCAGGTAAGATCTGCAGAAAAGAGTGCTGTTGGCCAATGAGGCAGTCCAAGAAGGATGTCTCAATGTCACCTGTCAAAGGTAGGCTCAAGGAAGCGCCTGGGCTGCAGCTCAGGGGTAGGACTCATGCTTTGCAAGCGGAGGGTCCCAGGTTCTTCATTTCAGCAGCCTATTTTCCATGGAGAAAGTTGCTTGGTTGCTGCTTTGGTTAAACAACTCTTGCTTAGAAACCATGCAGTGGCCGACCTGTAAACCTCGTTTTGCCTTCTGCACACCCATGCGGATTAACTTACTGGAATCCCTTTGATGGAAACTTACTAAAATTTACAAAAGGAAGACCTTTTTTTTTAAAAAAAGCACAACAACAACAAAAAGAACAACAACTAAGAGACTAGCCAAGTTGTACCACTTTGGACTGCAAGTGGTGGTGAAAGTCTTGTTGAGAAAGCTCACTGATGTCAATAATTCTCTGCATATGAAAAACTAGTACAGTCATACCTCGGGTTGCAAACGTGATCCGTGTGGGAGGCACGTTCACAACTTGCAGTGTTCGCAACCTGAAGCACCGTGTCTGCGCACACGCATGACGTGATTTGGCGCTTCCGTGCATGCGCGTGACATCATTTTGCACTTCTGCGCATGCATGAGCACCGAAACCCGGAAGTAACTCATTCCGGTATTTCCGGGTTCGGCGCGGTCCACAACCCGAAAACGCACAACCCGCAGAGTTTGTAACCCGAGGTGCTAGCTTCCCTGATGATGTTGGATCCCAGGTCCCATGAGCTATAGGCAGCTTGGCCGGTAGGTCAGGGATGGTGGGAGTTGTAGACTAGCAATATCTTCAGGAGCCCAGACCCCAATACTTTAACTGGAGTGGGGGAGCAGTCAGACCTGTGTTGCGAAGGAGCATTCTATGCGTAATCCGTTTTGGAACGTAATCCATTCCGGAAGACCATTCGACTTCCAAAATGTTCAACATCCAAGGGGCAGCTTCCGATTGGTTTCAGGAGCTTCTTGCACTCAAGCAGAAGCAGCACCGGATGTTCGGGTTCCAAAAACTGTTCGAAAACTGGGTTTTCGCTGTTCGAGAACCGAGGTTGGACTGCAATTGAATACAGCTCTCAGGATTAGGGTGTCAGGAGAGTCATATTTCAATATAGATGAGGGTTCTGTACCTGCCTACTCAGAAGTAAGTCCCACTGCATTCTGCAGGAATGTCGCTTTCTTTTATTAGATTATCGGAAGCTTTTGAAATGGTCAAATGGAAACAAATACAATTTTGCGTTTGAGCAGCTGACCCAACAGCAACAAGGCTTGAAATGTTTTGTTACCAGCTTCGGTTCACTTACTGATCCCAAGGAAAATCCCTCCCCCACGCCTGTCAAATGGCTGCAGGTTTGCACAAGAAATACACTAATGAGCTTGAAATTTAAATTTCATCACTGCGGGAGCTAATTTGTTTTGACAGATAAGGAATGCCAGGTACTTAATTTATTATTATTATTATTTCTGCCGGGCAACGTTTTTCCTCTCCAACTATATATAATTATATGCGAACGGATTCACTCCATGCTAATATTTGAAGAGAGCTTGAAGGCCCAATCAAACAAATATAGATGCAGTTTCCGGGCCTATCTTGTGGTACAATCCTACACATGTCCACTCAGAGTTAAGACATAGCTGCCAAGTCTCCCGTTTCCCCCCGGAAAACCCCCCATTTACTTACCTTTTCCCGGTGGTCCCCCGTATCACTTCGTCTCCCGTTTTTCTCCATTATTTTCTCCTGCCGGTGGCCATTTTTTTCTTTCCGATTTGCCCTTCTATGGGCACCAAAAATGGCCTCCGCCAGCTTCAAAAGTCGCATCTACGCATGTCCAGAAGTGCATAGACGTGACTTCCGGTGTTGGCGGCCATTTTTTGTGCCCATAGATGGGCAGAGTGACACCGGAAGTTGCGTCGGCGGACTTCCTGACATGCGTACAAGCGATTTTCGAAGTTGACGGCAGCCATTTTGGGTGCCCATAGAAGGGCAAAGCGACACCGGAAGTTACATCGACACAACTTCTGGTGTCAAATGGCTGCCGGTCCCGGATTCTGCAGTCTGGAACTTGGAAGGTAAGAGTTAAGACCCACTGAATTTCATGGGACTAACTCCCAGGGCAGTGTGTATAGTATTGCAGCTATAGATAGGGAAGGGCCAAAGCTCATTGCACGCAGAATGCCTTGTGCTCAATCCTCATCATCTGGGAAAAGTCTCACACATTTGCACAGCCAACACACCATACCAGCAATCTTTCTCTCTAGCCCTCCAGTATAATTCCATCTATCTTCAGTCTCGGAGCACTGTTGCTTATGTAAGCAAAATGGCATGGCCCATACCTGAGAAGAAGGTACTAGTGCGCTTGGGAGAACCGCAAGGTTGGCAGAAGTTTTTTTAAAAAAATCTTCTGCAATTTTTTAAAAATAAATGCTCTAATAATGAAATCCCTTCCTGTCCCCATAACATTCCGATAGGTACTGAGCATATTCACCGGCAACACAACACGGACTGACTGTTGAAGCAGCTAGAATATGGTTACCAGACTTTTTTCAATGAATCCGTGGACACTTTTTTTTTTTTTTGGAAGCTGAGTAGCAACAGGGAATCAGTAGTGGGGATGGTGAGGCAAAAGACCCTGGGCCCAAGCACAGATGCATATTGGATAAAGGTGCAAACCCCTTCTTTTGCACCCTGTGAAACATAAATGTGCAGGTTTTTTTAAAAAAAAAACTGGGCAACAGCCGCCCGCCCATGACTCCCGAGCCTCTCCCAATTTCCTGCCCCCTTCCTCCTTTGGGAGCCAGTGTGGTGTAGTGGTTAAGAGCGGTAAACTCGTAATCTGGTGAACCGGGTTCACGTCTCCGCTCCTCCACATGCAGCTGCTGGGTGACCTTGGGCTCGTCACACTTCTTTGAAGTCTCTCAGCCTCACTCACCTCAAAGAGTGTTTGTTTGTGGGGGAGGAAGGGAAAGGAGAATGTTAGCCGCTTTGAGACTCCTTTGGGTAGTGATAAAGCGGGATATCAAATCCAAACTCTTCTTCTTCTTCTTCTTCTTCTTTGTTTTGACTTATCGGGGGAGGCTCGGGAGTCATGGGCGGGCGGCTGTTGCCCAGTTTTTTTTTTTAAAAAAACTCTGCACATTTATGTTTCACAAGGTGCAAAAGAAGGGCAACACCCGCCCGCCCGTGTCTCCCAAGCCTCCCCCGATCTGTCAAAACAAAGGGGGAAGGGGCAGGAGATCTGTACCACCGGACGGCCCTGGTTCCCCTTCTGTAGTGGCAGCGAGCAGCTCCTGAAGCCAGCCAGAGCCAACTGCGCTACCAGACTGGCTCCGGGCTGCTGAGGCTGCCACTGCCACGTTTCCCGGGGGCAGATTTGCAAATCAGGGGACTGTCCCCGGGAACCGGGGACGTCTGGCAACCCTATGCTAGAATCCTGAACACTCCACTTTCTAGACAGGGGACTAAAGCCAACAGCAAAACAATCCCAACTTACCAAATGTGACTCTTAATGGAATATCGACATTACAAACTCACAGACCAGCCTTTTCTCAACCTTGAATGTTGTTGGACTACAACTCCCATCATCCCTGACCAGTGGTCTTGCTAGCTAGGGATGATGGGAGTTGTAGTCCAACAACATCCGGGGACCCAAGGTTGAGAAAGGCTGTCGTAGATGTTTTATATCACTGTAACTGCCAATGTCGAGATGCTTGGACAGTGTTCTCGACATAGCTGCCAAGTCTCCCGTATTCCCCGGGAAACCCCTGTTTTTCCGGCTGTCCCCAGCCAAAAAACCGGATTTTTTCCCCCCTGGTTTATTCTGGCACGACGGCCATTTTGGAACAGGGCAGAGCAGCATCAAAAGTAGCTTCTGAACATGCTCCGCCCAGTTCCAAAATGGCAGCAGCGCTACTTCCAGTCTGCTACTTCCGGTCCAGTCCCTTATTTCTCAGGCCGGAACTTGGCAGCTATGGTTCTCGAAGCCACCAACATGAGTCTGACCAAACTGCGGGAGGCAGTGGAAGACAGGAGTGCCTGGCGTGCTCTAGTCCACGTGGTCATGAAGAGTCGGACATGACTGAACGACTAAACAACAACAAAACTGCCATTGCTCCACAGCCCGTCATGTGCCTTCACCTCATTGGTGATGGTTTTCTATTAGGACCAAACACACACACTTTCCCATTTTGTCAACGAGATTTTTAGACTGCATTATAGAATGAAATCCTTCTCAATTTCACGTTAATTATTGCCAATTAACACTTTAACTTATAAAAAAACCCCCCGAGTCTCTTAATGCATGTTGCTTCCCCTGTGTCCTTTGTTGGCCTTCAAGGCTATGTCTTTTTTTGCGGCCGAATTACACGTGACGAAAAGCAGATATTTCCACACTATACTTAACAATGGGGGAAGCCACTTCTATCATGGTTCGAACTCAATGGCATGGCAGCAAATAAAACACAAAAATGTTAATTAGTATAGAAGCCATTTTATAACCACCACATGGAGGCCAAGCTGCTCAATCACTCTATAATTTGCAAATCCCTTTTGTATTTTTAGTTCAGTCAAAACATAACATTGCACGAGGTAAAGTGGAACTCTTCAGGATATAAGCATATTTCCCTAACATACCTTTCCAGAATATCTTCACATTTTTTTCCTGCTCATCCACTTAAAAATACGAGAATATCCATCTGTTACAAGCCATCTATAAAGAAAGCGAATCTGGGACGACTGAACCCCTTTCAGACTTGAGCCATGCAAAACTTCTCTCTACATGATGGACTGCAAAGTGTCTGCAGGCTGTCATCAGCTAGCCTGTCAAACAATTGGCTGAGCTGCTGTGAAGTCATGGGGTTACTTCCACACCTAGCAGTTTAGTCTGAAGTTGCTATGCTATTTGTCCACTTTTAAAATGAGGAATCCATCAGATGTGCAACTGTCTATTGTGAAGAAAGTGCAGCTGAAGCTTTCACGGGCTCCTGCACTTTTAATTAAAAGTTACCTATTTGCAGGCCCTGTTTTGTTGCTTCCCCTTAAGCCTGACTAGAGGATTTGTGAACAGGAACAGGAAGTGGCGTGGGGAAAATTAAGAGAAATAATCTAGTTAACCGCCTATTCATCACAGATTCTCTAGTCAATCTCAATACGAGGCAATAAAACGGGTAGGGCCTGCAAATAGGAAGCTTTTAATTAAAGGCACAGGAGTCCTCAAAAGCTTCAGTAGAGTTTCTTTGTACCAGGCAGGCTTGTACTGCCACTGCAGATCAGATTGATTCTCCATTTAAAGCATCTTAGGCAGGGAGATCTATTTTTCTCAGTGTCTGCTAACCTGACCGCTTTAATTGAAGTTGCCAAGGCCTGAACTAGGGAGCTTCCGCACGGCTTTGCCACTGATTTCCCTGTATGTTCCCCCCCCCCCAGATGAGCGATTACACTTTGCTAGTGAGCTATACACCCCCCCCCCCCCACTCTGATCCTTTGGTCAGAGATCCAGTTTGAAGCTTGCCAGCATTTCAAACAAGCTAGCTAATGAACAACATTTGCATGAGTGTACACCCACCACTCCCCAGGATAAAATTCCCAGGATGTTAGCAATGGTAATTCCTTTTTAATTTTTTAATATTTTTTTTACACAATCAGGAATGGGGCTTGCAACAATCCTGTAAACTCTGGAGGCTGTTTCTCATTGTGTTTGTTTGTATAAATAGTTCACTTTAACATCTGTTCCTCCAGCGCATATCATTTTTGTGAAAGAAAAGACCCGGAGCCAAATTCTGCTTTTGATTCATAAACACTTGTTCTAAGGCAAACCAGTGGGGGATCCAAGGGCACGTCAGCAAAGCCATCTTCCAAGATTTGGGCTATTGATTTTTCTTTTCTTTTTAATTTTCTGGCTTCAAGAGAGAGAGGGGGGGTGAGGGAGGGAAGGAGAGCCTTTCTATCTAATTATATTAAATAGTGGTTTAAATGGTCCTAATCGAGACAAGCTGTATGAAATAGCTGTAGTTCTTTTCTTGGTATTCATAGAGGCAGCACCAACCTCATTTACCAACAAACACGTCACTCTCAAATTAAGTTACCATTAATGGAATGCTCTCGTGGGGTTTATTTTATGAATCAGAATATAAACATGTTGGATGGAATCCTTTCCCTAGAAAAACCACTGCCCAAACCACCATTGATTTCCACGGACCTCAAGCTTCTTCTGCCCTGGCCAAAGGATTCGAGAGGCTCAAATACAATGCTTTTTACATAACAGTTGATAAATAAGCAACAATGTGTTATAGCACAGTCCAGCACAGCCTGCGAATGTCCAAAATATATGCTACTTCCTATATTATGTAGTACAAGTGTGCCTTGCAACAAAATCATAGAATCAAAGAATTGGAAAGTTGGAAGGGATCCTAAGGGTCATCTAGTCCAACCTCCTGCAATGTAGGGATCTCAACTAAAGCATCCATGACAGATGGCCATCTAACCTCTGCTTAAAAACCTCCAAGGAAGGAGAGTCCACCACCTCTCGTGGGAGTCTCTTCCACTGTTGAACAGCCCCCACCACCAGAAAGTTCTTCCTGATGTTTAGTCGTAATCTCCTTTCTTGTAACTGAAGCCATTGGTTCGGATCCTATCCTCCAGAGCTGGAGAAAACAAGCTTGCTCCACCCTCCGTGTGACAGTCCTTTAGATATTTGAAGATGGCTATCATATCTCCTGTCATTCTCCTATTATCCAGGCTATACATACTCAAGTCCCTCAACTGTTTCTCCTAAGACTTGGCTTCCAGGCCCTTGATCATCTTGGTTACCCTCTTCTGCAGTAGATCCTCACCACATTAACAGGAATTCTCCTGCTCAAGGTTCTAGCCAGCCAGCAGTGCCTCCCTGGGATAGTGAAGAGCTTTAACTAGCTTTGGCTGTAAAATAAAAAAATTCCTTCAGTAGCACCTTAAAGACCAACTAAGTTTTTATTTTGGTATGAGCTTTCGTGTGCATGCACACTTCTTCAGATACAGTGAAATGGAAGTTTCCAGGCACTTATGTAGAGAAGGGGTGGGGAGGGGTGGGGATGGGGAGGGGGGATCACTCAGAAGGGTGGTGGAAATGGGTGATTGACTGACTGATAGCTGTTGATGACCGCAAACGACTGCAAATGGTTTTGCATGAAAAAGCAAGGGTTGAGATGGCTGAAGATCGCTTATCATGTATAATGAGATAAGAACCCGATATCTCTGTTCAAACCAGGTCCCTCCATGGTTTTGAGCTTGGTGATAAGTTGCAATTCAGCAACTTCTCTTTCCAGTCTATTTCTGAAATTCTTTTGTAGTAAGACAGCTACTTTGAGATCTTGTATAGAATGTCCTGGGAGATTGAAGTGTTCTCCTACTGGTTTTTCTGTCTTCTGGTTCCTGATGTCAGATTTATGTCCATTTATCCTTTGGCGTAGGGTTTGGCCTGTTTGTCCAATATAGAGAGCTGAAGGGCACTGTTGGCATTTGATGGCATACACAATGTTAGAGGATGAGCAATTAAATAGTCCTGAGATGGTATGTTGGATGTTGTTGGGGCCAGTAATGGTGTTGTCTGGGTGTATGTGGCAGCAAAGTTGGCATCTGGGTTTATTGCAGGCTCTGGTACCAGTGTCCATGTTAAGTCTGGTGGTTGTATTATTGTGGGTGAGGAGTTGTTTAAGATTGGGTGGCTGTCTGTAGGCAATGAAAGGTCTTCCTCCCAGAGCTTGAGAAAGGGAGCGGTCATTGTCCAGGAGAGGCTGTAGATCTCTGATGATGCGTTGTACTGTTTTAGCTTGGGAGCTGTATGCGATGACTAGTGGTGTTCTGTTATTTTCTTTTTTGGGTCTGTCTTGCAGCAGGTTCTCTCTAGGTATCTGTCTGGCTCTGTTGATCTGTTGTTTAACTTCATCAGGTGGATATTTTAGTTCTAAAAAGGTTTGCTGTAGATCTCTTAGGTGAGATTCTCTGTCTGTAGAGTTGGAACAGATGCGGTTGTAACGTAAGGCCTGGCTGTATACGATGGATTGTTTGGTATGTTTGGGATGGTAGCTAGAAGCATGTAGATATGTTTGTCGGTCAGTTGGTTTTCTGTATAAGGTGGTGTCTATACGTCCATCCTGTATTTTTATAGTAGTGTCCAAAAAATGTATTTCTTGCATAGATTGGTTCATTGTTAGGTTGATGGTGGGGTGAAAGTCATTGAATGTCTGGTGGAAGGTTTCCAGGGTCTGTTGTCCATGTGTCCAGATAATCTGGACAACATCCAACATACCATCTCAGGACTATTTAATTGCTCATCCTCTAACATTGTGTATGCCATCAAATGCCAACAGTGCCCTTCAGCTCTCTATATTGGACAAACAGGCCAAACCCTACGCCAAAGGATAAATGGACATAAATCTGACATCAGGAACCAGAAGACAGAAAAACCAGTAGGAGAACACTTCAATCTCCCAGGACATTCTATACAAGATCTCAAAGTAGCTGTCTTACTACAAAAGAATTTCAGAAATAGACTGGAAAGAGAAGTTGCTGAATTGCAACTTATCACCAAGCTCAAAACCATGGAGGGACCTGGTTTGAACAGAGATATCGGGTTCTTATCTCATTATACATGATAAGCGATCTTCAGCCATCTCAACCCTTGCTTTTTCATGCAAAACCATTTGCAGTCGTTTGCGGTCATCAACAGCTATCAGTCAGTCAATCACCCATTTCCACCACCCTTCTGAGTGATCCCCCCTCCCCATCCCCACCCCTCCCCACCCCTTCTCTACATAAGTGCCTGGAAACTTCCATTTCACTGTATCTGAAGAAGTGTGCATGCACACGAAAGCTCATACCAAAATAAAAACTTAGTTGGTCTTTAAGGTGCTACTGAAGGAATTTTTTTATTTTACTTCGATCCAGACCAACACGGCTACCTACCTGTAACCATAGCTTTGGCTGATTAGCCAGCTGCATCCCTACTTAGAGATAGTCTACTCCAGGTATCCCCAGACTGCGGCCCTCCAGATGTTTTGGCCTACAACTCCCATGATCCCTAGCTAAGAGGACCAGTGTTCAGGGATGGTGGGAATTGTAGTCTAAAACATCTGGACGGCCGAAGTTTGGGGATGCCTGGTCTACTCTGATAACCTCCGGCTTAAACTTAGGGTTGCCAGACTCAATAGAGGACAGGACTTCTGTGCCTTTAATTTCCCTGCTCTCGTTTGAGCCTGGAAACCTTACAGAGAAACCAGCAGACCCTTTGCTTGGAAATTAAACAAAGGGTCTGCTGGTTTTTCTTTAAGGTTTCCAGACTCAAAAGAGAGCAGGGCAATTAAAGGCACAGAAGTCCTGTCCTCTATTGAGTCTGGCAACCCTACTTAGAGTATTAATATATGTGGGTTGCCTCTGAAGGAAGTTTGGAAGTGAAACTTGTTTAGAATGCAGCTGCTAGGCTGGTAACTGGGACTAGGGGCTGTGAGCATATTAGGCCAGTGTTTTGCCAACATGCACTAGGATGCAGGTGGCGCTGTGGGTTAAACCACAGAGCCTAGGGCTTGCTGATCAGAAGGTGGGCGGTTCGAATCCCTGCGACGGGGTGAGCTCCCGTTGCTCGGTCCCAGCTCCTGCCAACCTAGCAGTTTGAAAGCACGTCAAAGTGCAAGTAGATAAATAGGTACCACTCTGACGGGAAGGTAAACAGCGTTTCCGTGCGCTGCTCTGGTTCGCCAGAAGCGGCTTTGTCATGCTGGCCACATGACCTAGAAGCTGTACGCCGGCTCCCTCGGCCAATAACGCGAGATGAGCGCCGCAACCCCAGAGTCGGTCACGACTGGACCTAATGGTCAGGGGTCTTTTACCTTTACTGGCAAACTGGTCCATTTCTGGGGTCGATTCAAAATGCGTTTAAAAATGCATAGTTTTATCCTGCATAGGAACCTAGGGAGCTGCCTGATACCAAGGTAGACCTGGAGATGCAGGGAGTTAAACCTGCGACTTTCTGCTTGACCGGCAAGATGCTCTACCACTGAGCTACAATCTAAACATATCCTAAATATGTGCTCTGAGGAAGATGTGCTTTCAGATAAATTCAACAATGCATCTTTTGCAAGAAGAATTATGTTTAAAGTACGTATTTAGATACAAATTTTCATGCGGATTGAAAAAAGGAGGAATTTGCAGGCTAAGGCAGGAATACGACAAACTGACTTCAGAATGGGCAGGTGCCAAAACTGACCGAGAGCAAAAATAAGCTGACCCAGTTCTTACTACAACCTCATCCCTTTCTTCTGAATTACCTTCTCTGATATAAGTCACTAAAGCTACATTACTTGCCCTTCCTGTTATTCTCTACTACACAGCAGGGGCAAACAGATAAGCACAAGTCTCTCCCCCCCCCCCCTGCTTCAGTTTTGCTGGCATAAGTCCATGTTTCGTGCTGATTTTTTTTAAAAAAGAATGCATGACAACTCCACATTTATTAATGCATTTTTGTACATATTCCCATACCCTCCAACTCCCGGTAAAAAAAATCTGGGATCAGCAGCAACGCGGCACCGGACATCGCTTCTACGCATGTCTGGACATGCATAGAAGCAACTTCCGGTGCCCAGACATGGGCAGAGCTGCACCTGAAATCGGTTCTGCACATGTCCAGACATGCGCAGAAGGAGCCTCCCTGGCAGGTAGGAAATCCGGGGGATTTACGGGATTTTTCTCTATTCGGGATAACAGTGGGAAACGGGTTTAAATACGGGGGTTTCCCACGAAAAACGGGAGACTTGGCAGCTATGCATATCCCCCACCACTCACCTAAAAAAAAAAAAAATCCAATGCACTTTCTCCTAAAACACA
Source organism: Zootoca vivipara (assembly GCF_963506605.1). NCBI lineage: Eukaryota > Metazoa > Chordata > Lepidosauria > Squamata > Lacertidae > Zootoca > Zootoca vivipara. The sequence goes on from NC_083278.1 coordinate 109,591,720, forward strand.
TATTTGAATATGCATTTCAATTGTGTTTTTTGGGTGTGCATGTTTATGCGCACCAAAATGGCATTGCAAAATCTGGATAAGGGTGCAATATCGACCAGTTTTCTTCCAATCAACAACTGAGTTCAGGATGGTTGAACTGGGCCAATCTGGTGTGGAAAGGGGGCCAAATGAATCCCACCCCCACCCCTGACACAGGGATGTAAAGTTCGGCATAAGATGACTTCCTTACCTTGGCACACATTGTGATCGCTGGCTTCAAACCCGGCCGCACACTGTATCCCTGGGACAGTCCTCCGAGCTATGGCATTGCCGTTTCGGCCATTAGGTGCAGGCGCGGGTTCAGGCGCAGGTTGCTCTTGACCGTTGTTGACAATAATCTGAGCCGTTCTGGGCAGGCAGAGGTATCCTCCGAAGTGGTTCACACATTTCATCCCACCTTTGCATGCATCGTGCACAATTTCACACTCGTCGATATCTGCAGTCGGAAACAGGACAAAGGTGAGCACCAACACAGCAGCATCCTCCTGCCTCGGATGCAGGCAAGTGTCTCAGGCAGGCAGCAGGTTTGAGAATGTTATCAGCATTTCCACGTGGAAAGGTAGGGGAAGAGGCAGGGGCGGCCTGTCCTAGCAGTTCGAAAGCACGTCAAAGTGCAAGTAGATAAATAGGTACCACTCTGACGGGAAGGTAAACGGCGTTTCTGTGCACTGCTCTGGTTCGCCATGTAATGAGAAACGGGAAACTGCTCCTCCACTCACTGCCACACCCTTGCTTGCTGGGGTTGCACGACTACAGCTTCTGCCAATTATTTTTTCATTGATTTTTCCAAATTATTGCATGTAAAACCAAATTAATTCAATCTAATATTTCCAAAACCGGTTTCCTGCTCTCATTACAAGACATGTCCAAGATGTACCCCCACTGCTGCATCAGTTTTCACTAGGTTGTCTCTAGTTGACATCATTTCACAATTGCCAGTAATATTTTCGATCAGCTGCCCCTTTACAGTGACTATGGCAGGGGTCAGCAAACTTTTCCAGCAGGGGGCCGGTCCACTGTCCCTCAGACCTTGTGGGGGGGCCGGACTATATTTTGGGGAAAAAAATTATTGAATGAATTCCTATGCCCCACAAATAACCCAGAGATGCATTTTAAATAAAAGAGCACATTCTACTCATGTAAAAACACACTGATTCCCAGACCATCTGCGGGCTGGATTTAGAAGGCGATTGGGCCGGATCTGGCCCCCGGGCCTTTGTTTGCCTACCTGTGGATTTCAGCTTCTGGCAAGAACTTGGGAGAGGTCTGTAAGATATTGCCAGAACCTGGATGCTGTAATATTTTTCCTTGCTGCTGCTGCAGGAGCAGCAGTGGGTAGGCAGGACACCACGGGAGATGTGAGAAGTGGCGGCGGCAGCAAGATCTCGCGAGAGTTCCGCAAAATCTCACGAGATATTGCCATAAGCTGCTGCTGCTGCTTCACTTTAATTCTCCGGCGGCAGCGACAGGGGTGGGCAGAGTTTCCGCAGCAGCACTGGCCACTCCCCTGTGTCAGGGACTGGGCAGAGGAGGAAGTGTGAAGACTGCCTCCTCATCCTGACCCTTCCAGGGAGGAGGAAGAGGAAGACAGTATAGATTTACAACAAGGATTTGAGGGAGGTCACAGCTCAGAAGCAGATGAGGAGGGAAAGTTGGGAAATCATGGGAGAACCAGAGCAACACCTGGCTGACACGTTGTCACTAGAAAGCATCCCAGACCCTCCATCTCCCAGAACCCGGCGAGCCTTAAAAGTAGGAGAGGAAAAAGCTCAAATACAGAGGGCACCTAGCAGCACTTGTAGAGGAGATGAGGAAGTAGGAGAGACAGGGGTGGGGTGGAGATTCACTCGGGACAATGCCATTATCCAAGAGGCTGGGTTCTATAGCCTCTCTCTGTAAAGATTGAAACAAAAAAGGCCGGTAAGAAACTTTCCCTTGTCTTTATACTTTCCTGGGCAACCAGCCAGGAGCTGCTGACAGCATCCTGACACCCTTGGATCCTCGGTCCACCTCATGGGGAGAGGGGAATTTAGATGTGCGAGAGGTACACAGCTAAGCCAATTGCATGTGCAATGCTCAACAATTATTGAGCTCTGCATTGCCCTCCTAAATGACTGCTGTCCATGCTGTCGAATGGGAATGTTCCATGATGCACACTGTAAAGATAATGGGTGCTTTAAATGAATGGTGTGAATGTGACTATGACCCAACAAGCTCTGAAGAGCACTGCGTTGGCTGTCCCTGCAGTAAATCGATCATTCTCACTGCCCCAGAAGGAAATATCAGTGATGAAGAATGCAAATCTGTGTTGTAGAGGAAACCGATACAGTGGGTGCGATTCCAAAAACCCGGATATGGCCACAATGTTTGCGCTCCTTCCCATGCCTTCCCCATAGTCTCTGCACTGGAAAAGACTATGGAGAAAATTCCACTACGCAGACGGAATTCTCATTAGTTCAAGCTCAGGATTCCTTTTAGCAGATATAAATACATCAATGTGGAGCTTGCTACAGTTTACTGTACCTTTGCATCGCTGTACGACGGGATCCCATTCGTAACCATCTGTGCATTGCTGCATGTAAAACAAAGAAAACCAATTAACACAATCAAAATGAAAATATGGATTAATGTACTTTCTGCTGTTAAGATCAGGCCCCAGTTTTATGGAGCTCTCAGGAAAGAGACACGCCTCTCTCCCCAGTCCTCACATTACTTTTTACAATTGCAGATCTATCGTCACTGAGGCCCTCCTGAGTTAGGATAACATTGGGGGGGGGGGGAATCAGTTTGCAAATTGGAAAATGTTCTGATGCCCTAGAGGGTGATCTAATTTAGTATGTTCTTTAATTTGTGTTCAGTGAACAAAACTTAAAAAGTTCCCACTGCCAAGCTTGCGCAACATTGTATTTGCAATCCCCATCCATTCATTGTTGCAATGAACTTATGAAACAAAAACATTTTCCACAGGAAAATAAAGCACTGTATTTCCCCCCATGACACCTCACTGGAGGGATTGCTGAGGCCATACCTGCACCGTCCAATTAAAAACATTCCCTAGCTTGAGTAGGAAGCTTCTAACTGCAAGTACAAAATTAGCACATTGGGGAGCATAAGTCTAACCAACGTTTGACCTAACTTACTATTACTGAAGGGACGCGGGTGGCGCTGTGGGTTAAACCACAGAGCCTAGGGCTTGCCGATCAGAAGGTCGGCGGTTCAAATCCCCGCGACGGGGTGAGCTCCCGTTGTTCGGTCCCAGCTCCTGCCAACCCAGCAGTTTGAAAGCACGTCAAAGTGCAAGAGATAAATAGGTACCGCTGCAGCGGGAAGGTAAACGGCATTTCCGTGCGCTGCTCTGTTTCGCCAAAGCGGCTTTGTCATGCTGGCCACATGACCCGGAAGCTGTACGCCGGCTCCCTCAGCCAATAATGCGAGATGAGCACCGCAATCCCAGAGTCAGTCACGACTGGACCTAATGGTCAGGGGCCCCTTTACCTTTACTATTACTGAATGTGCAAAGGGACAGAAATGTCCAAGGAGGGATCTTGGGCCTCCTTGGAACATTCAAATGGTAGATTTGCAGTCTCTGAAGCCATATTGTCAATCAACAGGTAAGTCGCAGAAAACACTGGGCTGGCATAAGACATCTTGACATCGAAAGGGAAAAACCAAGCAGTACCCTTCCTGTCTCTCAAAATGTAGCATTTTAGCTAAATAACTGACAATATTCACCATCTGGTTTAACTGATGAGAGAGAGAGAGAGAGACATACAGATATTGTTGCAGGTTGGGGGGGGGTCAGTCTGCACAATACCTTCCTTCCTAATCCTTGGGGTCCTCTCCCTGGTAGGGTTAAAAGCTGATGGAACAATCCTTTGCGAACTAGGCAATTGTAAGACAATGGCCGTAACTTGTCACTTAAGAACCCAAATTATTACCCAAATCAGTCCCTTTGACTAGGAAACAGAGAGTTTAGCATCATGAACAGCACCCCCCCAAAAAAAATGACCTGGGCTGCAGCTAAGTGAAATAGCCAGAGGAGTTGTATGTGAGCTCAGCTGAGAGCAGGATGAAGGCTGAGAAGCTGAGACAGACCCATGCTTGATTTTTATACTGGAATACAATAAGGGAGAAGAAAGACCTTTTGGGGTATCCATGCTGTGAGTATGTCTGTCTGTCTATCTATCTATCTATCTATCTATCTATCTATCTATCTATCTATCTATCTATCATCTATCATCTATCATCTATCATCTTCCTTCCTTCCTTCCTTCCTTCCTTCCTTCCTTCCTTCCTTCCTTCCTTCCTTCCTTCCTTCCTTCCTTCCTTCCTTCCTTCTTCTTTGGCGATCACTCGTAGCCGAGTAAGATTCATCTTTCTTTCTTTCTTTCTTTCTTTCTTTCTTTCTTTCTTTCTTTCTTTCTTTCTTTCTTTCTTTCTTTCTTTCTAATCTATCTCAGGCTTGCCTCTTTTTCCAGGACTCGCCCTCTTTTTCATGGGTAGAGTTGTCCTAGTGATCCATAGTTAAAAGTAGAAGTCGGCAAATGTGCTCTCTTTTTTGCTCTTCAAAATACGGCAACCCTATCACGCCTGCCATACTAAGCACAGTGTTTACATAGTGCTACTACTGATGTCAGGGAGCGAGTGAGAGGAACCCTCGAGTTAATAAATCAGCTTGTCATGGCGAGCCAAATCCACCCCTGCCGTAACTTGGTAGGCACTCACGGCGTTTGCTCCAGCTAAGAATCTGTCTCAGCATGTTGACGCCCGTGTTGCTCAATGCACTGGGCTGTGGCGGGTTGTTTTGAGTAGCTTTGTTACTCAAGGAGCTTAAATCGGCGGCAGAAACTAACTCCCCCCCCCACTTCATTTATTCACAGGTGATGCTAGAAGTCTGCCAAATCTAGCAGCGAGCTGGAAGGGAACGGGCCTCGAGTGTAACAAGGGGGCAAGAGGGCAGCTAATTGCATTACAACCCCAGCTCTCCAAAGGAATGACAGCATCTTCGGGCTGAGGCAACTGGAGTTACTATAGCTATAAAAAGACCTCCGAGCCCCAGAGGAAAAAACAGCAAAACTTACTGAATCTCCCCAATGCCCGTTTAATGCACAACAAAAAATCACGCCCAGTTAACAACCCAACGGGGAGCACTTCGCAGATGACTTATCCTCAAGAAATCCCATTAACTTCAGTGTGATTGCTCCACTGTGGACGATCAGCAAAATCAGGAACACAGGAAGCTGCCTTGCACTGAGTCAGAACATGTCAGCCTTAACCCAGTACGAGTGACAACCAGTTGATGCGCGGGGAGCTCCATGGAGAAGGAGGTAGTTCTCGATATGGGGATGAGGGACCTGCAGACCTCCTGAGGGTTGTTAAGACTTCATTTCCCATCACACCCGGCCACGGGCAATGCCAGCTGGGGTTGATGGGAGTTGGAGTCCAGCAGTATCCAGAGACCCACAGCTTCCCCATCCCTGTCTCAAGATATCGCAGGAGGAGAGAGGCAAAAGCAACAAATGATGAATGTGAGACTGAATATTCATGCGGTAGGCTGGGGAAAGAGACGAAGGTGTTCAGCAAAAGGCTCCATGCATGATTATGGAAGATTGCAGGGTCAGCCTCAGGCACCTCAAGTTTAAAAGAGGATTGGGCAGAGGTCTTTTTCAGCAGGAACTCAGGAACCTTTTAAAAATTAAATACTTACTATTCTTTTTTTTTGTCTTGGAACGGGTATACACCCAACGCCTGAGCCAAAAATCCATCTATATCTGTAATCAATAAAGTTGTGGCCATTTCTAGTCTTGATCACTGTCTGCTTGAATTTATTAATCACATCTTAAATTTAGCCACTGCCTGGGGCGGAGGTGGCATTTTGACTGGGACCAGAACTAGCTAGCTAGCTAACTAGCTAACTAACTAGCTAACCAGCTAACCAGCTAACCAGCTAACCAGCTAACCAGCTAACCAGCTAACCAACTAACTAGCTAACTAGCTAGCTAACTAACTTCAACACCTTTTTCTCACAAAAAAGGCACTGGGATTGGGTAACTGTTGATGGGGAGGACCCTGTGGAACCATTGCCAATATAAAAAAAGATGTTACTAGGTTATACGGCCCAATTGACATCTGCTGTGGTGTAAGGGGGTGTTCTGAGGAAGGATTTGAAGGAAGAGAAGCTGGGAATGGTACTATGAATAATGTTCTGTGCCGGAGTTCCAAGAAAAGGGGGAAAGCAGGTGTGCTTTGACAGCTGAAGAACATCTAAACCAGGAACACCCAACAAAGGCACCCTCCAGATTCTACTGTGAACCGCCCTGAGACCTCCGAGTATAGGGCAGTATATAAATCATAGCTGCCTAGTCTCCCGTATTCCCTGGGAAACCCCCGTTTTTCCAGCCGTTCCCAGCTGGAAAAACGGATTTTTTTTTGTTTCCCCCCGGTTTACTTACCAGCCGGGGGAGGCTCCTTCTGCGCATGTCTGGAGTCTCTGGACATGCGCAGAAGCGATTTCTGGCGCGGCGGCCATTTTGGAACTGGGCGGAGCAGGTTCAGAAGTGACTTCCGATGCTGCTCTGCCCAGTTCCAAAATGGCGGCAGCGCTACTTCCGGTCTGCCGATCCCTTATTTTTCCGGCAGGAACTTGGCAGGTATGATATGAATTCAATAAGCAAATAAATAAATAAATAATAAATTGCAAATAGATAAATAAATATTGCATTCCAACTCCCATCAGCACCACCCAGCACGGCCAATAGCCAGGAATAATGGGAGTTGTGGTCCATCAACACTTGCAAGGCCACAGGTTCCCCTTCCCTGCAATATGAGGATGCATTTAACTTTTAACTTCGTGTGTAGTTTGGCCCCCAGATAAATTCTGGTGCTATTAACTTCTGTAGGATTGCTTTGAAAGCCCTGCAGTAGATAACATTTCTCTCTCTCTCTCTCTCTCTCTCTCTCTCTCTCTCTCTCTCTCTCTCTCTCTCTCTCTCTCTCTCTCTCTCTCTCTCTCTCTCTCTCTCTCTCTCTCTCCTTTACCGTGTATGTGATGGTTTCGTCTCCTTCCTGTGCATGAACTGTAGCGAGCATCAATGCAGCGAGGACAGGGAACAGCACCATCATGGATCTTAAAAGAAAGGAAACCACAGTTTAAAAACATCATCATCATCATCATCGGTAGATGACAGGCAGGCACTCCTGATAGCAAGAAACTGAGAAAGGAGGCCTAGCAGATGCCTGGGTTTCACTGCAGGATCAAACCTGTCTCTGGGATGTACAGCTTCAGAGCAGTGCTTGGACTAGTTCAGTTTAACATTCACTGAATTAGTTCACTGAAAGACACCTAAAAGTAATCTCCCATAATTGCTGGGTGACCTAAATGTGAATTAAATCTTTTTGGGAACAGAACTTCCAACGATTTATAATACAACTTCATTTTCTTATATGTGTTCTTTTTAACCAGGCATTTAAATAAAACAACACACAAATATGGAAGATCTCCTCTCTTCAGCAGAATAAAATTTCAAAAAGGTAAGGTAAAACACTTGGTTATAGGTTATGCACACATAAACATTTTTTTAAATATTCTGTAAGATGAGATGCACACTACAGAGAAATATTAAGAATGCACTCCTATGTTCTGCTTATAGGCCAAATGCGAGTTAAAAGTGAGAACCCTTTAGATCAACTGGTCAGACGCGTTTCAGCATAAAGTCCTCTTCAGCAGCCAAACACATGCACCTGTGATGGGAATGATTTACCTTAACTTTGTATTTTTGGAATTTAAAACTAAAAAAACAGAAATGCTTCGCAGAGCGACAAAGATCTGTAACTGTACCCTAGGAGAAAAGATGGGGAAATTACCTGATGAGAGAGGGCAGACCTGAGCCCTGGGACAAATAAGAGAGTGTTGCTTGTAGTTTAGTGATGCTCCAAGCTTGTAGTTGTACCTTTCTGGAACTGAGGAGGGGAAGGCAACAACACAGACGTTATAATAACTGTGAATTGTCCCCAATGTAAAAGCCGCTGTTCTCTAGCGACAGATTCTTTTCTGTTTAAAACTTCATTGTCCAAATTGCTCAGGTCAGTTCAAAACGTTCCCATGTTTTTGTCCAAGCGAGGCTGCAATCTCATGTACATTTTACATGGGGCTAATCTCCACTGACCACAATAAAGGGCTTCTAAATAAACATGCATAGGTCCATACTGTGTAAGTGTTTAAAAGCAGGCCCAGTTCAGCAGACAGCACTGCCTAGCCAATCTCTGGGATAGCTTCTTAGCAACCCTTATCTTACTCTTAAACACCCTCTGCCCACAGCAAGAGGCAGGAATCACCTCTTAGCCCTAGTGATTTGCACTAATGACTGCATTTGCCAGCTCTGCTGAGTTGATTCATCGATTGAACCGAATCAATTTCCCTGCACATAGAAAACTAGGGTGTCAGGGAGAAGGGTAGACTAGAAGATGGGTGGGGATCCCATGGCCTCCAGATGTTGTTGAACTGCAACTTCCGCATGAAGGGGTGTTGCAAGCATACAGATCCCAAGGAGGGAGGGGGTTCTGATTGGCTGGGGATCCCCTGAATCCTTGCATTGTACAGCACAAGGCATTTGTGCTAATATGGCCTCTTCACAGACATGCTCAAAGGTCAACCAGCGGGGATCATGGACTTGAATTCTTTCCATGCACAAGAAGGCTTGAATGAAGGCCCCATATTATAAGTGTCATCAAAGTGCTTTCTTCTCTCAAGAAAAGGAATAGGGGAAGATAATTAGGATGGTGTGAGCTGAGGGATGTTTCAAGAAGCACATGCAAATGAGCTTTTTTTGGGGGGGGGATATCCCCTTGTGATGGATAGCATGAGACTCTTAATTTCAAGGTTCCAGCACCACATTGGGCAAAATATTCTTGCATTGCAGATGACCCTCGTGGTCCCTTCCAACTCTAAAATTCTATGATTCTATGGGATGCCTCAGGGCGAACACATCCTACAGAAGAAACCGCCTTCTCCCATCCAACTCAGCATGGAAGCATGGGAACCTGCTTCCCTATGATGCAAGTTCGTGTCCTGTAAACAAAGCAACCACATTGGCAAGGCTAACTGTATGGGCTTCCCCTCTCCTGGATAACTGCCCTTCCACCTGGACCTGCACCAACTGGCCGCTGCAAATGACGGCACAATGAAGAAAACAGCTCCTGCCCCACTGTTGGGGTTATGTGTGGCACAAGGGCCTATATACAACCAGACACCCCCACTATATGGAACAGCTATGCAAGGCTTCCACTGCTCTCTACTGTTTCCACTGAAACAACTTTTTAATTCTTAAAAGCCGTTCCAGGTCGATTAGATGGCTTCGTTTTAATCTGTGCTGGCGCTTAATACGGTACTGATTTTTATTGCTGGCCTTAAATTGACTTGCTGTTGGTTTCACCTTATTTCAGAGGTTGGTTCCGTTTTTGGATTTTTGTTTGTGGGGAAGGGCATTTTACAGAAATAAAATGGTAGCAAGGGAAACATACAAAATGAGAACACCCAGTAACCTGGCCACCACATAAGAATCTCAGTCTTCAGAATGGCCATCTGAATCCACCCGAAAGAAAAAAACTTTTGTATCTGTAAGACTGTAGGCAAATTCTCTTCCTGCTCAATGTACACTTAAGGCCAGATCCAACGACACCATGTGCTATTCTCAGTAGCTGCTACAGGCCCCCCCTCCAAAGTGCTCGAGATCCCAGATTCTATTCCCCACTTCCATACCCTCCAACATGTCTCCGATGCAAATAGGACGTCCCATTCCATAATGATAATTTTACTATTTATACCCCACACATCTTATGGGGTTTCCGCAGCCACTCTGGGCAGCTTTCAACATATATAAAAAACATAATTAAACATTTTTTTAAAAACTTCCCTGTACAGGATTGCCTTCAGATGGTTCGGGGGTCGGATAACTCCACACCATAATTATCAACTTCCGGATTGGAAAATAAGAGATCAACAGTGGCACGGCACCGGAAGTCACTTCTGTGCATGTCCAGACATGCGCAGAAGCGACTTCCGGTGCCGGGCTGCCCGTGTCCGCATGTCTGGGCACCGGAAGTCGCTTGTGCGCATGTCCAGAGGCGATTTCCGGCAGCACTAGCGGCAAGCCAAGTGAGAAAGCAGCCAGTCAGGAGCCAGGACATTTATGCAGCTGAGGAGCCTCCCTGGCCGGCAGGAGCTGCTTTCTTATAAATCCGGGGGATTTATGGGATATTTTGCAATTCGGGATAACAGTGGGAAACGGATTTAAATACGGGGAATTCCCACGAAAAACGGGAGGGTTGACAGCTATGCTCCATACCCTCCATCATTTCTCCAATGAAAATAGGGACATCCTAAGGAGAAGTGGGACATTCCGTGATCAAACCAGAAACTGGGACGGCTTCTCTAAATTACGGGTGTCCCTGGAAAATAGGGACACTTGGAGGGTTTGCATTTCTCCAAGTGGGACGGAAATGTCCCCTCTTTCTGAAACCTTGGAGAGACACTGCCAATATTGCCAGTAGGCAATTCTGATCTAAATGGAACTGTGTTCTGACTCAGTCCAAGGTAGATCCCCATGTTCTTATATGTCACTATTGAATTTGCAAGAGAGGAGGAGCTGTTCCTCCTCTCCACTCCAGCAATGTGCTGGTCCACATTGCCCAGCCTAAGTTGCTCCTGAGCCCGATGGTGGTGGGAACGGAGGGAGAGAGAGGAGGAGGAGGGTACCGGGGCCTCTTGCGTCCTCTTCCCAGAGTGGCCAACCACAGATGCAATATATAGGAAGTGTAGGAAGCTACCCTATAATCTTCTCTAAACAGCCATCAGCGACCACATAGGATTTTCCCATCAGAAAAGGAATGAGAAGCTGCCTGGTCTTGGTGAGAAAGAGGCTGATGGCAGATTTGGCCTTTTGCTATGTAACCACCTGCAACGATCAGGAACAGACCCTTATTATGGGCCAGATATTACATTTATAGCAACTAAGCTGGCTCCAGGTTTAAGGGGAAGCTGGGCAAAATGTCTCATTTGGGGGGGGGGGCTTTAGGCAGTGGCAGCAGTGCTGTGCTGAGCAGCTGGGAGCCGCCATGTTAATTTCCCATAATGCCCCTGATGTTGCATCTTTCTGGGGCATTGTGGGAGATGAACATGGTGACTCCCAGTTGCTTTCAAAAAGGGCTTTGCAGCATCAGCAGCTGCCCAAGGCTGCCATATGTTAACACCCCTAAGGTATTTTGAGTGTACACGAGGTGGCAAACCCAGGCCAGCCTCTGCGTAATGTGTGAAAGGGCTCTAAAAAGCGACACAAGAAATCCAGCCTCCGCACCACAGAACCTAGGCATCACCTTAACTCTCCATCTTCCTGAAATCACAGGACAGCACCTGTCCTCCTTTACCAGCATAATGATATGAACCATTGAACCCACTTTGCATTCAACTGAACCTCGTGACTCACTTCAGCTGTGACTATTGAACAAGGTCATCCACACAAACATGAATTCCACTCTTATCTCTTGACCTCATGTGCAGAGAACGTCCCATTTAAAAAGTGTTGAGCCTGCAGTGGTGGGAGTTTTGACACAAAACCTTTGAGCATCAATGCACGAGGCATCTTATGCCAGGCATGTCCAACAGGTAAATTGTGATCTACTGGTAGATCACTGGACATCTGTGGTAGATCACCGGTAGATCAGTGGCTCCCCCCCAAAGAAGCTAAAAAAAAATCGGCTCCCCTAAAACAACTCAACATCTTTGCCCTCCACCCCTAAAATGACCTGAACCACCCAAAACTGGGCTTTCCTTCCTAAAAAAATATATATCTTAATGTCAATGTTGCTTTCCTCCTCCCTAAAGAAGTTCAACAACTTTGACCTGAACCCCCCAAAACAGGGCTTTCCTTCCTAAAAAAGCTCAACAACTTTGACCTGAACCCCCCAAAAGGGGGTAGAAAACTGCCAGTTTTTTAAGTCTGTGAGTAGATCGCAGTCTCTTGGAGGTTGGCCACCCTTGACATATGCCATATCAACTCGTGGTACCACGATACCACGAAATGACGATGGTGTACATGTGAACATAAGCATACGGTATTGTGTGTGTGTGTGTGTGTGTGTGTGTGTGTGTGTGTGTGTGTGTGTGTATCAGTCTATCAACTATATGTAAGTTGCTTGCAGACTTTCGGGTGACAATCAACTCGTAAATTTAATAAATGAAAAGTAACTCAAATAGAAAGCATAAGTATATGCCAATAAAGGTGTTGAATTGAATAGAAAGCATAAGAAGGTGGGAGAGCTTTGTGCTTAGAAATAAAGCATTGCTTTTGTATTGTGGAGAAGAGTGACCTGCGAATAACAAGAAGTCCCCTGTTCAAATCTCACCTGCAATAGACACAACTTGCAGGCTGGGATAGCTCAGTCAGTAGAGCATGAGACTCTTAATCTCAGGATTATGGGTTCGAGCCCAGCCTTGGAGAAAATATTCCTGCATCACAGGGGGTGGAAAAGATGACTCTCGTGGTCCCTTCCAACTCTACAATTCTATGATCACACATTAGAAACATAATACATAATACATCTCTGTACTGCAGCATCTACAGCTGGTTCACACCCACATCGTCCTGAAATGCATCTCTAAAACCCTGAACTGCCCCACTAGCATATGGCAATGTTTGCTTTCTTCCATCTTCAACCTTGGACAGAAGCAAAGGGAGCAATGAAAGAATGCTTCCCCCATTCTTGTGACAATCTGTAGGGGATTTACTCCCCAATATTTTATTTTCTCTATACTTTAAGTGTTCAAAGAAAGAAAGAAACAATAATAATACTGGCCTACATTACAGGGGTGCTGTAAGGACTATCACAATAAGGTATGCGAAAAGCTTTGGGCAGTATCCAGTGCACTTGTCCTGTCTGCACAAGGATTTGCACTCGTGCAACAGACCTTTTCCCTTCCCTCCTCCTCCTCCTGTGTGTGGTCCATGCCCCCTCCAAATCTGCTCCAGAAGTTTGGGGGAGCCCCAGAACCATGGGTCGGAACATCCTTGCATTGCCAGAATGATTCATGTAGTGCTGCTTCGAAACCAACCCTTCAAATTCAGCTACAGTGTATAAATTGTAAGTATACTTATGTGAAAGTTGCCAGAGGTCCCTTCTGCTACGCTTTCTGTTTCCACAAAACACAGGGGCTTGAGAATTCCTTTACTGGATCAGATCAAGGTGTACAAAATCCAGTGGACATGTTTCTTATTTCAGCCCCATTTCAGTTCTAGCGTATTCTACAAAACAAAGCCCCGCAGGCTCGTTGTCAAGTGTCTTCTCTTAGGCAATGCATCTTCTAGTTCCAGCACAATATATCTCATTCAGGTCCCTGAATGAGATGATGGCAAGTGGTTAATTTCAAGGTCAATCGGCGACTTGGATGCAAAGTGCAACCCAGCTAGGATTTACACTTACAGTGGCCTAAATTCAGAATGTGCCATAATGCTGGTCCTTAACCGTCCTATGCTTGAGGATGAATATCAGGGTGGTCCAAAAGCTTGTGAGAAAGTCAGGCAAAGTGACATCCATTTCATTGGCCCAACTCAGACCGGGATGCAGTGTGTGTGTGTGTGTGTGTGTGTGTGTGTGTAAATCTGTGGCCCTCCAGATGTTGCTGGACCCCAGCTCCCATCAGCCCTGGCCAGCAAGGCCTGTGGTCAGGGATCATGGGAGTTGTAGTCCAACGAGATCTGGAGGGCTACAGGTTCGCCATCTCTGATGTAGCAACTAGCAGCTATTTTTGCAGGACACACCCAACTCTCTTTCTCACCCCCACCCATTCACCCCATTCATACACCATCCATTCATTCTCACTCAAACATCCCGTGCCTCCATTCAAACACATGCAAGGACGAACCCCATTGATACATGATCCGTTCTCCGCACACTCTTTCTCTTACACCTCCCCCCTCTCGCATACACCACACCCTACCTATCTAGGTCCCCCACATTTCCTCCCCTGCTTTTCTCCCCCACCTCTATAAATTTAAAGCAGGTACAAAGGCTGTGGAACCCCCTACCCCCAATTGCTGCCAACTGGAATGCAGAGCTATCCAGCCCAATAGTCTGCCTCAAGGTTATGTGGCTGCATAACTACCAACTACTTCAACCAGCTACTTCATCAAGAACTGGTGTCTCTGTGTGTGGAATGTATGGGCACAGAAAGAAATGCAAAATCTTAGGATCACAGCATTGTAGGGACCCTGAAGATCATCCAGTCCAACCCCCTGCAATGAAGGAATATGCAGCCATTCTATACGGGGATTGAACCTGCAACCTCGGCGTATAACAGCACCATGCTCTAACCAACCCCCTGGATTTATTGATTTTATTTATTCTATTACCACATCCATATGCCACTTTCCCTCCAAGGAGCTGAAGGTGGCACATGCCGTTCTCCCCTTTCCCCCATTTTATTCTCACAATGGCCCTGCGAGGTAGGCTGGGCTGGGAGGGCGTGACTGGTCCAAGATTAGCCTGCATGAGTGGGGGTTTGAACAGGTGTCTCCCCAATCCCAGTCCAACACCCTGACCACCCTGCGCCACTCTGGCTCTCAACTACCAGCCAGCTGCCTTATTTTAAGAAAGGTATCCTTTGTTAAGTCCAGAAACCTCCCCTCGCCCTGGAGAATAAAGTTCCAGGTTGCCCTTTTGGATATTATTATTTTTGGTATGGCATTGCCTAGTCACCTCTCACTATTCTGATCGATTGCAGTGGTGGACTTTGGGCTCTCAACTTGAGAGCCTCTCACTCTTTGTTTTACAGCATTGTTGTGGTGCCCCCTGCAGTGCGGCACCCAGTGCGGCCAAACCGGTTGCGCTACCCTAAAACCGCCTCTGTCTACTACCCCAAACAGACTGGACCCGAAACATATTTGGGTTTCAGAAACTGAAGTCCTGTGAAATTCAAGGAGAGTTAACTCCCAAAAATGGTGTTTAAGGACCACAGAGTTCCCATTGCCTGTTCAGTTAAAGGTTTCCACTCCATCAGGGCAGCCTACATCTGAGTGGAAGCCTTTAATTGAACAGGCAGTGGAGCTTCCCCTTCTGCGTTGCTATTCCTTAGGTTTGCACAGCCAGACAAGGAGTTCAGAGCACTTCCTCCCTCCTTCCCAATTGCTTCTCTCTCTTTCTATAATCTCATGTTACCTCCTGGGCTCCTTTGGGAGGAAGGGCAGGATATAAATTTAATAAATGTAAAAGCAAACGATTGCTTTTTCTCCCCACACCAACCTAAAACTGTTATTCCCCCTGGACTAGAAAACTTTCCCTAATGAGGGTGGCGCCCCAATAAGTCCTACGCGTTGAAAACAATACCCTTAAATCACTCAAGTTTTCCAGAGGGTCTAATAATCGGACTGAGTGGGAGACACGACCCACAAACCACCCCAAGGGGGGGGGAATCCCCTACACTCCGCTTGCAAGATTGCAAACTGCATCTACTTCGGCGCGCGGAAGATCCTTGCATTGATCCATTTCCACCCGCCAATCTCGGTGCGCCAGAAACTTTCCTTTGCAAGAATCTGCCCAGGCGAATCTGAATCCTAATCCGGGCGCGCCTTACCTGCACAGCCGCAAGAACGCGATGCCCCTCTTTGAAGACCGCAGTTTAGGTGAGGAGGAAGAGGTGGACTCCCTTCCTGAAGCGAGCCAGGCTGCAAGTTTGCAGAGAGAGAGAGAAGTTGGAGAGAGCTGATGAAAGCTCCCTCCCAACGTCAGGTTAGCCCTGCGCCTTCGCTGCGCTCCGTTCACAGATGAAGCGTGTTCCCCCCACCGCCTCCCTTAGCAAAGATCTTGGACAAACTTCCCTGCTACTGTTTGCATCCATTGCACGCCCCCTACCGATCTTCCGCTGACTTGACCCTTTCTAAGAAGAGCCTGATGTCGAAACACAGGGCGGAGAGGTCGCGCGGCGCAAACCCAGGCTTATTATTTCTCTGTTTCATATTTTGTTTTGCACTTCGCACTTCTTCTTTCTATGGAAGGCGCTGCTCAGTAAAGGGGTTCCTTTTCAGGGCGCGTTCCAGAAGGGTAGCCCTGCCTGCCGTGGTCTCTTTCATAGAATCATAGAACTGTAGAGTTCGAAGGGACCCCGAGGGCCATCTAGTCCAACCCCACCCACCCCCGCCACCCCGAAACGCAGCGAAGAGTTTGTGGCACCTTAAAAGACCGGGCACATTTATTAGCGAGGCACAAGCTCCAAAGCTTCATTTCTCTGTTTCGCAAAATGTATACATCGCTTGATTGTAAAAGCGACTGCAAGAAAACTCAAAGCGATTTAGATTGGGCAATAAAATTATCAATGAAAACTACTGCATGCATTGAAAAAAATTAAACCCGCCGTAAAGTTAAAACAGGTTGAAATATACATGGACGTTCTACATGTCTAGGTAAGCTTGTCTAAACAAAAATTGTAGCAGGTGCCAAAAGAATGCACCTGCCTGGTTTCCATTGCCAGGGCAGTGCTGGATTTATTATTATTATTATTATTATTATTATTATTATTATTATTATTATTAAAATTTGTATACAGTACTTCCCTATACCCCAAGGTCTCAGGTCAGCTCACAGGATTAAACCCTGTGGACACCCCAAGGCAGTTGAAATCTGGGAGGGGGGCGGCTTGCAAATTATCTCCCAATATAAAATAAAAAAATTCCTTCAGTAGCACCTTAAAGACCAACTAAGTTTTTATTTTGGTATGAGCTTTCGTGTGCATGCACACTTCTTCAGATACAGTGAAATGGAAGTTTCCAGGCACTTATGTAGAGAAGGGGTGGGGAGGGGTGGGGATGGGGAGGGGGGATCACTCAGAAGGGTGGTGGAAATGGGTGATTGACTGACTGATAGCTGTTGATGACCGGAAACGACTGCAAATGGTTTTGCATGAAAAAGCAAGGGTGGAGATGGCTACCTACCTATCTCCCAATATGTTTTTGATTTCACCAACCAACAATTGTAACGAACCAATTTCATTACACAGTATTACTTCGATCCATTGTCGCAGGGCCCCTAAAAGGAGTGGGTGGGGCCCATAGACCAGTGGGTACTCTGCCTATTTGGTAATCCGGCACTGTGGCAGGGAGTTCCAAAGTGTAGGTGCTGCCATAGTAAAATATTGCTTTCTTACACATGCGGATTGGGTATTATGTAGCACATGCAACAATGACAGTTCCGCCCCTTGAAGAGGTCAAGTAGGCATATATGGGGGTAAGGCGATCTTGCAGCAAGTTGTTACGGGCTTTATGGGCTCATCTTGAACTTGGCTAGGTAGAAAATCAGCAGCCAGTGCCGATCTCTGGGTGCAGATGTTATATTTTGTCATCAATCTTGTTCAGTCTCCGTAAGTTGTCCGTCAGTCACGGAGCTGTATTGCTGTTCGATTGCTTCAGAAAATAAATAAAATGCATTTTTCCCTAGCATTGTTTGAGGTTCACCAGATTCTTGGACTGGAAATTGGAAGCCCGAAACAGTTCTTAGCAGTCTAGTTTTGCATTAAGTGGAACATGATGAATCTAAAAAGATTGGTTATGCCCTCCCCCTTTCCCCCCCCTTCCTTGTAAAATGTCTGGCATTTAATAAACATGGAAACTTTGTGCCTAACTGACTATGGCATCAGCCACAAGTGCCAACTCCCTGGGGCCCTGGATGCCTGAGCACCAGTGGCAGAGCTCATGCTCTGGCACCGGGGGGTGGAGAGCAGGCAGGGGCGGGGCTGGCGTGTGTCCTGGGGGTATGGTGCGCGTGGGGGGGGGAGCCGCGATGGCACCCCACCAGGTTTGCGCTGCTGGGGGCAGTGTGCTCCCCCAACACTCCTCTCCCTCTGCCAGTGCCAAGCACCCACAGAATTCCCCATGAAGGGGCCGGGCACCCACAAATTTCAGTGCCAGGGCCATGGCACCCACGGCCCCAGGCACCCGCAATCGCAGGGCCAAGTTGGCACTCCTGGCATCATCATTAAAGCTTATGCCACAAACTAAACACATTCTGTCTTGGGTTTGGGTACAAATGGCAAAAAAATTAAAATAAAATCTGGTAAGGAATAAAATGCTGTAACAATTGATCAGGTGAGCAGAGTAGAATGTGGAGGGCATGATCCAGCAAACACATAGCGCTTTTTCAAAGCTGGATGGCCTTCCAATGGGAGTTTTCAGCACTTGCTTAAATTTCCATCTTTGAATCCACAGGGCTTGAAACTGTGGCTGAATTGTGACCACAGCAGTCTCAGAAGAAAGGTATAGAATAGATTTTCTTAGGATGCGCACTGGCTTGGGAGGAAGTGGGATTTACTTCTGAGTAAATATGTGTAGGGTGCAGTGCTAAAGTAAAAACAAAGAAACAAAACCCTGCTATACGACGATTCAGTTGTTCATTTTGGTGACATCTGTCCAGATCAGATACACACTTGGGCCCACCTGCACCCTGTGTTTAAAGTAGGATCTCATAGATCTCTCATAGAATCATAGAGTTGGAAGGGACCCTGAGGATCCACTGAAATGCAGGAATATGCAGCTGTCCAGGGATCGAACCTGCAGCCTTGGCATTACCCGCACCATGCCCTATCGAGCTATCATACCGCATTTTCCTCCTCCTCCTCCTCCTCCTGCAATCACTTGTAGCTGAGTAAGATTGTCTCCCATGAATACGGTCTTAACAGTCCATAAGTGATTGTCGAGGCCAATTCTGGATCCACACGTCCTTCCACAGTGGGGACATAGGTTTCTGGATGGGAGCTGATGCTGATGAAGGTTTGCCAAACTCTCCCTTTCCTCCTGAGTTTGAGCATCTTCAAAGTCCAGGACACCTTTGGTAAACCGCCATGTCTTGTCACAAAGAATCCTGGGTAATGTAGTCTGCTAAGGGTGCAGAGAGCTGTTAGCAGACTCCTATTCCCTGCGCAGAGCTGCAATTCTCCATTTGTCCATCTAGCTTAATATTGTCTACACTGACTGGCAGCAGCTCTCCAGTGTTTCAGAGAGGGGAGCATTCCCACTCCTACTTGAAAATGCCCAGGATTGAACCTGGGACCTTCTGCATGCAAAGCAGATGCTCTACCCGTGAGCTACGGCCCTTCCCACCCCGATTCCAAACCTGCCTAGTGTGTGCAAATAACGTTTCATCTTTGGCCTCCCAGCTGCCGCTTCTCCAAGTGCATCTGTTATCTGCAATCCTTGGCAAGGCCTGAAAGCACTGAGTGATCTTCTTGCAGGAGTCTCCAGCGGTAGAAGTGATTCTCCCAGCTTCTCAGAATGTGGGGCCACAGCCACGCTTATCAATCTTTGCTAGGAGGGAATATCTGCAAGGGGAGGGGGGGGGGAGGAATTGCCTCCCTCTTTCAATTCACCTCCCGCAAGGAAATGTCAGAAATGCAACACATACATTGGCTGAGGATGCATAGCCTGGCTCAGAACACTGGCAGCCTGAGTTTCATCTGCGATTATTAATGACCCGAAAGGAAATTCTGATGTTCCCGGGAAGGAATTTAATGCACGGATCTTTACGAGGGCGCTGCACAGGAGTTAACAAAGTTATGTGCAGTTGCAAAGGAGTCGTTTATCATATCCGTGCTGGAAGTAATCATTCCTGAAGGGGGTTGGAACAAAAGCAGTGCTAATGCACGACATGAGGTCTAAAAGGGTTCAGGTGACATCTCGTATTGAACAAGCTGCCTTGGCAGGAGAGCAGACTTTAGAAGGATGAAGACGTCAGTTCCCGCCCCAAGAAGAATACTAGAATCAGAGAATCGTAGAGTTGGAAGGGACCTCCCCAAGGGCCATCTAGTCCAAGCCCCTGCAATGCAGGAAGCTCAACTAAAGCATCTGTGACAGATGGCCATCCAAGCTCTGCTTAAAAACCTCCAAGGAAGGAAAGCCCACCAAGACTTCTGTGTAACCCTAAAGCTTGCCAATTGAATTGGTGCAATTAAAAGCACCATGTGATTTGAGGTGGCTTTTTAAAATAAATAAATAAATTGTAATTTGCTACCAAGGAGTGTGGTGGAGTCTCCTTCTTTGGAGGTGTTTAAGCAGAGGCTTGACAGCCATATGTCAAGAATGCTTTGATGGTGTTTCCTGCTTGGCAGGGGGTTGGACTGGATGGCCCTTGTGGTCTCTTCCAACTCTATGATTCTATGATCTCCCTGCAACTTTTGTGAATCAGATGTTGGTCTTCAACTTGTAGGGCAGAAATGGCACACAGCAACTGTCCTCTACCAGTGAAGGCTGATTGGAAGTAGGCCAGGTTAATGCATCATGCAGAGACACAGCGGGCAGCCTCCTCTAAGAGTGAGTGCTTAGGAAGCACCGTAACTCAGTGGCAGAGCATCTGTTTTATGTGCAGAAGGTCACAGGTTCAATCCCTGGCATTGCCAGGTAGGGCTGGGAGAGATGGATAGCGGCTGCCAGTCAGTGTTGACAATACTGAACTAGATAGTCCAAGAGTCTGACTCAACATAAGGTAGCTGCCTATGTCCCTTCCTATTCACAGAAACCATATGCATTTTAATTTATTTATTTTATTGAACTCTACCCACAGGGCTTAACTAAGCACCCCAGGCATTGGGGTGGGGATTGTTATCAAGTGTTCACTGAGGGTTTTTATAAGGATTTCAGAGTGGCATGCTCAAGCTGAAGGGCAAAGAGCAGCTGAAAGTTTCAAACCTTAATGTTCTGAAAGGGACAGGGCAGTCTGTTAACCTGGAAGGTCCCCAAACTGCAAACGGCTTGGGAGAATGATGCATGAACGGGTGCAAGGAAAAAACAGATTGTTACTAAGCAAAACCTTGCAACCACCCCCCCCCCCACTTCAGGAGAAGAAACAGGACTGTGTGCACCCTTTGCTATCATCTGTCTGTCTATTCTGTGCCACTAAAAGGTTGATCTTGTGACCATTCGGGATAATGCAAACCAAGCAAATGTGAACAATATCTTTGGGATGCATATTTTGTGTGGGTGTCATATCTTTGCCATTGTGGTGTGCAGTGGTTAGAACGTTGGACTCAAGACCTGGAAGACCAGGGTTCAAATCCACCCGGCAGCCATGAAACATATTGGGTGACATTATTATTATTATTATTATTATTATTATTATTATTATTATTATTGCTATGGTTTTCCCAGTAGATGTATGGAAGTGAGAGCTGGACCATAAAGAAGGCTGATCGCCAAAGGATTGATGCTTTTGAATTATGGTGCTGGAGGAGACTCTTGAGCAGGGGTCAGCAAACTTTTTCAGCAGGGGGCCGGTGACCTTGTGGGGGGCCAGACTATATTTTGAAAAAAAATATGAACTAATTCTTATGCCCCACAAATAACCCAGGGATGCATTTTAAATTTTTAAAAAACACATTCTACTCATGAAAAACATGTTGATTCCTGGACCGTCCGCAGGCCGGATTTAGAAGGCAATTGGGCCGCATCCGGCCCCCGGCCCTTAGTTTGGTGACCCTTGCTCTTGAGAGTCCTATGGACTGCAAGAAGATCAAACCTATCCATTCTTAAGGAAATCAGCCGTGAGTGCTCACTGGAAGGACAGATCCTGAAGCTGGGGCTCCAATACTTTGGCCACCTCATGAGAAGAGAAGACTCCCTGGAAAAGATGTTGGGAAAGATTGAGGGCACAAGGAGAAGGGGACGACAGAGGACGAGATGGCTGGACAGTGTTCTTGAAGCTAAGAACATGAGTTTGACCAAACTGTGGGAGGCAGTGGAAGACAGGAGTGCCTGGCGTGCTCTGGTCCATGGGGTCACGAAGAGTCGGACATGACTAAACAACTAAACAACAACAACATGCTTTGTTTACTGAGCAGTACAGGACTCCTGGCATCCTTCTGAGCAAGTGAGCATCTTTCTTATACAATGAGTTTGCAGGACAGGGCTTGGACACAATCGTGGCGAGTGAAATGTTAGTGACAGAAATCGGGGGTTGGGGGACACAGGGAAGAAACTGTTTCACTTGCCAGCTGTGTGGTCAACACCATTGCCCTGACCTGATTACTTCAGCTGATGTTTTTCCTAAATCTGTCATGAATCAGCAATTATCAGCTTTCGCAACACTCTGCGACTCTCCTGCGAGAAGCTGTTGAGGGACTCTTTATTGTGAGCTGGATGTTCCTGAAAGGACCTTTGAATATACAAACACACACACACTTCTTGCATCCTTGGCTTTTCCTTGGCCAGAGAAAGTGGGGGGGGGGCGAGGAGAGGGAGGGAGGGGGGGGAGCAAACTTCCACTTCCCCCAAGTGTGAGGGAAATTCAGCTGAACGTAATTTGGATGCGAACCGAACAATGCCTTTTATAACAGGCTCGCTTGTCAACAATATATTTTTCCATTAAGCCCTGGAAGAGGTCCAGATGGAGGAATTAAACGTTCCTTCTTTCATGGGGGTCCTTGCATAATAGGGAACGCGTGGAGCGGAATGGGATTAGCACCCATGCGCAGCTAATATTTCCAAAAGGGCTCCCCCTCCTGTGCCTGGCTCAGTGTGTATTGAAAAATTGTTAATAAGTTTTTTTAAAAAAGATGAAGGCAAAAAAATAAGGGAATTTTCCCACCGGTTGATCAGCAGAACATTGGACGAACATGCTGGGTGATCTGTGTCAGGAGGTCTGCTTTGCAGGTCAGCACAGTTCCTAGGAAGCTAAAAAAAAAGCAAAAAAAAAAAAAAAAAAAGCCAGAGAAGACAAAAATGCAAACACAATTCAGCACAGTTTGCAAAGAGTACTGATGGATAAATCTGTCAGTTTTGGTCCCCTCAGTTTTCAAATCATAAATGCATTTATTCCCCCCTGCTGCAACACTTTGGTTGTTGTTTTTTTAAGTGTCCTCATGAAAATTAACCAGTATGTTACTGCAAATTTCTCCCAAGAAACACATTTCTGTATGCAATTTTGCTTAACACACACAGGGCCGTCTTAAGCATGCCCGGCACCCTGGCGCCATGGCGCCAGGGTGCGACGGATGCCTCCGCCCCCCCCGCCCCGTTTCTCAGCATGGTGGGCGGGTGCCACGCCCAGCGCGGCTGCCCTGGGAGCAGCTGCAGTGCACCACCCAGCCTGCCGTAGGGCCGGCCCTGGGCCAGGGGGCGCTGTCTGCCCCCTGTTGCGATGCCCCTGTGCGCGGCGGAGGTGGCCCCAGGCCCGCGTGCCTCCGGAGAGCGCCCTGAAGCTGCTGAACAGCGGAGGCGCGCCTGGGGCAGCCTCAGTTGCGCCTCTCAGCCCCGCGCCACCGCCCCGCGCCACCGGAGGTGGGCCTAGAGCCGGCCCTGAACACGCACTTTTTTTTGCAAGCAATTTCCCATGGGCCTTAGGTTGCCTACCCCTGATATAAACCAATACAAAGAAAGCAAGCCCTCTTTGATAAAGGACTGTTCTTTAACAGCAGTGTCAAAACCAGGGGACAAAGCCAACTTTGGTCACATTCACACCATAGCACATTTAAAGCATACTGTTCTCCCCTTCAAAGAAACCTGGGAATTGTAGCTTGCCCCCTTAAAGGTAAAGGTAAAGGGACCCCTGACCATTAGGTCCAGTCGTGGACGACTCTGGGGTTGCGGCGCTCACCTCGCTTTACTGGCCGAGAGAGCCGGTGTACAACTTCTAGGTCATGTGGCCAGCATAGAATCATAGAATCATAGAATCATAGAGTTGGAAGAGACCACAAGGGCCATCCAGTCCAACCCCCTGCCAAGCAGGAAACACCATCAAAGCATTCCTGACAGATGGCTGTCAAGCCTCTGCTTAAAGACCTCCAAAGAAGGAGACTCCACCACACTCCTTGGCAGCAAATTCCACTGCCGAACAGCTCTTACTGTCAGGAAGTTCTTCCTAATGTTTAGGTGGAATTTTCTTTCTTGTAGTTTGAATCCATTGCTCCGTGTCCGCTTCTCTGGAGCAGCAGAAAACAACCTTTCTCCCTCCTTTATATGACATCCTTTTATATATTTGAACATGGTTATCATATCACCCCTTAACCTTCTCTTCTCCAGGCTAAACATACCCAGCTCCCTAAGCCGTTCCTCATAAGGCATCGTTTCCAGGCCTTTGACCATTTTGGTTGCCCTCTTCTGGACACGTTCCAGCTTGTCAGTATCCTTCTTGAACTGTGGTGCCCAGAACTGGACACAATACTCCAGGTGAGGTCTGACCAGAGCAGAATACAGTGGTACTATTACTTCCCTTGATCTAGATGCTATACTCCTATTGATGCAGCCCAGAATTGCATTGGCTTTTTTAGCTGCTGCATCACACTGCTGACTCATGTCAAGTTTGTGGTCAACCAAAACTCCTAGATCCTTTTCACATGTACTGCTCTCAAGCCAGGTGTCTCCCATCCTGTATTTGTGCCTTTCATTTTTTTTGCCCAAGTGTAGTACTTTACATTTCTCCTTGTTAAAATTCATCTTGTTTGCTTTGGCCCAGTTGTCTAATCTGTTAAGGTCATTCTGAAGTGTGATCCTGTCCTCTGGGGTGTTAGCCACCCCTCCCAACTTGGTGTCATCTGCAAACTTGCTCAGGATTCCCTCAAGCCCATCATCCAAGTCATTGATAAAGATGTTGAACAAGACTGGGCCCAAGACAGAACCCTGTGGCACCCCACTAGTCACTACTCTCCAGGATGAAGAGGAGCCATTGATGAGCACCCTTTGGGTTCGGTCAGTAATCCAGCTACAAATCCACTGAATGGTAGCATTGTCTAGCCCACATTTTACCAGCTTCTTTACAAGAATATCATGGGGCACCTTGTCAAAGGCCTTGCTGAAATCAAGATAGGCTACATCCACAGCGTTCCCTTCATCTACCAGGCTTGTAATTCTGTCAAAAAATGAGATCAGATTAGTCTGACATGACTTATTTTTCAGGAACCCATGCTGACTTTTAGTGATCACAGAGTTTCTTTCTAGGTGCTCACAGACTGTTTGCTTAATGATCTGCTCTAGAATCTTTCCTGGTATTGATGTCAGGCTGACTGGGCGGTAATTGTTTGGGTCCTCTCTTTTCCCCTTTTTGAAAATAGGGACAACACTTGCCCTCCTCCAGTCTGCTGGAACTTCGCCTGTTCTCCAGGAATTTTCAAAGATTATTGCCAGTGGTTCTGAAATCACCTCTGCCAGTTCTTTTAATACTCTTGGATGTAGTTCATCTGGCCCTGGAGACTTGAATACATCTAAACTAGCCAAGTATTCTTGTACTACCTCCTTACTTATTCTGGGCTGTGTTTCCCCTGCTGAATCATCTGCTCCATATTCTTCAGGTCGGGCGTTGTTTTCTTTCTTGGAGAAGACTGAGGCAAAGAAGGCATTGAGGAGTTCTGCCCTTTCTCTGTCCCCTGTTTGCATTTCACCATCTTCTCCTCTGAGTGACCCCACTGTTTCCTTGTTTTTCCTTTTGCTACGGACATACCCATAAAAGCCCTTTTTGTTGCTTTTAACCTCTCTGGCGAGCCTGAGTTCATTCTGTGCTTTAGCTTTTCTGACTTTGTCTCTACATGTGCTGGCTATATGTTTGAATTCCTCTCTGGAGATTTCCCCCCTTTTCCATTTTTTGTACATATCCCTTTTAAATCTTAACTCAGTCAAAAGTTCTTTATATAGCCAGCCTGGCTTCTTTAGGCACCTTCCATGTTTCCGTCTCATTGGTATTGCCTGAAGTTGTGCTTTTAATATCTCCCTTTTAACAAACTCCCAACCATCATGAACTCCCTTCCCTTTTAGTATTACTGTCCATGGGATTTCACCCAGCGTTTCCCTAAGTTTTCTGAAGTCGGCTTTCTTAAAGTCTAGAATTTGGACCTTAGTATGCTTGGTTGCTCCTTTCCGCTGGATAATAAACTCCAGAAGAGCATGGTCACTCCCACCTAATGATCCTGCCACTTCTACCCCACTAACCAAGTCATCACTATTGGTTAGGACCAGATCTAAAATGGCTGATCCTCTTGTTGCTTCTCCCACTTTCTGGACAATGAAGTTGTCTGCAAGGCCAGTGAGGAATCTGTTCGACCTTATGCTCTTGGCTGAGTTTGACATCCAACAAATATCAGGATAGTTGAAATCCCCCATTACTACTATCTCACTTCCTTTGGAATGCTTGGCCATCTGTTCCAGGAAGGCATCATCTGTGTCCTCAGTTTGGCTTGGGGATCTATAGTAAACTCCCACAATGAGATCACTGTTGTTTTTCTCTCCCTTAATTTTGACCCAGATACTCTCAATTTGGCTTTGAAGTTTTAAATCCTGGATCTCTTCACAGGTATACATATCCCTAACATATAAAGCTACTCCTCCTCCTTTCCTGTTTGGTCTATTTCTCTTAAATAGATTGTATCCCTCTATTACTACATTCCAGTCATGAGACTCATCCCACCAGGTTTCAGTGATGCCTATTATGTCATATTTAGTTTGCTGTACCAAGAGCTCAAGTTCATCTTGTTTATTTCCCATGCTCTGTGCATTAGTATACAGACATTGAAGACCGTTGATCATTCCCCCATGTCTCTTATTTAAGGATATTTTCGTCCCACCACTAGGTCTGCATGCTGCTTGCTCCATTTGGTCCTTGACATTTGGATGATCATTTTCAGCATTTGATAGACTCCTACCTTCAGGACCACTGTCTCCCTCCCCCACATAAGTCAGTTTAAAGCCCTCCTGATGAGGTTTTTGAGTTTTGTGGCAAAAACATTCCTCCCAACTTTTGTGAGGTGCAGTCCATCACTTGCCAGAAGTCCATCTTCAAGAAACTGCAGACCGTGATCTAGGAATCCAAACCGTTCCTGTTTGCACCATTTGCGAAGCCAGTTGTTCACTTCCCCTATTTTTCCCTCTCTCCCTGGGCCATGTCGTTCAACTGGAAGGACAGAAGAGATGACAATTTGTGCATCTAATTGCTTCAACTTCCTGCCCAGAGCCTCATAATCATTTTTGATCTTCTGTAAGCTATGGCTTGCAGTGTCATTGGTTCCCACATGCACCAAAAGGAAGGGGTATTTGTCGGTGGGTTTTATGATTCCTTGCAGCCGTTCTGTTACATCTTTGATCTTGGCCCCAGGTAGACAGCACACCTCTCGAGACATCTTGTCAGGCCCACAGATCACTGCTTCTGTACCCCTCAGTAGGGAATCCCCAATCACCACTACACGCCTCTTCATAGGCTTGGTTGGGATTCTTCTATGTGCTGTCCCTTCCAAGGTTACCTGCATATTTCCAGAGGACTGACTTGGTTGCTCGTCTTCATATTCCTCATCAACTGTGATGAGGGAGAGATCCTCAGGTGGAGTCTGTTCCTCGTCTTCCATGAGCACTTCAAAACGGTTGTGTAATTCTAAGCACTCAGAGCGATCCCTGGGCCTTCTACTTCTATGAGTCACGTTCCTCCATACATCTGGCTGCTGTGTTGGGGAACTGACCTCCTCCTCAGGGAGATCCCCTGTCTCCTCCTTGGTGCAGACAGTGTGCTCTGCTGCATCCAAGAAAAGCTCCAGCTCTTTAATTCTCTGGAGCGTAGATACACGCCCCTGAAGCTGCTGCACCTTCTCTTCCAGAAGGGCAACCTTGTTTTCTAGTAGGGCAACCAACTTGCAATTGTTGCAGGTGTAGCTACCCACATCCTTTGGCAAGAAAACAAACATTGCACAGGAATTGCAGGTGACAATGGTTGTTCCCTCCACCTCCATCTTGAAAACCTTGAGGTCAAGGGGGAAAGAGGAAGAGGCCTAGGTCCCCCCTAACAAACGTATGAGACTTGCTGCCCTAGGTCAAAAAGATGGGTCAAACTGCGCGCGCCGTCAGGCG
This sequence comes from Zootoca vivipara, assembly GCF_963506605.1. NCBI lineage: Eukaryota > Metazoa > Chordata > Lepidosauria > Squamata > Lacertidae > Zootoca > Zootoca vivipara. Next base: position 109,619,604 of record NC_083278.1, read on the forward strand.
CGCGCCGCTGCACTCCAAGCTCTGACTAGCTCCGCCCACAGCTAATCACCTGAACTTCCTGACTCACACTTCTAGGTGAAAGGTCACAGCCAGAAACAAACAAGGTCACAGCCAGAAACAAACACCCACACAAGCCTGGACAGTCACCCAAATCCAAGAGGCAGCAGCCCTAGAAAACCAGCACAAGCACACAAACAAGTAAGAAAACAAATAAGCACACAAACTTACTCACACACAGCCCCAAAAGACAAAACCACAAAACCTACAGAGTGTCTCCCAAGCTCAGCTCACCTTCTGCTCCTTCCTCAGTCGCTGCACTCCAAGCTCATGACTAAGCCGCTTTTGGCGAACCAGAGCCGCACACGGAAATGCCGTTTACCTTCCCACCGGAGTGGTACCTATTTATCTACTTGCACTTTGACGTGCTTTCGAACTGCTAGGTTGGCAGGAGCTGGGACCGAGCAACAGGAGCTCACTCCGTCGCGGGGATTCAAACCGCCGACCTTCTGATCGGCAAGCCCTAGGCTCTGTGGTTTAACCCACAGTGCCACCCACGTCCCTTACAGAGCTACAATTCCCAGCACCCTTAACAAACTACAGTTAGCAGGAAACTGTAATTTGGGGAAAAGTAATGTGCTTCAAATTATGCGGATGTGATCTTTGACTTTCCAGAAGTCTGCAAAGATTGTTATCTCTCCACCCGCATAGAGCAATTGACTCGCTGTTGGCCTGCCAAAACCTTGACCGGATTTAATCATCCTGACAAAGCTAAAGGATGGTTTCATGCCCCGTTAAGCCCCATGGCCGAAGACCATTGGAAGGTGGTGATTTTGCCCGCACCAAACCAAGCGGAGCCTCCTCTCTGCATATGCATTTATTATAGAAGGAACATGGATGAAGTCATTGGGCTCAAACACCATATGTGGTGGTGGGGAACTTTTTTCAAGCCGACAGTCACCCGTCACATCTTTTGCCCAGTTGGAGAAGGGCTGAAGAAGCAAGCAAGCAAGCAAGCAAGCAAGCAAGCAAGCAAGCAAGCAAGCAAGCAAGCAAGCAAGCAAGCAATGTTGCCTTGGTCCAATACTGCAGGAATCACTGCTCAAAAGGAGCAGTGGTCTTAAGATAGACTATGAGGGGATAGGAAAATCCACGCAGCGATCGTAAGCAGGAGGTTCCTTTCCAGGAGGATATCGGCTAAAATAGACCTGTGGTTTGTGAAGGGAACTGCTTTGGAATGTTGACCTTTAAAAACCCAAGATGGGGCCTGTTTCTTTGGAAAATTTGTCATCGTAATGTGGAAGGACTCTGTAGCCTCCAATCCTCGTGCGTTGCAACAAGATGCACTGAGGCCTAAGTTATTCCTCCCGACAGATGTTTGTCACAGATGGTATTTCGGAGAAGAGTAAAGTGCAAGAATGTAGGAACAGCTATAACGGATCAGAACCAAAGCAACTTTTTTCAGCTGGGGGCTCCATGCACATGCAAAGCATTTGTTGTTGTTGTTGTTTAGTCGTTTAGTCGTGTCCGACTCTTCGTGACCCCATGGACCATAGCACGCCAGGCACTCCTGTCTTGCACTGCCTCCCACAGTTTGGTCAAACTCATGTTGGTAGCTTCGAGAACATTGTCCAACCATCTCGTCCTCTGTCGTCCCCTTCTCCTTGTGCCCTCCATCTTTCCCAACATCAGGGTCTTTTCCATGCCAATACTCTCGGCCTCCATCTCACGCAGCTCCACTTTCAATACAGTCTAAGCCTGCAAACTTTTTGGGCTGGGAGCATTGCAAAACAACTAACAGAGCAGAATGATGGCTGGGCAGCTCAGTAGAAACCCAGCTCGGAAGCACTATGATTGCACCTGAGACATGTTGCAGACCACAGCTCTCTCCCCCCCCCCCAAGTCTGGAGGACCCAAAGCCATCCTAGCCACACTTTATGGCAGCCAATGAATGAGGCGTTGTGTATGGATAGGAGCATAAATACCATAGGTGGAACTTCCATGTTGCCCCCATGCCAACCAACCTTTAACCGGGAGGCCCCACCTCTTTCTGTGTGAGTCAAGGATTAAGTTCTGCCTTTGAGAGAGGGCTCTGTATTCTGCATGCCCCTTTTCTCTTTCTTTTCTTTTGTTTATTTAGATCAGCTTTTTTTTTTAAATTGAACCGTATGGTGAAATGTTTCAATAAAATCTATGGGAGGGGGGAGGGGGGAAGAGAATAAGGCTACCTGTGGCTACTAGCAATAATAGCTTTGTTTCTCCCTCCACTGTTGGAGGCAGCATGCCCCAGAACATCAGTTCCTAGGAATGATGAGCAGAGAAGGTGCATTTGGGTTTACTTTCGGGGCATCTGGTGGGTCATGCTGAGAACAGGTTGCTGGACTAGATGGACCTTTGGCCGGATCCAGCAGAGATCTTCTTGTGATCTTATGAACTGGACAGTGTTTAAACACACTGTAAAAAGTGACACCTAAGAGGTGAATACGGTGTGGCCATATATTCTGCTTTATAGAAGGCAGAACTCTATATGAAATGCTGAAAGAAGGCAGTTGTTTATTTGAAGGGCTGCCTGATCTAATTCCAGGTAAAGAACCCCAAGAAGGAAGAAAGGATGGAGTCTTAATTCTGCCCTTCAACAATTGGCACATGAAGTACAGACCAAACAGGTATGCAGGTTGCCTAGGGGATGCGGGTGGCGCTGTGGTCTAAACCAGTGCTCCCCAACCTTTTTATCACCGTGGACCAGTCAACGTTTGATAATTTTACTGTGGCCCACTGAGGGGGGGGGCATTTATTGTTTATATTTTATTTAGATTGTTTTGATTTAATGATTTTAATTTAATTGTATTTAATGATCCTTAGGTGGCCCGGTACCAATTGATCCACGGACCGCTACCGGTCCATGGCCCGGGGGTTGAAGACCACTGGTCTAAACCACTGAGCCTCTTGGGGTTGCTGATTAGAAGGTTGGCGGTTCGAATCCCCGTGACGGAGTGAGCTCCCATTGTTCTGTCCCAGCTCCTGCCAACCTAGCAGTTTGAAAGCATGCCAGTGCAAGTAGATAAATAGGTACCGCTGTGGTGGAAAAGTAAACAGCGTTTCCGTGTGCTCTGGTTTCCATCACAGTGTTCCGTTGTGCCAGAAGTGGTTTAGTCATGCTGGCCACATGACCCGGAAAACTCTCTGTGGACAAACACTGGCTCCCTCGGCCTGAAAGCGAGATGAGCATCACAACCCCATTGTCGCCTTTGCCTGGACTTAACTGTCTAGGGATCCCTTACCTTTACATCTTACCTTTTGCAGGTTGCCCAGCTACAGCCTCCTCCACTATGCTGAGATGCACTGCATTTCTATTTAAATTACAGGAATTAAATTTCACCCATGCAAGTAAGTTAGTGTGTAAGTTAGTATTTGGAACTCGATGGCTTCTTTCTTCCACTTTTGGGGTTGAATTTCCATTATTTGGGGGGTGATGTGTAGATTAATTACAATACTCTTTTTTTAATGGCAGGCATCTTATTCTTTGTGGTCATAAAATCATAGAATAATAGAATTGTAGAGTTGGAAGGGACACTGAGAATTGGAAGGAACACTGAGAATTGAACTTTCAACCTTGCCATTATCAGCACCATGCTCTAACCAACTGAGCTATGCAGGCATGCTCTGCTGTGAAGCCTTCTTGGTACTGAGAAGCCACATAGCAGCTGTGTAGCAGGAGAGGATGGCAAGTGTGGCAGAAAGATTCAAGGCATAGCTGCCAAGTTATCCCTTTTTTACAGGGATTTTCCCTTATGCTGAATAGGCTTCCTCGCGAGAAAAGCGAAAACTTGGCAGCTATGATTCAAGGACAATTCAAAGAAACATTTAAACATTCCATTGCAGAATGGATATATAGCCAGAAACAATATTCACACCTCTCTTCACTTCTCCTCGACATATTGTTGTGAACTGTGATTTTCAACTCTGACAAACAGGAGAGTTCAGGTAAAGAGAAAAGCTTATTTGCATTGATGAGACTTGGTCTGCCTCAAATTGACCTAACATAAATGAGATTACCCAGCAAAAGCAAGCTCACACTGAGTTTGTATACAGTACATACTTTTAAGGTACATCTGTAAGAGGCTCGTTTCTATTTTGGGAGCAATTCACATTCTTACATAGCTACATTGTTTTATACTTTCTGGATCCTCCGGTAGTTGTGGTCTGTGTTATAAATCAAGCATTGCGTGGAGTCGTTTCTTTTTGTTTTCAAATGCATTCTTTGCCAATAAAAATTACGATGCGGCACAAGCAAATTTTTATTCCAAAAGTGTGGACCGGTGGGGGGGGGGGAGAACCACTGCCTTAAGCACTCATTGCAGAGATTCTGCATGTGATTGAACAAGGGCAAAAGGAAATTGCCTACCTGTTATATTTGCCCTCTTGTGGAGAAACAGAGATATTACATATAGTTCTGCTGATCTTTTTGAAATCCCTTATTTTAGGATCCATTTTCAGCGATTCTCCCAGCCCACCTTGGCAATCTCACTCACCCTGGGTTTTATAATCAGTGCTTTCAGAGGTAGTTGAGGTAGTTGGACTTGATGACCCTCGGAGTCCCTTCCAACTCTTCATTTCAGGCCCGGCTCTAGGGGTAGTCTTGGTGGCGCGGGCACCAGAGCGGGGGCGCCCGACCGGCTTGAGACGGCCCTGCTTCATTTCTATGATTCTATGACGAATACTGCAAGCGGGGATTCCAATATTATTTATTTTTTTGTAGCTTAAGCCATTACAAAACAAAACAAGACACATACGGCAGAATAAAACACATTATACAAAGTAATTATGAAAACCAGGCATTCTGTTGGATAAGAGTTTGATCTGGTGATGAATTTAACTGATCATCCCCGCAAACTTTTCTCCTTAAAATTGCTATTCCAAATAGGGTTGCCAGACTCAATAGAGGACAGGACTTCTGTGCCTTTAATTGCCCTGCTCTCTTTTGAGTCTGGAAACCTTAAAGAAAAACCAGCAGACCCTTTGTTTAATTTCCAAGCAAAGGGTCTGCTGGTTTCTCTTTAAGGTTTCCAGACTCAAAAGAGAGCGGAGCAACTAAAGGCACAGAAGTCCTGTCCTCTATTGAGTCTGGCAAGCCTAATTCTAAAGGCAAAACAGGTCACTTTTTCAGAAGTATAGGGAGGACATTTCTCCTAATAAAAAGTTAATTAGATACTCAATCAATCTCTCAACTGGGAGATTTAAATCTTTGAACAAGGCTCATAGATTGGGTAAATCAGTAAGTAGTGGGAAGAGACTCGGTGCCTAGGGCATAGCTGCCAAGTTTTCCCTTTTCTCGCGAGGAAGCCTATTCAGCATAAGGGGAAATCCCTTTAAAAAAGGGATAACTTGGCAGCTATGGCCTAGGGTTGCCAGACTCAATAGAGGACAGGACTTTTGTGCCTTTAATTGTCCTGCTCTCTTTTGAGTCTGGAAACCTTAAAGAGAAACCAGCAGACCCTTTGCTTGGAAATTAAACAAAGGGTCTGCTGGTTTCTCTTTAAGGTTTCCAGACTCAAAAGAGAGCAGGGCAATTAAAGGCACAAAAGTCCTGTCCTCTATTGGGTCTGGCAACCCTATCACCTGTATTACGGGCATTACATTTTGCTCCCTTTTACTATGTTTTTCTGGGTACCTCACTCCACCTTGCAAATTAGTACAGCTCCAAAGCTTCAGCCCATCTTAATCTGACCCCATTACTGTATGTTTACTTTGATTCATAAACCTCACTTGCGCTCAGGTGTGCTTATTCCCAAAGTGGGAGTTCATACAGACCCTGTGACCCCACCTGCCCCTTCCTCAGAAGAAAGCCAAGCTTGCAGTTCAAAGCAACCTCACAGGGTTTCATAAGATTGACATGTGGGTGAGAGTGGGACCATGCATGCGACCATGCTGCTTGATTATAAACAATATCAAGCAGATCCTATCTTCTAAAAGACCTCAGCTTTTGATCAGATGACCTCCAAGGCAGCTCACAACAAGCAAGTCCTCTATGCAAAGATTTCGCATTTGCCATACCAGGGTGGAATCCTCTAACATCTTCCACCCACGCTTCTTGAGTAGTAGTATTTGAAAAAATAATAATAACAACATGTCCTCAGATGAACCATACACAGGAAAGATGAGTCCTGGCTGCGAGGAAAGGCAAAGGGAGATGAGGGGAAATTGTACATCTTTTAAACTTTGGGTATTGCAAGGAATAGAAAACAACAGCGAAGCAGGAAAGGAAAAACAGCTCTTACAGGGAGCGGGAAACAGCAGGGGCTCTAGGGACTCTTGTTGCCTGATGTGCAGAAAACTCACTTGTCAATCGCAACAATCATTCATTGGCTAGAAAACACTGAAAGTTGAGAGCAGTAGGGCTGGCTCATTTCACCTCTCACTTAGATGTTTGCCTGCACATCTTACTTTGTACTGTCTCTTCCAGGAGGTTTAGCAACTTTCTTTAAAATAATAATAATTTAAAAAAATAAACCTCATTGTTCGGACCTCTACTGGTTCTGGGCCTGGTGCCTCAATACCACCCCTTGGAAGTGCTGCTGGGCTGCTTAGCATCTCCCAGTCTGCTTCTCCCCCTTACACCTGCAGAGCTGGCTAACTGATGGGGCTTAACTCCTCTCACCCTCCTTGGAAGTGGACAGTCAGGGCTGGTGCTAGGAGAGATCACCTTCTGACATTTCCCAGACTTGTTGACCTTTTTTTAGAAAAAATTAAAGTGGAATAAAAATTTAAAAATATATAAACAAATAAAAAGAGAAAATAGAAAATAGAAAAAATAAAAATAGGAAATAATAAAATAAGTAGAAAAAAGAGAGAGAGAGTTCCTTGGCTGAAAGGCGGGTGAGGCGGCCCCAGGCTCGTGCTTCCCGCGTGCCTCCGGAGAGCAGCCTGAAGCCGCTCAACAGCTGAGGGCATGGAAGAGGCAGCCCCAGGCAGCACCGGGGGGCGGGCAGCCTGGCCCGCGCCCCCTCCATTTTGACGCCCTAGGCAGCTGCCTAGTTCGCCTTAATGGACGCGCCGGTCCTGTGGACAGCGGTATCTGCTATGGCACCTCTGCTGTTCCTCCTCCTTCTGGACACTGCCCAGCAGATACCAGTATCAATGGCTGCTTTCAGCGGCTCCATTTGGAGGTAGGCTTCCTGTTCTCTGTCACCCCCAGACCTTAAGATCCACATAGGGATGCAGAGATGTCACAGGCAGGACTTTCTGAAGTCATGGGTAAGATTTTATGATGTCATGGGGGTCAGCACCTCATGGGATTGCAAACTATTAAAAGTCGGAAGATGTGATCCATAGGCTGGGTGGGTCCAGGAATCCAGCAGAACCAGAAATGTGAAGTCCCAGGAAAAGGAACATTTAAGGGTTGTTATTTTTATTCAGGTAAGGAGACAACAGTGGTGGACCTTGAGGCCTCAAATTTCAGCGCAATGCCAAAATTTGACACCTCAGAGTCATGCTAAATACAGTCGTATCTTGGAAGTCGAACGGAATCCATTCCGGAAGTCTGTTCGACTTCCAAAATGTTAAAAAACCAAATCATGGCTTCTGATTCGCTGCAGGAAGCTCCTGCAGCCAATCAGAAGCTGTGGAAGCCCCGTGGGATGTTCAGGTTCCAAAAGAATGTTTGCAAACTGGAACAATCACTTCCGGGTTTGCGGCCTTTGGGAGCCAAAACGTCCGAGTTCCAGGGTGTTCGGGATCCAAGGTATGACTGTAATAGTTGCGGCGCTCCCTAGTGGCACCCCCAAGTTCTGCACCCAGTGCGACTGAACCAGTTGTGCTCCCCAAAATCCGCTTCTGGAGCCAGTATGAGCTCTCTTACCTAAAGAGCATTCCTCCCCCGTCCAGTACAGAAAATCAGATCCTGACACTTGTGTTCAGCCCAGCATTATTGGTTGTCATGGTGGCCATGAAATCCCAAGCCAGTCTAGACAAGGTGACTTCAGAGTGGTCCCTCAAGGCCAAGTTCATGATCTTTGACACCACCTTTGTGTCCGCCTCCATCAGCCCTGGAGATGGTTATGTTAGTAGGGTGGAATCCCAACCCTGTATTGGGATTCCAATACCAGTTCAAAACTGGTAGACTACTGGGCAAGGGACTCAGAAGCAGTGATGGAAGAAAGCAGCAAGATTCTGAACAGGAAGTTGCTGGCCTAGACCCTCCTCTCTAGGATTTGCCTGGGACTCTAGAGAGTCACTGCTGCCGGTCAGAGTTGACAATACTGGGCTAGATGAATATTCTGACCGAATATTGTGTAGCTTCCTTTGTAGATAGCACAGCCTCTTTTTTCCTTTGTTTTTTTTTGTCACATGGAACTCAATGGAAGCCATGATGAGCTGAGCCAGCCTCCTTCTGCATAGCTCCACCCCTTTATTTGCATAACCTTGCCCTGGGCTCTGCTTTTTTGGTGTAAAGCTAGAATTCTGGCAACTGGCTCGTCTATGCATATATATTTAATCTAAGGAATCCTTCATTTTATTGGTTACACTGAGGTTGTCGTACACTTGTCGCAAGCCCTTGGGAGAACGGTAATGGCTATGGAACAGATGAGAGAACTGCAGGTAGATTTGAAATACAAAATAAATGAAATGCCTGTGGACATCTTGTGAATTTGATTGGAGTCAAAGTTTGCATTTTGTGTGAAGCTTTAGACTAGGAACTGGATACCTCGGAATGCTTGGCAGTCATATACGCATGTGTCAACTTGCAAGGCTGCGCCATGTGCATCTTGACGGAACTGCAATTTCATTATATTTGTTGCTGCTGAGTTTGTTTAAGCAGGAAGTTTAGTATGCTAAGTGATTCAGGGGTGAGGGGGTGAGGGAACTAATCTGGATCCTTCCCAACTTGGCAAGGCAAAGAGTCTCTTGAGTCCAGAAATTTGTCTTAAGTTTCAGGTTCTGGGAATTACAAAATATTTCAGGATCATTTAAAGCAAAGCAGGATGAAAGTTGATGGGAGCGGCAGAATTGCTTGCCGCGCTTGGGCTGGGGGTAGGGACGATATCGATGGATATGAGCAAAGAAGCCCTTTAGAAGTATTATATCTTCTGTTGGGAGCACACACTTGAAAGAAGGTTCGCAATGAAGCATCAAAATAAGAAGCAGAGACCATTTAACAATGCAGGAAAGTAAGACCATTACATCCTGCAGAAACAGGAGATTTACCAGCACGATCCTGTGCTTGCCTACTCAGAAGTAATTCCCACTGAGGCTGTTTTTGTGCCATATATTCAAAACACATTTAAAGCGCATTTCTTCCCCTGAATAATCCAGAGAGCTGTAGGTTATCCCCTTACAGACCTACATTTTCCAGCACACTTAACAAACCAGTTCCCAGAATTCTTTGGGGGAAGTGATGTGCCGTAAATGTGCTTCAAATGTACAGTGTACACACAGCCTAAGTTCGGTAGGACTTAGAATCATAGAATTGTATAGCTGGAGGGGAGCCTAAGGGTCATCTAGTCCAACCCCCTGCAATGCAGGAATCCCAGCTAAAGACTTACTCCCAGTTAAATGTGTATAAGGACTGTAGCCTTCATATAAGACCTGAGCCTTTCTGCACGTGTGAAAGAGCATCTCACACAATGTATTGTAATCGGCCTTTCCTCTTCAAGGAGCTTCTCACTAAAAACATTTCAGACCTGCGTTAAAAGATTATTTAATTGCATTAGAAGCAGGAGCCAGGCTGGAGAGGAGATTGGATCTTGGGGTGACAAGGGAGTCAAAAATATTCTGGAGGAGGAAAGGAGCTGAATGGTTTTTTTTTTGTCTACATAGTGGAAGATATACAGCAGATCTCTGAGTCTGAACTAACTTTCTCAGGCAGGGAGTTTGAGGAACAGAGGCAAGTAGTCTAGATGACAAGAGATAAAGTTCTATGTCTTATAATATAATAATAATAATTTATTATTTATACCCCACCCATCTGGCTGGGTTTCCTCAGCCACTCTGGGCGGCTTCCAACAAAATATTAAAATACAGTAGTCTGTTAAACATTAAAAGCTTCCCTAAACAGGGCTGCCTTCAGATGTCTTCTAAAAGTCTGGTAGTTGTTTTTCTCTTTGACATCTGGTGGGAGGGTGTTCCACAGGGCGGGTGCCACTACCGAGAAGGCCCTCTGCTTAGTTCCCTGTAACTTGGCTTCTCGCAGCGAGGGAACTGACAGAAGGCCCTCGGCGCTGGACCTCAGTGTCCTAGCAGAACGATGGGGGTGGAGATGCTCCTTCAGGTATACTGGACCGAGGCCGTTTTGACATATTTAAAACAAACACATTGTTGGGTCTAGAGGTCAATAAGCTGCAACCCTAAGACACACCCGAGGACTGGAAAATCCCACTTTTAAAAATGGGATTCAACTGCTGCTCCATGCTTTGCATGGAGGATTGTTGTTGTTTAGTCGTTTAGTCGTGTCCGACTCTTCGTGGTGACAGCAGTCACGAAATTAAAAGACGCCTGCTTCTTGGGAGAAAAGCAATGACAAACCTAGACAGCATCTTAAAAAGCAGAGATATCACCTTGCCTACAAAGGTCCGTATAGTTAAAGCTATGATTTTCCCAGTAGTGATGTATGGAAGTGAGAGCTGGACCATCAAGAAGGCTGATCGCCGAAGAATTGATGCTTTTGAATTATGGTGCTGGAGGAGACTCTTGAGAGTCCCATGGACTGCAAGAAGATCAAACCTATCCATTCTTAAGGAAATCAGCCCTGAGTGCTCACTGGGAGGATACCATCTTGTATTTTGTTTCAGGGAACAAAATGGCATGGGCCAGTCTTGCGAGGGTTGAGTTTGATTCATATCATCCATCTCTCTCTCTCTCTCTTTAAAATTAGATTAAGCTGGTCAATGTCATAAATGTTTCTTCTAGAATAAAACGCCTCTGAGCAAATGGGCAATCTCTCTTTGCTTTTGGGTGGCTCTCCTGCAACATATTTTCCCCATTAACTTAGTAGTAAAGTCAATTGGCAGCGATGAATCTTCTTCATTAATTTCTTTGTTGGCAAACTTTATCTCTCTTTCGTAATTAGTGCCTGGGTGGAATTTGCTGGAAGGAGTGAGGATGATGGTCTCTTGTGGTTTGAAATCTGGAACTGATGTGAATGACGCTAAAAGTTAATTTTGTCATCATTAATGATGAATAAGATTTTCCTTATGTTTTCACTTCAAGAAAAAGGAAAAGAAATAACGGAAAGTTAAGCCCTATTTGTTTGTCCTGTATTTTTATGGTTGGGGATGGGGAGATAAACTTGGGAATTAGGGCCATATGTTTCAGCTATAGATTAATCAACCATGCTTAAGTTGATTTACTGATGGGAAATTCCCCTTCCTTCACACAGGTTCTAGGGACAGGACTTACTTACTGCAGTATCCTATGGATAAATAATAGGAGGGTGCAAAGCACTATTGAGCTGGTCTGGGGCCTGATTTGTTCCGGATTGCTCCATGCCCCAAAGAGGATTGAGGGCCTTGCACAACCCTAAGGTTGTGCATCTGGGTGGGGGAGAGGAAGAGCCAATGCGGGCAGAGTATTGCTTGCGCTGCCTCCTTCTCCCCAACTCCCTGCCATCCTTACCACCCCCCTACAAGTTTAATAACACCACCCCCACACCTTTCAACTGTGTTACAAGCCACTCCAATCTCTGCCAAGTGGTAGCAAGATTCCAGGGGTCTTGGCACTTAACCAGGGCTTGTGTTCCTTTAGAATGAGGCACGGCGGAGACTGTAGTATCTTTAAGATATATGGTTTTATTTATACATATATACAACTTAGCCTTGATTGAGGGAGGGCAGAGCATCACGCCCCAAGGGTTCCTCTTGTTGCTCTCCTCATTACTTCAGCAAGCGTGGGTCCAGCCATTCTCCCTGGTCTTTGCATGCAGGTTCCTCTAGCCCAGGCGTAGGCAAACTCAGCCCCCCCAGATGTTTTGAGACTACAATTCCCATCATCCCTGACCGCTAGCTAGGGATGATGGGAATTGTAGTCCCAAAACATCTGGAGGGCTGAGTTTGCCTATGCCTGCTCTAGCCAGCGCCACATGGAGTTCCGACCTCTCCCCTTTTCTTCTGCAACCCCCCTGCTCCAAGCGCAACTCAAGCCTCGTGTAAAAGGGGGCAGCTTTTTCCGGTGGTGACACCTCCCCAGACCACACCCACTCCCGAGTCACATGCCCTCTTCCCATGCCACACCCCTTACAAACCTTGTGTCACACCCTCCTTCTGGTTGGTTTAGTTTTTTTGGGAAATGTATTTATTTATTTCTCACATCAATACTCCACCTATCCCTCCGAGGAGTTGATGCTGGGGGTAAAGGATTCTCCCTCTCCTCATTTAATCCAAGCAGCAAGTCTGTAAGGCCGAGAAGCAGTGACTGGGTCAAGGTGAGTCTCATGGCCAAGTGGGGATTTGAATCCTGGTCTCCCGGAGTCCTAGTCTGACACTTTCAACCACTGTTCTTCAAACTTGGGTCTCCAGCTATGGTTGGACTACAACTCCCATCATCCCTAGCTAGCAGGGCCAGTGGCCAGGGGATGATGGGAGTTGTAGTCCAATAGCAGCCAGGGACCCAAGTTTGAGGAACACTGCTCTGAACATCACACCAGTCTCTGAACTGTGATAGTACCTATTGCTCGCTTGGCCAAAGGACAGAGAGGGTTCGTGCACGAGTGTGGAAACTAGCCCATTTGTTCAAAGGTAGCATGTGCTTTCACTGTTTTGCCCCAGACCCCACTCATTGCTGGCATGAGACTCCTGAATGCTTTCCCAGGAAGGAATGCGGCCCGCAGAGCTCAGGACTATTGATCTGAAGGGAATCTCAGGCTGAGGACCAGGGATTTTTGTCTCCGGCCATATGAGAAGCATTACGCGGTGCAAAGGCCCTTGAGTGACAGCTCACTCAGAGCGGCCTGTGTGAGTCAGCCCTGAGCTATGCGTTTCTGAGTAGGTCAACTCTGGTTTAGGCAATAAGTTGCAGCTCCCGGAAGGATTGGATTAGAGAAGTTTAAAAGACAGGGCTGCAGATCTGCTCAAACCTTAGAGCCACCCAAGGCCAAACGGGACAGAGCTTCAACACAACAGGGGAGGTCTCCGGCCTTAAAAGGCCAGTTACTCATAAGCGAGCATCTCCGATGGGGCGTCCCAAGAGCAAACGTCTTGGGTGTAACTTATTTCATACCCTTACTGGAATATGATGCTAGCATGCAAATAACATCCGATGGGCAGTCAGCAGAGAGAGGCGATGTCACGTGGTGGCCTTCAACTCGGTCTTCGGTCGGCACCTTATAAAGCACAGAAAGGCATTTCTGTCCGATGGCCCTTTAAGACGGGAAGACAAAAGTGTTAACAAATGAGCTTTTTGTCATTTATTCAGCCTTCTTTTATTGCGCACCTGAAAAAAGACTTAGATAACCAGAAGCCCAGAATGTGGGAAGAGCTACATCAAGGAGTCTCCTTCTTTGGAGGTCTTTAAGCAGAGGCTTGACAGGCATATGTCAAGAATGCTTTGATGGTGTTTCCTACTCGGCAGGGGGTTGGACTGGATGGCCCTTGTGGTCTCTTCCAACTCTACGATTCTATGATTCTATGAAGGAGGCCCCAACATGATACCAACAAGTGTCATGAGAAGTAAGAGGCCATATATTTAAAGCCCCCCTCCAGACTGGCACATTCTGCAGTATTTCTTTGATGCAATAATAGTGCATTTGTGCTGGATTTATACTGGACCATCAACATATCATTCTGCCTTATTAGTTCTTCTGCTATGCTTCCCCAATGTTACCGCGTTATTGCTGTCTGGGGAGGCACTCTTGCACATCAAAAGTGTGACAAAGAAACAAACTGGAGCATTTATGGCAGGGTTGCCATATTCCCCAAAGTGAAAATCTGGACAAAGTTGTTGAGCTCAACTCGCCCTATGTTCAGATTTTCCCAGACATTTTGCCGATTCAGCAAAAATCTGCCCGGATCCCATTTTGCTGAGCAATTCCCCGGGAAAACCCAGATTAGGCAGCCCTAATTTATGGTATAATACAAATGATATTTGCATCTTGCACTTCCTCTGTAGACCTCAGGGCACTGGCGGAGGAAGGGGGGTGTGGTGGGTGCGGCCTGCCCCGGGTGTCATCGCCATACCTGCCAAGTTGCTGTCGGAGAAATAAGGGACCGGGCGGAAGTAGCAGACCGGAAGTAGCGCGGCGGCCATTTTGGAACTGGGCGGAGCATGCTCAGAAGCGACCTTTGTTGCTGCTCTGCCCAGTTCCAAAATGGCTGCAGTGCGACTTTTGGCGCGGTGGCCATTTTGTAACTGGGCAAAGCAGCATCAAAAGTCATTTCTGAGCATGCTCCGCCCAGTTACAAAATGGCGGCAGCGCTACTTCCGGTCTGCTACTTCCGCCCGGTCCCTTATAAACCGGGGGGAAACAAAAAAATCCGTTTTTTCAGCTAGAAACAGCTGGAAAAACGGGGATTTCCCGGGGAATACGGGAGACTTGGCAGCCATGCCCCTGGGACGCTCACCGTAGGTGGTGCTCCCCAGGACGCTTGCCATTTGCGGCTAGCCTTGCCCCTGTGGGTGGCTAGCTCCGCCCTGTGGGTGGCTAGCCCCGCCCCCAGGTGCACAGCATGTGCGTCGCTCTGGGTGCCGGAGCAGCTAGCTCCGCCTCTGCCTCAGGGTGGTTCGCAAAATAGAATTACAATATAAAAAACACAAAATACATAATAAAAACAAGAAAAAGAACAAACCAATAATTCCCCCTCCCACAACACATGTAAAAGGGCACCAGATGCCAATCAACCAAAGGCCTGGTTTTTGCCTGGCACCTTAAGGTGTATAATGAAGAGGCCATGTGAGCTTCCCTGGGGAGAGCATTCCTCAAATGGGAAGCCACTGCAGAAAAGGCTCGTTCTCGTGTTGCGACCCTCTAGACCTCTCATGGAGGAGGCACATGAAGAAGGGCCTCAGAGGTTGATCTCAGTGTCCGGGGAGGTTCATATGGAGAAAGATGGTCTTATAAAAAGTGACAGGATGTCAGCTGGAAGTGATGGGAGGGGCAGTGGTTGGAAACGAAGCAATAGGGCAGCCCTGAAAGATGGGAAAGCACAAACAGTATTAACAAGGGCGTTGTGCACTGGGCTCCTACCGCCACCACAATCTTGAACAATAATTTCTGAACAGCAAACAATATGTGTCACAAAGGTTTCAATGCCTAGAAAAGCAGCAGAAAAGAGTTACAGTGGTACCTCTGGATGCGAATGGGATCCGTTCCGGAGGCCCGTTCGCAACATGAAACGGCTGCATCCTGAGCCCTGCGTCTGCACACACGTGTGACGCAATTCGGTGCTTCTGCGCATGCGCAAAGCGTGATTTAGCGCTTCTGCACATGCGCGCGCACCGAACCCAGAAGTAACCCGTTCCGGGACTTCCGGGTTTGGCATGTCCGTAACCTGAAAAGACGTAACCCGCAGCGGACGTTACATGAGGTATGACTGTACTCTTACTTGCTGAAACTGGATTAAAAAACAACAACAAATTAACCACCAAGTGGGGGCAACTGTACTGTAGCTGGAGCGGTTAATTTGAGAATTTTGCTGATGCTCGTTTAGATGCTGAAGGCAATGCATTAGGAACTGATGGCGCCTGATTATTATCCAATCAGTTCCTGATGCAGTATCCGCGACATCACAAACTCTGCAGGCTACACCTTTGTGCACGTGCGGGTGTGCTTGTGTATGAGAGAGAGAGAGAGAGAGAGAGAGAGAGAGAGAGAGAGAGAGAGAGAGAGAGAGAGAGAGAGAGAGAGAGAGAGAGAGGCAGTGAGCGCCATTCCTTACATTGCCATAAGAGCACCACCCACCCACAGACTAAGGGGAGCCTCAATGTTTGTGGAAAGGGCAAGAGGTTTTTTTTGGGGGGGGGAAGCACAAAGAGACAGGGAGTATGCTCAATGGCCATGGAATTCTGACAAAAAACCCAGGAAAAAGGAGAGGGAACGGAATGGAGTGGCTGAAACCCCTGAATTCCACGCAGCAACATTTTGTTGCAGCCTCCACTTGTTTTAAACTGCCACAGCACACAATTTACCATTTGGTTGGGTGTGTTGTTCAGGGACTTGTTCGACCACCAGGCCGGGAGGAGTGCTTACCTTTTGGAAATGCTCACCATCGACTACATTAAAAGGGTGGCGGTGGGCTGTTTTGCACTCACTGTTGTTTCTGGTTGATAAAAAAAAGTATGGAAGCAATAAGCCCTTTAACTCCAGAACGTAAGAAGAGGCTGCTGGATCAGGCCAATGGCCCATCTAGCCCAGCATCCCGTTCTCACAGGGACCAACCAGATTCCTGTGGGAAGCTTTTCGGCATAATTTGAACACAGGAGCACTCTCGCCTCCTGCGGATTCCAGCAACTGGTATTCAGAAGCATTGCTGCCCCAACGGTGGCCTCCAACTTCTCCTGTTCTATCCTGTGCAACGTTCCTTCGACCGACCGTTTCATGCCTGACATATACATACCTCCCAAGTGCCCTGGGGAAAAAGGACATCCCATTTTTCTGCGTGAGATTGCGGCAACCATATTGGGGTGCTGAGATCTTGCGTGCTGTCACCCTGAGAAAAGCACGTTTGGGGCGCCTCACAGGATCTCGCCCCCCAAAAGCACTTTTTCTGAGTTGAGGGTGTGGAGCGGGTCACATGACTCACATGGGAATGCGTCCTCGAAAAGTTGGATGGTATGCTCAACATCCTCAACATCGCCCTGGTCATGTCTCACCTTTTCCTTGCAGAGGTGATGAAGGCAGCAGAGAGGGTTCCAGTTCATTTGGCAGAATGTTGGGGAATGTATGGTGACTACATGTCCCATCATGCCCTTGGTGGGAATGGATGGAATTAAGAGTCCCGCTCGCACTAAGGCATCCTGGGAGATGCAGTCCTCCCTTCCACGCTCTCCCAGGCAGGAAACTGATACTCCTCCTACCACTGCCCTTACCTTCCAAGTCCCGGACTGCAGAATCCGGGACCGGCAGCCGTGTGACACCGGAAGTTGCGTTGATGTAACTTCCGGTGTTGCTTTGCCCTTCTATGGGCACCAAAAATGGCCACCGCCGGCTTCGAAAGTCGCTTGTACGCATGTCAGGAAGTGCATCGACGCAACTTCCGGTGTCGCTCCACCCATCTATGGGCACCAAAAATGGCCACCACCGACACCAGAAGTCGCGTCTATGCACTTCCGGACATGCATAAATGCGACTTTTGAAGCCAGCGGCAGCCATTTTTGGTGCCCATAGAAGGGCAAATCGGGGGGAAAAATGGCTGCCGGCAGGAGAAAATAACGGAGAAAAATGGGAGACGAAGTGATATGGGGGACCACCGGGAAAAGATAAGTAAAAATGGGGGTTTCCCGGGGAAAACAGGGTACTTGGCAGCTATGCCACTGCCTTCACTGCCTCCCCATTCTCATGTCATTCTCAGAAAGATATATCTACCTCTCAATCATAAAACCCTCCAGGCGGTGTACACGGTACAATTATTGACATAGAAGCAGCCAAAATCCACAAAGCCATTAGACAGCAAGGAATGCCGACATGCAAGATAACCAGCTAAGAAGCACAGATTAGAATCCGAGGAAAGAGATTGCTTGATAAGCTCTACGGCATGTTAATTTGCTAATAAAGCTACATGGATTTGCATACAAATAAATAAACTGTCCAATTTTATGTCTGGATGGGCTTGCTGAAATAAAAAGGCTTTTGGTAGACGTCCAAAAACAATCTAGGAAAGGCACCTGCCTAGGGAGGTGAAATTGATGAAAGAGGTGGCAGTTTTCCAGTGGGTGCACTTTGGAGAAGCAACCATCCCTCAGATGTGCACCCTCGCAGCCAGTGAAGGGTGGTCCATGAGGATGAGCAAGGTGCCGCCCCACCAACCCCAGTCAGTCCTGAACCAATCCAGGGGTTGGCGCTGTCAGTTTTCAATTAGCAATAATTGTGCAGGGGCGGACTTGGGTGCCCTGAACAAGGCCAAAACCTGGCACCCCCAAGTGGAGCTTCTCAATTATGGACCTTCTCAATTTTGTGCACCCTCGACATGGCACCCCGTGCGGGGGAACCACCTGCGGCGCCCTACACCCAGTGCTGAATGGCACCTTTGATTAACCTTGTTGACTATGATTCTGTGCAGAATCTTTAGCCTCATGTGTTGCCATTGTAGAACTCAGAAGAGAAGAGGAGGAGGGCATGTGAAAAGGAGTCTTGGTAGACCACAAACTTGACATGAGTCAACAGTGTGATGCAGCAGCTTAAAAAGCCAATGCAATTATGGGCTGCACCAATAGGAGTATAGCGTCTAGATCAAGGGAAGTAATAGTACCACTGTATTCTGCTCTGGTCAGACCTCACTTGGAGTACTGTGTCCAGTTTGGGGCACCGCAGTTCAAGAAGGATACTGACAAGCTGGAATGTGTCCAGAAGAGGGCAACCAAAATGGTCAAAGGCCTGGAAACGATGCCTTATGAGGAACGGCTTAGGGAACTGGATATGTTTAGCCTGGAGAATAGAAGGTTAAGGGGTGATATGATAGCCATGTTCAAATATATAAAAGGATGTCATATAGAGGAGGGAGAAAGATTGTTTTCTGCTGCTCCAGAGAAGCAGACACGGAGCAATGGATTCAAGCTACAAGAAAGAAGATTGCACCTAAACATTAGGAAGAACTTCCTGCCAATAAGAACTGTTAGACAGTGGAATTTTCTGCCAAGGAGTGTGGTGGAGTTTCCTTCTTTGGAGGTCTTTAAGCAGAGGCTTGACAGCCATCTGTCAAGAATGCTTTGATGGTGTTTCCTGCTTGGCAGGGGGTTGGACTGGATGGCCCTTGTGGTCTCTTCCAACTCTATGATTCTATGATTCTATGAAATTTAGACCGAGCAGGTGTCACCTGTAATTGGCTCTGGCGCCACCTACTGTTGACCTCCCTGCTTTTCACCCCACCAGTTCCAACAGGCAGCAGGCAACCTATTCTGCAAGCCCCTGTTTTGGAGGGTAGGGGATGCACGATTCCTCCTTACTTTCTCAGCCTACTTCACATACTGATTATTGCATTAGACCAGTGGGTCCCAAACATTTTTGGGCCACGGCCCCCTTGATTCCACAAACTCATCCCCAGTGCCCGCTACCAACCCCACCCTATAAAAAAACCATTATTTAGAATGGCAGTTTGCATGACCCACTAAGGAAGATAACTGCACGATAAAATTCAAAACAGTGACAATCGATTGCACAAAATAAAAAAATTCCTTCCAGTAGCACCTTAGAGCCTTAGAGACCAACTATGTTTGTCATTGGTATGAGCTTTCGTGTATTGTGCATGCACACGAAAGCTCATACCAATGACAAACTTAGTTGGTCTCTAAGGTGCTACTGGAAGGAATTTTTTTATTTTGTTTTGACTACGTCAGACCAACATGGCTACCTACCTGTAACTAGAACAATCAATTGCACGTTGACTCAAATTCCAATGAAAAACATTTAGTTTAATTAATTCAACAAAATTGATGTCCTCAATCTAGTCCTATCAGCTTTTCAAAGTCCAGCAGCACCTTGCCAGCACCTTGCCTCTTAGTCACCTCTAGATAATGCCACTGCTCTCCAGGGGGTAGCACCGCCCACTAGCTCAGTCGGTAGAGCATGAGACTCTTAATTCAGGGCTGTGGGTTCGAGCCCCATGTTGGGTGAAAGAGTCCTGCTTTGCATGGGGTTGGACTAGATCAGACACGACCAACTCCAAAGAGACTGTAATCTACTCACATTATAAAAATACTGGCTGTGATTTACCCATTGTTATTGACAGGTGAACTTGTTAAGCTTTTTTTTAGGGGAGCCAAAGCTTTCTTTTTTTGGGGGGGGGAAATCACTAAGCATCTCACAATCTACCACGATCTATCATAGATGATCTACCGGTAGATCACGATCTACCTGTTGGACATGCCTGGACCAGATGACCCTTGTGGCTGCTTCCAACTCTTCTATGATTCAAAACACTTCCTTAATATTTTTCCTTTGGGACAGTATTTCTGCCTCTTTAAGCTATGCGGAGGGGTGAATCAGTTCAGTTCAGTGCCTGTGGGTGGAAGACCTAAACTAGGACAAGTTAGTCAGCAAATGTTCAGATTATTTAAAGAGATGCTTCCCGTAAGGCAGGAAATGATATACAGTGTCCATAGGGGGTGCTTCCCAATTCATGGAATGCTTGAAATGTGACAGGCCAGAAAGAGAGAAAGGTTTTCAGATCTGGGGAGCATTTGTTTCCACTTAGGATTTAGCACTGGCTCCTGTGGTATCTTGAGATGCTATCTGCACACAAAGCCACAATATCCATTGTGTGTTAAATAAAATAGTTTAATCCGAAATCAAGCTGGATTTGAGTTTGTCGGTGCCTCTCGTAACTTCTCTTACAGCACAGATGTCTGCAAATTGGTTTTTAAATGGCAAACTAATATTAGAATTGGAGGTGTCTGACCTGCAGGAGGAAACTTTGCAAAGTGAAATGCAAACTGAACTGAATTTCTCCTCCATCCCTGGTGAAGACTGCTGTACAGATGTCCGTGGCTGCAGGGGAGGGGAGGTCAAAGACCCATAGCTATTTCTGCACCAGGGTCTCAATCATCAAGAAAGGAGGTGACTCTGTCCCTGAGGATAGGCTCCCAGGGTCATTCTGGAGAAGGCGCTCCGGAGAAACAAAGAGGAGTAGCTGGTCTGTATGCTCCAAAGCTAAGCATTTAGGAGCACAGAAAACACAAGGTGCTTCGGTTTCAAGAGAACGGTGTGCAAGTTTTAAGCAGAGGTTGGATGGCCAATGGGTCATAGATGCTTTAGTTGAGATTCCTGCATTGCCTGGGGTTGAACTAGGTGACCCTTGGGGTCCCTTCCAACTCTACAATTCTGTGATTCTAAGTTCTGTTACAGACAGTGGAACATAACTTAAGTCGCTTCAAAAGAATATACGGGGTCATTCCAAATCATTTGCTCGTGCCCATGCACAAAGAACGGTAGATCTAGCTGAAAGGCAACAGGTGGGAAATTTGCATTGATCGCTGCAATGCATCCCTAATTATTATAATTTTTGATATATGATTGCATAATCTTAGGAGGGGGGGAATTGTGAGGAGGGTGTGTGGCTGTGGGAGGCATGGCTGTGATTATTTGAATGCCTTGACTTGAGCTAAACCTTTGGTTCATCTAGTTCATAGACTCGTAGAGTTGTGGAGTTGGAAGGAACCACAAACGCCATCTGGCCAACCGCCCTGCAAGGCAGGAATCTTTTGCCCAATGTGGGGCTCAAACCCACAACCTTGAGATTAAGTGTCTCATGCTCTACCTGACTGAGCTATCCCAACAGTGGTCCCTGGGCATCTCAGACTGAAGTGTTTCCCAGCTCAGCTGGAGATCTTCAGGTGTGAACCTGGCGCTTTCTGTATTCGAAGTATGGGCTCCAGGCCTTAGCTGCCGCACAGCACCCAAGCATAGCTGCCAAGTTATCCCTTTTTTACAGGGATTTTCCCTTATGCTGAATAGGCTTCCTCGCGAGAAAAGGGAAAACTTGGCAGCTATGCACCCAAGTGACACTTGATTCTTTACATGAACTCTCTATTACAGGGATGTCCAACAGGTCGATCGCGATCTACTGGTCGATCCCTGGTTTTGGTAGATTGTGGGCTCCTTTTCCTTAGCGGTTGCAAAAGAGCACCCAGCTCCAGCCCCTCGCCTTGGTCCCTTAAATGTACTCGGAGTCGAGAGTGAATTTCATGCTCTTTATTCAGCTCATAGTCATCAAGGAGAAGAGGAGAAGAAGAATGGCTCTTTTCCCAAAACCATCTGCTTATATACATTATTTACACAATGGGCCTTGCGTGATTGGCTACTTCAGGGCTACACCTGTGGGCCAATTATATTGTGGATTGACTTTTGCCTGCAGCCTGATTGGCTGCTCCTACAGGCCAATCAGGTAGCAGATTCGCTTCTGCCAGCCGCCTCATTGGCTGCTCCAGCAGGCCAATCAGGTTGCGGATTCACTTCCACCTGGAGTTGGATTGGGTAGCTCCCGCTGATTCTGAATCCTATTGTTCTAGGATTCAGCTCAGTACATAACAGTCCCCATTCGCGCATGATCGCTAGAATGGCAGGCGGAGTTTTCTCTGTGAGGCTGACTGTTTCCTTATTGATCTTTTGGTGAGCGACTTTTCCCATTTCCTCCCTAAAAGCAGCTCAACAAAAACGGGATTTCCCTCCCTATAAAAAGCTCAACAACTTTAACCTGAAAATGCCCCCCCCAAAGGGATAGATCACTGCCAGTTTTTAATTCTGTGAGTAGATCGCAGTCTCTTGGGAGTTGGACGTCCCTGATCTAGTAAACCAAATCCCCTCTCCCCTTACAAGTGAAATGCTGTACAAAGTTGTTTAAAATGTGGTAGAACTGCTAGTAATATTTTGCAGTTGGTGTGTGTGTGGTGAGGCAAAGAGATTTCCCTTTACGGCATGAAAGACAAAGACAAAGGCTTATCAAAATATTTGTAGACCAGACAATCATTCCCAAACTTTAAAAACCCCCACAAAAGCATCCATTTCCACAAAGAGCCAAGCATCAGTTTGAAGCATGTTTTCTGTGGGTTGAGGAAAAATGAATTGCAACTGCAAGCTGACAGATATATTTCCAAGATGCTGCTACAGAGGACTGAGTTATTATCTGCATGAGCCACCAAATTTAGACAGGGCACTTCATGATGTGTAGAAGTTAATGAAGTCAAATGCCGATCTTGTGAGTTTGAGAGCGGATGTTTTCCATGCAAAAGGATCTTTTCTGGCTCCATGATCTTCCGCGGGTGCATGATCGATCTGCCAGAACAACGCAATTGCCGTGTTTAGCATAATCCCAGATACCACTGTGAGAGGGTTCATGAACTGCTCACAGTTGCCAGCTGAGATTAAACCAGCTCACAGCCATCTGTGGAAGGCCTGGGAGTGGATTTGCACAACTTGGCTCACAACTTTGACAATGCCTTGTTCCGTGTTCGAAAGCTCTGGCAGCTAACATGGCATTAGGGAAGAAATGGATTACGGTGGTTGGGCACCATGACAAAGTTCCCCTCTTCCGCCCCACCCAAAGTGATGCATGATTTTTTTTTTTAAAAAAAAGAGTATCAAGGTAAAATTTGTTTTATTTTACTGTATGTATTTAAGAACATAACATAATGAGCCCTGCTGGATCAGGACCAAGGCCCATCTTGTCCGGCGTCCTCTTCTCCAGCCACATGCCTATGGGAAGCCCGCAAGACAGAATTGTCAAGTTGGAAGGGACCCGGAGGGTCATTTAGTCCAACCCCCTGCAGCGACAGCAAGCAGGTGCTGAGAGCCGGCACAGAAGTACAACTCATTGGGAAGAGAGATGAATGCTTAAACCACTCTGGTGGTTTAAAGTGGTACAATACCGCTTGGTGGGGCATATGTTTCCTCCTACTCTCCACAGTGAAGACTCAGTTTGAAGTTGGCTTATTTCCACTCTGCAGAGCTAAGACTAAATGCTAGCCCAGGTCTAGGCAATACAGCAAACTGTGGTCAGTCCAAAATGGAAGCAAATGTCTCCTTGCGGCCATGGCGGAAAGAAGGGGTGTTGTGTAAGCTCGGTGTTTATTGTGGTAGGGACGTGCATGGCGCTGTGGTCTAAACCACTGAGCCTCTTGGGCTTGCCGGTCGGAAGGTCGGCAGTTCGAATCCCCACAACGGGGTGAGCCCCCGTTGTTCTGTCCCAGCTCCTGCCAACCTAGCAGCTCGAAAGCACGCCAGTGCAAATAGATAAATAGGTACCACTGTGGCAGGAAGGTAAACGGCGTTTCAGTGTGCTCTGGTTTCCGTCATGGTGTCCTGTTGTGCCAGAAGCAGTTTAGTACTGCTGGCCACATGACCTGGAAAGCTGTCTGCGGACAAACGCCGGCTCCCTCGGCCTGAAAGTGAGATGAGCGCCACAACGCCATAGTCGCCTTTGACTGGACTTAACCATCCAGGGGTCCTTTACCTTTGTAATGGTGCCTCCTTATAACGTTCAACCATGGCTTAGCGGTATGTGTGAAGGCAGTCATGATCTCTCGGTCTAAACTTCTTTACAGAGTTGTTGTTGTTCCGAGCTCTTTCGTTGTAGGACTTTTCTGCCTCGGTGTTTCCTTGATCTCTTATCGGAGTGGACCGGATCAGTAAAAATAGTCATTTGAGCTGAATAAGAGTCGCCTGCTGCTGCTGGGAAAACGAACCGCCAAAGCGCTTGGAGGGTGTTGCGAATGTCAAGCATCTCCCTTCGCAGCGCTAAATTCTAGTCCAGTGGTATTTGGCACGTGCGAAACAGCAAAACTGCGAAAAGAGGAGCTCGTTCCCTTGAGTGCCTTATTTAGTTCATCTCGGGTAATAAGGAATGCAGTGAAAGGCAGCAGCGAGGGAGGTGTTGAGCTGGTGGTCTTGGAAGAGGTTTACACACAAACAGGGAAAGAACAACAGCTGTAGTTGCTGCAATGTTTTATTACCACTGACCCCAAATTACTATTACCCAGTGATGCAGAAGAGGGCCGAGAAGCTGGATTTGAGGGCCAGGGAGGAAATGGAGCACAACAGAGGAGGGGAATGACCTAGAGACGAAGCTAATTGAGGCAGAAAACCAAATCCTCCCCCCATTGCAACATGCTAACAGCAATAAATTAATTCTGTGGCAGTTTTACTGGCACCCAGGGGCGGATCTACGATAAAACTGATGAAGCTTGAGCTTAAGGCCCCCCACCGTTACAATGTAAAATTTAATTTGCATTAAAAAGCAAATATTTGGGACAATAACCTCATGCACACATTGGGTGCCTGCGCTTTATATTGGCACATAGGTAAAGGTAAAGGGACCCCTGACCATTAGATCCAGTTGTGACCGACTCTGGGGTTGCGGTGCTCATCTTGCATGGTATACAAATTTAATAAATAAAAATAAATAAATGCAATCCCCAGCACCTACAAACCTATAGCAATGTATTTTAGGAGATCCCATCAGATGTCAAGGAAATAAGCAGCTATCCCATTTTTAAAAGACACCTGAAGGCAGCCCTGTTTAGGGAAGTTTTAAATATTTAATGCTGTACTGTTTTTAACACTCGATGGGGAGCTGCCCAGAGTGGCTGGGGAAACTCAGCCAGATGGGCGGGGTATAAATATATTATTATTATTATTATTATTATTATTATTATTATTATTATTATTATTAATGCAAATGAATTTTCAAGTTTGCTTTACACACACACACACACACACACACACACACACACACAACCTGTTTTGAAGGTGTAGAGCTGAAATTAAGATAATAATAATAATAATAATAATAATAATAATAATAATGCTTTTTATGGGGGGATGCAGGGGTAAGCATACCCCTAAACATTTTGTGAATCTTTGTACTTTTGTCCATTTACTGTATTTATTTTCCCTGATTTGAACTAAAAAATGGTGATTTTCTTAAGTTAAAATGAGAATACCCCTAAGATTTTTTAATAGAAATAGCACTAACAACAACAACAACAACAACAACAACAACAACAACAACAACATTTGTACCCCACATATGATTGAGAAAAACAGAGAAACCAAAACTACCAGATTCAGCTATACCTAAATCTCCCTGCTAAGAGAATTGCAGGTAGAATAATGGAAAAGACTTGTGCCTATGAGCCCAGATAGTCACTGCCAGGAAAGAGCAATGCTAGTATCAGCACATGCTGGTACCCTTGGGCAGTTGTCAGGACCCAGCTCCCTGGTGGGCTCACCTCAGATGCCTGTCCTGGTGTCATGAACATGTTGGATGCAGAGGAATGGTGGCAGGAACCGGCTGGGGGACACCATGAGAAGAAGAAAACTCAGAGCCTGGGGAGCGGTGGTGGGATGACGACGAGTGGTTAGCGGAAGAAGGTGTTGGAACCTGAAGAGGTAACAGGGCTTAGTGAGCTGGGAGAGTCAGTGGCAGAAGGAAGTCCAGAATCAGAGGCAGAATCTGAAGCAGGCGAGGGGGAGGATGGAGGCAGAGATGAGTCTGGCTGGTGATGAAGCCAGGATGTCTCCCCCTCCTGATGCAACAAGCTCTCCTCCTCCCTGGTCTCCCAGAACCAGAAGAGGGCCGAAACGGGCAGAGCAGAGGCAGACTGCATGCAGGTACAGTCTCTGATCGCTAGGGGGAAAGTCCTGGAGGGGAGGGGACTTTGATGGCTGCGGAGAGGCAAGGACTTTCAATCCTGGCAACTGATTCATGGGCCCAGACCTACTCAGCTAAGTCTGTGAAAACGGTGCTTTTGCAAATAAAGAGCCTCTTGGGCTTGCGGATCAGAAGGTCGGCGGTTCGAATCCCCATGATGGGGTAAGCTCCCGTTGCTCTGTCCCAGCTCCTGCCAACCTAGCAGTTCGGAAGCACACCAGATCAAGTAGATAAATAGGTACCGTTGTGGCAGGAAGGTAAATGGCGTTTCCATGCGCTCTGGTTTCTGTCACGGTGTCCCGTTGCGCCAGAAGCGGTTTAGTCATGCTGGCCACATGGCCCGGAAAGCTGTCTGTGGACAAACACTGGCTCCCTTGGCCTGAAAGTGAGATGAGCGCCACAACCCCATAGTCACCTTTGACTGGACTTAACCGTCCAGGGGTCCTTTACCTTTACCTATACCTAGGCTGACACTCAGCCAAGTCTGTGAAGACTGTGTTTTTGCAAATAAAGATTTAACTGGAAGCCGCCCAGAGTGGCTGGGGGAACCCGGCCAGATGGGCGGGGTATAAATAATAAATTATTATTAATTATTATAACTCCAACTTTGAAAGATATGACTTTCTGCGGGCTCGCTCTTTGACACCTGGCCTCTTTTATTTAGTGCTCTGATTAGAGTTGGCCAGCCTTCCCAAATGTGGGAAATTTAAGTGGCTACATCTTCTTGCCATCCATCAGAATTCAGTAAGCCTAGTGGTGCCTGCCAACATAGACCTGTTCCACCAGAAGGGCCTTTGCTGAGGGCTTTCTCAAACATGGAGCCAGGTCTCATGAGAGACGGACAAGTCATAAGAGGCATCTTCACATGGTTCTGGGATCTGACAGTGGCTTTCAAAATGCCTTCTTGAACCCTGCTGTTATTAAGCTCTGACCGCAAAGTACGTCCTCCTCGAAGGCTACAAATGTTTAGCAGAAGGAGTTTATATGCTGTACAAGACACAGCTGTGCTCTCGAGCTGGCACGTAAGAATCTCTCCAGCTGTTAACCCTGAACTTCAACCTGGGGGGCAAGGAACATAAAAATAGGATTATTATTTTTTGTTTCCACGTCCTTCGTTTTACTACATCAACATGCCGCTTGTGGCCAATTTTATTTTTTTAAAATGCCTTTTTAGCAACCTTGAGTAATATAAGGGAAACAGAATAGCTCAATGTCATAAGGAAGACTTGGCTTGGGAAATGTTTATCTGTCTTCCGGAGCCAAAATCAGGGCATTCTTTTGTCTGATTTGTGATGCCAAACAAGGGACAGACAAATCTGTCAATTTGGGTTTCTCTCTGTTTCTCATTTGTTTTTACTATCTCAAGTTCAATTTGCCCCCTTTTCTCTATATTAAATTATTTTATTTTTTTTAGAAGTCTGCATGGAAACCACACACTTTTTATGCAGCTTTTTCAATTATACACATTTCGGCAAGGATTTCCCCCTTGATATAATGCATGTTTGTACGTTATTTTCACTAAAATATGCGTTCCTGTGCACACTTCCTTCTAACACCTACCACATTTATTTCGTGTATGCAATTTTTGGCTGGAGAAGTGCATTGCAAAATTCAGGAGTGTGAATTCTGAAGGCTAACTGTGCTTTGGTTTGTATATCGGTGCAGGAAGTGCCAATTTGACAATGTGAACTGGATAAATTTCACAGTCCTCATAAAAAAGAAGAAGTCAGCTTTGAAGAACCCTTTTACAGTCTAAACCGATGCTCCTGTTCAGCTAAGCACAAGAGCCTTGCATTAGAAGCCTTCCCTTCTCTCCTCTGTGGCCCCCTTCATGCCCTCAAAATAAGCTCGGGGGGGGGAGACACGGACTGCTTTGGATAGAACCCAGGGGTTCTTGCAGTAGTGGGGAGTCTGTGGCAGAGGAATCCCTCCCCCCACTTCTAAAACCCTGCCAGGTTTGTCAATGGGAGCTCCCCTCCCCACAATGCTAGTTGCCAGGTGGAATCGGAGAGGAGTTGTTTTTCCCCACAGTAACCCAGTTTAATAGAGCAAAAATAGAGCAACATAGCAACGTAAGTGAATTGTTTGCTGCGCAACTGTGAATTTATCAGCCCTTTTGCCCATACATGCTCAAGATGCACCCTGGGATTGTAAGGCCTCCAGATCGCGGAACCTCTACAGGTAGCTGTGAGATCGCAGTCATGCCATCACATTTGCCTGCAGAGATTTCTCAGTCTGTGACTTGGATCCAAGCTTGCGAGGTCACGAGGCCAGTCCTATTCATACATCATCATCATCCTCATCCTCATCATCCTCATCATCACCATCATCATTTATTTATTTATAGCCCGCCCCTCTGGCTGGGATTCCCCAGCCACCCCAACAGAATATTAAAAACACAATAAAATATCAAACATTAAAAACTTCCCTCAACAGGGCTTCCTTCAGATGTCTTCTAAAAGCCAGATAGTTGTATATTTCCTTGACATCTGATGGGAGGGTGGGCGCCACCATCAAGAAGGCCCTCTGCCCGGTTCCCTGTAACCTCATTTCTCACAGTGAGGGAACCGCCAGAAGGCCCTCAGAGCTGGACCTCAGTGTCCAGGCTGAATGGTGGGGGTGGAGACGCTCCTTCAGGTATACTGCGCTGAGGCCATTTAGGGCTTTAAAGGTCAGCACCAACACTTTGTATTGTGCTTGGAAACGTACTGGGAGCCAATCAGGACCGGTATTATGTGGTCCTGGCAACCACTCCCAGTCACCAGTCTAGCTGCCGCATTCTGGATTAATTGCAGTTTCCAGGTCACCTTCAAAGGTAGCCCCACGTAGAGCGCATTGCAGTAGTCCAAGTGGGAGATAACTAGAGCATGCACCACTCTGGAGAGACAGTCCGTGGGCAGACTCGTGTTTTCCAACGTATTTCTTATCAATAAAAAAATCCGAGAGCAATTTTTTTTTGTTCTGAAAGTGTGGCCTGGAGTAAAAAAAATATTCGAGAATACCACTGTATTATAAATGGGATATTTATGCATTGACAGTGAACAGGCTGTTTTCACGATGCTAACTCGGAGACTTATCTCCTGCGGGAGCTGCAGGGAACAGCCCCCCCCCTTGAAAAAGGAAAAACCCATTGAAAACGAACAGGGGCCTATTTGTGCGGCTGACTATTAGTTCACAATATCTTCCACAATGGCTATTCGGCAACAGCTGGCCCACGTCTCCTCTGGACAAAGCCTTGGTGGGGCTGGGGACCCCCTACGGATGAACCGTAACCGTTGCCCGGGCAACGGTTAACCAGCACGTGTTCCATTGTTCCCAACTGTTTTCCCCAGGATATTTACAGGTGGCAGGGGATCTCCCTTCCGAAAGAGGGGTCGCAACCTTGCGAACTTTCAGATGTTTCAACAAATTGGGGGACAAAAAAAGCATTTCCCCCCTTTTCAAGTGGATTAAGTAAATCTGATTAGAGATCATTTGGGAGACAGATGCAAGCCACAGCATGAGCTCTTTCGCTTGCTTTTAAAAATTTATTATAAAAAAAAGTATTCAGCGCAATTTGCCAGGACGCTCTCATCAAATGGTGTGTGTGTGTGTGTGTGTGTGTGTGTGTGTGTGTGTGTGTGTGTGTGTAGGATAATAGGACTGTACAGTTGGAAGGGACAGATAATAGGATTGTACAGTTGGAAGGGACACCAAGGGTCGTCTAGTTCAACCCCCTGCAACACACAAGATTAGGATAGTTCGGGTCAAGAGGCTTTCTCAACAGAACTGAACTTCTGGGCAAACTTGATATCCAGAATTTGATATATGAACATTGCAATCTCGTTCATGTCTACTCAGGAGAATCACTCGCAGGTAGGATTGCAGCTGTAGGCTGTGAACGTTTCTGTTGAGATCACGCAAGTCTTCTGATTCAAATGCATTCCCCCTTTGATAGAATACCACTTTCTTTTCTATCGTTTTCCAGTTGTTTCCAGATTCCTAACTGCCTTTCGGCTTAAACTTTCAAGGCATCTCTCTGAGCAGTACAGAAGGGCAGGGGGAAGCTTCACAACACAATTCACATTAAAAAGCAAGCCTTCCAATCACAAAAAGCAGTAGTCAAAGCAATAAGAAACCCGTAAATTTAAAAAGCAGCAATAAAGGCTGAAACCAGAAAGGGCAAAATTAAAATGAACCTTTAAAGGCCTAGGAGAGGGGGAGGAGGAGTCTTTACATGATGCCAAAAGGAAAACAAGCCAAATGTCCTTGGAACAAGTAGTGCACAACTCAAGGGTGCCACCACTGAAAAGGCCCTGTCTTTGATTGTCAACCACTGTACCTCTGAAGGTGGGGGGCCTTGTATGGCAGGCCAGGCATCAGTACTAAGCAAAGTTGTGCAAATGCCAGGGCCCACAAGCCCCAGAGGACCCACTGTGGCTGACACTAGCACCCCACGGTTCTTCCTTTTGTCAACAAAACATTTCTTAGGAGATTGAATCTGGTACTTATATGCAAAGTGTGCTACAAAGCTATGGCTTCCCCCCGAGTCGATAAAGATAGCAAAAGCTGGGTGTATTTTACTTCTTCTTCTTTAAACCCAATAGAAAAAAAGAAGGCAAATTTAAAACGTTGTCACTGCTTGATGGAAACAGCCAAGAATCTCTCCTTCTGATAGCAAATGCAGGGGGTGAGTGCCCACAGGAATGGCGCCAAAGAAGCCCACCGAGAAACAGGAGGGAGGTATTGGTACTCTGCAGGTGCGGGGGGTGGGGGGCAGGCATCCTAAGCCTTGCAAAGTACAAAGCAAACTAAAAATCTACCCCCCACAATGGCCCGATGGGGACTGAGTGTGCCCAGTAGCTAAGGAATGTCGGGCATTGGTTGGAAAAGAGAAATAGGAAGGGAGGGGGCAGCCCGTTTGGAAACTTCGTTGCCCCAAAATCAAGCAGTGAGGGCTGTTTGTTGCTGTCATATTTCTTTCTGGGAAAGTTGCACTCTTATTCTACAGGAATCGAAGAGAGGAAGCAGAGCAACAGGAGAAAAATCCATAGAGTAATGGAATGAGCCTAGCACTC
Source organism: Zootoca vivipara (assembly GCF_963506605.1). Taxonomy (NCBI): domain Eukaryota; kingdom Metazoa; phylum Chordata; class Lepidosauria; order Squamata; family Lacertidae; genus Zootoca; species Zootoca vivipara. The sequence goes on from NC_083278.1 coordinate 109,650,943, forward strand.
CCTCTTCTGTCTGTTCGCGGCAATTCACTGACACTCGCATTGAATTGGTTTTAATTCTACTGTTGTTTAGAACAGGGGTTCCCAACAAAATTTTCTCGAGGACCCCTCATCGAGCCGCTATTGTGACAAGGACCCCCATTAATTCCTAATCCTAAAATTAAAAAGCCAAATTAAGAGTCTTTTTATATTTTATATTTATACGTTTTTACAGTTACAACAGAGTACTCCATCAGTATACAGTTAGTTTTAATTTTCAGTTCTTAATGAGATGAGTTAAATCTGTCCTTTGAATCCATTATTTCTGAAATATTAGGTTCCAAACTTGAAACTTTCACTCTGAAATCCGACCGCATGTCGAGCCGATTCCTATATTTGTTTTTCATGAAACACATGGAAGAAAATGCTTGCTTTGTTTACAAACACTACTGTTTTGCAAAGAGGCAGTGCGCGTCAGGGAGGAGGGAGGGGAATGGAGAAGACAGGGTACCTGCGCAGTAGCGTACAAATGGAGCCGACGCGCGCAAAGCATCTTGGGGAGGTGAGCGTTAGTAGAATGCGCGCGCTGCCTCTTTGCAAAACAGACTCTGTGCTAGACTCTGCTCATGCAGGAAGCGGCCAAAACAAAAAATCTGTTTTCATATGAAATATATTTAATATATTTTTTATTCTAATAACATCTTGCGGACCCCTCTGCCATAGCTCGGGATCTTATTTTCATAAGGCCATTTTGTTGTTTTAGTTGGTTAGGTGTCACTCTTGGGGTCATAGGGACATTCTAATGGTTGTTCTCAGAGCTCTTTAACCCGCCCGCCCCGCCCCCGATTTATGCTGGAGTTCTTAATTTTAAATTATTAATTTTTGATTCTGCAATTTTTTGCATATTGTACATTTGCTATATTCTACACTCCGATATATTCAATGAAGAGTGGGCTATACATACTATATTATTATGAAAAATGAGGGATGCAGGCCCACGGGGGGGGGGGGGCACACAACATTGTGAGTGCCTGGCATTTGTGTGTGGAGACTTTTGTAGGGCATAATAGGCCCTTTTTGGCCTCCTCCCGCCATGTGGGCTGTGGAATATTGAGGGACCATTTCTAGTGCAACAATTTTTTCTGTCCCGGTATAAAAGGGGAGTTACACTCGGAGCCATGCCTAGGCTCTTCTTTCCCTTCCCTTACAAGAAATAATGTGTATATTGTAAGCTCCTTGGGGCAGGGTCCAATCCTCTTATACATTGCATTGAACAAAGCACAACCACTTGCTTGCTTATTTGATAGCAGGTACAATTTCACAATACTGTATGAGGGATTTCTGATGGGTGGGATATAGATAGGGGTGCAGAGAGAAGCAGGAAGTTTTGGGGTATTTTTTTTTTAAAATTTAGAGCGCCTCCAGACTGGACATACTGTAACGATATGTTTGTATAATTAAAGTAGATTCAAGGACTCCCCTACTGCAACAGATCTACTTTAAGTAGAAACTGGGAGTTTTGAGATGGGGAAGATGCATAGAAATGTATGGGGTGAATGAATATACAGAAGATGAATGTACACCTTGCAAGCAAATCAGGATGAATGGAGAATGAATGCTCATTTGCCATATAACTGCCCCCTAAACAATGATAAAATAAAAACCAGATATAATCTAGACTCTGGCATAAGCTTTATGCAAGCAAATCAGGATGAATGCTCAATAAACAGGTCATCCAGAGGAGACATTATACGGTACAATTTCTGTAAATAAAGAGAAATATAAATAGCAACAAAACATGTCCCCTGTCTTGGGGAATTTATTTATTTACACTCTCTTTCAATAAAATTCCTTCAGTAGCACCTTAAAGACCAACTAAGTTTTTATTTTGGTATGAGCTTTTGTGTGCATGCACACTTCGTCAGATTTTTTTTACTGTTTTCAAATGCAAATAAAAGCAATCCATTGGAAACAGAAAACAACAACTCCAGCTAAATGAATCAAAACTAACATTTCTAATCCACAACTATCTCCACCAACCCCCAAACATCCAAATAAACAGCAGCATCTCCCCCCCCCCCAGTCTACCAATGAAGAATTAATACAGACCTCATGGAGGAGAGCTTTCCACAACTCTGGGGCCACAACAGATAAGGTCTTGCCCCAGGTAGGTGATAACATTACCTTGCTAAAGGAAGGAACTTAGATTGGGGTCTCACTTGTAGATCCTAAAGGCCCAGTGAGATTATAGGAGAGAAAAGTTCTCCTTGAGATCCAGGCTGTTCCAGGCTTTGACTGTCAAAATCTGCATCTTCTTGAATTAGTCCTGGAAACAAGCTAGTAAAAAATAAAATAAAAAATGCAGCAGTTTTACAACAGTGCCCAAGTTGCAATCAATGCAAGAGCCCTCATCCCCAGTCCCCAATATGCAAACTTCTTCATCTACCCCAAGCAAACAAAACATAGCAAAAAAGCAGAAACCTTGCCTCCCCCAAGGAGGCAACCTCTTCAGCCAAACTATCTATATATTTTAAAAACCTTCCCAAAATGTTAATGGGAGGGCAGAGGGCACTGAAAGGCACCAAGGGAGTGTCTCATGTGGGGAACTCATGTGTAGCCAGCACTGAGCTAGGAGGATCAATCGTCTGACTCAGTTTAAGGCAGCGTCCTGTGCCACACAGCCACTTTTTAATTTGAAATGTGTTGTATACCTGTATCTGTATCTCCATCTCTGGATGGCGGTTAACAGATTGAGGTTGAATCCTGACAAGACTGAAGTACTGTTTCTGGGGAACAGGGGGCGGGTGGGTGTGGGGGACTATCTGGTCCTGAATGGGGTAACTGTGCCCCTGAGGGACCAGGTGCGCAGCCTGGGAGTCATTTTGGACTCACAGCTGTCCATGGAGGCGCAGGTCAATTCTGTGTCCAGGGCAGCTGTTTACCAGCTCCATCTGGTACGCAGGCTGAGACCCTACCTGCCCACAGACTGCCTCACCAGAGTGGTGCATGCTTTGGTTATCTCCCACTTGGACTACTGCAATGCGCTCTACGTGGGGCTACCTTTGAAGATGACCCGGAAACTGCAATTAATCCAGAATGCGGCAGCCAGACTGGTGACTGGGAGCGGCCGCCGGGACCACATAAACACCAGTCCTGAGAGATCTACATTGGTTCTCAGTACGTTTCCAAGCATAATTCAAAGTGTTGGTGCTGACCTTTAAAGCCCTAAACGGCCTCGGCCCAATATACCTAAAGGAGAGTCTCCACCCCCACCGTTCAGCCCGGACACTGAGATCCAGCGCCGAGGGCCTTCTGCCGGTTCCCTCACTGCGAGAAGCAAAGCTAAAGGGAACCAGACAGAGGGCCTTCTCGGTAGTGGCACCCGCCCTGTGGAACGCCCTCCCAGCAGAGATCAGAGAGATAAACAACTATCTGACATTTAGAAAATACCTAAAGGAGGCCCTGTTTAGGGAAGTTTTTAATCTGTGATATTTTATTGTATTTTAATGTGTGTTGGAAGCCACCCAGAGTGGTGGTGGGGGACCCGGCCAGATGGGCGGGGTATAAATAAATAAATAATTATTATTATCATCATCATTATTATCTGTAGCTGTATATCTATATATATAATGTATCTCATTCTTGTATCCTTATCTCCTTCAAGGTGGGGCCAGAAGCACCCATAGGTGAAGCAATGGGTGCAAATTTCGCCTTTGTACAGTGCAGGCACTCATACAACCCCCTCTGTGCTCCCGCAGAGACATGATTAGAACTCAAGGACACATTCCATTCGGGGGGGGAAGCCCCTGGGTCAGAAGCAGGGCGAGTGATTGGTGTAGCCTGGGGAGAGGGAGAAGGAGCGTACCAGAAAGAGAGGCTAGAGGGCCACATTGGGTTCCTGGGCCTGAGGTTCCCCACCTCTGCCAGCTGCTCAAGGGCATTGCTGAGACAACTTGTATGTTCTGCCTCTGCTTCCAAGTTGCTATCTGTGGTCCTGAAACCCACACATTAGTCCCTCTCTAAGGTGCTGATCTTGTCCCACCTTGCCTTCCTACCGGTATCTCTCTGGAACCCTGGGACTACAGACTTCTCTCTTTTGATATTTGCACCCTGCTTTTCCAACAGCAATGTTGAGCTCAAAGCGGCTCACAATAACAATAACCTTAAAACAATCGTACCAAAAATGCAATAGCAGAAAAAGATAAGGCAGAAAACAAATTCTTCGCACGATTAATACAATGTACAGGCCGCCGCCTATCTTTGGTAGTCAGTTTCCTTATGGATCAGGACACTTAAACAGCAATTTGGGCATCTCTCTGTGTCACCAAACATTGATGGGTATCCCATTCAAAATCAGAGAGAGATTTCCAGCTATCAAGAGACCGTCTTCTAATGATTTGTTATCACTGATGAAACACCACCCAACCTTCCTGGACTATTAACCTAACAAGGGAGCAAAGAAACACAGGAAGCTGCCTGATACAAAGTTAGACCACTGAGCTATCTAGCTCAGTATGGTCTACACAGACCGGCAGCAGCTCTCTGGGTTTTAAGGCAGGGAGTTTCTCCCAACTCTACCTGGAGCTGAGAGGAATTGGACTTGACACATTCTGCTTGCAAGGCAGATGTCCTGCCACTGAGCTACCGCCCTTCCCCAAATGGGATTGAGAACACCCTCCCTCTCCTTGTTAACATATAATCTGCCCACATCTTCGTTCTCTCTCTGTGGAAAAGGAAAAGCACAATTTACTTTTATTCTTTTGCTTCTCTCTTGATGTCTTCCCCAAGCCCCTTAGCAACTGGGATCTGGCTCAGAAGGCACACGAGGGCTGCTGGCAAGGTGCCCTGTCTCTTTTTCTAGTCAACAAAGCGAGAGACCCCAGCCGCAGAAGGGCAGGTGCGACAGATGCAGGGTCCAGAGATTTTGCTTCCTGGGTCCAAACACCACCTGCCAGCATGTTGTGCTTTCACTCGGAGATGGAGCTTGGAGCGGAGAGGAGGGGGATTTCTCTAGACAAGGGGCGAGGTGGAGATTTTGGGCTTCTGCAGACAGAGACTCTGGCGCTGGGTCTCTTCCCAACTCTGCGGAGGACAGTTTGCACCTAGGGAAGGAATAGCTCCCCTCTCAACCAATTGCCATATTTATTTTATTCATTGAAATATTTCCACATTGGGTCATCAAAGTGGCTTACACAGATTTTTTTTTTAAAGGACTAAGAAAATATAATGGAGTTAACAATTTCATGAGCTTTCAAGCAGAAGCAAAACGGGCAGATCTATTTGGTTTCTCATTTTTGCAATCTTAAGGTTTTTTTAAAAAAAAAGCATTTCTGTACCAACATAGGCTGAAATATCAGGGTGGCGTAAAATGTTAAAACATAAAACACCATTTAAGAAATAAATATTAAATATAAACACTACTGATAATCCTTAAGGTGCCTGGCTGATCAAAATAAAAATCAAATAGTTGCAAAGGCCTGTCAGTATTTCCGCATTAGTTTGCGATAATGATGGTGGTAAAGATTTTAAAAAGGCCTCATGAAAATCACCAGTGTTTTTGTTTGAATTTCTCCCAACAAACACATTTCTATATGCAATCTCTCCTAATGGAAACACTTTTGCAAACCAGTTTCCCCATTTGTGCATGATATTTTCCAGTAAGGCATGCATTCATTTCTGTATGCATGTACTTGGCTGCAGAACAGAAAAAAAATGTGTGAATTTGGTAGAGTGGTTGTGTTTTGGTCTCTCATTAAATTTTGCAAAGTGTGAAAGAGGTAAGTACGCCTTCTAATGCAAACTGGATAGATGTTCTCCTCCATCCTTAGCAGTCCTTCCCCCCTTGCTGGCAAGACACTGGTGAGCACATCCATGCTCAGCCTTAGTGTGCGCACGGGGGAACAGGACTGTGTGCACCTTTGAGCTGTTGAGTTACCTCAACTGCCTTCTGCTTCTGCCTTGCAGCAGTGGCAGAACCAGTTACTCCCAGGGGCTGGGAATTTCTTTTTAAGCCAGAGATGAGCGTGGGACTACCAGTCCCAGAATCAATGGTGGGAAAATGATGCAACGCGTATCCTTTCCACTGGGTGGGAGGGGAAGCCCACAGTCTCCTCTCTGATGTAAATGGTGTCTCCACCACAAGTGGTAAGCCAAAATGGCAGAAAATTACCCCTGAAAGAGGTAGATTTGTGGGTTAGAATGGAAAGACACAGGACAGGTGAAGCATTCCTGTCTCCTAAAAATGTTCCTTCCACCCCTTGCATTTATGTTACTTCAGTGCCTGTCCAGATTGGTCTTTTTTTTTTTTACTCCTGAAGGTATCCTGCAAGGCAGGGGAGGTTTAAGATCAGAGTTTTCCTTCTCATAGATGGGCTACCTTCCCAGGATGAGGAGCCCCACCTGCCCCTCACTTCCCTCTACAGCACATGCAGAAACAGCCTTCTTGACCATTGGACCCACTTGGTCTCATCTGTTCCATCTATCAGAGCCTGTCTTCACATGCAGAGGAAGTCCCTAACTCACTGAGCATTTGAGACCCATGATCTGGGTCGGATATAGCTTTGATGTGGCCCTAAACTACTGAAGGTAATGGGGCCCTTTATATGTCCAGCTGTCTTTTGTCAACAACAAATTGTTGCTGTTTTTTGTGTTGAATATATGCTACATTTATGGACCTAATAGGTATCTATTTTCTTGGGAGAAAAGCAATGACAAACCTAAACAGCATTTTAAAAAGCAGAGACATCACCTTGTCGACAAAGGTCCGTATAGTTAAAGCTATGGTTTTCCCAGTAGTGATGTATGGAAGTGAGATCTGGACCATAAAGAAGGCTGATCGCTGAAGAATTGATGCTTTTGAATTATGGTGCTGGAGGAGACTCTTGAGAGTCCCATGGACTGCAAGAAGATTAAACCTATCCATTCTGAAGGAAATCAGCCCTGAGTACTCACTGGAAGGACAGATCCTGAAGCTGAGGCTCCAATACTTTGGCCACCTCATGAGAAGAGAAGACTCCCTGGAAAAGACCCTGATGTTGGGAAAGATTGAGGGCACTAGGAGAAGGGGACGACAGAGGACGAGATGGTTGGACAGTGTTCTTGAAGCTACCCACATGAGTTTGACCAAACTGCGGGAGGCAGTGGAAGACAGGAGTGCCTGGCGTGCTCTGGTCCATGGGGTCACGAAGAGTCGGACATGACTAAACGACTAAACAACAACAAAGGTATCTAAAGCCCTTTGCACATGCAAAATGTAGGCACCCTATATACAGAAATGAGCAAACCAGTGATATTTTAGGGAGCAGGCTAGCAGGCGGGGCCCATTACTTATATCATAGGAGCCTATACAACACAAAACACCATTGCTGTATGTAAGTTTTATTTTATTTTGTTTTTATCTTATATTTTGGAAATGTACAGCCATTTTTTTTGCTTTAAAAATTTGTTTGAGCCCCCCCAAGAGAGTGGGGCCCTAAGCTATAGCTTGTTTAGCTTATACGTAAATCTGGCACTGCCCATCAGCTATCTTCATCTGTTTTAGCTGGCCAGTCGATGCCATTCCCGGGGTGTGGCCGCTGCCACATGCTGACAACTTCTAGGAGCCACAGGTGAGAGCTGAGTGCCAGGTGGGGACCAAACTACCCCAGAATGAGCATAACGTGTCCCTTACCAGAGATATTACCCCATTGCATACCCCAGCTCTTGAACTATAGTGCAACAAAAGCAGGACCCCCCCTCTCCGCCATACATTTGTGGGATGAAATGTTCTAGGATTTCAGCCAGAAGCTATGGAGTATGTAAAGATGGGAAAGGAAGCAGTATGCCTGTCTTGAAAGTGCAAGCAGTATTGGAGGCAGGATTTTGTATAACCACCCCAACAGCATCATGAGTACGTCATCATGAATATACAATAAAAGGGATGTTTGGAGGGGCCCTCCGAAAATGTGGGTGCTGGAATATGCTTCTGCCAAAATACTATGTTTCTCTCTCCTTAGAATCAAAAAGCAAACTACATGTACTCAAATGGTCTTCATTGGGTGTGCCCATCCTTTTACAGTTCTATAGACACAATAGGCAAATATTAAAGTAATAGAAAAATAAACTTGCGTAGGATTATAAAGGACTGTAATTTTTGCATTTCATTGCCATTCAACTCCCACCTTATTTACTCCCTCCTTTATATACCTGTCAGCTAAGATCTCTTACCTAGACTATCTCAGGGGCTGGACCTTTTCAATTTCTGCACCAAATTGTATTTCAGTTATTAATTCCGCATTAATTTTTTCTGAAGCAAATTATGTCCATGGAGAAGTATAAAGAGAACTGACATATTGAACAGTGTCCTATATTTTTGGCGCTTCAACCCAAAACATAAGAGTATGCGCTGTTGATTTCAATATGCCCTTGCGTCTTATGTGCCAAAAAGGGAAGCCGAATTAAGACTGGGAGAAGGGAGGTTAATCTACAAAAACTTTTTAGCAGGGTGACATTATAGAAGCAAGTCTGGATTTTGAATGTTACCAGCGGGTGGCAGTTCTTTAGCAGGTTGCCTTATGACTACACCAAGAGAGTATCCAAAATTTGGTGGTCAGCATTCAGTTTGCAAATGTTGGCAATCCTGGGTGAACCCTGTCTCCATCTATCTCTATCCATTTTCACGTAGGCTCAAAATTAATCCGGGATTGTCAACATTCGCCTACCACCTAATTTTGGACATTCACTGTAACAGATACATTTTTGGAGCTGGGCCAACACTCTTCCTTCCAGAACAGAAAAATCAAGGTGTTTGTAACAGAGCGGTAAGGGTTACAACTTTCTAATATCTTAATATATCTTAATATAACTTTCTACCTCACCCCATAAAGAAAGATGTTCAGGCTTACCAGAAAGGATTGTTTGCAATGCTTCCAATCTGGCCAGGCGGGTGGGGGCATGTCTGGAGAGAGAGAGAGAGAACACGGCGGGATGTCAACAGGTTTGCAGCCGAGAGGTCGCTAGCGAAAATTCATCAAAATCAGCATTTTATAGCCAAAGTCCACTTTTGATTTTTTGGCATAAGCTCATTTGGCAAGGCCACCGTGGGGAGGGAAAGAACCCCCGACACTAGACAGCATCTATTCAATATCTAGGTCTTCCCTTTGAGCTGGAATCCTCTTTGAAGTCTTCCAAATTCGCCACCGGAGCTTGCCTGGGCCTCCGAAGTTCCCTCCCTGCCGCATCGCTTCCTGCTTCTTTGATTTCGCTTCCCAATTTCTCTAGCAGAAAAGCATCTGCCCACCGCATAGGGCAGCCCGAAGCTTTCAGAAGGTTTTCTCTTTTTTTAAAGCTCCCCCCACCGCAGCGAAAGAAAGCCAGGGAGCGACATGTTACAACAACCAAGCTTTTCTATAGGAAAAGAGGCTGGCAGGCCACACTTTGTTATCCACTTCATAGGCAAGAGTCTTTTTGACAGTGCTAAACCACCGGCCCTGCTGAGCTCAGCAGGAGTCAAGCGCTGAGTACCATCTGTCAAAGCTTTAGGGTCTTCCCCCTTCTCTCCTTGCCCCCCGTTTATTATTATTATTATTATTATTATTATTATTATTATTATTATTAAATTATTCTACAATCTGCTAAAAAGAAGGCAGGGAATGAAAGTTACTTGATTGCATTGTTAGCGGAAGTTTGCAGTAGTGAGTGTGTGCGACTCCCAAAACACTACAAAGAAAAGAAAAGAGGAGAGAGATTATTCTCTGAAGAGAGCCAGTCTTTTTAACTCGGAGGGTCTGTGTAAAGTGGAAAGAGAGTCCCCTGCTATCTTATTCAAGAAAAGTTTGAAAACATGCATTCAGAAGAAGCTTTGATGGAGAAAAAGGTACTGTTTGAGTCTGAGTGTTTTATTTCAACCAGCCATAAGAGGTATACTTTTTCTTGTTGTCATTGTTACACGAACTTCTGGCCCTCCAAGTGTTGCCGGACTACAACTCCCGTTGCCGCTGGCCATTGGCCATGCTGGCTGGTGCTGATGGGAGCTGGAAGTCCAACAGCTTCTGGAAGGCCAGAGCGCCTTCCCCCCATCTGCTTTAGTTATGTTGGAAATGCACAGTGCACTTTTTGGAACTTCCCCTAAAGTTTATCCCTATTTTTAGAAGGGGTTCAGCTCATTCAGAAACGGGAGACTTGAGTCTGAAGGGCTCTATTTTGCTCATACTGAGCCTGGCAAGTGCATCCATTTGCCACCTCAGTTGGCCCAGAAAAGTAGTACACAGAGGTGCTGCCTTGGGCTGAAGATTGAGGGGCCGTGACATCACATGCCTGTGACATCACACATGTGACGATGACACACTGTTGGGATGAAGTACATCCTCAGGAGAAGTCCTTTCCCAGCACTGGGCAGCTTCAATGGCTGCGGCTTCAACTCTCTCAGCCTCTTCCGTTCCCTCAATATTGGGGGGCTGAGTCACCCGCTAAGGAATATTGAGGGGACTGATGGCACCAGTGAATTTATCATGGCCATAGTATCTTCATGGGTCGTCATTACAGTATAAGTTTTTTTTATCTCTAAATTGAAGGGTCAGAAAAACAAAGCAACAATCCCATTCTTTATATTTTTATATTCATTCCCAGGAACTCTTAAGGCGGCTACCGGCAGCTGCTCAAACGCCCATTTCTGAAAAATGGAAGGCATTTCACGATTTGCAGTTGTCTTCTTTGTGGTGTAACAATGTCTGGAATCTGGTGGTATTTGAGAAAATAGCACACTGTTTAAAAGTCTAAAAGGGAACTGAAGACCCAGAATGTTTCTAGGCCGCTCGCGGAGACTTTATCATTGCAAGTGCAAAGTTCTTTGCTGATACCAGTGTGAGAAATTCACTTTGTAATAGCGAATAGCAAAAATTGTTCCATGTTTATCTTGTTCAACAGTGAAAACAACTATGCTTTCACATTGCAATTGCACCCTCCTTTTTTTTTACACAATTCAATGAAATAAGAATTAATACCCTTCTTATTAATACACAGCATTTTCAGGTTTTGGAGTTTGCAATATGTTTTTGCAAAGTAACATACCTGCACCTCTCACCTGTCCATTCTTTACCTTTTGCATATTACCTTTTGATATTCTGGCAACTTTGCTGATAAGCAGTGAAAGTACTGTGGATGTAATTTGCTTTTTTCCACTTTAAGGTCTTCACAAAATCACAGATTCCATGCACAGTATGTTTGCTGCATTAACAGCAGAGCTCCCAGATGATGAGCAACTTCTGTCATCGGCCCCTGGGCTCCATTAAGATCTGGCATGGTTTGGTGGCCCCAGATGGAAGAGGAGAAGGAGGAAGGAGAAGGAACAGACTAGGGGGATGGGACAGGAAAGTTGGCAACCAAGGGATGGAGGAGGGAGGGCCTCCCCATGCGACTCTAGATATCAAAAGTCCAAGAAGCAGATCTTCTATCTGTATCTACCACCCCTCTTGCAGAGCACGGAGCATCATCGGGGAGATGGGAAGACTTCGACCAGAGAGAGAGAGAGAGAGAGAGAGAGAGAGAGAGAGAGGCTGAACAGGAATGGGTGGTTGCAGCCCAATAGACAATATACAGCCTATGCAGGGCTGCCTTCCGATGGCTCGGGTGGCAGAAATTCCATCCCCTCCAACATTTCTCCAATGAAAATAGGACCTCCTGCCATAGCTTCCACCATCTTTGATGGTGTTTCCTGCTCGGCAGGGGGTTGGACTAGATGGCCTTTGTGGTCTCTTCCAACTCTATGATTCTATGATTCTATCTCTCCAATGAAAATAGGGACATCCTAAGGAAAACCGGGACATTCCGGGATCAAATCAGAAACCGGAATGGCTTCTGTAAATAATAATAATAATAATAACAATAATAATAATAATAATAATAATAATAATAATTTATTATTTGTACCCTGCCCATCTGGCTGGGTTTCCCCAGCAACTCTGGGCGGCTTCCGACAAAAATTTAAAATACATTAAAATGTTTAAACTACATTAAAATCCGGGACTGTCCCTGGAACATAGGGACACTTTGGGGGGGGGTCTGCATTTGTTGGCACACATACACAGGTCTCCATATTACAGAGACCAGAGACCTTTCCCAGATCCTTAAACAATGCTAGGGAAAGGCAACGACACAAGTGACCCATTGACAGCAGCCGAAGGAGTTAAATGTTGCCAGCATCCGGCATTTTAAGGAAAATCTATAGGCGAGTCAAACAATTAAGCATCTTCAGGTAGGTGGCTTCATTCAAGGCTGCTGGAGAAACAGCAGTAGCACCACTTATCCTCTTTGCTCTGCGTGGGTCCCAAGCCCCAGCACCTGTTCCTTCCACATTCCTGCTGCTTCGGGGCTGTTAGCAACGGACTGCCAAGGGGGCCCTGGGAGGCTCATAATGGATCAAGGCAGGCGCTGAGTGTGGCCGTTGCTTAACTAATGGGTAGCTGTTCACTTTCGCACCAGTTGTTCTCTGGCTCTTTCCAGGATCAGAACTTGGAAGAAGGTTAGACTCTTTGTATATATCTTTCAGATAGGCTTGCACGAGGCAGATCTCTCATTCAGAGAGACTTGATAGAACTGAATGATGCTTCTCTCCAGCTTGCAAAGCTTTGAATGGAATATATTGTTATACACCCTTGTGCAAATTAATTGAAACGAACAATGTAGTTTATTGTACAAAATTCACATGTACAAAACTCACATTAGTAAGTGTAGTATATTAGTAACGGATATGACCTCCGCTATTTTTAAGCAGCAATTCTACACGGTTTGGCATGGAGTCTACTAGTTTCAAACAGTCACTGTTGATTTTCGGATCCCTGTACCACATCTGAATCAGCGCCTGAATGAGCTTCTCCAGAGTCGTACAGTCTACAGCAGGCATCCCCAAACTTCGGCCCTCCAGACTACAATTCCCATCTTCCCCGACCACTGGTCCTATCAGCTAGGTATCATGGGAGTTGTAGGCCAAAACATCTGGAGGGCCTCAGTTTGGGGATGCCTGGTCTACAGCATGGAGGCGACTTTTGCATATAGCCCACAAATTTTCAATGGGATTTACGTCTGGGGAATTCCCTGGCCAATCAAGTACCTGTATTTGCTGCTCTGTCATAAATTTCTTCAGCACTTTCGATGTGTGGCAGGGGGATAGGTCCTGCTGCAATATCCCAGTACCGTCAGGACACCTCTTTTCCAGCTCTGGAATAACTCTCTTTCGTAGAACCTCAATATATTGTGGAGAGCGCATCATTCCTTCTATTGGCTGCAGGCTTCCGACACCATAATGATCAACTGACTTTTTTGTGTTTGTTTTGAGTACAGGATTACGAGTAAGATAGAAAAAAATGCTTTGTTTCAATTAATTTGCACAAGGGTGTAAGTTTTTTTTGGGGGGGAGGGGTCAAAACTCCCCTAAAATATTTGAATTCAGCAATGGGTTAGAATTTAAACGAAACTTTACATTCCTGAGTGGGGACTGGTGTTTAAACCAGTGTCCAGGAAACAGCCTAGCAGAAGAACCTTTGCAAGGGAAACACTGGAATGGCGAAGACCATTAGCAGAGTCTCTGGGCCGGACAGAAAATGGGCAAATCTCTCACCCTGAGGTGAGAGATGGTTAGCAGAGACAAAAGCTCAGAGTTCCAGGAGGGAGGGGCAGAATTGCAGTGGGCAATGAAGAAAAGCGATCGGGGGGGGGGGATCTCACTTTTTGGAGGAGGCCAGAGCACGAGGTGGGCAGCTTGCTTTATGCTACAGATAAGAGGATCAGACATGGTGTTTTGGGACTCTTGGACACCGAAGCTGCAGCAATGGAATGAACAGGATCTTCTTGGGATGTGAATGCTCTCTCCATCTAGATTCAGGCTGTCTCCGCTGCGCCTCTTTGTTCCAATAGGAAACACATAGCTCAGTCATTAGAGCACGGGACTCTTAATCTTAGGGTTGCGGGTTCAAGTCCTGTGTTGGGCAAAGAGATTCCAGCATTGTAGGGGCTTGGACTAGATCAGTGTTTTGCAGCCTTTTCCCGACTGTGGCCCCTTCCAAACTTGTTTCCTTCCTGTGGCCCCGTCCCTGGCATAGCTGCCAAGTTTTCCCTTTTCTCGCGAGGAAGCCTATTCAGCATAAGGGAAAATCCCTTAAAAAAAGGGATAACTTGGCAGCTATGGTCCCTGGACGTAGCCAAGGCGGGGCAGGAGGGGAAGCTATCCCCCAATAAGTAAAAATCAATACAAATATGAGATTCTGCCCCCCCCTAACAAAAGCCTGCCCCTGAACAAAAATCCTGGCTACGCCCATGCCCCACCCCTGTTCTACTGGGAGAAATGTAGCTATTTAAATTTTGTGTGTGTAAATAGAACATGTCTTATTTATAATTTTTAAAATTTATACAAAATACAATTACAAAAATACGAAAACGAGAGGAACATAATGAAATATTATAAAAAAATTCCTTCAGTAGCACCTTAAAGACCAACTAAGTTTTTATTTTGGTATGAGCTTTCGTGTGCATGCACACTTCTTCAGATACAGTGAAATGGAAGTTTCCAGGCACTTATGTAGAGAAGGGGTGGGGAGGGGTGGGGATGGGGAGGGGGGATCACTCAGAAGGGTGGTGGAAATGGGTGATTGACTGACTGATAGCTGTTGATGACCGCAAACGACTGCAAATGGTTTTGCATGAAAAAGCAAGGGTTGAGATGGCTGAAGATCGCTTATCATGTATAATGAGATAAGAACCCGATATCTCTGTTCAAACCAGGTCCCTCCATGGTTTTGAGCTTGGTGATAAGTTGCAATTCAGCAACTTCTCTTTCCAGTCTATTTCTGAAATTCTTTTGTAGTAAGACAGCTACAGTGGTACCTCGGTTTATGAACACAATTGGTTCCGGAAGTCTGTTCATAAACTGAAGCGTTCATAAACTGAAGCGAACTTTCCCATTGAAAGTAATGGAAAGTGGATTAATCCGTTCCAGACGGTCCGCGGAGTAACCGTTCATAAACTGAAGCGAACTTTTCCATTGAAAGTAATGGAAAGTGGATTAATCCGTTCCAGACGGGTCCGTGAAGTACTTAAACTGAAGCGTTCATAAACTGAAACATGGGTGTAATTGGTTCCGGAAGTCTGTTCATAAACTGAAGCGTTCATAAACTGAAGCGAACTTTCCCATTAAAAGTAATGGAAAGTGAATTAATCCGTTCCAGATGGGTCTGCGGTGTTCATAAACCGAAAATTCATAAACCGAGGTGTTCATAAACCGAGGTTCCACTGTACTTTGAGATCTTGTATAGAATGTCCTGGGAGATTGAAGTGTTCTCCTACTGGTTTTTCTGTCTTCTGGTTCCTGATGTCAGATTTATGTCCATTTATCCTTTGGCGTAGGGTTTGGCCTGTTTGTCCAATATAGAGAGCTGAAGGGCACTGTTGGCATTTGATGGCATACACAATGTTAGAGGATGAGCAATTGAATAGTCCTGAGATGGTATGTTGGATGTTGTTGGGGCCAGTAATGGTGTTGTCTGGGTGTATGTGGCAGCAAAGTTGGCATCTGGGTTTATTGCAGGCTCTGGTACCAGTGTCCATGTTAAGTCTGGTGGTTGTATTATTGTGGGTGAGGAGTTGTTTAAGATTGGGTGGCTGTCTGTAGGCAATGAAAGGTCTTCCTCCCAGAGCTTGAGAAAGGGAGCGGTCATTGTCCAGGAGAGGCTGTAGATCTCTGATGATGCGTTGTACTGTTTTAGCTTGGGAGCTGTATGTGATGACTAGTGGTGTTCTGTTATTTTCTTTTTTGGGTCTGTCTTGCAGCAGGTTCTCTCTAGGTATCTGTCTGGCTCTGTTGATCTGTTGTTTAACTTCATCAGGTGGATATTTTAGTTCTAAAAAGGTTTGCTGTAGATCTCTTAGGTGAGATTCTCTGTCTGTAGAGTTGGAACAGATGCGGTTGTAACGTAAGGCCTGGCTGTATACGATGGATTGTTTGGTATGTTTGGGATGGTAGCTAGAAGCATGTAGATATGTTTGTCAGTCAGTTGGTTTTCTGTATAAGGTGGTGTCTATACGTCCATCCTGTATTTTTATAGTAGTGTCCAAAAAATGTATTTCTTGCATAGATTGGTTCATTGTTAGGTTGATGGTGGGGTGAAAGTCATTGAATGTCTGGTGGAAGGTTTCCAGGGTCTGTTGTCCATGTGTCCAGATAATAAAAATATCGTCAATGTATCGCAGGTACAGGAGAGGTTTGAGTGGGTAGGAGTTAAGGAAACGTTCTAAATCTGCCATGAAGATGTTGGCATACTGTGGGGCCATGCGGGTGCCCATGGCTGTGCCGCTGATCTGGAGGAACAGGTCATCACCAAATTTGAAGTGGTTGTGGGTAAGGACAAAGTGGCAGAGTTTGGTAGCAAAGTCCGCTGTGGTTTTATCTGAAATGGTGTTCCTTATGGCTTGTAAACCATCATTGTGTGGGATGTTGGTATATAGAGATTCCACATCCATAGTGGCTAGTATAGTATTGTTAGGAAGATTGTTCAAATATTGTATTTTCCTCAGAAAATCTGTGGTGTCACGTACGTAGCTGGGAGCACTGATAGCATATGGTTTCAGAACAGAGTCCATATAGCCGGAAACACCCACTGTAATGGTGCCAATACCTGAGATGATGGGGCGTCCTGGGTTTCCTGGTTTGTGTATTTTGGGTAGAAGATAGAAAGTTCCTGGCCGAGGTTCCGCTGGTGTGTTTGTGAGGATCTGTTCTTGGATGTGTAGGGGTAGCTCCTTAATAATCTTGTTCAGTTCTTTTTTGTATGCTTGTGTGGGGTCTGAGTCCAATTTCATGTAAAAGGCAGTATTGGAAAGTTGTCTGTGGGCCTCTTGGATGTAATCAGTTTTGTTCATGATGACGACAGCTCCACCCTTGTCTGCCTCTTTAATTATAATGTCTGGGTTGTTCCTGAGATTTTCTATGGCTCTCCTTTCAGCATGGTTTAGATTTTGTTGTAAGCGATGGTGTTTTCTGGTCACATCCGTTTGGATTCTGTGGCGGAAGCATTCGATGTACAGATCTAGTGTGGTATTGCGTCCATCAGGAGGGGTCCATGTGGAGTCCCTTTTTGTGTAACTTCTTTTCGGTGGTAGTTGGTGGTCAATGTTCTGTTCATTGATGCGTTTGGAGGGTGATGGTTGTTCCCCAGTAAGTTGAGAGGTGTTGTGTTGTGGGGATGTAGTTTGTTCTACTTTGTCTTGTTCTTGTGTGTGATGAAAATACTCCTTCAGGCGTAAACGGCGGAAAAATGCTTCCAGGTCCCCGCAGAACTGAATCATGTGTTGGGATTTGGCAGGGCAGAATGATAGTCCCCGTGAAAGGACGGATTCCTCAGCTGGGCTGAGTGTTTGCTGTGAAAGATTGACAATGTTGTTGATCTTGTTTTGATTGGTGGCCTGTAGGTTGGAATACAGCTCCCAAGCTAAAACAGTACAACGCATCATCAGAGATCTACAGCCTCTCCTGGACAATGACCGCTCCCTTTCTCAAGCTCTGGGAGGAAGACCTTTCATTGCCTACAGACAGCCACCCAATCTTAAACAACTCCTCACCCACAATAATACAACCACCAGACTTAACATGGACACTGGTACCAGAGCCTGCAATAAACCCAGATGCCAACTTTGCTGCCACATACACCCAGACAACACCATTACTGGCCCCAACAACATCCAACATACCATCTCAGGACTATTCAATTGCTCATCCTCTAACATTGTGTATGCCATCAAATGCCAACAGTGCCCTTCAGCTCTCTATATTGGACAAACAGGCCAAACCCTACGCCAAAGGATAAATGGACATAAATCTGACATCAGGAACCAGAAGACAGAAAAACCAGTAGGAGAACACTTCAATCTCCCAGGACATTCTATACAAGATCTCAAAGTAGCTGTCTTACTACAAAAGAATTTCAGAAATAGACTGGAAAGAGAAGTTGCTGAATTGCAACTTATCACCAAGCTCAAAACCATGGAGGGACCTGGTTTGAACAGAGATATCGGGTTCTTATCTCATTATACATGATAAGCGATCTTCAGCCATCTCAACCCTTGCTTTTTCATGCAAAACCATTTGCAGTCGTTTGCGGTCATCAACAGCTATCAGTCAGTCAATCACCCATTTCCACCACCCTTCTGAGTGATCCCCCCTCCCCATCCCCACCCCTCCCCACCCCTTCTCTACATAAGTGCCTGGAAACTTCCATTTCACTGTATCTGAAGAAGTGTGCATGCACACGAAAGCTCATACCAAAATAAAAACTTAGTTGGTCTTTAAGGTGCTACTGAAGGAATTTTTTTATTTTACTTCGATCCAGACCAACACGGCTACCTACCTATAATGAAATATTGTTGAAGCAGAAAAACATAGAATTGCAGAGTTGGAAGGGACCCCAAAGGTCATCCGGTCCAACCCTCTGCAATGTAGGAAACTCAGCTAAAGCATCCATGACAGATGGCCATCCAACTTCTGCTTAGAAACCTCCAAGGAAGGAGAGTCCACAACCTCCCGAGGAATATCCATCTTCCATGTATTATAAAAAGTAAACAACACTTATTTGACCCCAGTTATTTGACACACAGGGGGAAACCTACAGTGACAGTCCAAAAGGAACACAAGGAGTTCTGTATATATGGGAGAATTTTTAAAAGCAAGTGGTCCTCACTGACCTGGTGCAAAAATATCTTGTCATCCGGAGGAGCCCTGGCTGCCTAGATAAAACACTAGAGCCCCACACACCCTTACCTGGGAGTAAGACCCACTGAACCCATTGTGCCTGCCTTCTGAGTAGACCCTTACTAGATGCACTTACTAGATGCAAGTCAGCAGCACCAGACAACCCCAATCCGCTAGGCTCTGGAGTAGATTTCACCCCGCACCTTGCAGAACCGGGCCGGCACTGCCGACGGGCCCTGCGCCCCTTGGCAACATACAAAGGCCCTGATCCGCTAGGCGCTGGGGTGAATTGCACCCTGAACCTCGGAGAGTCAGGCCCAGGCTGCCACCGGGTGCAGCCCTGGCGGCAGCAACAAGCAGCTCTGGTTTGCCCAGCCCTACCCATTGCCACTGCACTTACCTGACCTGGGAGTTCTGGATCACGGTCTCTACTGCTCAAAGCGGGAACCTCAGTGATCGCTCTCTCCCACCAGAAACAAACTAGGACTGCTCCAAGAAAACACATGTGGCAAAAAGGAGCACTAGGCTCGGGTGGGCCACCCCCTTACCCACTTGGGATTGGCCAAGATTTTCACCTGTAAGGTAAAAGGTAAAGGACCCCTGGACGGTTAAGTCCACTCAAAGGCGACTATGGGGTTGCGGTACTCATCTGTATTGTTTTTAACACTCAATTGGGAGCCGCCCAGAGTGGCTGGGGACACTCAGTCAGATGGGCGGGGTATAAATAATAAATCATTATTATTATTATCTCGCTTTCAGGCCAAGGGAGCCAGCATTTGTCCGCAGACAGCTTTCCGGGTCATGTGGCCAGCATGACTAAACCGCTTCTGGTGCAACGGGACACCGTGATGGAAACCAGAGCGCACAGAAACGCAATTTACCTTCCCGCCACAGCAGTACCTATTTATCTACTGGGACTGTCATGCTTTTGAACTGCTAGGTTGGCAGGAGCTGGGACAGAGCAACGGAAGCTCATCCCATCGTGCGGATTTGAACCACCAACCTTCCAATCGGCAAGCCCAAGAGGCTCCGTGGTTTAGACCACAGCGCCACCCGCTTTCACCTTACCTTTCACCTGTGGCCCCCTTGGAATATTCTGCCCCCCAGGGGGCCATATGGCCCCTGGTTGGGAAAGACTGCACTATAGGACCCTCATGATCTCTTCCAACTCCACGATTCTATGATCCTATCCACTTTCTCCACACTTTTCTTATTTGCATTTTATTTTTATGAAAGAAAAAGCTCCAGGTGTAAACTTTCCCCATAAGAGAGGTGTTCTAGCTCCTTGATCATGCTTGGCGTTTTTTGAACCTGGTCCCAGTCTGCAACTGTCCTTTTCGGGGTCATTATTTGGAACATCTGCACAAGGCTGGTCCTCACAGGTTCCGACAGAGAGGATATGAAGGACTGGTCAGCAGAATCTTTATGAAAGACGCCGTCACGGAGAAACGCTGGCTTTGTGATATCTATCGCCGTTGACAAAATGGATCCCGGCCAGCCTTTCGAACTATATATGTAGCCCTTTTCCCAGCATGCTTTATGGGAAAGTGTAATTCTTTTCCAGATGACATGAGGCCGATGACAGAAGAATGGCGCAATTA
This sequence comes from Zootoca vivipara, assembly GCF_963506605.1. Lineage (NCBI taxonomy): Eukaryota > Metazoa > Chordata > Lepidosauria > Squamata > Lacertidae > Zootoca > Zootoca vivipara. Next base: position 109,671,229 of record NC_083278.1, read on the forward strand.
GATTTACACATGATTAGAACTGCAATTTGCACCGAGTTCTGACCTCCAGCTGTATGCAAATGGCAGACATTCAATTTGGGGTGGATAAAATGGCTGACCTTTTGAGAGTTCATTCAGTGCTGATCAATACACACACACGCGCGCACACACACCTCTCTCATTGTCCATATTTGATACAAGAGTTTTGGCTTATGGGTGAACATGTACTGTACAGTGGAACCTCGGTTTATGAACACCTCGGTTTAAGAATTTTCGGTTTACGAACGCCGTGGACCCATCTGGAACGGATTAATTCACTTTCCATTACTTTCAATGGGAAAGTTCGCTTCAGTTTATGAACGCTTCAGTTTATGAACAGACTTCCAGAACCAATTACACCCATGCTTCGGGTTAAGTACACTTCAGGTTGAGTACTCCGCGGACCCGTCTGGAACGGATTAATCCACTTTCCATTACTTTCAATGGGAAAGTTCACTTCAGTTTATGAACACTTCAGTTTAAGTACTCCGCGGGCTGTCTGGAACAGATTAATCCACTTTCCATTACTTTCAATGGGAAAGTTCGCTTCAGTTTATGAACAGACTTCTGGAACCAATTGTGTTCATAAACCGAGGTACCACTGTACAGTACTTGAGAGTAGAATCCAGACTGGTCTCAGAGTTGGGTTGGACAACTTTGCCAGCTGGTTTGCCAGCTGCTACCCTACCTTGGACACGGGTGGTGCTGTGGGTTAAACCACAGAGCCTAGGGCTTGCTGATCAGAAGGTTGGTGGTTCGAATCCCTGCGATGGGGTGAGCTCCCGTTGCTCGGTCCCAGCTCCTGCCCACCTAGCAGTTCGAAAGCACGTCAAAGTGCAAGTGGATAAATAGGGACCGCTCTGGTGGGAAGGTAAACGGCTTTTCCGTGCACTGCACGGCTTAGTCATGCTGGCCACATGACCTGAAAGCTGTACGCTGGCTCCCTCGGCCAATAGAGCGAGATGAGCGCCGCAACCCCGGAGTCGTCTGCGACTGGACCGAACGGTCAGTGGTCCCTTTACATTTATCCTACCTTGGAAGGTGGTGAATTCTCCTTCACTGAAGGTTTTTAAACAGATGTTGGATGGCCATTAGTCAGGGATTCATTAGCTGCGATTGCTGTACTGCAGGGGGTTGGACTAGATGACCCCCAGGGTCCCTTCCATCTCTACAGTTCTATGATAAAAGCACCCGCAAGCCTCTGCATGACCAAGAGCCCTTAAGAATCATGCTTGCAAGTTCCTTATAGACCTTGTTGCTGAATGTGGAAAACCTGGGTGTGCGGGGGGAAAGGGACACACCAGGGCGGATGGTCCGCAGCTCGAAATCCTTTCCCTTTAATAATGCCTGAAGGGGGGGCTCAAAGTACCCTTTATTTCATTGCCGCTGAAAGGTGTGTTCAAATAGCAGGTGCATTCTGCTATTTGGTTTGGAGCCCCAAACTCTCGTTTCTTTCTCTTGGGCCTCTGCAATTAAATTATGATGATGAGATAAGTTTCATCGCAATTAACTCATCATGTTACTGCTTTTGATCGCTGTATCATAAAAGGCCCTGGTTTGTGAACAGCGGCTGGCTTGTTCTTTGCCATTTCGGAAGGCTAAATGGTCACGTATTGTTATTAAAAAAGAGAGAAAAGAATGGAAGGGGGGGCTCCTTCTCTTGGAAGTTCAGGCAGGGCAGGTGCCCTGATATTTTTTTAAAATGGTTTAAGGTTTCAGACAGAGGAAGGATTTGTACCATAATCATACCCTTTGCATCTCTTCCTCTCCCCACTTCCTGGCCTGATCCAGAGCACAGCCAAGCCATTGTACCTGCATAGTAAAAACCTGATCCAATATTTAAGATGGTGATGCAGAAGGCAGCAATAGGGCTTGGTTCCCGGTCTGTCGGAAGGGCTAGAACAGACAGGGCTTGCACAACATGAATCATAGAATCATAGAGTTGGGAGAGACCACAAGGGCCATCCAGTCCAACCCCCTGCCAAGCAGGAAACACCATCAAAGCATTCTTGACATATGCTTGTCAAGCCTCTGCTTAAAGACCTCCAAAGAAGGAGACTCCACCACACTCCTTGGTAGCAAATTCCACTGCCGAACAGCTCTTACTGTCAGGAAGTTCTTCCTAATGTTTAGGTGGAATCTTCTTTCCTGTAGTTTGAATCCATTGCTCCGTGTCCGCTTCTCTGGAGCAGCAGAAAACAACCTTTCTCCCTCCTCTATATGACATCCTTTTATATATTTGAACATGGCTATCATATCACCCCTCAAACTTCTCTTCTCCAGGCTAAACATTTGGTGTCATCTGCAAACTTGCTCAGGATGCCCTCAAGCCCATCATCCAAGTCATTGATGAAGATGTTGAATAAGACTGGGCCCAAGACAGAACCCTGTGGCACCCCACTAGTCACTACTCTCCAGGATGAGAAGGAGCCATTGATGAGCACCCTTTGGGTTCGGTCATGGAACCTGCCAAGCAGAATCAAGGCTCTTGATAATTAACGTCCTGCTTATGCCACCTGCCTGGGTGTGCAAGGACGTGCTAGAATCCACATTTTAGAGTTGGAGAAGGCCTTGGAATGCAGGAGCTGCAAGCAAGGTGGTCATATCGCATGTCGCCAAATACATAATAACATACCGTCCAACATTTCACCAATGAAAACAGGGACACCCTATTCAACAATAATATTATTAATAATAAGAATTTTATTTATATCCCTCCCATCTGATGGCATTGCCCCAGCCTCTCTGGGTGGCCGCCAACGAAAAACGTAGCAAAACTAAGCAGGGTTGCCTTGAGATATCTTCTAAAGTTTGTACAGTTGTATAGTTACTTATCTCATTGACTCCATATCCTCCCACATTTCTCCGATGAAATTAGGGAGGTCCTAAGGAAAGGCGGGACATTCTGGGATCAAATCAGAAACCAGGACAGCTTCTGTAAATCCAGGACTGTCCCTGGAAAATAGGGACACTTGGAGAGTCTGTAATTTAACTGGCCAGACTGCAGTCTCTTTAGTCTCTCTGGAGACCAGGGAATGTAGCCTTCCTTATCGTATCCCTGGAACCCGTGTTATTTAATTTCAGTTTTTAAAAATCTTGCTTTTTTTGACCCAATTTCTGGCCACTTTATGATGGGGGTTGTAGTTCAACAATTGGAGGGAGGGGAGCGGCAGGTTTTCTCCCTCCCAAATCCATAACTTCACTCTGCTTAAGAAGGAGAGAGCGGCTAAGCACGGTCTGACTGAATCATTTCTCTCTAGCTTTTGTTTCCATCCGTCGCTTCTGTCGACAAACGAAGTGAAAACTCTCCAGTTCAACTTTCATTTGCACTTTATCGATTCAGAGGGCGCGGAGTAGATAATACGAGGACAAGGTTTTTCTTAATGAAAGGGGGGGGAAAACAATTTCAACTCTTTCCAACTTTTCACAGGTGAAATTAGAGGCACCCTTGTCTCATGGACATCTGATGAAGAGGGATGTTGGAAGGCACAGGATGAATAAAAGGAAATATTTCTTCATATACCACATAGTTAAACTACGGTATGGAACTCACTCCCATATTGGGCAAATTCATGGAGAAGAAAGCTACTAGCCGGGATAACTCTGTCCTGCTTCCACGGTTGGAGGCAGTAATACTTCTAAATACTAGCTACTGCAATTCCACCCATAGTATTTTAGGGAGCAACTTCTTTTTTTTTTACATTACTTATTTCTATCGTTTGCATAGTGTTATGTACCGAGGTGAATCCTAGAACAATAGGATCCAGAATGCAGCAGTCTGATTGGTCTGCAGGAGCCACCCAATCCAGCTCCAGGTGGAAGTGATCAGTGACCTGATTGGCCTGCAGGAGCAGCCAATCAGGCTTCTGGAGGAAGTGAACCCGCAACCTGATTGGCCTACAGTAGCAGCCCGGAATTAGCCAATCACACGGGGCCCATTGTATAAATAATGTATATATAGCCGATGTTGGGGAAAGTTTCATTCACTGTTTTACAAGCTGCAATAAAGAGCATGAAATCACTACAGGACTCCGAGTATATTTCACATAGAGTAGTTAAAGATAAATCATGTGTTAAAATATCGTTAATACAGTATAAGCCAACCATCCATTATTAGTGTTTATGTGAGGTTATCCTGTCTTGTGAACCGCTCTGAGATCTTCAGATGAAGGGCAGTATATAAATTTAATTAACAACAACAACAACAACAACATGTTTGTAATCCAGATAGGAAAATATCATGGGAGGAATTCAACATCATGCTAAGGTGATTGATCCATCCACCAGGGAGAGCATTTTGGTTTGCCAGGCAGAACAATTCCTTCCTTCTCCCCCATATGCTGTTCTGGGTTCCTCTCAACTCCCCAAGCCAATTTCAGGAGGCATTGGGGGGGGGGACAGGGAGGGGGGGAAAGAGGGGCGAATCCTGCTTGATAAAGCAGACTTCTCTATACTGTATATGGATTTACTAGAACTTGTAGTTCATTATTCCACTAAACAAACAAACAAACAAACAAACTCTATTTCTCTTTAGGGCTATTTAAAAAAAGTTTTAACGTGCATTTCTGCAAAACTTTGGGTTCCTCCAAGACCACTAAGACCGCCTCCTCCTGTACGTACACTGGAGAGCACTGTTTAGGCTACACAAGGCTCAGTCCTCAGGGAACTGCGTTCACTGATAGAATATATGTCAAAAATCACGAATGGATCAGGTTTCAGTACACTTGTTAGGGCACAACAGCCGCTTGGCACTGGCTAGGTCTATCCATATGGCAAGACGGTCACCATCATGCAAGGCGTCACCTCCAAGAGATGTCAGGAGGGTGGCAGTAAGAAGGCGGGCCTTTTCAGTGGTAGCTCCCTACTTGCACCCAAGGGAGCTCGCTGGACACCAACGCCGACATTTTTTCCAGCACCAGATGACAACATTTTTACTCTTCTAGGGAATTTATGTAGAATTTATGCAGTCGATGCCCATCAATTTGCTTGATGGGAGTTTTGCAATTGATTTTTTTCTTCTTGGTGTGAAGTTTCAGTGTATTTTAGATATAAAGGTAAAGGTAAAGGGACCCCTGACCATTAGGTCCAGTCGTGACCGACTCTGGGGTTGCGCGCTCATCTCGCATTATTGGCCGAGGGAGCCGGCGTATAGCTTCCAGGTCATGTGGCCAGCATGACAAAGCCGCTTCTGGCAAACCAGAGCAGCACATGGAAATGCCGTTTACCTTCCCGCTGTAGCGGTTCCTATTTATCTACTTGCATTTTGACGTGCTTTCGAACTGCTAGGTTGGCAGGAGCTGGGACCAAGCAACGGGAGCTCACCCCGTCACAGGGATTCGAACCTCCAACCTTCTGATCAGCAAGCCCTAGGCTCAGTGGTTTAACCACAGCGCCACCTGGGTTAGATATAGCCTTTTGTTATTGCTGTGAGTTGCTTCAGGATTTTTCTGTGCATTAAATTTAATAAAAAGTAATACTATTATTATTTGGCAAGCATACTTGTTTTTTGTTTTGTTTTCACTTTCAGGGGTCTCTTGAAGACTTCTTTATGTTGGCAACAGTCCGTGACGATGTTTAAAATTAATGTCCTTGGGTAGTCGGTCAACTAAATGATTTATATTGTCTTTAATGGTTTTCGAAATGGTGTTATGCCACTGCACACTGCCCTGATATTTTACGAGAGAGAGGTGTATAACTAATTTTATAAAATAAATAAATACATGAGGATAATAATAGAGTGGGCCATCTACTTATTGGAGATGGAGGGGAATCTGAGGGCTGCTACTCCATAAGTGTGCTTCTGTATTTATAGATATTGGGGGTGGGGATAAATGTCTGCATGCCAAAATACAACTGCCCACTGAGTTTCACTTGGTGACAGTTTCACAAGTGTCCATTCAGAAATCCTTTCTATCCTATTTCTGCATTAAATCAATGGCATTGATTTTTAAAAGTTCACAAAATGCTGTCCGATTTTTAGACGCATTTTACCCCCTCTCGTTTTCCCGAGAAACACGCATTTCTGTAAACATTCGAGCCTGAAATATGCATGTTGCTACTTTTTTTTTTAAAGTAAAGAACTGTATTGCAAAATTCTAGATGTGGGGAAACGGAAATGTGTATTATCCACCCAGGAAACGCAAATTAGGTTGGTTCACTTAGGGAAGCTTTTAATATTTGATGAATTATTGCATTTTAACATTTTGCTGGAAGCAGCCCAGGGTGGCTGGGGAAAGCCAGCCAGATGGGCGGGATATAAATAATAAAATTATTATTATTATTATTATTATTATTATTATTATTATTAAACATGTCCACCAAACCTTGAGCATCTCTACTGTACTCAGATTTTAACTCTAAATGCACATGATAACACACACTGGTTACAGTTGACAATGGCATTGCCAGCATAGGGTTAGAAATAAAAAAAAATGGTTCCTAATATTTCTCACACTAAGAATCTGCCTTACGCTGAGCCAGGCTATTTGTCCATTCAGTTCATCACTGCGAACTCTGACTGGCAGCAGCTTTCCAGGGTCTTAGGCAGTGATGTAGTTCCCATCCCTTTTTCACTCAAGGATCTGTGGCTTTCCAGATGTTACTGAACTCCAGCTCCCATCAGCCCTAGGCAGCCTGGCCAACGGTCAGCGAGGATGGGAATTGTAGTTGAGCAACATTTGTAGAGCCGCAGGGTCTCCCCACATCCTTTTCTTTAACAGGAGGTCAGATGGGATTGAACCAGAGACATTCTTGTAGGCAAGGCATCAGCTCCACCACTCGGCTTTGGCTTAGCTGCCAAGTACAGTGGTGCCGTCTTGCGAATCGTGGTTTCCCATAGGAATGCATTGAAATTTCTTTTTTTGCCCATAGGAACGCATTAATTAAATTTCAATGCATTCCTATGGGAAACCGCGATTCGCAAGATGAATTTTTCGCAAAACGAATTCGTCTTGCGAGTCACCATCAGATGCGTCTTGCGACAAATTCATCTTGCAGGGCATTCGTCTTGCGAGGTACCGTACCACTGTATCCCATTTTTCGGGGGGAACACCCCGATTTTAATCCATTTCCCGCTGTTCTCCCAAATGAAGGAAAATCCTGGAAACCCCCCCCCCCCCGGATTTCCTACCTGCCAGGGAGCCTCCATTTTGGGTGCTGTTCTGCCCATGTGTGGGCACCGGAAATCGGGCAGAGCGGCACCGGAAGTCGCTTCTACGCATGCCCAGCGGCCATCTTGGTGGTGGCCGCATGGCGGCCGCTGTCACCAAGATGGCCACCAGGCATGCGGCCACCACCAAGATGGCCGCCGGGCATGCATAGAAGTGACTTCCGGTGCCGCTCTGCCCGATTTCTGGTGCCTGCACATGGGCAGAGCGGCCCCGGAAGGTGCTTCTACGCAACTTCCGGTGCCGCACCGCTGCTGATCCCGCATTTTTCAGCCGGAGACTTGGCAGGTATGGGCTTTGGTCCTTCCAGAAAAAGCCAAATCAGAGACTTGGAACATGGAAATTTTCCAGGGACAGTTGCCAGAAATTGCGGGCCGTCATGATAACCAGGGACATTTAAAATATGGCATTTATAGTTTGGGCTTTGGCCTAAATGCCTCTTTCTAGCAGAGTTCAAAACAATGCTGTCAATATTATTATTGGAAAGAATTTATGCGGAGCTCATCGGCAATAAAGTTGATGTCAGTAACATATATAAAAACATCTCTCTCTCTTTTTCTGACTACAGATACAGCCCGCCTCCCACAAACATATATTGCACACACAAATAACTGTGTGATGCTGTCAAATAACCCCTCTAATTTTTATGGCACAAGTTTTACCTTTATGAACTAGACAATGAGTCCGATGACTGAAGAACCTCTACTAAAAAAAGGCACAGGGTGCCTTTTGTTTTTTCAGTATGTGCACAAAGAAACCGACAATGAAAATCTGTCTTGCAATTAAAATTACGGTTTGAGGGGGGAAAGGGGGAGATTTCCCAATCTTTTATGAAAGGGTAAAACACCCGACTCAAGATGCAAAGGAAACCCTGAGAAACATTTGCCCGGCTTGACTAACAATGCAGATTTAGCAAGGATTGTTACTTACCTGTTCTTTCCCCTCCTTTTAAACGTTAGCAATTTCTCTAAATCCTCCCTTGCTTGCTTGACTGCTAATACTGACTTGCTGCTCAAACGCCTTGGCGACCTGCTATGTCACATGATAAACTGGAGGAAAATAATGTGAACAAGTTATTAACACTTCAAGGCTGACCCTTCCCTCTTCCCCAGAATGCTTTGGGCCTCCTTATTGATCGGGTCTACGTCGCTTTTTGTCACCTGGGAATTAACAATTTGATGTTTTATTTGACCATTTATCTCTTTAGCCAAACTGTTGCAATCTCTTTGACCTTTTAAAATGTTTATGACAAGGTGTTTGGCTGTTAATTGCTAGACATAAAAGACCGAAAACCCAAGGGTTAGGTCTAATGTCCGTCCTGTGCTGAACACATATCCTTTTGATAAAAGCAAACTGAAGTATTTCTGTCTCTTTTTTGCAAATAAGCTGGAAGAGGAATCCATTTCCAGTCAGTAGATGTATTGATAAACACGGAGAGAAAGAGAATTTGGTGCAATATTTTATTATATTTTCAAAAAATCGATTTATCGCGTTTGTGTCCTGCTATTTCATGTGTGGGGAAATCAACCTGTTTCATTTTTACTTGATCTGGAAGCTTAATTCTACAGTACACTGGCAGAGTCCAGCTCACAGGAAGTAACAATTATTTTGGTTCTGAGGTGGCGAGACCACAGTTGGCTTACTGTCTCCCATTCTGGGCTCCACATTTTAAGGATTTTGACATACTGGGTTTACAGGGAGGTAACTAGGATGCTAAGATGGTAAGAGGGACAATGACCGTTCCCCATATAAAAGGGGTGCGCATTTTGCGCGGTCGCGCGTAGCACCCTAGGAGCCTCAGGCAGCCCCCAGCAGTTCGGAGGCTGGCACCACCTGTGGTCCCGGGCTGGATACCTGTGGTCTCCACCCACACAGCCAGCTGTCCAATCCGGCCATACCTGCCAGGTTGCTGTCAGAGAAATAAGGGACCGGGCCGGAAATAGCAGGCCGGAAGTAGCGCTGCCGCCATTTTGGAACTGGGCGGAGCATGCTCAGGAGTGACTTTTGATGCTGCTTTGCCCAGTTCCAAAATGGCCACCGCGCCAGAAGTTGCACTGCAGCCATTTTGGAACTGGGCAGAGCAGCATCAAAAGTCGCTTCTGAGCATGCTCCGCCCAGTTCCAAAATGGCCGCCACATCAGAATAAACCGGGGGAAAACAAAAAAAATCTGTTTTTTCAGCTAGGAACAGCTGGAAAAATGGGAATTTCCCGGGGAAAACGGGATACTTGGCAGCTATGAATCCGGCCAGGGGAGGTGTTGCCAGGGTGGGATTGGCCAGGTAGGAGGAGGTAACTATCCAGTGCTCACAGCAGAATTAATGCTTACATTGCAGAATTAATGCTTACATTGCAAGTTAACTTCTTTTCTTCCGCAGGCGAACACACACACAGGCACTGCTACGACATGGCTGCTGTTGAAGGGCCGGAAAGGAATTCCCCTGCATTGGCAGGTTTCGCCTTTCCCATAGCAATTCGTCACAACTTTGGCGGTTGCAGGCCTTGGGCGGAATCCTTTAGACATTTACCCAAATGGGGTGGGGGGGTGGGGAGGTGACCCCCACCCCCATTGTGGCAGCGATACCAGAATTCCCGTTAAAGGGGTCTAGGGGGGAGGCATTGACCATTCGCCCAGCGGCGACAAAAAGGGGGGCAGGCTATCTGCTTGAACATATGTTCTCCAGAGCTAGCTCAACCCCCATATATGCTGGATAACCCGGAAATTACCCAGACCCCCGGCTGGGGGGTTGGGAGGATAAACGCCCAATGCCTGTGCAAGGTCTCCCTACATCTGAATCTTAATAAAATTGTGGCCAATTTTAATCCCATAGAACATTGTCTGGTGTCATTATTCCGCTCGGGGGCTGGCTGGGGTTTTGGGGGTCTCCGCCTGACTGCGCAATTGAAAGAACTAGGTATGTTTCACCTGGGGAAGAGAAGATGAAGAACGTAACATGACAGTAGTCTTCAAATATCTGAAGGGTTGTCACGCAGAAGATAGATCAGTCATCTTTTCCATGGCCCTAGAAGGGTTGTGTTCAACTAGGTATGGGCAAAATTGTCTGGATTTGGCCCATGTCCCTTGCGCACTAGCAGATTGGCAAGTCCATCTCATCCCAAACCCGTAAAGAATTTTAAGGAAGAATCCCAAAATTTAAATGGAACGAGGCAACAATTACGCTGAAAAACTTGTAGAGCTGCCACCAGGCATTGCAAACCGTACTGAGCTAGATGGACCTATTGCCTGATTCAGTATAAGTCAGCTACATATATTGCTATGTTTTTTGAGGGTGTGTATGTGTGAAGTAGTAGTATAGCTCAGTGGTAGAGCATCTGCTTTACATGCACAAGGTCCCAGGTTCTATGCCCGGCATCTCCAGGTAGGGCTTTAACAAAATTATTATTACATGTGCATGCAATAATATAAAAGAGATAAGCTCATTTTGGGAAGTCTGAAGGCTGTGTGTGTGTGTGCACGTCTTATCGGAAAGAGTTGCTCTTTGAAAGCTCGCCCTGCTGTTTCTTTCCCACAGCTCCCCAGCACTTGCTCAGAGTATTCTCCCCGGTTATTTTTCAAGGTCCAAGCTTTTGAGTGATTAGGCCAGAGGCACTCAGCTTTAGTCACATCTGCTGCTTTTCTGGAGGTCAATCACACAGTTCTCCATTCAGGGCTAGGAGGAACGGAGGCCTTACAAAGGAAAACAATTATTCCAATTGAAGGTATATCGATCCACATCCTGTGGTTTGCGTGGCGGTTTGGGGACAGGGCGGCTGCTGGGGAAGAGGAGGGGTGGGGGTGGGGAAGAGAGAGAGAGAGAGAGAGAGAGAGAGAGAGAGAGAGAGAGAGAGAGAGAGAGAGAGAGAGAAAGAGAGAGATCAATTCCTAGGGTTGCTATATCCCAATGGAAAGATGTTTGGGCCACCGTTTGTGTGAGAAATGGGGCTTAGACTACAACAAGAAAGGGAGAAGGGGTAGTATTGAGCACGCACACGATAAGATGACGAGATTACCCTCCTTGATTCTGTCCAAAGCTTATCAGAGTTCATCAATGAATTTGTTGGAAAGTTGTTGTGTTTGCACAAGGACTTCGGCATGTGCAATGGAATTTCTCCCTCTCTTAAGAACACGAGAAGAGCCTGCTGGATCAAGCCAATGGCCCATCTAGTCTAGCATCCTGTTCTCACAACCCAAATGCCTGTGTGCAACCGGCAAGCAGGACCCGAGCACATGAGAACTCATGTTACGAGGGAAGTCCTGGGATAGCTCGGTTGGTAGAGCATGCGGCTCTTAATCTCATGGATGTGGCTTCGAGGCCCGTGCTGGGCAAAAGGTTCCTGAAATGCCCTCCGCGGTCCCTTCCAACTCTATGATTCTTCCCTCCTGTGGTTTCCAGCAAGTGGTTTGCAGAAGCATTCTTGCATCTAACCGTGGAGGCATAGCCATCGTGGCTGGTAGCCATTAATAGCCTTCTCCTACATGAATTTCTCTCATGGCTACATGAGGGAAGAAATGCCATGGTACAGCTGTAGCAGCAAAACTGGAAGCCTTCATCGGCCCCACCTGCAATGGAACATATCTCTCCTGTATTTGTCTCTACTGCCACAGCAGGTACTGCTGCCACAGCAGGTCCCAGTGGTTTGACTTTACTCTTGAAGACAGATGGATGCCAGCAGCAGCAGCAACATGAATTTGCACAATCCTCTTTTAAAACCATCCAAATCGGCAGCATCACTTCCTCCAGTGGGACTGAGTTCCACAGTTTAAGTGTGGGCTACATGAAAAAGTACTTCCTTTTGTCTTTTCTGAATCTTCCAACAGTCAGCTGCATCAGACGTCCACAAGTTCTGGTGTGCTTCTCTGTTTCCACTTTCTCCAGGCCACCTTTAATTTCATAAACGTCTGTCATGCCTCTTACTTGCTTTTTTCCTTCTCCCTGCCTAAGGGTTGGGTGGAAACCCAGAACAGTTTTGAGAGGTGCACAGGGTGAGGAAAGGGCAAGTGGAAGTCTCTGCGTGAATGGGACCACTTCACTAGAAACAACCCAGAGTTTCTTAAGCATAATTCGGTCATAACTTGGTAATAATAATAATAATAATAATAATAATAATAATAATAATAATTTATTATTTATACCCCGCCATCTTGCTGGGTTTCCCCAGCCACTCTGGGCGGCATTCAACAGAAAAATGAAATAAAACAATTAAACATTAAAAGCCCCCCTAAACAGGACTGCCTTCAGATGTCTTCTAAAAATCTGGTAGCTGTTTTTCTCTTTGACATCTGATGGGAGGGCGTTCCACAGGACAGGCGCCACCACCAAGAAGGCCCTCTGCGTGGTTCCCTGCAACTTGGCTTCTCGCAACGAGGGAACCATCAGAAGGCCCTCGGTACTGGACCTCAGTGTCCGGGCAGAACTATGGGGGTGGAGACGCTCCTTCAGGTATACTGGACCGAGGCCATTTAGGGTTCCAACCATGCCAGGAATTTGCACCCTCTATCTTGAAAGCTCTTCCACAAATGTATTTATTAATTTATTTTCTTCCATGGAATAACATGTATTTCTTCCATCATGGAACACACTGCAGCCTACGTGTCGTTCCTAGGTGGTCACTCATCCAGGCCCTTTCCAGACCCAGGGTCTGCTTAGCTTCAGAAATGTGCTGGGTTGATGTGCCTTCTGACCAAATACCCTGAGACCAATGTGTGTCAAGGCTAAATTTAACAGCTGCTTGTCAGCCAGATGTTCAACAGCTGCTCTGAAGGTGCCTGGGCTGATAACAAATATTCAGCGAGTATTTGGTGTGCATTCGGTGTCGACATTTTCAACAGGGTCGGTTTTTTGAGAGTAGAATCGTTGCAGGTGTGGAGCACAGGTGCCTGTATTCCCAAAGTGATGAATGTTCCACGCTGATAGCAGGATGGTACCCTTCCAGACTGGGCACCTGTCTGGGTCTTTCAGTTCAAGTAGACAACCACTACAAGATGAAGTTCCTGGAGACTCAGTATGCTATATGAGCGCATTTCCTTTTGCTTCATGTGCCTTAGCGAGCCTACATGCACTCCCCAAGAACACCAGCAGACACACTTGGGCCCCCTCCAGACTGGTGCTTTTTGTGGGATAACCAACCTTGAATAAGCAACATGTTATTAGTGCATGAAGGGGTTAAGACCATAGAGTAAGCTGTCCTGCCAGGCTTAGCTCAATCAAGTCTTTCTTCCCCATCCGGTGGATCAGAACAGCTCAGCATGTGAGCTGCATGGCTCTTACAAACCACTACACCAATAATTCCTATACCGATAATTTAGGAACTTTCATCACTATAACTATGCCAAGTTTTACTGCCTGTGCTTTCTGACTGATGCATGGAAATGCACACGAACCTGACCTTTGAACAATTTCTAAGTAAACCAATTTTTAACTTACCACACGTAAAGTCTTTTTCTATTATAGGGGAAGAGGGGAGGTTTGGAAGGAACTTAGAGGTGGATATTTAAAAGGTCTAACAGCCTTTATTTCCACACTTCACATTGCTGCATATTTTTATGATTTTAAATCTCTGCTGGAGTTTTCTCATTAAAGAATACTTCCCCCAAACATGGATCTTGACAACCAGAGAATTCTCCTTTTATACATATTTTTTCCTCGACACCAACACTTTTTTTTTTTTGCTGGGAGTGACCTGTGGAGAGTTCTTAGGGTATTCATTATAGGGGCATTGTGGGATAAGTTGTTAGCTGACACCATACATCATCACAATGCCGCTGGAAAGGTGCTACATCATGGCATAATATTATGGGATTATGGGTAAACAAACAAGCAAACTACTTCTGAGAGTAGCTTTATCACTGCTATAGCTTCCAAAAATGTAAAAAAGAAAGCAGAAAGGAACTGATAATTGCTGAAACCGCTAACCAATAAGCCCCGCCCCCAACTTTTCAAACAACGCCTCCGAAATCTCTCTCTCCCAATCCAGATTTTCACTTCCCTGAATGTCCACAAGTGTTGAGCTGTTGAGCATTCAACTGTTGAGCTGAATGTTCTCAAGTGATTTGTGGCTCGGCCTTATAGCTTATGAAGGGCATCTTACCAGTTAGGTATTTACAGGAAAAAAATCCAGAAGTTCTTTATTTCCTGAAGCCTCATATTAGCACCTGTATCCATTTCGGTAATGGGGTGTTGCAACATTGGTCATTGGAAACTGCATGAAAGTCAGGCATGATCAAGAACAGCTCATCTTCTAATTAGTAAGGACCGAAAAGAATCACAATGTTGATGATCGGATCGAGAGTGATTTATAAGTCAAAAGATGATGGTTGGGCATGGGGTTCAAAGCAAACTCTTCAGATCAGAATCTTGACCAGGGCTGGACCAGTGCCGGGTTTACGTATAAGCTAAACAAACTATAGCTTAGAGCCCCACTCTCTTGCCCCCCCCCAAAAAAAATTTAAAGGAAAAAAACAACTGGATGTACATTTCCAAAATATAAGAAAAAAAATAAAATAAAGTAAAACCTACATACAGCAACAGTGGTTTGCGTTGTGTAGGCTCCTATGATGTAAGTAATGGGCCCCGCCTGCTAGCCTGCTTTCTAAAATATCACTGGTTTGCTCATTTCTATATACAATGGTTTCTAGAGACTAGATTATGAGTTTTTGTAAATTGTGTTTCTAAAGGACCTTTTGTTATTGCCAAATGCCAAAGTATTTGCATTATTAAGTTTTTTATGAATAAGTTACAGCTTAACAATTATTTCACTATTAATATACTTCTTAATTGTATTTCAGTTCAACAATTACTTTGATAAAATACATATTTTGTTATGTGCAAAGGGCTTTAGATCCCTATTAGGTCCATAAATTACCATATAGCGTATATTCAACAACAACAACAACAACAACAAAACAGCGGCAATTTGTTGTTGACAATGGACAGCTGGACATATAAAGGGCCCCATTACTTTCAGTAGCTTAGGGCCTCATCAAACTTAAATCCAGCCCTGAACTGGACCAAAGCAATTTGCTGAGGCAAAGAACAAGATCAGGGGTAGGCAACCTAAGGCCTGTGGGCTGGATGTGGCCCAATCACCTTCTCAATCCGGCCCTGTGGACGGTCCAGGAATCAGCGTGTTTTTACATGAGTAGAATGTGTCCTTTTATTTAAAACTCATCTCTGGGTTATTTGTGGGGCATAGGAATTCGTTCATCCCCCCCCCAAAAAAAGTCCGGCCCACCACATGGTCTGAGGGACAGTGGACCAGCCCACGGCCGAAAAAGGTTGCTGACCTCTGGACAAGATAGACAAGTTCTTAGATGTTTACTACATTTCAAGTCATTCTTGTTTCATGCCAAAGTGCCAGGAACTACTGACCACTGCCCCCTTGTGACCAGGCACATATCTGCAACTTTTCTAGAAAGTGCTGTATCTGGCTCACCACTGCCCCATGTGGTGAGCGATGTAATTGCAGCTTCACAGAGAAAAAATTTCCAAACCGATTCCACCTAGGCTGGACATTGGCAACACTTGAGCAACAGGGTCTACGTCAGATCTAGTGAGTTTGTATTGCAGATGGGCAAATTTGTCCATTTCAGCTTCTCATCCTTCCAGTTTTCAGTTCTCCACATTTCTACATCAATTTGTCATTATTATTTTTTTAAAAAGAAGGTCCTTGTGAAAATCCACCAGCACTTTAGTCTGAATTTACCCATTTTTGTATGCAATTTTGCCTAACCTGTACATTGTTGTACAACAATTTCCCTTCATATAATGAATTTTGGTACCTTATTTTCACACGTATATGCATTTTAATGCAGTATATGTGTTTTGTGAAGCTGAGGCTCCAATACTTTGGCCACCTCATGAGAAGAGAAGACTCCCTGGAAAAGACCCTGATGTTGGGAAAGATTGAGGGCACTAGAAGAAGGGGACGACAGAAGGCCGGTGGCACTACTTGCGCTGCCCCCCACTCGCTGGGAATGGCGGGTGGGCAGGAGGGTAGTCTTCTTCCCGCCAGCCTCCAGCCTCCCGGTAGAAAGCCTTGCTCGGCAAGGAGGCGGCTGCCTTGCTCGCTCATCTGCTTGGCCAGTGTATGCTTTGCTTCTTCCTTCCTGCTGGGCAGAGCCGAGGGGCGGGCCAGGGAGGCCTCACCTCCACGACTCTGCCCAGCAGGAAGGAAGAAGCACAGCGCGTTGGCCGAGCAGATGAGCAAGGAAGCCAGCAACCGCCACGCTGAATGAGGCTTTTTACCGGGCGGTGGGGCTTGGCTTGGGAGTCACCGGGGAGTGTCACCCCCCTCCAGGGTGGCACCTGGGATGGACTGCCCCCAACACACCCCTTGCTACACCCCTGGTTGGACTAAATGACCGTGGTGGACCCTTCCAGCTCTACAATTCTATGATTGTATTATTGGGACTTTTATATTGGATAAGATTGTTACTATTAATGTTTGATGTTTTATTATGTTTTTATGTCTTGGGCAACCCAGCCAGATGGCGGGTTATGAATGAAATATGATGATGATGATGATTTTATGGACCCCCTTGCAATGCAGGAATCTTGCCTACAGCCGTCTCTGGCTTGGCTCCAACAACCAACATTTCAGTTAACAGCCAGTCGCTCCGACCCATTGCTCCACGGAAGGACTCAGTGACCCACACGAACAAAAGCTGATCACAAAAAACTAAAAAACTGTGCAATGCAGAGATTAAGCAGAGACGGAGGCTCTGAGGAAGGGCTATAGCTCAGTGGTAGAACATCTGCTTTGCATGCAGAAGGTAGAACTGAGAATAAAGACCCTTCTGAGACCCTGGAGATTGACCAATTGAGCAGATTGACCACTGGTTTGCCTCAGTGTAAGTCAGCACCTGATATTCCGATGGTTGTTCTTGCTAAATAGGGGTAGCTGGAAGTTACAGTGCTTTTGGGGTGCAACAGGGCACAATTTTAATGTTCTACCTCGGACACCGGAACCCTGCAGGACAACCCTTCTTTGAAATATCTAGGCCCCTGGCAACATCCCAGAGGGATGCAAATATAGTAGCAGATGGCTTTCTCGTGAACCAAGGCCAATGTGCTGATAATTTCTTCCTGCAGAGTGACCGTTTGCCCACTGCTTTTTCTCGTAGGGGGAAAATGGCAGGGAAGTTACTCAATAATTTACATGCAATGCTCTATACATCCAAGTCTATAAGTGATGCATTATTCTCCCATCTAGAGCAAGTGAAATTGATTGTATGCTATATCTTCCATTTGCTGCCTTTATCAGTATTTATAACTTTTGCTGAGTCCGAGGATCTGTTGAAGCTAGCAGCCCATCCATCAGGGTAGTGAATTGTGATTTTTGTGTGTGTGTGTGTGTGTGTGTGCGCGCACCCAGACACACAGAGGCTACTTCAGCAACAATCATTTGACTTTACATCAGCTGCAGTCATTGGCCAACACCAAGGCTGTAAATATGAATTAGGAGCAGCAAGCACAACACAGTCATATGCGATCCCTTTTGCCTTTTGGATGTACAGGGTGGGAGGTCCAGCAGGTGTTTAATTATTGTGCCTGCATAGTACTGCCTCGGGTAAGGATGCTGGGTCTTTAATATAATAATAATAATTTATTATTTATACCCCGCCCATCTGGCTGGGTTTCCCCAGCAACCCTGGGCGGCTTCCAACAGAATATTAAAATACAATAATCTATTAAACATTAAAAGCTTCCCTAAACAGGGCTGCCTTCAGATGTCTTCTAAAAGTCTGGTAGTTGTTGTTCTCTTTGACATCTGGTGGGAGGGCGTTCCACAGGGCAGGTGCCACTACCGAGAAGGCCCTCTGCCTGGTTCACTGTAACTTGGCTTCTCGCAAGGAGGGAACTGCCAGAAGGCCCTCGGTACTGGACCTCAGTGTCCTGGCAGAACGATGGGGATGGAGACGCTCCTTCAGGTATACTGGACCGAGGCCGTTTAGGGCTTTAAAGGTCAGCACCAACACTTTGAATTGTGCTAGGAAATGTATTGGGAGCCAATGTAGGTCTTTCAAGACCGGTGTTATGTGGTCTCAGCAGCCGCTCCCATTCACCATTCTAGCTGCCACATTCTGGATTAATTGTAGTTTCTGGGTCACCTTCAATGGTAGCCCCACATAGAGCACATTGCAGTAGTCCAAGCGAGAGATAACTAGAGCACGCACCACTCTGGAGAGACAGTCCGCGGGCAGGTAGGTTCTCAGCCTGCGTACCAGATGGAGCTGGTAGACAGCTGCCTCCATGGACAGCTGTGAGTCCAAAATGACTCCCAGGCTGCGCACCTGGTCCTTCGGGGGCACAGTTACCCCATTCAGGACCAGGGAGTCCTCCACACCTGCCCGCCTCCTGTCCCCCCAAAACACTACTTCTGTCTTGTCAAGATTCAACCTCAATCTGTTAGCCACCACCCATCCTCCAACCACAGTCTTGAACTGTCATGGATGCTTTAGCTGAGATTCCTGCATTGCAGGGGGTTGGACTAGATGACACCTGAGGTCCCTTCCAACTCTACAGTTCTATGATTCCAAGAACCCCAAATTTCATGTACTGAGGCTGGGGGAGCTTGCCTAGACAAGTGAGCTACAATACCCTGAATTTGAGCCCCTTTCTTTGGAAGAGGCATTTGTCTCCCTCCAAAGCTAATAGCAGCTTTGGAATACCTATACCTGTGATTTACATCGGGGGACATGAGAAAAGCCTTATTATATTTTTCCGTGTATAAGACGAGCCCTATTTTGGGGGACTCCAAATTAAGAAAATGGGGGGAGATTGCCCAGAGTTGTTGAGCTTTTTTGGGGGGGGAGGGTTGCCCAAAATCGCTCACCAGCCTGGCTGCCTGGTTCATGTCAATCCCTCTTCCCCTGGGAAAGGCAGCAGTGTGGGGAATAGGTGCCTCCTCACAACTCTCAGCCCCCTTAGCAAATTATCCTTCCCAGGATTCATTGGGGGAAGCCATGACTGTTTAAAGTGGTATCATGGTGCTTTAAATGTTTGGTGCAGATGTCGCCATGTGAACACAGCTTACGGTGATTTGATTAGGCGATGTAATAGAGCAATAAAACAGCTCCTTTTAAAATAATAATATAAATGAAGCAAATTGTTTGTGCTTTTTGTTCGTTTGTTTGTATTAAATCACACTTCAACCTTTTCCAGTTAGGGTTTGCTGAACTGACCCCTCCTTCTTTGTAGACATAACAACAACAACAACAACAACAACAACAACAACAACATATTTATACCCCACCCATCTGGCTGGGTTTCCCCAGCCACTCTGGGCAGCTCCCAATAGACTATTAAAAACATGATAGCACATCAAACATTAAAATTTTCCCCAAAACAGGGCTGTTAGATTATAGCATACTGAAAAGGCATGCTATGGCCTAACTTGCAAATCTATCTACTATCTATCATCTATCTATCTATCTATCTATCTATCTATCTATCTATCTATCTATCTATCTAATCTTCAGATTCTTTATCCTGCCTGCTATACTTATTGCTATTTGCTCTTGCTTTAAAAAAGGAAATAAATAATGAAAATTATAGATAGAGAACCGAAGGTCATCCATACAGTTGTCCCAATCGCAATCTGCGCGGCTTTAACCCTGTAGAGAAAAAGTAATTACCCTTTGGCTTTTGGTGACCTCAACTAACCTTTGCTGAAGGACCAGAGAAAATAAAAGGCTGACCAATTGCCTGCCCTTTGCTGCCCCACAGTTAACCCTCTCAGAGAGCAAACACTGCCTGCGCTCCCCCCCACAAAAAAACACGACAATAGGATGTGGAAATGTTACCATGGAAATCTCGTCGGAAGAAGAAACAAACAACAAAAATCCATTACAATTAGTAGTGGTTTATTGGGTGGTGCCTGCACAACTGTTTGAATCCATACATTGCTTTATCTTTCATATCAAGGGAATGGAAGGAAAGAGGAGAGGTGAAAAGTGGGAGGTGCCAGGAAATGGCTGAAGGATAATCAAAGGAGCAAAAGGAGGGGAGGGCTTTAAGATTTCTGGGGTGGAGTGTCTGTAGGGGTGGCTTGCTTGGGGTAAAAAGACTGGGCTGAACATTTCCCAACCCACCAGCAAACTGAGCAGTTACAGCCCACTAGCAATTACTTCACACCCAACTTTGCAAAATAGGGATGCGGGTGGCGCTTTGGTCTAAACCACTGAGGTCTAAATCCCCACGACGGGGTGAGCTCCCATTGTTCGGTCCCAGCTCCTGCCCACCTAGCAGTTTGAAAGCCCATCAAGTGCAAGTAGATAAATAGGTACCACTCCGGCGGGAAGGTAAACAGCATTTCCGTGCACTGCTATGGTTTGCCAGAAGCAGCTTAGTCATGCTGGCCACATGACCCGGAAAGCTGTCTGTGGACAAACACCAGCTCCCTTGGCCTATAGAGCGAGATGAGCGCACAACCCCAGAGTCCTCCGTGACTGGACTTAATGGTCAGGGGGTACCTTTACCTTTGCAAAATACAAATGGATTGATAATGGCTTGCTTTTAAGAACAGAGCAATGGAGAATTCCCCACTCAAGGAGCTGGGAAAATTGGGGAGCTGAATGTGTGCCAATTTGAATGAAACCCCCCCCCCGCCCTCCCCACAACTTTGGACGCCCTCCAGTTGCCACCAGGGCCTCACATTGGAGGCAACATTGGGGACATATCCAGAGCTGCAACTCTGTTGGCGCAATGGACTTCTGTGTGCAGAATGGAGCTTCCTCTCCTTAGCCCCTTGTACACCCTTACCATCAGCTCTGGATTTTCGGGGTACATGGGGGTGGGGAGAGGAAACAGAAGTCCCACTGCGCCGATGGAACTACATGAACAGAGCACTAAACACAACCCATTAATCTGAGCCAAAGCTCAGATTAGCAATATAGCAACATAAGAAGCAGTAGCAGAGAATCAGACCATTGTTCCATCTACCTCAATATGTTGACTGTGGGGACAGTCAGAATAAGCACGAGTTCAAGAGGAAGGTTGAAGCAGACAAGCTGAGCACTTAAAGCTTCAGTTGCTTTCTGGAAGCTGCTGCTGTAACAGACTCTACCGACCTCCTCTTAGGTGGAATCTGCACATATATAAAAAAAAACGCTGTGAAAATGCTTTTTTAAAAAAAAGTTTCGAAAAAATGCATTGGATTTGCCGGAGCTCACTTCCGCCATCTAGTGTCACATCTGTATATTGCACTTTACAACACGCTTAAAATGTTTTGTTTGCAGCTGTATAGCTGAGTCCCATTGTCTCAATACCTGCTGGACAACTCCACTTCTGTTTGACCCTGGGTCCTCTCGCTATTGATGTTGCTGGACAGCTCCCTTGCCTTGCTTAAAAGGCCAGAATGGGAAAGTTAAGTTAAAGGGCAGTTTAGCTAGCTTCCTGCAAAGTTGTTTCTGGGGAGGTTCAGAAGTTCTCCTGCTTACCGTATTTCCCCCTGTATTGGACGAGGTTTTTTGACTCAAACCTGGAGAACTGCGCTGTAATATTCGGAGAACTTTGAAGGAGGCTGCGTTTTGGTTCTCGCGTTGTTTCAGAAATTATACAGTAGCTTATGTAAATTTACATTTAAAAGAAAACTGGATTTAATGTTTCCCCGTCGACACCTGAAGTAAGCTGGGCTTTAAAGGTTAATACCAGTATTTGTATTCACTTAGCTAAACCTACACCTGAGATGTTGCAGTTTAAAAAAGAAAATAAAGGGTGAGGGGAGAGAAGTGGTCTTCTTCACCCTTGCATCATGGCAAATTGCCTGCTAAGAAAAGCAACACAAGAATGGTGAGAGTATTGGCCTAGGGCAGGCATCCCCAAACTTCGGCCCTCCAGATGTTTTGGACTACAATTCCCATCTTACCCGACCACTGGTCCTGTTAGCTAGGGATCATGGGAGTTGTAGGTCAAAACATCTGGAGGGCCGCAGTTTGGGGATGCCTGGCCTAGGGACTGGGAGACCCAAATTCAAATCCTCCCTCAGTGATGAAGCTCATTGAGTGGCTGTGGACCAATGTCTCTCTCTTACTCTCACTGACTAATCTACTCCACAGGGTTGTTGTGAGGTTAAAAGCAGGTGGAGGGGAGAAGAATGTATGCCACTTCAGCTCCTTACAGGAATGGCAAGATATCAGTGTACAGTGTACAGTGGTACTTGGTTCTCAAACGCCTTGGTACCCAAACGCTGAAAACCCGGAAGTGAGTGTTCCAGTTTTTGAACGTTTTTCGGAAGCTGAACTTCTGATGCAGCTGTCAGCTATTGTTTCCAGGGCGCCTGCACCAATCAGAAGCTTGCGCCTTGGCTTTCAAACATTTTGGAAGTCAAACAGAGTTCTGGAATGGATTAAGTTTGGCACTTTTGTTTTTGCTATTTATTTTGCATTTCTGTTTTTGAGGCTTTTCCAGTTAATTTGTTTTTGTGACTGTGTGGAACCCAGTTCAGCTACTGACTGAAATGGATAAAAGCCCCCACCCCCCCCTCCAAATACAGTAATGACTATCATCAGTGCGGGTAAGAAAAGAAATTGATTTTAGTTTTAATCACCTACAATACTGTCTTATTTATTTTCTAGTACAGTACATTGATTATTGCTTTCATTTTATGGATCAATGGTCTCGTTAGATAGTAAAATTCATGTTAAATGGCTGTTTTACGGGTTGTTTTTAAAAGTCTGGAACGGATTAATCCATTTTGCATTACTTTCTATGGGAAAGTGTGCCTTGGTTTTGGAACACTTTGGTTTTGGAATGGATTAAGTTTGAGAACCAAGGTACACACACTTCAAAATATTCTCTTCTCTGATACAGGCTGGATCGATACACATAAAAAAAGTGTTTCAGGAAAATGTGTTGATGCTGAACTTTAAAGCCCTAAACAACCTCAGCATAGTATACCTGAAGGAGCGTCTCCACCCCCATCATTCAGCCTGGACACTGAGGTCCAGCTCCGAGGGCCTTCGGGCGGTTCCCGCACTGTGAGAAGTGAGGTTACAGGGAACCAGGCAGAGGGCCTTCTCAGCAGTGGCGCCCGTCCTGTGGAATGCCCTCCCGTCAGATGTCAAGGAAATAAACAACTTTCTGACTTTTAGAAAACATTTGAAGGCAGCCTTGTTTAGGGAAGCTTTTAATATTTGATGAATTATTGTATTTTAATATTTTGCTAGAAGCCGCCCAGGATGGGGCATAAATAAATAAATATTATTATTAATATTAATGTGTTGGTGCTGATCTTTAAAGCCCTAAACACGCTCGGCCCAGTATACCTGAAGGAGCGTCTCCACCCCCATCGTTCTGTCCGGACACTGAGGTCCAGCACCGAGGGCCTTCTGGCGGTTCCCTCGCTGCGAGAAGTCAAGTTACAGGCAACCAGTCAGAGGGCCTTCTCGGTAGTGGCTCCCGCCCTCCCACCATATGTCAAAGAGAAGAACAACTACCAGACTTTTAGAGGACATCTGAAGGCAGCTCTGTTTAGGGAAGCTTTTAATGTTTAATAGATTATTGTATTTTAATACTTCTGTTGGAAGCCACCCAGAGTGGCTGGGGAAACCCAGCCAGATGGGCGGGGTATAAATAATAAATTATTATTATTATTATTATTATTATTATTAGGCAAAATTATCCATTTAAAAAAATAATAATACAGAAAATAACAATCTTACCAACGCCATGAAACGCTTTGATATCCCGCTTTATCACTACCCGAAGGAGTCTCAAAGCGGTGAACAATCTCCTTTCCCTTCCTCCCCCACAACAAACACTCTGTGAGGTGGCTAAACGGTACCCTGCTGTCAATAAAACTTACATATTATTATAGAATTGTATAGCTGAAATTCACTGTTTCGACCTATTTTGACACATTCACAAATGACTTGGACAGGACTATTGAGACAGGGTCACTCCCATTGTTCTGTAGGAATTTTCACAGCAACCTCACAGTAATACCGTGGCCGGCAAATGACTGGCAATACCTGGTTTTGAATATTGTACGAGGTTTGAGAGGAGAAGGGGGGAGAGCCCAGTAGTAAGTTGTTTGTAAATCTCTAAATCACACTTCTGACCTTACTTTACGACAAAACTCTATGGCTGTAAACATGACCCGAGTATTCCATTCACAGCAGTGTGTGTGTGTGTGTGTGTGTGTGAGAGAGAGAGAGAGAGAGAGAGAGAGAGAGAAAGAGAAAGAGAAAGAGAAAGAGAGAGACGGAGAGAGATGTATTATAGACAGAAGGCACTGAAAACAAAACAAAACAGTTTGGCATTGACCAAATGATAACCGTTCAGGCTCTTTTCCCATACGCAGCACAGTTATAACAATCTTTTTACGAAGCAAGTCGCCAGCACAGATCCAAACCTACGGCACCGATCCTAGCAAACAGACTTACTTGTCAGCAAGTTCTGCTGCCCCCAATGAGACTTACTCCTGAGTAAATGCATGCATTCAGGTGGCACCAGAGAGACATAGCAGAAAGAGAGCTTCACTTTGCCAAGCCTTCATCCTAGCCATATCTTCCCCAGAGCCTTCCACCCTCGTTTGTTTGTTTTCAGGAACTGACAATAGCGCTGCCTTACTCAAAGTTACCATAGCAGTCGTTAAATAATACATTGCTGCCTCTCCTGGTGATCTAATTTTTTTAAAAACTGCCCAGCAGAAACTCATCTTAGCATGCAGGAGTTTCCACTAAGAAGTCTCCAGGGTTTTTATTGTGGTCATTTTTGGGGGGTCTTGTAATATTGAAATGACCCAATAATAATAATGATAACAACAACTACAATAAACTGAGTCTCTTTAATCTTAGCCACGCAAAGCCCATCCGATATGGCAAACATTAAGAGCGGACGTACCTGGGAGAAGACAGAGCAGGCTCTTGAGAGCCCATCGCTCTCTTTTTCTTTCGAAGTGTCATCCTTGAGCCCCGGCAATAAAGGCTGGTACATGCCACACGTTGCTGGTCTTTTGCTTATGTCCCGCAGTGCTTGAGAAAAGGGGTTATTGCTGCAGAAAAGAGAGAGCGAAAGCGAGAGAGAGAGCTGGCCATACAGTAGGAATAATCACTGCAGTCCGGCTCACCCCCACCTCCCTCCCTCCCTCTCCCTCTCTGTACAAGGCCCCAGATGATTCTGACTGCATCCTTCCATCCATAAATCATTCCCCTTATTCTATTGGTTACATGCTACATGGCAAGTATTGATTTTTCCCGTTCCCTCATCACTGCAGGACCTATGGTTTTTCTGAGCTGGTATACACAAAGATACACACATACACTCTACGTTTGTGCTTGCACACACAGATGCACGCTAGCATATGTACATAATGCAAGATGCTTTCCTGTTAATTCTACACCACCACCATCCTGGGAAAACAAACTCCCAACTCTGAAAAATGTACAATTTGCACCGCACACGTTTTTGAGAATGAAAGAAAACGATCGGCTTCAGGTATGAGCATGGCGGGATCAATCAAGTCGTTCCCCCCCCCCTTCCAAAATGCAAAAGGGTAAAGAACGCGAGTTGGGTGCTGCTGCAAGCTGGGAAGTCAGAAGTCTGAAATGTTTCAGTTGGGAAGCAAGAACTCAGTGGGGAGAGTATAAACTTTGGGTGGTAATTAGATGTTCACAGTCGGCGTGGCGCTACCACTGAAAGCAGCAGGTCGGTGTCAGTCTTCTCATTGACAGCGTTTGTGGAATTCATCACGTGGCAGGATGTCGTCTAGCTGCAAGTTGCTCTGCCAGCAGCAACACTTGGAAGGTGGGGGAACTTGCTGCCTGACCATGTCACATTCTGAACTCAGTCTCATTGAGTTTCTCATTGGTATGAGCTTTCGTGTGCATGCACCCTTCTTCAGATACATGCACATGAGAGCTCATACCAGTGACAAACTTAGTTGGTCTCTAAGGTGCTACCAGGTGGCGCTGTGAGTTAAACCACAGAGTCTAGGGCTTCCTGATCAGAAGGTCGGTGGTTCGAATCCCTGCAACGGGGTGAGCTCCCGTTGCTCGGTCCCAGCTCCTGCCCACCTAGCAGTTCGAAAGCATGTCAAAGTGCAAGTAGATAAATAGGAACCGCTCTGGCGGGAAGGTAAACGGCATTTCCGTGCGCTGCTCTGGTTTGCCAGAAGCAGCTTTGTCATGCTGGCCACATGACCCGGAAGCCCTCTGCGGACAAATGCTGGTTCCCTCGGCCTATAGAGTGAGATGAGCGCCACAACCCCAGAGTCGGACACGACTCGACCTGATGGTCAGGGGCCCCTTTACCTTTACCTAAGGTGCTACTGGAAGGATTTTTTAAAATTTTGTTTTGACTATGGCAGACCAACACGGCTACCTACCTGTAACTCAGTCTCACTGGTCGTTCTGAGTGGGAAAGAGGGAAGTGGCAGGTCCATGACAGGATCAGCCCCTGGCCTCTTTTGTCAAATGATCCCAGGCAGCAAATCTTGACTCATGGGATAGCTGTGGTCAACTGGACAGTACTGTGCCAGATGTAGCACCCATTTGACTCGACAAAGGGCTGTTTCTAGATATTATTGTGTGCAGATTCAGGAACCTCGGGTGGAATGCCTTGATCTTCTGTTTTCTTCCATTTGCATGCACAGACTCTGCACCCCTGACCTTCCCCGAGTGGTTATGAATGATGGACACAGCAACTTAGATTGGACCAAATAAGGTTGCAACTTTATTGATGCCTGCCTGCCATAAGTGACGCCAAGTGTCAACGCCTGGGCATCTGCGCATGCCTCCTCCATGCCAGAAGGAGCACCAGAAATAGCGTTTGTGAATGCATGTGTGCGTGCGTGCACACTCTGGCCCACCGCAGCATCTGCGGGACCGTGAACCGGCCCAAGCCACAAAAACCTTGCCAACCCCTGCATTAAAGGTAAAGGGACCCCTGACCATTAGGTCCAGTCGTGACCGACTCTGGGGTTGCACGCTCATCTCGCATTATTGGCCGAGGGAGCCAGCGTATAGCTTCCAGGTCATGTGGCCAGCATGACAAAGCCGCTTCTGGCAAACCAGAGCAGCACATGGAAACACCGTTTACCTTCCCGCTATAGCGGTTCCTATTTATCAACTTGCATTTTGATGTGCTTTCGAACTGCTAGGTTGGCAGGAGCTGGGACCAAGCAACGGGAGCTCACCCCGTCACAGGGATTCAAACCGCCGACCTTCTGATCAGCAAGCCCTAGGCTCAGTGGTTTAGCCCACAGTGCCACCTGGGTCCCTTACCCCTGCATTAGGCAGTCCTTATTTCACACTTTCTAGTGCATTTCCCCTCACTTTCCTTGCTGCAAACACAATCTGATCCCCTCCCTGAAGTGAGCCTGTTGGGCAAGAGCACGAAATCCACTTTAATTGTACAACCTGAATGTGCCAGTGTGCGAATGAATCTCATTGGAAGAGTAGCGACAATCTGGAAGTAGCTTTTAGCTTATGGAAAATTGCACATGTGAAAATGGGCAGCCAAGAAGTAGCCAACCCTTCGTTTCTTTTTCCTTTATTTGGATAATTGGTTGGAGGGATGCCGCCCCCTTCGTTCCCTCTCTTGGAGCCTCTCGGTGGCAGGGGGGGCGGCTCCGAGGAGGGGAGGGAGGGGGGGAGGAATCCAACCATAAAATGAAACACTGCTAGCTGCCTACCTTTCGGGGGTCCCTCTGGTGGGAGGAGAGGGCTCTGGGAGGGTGGACGGAAGTCAGTGGAAAATATGTTATGTATTTTTTCTTCTGTATGTTTGTTCTCCTTATAATATAAAATCAATAAAATATAATTAAAAAAAGAAGAAGTAGCCAACCACATGCCCATTTTTCACCAATGTTATGAAAACATTTCTGGGAGGTGCTGTAGCTCAGCTGCAGAGCATGTACTTTAGAAGTGGCAAAGAAGTGTTTTAAATACACAGCGTGGATGCCACCTGTGTTTTATGGCAAACCAAGGCTTTGGAGTTCAGGCTCCCTGTCCATAGTATAGCATAGCTGTCAAGTTCTCCCTTTTTAAAGGGAAATTCCCTTATGCTGAATAGGCTTCCTCGCGAGAAAAGGGAAAACTTGACAGCTATGTAGTATAGCGCTCTTAACTACAACAACATACTAGGGACCCAGCTACATTAGTTAAAAAAACAAAACAAAACATTATAAATGTGTTATAACACTGTGACACTAGATGGCTCTGTAGAGCTGAAATCGGAACCCTGTGGAATTTTCCATTGTGAGCTTTAACCCCCCCCCAGAACATTTTCAGAGTGTTTTTTTTTTAAAAATAGCTGTGTAGATGCTGCTTTGATGGGAGGCTCACTGTCAAACTATCCAACTCTCATGTACCTTCTGAAATGTTGCATTCACATCAAAGGGAATAGCATACCCTCCAACATTTCTCCCATGAAAATAGGGATGTCCCATTCAACAACAACAACAATTTTATTATTTAAACCCCACCCATCTGACTGAGTTGCCCCAGCCACTCTGGGTGGCTTCCAACGTGTATAAAAACATAATAAAACATTAAACATTGTTTTTAAAAATCTTCCTTATACAAGGCTGCCTTCAGATGTCTTCTAAAGGTGGCATAGCTGCTTATGCCAGTGTGGTGTAGTGGTTAAGAGCGGTAGACTTGTAATCTGGGGGACCGGGTTCGCGTCTCCGCTCCTCCACATGCAGCTGCTGGGTGACCTTGGGCTAGTCACACTTCTCTGAAGTCTCTCAGCCCCACTCGCCTCACAGAGTGTTTGTGGTGGGGGAGGAAGGGAAAGGAGAATGTTAGCCGCTTTGAGACTCCTTCAGGTAGTGATAAAGCGGGATATCAAATCCAAACTCTTCCTCTTCCTCCTCCTCCTCCTCCTCCTCCTCCTCCTCCTCCTCCTCCTCCTCCTCCTCCTCTTCTTCTTCTTCTTCTTCTTCTTCTTCTTCTTCTTCTTCTTCTTCTTCTTCTTCTTCTTCTTCCCTTGGCTCGGGGGTCGCATAATTCTATACTCTCCAACATTTCTCTGATGAAAATAGGGACATCCTAAAGAAAGGCGGGACATTCTGGGATCAAATAAAAAACCAGGACAGCTTCTGTAAATCCAGGACTGTCCCTGGAAAATAGGGACACTTGGAAGGTTGAGACTAGCTGGCTCCTCTTTGATACCCATTTCAGCCATTCAAAGAAGGAAAGAAGGAAAGAAAGAAAAAGTACCATGTCACAGCACATGTTGGCATGCTCCTCCATCTCTAAAATTTGTTGCACATGGAAATCTAGCAAGTCAGGGAGGAGAATTCCAGAGCTGTCTTCTGCCTGATGTGCAGGAAGTTAATTTGTGTCACAAAGTATACGCCCAGCCCACAGTCTAGGACTGTCTGGAGAATCCATTGGCCTCCATGAATGCAGAATGCAGTCATCCATGCATTTTGCCATATTGGCTGGCACCTGAGAGCAGGATCCTAGAGATCTAAATATAGTGGAAGGAGGTGGGGGCAGGGAGATGGCTGAAGGAGAGTTCATAGCTGTGGCAGAGTGACCTCTGCAAGGCCCTCAAGGTTAGAGAGAGCTTCGGTGATGAGCTTAGTAAGCAGTTGTCACAAAGACATCTGGGACGTCTCTAACCAAAGCACAGACTTTCCCCTAGACTTTGGGGGAGGAACGACTTTGCTGCTGTTGATGTCTTGTGCAGCAATTGCTCTCGCTTCAGCTCACTCCCCTTGCCAACTCCTGTCCTCCAAAGTGCATCCTCAAAGATGCAAACTCTCCGTTCATTGAGATCATCTGGAGAATCTGTTCTGCATGTGCTTTGAGCTGCGGTAAGCATTAGAGAGGGTGCCGGACGGAGCCTTCTCTGTCGTAGCACCCATTTTCTGGAACTGTCCTCAGTAAGAGAGAAGGCTGACCTGTCTATATATAAAATTTGATGCCAACAATGAACTTAAGGGGAATGAAGAGTAGGCCCACAATGTTGCCCCTGTCCCTAAGGTAATGCTCTCCGCTGGCGACTGAGACTTCCCTTTGGGTGTAGAGACAGAGTGGTAGTCCTTTTGCAGACAACCTACACATGCAAAAGTCGAAGGTGGAGCCTGCAAAGCACATGGTATTGCAAGCGTGGGCCCAGTGGCATTATCCTGCTGCCTGCTTCTCTATACATAACGTATCACCCAAGCATCCTGTTTTAAGCAGGACACCCTGGATCACAGAAGTCTATCTTGGCTTCTGCTTGGATCCCAGAATGTCCCGGTTTTTGTTCCAGCACTCTGGCATGTGCCTTCTGATCCAATCCTCTGCGACACCCTGCTGACAATTGCCAGAGCGTCTGGCCGGAAGGTGTGTGCCCTTGCTAACGCCCCGATTTTGGAGATGAAAATGTTAGAGGGTATGCACATAGAATATATGCAAGGAAGAGTGACTGAAGTCTGCTGAAGCGGATGAAGAAACCAAGCTAGAGATTTCATGCATGCACTCAGCAGAGCATGTTCCAGGATGCAATCTGCTGATTGGAAGTAAATTGGAATAAATTGGAATACTGTAAAGGCAAACTCACTGCACTCTGACATTTATCCTATTTTCCTGGCCCAAAAGGAATCTAAACTTGGGTTTACCATGCAAAGAGGCGGCAATGGCGGGAGGGGAAAGATTTATAGGGGAGCATTGGAAGCTGCCTTAGTCCGAGCCCAGACCATTGGTCCTGCTTCCTCAGCAATGTCTACAGTAAAGGTAAAGGGACCCCTGACCATTAGGTCCACTCGTGACTGACTCTGGGGTTGCGGCGCTCATCTCACGGATCTCCAGCTGCTTTTGGACTACAGTTCCCATCATCCTTGACCACTGGTCCTGCTAGCTGGGGATTATGGGAGTAATAATAATAATAATTTTTATTTATTTATACCCCACTCTTTCCGATGCGGAAACCAGGCTCAGGGCGGCCAACAACAAATATAAAACACTGATTAAAAAGTCTTTAAAACAGCTTAAAAACAACATAAAATACAACATAAATGTAGCATCGCCTGGGCTAACTGACCAAGTTAGTTCTGGTATGGCCAGCAAGGAAACCAGGGAAGTATTTAGATGTGAGGACCCAGAAAGGTTTCTTCATAGAAAAAGGGAAGGGAAAAGGAATGGAGGATCAAGCTAAATTGAAGGCCAGACAGAATAACTCTGTATTACAGGCCCTGCGGAAGGAGAGCAAGTCCTGCAGGGCCCTAGTCTCATGGGACAGAGCATTCCACCAGATCGGTGCCATCACTGAGAAGGCCCTGGCCCTGGTGGAGGATAATCTGGCTTCTTTAGGGCCCGGGACCCTTAGGCCAGGCATAGGCAACCTTGGCTCTCCAGATGTTTTGGAACTACAACTCCCATGATCCCTGACCACTAGCCCTGTTAGCTAGGGATCGTGGGAGTTGTAGTTCCAAAACATCTGGAGAGCCAAGGTTGCCTATGCCTGCCTTAGGCTGTTATTACAGTATTCACAGAGTTTAGGGTCTTCTGAGGGACATACCAGGAGAGTTGTAGTCCAGCAACAGCTGGAGACCCAAGTTTGGGGAACCCTGACTGGCAAAGGCTCTCCACAATTTCAACCCTACCTGGAGACGCTGGGGATTGAAGCTGGGACGTTCTGCATGCAGAACAGATTCTCGATTCCTGAGCTACGGAGATGTGGACGCATGGAGGGGAAGCACTTAGACCTTTCCACATCCACTATTTTTCCTCTAAAAGTCTTTTCCTTCCACCGCTAACTTCCCCTGGCAAACTTCTTAGAAGGATGGAAAGAACAGGTCTCAGGGTAATGAGCTGGGGGAGGATTAATTTACCTAATCTCATTCCCACTTTGCAACTGCTTTGCAACAAATAAGAAGAGTTGGAATCATGTGTTTGCTGCTGCCTGCACCATTCTTCCCATTGTGACGTTAGCAGCAAAATATCCCGAGAAGTTGTTTTGCATTCTGTCCTAAAAGTCTTAAAAGAATATCCCAGAGCTGGGCCATCGGAGTCAATACTTACGCTAAAAGGGAGGAGGTTATTTTACTTGAATTGATCACTTAGCAACCAAGATCTCTACCTACGAAGGGTGCCGCTCCTTTGGGTTACCAAGGAACTGCGACAATTGCTAAACAGCTGACCTGCTAATCTACATAGCCTTTCACCCCGGTCAGCTGAACGATGGGCCGATGACAGCCAACGAACAATGAAAACACACCCTAATATTTTATTTAAGAGCTCAGGGATGCCACAGCTGCAGGGATGATACAACCAGCCAGATTGAACTGTTTCAACTCAAGTGTTTCTGCTTTCAAGAAGAAGAAGAAAAAGCCTGGTTCTTCGCACAGCCGGAGAAGGTTGTGATAAATCACACATGAGTTGTTCCAAAACATCTTTGAATTCTCTCTCCCCCGCCCCCTAGTTCCTGCCCTCCTCTCCGCTTTTGCATGGCCTGATGAAATACAATCTATCAAAAAACATCTTAGCACACGGCTGCATTTTAAAACAGGGGTGCAAAGTGTCCATCTGTAAAAGAGCAGAT
Organism: Zootoca vivipara; assembly: GCF_963506605.1. Taxonomy (NCBI): domain Eukaryota; kingdom Metazoa; phylum Chordata; class Lepidosauria; order Squamata; family Lacertidae; genus Zootoca; species Zootoca vivipara. Next base: position 109,703,892 of record NC_083278.1, read on the forward strand.
CACTTGTAAGAAAGCAATTACGGATGTAGAGGAATATGTGAAATCTGCCCTTTTGAAGCCTATAACGTTTCGTAAACCCTCCCCTCTTTGCATTTACTGTCTGTCTCGGGGGGGGGGGGGGAAACTATAGAAAGTGAAGCAGGAAAGGTGGCATAGACGAGGAAAGAAATTAGCCGGGGTGATAAAAGAGTATAATAAGCAGGAGAAATTTGGGTGAAAGGGAGGGAAAGGACAGTGGGATATATTACACTGTGGACCAGTTTCCCAAGGGCGATGGAAGAGTCGCATTCATTTAAAACGGTGCAAGGCAAGAGCAGAGGCAATAAACAACAAATGTGTACTGGTGTTTTGTGATGGTGCAGGTGAAAAAAGGAGCGGGCACCTTATGCAAAGAGGGGGAAATGAGAGAATTAGAAAAAAAAAGCTCCTAAGATTAGAAGAGGAATTCAGCAGAGGAAAAAAAAGATGATGATAATAGTGTACATCTATGTACCTCTCTTATTTGAAAACCACAGAGCAGTTTATAGAAAAAGACCATAGAATACAGCAGTACCTAAGCAATAATAACAGTTGATGTTGTGTATTCAGACTCAAAAAGGCTTTTGATGAAGTCTCTCACCAAAGGCTCCTGAGTCAACTTATCTGCAATTGGATAAGGAGAGAAGCCCTATTGTTGATCAGGAACTGGCTAAGAAACTGGACTAAATGGCTCAGTTGGTAGAGCATGAGACTGTTCGTCTCAGGGTTGTGGGTTCAAGCATGTTGGGTGCTCCTCAGCTCTATGATTCTATGACAGATCTCACAATGGATTGCTTGATTGATTATTTAATATCTATAGAGTGGTACCTCGGGTTACAAACGCTTCGGGTTACAAACTCCGTTAACCTGGAAGTAGTACCTTGGGTTACGCACTTTGCCCAAGGATGAGAACGGAAATCACGCACCGGTGGTGTGGCGGCAGCAGGAGGCCCCATTAGCGAAAGCACACCTCAGGTTAAGAACAGTTTCGGGTTAAGAACAGACCTCCAGAACGAATTAAGTTCGTAACCCGAGGTACTACTGTACTGCTCAGTATATTAAAAACATCTCTAAGCAGTGTGCAGAAAACTGAAGTGACAACACACAACTTAAACAAATGTTAGAAAAATATAGAGTTACCTATAAAACCAAGTTACTAATATATGTAAATCAATAGCAATTCATTTTCCTTCTGACACACCCTCCTTCTCAGCCTCCGGGGTTCTCACCTAGGGTCCAAACAAACTCTCAATTCACCCACAAAAATCTCACAAGAGGAGGTCTTGGAAAGAGCGGACATCTCCCTAGACTCTCACTCTAGGCTTGCTTTTTATGGCCAGGCCCAGGGTGGATAGTACACTCTTAGACTGCCCATAGCTGTGTCCCATTCAGCTGCACACTCAGTTGCAGGGGTAGCAGGTTTGTGGTGTTTCCCAGGGGGGCCAGAGGATGGGTCATGGAGCCCACTCCACTCACAGCTCTTTCTTCACCCTCTATCTCCTCCTCCTCCGTCTTCTGAGATACTGACTGCTCCTGTGACACATGAATTTACCACAGCCTAGATGGAGCAGTCACGAAATTAAAAGACGCCTGCTTCTTGGGAGAAAATCAATGACAAACCTAGACAGCATCTTAAAAAGCAGAGACATCACCTTGCCTACAAAGGTCCGTATAGTTAAAGCTATGGTTTTCCCAGTAGTGATGTATGGAAGTGAGAGCTGGACCATCAAGAAGGCTGATTGCTGAAGAATTGATGCTTTTGAATTATGGTGCTGGAGGAGACTCGAGAGTCCCATGGACTGCAAGAAGATCAAACCTCTCCATTCTGAAGGAAATCAGCCCTGAGTGCTCACTGGAAGGACAGATTGTGAAGCTGAGGCTCCAATACTCTGGCCACCTCATGAGAAGAGGAGACTCCCTGGAAAAGACCCTGATGTTGGGAAAGATGGAGGGCACAAGGAGAAGGGGACAACAGAGAACGAGATGGTTGGACAGTGTTCTCGAAGCTACGAACATGAGTTTGACCAAACTGCGGGAGGTAGTGGAAGACAGGAGTGCCTGGCGTGCTCTGGTCCATGGGGTCACGAAGAGTCGGACACGACTAAATGACTAAACAACAACAGATGGAGGGGTGGAAGAATGAGTGCCTCCCGAGGATCGATATAGATACTAAGGATGGGGGAAGTCTCCATAAGGGTTTGCAATTAAAGGTCGCTCATCCTAATTTGCACTTTCCAAAATGGGCCAAGACACAGCCATCCTTCAAAATTTGCACATCTCTGAATTTTGCAATGTTTTTCACCAGTCAAACAATGTGTACCACATGCATCTACTAGGGGGAAGCGTCCATTTGTGGAAATGACATTAAAAAATTGTACTGTAATAGGATAGCTGAATTTCTGGAACCTGGACACAATTGTGTAAGTGCCAGTTTTTTTTAGTCTTCTTTTGTTAGAAACAAATTATTTATACAGGTTTTCCCCCAAGTACCAAGTGCAGACCATCTTCTAAACCAGAAAAAAAGATGTATTGGGAGGTCAGCAGCACACCATGAACTTTTTATAAAACTTATAACAGGTTTACAGTAGCACTTTGGCTTACATTACCCTCTGGTAATGTAAACTTTGGGTTGCGAAAGCGGCAAACCCGGAAGTGTTTCGCCACACACACATGCGCAGAAGCGCTGTACGGTCTGCTGCCATCTGCACATGCGCAGAAGTGGTCCCTCTGGTTGCGGAAACCTCAGGATCCGACTGAAGCTCCGGAATGGATCCCGTCCGCAACCGGAGGTACCGATGTACTATATTTAAAGCTATGTACAGCAAAAGTGATCTTGCATATTTCGTATCATTTCAGAAAACTATGCTCATTTACACAAAACAACTTGTTTTTGTTCAGTTTTGTTATTTACATTCAATAAAGTTTCTGCAAAATCAGTTTAAAAAATGTACCTAGTGCAGCAGCTGTGAAAAAAGCAGTGCTATTTTTCTAGAAAAAGAGGTCGCCGGAACTCACCCTGAATGCCTCCCTTGTTTTCTTAGAATGGCAATGGCGCCCATCTGAGAGATGCCGGAATTCAGTTCTGTCAAGTCCCGGCTGAACCCCCCCCCTGGGGGGGGGAAATAGCATATTTTAGAACTGGAAAAGTTTCAGAAAAGGGCCACCAAAATGATTCTGGTAACAGCATTTGTGGATTTTTAGTTTAGAGAAAAGGTGTGTGAAAGGGGGCATGGCAAAGGTGTGTGAAATAGCGCAATGTGCAGAGAGAGTGGACAGGGATAAGTTTTATCTCTCTCTCTCCCTCTTCCATAAGGTTGGATGTTGGAAGACTCAGGACGGAAAATAGGAAGTGCTTCATCTTGTTGCATATGGAATTTGCTACTCCAAGTAGCAGTGGCATCAACTGGGGTGGGGGGGCCTCTGGGTGCCCAAGCACCCACAAAAAAATTATTGTGGTTGCTCAGCACCCACACCACAGGACCCCCGACGCAACTTCCGGTGCCTCAACAAGCACCAGAAGTCGCATCGGAGGCCTTGCGAGACGCTGCAATGTGCCATCATGACATTATGTGCCTGGGCACCCATAGCCTGGGGCCCAAGTTGACTCTGCTGCCAAGTAGAATAAGAGAATAATAGAATCATAGAGTTGGAAGGGACCCCAAGGGTCATCTAGTCCAACCCTCTGCAATGCAGGAATCTCAGCTAAAACATCCATGATAGACGACCATCCAAACCTCTGCTTAAAAACCTCCAAGGAAGGAGAGTGGAACAAAATTGCTTGATGGTGTGAACAGGGCATCGAAAGTCCCGAAAAGCCTTAGATCAGGCATCCGCAAACTGCGGCTCTCCAGATGTTTTGGCCTACAACTCCCATGATCCCTAGCTAACAGGACCAGTGGTCAGGGAAGATGGGAATTGTAGTCCAAAACATCTGGAGGGCCGAAGTTTGGGGATGCCTGCCTTAGATTTTCATCTATGTCTGTGCACAAATGTTATTCAATCTAGTCTCTAGTCTCTTACGTTCTTAGGCTCTCCACCCTGTGAACTGTGGAACTGCCTTGCATCCAGCCAACGATACTTCGGGCAAGAAAGCAAAATTCGATGGAAAGCAAAAAAAATTGCGCTGCTGCTAATATTAGACCCTCCGCAGCCTGACAGCTGGTATTCTGACAGCCCGTTTTGCTGCAAATGGGTGTTGACTTTGTTTTGTTTGAAAAGCTCTCAAGTGTTGAGCTGCCACCATGCCGTGACATTTATTTGAGTCTCAAGGTAATAACCACAGAAGCACCCTATATAGATTCTCTCCAGATGACCTTATATTCTCTCTGGAGCCAACCTTTATTATTGTTGGTATTCTTAGAGCTGTTTCAGTATCACGTGGAAAGGTGTTTTGTTTTTTTTAAAAAGGCATTTTATCAAAAGGTGATTTTTTTTTGTGTGTGGCTGTGGCTAGACTTGCATTTTCTTTGCCTGGGAATATCTGGAAAATTGGATATTGTGGAATAGTTTTCTCGGTATATGGTATATGGATGTAGGCATCAACAAGGCATTCTTAATTTCAGTGCCAAACCTATGTATCAACTGTAGGAAAATGGGGAGGAATTCCGTTTCGGTCATCTTTTAGTGCAAATCTAGCTAATTCATGCTGCCCCAAATAATGCGCAAATGGAAACGAAGCTTTTGAAATCCACACTTCTACTGAATTTTGTGCTGCAGTTCTCCAGCCAAATCAGGTGCCCCCCCCCAAATGTGTAAATTATAGGAGGCTGCACATAGAAATGCATATTGTATTAGTTGAAATAACTTTAGAAAATATATGGGGAAATTGAATGCAATGTATTAGGCAAAATTGCACACACACAAAATGTATAAGGAGACATGATCAATAAAATGCCAATGAATTCTTTTGCAGACTTAAAAAAAAATAGATGTAGAAATGAACTTAAGATTGGGAAAAAATAAGAAGCAGAGAGAAACCAAAACTGATACGCAACCTAGTCACCTGCAAGATGTTTATTATGCATTTCAGTTTGTAAACAGACGGCTATGTGTATTGCATATTATTCTATTTATTCTTTAAGAGGAGAATACACTAATCAATAATGTAAAAATGCTTCCAGGTGGATGTTTATTGTGGGATGGGGGCTACTGATGTGTCTTTTTTTTTTGCAATGTCCAAAATGGTATAAGTGTCACCAAATACCAGCCCATGTCACTCCCCCCAATTTAATCCAGATTTACCCAATTGCCTCTTAAAAAAAAATCCTGCCAATGACCCGTTTGCAATATTAAGCTCCCATCTGGTGGGGTTTGTGTGTCTATATGATCATAGAATCATAGAATCATAGAGTTGGAAGAGACCACAAGGGCCATCCAGTCCAACCCCCCTGCCAAGCAGGAAACACCATCAAAGCATTCTTGACATATGCCTGTCAAGCCTCTGCTTAAAGATCTCCAAAGAAGGAGACTCCACCACACTCCTTGGTAGCACATTCCACTGCCGAACAGCTCTTACTGTAAGGAAGTTCTTCCTAATGTTTAGGTGGAATCTTCTTTCTTGTAGTTTGAATCCATTGCTCCGTGTCCGCTTCTCTGGAGCAGCAGAAAACAACCTTTCTCCCTCCTCTATATGACATCCTTTTATATATTTGAACATGGCTATCATATCACCCCTCATTTTTAAAATGTTTGTTTTCTCAAGAGTTGGGTAAAATGCATAGTGGAAAAACCTCAAATGGCACCACCATTGCCACAATATGAACGGTCTTGTCCATGGGTGCCCCTGCTATCAGCAATCAGCTAGATGGCGATGAGGAAGAAAGTCTGTTCATATCTGGCTGGGGATTGGCTGGTTGTTCTGAGCTATATGTCCGTTCCATCCCAATTAATTTGTATTAACCTGCATTTAAAACATCCTCATCATCAACAACATCATCACTTTAAATTTGTATACCACCTTTCGATCTTACAATACCCAAGGCGGTTTACAAGCTGAAGAAACAAAGAATGTACACCTTATAACAATCTAATGCAATACAAAAAGGTGATAATAAAACATAACTTTAAAAAACACAACCTACATCAAATAAAGTAACATTCAACATTCCTTAGAATAGTATAAAGGTAAAGGGACCCTGACCATTAGGTCCAGTCGTGACCGACTCTGGGGTTGCGCGCTCATCTTGCATTATTGGCTGAGGGAGCCGACGTACAGCTTCCAGGTCATGTGGCCAGCATGACTAAGCCGCTTCTGGCGAACCAGAGCAGCACACGGAAACGCCGTTTACCTTCCCACTGTAGCGGTTCCTATTTATCTACTTGCATTTTGACGTGCTTTCGAACTGCTATTTTGGCAGGAGCTGGGACCAAGCAACGGGAGCTCACCCCGTCACAGGGATTCGAACCGCTGACCTTCTGATCAGCAAGCCCTAGGCTCAGTGGTTTAACCCACAGCACCACCTGGGTCCAGAATAGTATAGAATATACTGGGTATAGAATAGTATAGAATAATATTAAATATCAGCATATAAAAGTTAAACAGAAATACGCTCTTAACAATGACCATAAATAATTTCTACACTACAATCAATAACACAACGGCAAGCCACAGTGCATCAAATAATACAATACAATTGAGAAGCAGAGACTGGGCAAGGCAGGTGGAGGAAGGCCTTGCCTGATGAAGTCTCTCCCCTCACAGTTCTTCCTCCAGGCACAGCTTCCTTATGAGGACCACACACACACACACACACACACACACACACACACATGCCCTTGAATGTGCATTTCCTCACAAAATGCACATTTAAAAATGCATTTTGATATGCTTTTACAGCTGAGAGCTGTGCCACAGCACAGTTGTGAGGTTTCCCTCACGCTTGATCCAGAAGCTACAGTTGGTGATGGGTGCTGCAGCACGATTGCTGACAGGAGTGGGGCCTTGTCAGAATATGACATCTTTTCTCAGAGAGCTGCGCTGCTTGCTGATTGCCTGCCAGTCCCCGTTTAATGTGTCACTGTCGTTATACAGAGCCCTTAACAACTTGGGACCAACTTACCTATGAAATCACCTTACTCATCCACATCAATCAGCGCTGTTGCAGATGCCACAGAATTCTCACTCTGCATTTGTAAGAACTCGATCTTTATGGGTGGCCTATTATCAACATCATACGGTGGTACCTTCGTTTTCGAACATCTTGGAAGTCGGACGTTTCGGTTTCTGAACACCGAAAACCCGGAAGTAAAGGCTTCCATTTTCGAATGTGCCTTGGAAGTTGAACAGCTTTCCGCTGAGTGTTTCTCAATTTTCTGAATTAAATTTGCAGGCCGCCCTTTGCGCCTCAGTTTCAGAATTCGAACTGTCTTCTGGAACGGATTACGTTCAAAAACCGAGGTACCACTGCACTCTTTTCTGAGCCCTCTGAAAACCCTTTTGCTTAGGCAAGCCTAGTTTTAATCTGCTTTTAGCATATCGTTGATTTTTCAAATCATTTTAAATATATTTATTAATTATATTAATATAATTAATAATATATTTTAAATATATTTTAATATATTTTGAAAAGCCATGTTAAGCTGTTTTTGTTAAATCTTTTAATTCTTTTTGTAAAAGAGCAGGGCCGTCTTAAGTATATTTGGCGCCTTGGCGCCGTGGTGCGAGGCTCCCTCCAGCGCCCCCGCCCTGCCCCGTTTCCCAGCATGGCGGGCGGGCGGAGCTGTGCGGCAGGCGGGTGCAGCGCACAGCACGGCTGCCGGGAGCGCAGCTCCGCGGCGCCCCCCCTAGCGGGCGGGCGCCCTGGCACCCTGTACCACCTAGCCTGGCCGTAGGGCCGGCCCTGTAAAAGAGCTTTGAGGTGCTTTTTTTCTTTTTTAAACAGTGCCTATCAATTTTATGAAACAAGCAAATAAATCATCACCATCAGTAACCATGGGAAGAGCCAGAATGCTGTGGCTCAGAGCATCTGCTTTGCATGATCCCAGGTTCATTCCCCAGCATCTTCAGGTAGGGCTATGAGAGAGAGACCCTTGCCTGAATCCCCAAAGGGCTGCTGTCAGTCAATGTAGACAATACTGAGGTGGCTGGACCAAGAGTCTGACTTGGTATAACCATATTGCAAGCTGCTTCTGTGTTAGTTGACTGACGGCATGAAAACCCTCAGCTTCTGATCTGGGTAAAATAAATTGACGGGAGCAATTGTGGTCAAAAGCAGGAAATGATCTCAGTCATTTCCTCTGACTTCCTGGTAGAACAAGCGGAAACCTTCCCTTGAGCACACCCAATGTATCTTTCTTTGGGCCATGAGATGTGAAGGTAAAAAGGTAAAGGACCCCTGGACGGTTAAGTCCAGTCAAAGGCGACTATGGGGTTGTGGCGCTCATCTCGCTTTCAGGCCGAGGGTGCCGGCATTTGTCCACAGACAGCTTTCTGGGTCATGTGGCCAGCATGACTTTACAGCTCCTGGTGCAACGGAACACCATGACAGAAACCAGAGCGCACGGAAATGCCATTTACCTTCCTGCTACTTGCACTGGCGTGCTTTCGAACTGCTAGGTTGGCAGGAGCTGGGACAGAGCAACGAGAGCTCACTCCGTCGCAGGGATTCGAACCGCTGACCTTCTGATCGGCAAGCCCAAGAGGCTCAGTGGTTTAGACCACAGCGCCACCCCCTTCCTTGAGCATACCCAATGTATCTTTCTTTGGGCCATGAGATGTGTACCATATGCCAGGGGCAGCTAAATTCCAGATGCTGCTGTACTACAACTCCTATCATCCTTGACTGTTGGCCAGGCTGGCGGGGACTGAGTGGGAAATGGAGTCAAACAATATCTGGACATCCACAGATTCACCATCCTGTCTGAACACTAAAACAACATGGAATAATTTCCTTGAGTTGTTCACAGTGCCACCCCCCCCGCCCCCTTGGGTTGAGCAGCCTCAACCCAAGAGAAAACTTGAAACCAATCTCTGCACTTCGTATTAAGTTTGCAGGCATTGGTAATTAAAACTTTGTGACTCTTTATACTAATCTTTGCACGGAATATGCTTTCTGTGGGCCACATGTTCCTTTGCAAAAAAGAACCCAGGTTTCCCCACCCTTGATATTTTAACTCCTCCATTTGTACAGCTTGGTGGAAATAATTATTGTTCTGGGTGTCACCCTGGATGAAAGCGACAGCCTTCAGTCCTTTGATACGCAGGCTTCGTTTCCATGTCCCTATTCAAATCCTATCCTCCATACTTAATAGGCATTGTGCAATTGATCTCCAAGCTCGGCTCTTTAGTAAACCATTAAGGGTCTTTGGGAAAAGATATTATTGCTTTGGTTACAGTGACAAATTAAGCAGGGAAACTAAATTAGGAAACAAAAATAGTGCGTGCTTTATGGGAGGTCTACCAAATGCAGCAAGAAAACAGGCAAAAAAGGGGGGCCCTCCATGGAACTTAGTTAATATGCTTTGGCAATTGAAGAAGGTCCTCAATATTTATTAGATTTCTTACCCATACTTTGCCATAAGGTCCCAGGCTGGGTTACAACAACAGGGCCAGTGGTTTCACCTGGTTGAATATGTGTTATTTCAGCTGTTTTCAATCAATGGTGATAAGTTCCTGGAGCGATTCCTTTTTGATAAGTGGACTTAACTGCCAAGATTTAATTCTGGCCGAATTTCCGCTGAAGCTGCGTCTTTAATTTTATATAGGTACAGAAAACAGCATATTACCCTCGCCATCTGCTCTCTGGCTTTGGGTTTTTGTTCCCCGAGTTCGACTTGAAACGAATTACCGGGAAATAAAGGAGCAAATCCCTGGAATGAGTCGGCACCCCTGCCGTCTTAATCCATAGGAACAGGCTGAATCTTTCTGCCCTGACCAACTTTGATTAGTTGTAGCGTAATTAAAGAAATTACGAAGGAAGTCTTCTGCTCCGACGTGATTAACCGAACCGCAATTCATACTACTTTCTGCTTCGTAAGAATCGCCCTCCTTCCCCGACATAACAGTTTGCATTGATTAATAAAGGAGACAAAAGAAGGACTATAAGGAGGGGGCACATCAGCGCTTTTGGTGATTCATGACCAACAGCCTGAGTTTTATCTCCTGCTCTGTCAGGTCGTGTGTCGTGCGTAATCACTTATAGCTGATGTGCGTTCTTTAATTAAACAAAGCAAATGGGATTTATGTAAACCCATTTTTTTTGGAGGGGGTGGAGAGAAACAGGCGGCAGAGAGAAAGGGATCTCACCAACTTTTTCTTGCTTTATCTACTGCTTTTGCAAAGTGCTCGTAGCGTTTCGCATCAATGCTATTTGTTTTGTCAGGTTTGCACCCAGCAAACCATCCAGGGATTTCAACACACACTGGGGCAAGGGGAGGGAGTGATGTGGGGAAGGTGAACAGGCCAGCCCTACTGTTAGGCAAAGTAAGGTGGTTGCCTCAGGCAGCAGATTTTGGGTATCATATAAAAGAGCAGTAATATTTGATTTGTTACCTTTGTGCTTTTTCCTGCCGGGAAAGGGGAGAGCAGCTTGTGTTTTTTCCTGTTCCTAGTGCCAAAATAATTTGACCAAATAATTTGACTTGTGTGGAGGGATGTGCGAATCTGTCTGTTTGGTTTCTCATTTTTCTAATCTCAAGTTCAGATATGCAGGGAGGACCCACTGAAATTGGTGGGCCTAAGTGAGTCATGCCCATTAACTCCCATGAGTTAACTCTGAGTAAGATTAGCATTGGATACAACCGTTAGGCAGTGGTGAAGACTTTACATCTGAACGGGTGCACAGCGTGTACACATTATAAGATCTTCCAAAAGTTATGCTGAATGCATCAGGATGAGTTGGGACCAGTCTATGCGATCTTGCCACCCCACAATATGCGTTCATGGGAGAAATATTGTTTTCTGCTGCTCCAGAGAAGCGGACACGGAGCAATGGATTCAAACTTCAAGAAAGAAGATTCCACCTAAACATTAGGAAGAACTTCCTGACAGTAAGAGCTGTTCGGCAGTGGAATTTGCTACCAAGGAGTGTGGTGGAGTCTCCTTCTTTGGAGGTCTTTAAGCAGAGGCTTGACAGGCATATGTCAAGAATGCTTTGATGGTGTTTCCTGCTTGGCAGGGGGTTGGACTGGATGGCCCTTGTGGTCTCTTCCAACTCTATGATTCTATGATTCTATGATTTCTTCATATTTGTCCTGTCCAGATGTGGAAGGTGGGTGCAAGAGGGAGCTTACAACAAGTTGCATTAGAACGGATTCAAGTGAACAGTTGCTTCACTTTTATGAAAGGGCACTTGCCTTTAGCTCTTTTGAATTCTGCCGTTGTCCCAGCTAAGGATTAGTTTCCATGCTACCTAACAGAAGCAGCTCAAAACTTCTGGTTGTTGGGAAAAGGCAAACCCAAGCAGGCTTCAGGGTTGAAAGTGGTGTTCTGATGCTCCCCACTGATGGGTCTGAGTGGGCTTACAGAAGTGGTGACCATAGCTGCCAAGTATCCCGTATCCGCCGGGAAAACCCCTTTTTTCTCACCGTTTCCCGGCGGTCTCCCGTTTGGCAGAGAATCCCGGCATTGTCCCTTAAATTCGATTCTTCCTGGCGGCCATTTTTCTGGTGCCGCTTTGCCCTTCTATGGGCACCAGAAAATGGCGGTGCCGGTGCCGGAAGTCGCTTCCGCGCATGACCGGAAGTTGCATGACGCGACTTCCGGTGGCGCTTCGCCCTTCTATGGGCATCAGAAAATGGCGGCGCCGGCGCCGGAAGTCGCTTTTACGTGTTTCTGGTCATGCGCGGAAGCGACTTCCGGCGCTGGCGCCGCCATTTTCTGGTGCCCATAGAAGGGCGAAACGCCACCGGAAGTCGCGTCACGCAACTTCGGGTCGTGCGCGCGCTGCCGATCCCAGATCTTTACGATCCGGACTTGGCAGCTATGGTGGTGACAACAGCAGAATTTGTGTCAATGGGTGCAGGGGTGTAGCTTGTGGTATGTGTGCCCGTGGAGGCATGGTTTCCGGGTGTACAATTTTTGAGGGGGCCCTTAAAAGAAGAGAGAGAGGGATTTTATAAATAGAAGGAGAAGAAATGGAGGCAGTGAGAGATTTTACTTACTTGGGCTCCTTGTTCACTGCAGATGGTGACAGCAGTCACGGAATTAAAAGAAGCCTGCTTCTTGGGAGAAAAGCAATGACAATCCTAGACAGCATCTTGAAAAGCAGAGACATCATTGCCGACAAAGGTCTGTATAGTTAAAGCTATGGTTTTCCCAGTAGTGATGTATGGAAGTGAGAGCTGGACCATAAAGAAGGTTGATCACAGAAGAATTGATGCTTTTGAATTATGGTGCTGGAGGAGACTCTTGAGAGTCCCATGGACTGCTAGAAGATCAAACCTATCCATTCTGAAGGAAACCAGCCCTGAGTGCTCACTGGAAGGACAGATCCTGAAGCTGAGGCTCCAATACTTTGGCCACCTCATGACTCCCTGGAAAAGACCCTGATGTTGGGAAAGATGGAGGGCACAAGGAGAAGGGGACGACAGAGGATGAGATGGTTGGACAGTGTTCTCAAAGCTACCAACATGAGTCTGACCAAACTGTGGGAGGCAGTGGAAGACAGGAGTGCCTGGCGTGCTCTGGTCCATGGGGTCACGAAGAGTCGGACACGACCAAACGACTAAAGAACAACAGACGGGCTAATGCTGCAGTGCCAGCATTTGCAAGAGGGCTGTAAATGCTAGGAGATTAAGATGATCCCTTTTAAGTACCAGAGATTATGGGGAAATGGTTGTGGGCAGAGATGACCACACATCTGTCTCCTGAAAAATTTCTAAGTCTTCCTCAGAAGCACAGGATGTTGGAGATGCTCAGAAGCAGAGTACCTAATCTGATCTGACACTTGATGATGGCAAAATTCAACAAGGCTGGCCATAATGCAAGCAGCAGAACTGTATGGTTATTGCGTTGAAAGGCAACAGGAGCAGCTCCATTGCCACCTTCCATTGCCACTAGCACCTCACAAGTGTGGTGGGACAAAATCCAGACAAAATGGATGTGATATAGGTTGGGATATTTGAAGGTCGTGGTGAGAAGGGCTGATCCACATTACACATTTAAAGCATGTGGTTTATCCCAGAGAATCATGGGAATGTACTCTGTTAAGGGAATTATGGTTTTGTGGGGGTCAACTGCATTTCCCAGGATTCTTTGGGGGAAAGTCACATGCTTTAAATATGTGCTTAATGTTCTTCAGTAAGAGGAAGAACAAGCAAGCAGTAGGTCCTCTGTGTGGGGAAGACAGAGAAATGCTACTGGGTGACAGAAAAAGTGGAACTACTCAATGCCTACTTTGCCTCTGTCTCCACCCAAAAGGAAATAATAATAATAATAATAATAATAATAATAATAATAATAATAATTTATTATTTGTACCCCGCCTATCTGGCTGGGCTTCCCCAGCCACTCTGGGAGGCTTCCAACAAAAAATTAAAATACGTACATTTAAATGCCACACATTAAAAACGTCTCTGAACAGGGCTGCCTTCATATGTCTTATAAATGTCAGGTAGTTGTTTTTCTCTTTGACATCTGATGGGAGGGCGTTCCACAGGGTGGGTGCCACTACCGAGAAGGCCCTCTGCCTGGTTCCCTGTAGCTTTGCTTCTCGCAGTGAGGGAACTGCCAGAAGGCCCTCGGCACTGGACCTCAGTGTCCGGGCAGAACGATGGGGGTGGAGATGCTCCTTCAGGTATACTGGGCCAAGGTCAACACCAACACTTTGAATTGTGCTCGGAAACGTATGCCCAACCTGGTGATAACAGAATAAGTGTTGTAAGGAGGGAGCTGCAGCCCAAGATAGGAAAAGAGGTAGTAAGGGAACACCTAACTACTTTAAATGGATTCAAATCTCCAGGGGCACTAAAGGAGCTTGTGGATGTAATTTCAGAGCCTTTGTCTATTATCTTTGAGAATTCTTGGAGAACAGGTGATGTCCCTACAGACTGGAGGTGGGCAAATGTTGTCCCCATCTTCAAAAAGGGGAAAAGGAAGTCTCAGGTAACTACCAACCGATGAGCTTGACATCAATACCAGGAAAGGTCCTAGAACAAATCATTCAGCTGTCGGTCTGGGGGCATTTAGAAAAGGATACTATGATTACTAAGACCCAACATGGGTTTATCAAAAATAAGTCATGCCAGACCAATCTGATTTCTTTTTTTTGAAGGAATTACAAATTTGGTGGATCAAGGAAATGCTGTGGACATAGTGTATCTTGATTTCAGCAAAGCTTTTGACAAAGGCTCCCATGATATTCTCGCGAGGAAGCTGGTAAAATGTGGATTGAACAAGGTAACTGTTAGGTGGATTTGTAGCTGGTTGACTGACTGAACCCAAAGAGTGGTCATTTAATGGTTCCTCGTCATCCTGGAAAAAAGTGACAAGTGGGGTGCCGCAGGGTTCTGTCCTAGGCCTGTTGTTGTTCAACGCCTTTATAAAATGGCTTGGATGAAGGAATTGAGGGGATGCTCATCAAATTTGCAGATGACACCAATGCTGCAGAAGACAGAATCAGAATTCAAAATGACCTTAACAGATCGAAGAACTGGGCGTAAGCTAACAAATTGAATTTCAATAGAGACAAATGTAAGGTTCTGCACTTAGGCAGGAAGAACTAGATGCACAAATATAGGATGGGGGACACCTGGATTACTAGCAGCACATGTGAAAAGGATCTAGGGGTCTTCGTGGACCATGATGGTGTTAACATGAGTCAACAGTGTGATGCAGCAGCAAAAAAGCTAATGCTATTCTAGGCTGCATCAACAGAAGTATAGTGTCCAGATCAAGGGAAGAAATAGTACCACTCTATTTTGCCTAAGTCAGACCACACTTGGAATACTATGTCCAATTATGGGCACCACAACCTAAGAAGGACATTGACAAGCTGGAATGTGTGCAGAGGAGGGCAACCAAGATGATCAAGGGTCTGGAAACTAAGCCTTATGAGGAGTGCTTGAAGGAGCTGGGTATGTTTAGCCTGGAAAAGAGGAGACTGAGAGGAGATGTGACAGCCATCTTCAAATATCTTAAGGGCTGTCACATGGAAGAGGGAGCAAGCTTGTTTTCTCCTGCTCTGGAGGGTAGGACTCCAACCAATGGCTTCAAGTTGCAAGAAAGGAGATTCCGACTAAACATTTGGAAAAACTTTAGAGCTGTTCAACAGTGGAACAGACTCCCACGAGAGGTGGTGGACTCTCCTTCCTTGAAGAGCTTTTTAACAGAAGTTGGATGGCCATCTGTCATGGTTGCTTTAGCTGAGATTCCTGCATTGCAGGGGGTTGGACTAGATGACCCTTGGGCCCCTTCCAACTCTAAGATTCTATCAGTCTATGATTCTGTGGTATGAATGTGACTGAAGTGTTGGAAGTGTGGATACAACTCAGCTTGCAGATGGTTTTTCATGGGTTACGAAACACAGAGCCAGGGACCTCCAGACTCCCAGACTATCCCTGCGTCTTTAATCAAATTACGCAGAAATGAGTGCTAAATACATGCTATATTCCATTAGCTTTCTGGAAGCTGCTTGTACATCATGAGAAAGCTCAAATATAATGTGGAAATTAACCTTCATGGAAACGTCAGGGAAATGGAATAAACTACCTTGTGAGCCTTTTGGTTCCGTAATTTCTAGGCACGGGTCAGAGAGGTTTTTCTTTCCTCCCACTGCTTTTCCTGGGGAAACCCACTGTTTACTGCTGAATTGGAACAAACGACAAACTGCAGGAAACCCAGTCAATGTTTGTTCTGATTCAGTAATAGGCAGCAGGCTTTTCTGTGCCTAGAAATCATGGGACAAACCAAAATGTGGATCAGCTCTTAGTCTTCATTTTGGCTAAGCAGAGGCTTCACAAATGAGGGTGGTTCTGAGTTTAGCTTAGAAGGAGGAGAGCCAGGGAGCGACTACCCTGCATAGGTGTCATGGGGGGGGGCAGCGAGCTTCACAAACTCTGCCTACTGAGGCAGCAGCACCAAAACCTCTCCAAGCAGCGTCCTTCAAGCTTGATGAAAGACCCAGGCCAAAGGCCACCGGAGGTCAAAGGCCAATGGAAATGAAACATATGCATAGAATCTCCCAGCTCTTCTCCTCCTTGTCACAAAGACAAATGGGGTTTTAAAACATCTGCCCCCACCCCCAATTCCAAATGAACTGAATTTTTTCCTTTTCCTTTTTGCTGGGTGCGGGGTGCAAACAGGGAGAGGAATCTTCCTGGCTTCCTGTTTGTTTGTTTGTTTGTTAATGAGCTGGAGGTGGTTTCAAATCACCCCTGAGCAGCAATGCAGAAGTTTGGTAAAAAATGGATTGCCTCCAAAAGTCTGAAAATGGAAGGGGAAGAGAAAAATGGAGGGGGTTCCAAATGGAAAAAGAGGGGTTTGTGGTTTTCTTTTAAAGCTAAACCCTCTCACTGAAAAGACTGTTTGGTGTACCATAACATTGAAAGATTTTGTATTGGGATTTATTAGGAAATGATTGAAAACACAGCAGTGTGCTTTGGGGAGCAACTATTCCTTATGAACCACCCCATTCCCACAAGCCTTTTGTAAAGGCTCGGTTTCATGTGCATGAAATCAAACTCACCAAGCAGGGACTTTTTAGTAGAGGCACCTACCATGTGGCACAGTCTCCCCAGGAAAGCTTTGTGGGTCTCGTGTTGACAATCCCCAGCCAGAAGGTCAAAGCTTCTTCTTATTTTTAATTAGTCAAAGTCTTTTCAAAGTGATGATTTGTAGGGATGTGCATAGATGCTAGGAAATGATATATTTATTAGATATTATCCTTCCTTCCTTACGTTTGTGAGTTCAGCTCTGCATCCATTTGCAGCTGAAAAGGGAAGCTTAGATAGGCTACTTTTAGCCTTTTGGTTTAAGTAATCCAGGATGCTTTAAGGAAGACTGGATTCTCCTGGCATTTCCCCCTTTTCTCTCCCATAAAACAAAAATCACAAAAATCTCATAAAAGGTAAAAATAACATTTACTCACTTAGAATACTTGTTGAAGAATAACAGACACAGCAGCTTTGCTCAGGCAGGCTTAAAATGGTACTTCAGTTACTAATACATGCTTAAGTCTAGCAAACACGCATTGCTGGTTTGACTGCATTGTAAATATACCACATGATTGACCTTCTAATGTGGCCTCCACCTTTATTCTCATGACAGTCTCTGTATTCAAATGAAAGGGCCCATCCTGATGAAACAGCAAGCTGCAGTTTGGGGCTGTTCCTCTTCCTCCTCCTCCCTCTTGGCTTGTGAGCCTGGTTTGTAGGTCAGCACAAAGCACAGTTGACCTGTTTGGGTGAACCAGTAAACTCTGGGTATGCAAACTGCAGATGAGGGAAAGAAGAGGAGACAATGTGTGAGCCTAAAACTTAGGGTGGTCATGTGATCTACGGAGGAGAGCTCTCTATTGGAAGGGCTGTCTGGTCCAGGTTTGGGTTGAAGATAAAGGGAGGAAATCAACATCATCCTTCTGAGGGTAGGGCCCAAACCAAAGGCTGCAAGTTATAAAAAAGAGTTTCTGATTAAACATCAGGAAGAACTTTCTGACGGTAAGAGCTGCTTGACAGTGGAACGGACTCCCTTGTGAGGTGATGGACTCTCCGTCCTTGGAGGTTTTTCAACAGAGGTTGGGTGCCCATCTGTAAGGGTTGCTTTAGTTGAGATTCCTGCGTTGCAGGGGGGTGGATGCGATGATTCTCAGGGCCCCTTCCAACTCTACAATTCTATGATCTATAAGCAGACTGAAGAGATACAAAACAGAAGACAAAAAGATAGTGCCGCACCCCAAAGTCGAATTCAACTGGACAACTGTCCAGGGGTCCTTTACCTTTTACCTTTGTAGAAAATATGTGTACAGTGGTACCTTGGGTTACAGAAGCTTCAGGTTACAGACGCTTCAGGTTACAGACTCCGCTAACCCAGAAATAGTACCTCGGGTTAAAAACTTTGCTTCAGGATGAGAACAGAAATTGTGTGGCAGTGGTGCGGGAGGCCCCATTAGCTAAAGTGGTACCTCAGGTTAAGAACAGTTTCAGGTCAAGAACGGACCTCCGGAATGAATTAAGTTCTTAACCCGAGGTACCACTGTATAATAATTTGCCTATGCTAATTTAGACATAGAGATGCAAATTCAGAAATAACTAATACAGGCGTACCTTGGATCCCAAATGCCTTGCGAGTTGAACGTTTTGGCTCCCGAATGCTGCAAATGCGGAAGTGATTGTTCCGGTTTGCGAACATTCTTTGGAACCCGAGTGCCTGATGTGGCTTCTGCAGCTTCTGATTGGCTGCAGGAGCTTTCTGCAGCCAATCAGAAGCTGCACCTTGGTTTCTGAACATTTTGGAAGTCGAATGGACTTCTGGAACAGATTCTGTTCAACTTCCAAGGTACCACTGTATTACTTAAGCAGAAATGCATCTCACCCTAGTGGGGAAGGTTGTGATCAGGTGAGCTGTGTGCCTTGCTCCTTCTGCTATCCACATGGGTAACTCCTGATGGTTCTTTATCTTTAAACCAGACTTGGACTGCACAGCCCTCCAGCAGAGGACTTCTTCAAGCAGCAGCTTTCACCAACCTAGTGCCCGCCAGATTTTGTTGGACCGCAACTCTCGCCATTCCCAGCTAGCTGTGCTGGAAGATGTCGATAGGCATTTTCAGCCCAACAGCATAGATGTTTAGATGCTCACGATAAATATCTCCTGTCCAAAGAGCAAAAGTACTTTCAGAATTTCCACCCTCAGATCCATCTTCGGAGCACGTTTGTAGCATGAGGGCAAGATGTAAATACTGGAAGTAAGCTTGGTCTTAGGACAGGAAATATTTACTGTGGGCCTTTAAATTTTTGTGTCCCTGTGATCAGCAAATTCATGGATGGTGGGGATGATGGGGATGATGTTAGATCAAATGTGAACGAAGTGAAGCAGCATGTAGCAGATGAGCCTAATGGATGCTGGGAAGGGCCATCAATACATCCGAAACAAATGTCACTTGGTCTAAGATTAATGACCAGGGTGAGGCTTGTGAGAGTCTCATTAGAACTCTTCCTCAGTGCAGACTTTGTCCTACTTTGTAATGGCCTCGTGGCCTCATTGTTAAGGGGGATAGCTGCAAGATGTGCTGAAATTTGGAAAGGTCATGTAGACCTTGAATGACGGAGGCGATGGACTCCGGTCGCATTTGGGTGCATTTTCTATGGCACATCATCTTGGGAAACCTTCATCACGTCCCTGCAAGCTGGGATGTAAGTATATAAGCCAGGAGTGGGAGCCTCAAGGCAGCTCCTCGTGTCTCTCTTTGGGATCCTCAGGACTCCTCCAGGTCACAAACTCCTGAAGTCTCACCCTTTTCGTGTTTGATCAGCTCGCATTTGTCCTCACACTGTGGCAACGCCTCTTGCTTGCCACACTGGGGAACAGAAATTGCTTTATATCTCTGCACCTGTACTTGTGTGTGTGCAAACTCTGCTTTTTGCATGTCTGGAATGTAGCCTGCTGTACAAATATGAGAGTCGCATTCATTGTTTTGCCCATTCTTCCATCTGCCCCTACCCATTTTTGTTCTTCCTGATGCCCCTGAATAACAGTTGGTGGGAATTGCAAGTGGGGATAGTGCTGCTGAACTCTGTTGCAGCTTCTGGGTGAGGAAAACGGCACTCTGCATATGTTTACAGGCTGTCTCTCCTTTCGCCAGCCTGCAGGCTGTGTGCCTGGTATGAACTCCACGTTTTGCAAGGAGGGGGGTCCTTGCTCCCTCAGTGACATTAGCAACTCGCTACACCAGGTCCAAGCCCCCTCCTTGGCTCATGTGTGGGTCCTCAACAGGTGCCCGCGCAAGTTACGCTGTCAAGCCAGCCCTGCAAATGCGGGGTTTTAATTTCAGCCAATCTGCAGTGCCCAAGTGCTTATTCAGCAGTGCAAAAGCAGGAAGGATCTATTATCCCCTGCCAAACAGAATTGCGTGCTGGAAAAGTTAAAGCTCAATTAATTGCATCTCTAAGTCTCTGGAACTAAATGGCTCGGCAGCTTCTAAAGGAGTTCCACACACACTTGTCTCGTAGCTCGAAACCAGTTAATGGTGCTTTTGCTAAGGAAAAGGTCTGGGGCAGAAAATCTCCAGGCCATCCGCTATAGGACATGTTAAGGCAACTGTCTGAGCAAGAAGACTATAAAAAGGTAAGGTAAAGGACCCCTGGATGGTTAAGTCCAGTCCAAGGCGACTATGGTGTTGCGGCACTCATCTTGTTCTCAGGCCAAGGGAGCCGACGTTTGTCCACAGACAGCTTTCCAGGTCATGTGGCCACCATGACTAAACCGCTTCTGGCGCAATGGGACACCGTGATGGAAGCCAGAGCACACGGAAACGCTGCTTACCTTCCTGCCACAGCGGTGCCTATTTATCTACTCACACTGGCGTGCTTTCAAACTGCTAGGTTGGAAGGAGCTGGGACAGAGCAATGGGAGCTCACCCTGTCGCAGGGATTCAAACTGCCGACCTTCTGATTGGCAAGCCCAAGAGACTCAGTGGTCTAGACCACAGTGCCACCTGTGTCGCTATGGCAGGAAGACTATACTTTAGACCAGTGATGGGGAACATTTTGCAGCCCGAGTGCTGTATTCTCTCCTGGGCAATTTCCAGAGGGCCACACACTGAACCAGCTTTCGTACAGGAGACTAGTATATATTTTCACCCACCCCTCTTGATTTTCCATCCAGGCAAACAAAAGACGTGGTGGCGTACATGGGTCTCACCCCCTCCATTTAGTCCCCATAATAACCCTGTGAGATTGAATTTAAAAATTCCTTCCAGTAGCACCTTAGAGACCAACTAAGTTTGTCATTGGTATGAGCTTTTGTGTGCATGCACACTTCTTCAGAAATGGAAGTCCATCAACGTCACCAAGAAACTTACACAGGTACAGACTGAGATCTTCCTGTGAGATAGGTTAGGCTGAGAGGTGGGAACTGGCCCCAGGTCATCCAGGGAGCTTCATGGTTGAGAAGCAGTGCTTTTTTTTTCCTAGAAGGGGATGTGCGTCAGCTGTTAGCTGGGAGTCTGAAGAGCATCAGCAACTGCATTTCATCTCAGCAGATAATGCAGAGAGAGAGAGAGAGAGAGAGAGAGAGAGAGAGAGAGAGAGAGAGAGAGAGAGAGAGAGAGAGAGAGGTTGTCTTTTATATTAACCCTGCACTAGAACCAAAATTGATTTATAAAGATGAGAAAGGGAGAATCTTAATAGTACAAATAAAAATTCAAGGAGAGAAGATAATCTTAGTTGGAATATATGCTCCAAATGAGAAAAAAGCAGGCCCCCCCCCTGCTTTAAAGACCACCCCTATGAAAGGGATTGGAAGGGATGTGAGAGGCATTTATGCCCTGTAAAGTTGTGATGGGGCGCCATCTGCTGGTCCTCAACAGCCACGTTTCAGCAGCAGCAACATTTGACGAAGGAGGGGGCAACTGTGGGAAGGAGGTTAATTAACCCAAGGCTAGCCAATCTGGTCACCTCCAGTTGTTGTGGACTATGATTGTATCTGCAGCATACATTTAAAGCACTCTTACATCATTTCAACAGCCGCTGATTCCATGCGAAGTCTCCTGGGAACTGTAGTTTGTTATGGCTGCTGGGTGTGTGTGTGTGTGTTCTGTGACAAAGATACTACAGTTCCTGGGATTCTTTGGAGGGAAGCCATGACTCCACACTGATGTAAGAGTGCTGTGGATATATGGCATGGATAACAACAACAACAACAACAACAACAACAACAACAACAACAACAACAACTTATTATTTATACCCCGCCAATCTGGCTGGGTTTCCCCAGCCACTCTGGGCAGCTCCCAACAGGATATTAAAACACGATAAAACATCAAACATTAAAATCTTCCCCCAACAGGGCTGCCTTCAGATGTCAGGTAGTCGTTTATTTCCTTGACATCTGTTGGAAGGGCGTTCCATAGGGCGGGCGCCACTACCAAGAAGGCCCTCTGCCTAGTTCCCTGTAACCTCACTTCTCGCAGGGAGGGAACCGCCAGAAGGCCCTCGGAGCTGGACCTCAGTGTCCAGGTGGAGACGCTCCTTCAGGTATACTGGATGTGAAATTCCATCAGCTTCAACCAGCCTGGTCAACGGTCAGGGATGCTGAGACTTGTAGTCTAGCAACATTTGGAGAGAACCTAAAGTGGAAGTGAACTAGGGATACTGAAGAGTATTTAAGAGAGGTTGCTGAAAGAAAACTCCTCAGGCAGTCTTTGGGGCCCATAGCTGCCAAGTTCCGGCCTGAGAAATAAGGGACTGGACCGGAAGTAGCAGGCCAGAAGTAGCGCTGCCGCCATTTTGGAACTGGGCGGAGCATGCTCAGAAGCTACTTTTGATGCTGCTCCGCCCAGTTCCAAAATGGCCGCGCCAGAATAAACCGGGGGAAAACAAAAAATCCATTTTTTCGGCTGGGGACAGCTGGAAAAACGGGGGTTTCCTGGGGAATACGGGAGACTTGGCAGCTATGTTGGGGCCCTGCCTGAGATGCCAGACATCGAAGCTTCCCCCCCCCCCCCAGAATAAGATAGGATGAATTCAGTTGAGCGTTGTTAAGCCTGACCTAGAAGTTGGGACTACACCAGATTCACATTCAAACACCCTATGTTTAAAGCCCCGTGGTACCATTTTAAACAGTTGTGGCTTCCCCCAAAGAATTCTGGGAGCTGTAGTTAAGTGAGAGGGTCTTGTCAGAGAATGGCAATTCCAAGAGCTCACTGGGAAGAGGCGTTGATGGCTAGACCCCTCTGTAAATTGTAGCTCTGGATGGGGAATATGGGTCTCAGCATTCTAAAGAAACTACAGCTCCCAGAAAGCTGTATGGTGTGGGGTGTGGCTTAATTGTATTCCGATTTAGAGAGAGGGAAAACAAAAGAATGGATTCAGGCTTCCCCTTGAGCAAGTGTTTGCTACAATCTATATTCCAATTTATTATTATATATTTTCTGCTCCTGGGAAAGGCATTTTCCTGCCTCTTTCTCGGGGCAATTAAGAACTTCCATTGGCATGGGGCTTTTGAGATGATCACATCACAAATTGGTCATGAGTGGCTTGCATGTTTTCTTTCCAGTAAGCTTTTCTCTAGCTCTGCGCAGACTCCTTACCTGCCTGCACTTCTTGATTATGATGTTTTGCCCTGGGCTTAGATTGAAGCCTGGGCACCCAGGAAGGCTGCACAGTACAGACCACAATGCAAGGAATTGTAGAATGAAAAAAATAGACTCCTCAAAAGTAGGACAAGCACGTCAAAACCCCTGCAACCCAGCCATGTGAATTTCCCTGATGTTCTTCTTCTTCTTCTTCTTCTTCTTCTTCTTCTTCTTCTTCTTCTTCTTCTTCTTCTTCTTCTTCTTCTTCTTCTTCTTCTTCTTCTTCTTCCTTCCCCATGTTGATTTTCAAATGCAATTTCTTTTCTCATTAATTGATGGAGAGAAAAAAAAGGAAGGGGATAATATCAAGGCACTGCACTAGATTGGTAAAGTTAAAGATAATTTGTCTGGAGATACGAGTGTGCAGAGCAGGGCCCTAGCTTAGGCGTTTCAGACTCAAGAAATGCATGCACAGGATTTATTGCATCCTGTGTACAAACGTGTGTGCATATAGGTAAAATATGTGTGCGATACTCACTGTTTCTATTTATTTATTTATTTACAGGATTTATATCCTGCCCTCTGGCCAAAAAAGTCTTGGAGAGCAGCTTTCAGAAACCAGTACTGAAATGGTCCCCACCCGTAGGCTCACAATCTGAAAAGACATGACACACAAGGAAAAAGGAATGGGTGGGGATGAGGAAAAAGCAAGCTTAAAGCACAGGTTCTTTAACTACAGCTCTTAAAGCCAAAGCCAGTGTCAGTAGTGGTTCAGGATGACTTGCCCTTAATAAGGGGCAGTCCCTCCCCTTAAGCACTTACTCCCTCCTGAAGCAAAGCTGGTGGCATTTGCAAAGCCGGAAAAATAGGGCAACTCCTGACACAAAGTCTGTTTTGATGCCAGTTAGAATCTTCTCTGAAGGGGGCTTGATAGTTACCCCCTCCCTCGCTGATGCCAGTGGCAATTCTGGCTGCCTTGTCCTCCCATGAAGCCCTCCACTTCCATCAGATCCAGGAGCAGTGCTGATGGTGGCATTGCCTGAGTTGGAAGGGACCCAAAGGGTCATCTAGTCCAACCCCCTGCAATGCAGGAATCTCAGCTAAAGCATCCATGGCAGATGACCATTACATGAGAACATTGCTTCATGTGCATCGGTTAGGACATAAAGATTATAGATCCATTTGAAGATTTGCCCTCAGAATCTGCATTTTATTCATGCAATGTAGGGAAGTATGCTAAGCAGAGGCCTGAATTATTGATCAGGAGGACGATAAAAACTCTGTTTTGAAGCAGAAATTATCCTCAAGAAGCCACACAAGAGCAATCACTCAAGAAGGGTGGGAAAGCGAAATGAAGGGATATGGGCAGCGACTCCTGCTTCCTCCTCCATTATTTAGAGGTCCCTCATCGAACGCTCATTCTTATCTTGAGTAGGCGATCAAGGAACATGAAAATCCAATCCTTACAAGATGCTCACGCTGGGCGGCTGGCATCTGCTCATAGCAGAGGGCAAGGTAAAGCTGGGACAATGTCCCAGTCCATAAATATTCAGGGGGGAAAGCTACGGCACTTTGCATAAATTCTTCTCAAACAGGTGCGCCCAGCAGAAGGAGGAGGGCACCGCCCAGCTCCCAGCAGATTCAGCAAGCGTAAATAAAACAAATTATCCTTGGGGAGCTGGAAGGCAGGTGAGGCTTCTGAAACAGCAAGAAAAGATGTTTTAGCCTAGCATTTGAGAAAGGAGATGTAGTAGGGATGGTTGAATCCATCAATTTTGGTTATTCCTTTCTTATTTTTCCAATCTAGTTCCCCCCCCCAAAAAAAATTCAGTTTTTCAGTTCTGCACATTTCCATGTCAGTTTGTGATTTTTTTTTTAAAAAAACCTATCTATATGAAACCCTCAGGAAAAGTCATCAGCATTTGAGTGGAAATCTGTTTAAAGGTAAGGTAAAGGGACCCCTGACCATTAGGTCCAGTCGTGACCGACTCCGGGGTTGCGCGCTAATCTCGCATTATTGGCCGAGGGAGCCGGCGTATAGCTTCAAGGTCATGTGGCCAGCATGACAAAGCCGCTTCTGGCAAACCAGAGCAGCACATGGAAACGCCGTTTACCTTCCCGCTGTAGAGGTTCCTATTTATCTACTTGCATTTTGAGGTGCTTTCGAACTGCTAGGTTGGCAGGAGCTGGGACCAAGCAACGGGAGCTCACCCCGTCACAGGGATTCGAACCGCCGACCTTCTGATCAGCGAGCCCTAGGCTCAGTGGTTTAACCACAGCGCCACCTGGGTCCCTGGAAATCTGTTTATTCATTGATAAAAATAGCTGTGATTCTGAGAGCCTTCTGGATCAGGCCAATTGCCCACCTAGTCCGGCATCCTGATCTCACAGTGGCCAACCAGATGCTGATGGGAAGCCAGAGAGTAGGTCATGAGCACAAGAGCACTCTTCCCTCCTGTGTCTTCCAGCAATTGGTACCCGGAAGCAGCATGGTTGGAGGCATCATGGAACAATGGAGCTCAGTCATACCGAAGCAGATCTATGGTCTATACAGTCCTGTATGGTCTGCACTGATTGGCAGGGACTCTCCGGGGCTTCAGGTAAGGGTCTTTCTTAGCCGTATCTGGAGATACAAAGGATTGAACCTGGGCTGTCCTGCATGCTGTCATAGGAGCGAGCCGGTCAGTAATCACACAGCTCGAAGATGGAGTTAACTCTTTATTAGCAAAAGCACAATCTCCACAGACTTGGCTGAGTGTCAGCCTAATGAGTAGAGCAGCTCATTCTTGGTGGTCTTCCTCCACGAAAATCAGCTCCTGAGACTGAAAGTCCCCACCTCCTCACCAGGGCTTTCCCCAAGCAGTTGGAGCACAGGTGCCAAGTTCCGGATTGAAAAATCCGGGATCAGCAGCGCCGCGGCACCGGAAGTCGCTTCTATGCACTTCCGGACATGCGTAGAAGCGACTTCTGGCACTGTGGACATTTTGGAAATGGGCACAGCGGCATCGGAAGTCGCTTCTAAGCATGTCCGGAAGTGCGTAGAAGTGACTTCCAGTGCCGGCGTGGCACAAGAAGAACATGGCCGCTGGAAGGAGCTCCGTAATCCGGGGGAATATGGGGTATTTTGCCATTCGGGACACCTGCGGGAAACGGCAAGAAAATACGGGGAGGGGGGTTTCCCGGGGAAAACGGGCTACTTGGCAGCTATGAGTTGGAGACTGCAACTGTATGTGGCCAACCTCCCCTCCGTCCTTTTTCTGCCTCTTCTGGTTCTGGGAGAGATGGGGAGGAGGGGAGCTTGTTGCAGCAGGAAGGGGGGACACCTGTGACTCTTCATCACCTGAACTAATCTCTGCTTCTTGGCCTCCTTCCTGTCCTGCTTCAGCTTCTACCTTTGACTCAGGACTTCTCTCTGTCATAGACTCTCCCAGCTCTTCACCTTCCGATACCTCCTCTTCCCAGTCTTCTCCCTCTTCTCCCTCTGTCCATTCATCATTCTCCCATCACCACTCCCTGAGCTCTGAGCCTTCTTCCCTTGATGGTTCCCCAGCTGGTTCCTCCCACCATTCATCTGCGTCCAACCAGTCCATGATGCTCTGCCACTAAGCTGTGCTCCTTGGGCAGGTTGGTTAGGGGAGGCAACCCCATTGAGGAAGAAGACACTTCAGATTAAAGGCAAAAGAGACTTGACATTGGACCTACACAAATCATGAATGCAGCAACTTTGCTAAAGCTAAGCTGTTTTGTGTTCCATTGTTCATCCCAGCTCTACCTCTCTTTTAAATCAGAACCAGGGAAGGCGGTGAGGGTCCTGTGTGAGTGCCTGGAGGCGGTTGGAGGATGGATGGCCGCTAACAGATTGAGGTTGAATCCTGACAAGACAGAAGTACTGTTTTTGGGGGACAGGAGATGGGCAGGTGTGGAGGACTCCCTGGTCCTGAATGGGATAAGTGTGCCCCTGAAGGACCAGGTGCACAGCCTGGGAGTCATTTTGGACTCACAGCTGTCCATGGAGGCGCAGGTCAATTCTGTGTCCAGGGCGGCTGTCTACCAGCTCCATCTGGTACGCAGGCTGAGACCCTACCTGCCCGCAGACTGTCTCGCCAGAGTGGTGCATGCTCTGGTTATCTCCCGCTTGGACTACTGCAATGCGCTCTACGTGGGGCTACCTTTGAAGGTGACCAGGAAACTGCAATTCAGAATGCGGCAGATAGACTAGTGACTGGGAGTGGCCGCCGGGACCACATAACACCGGTCCTGAGAGATCTGCACTGGCTCCCAGTACGTTTCTGAGCACAATTCAAAGTGTTGGTACTGACCTTTAAAGCCCTAAACGGCCTCGGTCCTGTATACCTGAAGGAGTGTCTCCACCCCCACCATTCAGCCCGGACACTGAGATCCAGCACCGAGGGCCTTCTGGCGGTTCCCTCATTGCGAGAAGTGAGGTTACAGGGAACCAGACAGAGGGCCTTCTCAGTAGTGGCACCCGCCCTGTGGAACGCCCTCCCAGCAGATGTCAAGGCAATAAGCAACTATTTTACTTTTAGAAGACAACTGAAGGCGGCCCTGTTTAGGGAAGTTTTTAATGTTTGATGCTGTACTGTTTTTAATATTCGGTTGGAAGCCGCCCAGAGTGGCTGGGGAAACCCAGCCAGATGGGCGTGGTATAAATAATAAATTATTATTATTATTATTATTATTATTATTATTATTATTATATCCATTAAAGAAGAAAGGTGGGCTATCAATCTAACAACCAATTAAATAAACAATGAAAGCACCCTGGAACTGGGGCTTTGAGGAGGCAGAGGCTACTGTTGCTTTCGTAGTGCTTTCGAGGCGTTGGTGGTCTAAGGAAGAGCTGTTTAGGAACAGCCAGGGGCCACCAAAAACAGATGATTAGGGTGCAATAGCCACCAAATCAAGCTAAGGTTGCTGATCTGCATTTGATGATCTTGCTGACTACTGAATCTGGCAACAAGCTTTGCCCATGCCTATTCTCTTCGTATCTTTATCCTGTTTTTGAGAAGTCTGTTGAAAGATATTGGGGGGGGGGAGATTGATGGATGTTAATTATTTGAGCTTATGATATAGCAATATGCAAAACTGGGAACCTTTCCAGAGCACCATAAAGGCTGATCTGACTCTTTTTTTAAAAAAAAAAAGTTGCATCTGAAATATAGCAATGTAGAATATAGTAATTGATCAGGATTCTGCTAAAAGTATTCTCCTGTGCTTAGACTGATAAGCATTAAGAGTCTTCATTTTTCATTCAAACCAGGCAACAGGTGCTCAGTGTCGGGCTATGCAAGTCTTATCATCAGCCGACATGGGAACATTTCCACGAAACTAGGGTGGTTCTGAATTATGGGCTGGCAACTTCTACCATCCTATAATGAATCCATCCACCTGCGGTATCACTGTTCTTTTGAGGTATTGTAACAGTAAGTAATCCAATGGTCTTATGTTCAAAGAATTATGTTAAATGAATTGTTTTTCCAATCTCCTCATATCACCATTGGAGATAACGGTTTGCACGGAACACTTTGCACTCAAGAGCAAACCATTTAACTAGCATCTGGTGTAGTTGCCTTTTGTCTACAGCATCCCAAACTTGGGTCTTCAGCTGTTTTTGGACTACATCTCCCATCTGTTGGGAATTCAGTTCCACCTTAAGGTACAGGCGTGTAGCTGTTGTATGTCACATGTCTGTGCACTTCCGTTGTGTATTGCTATTGTTTTCTCTCTCTGCTGTGCTAATGAAGAAGGAGAGGGCAGGTTTTTCCCCCTCTCCTAAGATATGCTTAATAAACGCCTGTAAATATGCGAATACGTCTCTCTTTCTCTGTGGACGCTCAAGCTGTGTGAACCCTGCAAAAGCGTACCTAGGCTATCAAAGTCTAGGTCGATATCTCCTGGCTACACCGGAGAGTTGAGACTGTTGGGCAATAATACGCACCAACCAAGTGGCAACAGTGGCAGGGTCGACGAAATAACAAAGCCATCTTCAGTATCTTTGCTTGCTTTTATTTACAATTATATACACCACACTCCTCTACTCCATTCCTCTCATTTCACAATACACCACCACCACACCCACGAACCATTTGGGTAGCTTAAATACAGAATTCAAAATAGTCAATTACCCAATCACATTACAGTGAGCAAACTCTACCTTCAATTATTCAAATTAGCAAAAGCTCACAGGTGTGTTAACATTCAGAACAAGGTTACAAACACACATCTCTGTGTAGCACCATTGACCACATCAGTCTTAAAGGAAAAACCTAACAGAGACACCCGGCAGGCAGGCCAGGGGGGGGAGGGGGGTACGGAGCCCTGGCATCTCCCATGGTGTTTTGCTAACACCATCATCCCTAACTAGCAGGACCAGTGGTCAGGACCACCAAGTTCAGGGGAAGTATTCTTCCTCTACTGCATGGGTAGGCAAACTAAGGCCTGGGGGCTGGATCTGACCCAATCGCCTTCTAAATCTGGCCCACAGATGGTCCAGGAATCAGCGTGTTTTTACATGAGTAGAATGTCTCCTTTTATTTAAAATGCATCTCTGGGTTATTTGTGGGGCATAGGAATTCGTTCACCCCCCAAAAAAAATACTCCGGCCCCCCACAAGGTCTGAGGGACAGTGGACTGGCCCCCTGCTGAAAAAGTTTGCCAACCCCTGTGAGTCTACTAGTTAAATTTTCTCTGCCAGCCATTGAGCCTGCTCACAATCTTTCAGATCAGGCATCCCCAAACTGCGGCCCTCCAGATGTTCTGGCCTACAACTCCCATGATCCCTAGCTAACCGGACCAGTGGTCGGGGAAGATGGGAATTGTAGTCTAAAACATCTGGAGGGCCGAAGTTTGGGGATGCCTGTTTCAGATCTAACCTTTGCTGCAGTGAAGCTGTTGTTACACCTGGAGCTGTCCGTGGTCCTGGTCCTGCAGCCTTTTGCCACAGCCTGTGGTAACCTATACCTGGCTCTTTGGATAACCTGGTCAACTTTTGCTCGCCTTACTGACTTGACCAATCCTGATTTGCTCCTTTAAAAAGTAGTTCATATCCCCTCTGGCCACCCACTTAAGGTCTGCCTGATTGCAGTGGGCTCTTGGCCCAGCAGGTATGGAACAGAATCCACCTAGTGAAATAGGCAATCAGAAAGGCCCCAAATGTCAATGTGCATTTAACTGTAGAAAAGAAGGAAAAGATTGGGAATAGCTGATTGAGAAGCCGGAGTCCAAAAGAGAGGCTAGCTGAGTCACCCATGATAATGGTATGCCGAGTTCATGCCCTGATTCTAAGCTCCTTTCCCCTATTAATTAGTTAATTCCCATAAAGAGCTTTGAGGATAGAATGCTAAGTCCTCATAGTGCTATCATTATCCACTGGGTTTAATTAGTCCTCTTTTTACTGTAATTGGATTAAGGAGATGTGATCTTGGAGATAGCAGGGGTGGAGCAAATTCTGTTCTCTGCAGTTCAATGAAAAGAGCCGACTCTGGTTGGTTCCCATTTGCAGAGTATAGAATAAATCAGTGTGCAAGAAATGTGTAGAATGTGCCAGTGAAATTCCACTAAAATGAGGGTCATTATCCTTCCCTTTGCATACAGGTAAGAGGATGTGAAATGACCTCTAGCCAGATTTCCCTAAACAAGTGACCTCCACTGACTGTTGGGCATGCTTCATCTGGAGTTGCACAGTTCAAAAGATCTGGAGGGCACCACGTTAGGGAAGAGTGCCCTAAACTGAGAGAGAAAGGACACTGCTTTGATTAACCCTCCATCTGGAGAATGCCATCTGGAGATCCCAAACTTGGGTTTCTAGCTGTTTTGGGACTACAGTTCCCATGATCCCTGACCACTGGTCCCGCTAGCTAGGGATGATGGGAGTTGTAGTCCCCAAAACAGCTAGAGATCCAAGTTTGGGAAACACTGATCTACAGGTATCTTCAACATACATACCGAGGTTGATTTCTCGGGCATGACTCAGGTCTTCATAATGGCCTCCATATCTATTTATGAGAATCCCCACCTGATCACTTGCCATTTGGTATCACACCGTTTTTTCTAGAAGCAATAGAGAGAAAATTTGCAGCACCAACCATCTTGCCTGTTTCTGCTGTTGAGAAACAAAGCCTGCTGGTCCTGAAGGATTGTAGGGATGGAAGAGGGCAGTGCTGAGAGAGGACTAAAAGTGGGTTGTCAGCGAGCGGTGTAGTAGGGTTCTCATATTTCAAAAAGTAAAAATCAGGACTCCCCGATAGTTGTTGAGCTTTTTTAGACAAGCCTCAAAGTTGTTGAGCTTTTATCCCCCAAAAGTGATTTTTTCATTGACTTGTCTAAGATCCAGGACAAAACGCCACCCTAGGCTGTAGCAGCTGCCCTAACCTATAACTGCTACAGTGACTCAGAGGCTTCTAGCCACATGGAGGCTCTGTTTTAAGCCCCAGGGTGAACCGAGTCTTCCATGCATGGCTCGCAGAAGGGAAGATCAAGCATTCCTGTCCTCTGAAATGGCATGGGTAAAGAATTCTGTTTTGTAGTTGATATTAGGGGTATATTATCCACTCAGCTTCTGAAACCTCTGAGGCATGACCCCTACACATCGGAAAGGTTGAAACTTATGTGTCCCAAGCCTCAGATTAGCAACTGCCCAGTCAGCTTTGAAAACCAGACTTCTGGATAGGATCCGCTTTTTATTTCCCTTTTTGCTTCAGCGGCAAGAATTCCCGATAGGGAGGTCAGGCTTCACGTGCATTATTTATGATCGTCTGCTACGAACGCAGCAAATATTGGTGTTCCCCCACCCACTGCTTCTTTTCCTTGGCTCTCTGATGTTGAAATGGTTGTTTGCCATGCACAAGCTCCTCAACAACAAGCCCTGGGCTAGTTGGGAGGTGCTGGCAATCCCTGCTTTCTTCTCTTGCTAGCTTAGGGAAAAGAGGACTCATTTGAGGAAGGAGCTGGCAGTCCTAGAGACCTGTGGATCAAGGGCAGCATGGGGTTACATAAATGACAACTTAGGAGCGAAGAAAAATGAAGGAGACAAGGAAAGGAAACCAAGGCCATGTTGCTGTCAGGGCTGGAGTCAGAAGCAGGTCAGTATGGAAGACTCAGGGCTCTGCTGTCAGTGAATTTAACTCTTTATTCAAGGAAATGGGCATGCAATTCATCAACACTTCCCAGTAGGTTTTGTCCCTTTGGAGGAGTTGCCACGACTAAAGGTCCCTGCCATCCACTCTTACTAAGGCTCCTCCTCTCCTGGATGTTTCTCAAGCAGTCTCAAACTGCACCTGCCCACCTCATAGAATAATAGAATCATAGAGTTGGAAGAGACCACAAGGGCCATCCAGTCCAAACCCCTGCCAAGCAGGAAACACCACCAAAGCATTCCTGACATATGGCCATCAAGCCTCCGCTTAAAGACCTCCAAAGAAGGGGACTCCACCACACTCCTTGGCAGCAAATTCCACTGTCGAACAGCTCTTACTGTCAGGAAGTTCTTCCTAATGTTTAGGTGGAATCTTCTTTCTTGTAGCTTGAATCCATTGCTCCATGTCCACTTCTCTGGAGCAGCATAAAACAACCTTTCACCCTCTTCTATATGACATCCTTTTATATATTTGAACATGGCTATCATATCACCCCTTAACCTTCTCTTCCCCAGGCTAAACATACCCAGCTCCCTAAGCCGTTCCTCATAAGGCATCATTTCCAGGCCTTTGACCATTTTGGTTGCCCTCCTCTGTACACGTTCCAGCTTGTCAGTATCCTTCTTGAACTGTGGTGCCCAGAACTGGACACAGTACTTCAGGTGAGGTCTGACCAGAGCAGAATACAGTGGTACTATTACTTCCCTTGATCTAGATGCTATACTCCTATTGATGCAGCCCAGAATTGCATTGGCTTTTTTAGCTGCTGCATCACACTGTTGACTCATGTCAAGTTTGTGGTCTACCAAGACTCCTAGATCCTTTTTCACATGTACTGCTCTCAAGCCAGGAGTCTCCCATCCTATATTTGTTTTTTTCATTTTTTTTGCCCAAGTGTAGTGCTTTACATTTCTCCCTGTTAAAATTCATCTTGTTTGCTTTGGCCCAGTTGTCTAATCTGTTGAGGTCATTTTGAAGTGTGATCCTCTCCTCTTGGGTATTAGCCACCCCTCCCAATTTGGTGTCATCTGCAAACTTGCTCAGGATGCCCTCAAGCCCATCATCCAAGTCATTGATAAAGATGTTGAATAAGACTGGGCCCAAGACAGAACCCTGTGGCACCCCACTAGTCACTTCTCTCTAGGATGAAGAGGAGCCATTGATGAGCACCCTTTGGGTTCGGTCAGCCAGCCAGTTACAAATCCACTGAATGGTAGCATTGTTTAGCCTGCATTTTACCAGCTTCTTTAAAAGAATATAATGGGGCACCTTGTCAAAGGCCTTGCTGAAATCAAAATAGGTTACATCCACAGAACCTCTGGCCTCTGTTCTGTTCTGCTCTACTCATTATTCTGCACATTCTTGGAGACCAGGGGGGAGACTGAGACCCTACCTGCTTGCAGACTGTCTCACCAGAGTGGAACATGTTCTGGTTATCTCCCACTTGTACTACTGCAATGTGCTCTACGTTGGGCTACCTTTGAAGGAAACTGCAACTAATCCAAAATGTGGCAGCTAGACAGGTGACTGAGAGTGGCCACAAGGACCATATAACACTGGTCCTAAAGGATCTTCATTGGCTCCCAGTACGTTTCTGAGCACAATTCAAACTGTTGGTACTGACCTCTAAAGTCCTAAATGGCCTCAGACCAGAATACCTGAAGGAGCATCTCCACCCCCATCGTTCAGCCCAGACACTGAGGTCCAGCTTCGAGGGCCTTCTGGTGGTTCCCTCACTGTGAGAAGTGAAGTTACTGGGAACCAGGCAGAGGGCCTTCTCAGCAGTGGTGCCCTCTCTGTGGAATGCCCTCCCATCAGATGTCCAGGAGTTAAAGAACTTCACAACTTTTAGAACACACCTGAAGGCAGCCCTGTATCGGGAAGTTGTTAATGTTTGACATTTTATTATTTTTTATATTTTGCTGGAAGCTGCTGGGGAAACCCAGCCAGATGGGTGGGGTATAAATAATAAAATTATTATTATTATTATCACTGAACTATACAGCTTGAGTAACTTACTTGAGTAGGCCATTGAGATGAGAGGCTCACCCAGCCCTCCTGTTCCCCACATTGCCCTGGTGTTCTGCTTGTGCACATGCCAACTGGGGGGGGGGGGGGAAGAGGAGGGAAAGTATTTTGTCAAGCTGTGTGACAGTTCTTCCATTACTGTAACTCTTGAAACCAATCTGAAGAAGTGTGCATGCACACGAAAGCTTATACCCAGAACAAACTTAGTTGGTCTCAAAGGTGCTGCTGGACAATTTTTTAATATATATATATATTTCGACTGTGTTAGACCAACACGGCTACCTACCTGAATATTGAAACGGATTAAACGCGCAAACTCCAGCAGTAAAATGCGGGGTCTTATTAGCGCTCCCCTTCCAGAGCTACAGCTCCCAGAATTCCCCGTGAAGAGGGATTGGTGAACCACTCTGGAAACTGTAGCTCTGGGAGAGGAACAGGCGTCCCCTAACAACTCTGAGCACCCATAACAAACTTCAAGACTCTGTTTTGGTTCTTGTATTGTTTTAGAAAGTCCAGATTATATAGGTCTGACTTCAAATGTGAACTGAATCACATTTCTCCCCCATCCCTCCTGCAGGCCCAAAGTCCACTCTCTCCTTTTCTCTTGTTATAAGAATTTTGAGGTCATATATATATATATATAATAATTGTTCATAAAACATGTACATGAATGTACAGAAACATGTCTGAAGCAGCACAGGAAAACAGGCCTGACTGACACCATTTTGACTCTCTCTGACCAGGTGTTCCTCTGCAAGGAAGAAGTGGGGTGGGGGGAACCTTCTCATTGTCTCAGGAATTAAAGTGATAATCCCTGGCATTCTGATACCTGGGTGCCAGACAAAAGGGTGTGATTAACTTGGCTGGGAAACAGGGAAATGTAAATATCTCTCTCTTTTGTTGATTAGGTTTGGGGGGGGGGCAGGGGTCAGGGTCCAGGATGCTCAGATTACTGCCACCAGACCTCCCCTTTCATGATGTACCTATGATGAATCTAGGGAGGGGGGGTCTTGGGCTACACCCCTTCTGTGACATATGGATGATGCTTCTGGGGGGTGGGCTGAAACCAATTTCAAATCTCTTTTTAAGGGCAAGACATCTTTGTTTGGGGTTCCTTCCTTGTTCTCCTGTGTGAGAGGAAGGACCCTGTTGCAACAGCAAAAATAAAAGTGCCTTGCTTCGCACGTCCTGGTTTGGTCTCTGTTATTTGGTGGGCAGGAGACGCTTAAACTTTGTCTGCTTGCCAGGATACCTGGACTCTTCCTGGGTCAAGGATCCACTTAATTCTAGGGCCGTGTAGCTCTGCAAAATTTTTACAACAGTTTGGCGACCACTTCGGGGACCCAGTTTTGCCTTGAGCTCCGGGTTCACTGAGGAAGGGGAGCCCAGCGCGCCCTTGCCTCTTTTGCAGGGGGGTAAACCAACCTCAGGACCCGAGGCACTTGGTAGTAATTGAGAGTCCAAGCGGGACCCCCAGGACGAAGCAACGTTTAAAGGGACAAGGCTGTTTTTTTTTAGGAACCAGTTGGAAGCTGGAGACAACGGGATTCGACTGAAAGGATCGGTCGTGAGTATTAAAAAGGGGACACCTTGGGTGAGCTAAGAACCACAGCAACTAAAAATCTATTTCTCCACTTGGACTATCCTTTTCTACTCTCCTCTTTGGACCTTAGTTGCAGCAAGGCTGCCAGGCACAGTTACAAGGTAGAACTGAGGTCCAGGGCAACAGTCTTTACGTTAAACGCAGAGCTCAGAAAGACTGTCCCAGCTCCCTTCTGCCAAACTGAGCAGAAGTCTGAGCAAACTGTCGCTTTTCTACCAATCTGGGAATCTGGCTATCCCAGCTCTGTTTCCTATTCCTCTGCTCTTAATCTTCGGGTGAAGACGCCCCCCTGCCACGGCGACCCTTGTTGGGTAGGACCCGTGACCAGGGAATGCAAGTGCGCCTGTTCCTTTCTACTCTGTATTCCTCAGTTCCGACCTGACATTGCGTAGGCAAGCGTTCAGTAGGATCTGAGTCTAGTGTGTAAGAGGCAGGGAAGTTGCTGTGGAACCCTCAGGCAATTGATGACCAGTGGGAGGGTTCCAATAGGGTTTTAGCTGCACCAGGCCGCCTAGTAGTTAGTGCACGCGAACGGCAGGCAGGAACACCACTAGGACGTGGGGGTGAGTCATAGACTCGGGAAGTTAAGAGTGTCCAGGAACAGGGTCGGGGACCCAGAACTGCAGTATAAAAAGACAGAAGTAAAATGGGTGCAACCCACTCTAAGGAATTCCTTTCCCAGACTCCCAACCGAGGCAAAGCACAACTGAGGCTTTGCTCCGGTAAGGACTTTGAGGATGAAAGTCCACTCCAATTCGTTCTCTTAAATTGGCATGAAATCCCCGGGGCGGACAAGCTTGAAGGGAACCAATTGCAAAAACTTTGTAAGAAAAAAACATTGGGTCCGATTTACTATGGACCACCCAGATGAGGGGAAATGGCTACCAGGAGGTTCCTTTAACATACAGTGAATCTCCGCTTTAAAATTAACCCTGGTGAACTCTGAATGGGAAAAGTTTTGTGAGGAATCCTGCAAAGTATGTTATGGTATAAAATTATATATGTTTGCATGTTACATGTTGTCTGTGTTGTCTGTTACGTGTATGTGCGTCTGTTCCTTGTGTCTGCTATAGATAGTTGTTTCCTTTAAAGTAAATGAGAGATATAATCCAGGTTTAGGAAATTAGGGGTTTGTGTTTAAAATTTGGCCATGACACCCACAGACTGCCTTTTTTAAAGCATGCATAGTTTAAAATAATATAAAAATTAAGGCAAGCTTGCTTAAATAATCTTATGTAAGGGCTTGATCAACCCAAAAACATGGCAAATATTTAAAAGAGTGGAGGTAGTGTGTAAAGGTTTGTTTTAAAGAGGCTGTAGAAGGCCATTGTTTCCTCTCCAAAAGTAAAAAGAGGGGGCAGGATGAAGGAAAATAACGAGCTGTAAGTTTAAAAATGCTTGCTCAATGCTTTGAAAATATTTTAAACTTGAAAATGTTCATAAACTCCAGCTATAAGTGGATAAGAGATGTACTCAAGGTTTAGAATGTTATGGGGTGTGTTTAAATTGGCTACAACATCCATAGACTGCCTTCTTAAGTGTGCATAGTTAAAACTGCCAACTTGTTTAAATTTCTAGTATAGAAACAATGTTGAACCGATCAATCTTAAACATTATAAATATGAGAATGAGGTGTGCAAATGTTTGTTATTGAGAGAGGCTCCAAAGGGGAGTCTTTCTCCAAGTGACTAGATGAATATTGACTAAAGGAAAATTGAACAGCTATTCCAATAAAGGTGATTTGTTTGTCAAAGGTAGAGCTTCCATAGCCAGGAATTGTCTATCTGAGTCTAGTTTTAACTTCAATTGTGTTGGACAGAAGGGTTATTGTTGGGCTCCCCATATCAGTCTCTTAAGAAAAAAACAACTCATCTGCTCAAGGGTTCTGTATAAAGTTGGTATTTTCATTCAAATCTTGTGAATCCTGTATCTTAGAGGGTTAGACTAAATGACCTCAGGGTCCCTTCTAACTCCCATTTTAGAGCTATGTGAAAGGCAATGTGTCTGATGTGGTGATGGGTTGAAATTCAGCCCAGCTCTGCTTTCTGGCAAGGAAAGATTATTGGTTTTCAGAGTTGGAACAAGAGTGTCATTGTTGTTTTTATATGGAGTGATTATATAAGTTTTTATCACTTTGTCTATTAAGGTTTAAAGTTTAAGCACATATGAAAGTCTTGAACATTTCCCAATCTTTCTCTAGAGAGTGAAAGAGGGGTGTATGTGCATACCTACCCCTTTCACTACAGAAAGGGGGAGCTGGAAGGGAAAAGGGAAATTGTAACCTTGAAAATGTTTGTTTGTGAACTCACAATATTTAAGGTCTGTGTCACAAGGGAGCCATGTGCTCTGTATGTAATATTTCACCATGTGACTATGAAATATGGTGTTCCTTCTAGGGAAATGCTCCATAGCCAGCAAATGTCTATCTGAGTCACTTTAACCTTGATTCAAATGGACAGAATGGTTTTAGTAAGGAAGTAAATTCCCTCTTAAACTGTTTATCCAATCTTAAGGTTTGCTAAAGGCTTCTATATAACGTTGGTACTTTTAATCTTCCCCTTCCTTATTTTTCCCTTAGTACACACATGTGCTTCCGTGATAGGGCATAGCCTGTGTTTCCTTCCCAGTCAGGCGTCTGTACTCAAATGTATGTGTATCCTAAGGGCAGTGATAGTGTTGAGATCCCCATATTTCAGAAGGGGGGGACTAGATTACTCAAGATCCCTTCCAACCCTTTCCAAACTTAGAAAAAGGAGGGAGAGAAAATGTGTTTGTAAGCACTGAAAAGTGAGTTTAAACCCTGGTGGTATAGTGAAATGGCCTGAATTCAGTCAAGCATTACTCTTTGGTGGAGAAGGATGGAAAGATAGATTTTTAAAGTTTGGCATGAAGAGTTTGAGGTGCCATTCAGAAAGAGGTAGAGATGGTATATCATGCATTGAAAATGAATGTCTGGTGTTATTTTTTCCACCATATTGTCAGCTATTTTTTTTAACTGCAAAACTCCAGCCAACAGTTCAAGCACATACAAATTCATAATCAAGCAGAATGAGCCTTGACCATCCCTGTAAATAAAGGGCCAGAAAATTTTGTCTGGAATTGGTAAGGCTGAAAATCAATGAGAATGCAAAGGATTTTATGAATTCTGGCTCTATGACCATATTACCCATAGATAAGGGGGCAGAGAATTTAGTCTGCCATGGCTGTAATAAATTAATTAAAAACAAACAAACAAACGAAAACATTTGCAATTACGAATTCACCCCGAACCCTGTAGATAAAGGGGGCAAATCAAGATTTATTTTGCCTGGGGTATGAGATGTTTATATAGTACAGTAAACATGGCTAATTAGTGCCATGACTTCATTAAGGAGTTTAATTTGACCAAACTTTTCTTGCAGCTTTCTGGTAAAAATATTGGGTTGCCTGGATATTGAAGTTTTATATATTTAAAGTTTAAGATTTATAAGCCTGCTTCCTAAGCAGCAAGGAACAGGAAATAAGAGGTGTCAGAAATATCTCAGGACACAAAAGCTAAAGAAATGGATTTAAACTGACCAAAGAATTTAATTTCACCACTTTTGTTGCTGGTTTGGTGGAAGTGTAAATTGCTGGGTTTCTGTGTAAAATCTAACCCTATTTTAAAATCTACTCTTTCCCCTTCCCCTCCTTTATTCAGATGGTAATTTTGTCAAGAGGTGCAGCACTTTAAAAAATGGTACAATAGACTGCCGAATCATGAACTCTGTACATGCACAGAGGCTATGTCAGCTTGAAGAGGAAAATAGAGGAGAAAAAGGAGGTTTTAACTAAGGGGCGAAAAGGTTATAATCTGCTCATGAAATATTATTCAAATTTCTTAATGTAAAGCTTTGAACCACTGAGGGAAAACAACCTCATGTATGTTACTGGTCCATCAAAGTTAAATGGTTGCCAAGTTTCAAAATCTTAACATGCCAGATTCTTTCCACAGGTATAAATAGCAGAGTACTACTATAAGTCTGTCTCTTGAGTAGTTTATAAATTAATTAAGAGGTTCAAGGTTATGCTTTGCACATGAAACTTAAATTTAAATTTCTTTATGTAAAAATAAATAAATAGATAAAGAACCATTGAGAACCATCAACTGTTTAGAAGCTGCCAATTCCAGTTCAACATGCAAAACTCTGTACATTTTAGGAACATTTCCTGACTGATTTTCACATGAAATAATTTTCCCTTTCCAGCAGGATACTGAGATTCAGTGTGCAGAGAAATTCTTTCAGAACCTTAATGCAAAATTATCTCCCAATGGGGGGGGGGGGGACGCCACCTAAACAAGCCCCCTCCACACTTGGAAATTCATAGAAAATTGCTGTCTACCAGTTGACAGACTATGCAAACAAAAGGCTCCATTTCTTTCCTAGCAGGTACTCAGGATGGATACTTATCTCTCATTTGCATTTCACCCCAAAGCATTACCCTATGTTAATATAACCCTCCCTTTTCTAATGTAGCAATGATTGAGTGTTTTGCCAATTTTTTTCTTCCACAGCACAAAAAAAAGAAAAAGAAAAAGTGAGGAGTGAGGAGATACAAACAGTAATTTCATTTCTCTTTGGCGCTTCTCTTTAGCTTATAAATAATCTGCTTCCATTTATTAAATCAGTTTTTCCATTATGTCTATGAAATTATTCTAACAATAACCAGGTATTGTTTTGTGACTGTATTTTGTCAGGTAGTCTTGCCTGAGTATTTCTTATTATGATGAATTTCAAAGCTTTTTCCGTTATTTTACCATTTTTCCATCTTAATTGGATATTTCACCTTCAGATCTTTAAGGTTCCTCTCCAATTTATAATGTCTTTGTATTATTTAATGATAATTCTTTTTTTAAAAAAATCTGATATCTTTGTGTCAAGTCCAATTTCATTTGAAAAATTGTTGTGTGAGTGGTAATCTAAATTTTATTATTTTATTTTTGTATCTTTTTTGGTATTTCTACTTTTTCTTTCTGTACATACAAATGTAGCATCTAAGTCATTCTTTCCTGTAAATAATAATAATATTAATCCCTTTCAAACAAGATACGTGAACCTCAAAGAGAATTCAGAACCACATAAGGAAAATGTTAATAACTTATCGATTGGGTCCTAATTAACAAAATTTTTGTCCTTTGTTTCCTCCACAGCCAAACTAGGTGAAGTAAATTAAACAGACTGAGTAGACAATAACAGCAGTAATTAAATAACTATGATCTTATATTCTTTGCAGCTTCCCAAGAAGAAATTTCTAGAATATTCTCCCCTTTCTTGACTATTGATCATTATTATACTATTTATCATTATTATTTTTTAACTAATTATATCTTCAGGCCCCAACCCCCTGCAGGCCTATTTTCAAAAGGATGTTTTACAGGAAACCAAATTGACATTTTATCTCTTTGATCACAACCTAAGAAGGAGGACCTAGAAAGCTATAACGTTTCAGCAAGGTTAGAAGTGCTGTTATAGAAGTACTGTTAGCTTCCTCCCAGTGACTCGAAGGCAGACAAGAAAACCCCCTTGTTGGAGATACATGCAAAAGCAGCAAGAATTATCTCAAGTTCACCTGATTGCCTCAAGATATACAAGTGGCGTATAATTAATAATTTGAAGGTTTTGTGCATTATGTGTTATATAGGAATACTGAAATGTGTCAAATGACTTTGGGACAAAGGGGGAAAGTGAATTGCAAGGACATTCTCTCTCCTTGACCTCAAGACTCTGTGCCCTAGGATTTAAAAGCAGCCGGAATTGTCTCAAGATCATGATGGCCTCAAGACATACAACTGATATATGATTATGTTTTATGTTGTGTGATATTCGACAGAAACATTGAACTATGTCTGACAGTATGTTATTTCCACAAGGAGGGGGGGGGGTGAACCAATTTTGTGTTTAATTGTTTTTTAATGTTTAATGTATAGTGTCCCAATGTTTTTTTTTGTATTATTGCCATGCATTGTATGCCTTTTAAAGGATCAGGATATTGCATAGTTCAGTATTTAGATTAGATCAAATTATGACCACATTTTCTTGTCCCACCTGGCACTCTGCAGTGTGCCAGCCTTCTTACACAAT
Source organism: Zootoca vivipara (assembly GCF_963506605.1). Lineage (NCBI taxonomy): Eukaryota > Metazoa > Chordata > Lepidosauria > Squamata > Lacertidae > Zootoca > Zootoca vivipara. The sequence continues at coordinate 109,745,962 of NC_083278.1, forward strand.
TTTAGATTGTTTTAAATCATTTTACCAAGAATAAGCCCCAAGATCCATGAAACACCAGATAAATGAAGGTATTTATGTCTTGATTTAACAGGAATGATCCCTTTTAGAGTTAAATTTGACTAATTTGGACATGTTTTATGGGGCTGTATAAATTTTAATTTGGCTTCAGTTCTAATTGGGCAAGTGTATCCAAGGTGCAAGTAGCTTTCTTCCTTTAAGAGCAACTGGGCAACTCCCTACAGTGCAAGGCCAGAGCCTATAATAATAAAGGCCCATAGGAAGCCCAAGGCAAAGGCATCTCTCTCATGACATGTCCAAACCTGTGGCAGCTATGGTGAGTGCCAGGCGACATGGTCAATATGAAAGCCCTAAGGGGATTCACCAGGGATTGTTGCTGTTGTGCCACGATGGAGGTGTGCAACCAGAGGAGAGCTAGCTTTTGACACCTGAAGAACACACAAAAGGGTAAACAAACAAACTGCGCTTTCCAGTCAATATTGGTGGACCATCCTGTTAAATGAAATACGTAGAGAAGCATTTTTGAGAAATGCTTCTCCCAAAGTACTAAAACAACACATCTGGTTATTCTTTTGTGGGGCAACAATTTTTAAGAAAAATTATAGCCCCAAATGGGGGATATTGTTATAAGAATTTTGAGGTCATATATATATATATAATAATTGTTCATAAAACATGTACATGAATGTACAGAAACATGTCTGAAGCAGCACAGGAAAACAGGCCTGACTGACACCATTTTGACTCTCTCTGACCAGGTGTTCCTCTGCAAGGAAGAAGTGGGGTGGGGGGAACCTTCTCATTGTCTCAGGAATTAAAGTGATAATCCCTGGCATTCTGATACCTGGGTGCCAGACAAAAGGGTGTGATTAACTTGGCTGGGAAACAGGGAAATGTAAATATCTCTCTCTTTTGTTGATTAGGTTTGGGGGGGGCAGGGGTCAGGGTCCAGGATGCTCAGATTACTGCCACCAGACCTCCCCTTTCATGATGTACCTATGATGAATCTAGGGAGGGGGGGTCTTGGGCTACACCCCTTCTGTGACATATGGATGATGCTTCTGGGGGGTGGGCTGAAACCAATTTCAAATCTCTTTTTAAGGGCAAGACATCTTTGTTTGGGGTTCCTTCCTTGTTCTCCTGTGTGAGAGGAAGGACCCTGTTGCAACAGCAAAAATAAAAGTGCCTTGCTTCGCACGTCCTGGTTTGGTCTCTGTTATTTGGTGGGCAGGAGACGCTTAAACTTTGTCTGCTTGCCAGGATACCTGGACTCTTCCTGGGTCAAGGATCCACTTAATTCTAGGGCCGTGTAGCTCTGCAAAATTTTTACAACACTCTGCTCATTCACGAGCTCTTGACTGTTCTCTAGAGAATATGTCTTGTCTTTGTCATTTCCCCTTCCAGAGCTTCCTGCTCTGAGAGAGGCACTTAGCTTAGCTTGCATCTCATCGCATGTCTGTATCACTTCCACAGATTTACGGCTCAGATCAATGGCAGACCTGGATCCAAACTGAGCCTCTTTCCCACTGCATGCATCTCTAATCCCTCCCCAAGTGGATGATGTGAGGGACCCGTTGCCAAGGGATCTTCCCAGGAGAGAAAGAGCGATGCAAACTGTCAATGGCTTTCGCTGAAAGAGGCAGTGCCTCTCCGCCGCTTTCTGAGCTGTGCCCTTCAGGTGAACTTCTCCCCGAAGTCATCTGGAGTACTGCAGTTTTGGATGCGATGATAAGCAAGGGCATTAGCATTTCCTGGCTGGCATTTATTGAAAGGCAAAGTTTGCTTATGGAGAGTCTCTGAGGAGAGGCGGCTTGGCTCCAGCTCTTTGCCAGAGAAAGACTCTAGGAGTCTTGGTAGACCACAAACTTGACATGAGTCAGCAGTGTGATGCAGCAGCTAAAAAAGCCAATGCAATTCTGGGCTGCATCAATAGGAGTATAGCATCTAGATCAAGGGAAGTAATAGTACAACTGTATTCTGCTCTGGTCAGACCTCACCTGGACTACTGTGTCCAGTTCTGGGCACCACAGTTCAAGAAGGATACTGACAAGCTGGAACGTGTCCAGAGGAGGGCAACCAAAATGGTCAAAGGTCTGGAAATGATGCCTTATGAGGAACGGCTTAGGGAGCTGGGTATGTTTAGCCTGGAGAAGAGAAGGTTAAGGGGTGATATGATAGCCATGTTCAAATATATAAAAGGATGTCATATAGAGGAGGGAGAAAGATTGTTTTCTGCTGCTCCAGAGAAGCGGACACGGAGCAATGGATTCAAACTACAAGAAAGAAGATTCCACCTAAACATTAGGAAGAACTTCCTGACAGTAAGAGCTGTTTGTCAGTGTAATTTGCTGCCAATGAGTGTGGTGGAGTCTCTTTCTTTGGAGGTCTTTAAGCGGAGGCTTGATGACCATATGTCAGGAATGCTTTGATGGTGTTTCCTGCTAGGCAGGGGGTTGGACTGGATGGCCCTTGTGGTCTCTTCCAACTCTATGATTCTATGATTCTATGACCTTGGAGCTGAAATGTTTACTGGCAAAGTGGAGGTAGCCTTCCTCCTTCATTCTCAGTGGAACGCCTCATGCAGTGTTGGTTGATGCTGGAAACTATCTGGTTAAGGCACTTGGAAAGAGGCAAAGGCCAAGGCGACTCGCCATTTCCATTCCTTTAGCCTCCCTCACATTTCTTCACATGTGGCTATGGAGCAGAAGGAGAGGCGAGAAGCAGAACTATTGGGTCCTCCTCTCTGCAGAGAGACCAGTTGTCCTACCCCCCTCCCCCCCCGAAGCAGCCATTCCATCAGGATAGCCAGTTTCCATCCCAGCCAGTCAGTAAAAGATTTATAACTTTCAAATAACGGTGCCCGAGCTTGCTTCTTTTTTTTACCCCTTCTCCTGCCTCATCCCTCTTTCCTTGAGTCTTGCGTCTTTTTGACTGTAATCCTGACGCAGGGTGTATTTCTCTACTCATTTTGTAAAACCCTCTTTGTCTAAAGAACATGGTAAAATGCTATCTGAGATAAGTAAACACACATGTAAATAAATGTGTTTTTTTTTTGTACCTGAAGCTGTTTGCATCCCAAGGATAAGCTCTTGGCTGGGAGGCCATTCCAAGTTGTTTCTTCTGATGCATTCATCTTCAAGACACCAATCTTGGTGCATGTTTCCCCACCCATGAGAGCCAAGGCACAGGAGGGCCTTCTTGGTAGTGGTGGCCGCCCTGTGGAACGCCCCCCCCCAATCAGATGTCAAGGAAATAAACAACTGACTTTTAGAAGACATCTGAAGTCAGCCCTGTACAGGGAAGTTTTTAATGTTTGATCTTTTTTAAAAAAATTAAATTTATTACAAGCATTTTAAATTAAATTTATTACAAGAATTGATGCTTTTGAATTATGGTGCTGGAGGAGACTCTTGAGAGTCCCATGGACTGCAAGAAGATCAAACCTATCCATTCTGAAGGAAATCAGCCCTGGGTGCTCACTGGAAGGACAGATCGTGAAGCTGAGGCTCCAATACTTTGGTCACCTCATGAGAAGAGAAGACTCCCTGGAAAAGACCCTGATGCTGGGAAAGATGGAGGGCACTAGGAGAAGGGGACGACAGAGGACGAGATGGTTGGACAGTGTTCTCGAAGCTACGAACATGAGTTTGACCAAACTGCGGGAGGCAGTGCAAGACAGGAGTGCCTGGCGTGCTCTGGTCCATGGGGTCACGAAGAGTCGGACACGACTAAACGACTAAACAACAACAACAAGCATTTTACATAACAAATGTACATACAAACATACAAACAGACAAACAGACAATAACATACAAAAAGCTTACAAAGACACAAACACCTACATTCCAATACCATACATTGCTAATATTCATATCCTCAAAATTGGTTCTTGACCATTTATAACTTGCTACATCAATAATGAAGTAAAATTATGTATTCCAATTTCTTAGCCCTCCATTCTCAACAGAGGAGGCTAAGTTAAATAATAATCATGGTTCTTAAACTTCCCCATTCTATCTCTCCCTTAAACTCGAACCGAGAATAAACAAAGACATACTATAAAACAGGACATAGACTTCTTATATTCTGACTTTCTTTGTCATAATGTCATCCTTTTGTACTACATCGTTGTTGTCATTTTTCGTTATTAAACAAGAGTTATTCTATTGCAAAGGCTGTGTTGGTATCGCATCTTTTTTTTAGATACATCAAAAACCTCTTCCATTCCTCAATGTATTTATTTCTTGGGTTGTCTTTAATTTTTTTCTGAAAGGTAAGCCAGTTCCGTGTATTCTAGGAGTTTGTAAAACCAATCTTTTTTGCTGGGTATTATGTTTGATCTTTTATCATGCTTTCAATGTTCTGTTGGCAGCCACCCAGAGTGGCTGGGGAAACCTAGCCAGATGGGTGGGGTATAAATAATTAATTATATTATTATTATTAGTGAAGGTATTCCGCTGAAGCCTCCTCTCCAGCCACCAGCCTTTGACACCTTACTTGTTGCCCTCTTGGCAAACAAGAGGAGGATTAGACTCTCAGGATCAAAAACACCTTAAAAGCTTCAGCTCTACATAAAAAAAAAATGGCCAGCTGGCCCTATAGACCGAACCCTGCAGTTCTCAGCACCCCTAAGATCATTGGCGGACCTTGTGGTCTCAAACTTCAATGGTGCCCTATACACTGGACTGGTCATCATTGGACTGGTCATGTTGTGTGGATGCCTGATTACAGTCTTCCAAAGAAACTACTGTACTCTATTCTGAACCTAAAAATGGAAAGTGTAATGCTGGTGGTCAACAAAAAAAGGTTTAAAGACTCCCTCAAAGCAAATCTTTAAAAAATGTAGTATAAACACCGACAACTGGGAAACACTGGCCTGCGAGCGCTCCAATTGGAGAACAGCCTTTACCCAAGGTGCCATGGGCTTTGAAGACACTCAAACTCAGGACGCAAGGGAGAAACATGCTAGGAGGAAGGCACGCTTGGCAAATCCACATCATGGTCAACTCCCGCCCGGAAACCAATGTCCCCAGTGTGGAAGGACGTGTGGATCCAGAATTGGCCTCCACAGTCACTTACGGCCTCACTTTTAAAACTGTGTTTATGGAAGACAATCTTACTTGGTTATGAGTGATCGCTCTAGAAGAAGATACAATGCCAAAATTTGGTGCCCCCACCTCTCACCTTCCATTCTACAGGCCTTCAAGCATAGGACTTTCTCCTGCAAAGTGGGGCATGTGGACACCCTGCAGAGAAACAAGATGCTTCCCCAAGACCCCAGCACATATGTAAAAATGACAGCTATCATTGTCGTACATTGCGCTTTAAGCGTTTTAAGTGAGCGCCACAGTGGGGTTCCCTCGCATTGCATCACCTCGTCTTCTGTTTAATTCATGTTCTGCAGAAACAAGGCCAAAACGGAGTGATCAGATTTCTAGAAGGATAAACGGATGTTCGCCAATTCCAGAGACCCAAAGGTAAGAGGAAAATGATGGATGGCGCTCTGGTGAAACCAGGCCAGAGTGAGCCACCTGCCTTGCAGAAATGTTGTCAAACCTTTCAGGGTGAAATGTACACTGCAATTTTAGTAGGAAAACGCCACTTTCCAGAACTGTTGTCTAATTTGTATTTAAAAACCAATTTTTGTGTGTGTGTGTGTGGGTGTGCTGTTAATCTGAAGGGAGTGGAGAGAGGTTGCATTGATTTTTTTGCATTTGGCCCACGGTGGCAAAGAAATGAGGGAGGTATGGCTTTTATTTGCTTATTTTTTTGCAAAGCGAAGATAGCTTAGAAATATCCCCTTGTGTTCTTTTCTGGAGCAGTCACTATTTTAGCACTTGCAGGCAGTGCTTTTTTTAAAAAAATAAATGTTTAGTTGTACTCTCATTTTCCTACTCATATTGAAATACTGCCCCTCAATGAGGCCAAAATTAGATTCACAAAATGTTTAGGGGTATGCGAACCCCTGCGTCCTGTCCCCCCAGGAAAAAAACCACTGCTTGCAGGTGTCTAGACGCTGTGTGGATCCAACTCTCTGTGTTTCCTTCAGAGCCAGCCCGCCAATGATACAAGGTGTGGCTGTTGCCTCAGGTGGCAGATCTGGAATAATAATAATAATAGTAGTAGTAGTAGTACCGTGTTTCTCATATTATAAGTCATGTCTTATATTATTTTTTTCCTGAAAAAAACACAGCATGGCTTATTTTCAAGGGATGTCTTAATTAAAAAATAAGTACCGGTACCGGTATCTGTACAGACCACAGACCTGCTCCCACCGGGTCTTCGCGCGCGGCAGGCAGAGGCTGCAGCCGGGTCCTGGGGCTGCGTGCGCGGCAGGCAGAAGCTGCAGCCGGGTCCTGGGGCTGCGCGCGCGGCAGGCAGAGGCTGCAGCCGGGTCCTGGGGCTGCGCGCGCGGCAGGCAGAGGCTGCAGCCGGGTCCTGGAGCTGCGCGCGCGGCAGGCAGAGGCTGCAGCCGGGTCCTGGAGCTGCGCGCGCGGCAGGCAGAGGCTGCAGCCGGGTCCTGGGGCTGCGCGCGCGGCAGGCAGAGGCTGCAGCCGGGTCCTGGGGCTGCGCGCGCGGCAGGCAGAGGCTACAGCCGGGTTCTGGGGCTGCACGCGCTGCGCGCTGAGGCTGCAGCCAGGTCTCGGGGGTTAACGCGGCAGCAGCAACCCTTCTTTGCCACAGACCTTCTTCCACCACCCGGTACGGCTTATTTTCGAGGTATGCCTTATATTTTTCCACCTCAGGAAAATCCTGCCATGCCTTATTTTGTAGGGATGCCTTAAAATATGAGAAACACGGTAGTAGTAGTAGTTTAGTCGTTTAGTCGTGTCCGACTCTTCGTGACCCCATGGACCATAGCACGCCAGGCACTCCTGTCTTCCACTGCCCATAGCTGCCAAGTTATCCCTTTTTTACAGGGATTTTCCCTTATGCTGAATAGGCTTCCTCGCGAGAAAAGGGAAAACTTGGCAGCTATGCACTGCCTCCTCCCGCAGTTTGGTCAAACTCATGTTCGTAGCTTCAAGAACACTGTCTATCCATCTCATCCTCTGTCATCCCCTTCTCCTAGTGCCCTCAATCTTTCCCAACATCAGGGTCTTTTCCAAGGAGTCTTCTCTTCTCATGAGGTGGCCAAAGTATTGGAGCCTCAGCTTCAGGATCTGTCCTTCCAGTGAGCACTCAGGGCTGATTTCCTTCAGAATGGATAAGTTTGATCTTCTTGCAGTCCATGGGACTCTCAAGAGTCTCCTCCAGCACCATAATTCAAAAGCATCAATTCTTCGGCGATCAGCCTTCTTGATGGTCCAGCTCTCACTTCCATACATCACTACTGGGAAAACCATAGCTTTAACTATACGGACCTTTGTCGGCAAGGTGATGTCTTTGCTTTTTAATAATAATAATAATAATAATAATAATAATAATAATAATAATAATAATAAATTACTTATACCCCACCCATCTGACTGGGTTGCCCCAGCCACTCAGAGTGGCTTCCAACATAATAAAAACACAGCAAAACATTAACAATGTCCCAATACAGGGCTGCCTTCAGAAATGGTTCCCGCTGCCAATGCTGCCCACCTCCTCCTTCGAGCCTGCCCACCACAATGGCCACTTCCTCCATGCCCACCCAACCCTTTTGCCACTACCTTCTCTGAGCCCGCCCTCTGGCGGAGGCGCTTGGGAGAGCTGTGGGGGAAGGAGGTGTTTTGAGTTGTGGGGAGGCAGGTGAGGGGGTGGGTGAGGTACAAATGGAAGGAGTTTGGCCAGGCGTGGGGATGGGAACGGGGTAGGCAGAGTGAGCCAGGGTGGTTGTCTTTGAGTATATATAACAAGATATTTGTATCAAAATGGCATCTCATCTTTTAACAGCGGCTCGTTTGTCAATTTCAGCAAACTGCAAGAACGCAAGAACCCCCCACAGTAGAGGAATGGATTGTGAAACTTTGTACTGAAGTAACAAAGGACAAGAAAACATACAACCTTTTATTATACTGGATGCATCCCAATACATGTCCATTTCTTTATTTTATGTATTATTTTGTTTGTAAACTGTGTATCTGTGATGCTTTAATAAAGGAAAACACGGCGAAAGAAGGAGGAAAAAAAGCATTGGTATTTTGGGTAGGCTGTGCAAAAGAACAGCAGGAGTGATTCATTATTTCCTCCCTCCCTCCCTCCCTCCCTCTCTCTCTCTCTCTCTTTCAATGACAGGGGTGTTTACTTTGGTGATCACAGAAGTGGGGGGGGGGGAGAACCCTCACCACCACCAGCAGAAAACAAACCTTCAAGCTCAGAATGTAAGCATTTATTCTGGAAATCGATGTGTTCATTTCAGGAGACTGCTCCTCGTCTCAATCAATGAGAGTTCAGTCCCAGGTAAATGCCCCATTTTGGAGAAACAGTATGAGGGGCTTGAGAGAGAGCAGTCTGGATCCTGCGGGAAGGAAAGGGAGAGGCAACAAATTAACAATTTTACAACCTCTTTGTGATCAGGGTGGATATTCGCGTATAGAGAGAAGTGTGAAATCGGGTTATTTTTGTATTGCATTACGACTTAGGACGGCCTTCTATCTATTACTCGAAGTACATCAATACTAAGTTGCTTAAAAACTCACTGTTGCTAAACTTCAAGTCATATAGCAATTTCTTTTCAGTTCCTTGGTGGGATCTTGGGCACTTTGGAATATAAGAACATAGGAAATTGCCTCATGCAGAGTCACTTTGTCTAGTTCAGTATTGTCCACACTGGTTGGCAGCTGCTCTTCAGGCATTCTGGCAGAGGACATTCGCAGCCCGACTTGAAGATACCAAAGACCGAGGCTGGGATCGTCTGTGTGGAAAAGAGGTGCTCACAGGGTTCAAGGACTTTGTGGGTGGTTGTAAGGGTTGCAAGCAGAAAATTCAGGGGGAGAACATTCAATTGCACAAAGAGAAACCCTACCGCTGATGCAATGTTCACCTTTGTTGTTGTTTAGTTGTTTAGTCGTGTCCGACTCTTCGTGACCCCATGGACCATAGCACGCCAGGCACTCCTGTCTTCCACTGCCTCCCACAGTTTGGTCAGACCCATGTTGGTAGCTTCGAGAACACTGTCCAACCATTTCGTCCTCTGTCGTCCCCTTCTCCTAGTGCCCTCAATCTTTCCCAACATCAGGGTCATTTCCAGGGAGTCTTTTCTTCTCATGAGGTGGCCAAAGTATTGTAGCCTCAGCTTCAAGATTTGTCCTTCCAGTGAGCACTCAGGGCTGATTTCCTTCAGAATGGATAGGTTTGATCTTCTTGCAGTCCACGGGACTCTCAAGAGTCTCCTCCAGCACCAGAATTCAAAAGCATCAATTCTTCGGCGACCAGCCTTCTTTATGGTGCAGCTCTCACTTCCATACATCACTACTGGGAAAACCATAGCTTTAACTGTACGGACCTTTGTTGGCAAGGTGATGTCTCTGCTTTTTAAGATGTTTTCTAGGTTTGTCATTGCTTTTCTCCCAAGAAGCAGGCGTCTTTTAATTTCGTGACTGCTGTCACCATCTGCAGTGATCAAGGAGCCCAGGAAAGTAAAATCTCTCACTGTTCGCCTTTAGTGTACATCAAAGTGCAAGTAGATAAATAGGTACCACTCCGGCGGGAAGGTAAATGGCATTTCCATGCGCTGCTCTGGTTCGCCAAAAGCGGCTTAGTCATGCTGGCCACGTGACCCGGAAGCTGTCTGCGGACAAACACCGGCTCCCTCAGCCTATAGAGTGAGATGAGTGCCACAACCCCAGAGTTGTCTGCGACTGGACCTAACGGTCAAGGGTACCGTTACCTTTACCTTTACCTTGACTACAACCCAAGGCCTATTGGAAACGACTTGCATATCTAATTTAGTTCAATCTTCTACCTACCCCTGGAGTAGCTTATTATGCCAAAGAAGAGGAGAAGGAGGAGGAGGAGGAGGAGGAGGAGGAGGAGGAGGAGGACAACAACTTGGAAAAAGAAATAATAATTATTATTTTTGCTGGTGATCACCTGATTTTTCAATAGCTCATTAAAAAGATGCAAGGCAAAAAGGTAAGCAAACTGTGATAGATATTAAGCTGTTTGAAGAAGCATCAACAGAGCCAGGAAGGGAGGAATTTACTGGCAATATACATTTTCCATTTTCCCCCCTGTTTTTTTTTTTTTTACTGGCAGTCAATAAATTTGCTGGCAATTGGCAAGTCACTTTTTGATGGTGTTATTGAGGATGTACCAGCAATCAGAGCCAAAACGAGTAACTTGCCCCAAATTTGCAAGTCTAATGCTGCCATTGGAGAAGATACTAAAATATGATTCCCTCCCCCCTTTCCCAAACCCTTGATTGCTTCTGTTCCGTTCATTTTCATCTTGGTATGCAACTGATAAAGTGTGACTTCGCAAATCTCAGCGGAATATCTTGGGAACAAAAGTGGATAATGACACAAACATGTATTATTTATAATATGCTGGGGATGTAGATATTTAAATAGAAGAAGGGGGGAATCAGCTTGCCAAAATCATGAGCAATAAAAGAAGTCCCAAATGAAGCCAAGCAAGAATCATAAATGAGAAGAAAATTAGTCTCTCTTTGGACAGGAAGGCTCAGAAAATGTTACAAAATTGTGAGCTGAGATGAAATTCACACAAGATTATCAACCTTGTATATCCAACATGCTTAAGTTTAATTAATGCATGAATGTGTTAAGACCATAGAGTAAGCTGTCCTGCCAGACTTAGCTACGTCACCCACCTCACCTTGGGAGAAAGGGTAATCAAGCCTTTGTTCTTCTGTTCAACCATGTGAACCCTACCAGTAAGGAGGTCTAAGCTGGACGCTCCAAGCTCAGACCGTGTGGCTTAACCAAACCATCCTTGTGTTTCTATACAAACAATTTTGAAACATTTACCACTTTGGAACCTAAGTTTTACTGCCTGTGTTTTCTTGCTGCTGTATGGAAAAGCACATGAATCTGACCTTTGAAGAGTGTGTAAGTAAACAATTTTTAATTTACCAAACATGTGATCTCTTTCTACGCAAAGGGGAAAGGGGAACTTTGGAAACTACTTAGATGGGGATATTTTAAAGGTCTAACAGCCTGTATTTCCACGCTTTACTTTGCTGCATTTTTTGTGATTTAAAATTTCTGCTGGGGTTCTCTCACCAAAGAGTACTTACCACCCAGCAGAATAACAAGAAAAGTGTAATTCCTCTCAGCAAAAAGGCAAATAAATGAATCAGCTCAGACAGGATTTTTTAAAATTTAAGGTCCTGGAATCTATTTTGAGGGATTCATTGCTTCCCACAATGAGCACACATATTTTTTCTTGCTGTTGCTGTGGGTTAAATAGGTTAAGCAGGTTTTTGAAAAACCGAAAGACCCTACAAAACCTGCTTCCCAGATGAATGCCAATGTCACAAGCGACAATACCTCTACCACAAGAAGTCCTCCTTCGGTTTGCTTTGGAATCCATCAAGAGACAGTTGTCTACCTATAGCTTCACCTTGCCTAAGATGCCTACTTTCTTGACAAAGATCCCATGACAGCTTCCATCAATCTCAGCATGTTGTTGGACTACAACTCCCATTATCTTCAAGCTCCAGCACGACCAATGCTTAAGGATGATGGGAGTTGTAGTCCAACATCTGGCTCATACCACATTGGCTATCTTGGCTTGTTATCCTTTATATTATATCCTTTGAATTCATATCCTTTGAATTATGGTGCTGGAGGAGACACTTGAGAGTCCCATGGACTGCAAGAAGATCAAACCTATCCATTCTTAAGGAAATCAGCCCTGAGTGCTCCCTGGAAGGACAGATTGTGAAGCTGAGGCTCCAATACTTTGGCCACCTCATGAGAAGAGAAGAATCATTGGAAAAGACCCTGATGTTGGGAAAGATTGAGGGCACTAGGAGAAGGGGACGACAGAGGACAAGATGGTTGGACAGTGTTCTCGAAGCTACCAACATGAGTTTGACCAAACTGCGGGAGGCAGTGCAAGACAGGAGTGCCTGGCGTGCTATGGTCCATGGGGTCACGAAGAGTCGGACACGACTAAACGACTAAACAACAACAATCCTTTATATAAAAGTTTTGCGACTGTACAGCACATGCTACCAACTAAGCAGAGATTTCATTTCACCTGCTGTAGCATTTCCCACTTCTTCAAAATACCCCCCCCCCCCGCCGCCAAAATACTCTTCTAAACAGGTACTAGAGGAAAACTACAGCATGGTATAATTGTTTGGGTGCTGGACTATGACCTTGGTGACCAGGGCTCAAATCTCCACTCAGTCACATGGAGATGAAGCACACGGGGTGACCCTAGGCCAGTCACAGTGTCTCAGCCTAACCTCCCTCACAGGGTTGTTGTGGAGATAAAACGGGGAGGAAGAGAACCATGTACACCAGCTTGAGCTCTTTGGGAGAAAGGTGGGAATGAAATGCAATAAAAATAAAAATTCTGCCTTGGCCAGACTATATCTGGAATACCGGGTCCAGTTCTGGGCACCACTGTGTGTTTGGGGCGGGGGGCAACCAAGATGATAAAAGGTGTAGAAACCAAGCCTTCTGAGGAACGGTGGAGGGAACTGGGTATGTTTAGCCTGGAAAAGAGGAGAGAAGAGGAAGAGTAGTAGCAGTAGTAGTAGTTTGGACTTGATATCTCACCTTTCACTCCCCTTAAAGGTAAAGGGACCCCTGACCATTAGGTCCAGTCGCGGACGACTCTGGGGTTGTGGCGCTCATCTCACTTTATTGGCCGAGGGAGCCGGCATACAGCTTCCAGGTCATGTGGCCAGCATGACTAAGCTGCTTCTGGTGAACCAGAGCAGTGCATGAAAATGCCGTTTACCTTCCCGCCGGAGCGGTACCTATTTATCTACTTGCACTTTGACGTGCTTTCGAACTGCTAGGTTGGCAGGAGTTGGGACCGAGCAACAGAAGCTCACCCCGTCGGGGGGATTCGAACCGCTGACCTTCTGATCGGCAAGCACTAGGCTCTGTGGTTTAACCCACAGTGCCACCCGTGTCCCTTCACTCCTCTTAAGGAGTATCAAAGCAACTAACAATCTCCTTTCTCTTCCTCCCCCACAACAAACACCTCTGTGAGGTGAGTGAGGCTGAGAGACTTCAGAGAAGTGTGACTAGCCCAAGGTCACCCAGCAGCTCCATGTGGAGGAGTGGGGAAGCAACGCGGTTCACCAGATTACAAGTCCACCGCTCTTAACCACTACACCATGCTTGCTCCCCAGCATGAGAGAGGGGATGGTAGCCATCATAGCTGCCAAGTTTTCCCTTTTCTCGCGAGGAAGCCTATTCAGCATAAGGGAAAATCCCTTTAAAAAAGGGATAACTTGGCAGCTATGGTAGCCATCTTCAAATATCTTAAGAGCTGTCACATGGAGGATGGAGCAAGCTTGTCTTCTGCTCTGGAGGGTAGGACTCGAACCAATTGCTTCAAGTTGCAAGGAAGACACTCCGACTAAACGTTCAGAAAAACGTTCTGACAGTAAGAGCTGTTCACCAGTGGAACCAGTGGAACAGACTCCCACAAGAGGTGATAGACTCTCCTTCCTTGGAGTTTTTTTTTTTTAATGGATACCCATCTGTCATGGATGCTTTAGCTGTCATTGACGGAGCAAACTTGTTTTCTCCTACTCCATAAACATGAATTTGTAAATCTGCCTGTGCTTGGCTTACCCTGAGCTTAAAAGCATGACCTTTCAAACACCTACATTTGGAGAGGATCCCTAACTTGGCAGAGAGAGAGAGAGAGAGAGAGAGAGAGAGAGAGAGAGAGAGAGAGAGAGAGAGAGGGAGACATGGGGGGCATCTGTCCCCCAAAATCAGGTAAATAGATTTAAAATTCTTAACTAACTGACCTACTGCTTGCAGATAAGTACTGTATTGGCCCGAATATAAGACACACCCGCAAATAAGCCGCAGTTTTAAAATTCAGGGCTTATTTGCAGGTGCACTACTGCCCTGAACAGGGGGCAGCCCGGACCGGCGCTCCGCTTCCCAATCCAGCGCCGGCACTCGGTTTTGAGCGCACTGCGTGCCTGCCTCTCAGTACTACCTCCCCAAACCTGCGCCGGCTGCCCCCTGCCCAGGGCGGTAGTTCTGGGAGGTGGGCACGCAAAGCTTGGTTCCAAATATAAGCCGCACTTTAACTTTTCAGTCAGAATTTGGGGAAAAAAGAGTGTGGCTTATATTCAAGCCAATATGGTAGGTTCTGCTCTCCCCCCCCCCCAAAAAAATCCTGGCTATGCCCACAGCATGGAGAGACAATATCTGAAATAAAACTGTAACAATACAGGACATTGAAATACTGTACAGGACAATCCTGTATTATGAAGGATAGGTGTCAAGCCCTAAATTCTGTAATTCTATGATTCAATTTTAGACGCGGCGCCTGTGCGCCACGCCCGCGAGGTGGCGCCTGTGAGCCGCGCCTCCCTCTCTCTCGCCCCCCCGCCCCCCCCGGCATCGCACGTGGTCCGCCACCTCCCCGCTGAAAAGCCTCGCGCCGCCTCACTTTCGCTCTCACTCTCACTCTCGCCCGGCCAACGTGGACCGCGCCGCGGGCGCAGCGCCTGCCCAGGGCGCCGGAGCAGACCTTTCCTGTGCCCAATGCGCGCTCTGGGCAGTCCGTGCCCCCGAGAGCGCCGCTCTGAGCGCCCGCAGGGAGCCGGTTGCGCAGCCTGAAGCGGGGCGAGGCCCGGCTTCCCGGGACGGGGGAGGAGGAAGAAGAGGAGGAGGAGGATGGCTGCCAGGGACGAGCCTAGTTGAGAAGCGGGCATCGCCCTTTCCTGAACTGCAACGGAGGAAGGAGAGGGCAGATCGGTGCCCCAGCGCACGGATTCTCCCGGAGCAACGTAGGGAGAGTCCGGTTCTCTCTCGGATCTGTGCCTTTCCCCCGCTTCTCCAGCCCCCGATCTCCAAAGCTGCGTTGCCCAGACTGGGGAGTGGGGCGCAAACTTGCCCTTGGTCCGCATCCTCACGTACAAAAGACCCGCGTGTCGCCTTCACGCGCTTGCTGCGTCCGGAGAGGGCGCGTGGGCGTGTTGCAGGATTTAACAGAAAGGCGACCTGCAGCTGGAAAGCAAGGGAAAGTCCTCGAGTCCTGTCCAGGGATCTAGCAAAGAGACTCGGATCCCGCCAATCCCGGATCCCTGCTTCCGAGGGAGGGAGCCGCGCGGTCTCGCGCCGGAACCGAATCGGAGCAACCCCTGAGTTTCGCGGAGCAGAAGGAAGAGAGGAGACACCCTCTCTGTGCCTCCTTTGGGAAAACAGGCTGGGAGGCGCTGGGTGAGCGACCCTTCTCCGCCCAACGGCGCCAAGGATCCTTTTGGGCGGCTCCACTTTGTTTGCAAAGTGCCGGACTTAGGAGGGGCGCGTGGACTCGCCCCACTCGTGATCGCGCCGCGTGGCTCGCAAGTTCGTAGGCGCGGATGGCACTGTGAAACTCCTTAGCGTGCACGGGTGTGTGTGTGTGTGTGTGTGTGTGTGTGTGTGTTTGTTTCTGTTGAATTTGGAAGATCCACTAAACTCTGAGGCTGAAGATTGCTGACTCGGAGGCGAAGCTGTGCGGTAACACCCCAACTCCTTGTTACAACCCCCCAGCCACACACACAACAAAGATTTTGCTGTTTTAAGACTCCCTCCGCGGGGTGCTGTTATAAACGCAGGCTCAACAAGAGAACCACCGGATCGGAGGATTGAAGATTCCTTATCTTCTGTCTCTCCCCACCTCTAAAATAATTTGCAAGGATGTCTTTTTACCACCAAGGGAGAGCCTCCTTCCTTCTGAACAAGCCACAATAGCTTGGGGGAAAGCACTCCCCTCCCACTTTGCTCTTTACTGCATTCCGAAGTCACTCCGATTTCTCGGAGAGGAACAGTCCCGACTGACTAAAGGCGTTGTTTTCGAGGATCCTCCGAGATCTGGGGTTTGAGGGTCTTGGTGGAATACAGAGTGCAACGACATTCCCCCCCCCATCCTAGGCAGGCGATCCCGGAGCCACTTGGGCCGCCGGCACCATGTCTAAGGTGGCGACTCCGTCCGGATCCGCACCTGGAGCCGGGGCGTCGGCGTCTGCCTCGTCGGCGCCCGGCTCGGAAAGTTGCGCGGCGGGTGTGGCCGAAGACCTCTCCAAGGTGTCGGACGAGGAGCTGCTCAAGTGGACCAAGGAGGAGCTCATCCGGAGCCTGCGCAAGGCGGAGTCGGAGAAAATGAGCGCCATGCTGGACCACAGCAATCTCATCCGCGAGGTCAACCGGCGCTTGCAGCTTCACCTGGGCGAGATCCGGGGACTCAAGGTACACACCTGGTGGGAGAGAGGGATGGAGAGGGGAGGCCCGGGAGGGAGTAGTCTAATTTCTGCCAGGTGTCTCTGAGGCAGGATGTTTCTGAATTCCCAGCTGTTGGGAATCACAGCTGGGGAGAAATATCTGGTTGGCCACTGGGAGAATATCCTGCATGAAGTTCCCTCCAAGAATTTTTAAAAATGTCTTTAGCTGGAGAATCCAAACGCATCTCTCTCTCACACACACACACACACACACTTGCTTCCCACTGGTAAGTTCTCCTTTTGAATTACTGTACTGAACAGCTTTCCACCAGGGAGATTCATCTGTCTCCCATTCTGTCGTCCCCAAAATCTGCCAGCTGAGATTGGTTTGCCTCATGCTAGTGTTGCGGTGAAAACAATGTTTCCTTGGTCTTAGATGCCAGCCCGCCCTCTCCAAAAAGAAACAAACAGTTATTGCCTTGATTGCTAGGACTCACAGAATCGTAGAGTTGGAAGGGAACCCTAGGGTCATCTAGTCCAACCCCCTGCAATTCAGGAATCCTGCCCACAGCTGTTCCTGGGTGGGCTTGAACCACCAACCTTCTGCTTAACAGCCAGGCACGCTGACCCATTGCGCCACAGAGGTGCCTCAGTCCCAGAGCCTGTGGAGTAAGGTTAATGTGTAACCTTTGAGCATGTGCAGAGTGCAATCAGCACTGAGTGATGGGTTAGGAACAGCTTAAGGTCACCCAAGCGAGGTTTATGGCTGAAGGAGGGATTTGAATGCTGGTCACCCAGGTCCTAGTCCATGACTCTAACCACTGTGCCACACTGCCTCCCAATGCATGTTGGAAAATGTCCCTTGGAGAATGTTCAAAGCTCAGGAGGTGATGTTCTAGCGCATTGGGGGCAGTGGCTGCCTGCATATGTCTCCCCTCCCTAATTTCTTGAATGCAAGTAGACCTAATGGAGGCTTCATTTCTTCTTCCCCTTCCCCCACCCCCAAAGGTGCTATTTCTTCCCACCATCTTCCTGGCCATCTTCTGTCCTTCAAAAACTGATTTTGGCATATCCCCTGGCACTCCTGTCTTCCACTGCCTCCCACAGTTTGGTCAGAGTCATGTTGGTAGCTCCGAGAACACTGTTCAACCATCTGCCGTCCCCTTCTCCTAGTGCCCTCAATCTTTCCCAACATCAGGGTCTTTTCCAGGGAGTCTTATCTTCTCATGAGGTGGCCAAAGTATTGGAGCCTCAGCTTCACGATCTGTCCTTCCAGTGAGCACTCAGGGCTGATTTCCTTCAGAATGGAGAGGTTTGATCTTCTTGCAGTCCATGGGACTCTCAAGAGTCTCCTCCAGCACCATGATTCAAAAGCATCAATTCTTTGGTGATCAGCCTTCTTTTATGGTCCAGCTCTCACTTCCATACATCACATATTACTTACCACCCTGCTATTCCTCCAGGGAACTTCTCTATCTGCCCCTTGCGTCAGTCTCTGCTATTTCCAGTCCAAAAAATGTCTGGAGGGAAAAAAACCAACAACCCCATGCCTGGTATTCTGAAGAGGTAACAGCCTGAGTCTGTATACAGCATTTTCCTGCTCTTATATGGTCCAGGATAGATGCATGGGACTAGACCTGCTTAGCCCCAGGAGCTGAAATGAGGCAGTGCAGTGTAGTGGTTTGATTCAGGTATCAGACAAAGCTGGGAATCCCAGATTTGAATCCCACTTCAGCTGTGAAGCTCATGGGGTTAACTTGGGCCAGACATTTTCTGGGTTGTTGAGAGGCTAAAGAAGGGGATTGTGTGTGTGTGTGTGTGTGTGTGTGTGTGTGGAGAACTATACGATGTCTTGATCTTTTGGGGGAAAGGATTCATAAACGTGAAGATGATGACAACAAGTACCTCTTATTTCTGCACTGTTTGAGAAAGATCCACCCAACCTGTGGTCCTCTGCAGTTTATGTTCCCTCAATACTTCCTTTCCATCCTATGGTGTTTAAGTCACGATTGAGTGGAGATAGCTCAGTCGGTAGAGCATAAGACTCTTAATCTCAGGGTTGTGCGTTTGAGCCCTACTTTGGGCAAACAATTCCTGTATTGCAGAGGGTTTGAATAGATCAGCGTTTCTCAACCACTGTTCCGCGGCACACTAGTGTGCCGCGAGACGCTGGCTGGTGTGCCGCGACGTGCGGCGACGAGAAGGGCGATTTGCATTGTCACGTGCCTGGCGGAAGCCAGCCGGGTCACGATGCGGGGTGAGCGCAGCTCTCAACAGCCACCACCACGGGAGGGTGGTTTTAGACAAACTTAAAGAAGCTGGCTGGATGAGCTCAACCTGAAACTTGCTGAGCAAAGGATTGTGCTGGCAGAGAAATCAGCGGCTTGTGAAGCCTTATTACAGGAGATTGCAACCAACACAGCAATTGGCAAGTGTTTCTTACAGTCATAATTATATAGTCAATATAGGGCGGCACAGAGTTAATTTTTTTAACTTTTTTAATGGTGGTGTGCCTCGTGATTTTTTTCATGGAACAAGTGTGCCTTGGCCCCCAAAAGGTTGAGAAACACTGGAATAGATGACCCTAGGGGTCCCTTCCAACTCTACAATTCTGTGATTGCCCTTACATACCACCTTTTCCTCCAGGGAGATCCAAGGTGCCGTACATGTTTTTCTCTCATCTCATTTAAACGGCACAACATCCCTGCGAGGTAGGTTAGCATGAGAGGCAGTGCCTGCCCCAAGGTCACGCGGTGAGCTTCATGGCCGAGTGGGGTTTTGAACCCTGCTCTTAACAGCACCTGCATGAATCCAGGAAAGGAACGGTGGTCCGCACCCGGGGAGACCACACCCCCACATCCCTCCCTTTGCCCCAGCACCTACACACCACCAGCTTTTTTGTAAAGCTCCCCCATGTGATCACCTGGAGAGAATTCTTGTGCGTTCTAGGCGATCAGGAGAGCACATGCCCAACTTGGATGTGTACACTTTAAGAAGACTTTGCAAAAAGAAAAGAAAAAGTTTGTTGCGCCCCACACGCTTGCCTCATTGGCTTTTAGCATTCCACAACTCACACCCTGTAATGGGCTTTTACAAGATTGCATTTTTGTCCTGATCTCCCCTCCTTGTTTCTTGCCTAGTCCTATCCAACTTCCCACCACATCTATTTAGGCTAGCTCCTCTGGGTGGGTTGTGCATGTGCGGCAAAAGAAAAAAAAGAAAAAACTCGTCCTAATTGCTTTGCAAATGGCTAGTGGATTGATGAGTTAATGGGCCGTATGGATTATTATGTGTTCTGTGCCCTAATGCAGTCCCCACTTGTCAAGAGAGGCAGAGGAGAAGAAACTGTGGAAAGGAAGGTGGAAAAAATATATCTTCACCCACCCACCCCCCAAAGCTCTTTCCGGGTGGTTATATTTAGTGACAGCCCCAGCTGACTATTGATCCAGCCAGCGGAGGAGGCATATAAAACTTTGAAATGATGCACTCAATTGACCTGGCGACAAGCGGGGCAGCTGGAAAGAGGAAGGGTGAACAAGGAACGGCTGCTGAACCTCACACTTGGGTCATTTCAGGAGACCTAGGAAGCCAAGCTAATGACCCATCTGAGCTCAGGAGTGCCTACACTGGCTGGCAGCAGCTCTCCAGAGTTTCAGAACCAGGGGGACCTTCCTAGTCCTTTCTGGAGATACCCTGGTCCTGAACCTGGGATGCTCTTCATGCAAGATGTTCTTCTGTAGGCTGTTTTTTTTTCACCTGCAAAGGGGGAAATATGGAGAATCTCTTGGAGTGAAAAAAGCAGCTTGGGGAGGGCAGTTCTGAACGGGAAAATTTCCTAAGGGTTAAATAGTCCATCTTCTGGATCACAGTAGGGGAGGAAAACATTACATTCCCCCCTCCACACCTGCTGTGACCCTGATTTTTATTAGCTTCCCTCCTGTCGATGCCATTTTAAAAGACCTTCACACTAAAGGCTAAGGGGTCAGCAATTTTTTTTAGCTGCAGGCCGGTCCGCTGTCTCTCAGACATTGTGGCGGGCCAGAGAAGTGGCACCCGGGGGAGGGGGAGCTGGAAAAAGAGGCGAGGGGGGCAAGTAGCCGCCCTCCCCTCCCTCCCCAGCCCCAGCTGCTGTGCTTACTTTCCCAGGGGCCGCCGCCGCCACCGCTTCTTGTGGGTAGGCAGAGTGAGCTCGTCCGCTGCGCTCTCTGGCCCACAGGAGCACCAGGGTGGTAACGGCGGAGGGAAGATGAGCGGTGCGAAAGGGCTGGCTCCGGAGAGGGGCTGCTTAAAATGGTGCTCAGCCAGCTCAGCCCACCCCCTTCCTCCTCTAGGCAGGGCGGGGAGAAGCCAGGAGGAGGGAGGGAGGAGGTGCCGCCGCCGCCGTGTGTGTGAGGGAGAGGGGGGGGAAATGGAATGGCGCAGGAAAAAAATGGCGCAGTCCGAACGAACAGAATTCCCACGCCGATCCACGGACAGGCTGCAGGCCGGATCCTGAAGGCAATTGGGCCTGGTCCGGCCCACGGGCCTTAGTTTGCTGACCCCTGGGCTAAGGCATATTTAACATCACTAACACCAAGGTTCAATCCCCATGTTGGACAACTGCATATTCCTGCATTGCATGGGGTTGGACTAGATTAGGCATCCCCAAACTGCGGCCCTCCAGAGGTTTTGGCCTACAACTCCCATGATCCCTAGCTAACAGGACCAGTGGTCGGGGAAGATGGGAATTGTAGTCCAAAACATCTGGAGGGCCGAAGTTTGGGGATGCCTGGACTAGATGAACCTCAGAGTCCCTTCCAACTCTACAATTCTATGATTCTGCTTTTGCTGCAAGTCTTGGCCGCACTCCCTGTGCAGAAAGGAACTGTATCCTAACCACACTTTCCTGGGAGTAAGCTTAATTGAATTCAAAAGGGATTAGTTATGAGTAGATGAAAGCTAGTTTTGTGCTGAAAGTCAGGCTCCCAGCTCCCTATAGTACTGTACACCGATTTTAATAGATCTACTTTTGAGTATAACTTGGTGGGATACTCAGAAGGTAAGCCAGGCTCTCTTGCAGTTTGCACATTGTGCTTGGTTTCTCCCCCTCCTCACTGGAGTCTTGAAAGGTTTGGGCCCTGTTTGATAGAAGAGAAAAAAAGAGGGATTAGCCTCATTTCCTACCTCTGACTCTCCTGATATTGTTCTTTCTCTTAGAGAAAAAAAGGTAGATAGCATAAGATTTATTTAACTCTGTATCTGGAAGACAGCCTAAATCTGTTCCTCTACCCGTTTTACAAGGAAGATAGCGTTTTATCACCCACTGATGATTCTTCCTGGAATTCTTTCTCCAAAAGGATAGTCATTGGTATTTTTTTAAAAAATAAACCTTGACTGTACTGAGTTTGCGTTGGCCCAAAATATATTTCTGCAATAAAGGCCAGTGGTCTGAAACTTGAGAGGAACTGTAAAGATGGACTATCCTGACTTTTTTGTTTGGAAGATGTAGTAGAACTTCCTCTGGAGTGATTCTCGCACACTGGTGGCCCAGTTTTGTTGGATTGTGTTTTAATGTATTTGATATTTGATGTTAGCCGCCCTGAGCACGGTCTTGGCCGGGGAGGGCGGAGTATAAATAAAATTTTACTTACTTTCTTACAGATGTCAAGGAAATAAACAACTATCTAACTTTTAGAAGACATCTGAAGGCAACCCTGTATTGGGAAATGTCTAATGATAAAACAAATGTCTCATGTTTTACCACTTTTTTATGTGTTGTAAGCCGCCCAGAGTGGCTGGGGAAACCCAGCCAGATAGGCGGAGTATAAATACTACTATTATTATAAATATTATTATTATTATGTTAAAGGTGCATTTGCATTTGCACGACTGGATGCCTTTATCTGCCCCAGTTGCAATTAAACATGTCTCTCCTGTATCAGTCTTTACAGCCACAGCAGGGCTGTAATTCTCCAACGGTTTGACTTCACCCCTGAAGGCACACTCTTCCACTGTCTCTTGAGACAGATGGATGCCAACAGCAGCAACAGTTCAGGGTGGACTAGATGATCCTTGGGGTCCCTTCCATCTCTATGGTTCTGTGTGGGAGGGAATGGCAGGAGGAAGAGTTTGTAATACAAGCTTCAGCTTGTTTCCCATGAGACATGGATGTTGATCAGACGAGAGTCTTCCCCTTGCTAACCTATTGCTTTCTCTCTCTGCTTCTCTCTCCCTTTTGAAGGACATCAACCAGAAACTGCAGGAGGACAACCAGGAGCTGCGAGACCTTTGCTGCTTCTTAGACGACGACCGGCAGAAAGGCAAGAAGGTTTCCCGCGAGTGGCAGAGGCTCGGCCGGTACAGCGCGGGCGTCATGCACAAGGAGGTGTCCCTGTACCTGCAGAAGCTGAAGGAGCTGGAAGTTAGGCAGGAGGAGGTGGTGAAGGAGAACCTGGAGCTGAAGGAGCTCTGCGTCCTGCTGGACGAGGAGAAGGGCGGTGTTGCCGGTTGCCGAAACTCGATTGACAGCCAGGCCAGCCTCTGCCAGCTTAACGCCACGAGCGCCTTTATCAGGGATGTCGGTGACGGCAGCAGCACCTCCAGCACCGGCAGCACAGACAGCCCCGACCACCACAAGCACCACCCGAACTCGAGCCCTGAGCACCTCCAGAAGGTGAGGAGCGAGGGGAGTCCCGAGCATCAGAAACACCGCAGCGCCAGCCCCGAACACCTCCACAAACCCCGCGGCTCCGGCAGCCCCGATCACCAGAAGCACCTGAAAGGACCCAGCCCGGAGCATCACAAGACTCTCGGAAAGGGGGCTGTGGAGCAGCAGAAGCACAGCTGCAGCAGCCCGGAAACGCTGCCGAAGCACTTGTTGAGCGGCAGCCCTGAACATTTTCAGAAACACAGGCGTGGCAGCAGCCCGGAGCACCAGAAGCACAGCGCTGGCGGTGGCAGCCCCGAACTTCTCCACAAACACGCTCTGAGCGGGAGCTCTGAGCACCTCCCGAAAGTGAGGGGGACCAGCCCCGAACATCTCAAGCAGCACTATGGTGGAAGCCCGGACCATCTGAAGCACTTGGGGGGCAGCAGCAGCAGAGAAGGCACCTTACGGAGGCCGGTGACAGATGACCTGTCCCCACATCACCGAGGCCTCTACAATGGGATGAATGGTGAGTACATGTTATTTTATTTTATTGCAATGATGATGTCAAAGGGTCAATCTTTCCTCTTTGCGTGTGTGCAAATTATGGACGCATCAAGGTTGGGGGAAGGCGCCCATTTCTGTACGTACATGATGGAAGGCTTCTTGCGCAGCGCGAAGCAGGAATCGCAGCCAAGGCTCCAGTCACACACCCACCCCCCAGTGATGATTCAGTTGCTAAGTATGGGCGAAGTTGATGGATGCCTTGCCGTAACAGGCTGCACAACAGTTGTATCTCCTGGGCTTTTGCGCAGAAGCATCTTGCCTGTACAAAGAGGCATTGAAATATGGGATTCCTCCAGGCTGGAGCTAATGTACTGTGAGTGCACATAGGCTAGATATGGAATGGAGAGAAAAGGCTGGATGGGGAGAAGCCTCCTTTTCATAGCGGGGATGGAGGGCATCTGTGTAGCTTTTAATTCATTACGGCTGCTGTCTTCTGGCATAGGGTTGCTTCCAGGGGACATTCAAAACATAGCGTCAAGGACTTCACTGAACCTGGCCTTTCCAAAGGCCAGTGCAGGAGTTTCCTTGGTGTCCACAAATTGCAATCTTCGTTGGAGTTTGCTTGGCCTTTTCCACTAATGAGCGAATCGTTCCTCATGGGCTTTTCTCCTGCTGCCATATCTTAGTGAAAGAAGGATTTTAGAGCAGGGGGTAGACAATGCATTGCCTTCCAGATGTTGTTGGACTCCAACTCCCAACCCCCGCCAGCCTTCATGGTCAGTAGTCAGGAATAGGGATGGATGGGTCGGCTAGTGTTGGTTCTCTGTCTATTTCTCTCTCTCTCTCTTTCCAATCTTCAATTCAGTTCTCTACATTTCTGCAGCAATTTGTGTGTTGCTTTTAAAGTCTGAATGAAAACCCATCAGCATCGAAGTGCGAACTTCTCCTAATACACCCACTGATGTATGCAATTTTGACCAATGTATGTATTTTGTTGTTGTTGCAATGAATAACAATGCTTTTTTGTATGTTGATTTCACTAACATAGTTATTACTATTTAGAAGACATTTGAAGGCAACCCTGTTTAGGGAATTTTTAAATATTTGATGAATTACTTCTTTGGTTGGAAGCTGCCCAGAGTGGTTGGGGAAACCCAGCCTGGTGGGCAGGGTATAAATAATAAATTGTTATTGTTATTATCCACACCCCCCCTCTCATATTTACACTTTTGTAAACATTGGTTGGAGAATTGCATTACAAACTTCAGAGAAGTGTGAATTTCAAAGGATAGCTGTGTTTCAACTCTAAGGGCAAATTAAGTAAGTTTGCCTGTACGTAATGGTGACCTGAATCGAATTTCTCCCGCACCCCTGGTCAGGAATGATGAGAGCTGTCACCTAGCACCACCTAGAGGGCACCACGTTGGGTATCTCTGCCATTAGAAGCATCACATTCTCAAATTGAGCCACAATTCTGAATCCCAAAACTGCCCATGCATTGTACCTTTGCCTTCTTAAAGGGGACATTTCAACAGTCTTGCAGTCTTTGTCCTCCACTTAAGGTTACCTACTTGGCGAATGTTTACTCGCTTCATCTTAATTGCTTTTTCCTGGGATTCTCTGCAAAGAAACAAAAGCAGATTCCTTTGACATTTAGCTCTTTCGATGCAGTTTGCGACAGTAGGCTGACATTTTAACAGATGTTTCTGGGATGCACGTCTAGTCTCAGTTGACGGAGAAGCCGATCAGGCTCTCAACTGCTGTGCAGTTGATTTTAAGCTCAAATAATTTCCTAAGAGTGCAGTTGGCGTTCACGTCTTGGATGGTGATCCAGTGACTTGTAGGCTCTGGGGTACATCTGAGGAAGGATCTTGACGTTGTCGTGATGGTTCCACCAGGGTAAAAAAAATGAGATTGGTGGTAGCAGCCCAGGAATCTGTCTTTGTAGAATTGGGATCTTACTGGGAACCTACAAATCTTCCCATTTTGAAGGGTGAGAGTGTGGAATGCCATGTATAGTTTAACCTCTGGAACTTGCTGCTGCAGGAGGCAGTGGTGGCCACCTTACTTGTTGTTGTTGTTGTTTAGTCGTTTAGTTGTGTCAGACTCTTCATGACCCCATGGACCAGAGCACACCAGGCACTCCTGTCTTCCACTGCCTCCCACAGTTTGGTCAAACTCATGTTGGTAGCTTCGAGAACACTGTCCAACCATCTCGTCCTCTGTCGCCCCATTCTCCTAGTGCCAATCAGATGCTCTGCTGATGAACTTTGAGTTCACAGTGGGATCCCTGAAGGCAGACTTAGTTCCAGATATATACATGTGGATCTACCCCATATGGGGATAATCCCAGTGTCCTCTGTTGGAAAGCCAACAGGGCATTTCTAGCTAAAAAGCTGCTCTAACGATGGAGGAAGTCAAGTGTGCTGTGTGCCTTGTCCTTTTGTTACCTGAACAGGTAAGGTCACGCCCACCTCTAGTCACATGCAAAGGAAGTATGTTCCAGCCCGGAGGAAACAGGAAGTTTTCAACTGGCTGGACCAAACCTTCCCCTGCATGTCCATTCTAGGAAAACAAGGAATGTTGTACTTGACTGCTTCTTATGTATCACATCCCACACTTTGTCTGTTCTTCCTTCCAAGCTGTAACACATAGTAATGAACAGGCCTGGTATGGCTTTATTCTCATGGGTGTTAACTTCGCCCTTCCTCCCTCTGCATTTACCCTGGAAAAGAGGAGAGACGATGGGCACCTTCAAATATCTAAAGCAGGGCTCAGCAAGGTTTACCTCGCCTGGGCCAGTTCGCGCCGTGGAAGTGATTCCCCGCACCGTGCTGTGCCGGTTTAGCGCAGCGCGTGGGAACTCGCCGAGCAGGTGGCTCGTTTCGGGGGCAGCTCATGGGCTGGTTAAATGACCCCCGTGAGCTGCTTGTGGCCCATGGGCCTTAGGTTGCCTACCCCTCATCTAAAGGGTTGTGTTTTCTTCTGCTCCGGAGGGTAGGACCTGAACCAATGGCTTCAAGTTTCACAAAAGGAGATTCCGATCAAATATACAGGATAACTTTCTAACAGTAGGAGCTTTTTGACAGTGGAACAGTCTCCCTCTGGAGGTTGTGGACTCTTCTCCCTTGGAGGTTTTTAAGCAGGGGTTGGGCGACCATCTGCCATGGATGCTTTAGCTGAGATTCCTGTATTGCAGGGGGTTGACTAGAATAGATGGTGCTTAATTCCCTTCCAGCTCTACGATTCTATGGTTTCGGCCTTTCCCCAAGTGGCTGTGTGGGATGGAGAAAGACGCGATGTGCTTATGTCACATCACTTGCTTCCATTATTGGTGTAGGGCTAACACCTACTTCTTTCCCCCAGGAACCATTATGTGGGTCATTCCACTCTGGGATGATTCACAAAAACCAGGGGGGATGCTTCAGTACAGCCTAACAGCTATGAATTAATAGACCGTGTGTGCTCATGAGGCATTCTTCAATAGTTTTATTCCAAACGTCTAATTTTATAACTCCTTTGTTTGACTGAGAGTCTGGCTCCATTTCCTTGCCATTTCCCTTTTTCTCTTTCTCTTTTTGCATTTATGGGGAATATCAAAGGCTGTCGACTGCCACTTCTTGCTCCCCCTTGAGGTTCTTAATGAGCAGAAGCAAAAGTGCTGACTCTCTCTCTCTCTCTCTCTCTCTCTCTCTCTCTCTCTCTCTCTCTCTCTCTCTCTGGCACTGTAATGTTGGAGGTGTGATAGATTGGGAACTGAGACCAGACCTTCAGAGCTCCGGCATTCATTTAAAAAAGGTAGCAGGGAGAAGAAAGGGAAATAAATGTGTGTGTTAAATGAGAGTGAATTATACCAGAATTATACCAGAATGAATTATACCAGAAAGATATGGAGGTCTCGTACACCCCAGGTAGTGTGGTTGCTGACCTTGAGCCAGACATCTTGGAGAGTGAAGTCAAATGGGCCTTAGAAAGCACTGCTAATAACAAGGCCAGTGGAAGTGATGATATTCCAGCTGAACTATTTAAAATTTTAAAAGATGATGCTGTTAAGGTGCTACACCCAATATGCCAGCAAGTTTGGAAAACTCAGCAATGGCCAGAGGATTGGAGAAGATCAGTCTACATCCCAATTCCAAAGAAGGGCAGTGCCAAAGAATGCTCCAGCTACCGCACAATTGCGCTCATTTCACACGCTAGCAAGGTTATGCTTAAAATTCTACAAGGCAGGCTTAGGCAGTATGTGGACCGAGAACTCCCAGAAGTGCAAGCTGGATTTCGAAAGGGCAGAGGAACCAGAGACCAAATAGCAAACATGCGCTGGATTATGGAGAAAGCTAGAGAGTTCCAGAAAAACGTCTACTTCTGCTTCATTGACTATGCAAAAGCCTTTGACTGTGTCGACCACAGCAAACTATGGCAAGTTCTTAAAGAAATGGGAGTGCCTGATCACCTCATCTGTCTCCTGAGAAATCTCTATGTGGGACAAGAAGCTACAGTTAGAACTGGATATGGAACAACTGATTGGTTCAAAATTGGGAAAGGAGTACGACAAGGTTGTATATTGTCTCCCTGCTTATTTAACTTATATGCAGAATTCATCATGCGAAAGGCTGGACTAGATGAATCCCAAGCCGGAATTAAGATTGCCGGAAGAAATATCAACAACCTCAGATATGCAGATGACACAACCTTGATGGCAGAAAGCGAGGAGGAATTAAAGAACCTTTTAATGAGGGTGAAAGAGGAGAGCGCAAAATATGGTCTGAAGCTCAACATCAAAAAAACCAAGATCATGGCCACTGGTCCCATCACCTCCTGGCAAATAGAAGGGGAAGAAATGGAGGCAGTGAGAGATTTTACTTTCTTGGGCTCCTTGATCACTGCAGATGGTGACAGCAGTCACGAAATTAAAAGACGCCTGCTTCTTGGGAGAAAAGCAATGACAAACCTAGACAGCATCTTAAAAAGCAGAGATATCACCTTGCCGACAAAGGTCCGTATAGTTAAAGCTATGGTTTTCCCAGTAGTGATGTATGGAAGTGAGAGCTGGACCATAAAGAAGGCTGATCGCCGAAGAATTGATGCTTTTGAATTATGGTGCTGGAGGAGACTCTTGAGAGTCCCATGGACTGCAAGAAGATCAAACCTATCCATTCTTAAGGAAATCAGCCCTGAGTGCTCCCTGGAAGGACAGATCGTGAAGCTCAGGCTCCAATACTTTGGCCACCTCATGAGAAGAGAAGAATCCTTGGAAAAGACCCTGATGTTGGGAAAGATTGAGGGCACTAGGAGAAGGGGACGACAGAGGACAAGATGGTTGGACAGTGTTCTTGAAGCTACGAACATGAGTTTGACCAAATTGCGGGAGGCAGTGCAAGACAGGAGTGCCTGGCGTGCTATGGTCCATGGGGTCACGAAGAGTCGGACACGACTAAACGACTAAACAACAACAACAAATGAGAGAGCTCCTAACGATTGGGAAGAGCGGTGGCTGAACTCTCCATCCTTGGAGGTGTTTTTTTAAATAATTTTTTTATTTGATTTTCCAAAATAGACAAAAAGAAAAGAAAGAATAAACTTACATGGAAAGATCATACAAATTCCACGTATCAAGATTAATCTGAATCTCCTGACTTCCCCCCATCCCATCCATGGGTCCTCTAAATTCTATTTGCAACTGCATATCAATACGTCTCCAATTTTTCATCTTCCTAAATTATCTGTACTTTCTATTACATTGCAAGTGTATTTAGAATCCTGCTAATGTTTTGACCCGTTTGCAATGATTTTGTATATACATTATAAACATTTCCCATTGCTTTTTAAAAATTTCTCGTCTTCTTGGTTCCTGTGCTTCCCAGTTAATTTTGCCATTTCGGGAAACAGTCCATCAACTTGATTTGCCATCCTTGGAGGTTTTTAAGCAGAGGTTGGATGGCCGTCCGTCATGGATGCTTTTGTTGAGCTTCCTGCATTGCAAGGGGTTAGACTAGATGACCCTTGGGGGTCCCTTCCAGCTCTACGATTCTGTGATTCTATGAACACATGCTCTCCTGGAGAGTAGGGTGCGGGAACTACAAGGGAATACAAGTGACGTCTGCAACAAATTGTTGCAGTGCACCACCCCCTCCTAAAAGGATTCCATCTGTTCAGGGCTGCAGTCAACTGTTCCCTCCAAGCAGGGCACTCATCCCCCCCCCCACAGACACCCATCCCACCTTTGTCTTAAGGTACCTGGTTCCCAAGTTAGTGCGCTAAAGCAGGGATGGGGAATCTGCTGCCTTTTGATGTTGTTTGAACTTCAGCTGTTGTCAGCCCCAACCAGTATGCCCAGTGGTCAGGGATCATGGGTGTCTGGAATCCAGCAAGCTCTGGAAGGCCACAGATTAAAATTGGTGCTTTATCTTGAGATCGGAAGTAGACCAGGAAGCACGGCTGTTGACTGAAAACCGGTGAGATCACTTCCCCGTGCCAGTCCTTAATCCAGTGGCTGCATTTTGAACCGGCTGACATTTCTGAGCAGTCTTGCAAAGACAGACCCGTGCAACAATGTGAGAGGCAGTGTGCCTGTAGATACCTTTGGGTATTGTCAGGGTTGTTGCGACTACTCTTGAGTAACGACCCTCCACATGCTTGTCTTTCAGAAGTTTTTTATTAGTGCACATTATTTACAGTGAAGTGAGCTGCTGCTTTCATGTCTCATCAGTCCGAATCAGAATCCGGCACTGCCCCCTTTCGTGATCTGGACCAACATAAGAGTTGCGGGACTGCGAATCTCCTCCCTCTTCTCCTCCTCCTTAATTCGGGGGGGGGGGGAAAGGTCTGTGGCCCATCTGAGTCCCATCCTCTCTTTCCTCCTCCCTCTCTTCCTGCATGAGGAGCAGTGGCTCTTGGATGTTGCCAGAGCTCTGGCACTCCCTCTCTGTCTCCTGACCTTCCCCTTCCGACCCTTCGCTTTCATTACTGCTGGGAGATGGGCTGCTCCTGATGGGGGGAGGGGCTGTTCCCTATAAGCCCTCCCCCTTACAGGTATCAAATGTTTAAAGGAAAAGGGAGCAAGCTTTTTTCTCCTCCTTCTCCTGCTCCGGAAGGTAGGACTTGAACCAATGGTTTCAAGTTAGAAGAACGGAGATTACGACTAAACAACAGGAAGAACTTTCTGACAGTGAGAACTCTTTGACAGTGGAACAGGCTCCCTCAAGAGATGGTGGACTGTTCATCCTTGGAGGTTTCTAAGCAGAGGTTGGATGGCCAACTGTCATGGATGCTTTAGTTGAGATTCCTCGGGTCCCTTCCAACTCTGCAGTTCTAGGATTCTATACTAGTTGATGGAAACCAGAGGAAGGGAATGTGCTGTTGTGCTCAGGTCCTGCTAGCCCAGGGGTCCCAAACTAAGGCCCGGGGGCCGGATGCGGCCCAATCGCCTTCTAAATCCGGCCCGCGGACTATCCAGGAATCAGCATGTTTTTACATGAGTAGAATGTGTCCTTTTATTTCAAATGCATCTCTGGGTTATTTGTGGGGCATAGGAATTCGTTCATATTTTTTTCCAAAATATAGTCTGGCCCCCCACAAGGTCTGAGGGACAGTGGACTGGCCGCCTGCTGAAAAAGTTTGCTGACCCCTGTGCTAGTCTGTTTCCCACAGGCATGTGGTCAGCCACTGTAAGAACAGGTTGCTGGACCTGATGAGTCATTGGCCTGATCAACAACAACAACAACAACAATAATAATAATATTTAGACCCTGACCATCTGGTTGGGTTTCCCCAGCCACTCTGGGCGGCTCCCAACAGAATATTAAAAACACAATAAGACATTAAACATTAAAAACTTCCCTAAACAGGGTTGCCTTCAGAGGTCTTTTAAAAGCCAGATAAAGTGGGACCTGTGGTTACAGATGCTTCAGGTTACAGACTCCGCTAGCCCAGAAATAGTACCTCGGGTTAAGAACTTTACTTCAGGATGAGAACAGAAATCGCGCGGGTGCAATAGGAGCCCCCATTAGCCAAAGTGGTACCTCAGGTTAAGAACAGTTTCAGGTTCAGAATGGACCTCCGGAACGTATTAAGTTCTTAACCCGAGGTACCACTGTAGTTCTTTATTTCCTTGACATCTGATAGGAGGGCGTTCTACTGGGCGGGCACCACCACTGAGAAGACCCTCTGCCTGGTTCCCTGTAACCTCACTTCTCACAGTGATGGAACCGCCAGAAGGCCCTCGGCGCTGGACCTCAGTGTCCGGGCTGAATGATGGGGGTGGAGATGCTCCTTCAGGTATACTGGGCTGAAGTAGTTTAGGGCTTTAAAGGTCAGCACCAACACCTTGAATTGTGCTCGGAAATGTACTGGGATGCAATGTAGGTCTTTCAGGACTGGTGTTATGTAGTCTCAGTGGCCGCTTCGTCACCAATGTGGCTGCCGCATTCTGGGTTAATTGAAGTTTCCAGGTCACCTTCAAAGGTAGCCCTACATAGAGCGCATTGCAGTAGTCTGAGCAGGAGATAACCAGAGCATGCATCACTCTGGAGAGACAGAGGGCCTACTCTAGTGTTCAGTCCAAAGCTGAGCATGGATATCTGTGGTCACCAGACTCTCTTAGCCTGAGAGGGTAGTTCCCATGATTGGGACCCCATATGGCCTCATCCTTTGCATATTTACTCAAAACTAAGTCATGCTGTTTCCAGTGGGACTCACACTCTGGTAAACATGGTTTTTGTTTTGTTTTTGTTTTACCACCAGATTTGCACCACGTATTGTTTCCCTAAAGCTATTGCTCCCTGAGCTGCCTGGCATTGCCACGAGTTGAAAGGCTAGCGCGTGGCAGGAATGATAGGATGGTTACTTTAAGAGCCAAGCTGGGCTTCTGGCTCATAAGCTGTCAGGACCAGGAGGCGAAACTTTCTCTGGCAAAAATAAAAAATAAAAAAGAATAATTGTCCAGTAGCACCTAAGAGACCAACTAAGTTTGTTCTTGGTATTGTAGCCTTATTAGCTACTAAGGGTTCTTAAGTTGTGCCCAGGCAGGGACAGAGACAGTCAATAACGACACCGGGGGTTGAGTTCCATTCAGAGAAAGAGTTTAATTCTTAAATTTAAGAGACTCTTGGTGATCAGCTCATGACAAGAGTAAAGAAACACAAATTTGCAAAGCTTCTCATACACTTCTTGGGCTCCTTTCCCCCTCCTCTGTAAATGTGCGCATGCAAGGGAGTCACCGGTTACAAGTCCATATAAGGATCTTCCTGTGTCTGGTTCTTCTTGTAAACACATGCTGACTCATGCTACCCCGGTAGCATCCTCAAGCAGCCTTGAGTGGGGGGCTTGAGTCCCTGACTATCTTGCCTCTTGTGCCTGATATATGCGTCCTTTCCTGGTGTAGACCTTGAGCATCTCCTGATGCAGACTGCAGGCCTTGTGCTCTCTGGGAGGCCATCCTGTCTAGCTATTGAATGTTTTCATTACACTTTAACACAGAGACACAGAGGCACTAAAAGCATTTTAAGGAGAAAAACATCCTAGGAATATGGGGGCTAAGCCACATAATCAGAATTATACAATGCAGGTAATGCAAACCATAGGATCAGATTTAGCTCAAAAATACAATTAGCAAATCTCTCTCCACAGTATAAGCCTTCGTGTGCATGCACACTTCTTGAAGTGCGTCAGACCAACACGGCTACCTACCTTTCTCTGGCAAGATGCAAGAACTTAACGTCCGAGTAAGCGCTATGGGAGGAAAAAGCTCCTTGGCTGAAGAACTTGGTCGGGAAGCACTGCTGAGGAGCGAGGAAGATCTGTCATAGGCGCAATGCCCAATGGGGAGCTTTTTAATGGTTAGATAATGTTTCTGAATGTAAGGAAAGCGTAAGAACATAAGAACCTTCTGGTCCACTATCTCGTTCTCCAAGCTGAATTCAAGCCGAATACAATTCACACCATTACAGTAGTCTGACAATTCAAGGCTTGATCTGTATTTAAACATCTTGTACTTGGATTTGTGATCTTGCCAGGGAACGTGGCCAACTGACTTAAATGGAGCAAAGCCCACTTAATAGACTGTAGCCTTCGCTTTTAAAATAGGAAGCTGTTTTCTGGTGGGGTGGTTTGCCAGACACGGAGCACTCTGAGAAGACGAAATAGAGTGTTTCCCCTTTGCAGTTAGCGATCTGTCACCACACAGCGTCGGAATTTCTACAGAAAAAGCAGGTTTTCCAAGAACACTTGAGAATGCCAAAGGCTGCACAATGCTCTTGTGAGAAGCTGCATTTGCAGCACTTCAGTATGTTAAATTGCAAAGTATTTTTTTTTGGGGGGGGGTTGGCCATCTGCAAAGATAGAAAAGAAAATAGAGAAAAGCTTGTTCTCGCTGTCCTTGGGCCTCACTGGCATTTTTGACACTCAGTGTCCTGATGATATAACAGTAACCTTGTTTTCAGTATATAATATAACAGTTTATAATATAACAGATGATATAACAGTAACCTTGTTTCCATGTACATGTGCTTAGAATTGCAGTAGCCTGATTGCCTTATGGCAGGGGTTGCCAGCACGGTACGCTCCTTAGGATGTGGATTCTGCTTCCTGTCATTGCTAACCATTGGCTATGCTGGCTGATCCTCATGGGAGTCAGGAATCCTGGAACTTCTGGAGGGCACTGCCTTGGCTGTCCCTGCCATAGACAGCCTAGTAGTCTGGTAAGGAGGGTTTGGCAGTGTTAGAAACTCAGATATATAAGCTAGGTGCCAAATGGCTCTCTCTACCAAGACATGCCAAAATGGAATGTCTTTAGAATTCTATCCGCTATACAGGGCCGGCCCTACGTGTAGGTTGGGTGGCGCAGGGCACCATGGCGCCGGCCCACCAGGAGGGCGCTGCGAGCTGCGCCCGCCCGCTGGCCGGCCGGTCCGCTGCGCGCTGCGCCCACCCACCCACCGCGCTGGGAAATGGGGCGGGAGGGCGCTGGAGAGATCGCGCTGTGCCTGCCCGCCCACCCACCGTGCTGGGAAACTGGGCAGGAGGGCGCTGGGCAGGAGGGCCCTGCCGCTATATTCCATCTTCGCAATCGGAGTTAATTTCTGGAACCAGAATGCTTTTTCTGTGCAGCCTGAGCCTGAGCAGTCACTATTGAGAAAAACAGGTTGGAAGAGGTCAATATATATGTGGACTTTCCCTGGATCAAGTGTCTTTTCTTCCTAAAGTTCTCAAAGCTCTTAACATAGCTCATGGTTGTCATCTGAACTAGCTCGATGTTTAACTGAGAATCAATCACATCATTAAAAAATAAGACTTTAGAGCCATCTTGCCCCCAAATGGCAACTAGACATTCCGTTTTGGCGACGGTAACCTTTGGAGCTTAGCTTATATATCTGAGTTTCTAACACTGACCTGGAGATGCTGGGGATTGTACTTCCAATCTTTTTTTGCCCTTGACTTAGAAGAGACAGTCTAGGCGGCTCCTCCTTACGCCTGCTCTGTCCTTCCCCAGTTTCTCCTGCTTTTCATTTCTTTCTGAGCACCCTCTCCTGTGGCAGCTTTCCTGAGCAGCTGGACTTTACAGCTGGCTTGACAGCCAGGAAATGTTGCCTGCACATTCCAGCCTTGCCTGCACCGCCATCTGTTCCTTGGCATTCAAACCTGCTGGTTAACCTTGTTGTATCTGGTTCAGGAAGCACCAAATCAGTCCCGAGAACATTGCAAACGAATCGAGAGCTTGGCATCTGAAAGCCAAGGCTAACCAAAGCCAAATTGGGCAAGGACCTTAAGCGCCATCCCCTGATATATGAAAGCGCTGGATTTCCCAGAGGCTCTTGGCCCAGAAGAGCTCACCACACATTTTTTGTTTTTTAAAGCCAGTGGAATCAAAGTATTCTCAGCCATCCTTGCTTCTTCAGACTACTAGTTCTTCTTCTTCTTCTTCTTCTTCTTCTTCTTCTTCTTCTTCTTCTTCTTCTTCTTCTTCTTCTTCTTCTTCTCCTCCTCCTCCTCCTCCTCCTCCTCCTCCTCCTCCTCCTCTTCCTTCTCCTTCTCCTTCTCCTTCTCCTTCTATCACTTGTAGCCGAGTAAGATTGTCTTCCAAAACAGGGTTTTAGAAGTGAGTCTGTAAGTGACTGTGGAGGCCAGTTCTGGATCCACACATCCTTCCCCAGTGGGGACGTTGGTTTCCGGGTAGGAGTTGATCACGGTGTGGATTTGCCAAATGTGCATTCCTCTTAGCACGTTTATCACTTTCATCCTGAGCTGAAACATCTTCAAAGTCCATGACACCTTTGGTAAGGTGGTTCTCCAATTGGAGCGCTTGCAGGCCTGTGTTTCCCAGTTGTTGGTATTTATACTACATTTTTAAAGATTTGTTTGAGAGCATTTAAACCTCTTTTGTTGACCACCAGCATTACACTTTCCATTTTTAAGTTCAGAATAGAGTAGTTGCTTTGGAATGCAATAACCAGGCATCTGTACAACATGACCAGTCCAACGAACATTGGTTTGCCAACATATAGAACTGGAAACAAGAATTTGTCACTTGATTCCCCCCCCCATACAAATTGGAGTTGGGTGAACAAACTCGATGGGGTTGAGGTCTTTACAGTCCTCCCAGTGTCTGCTGGGATGGGGCTCAGACCCACCCCCACCAAATCTTCAGGGGGGGGGCAGAGGAGTCCTGGTGGGATGTTGCCTCGGGCTGTGCTAGATCAAGAGACGCCAGTGTGAATGTCGCATCAGGAAGAGGCATGGCTGGCCTCTCCCAATGCAACAGTTGTCATGTGTACAATGTGCAACATGTTGGGTGCAACTAGGCGCCTGTATCTGGAGTGGAGTCCCTAAGACGGTTGGATGGTGCCTTGTATGCTGTCTTCTGGCAACTCTTGCTGGTGTCAAACGTATTGCTGTGCTTTCCTTTTGGACCACATCAGTGAGGTCGGGAGAGGGGTCTTGTCGTCTGGGTAGACCAGGACTTCCACGCACCCTGCCCAGGCTTCTGCCCCGTGGGGGTCACTTCGGTGCTGTAATGCCGTGGTTTGACTTCACCCCCGGAGGCACACTCCATTATCTCTTGAGGCAGATGGACGCTAGCAACAACAACCAGTCAACCAACACATGTATACACACACACACACACACACACACACACACACTAATGGGGCCACACCCCTGTTTGTTTCACAGGCATGATTGGGTGGGGCTTGTGCCCCTGTTTGTAGAAGGAAGGGGTAGAGAGTGGGTTGGTTTGCTCACTAATTCACTGCTCTTTTGTTTCTTCTTCTTCTTTTTAAAGAAATATTTTTTATTTGATTTTGCAAATATGAAATTATAACAATGCAACCACACCCACTCAGAAGATTCCTCCGAATCTCTGGACTTCCACTTGATGGGTCCTATTAGTAAATCTTTTCTACTGCATCTTTTACAGTAATCCATGTTTTCTATAACTCCATTTTCTCCATATTTCTTGCTACATTACAAGTGTTAGTCACGCTTGGCAAATCCACACCGTCATCAACTCCCTCCTGGAAACCAATGCCTCCACTCTGGAAGGATGTGTGGATCCAGAATTGGCCTCCACAGTCACTTACGGACTCATTTTTAAAACTGTGTTTATGGAAGACAATCTTCCTCGGCTGTGAGTGATCGCCAAAGAAGAAAAGTATTATTAAAATCCTGCTAGTGTTTTCACTTGCTTACAGTGGTCTCCAAGGTAAATTACCGTATAAATTTCCCTGATTCTTTGTTGAAGTTTTGGTCTTCTTGGTTCCTGAGCTTTCTGGTCAATTTTGCCATTTCGGCATAGTCCAACAGTTTAAATTGCCATTCTCCTCTGGTAGGGACTTTATCTTCTTTCCAGTGAGCCAGTGTGGTGTAGTGGTTAAGAGCGGTAGACTTGTAATCTGGTGAACCGGGTTCGCTTCCCCGCTCCTCCACATGCAGCTGCTGGGTGAGACCTTGGGCTAGTCACACTTCTCTGAAGTCTCTCAGCCCCACTCACCTCACAGAGTCTTTGTTGTGGGGGAGGAAGGGAAAGGAGATTATTAGCCGCTTTGAGACTCCTTAGGGTAGTGATAAAGTGGGATATCAAATCCAAAATCCAAACTCTTCCAACTCTGGGCTAATAGCATCCTTGCTGCTGTCATCACATATATAAAGAGTATTTTCTGCTCCCTTGGAATATCAGCACCTGCAATTCCTAATAAAGAAGCCTCTAGAGTGTTTTTTTAAAAAAATAAAGTTATTTTAAACATTTTTTCAATTCATTATATATCATTGGACAGTGTTCTCGAAGTTACGAACATGAGTCTGAC
The DNA here is from genome assembly GCF_963506605.1 of Zootoca vivipara. Lineage (NCBI taxonomy): Eukaryota > Metazoa > Chordata > Lepidosauria > Squamata > Lacertidae > Zootoca > Zootoca vivipara. The sequence goes on from NC_083278.1 coordinate 109,783,712, forward strand.
CAAACTGCAGGAGGCAGTGCAAGACAGGAGTGCCTGGCGTGCTCTGGTCCATGGGGTCATGCAGAGTTGGACACGACTAAACAACAACAATATATATCATATGTATCACTGCTCTTTTCTTTCAACATGCTGGAGAGTCACACCTGCTGTATGTAATGCCTGTTTCTGCCTGGCTAGAAATTTAATAGTGCTTCTTCCTTGCCTCGGTGGTGCGTAGAGAGAGAGATGAAATGAACATTCATAGGTCCACCCACTTTTCCCACTGACCTCGCCCTCCCTTGGTACACAGCTCCCAAAAGGAAACAACACCCCCCCCATCACAAGTGATGGTTGTTTGATCCAAAGGCTACTCAAAGCCTTTACTCGAGGTCTGGCTGGACTCAGGGAGCAGGGCGCTCGGCTCGTATAACTCAGCTCTTTTTTAAATAGCATACTGGCTTTCTCTTCGGTACAGTTAATGAAGTATAAAGCACGAGGTTGGCAGGGTTTTCTTGGAAATATAGCTGCGATTAGGGAGCCTGAGTGAGCAACACTGATTTTAATGCATAACTACATTAGGGTAATTCTTGGCAACTGCCGCTTACTTAACCTCTTCATTCCTTTAGGATTTATAAGGCACATTAATCACAGGCCTCCGTCTCCTCCTCTGTGCATAGACTGTAGGTTATTATTTAAGCTTTCCGACCGAAGGAATTGGAACGTTTTAGAACAGGGCTTCCCCAAAAGTGACAGGGATGAGGTGTTAGTAAAATTGCCAGTTTGTTTTTACTGCTCCTCTGCCTTTGATGGTGGCCTGATGCTTAAATGTGAACCCTTTTAAAAGGAAAATACTGGTGGGATCCATTGTCTTATGTGCTTAATCCAGCCTTCACTGGACCCAATAACCCTTTCCCTCTGTGTAAGCGACAGTTAAACCCCAAAGTCTCTGATTAACCATAGTTTCTGCTTTGTCCGAACCAGAAAACAATGGTGACCAGATTCGGAACAAGCCAGGATATTAAACCAACTTCCAAGCTTGTTGGTTTGAATGTCCTGGTTTGCTCCAAAGCTGGTAATTATAGTTCCCTGGTTCAGATTAAATGTGAATTGTGGTTAATTAATTAGAGGTTTCTGGGTTTAATTGCTGCTCACAGCAATGGGAGGAGAGAAGGGGCTGCATTCACGGTCATGCTTTGGTTTAATTACTAAAGATAGAGAATCATAGGATCATAGAGTTGGAAGAGACCACAAGGGCCATCCAGTCCAACCTCCTGCCAAGCAGGAAACACCACCAAAGCATTCTTGACATATGCCTGTCAAGCCTCTGCTTAAAGACCTCCAAAGAAGGAGACTCCACCACACTCCTTGGTAGCAAATTCCACTGCTGAACAGCTCTTACTGTCAGGAAGTTAAATAAAAAAATTCCTTCAGTAGCACCTTAAAGACCAACTAAGTTTTTATTTTGGTATGAGCTTTCGTGTGCATGCACACTTCTTCAGATACCAAGTGTGCATCTGAAGAATCTGAAGAAGTATCTGAAGAAGTGTGCATGCACACGAAAGCTCATACCAAAATAAAAACTTAGTTGGTCTTTAAGGTGCTACTGAAGGAATTTTTTTATTTTACTTCGATCCAGACCAACACGGCTACCTACCTGCTGTCAGGAAGTTCTTCCTAATGTTTAGGTGGAATTATCTTTCTTGTAGTTTGAATCCATTGCTCCGTGCGCCGCTTCTCTGGAGCAGCAGAAATCAACCTTTCTCCCTCCTCTATATTAGACATCCTTTTATATATTTGAACATGTGAGTTCGAAAGCCCCTGTGCACAGCTCCGACTGGCTGGCGTCCATAACGTCAAACACCCACTTCCCCTCCATTGCAGAAGCAGTTTTACAACTCTCAAATAAGCGTTGTTTTTATTGCACTTTCAGTGCAATCAAGATCTCGGTGGATATGCAATTGTTAGAGAAAGGAAAGGGAGAGAGCCTGTTTCATTGGCTTGTATTTCTTCCACTTTCATTGCAATGTTGGGAGGAGGATGTTGAAAATTCTGCTGTGGCTCTCCCCGTCCCCCCAGCTACTGTAATGATTCAGTTTCTGGCTGGTAAGGGGATTAGGGAGAGTTAGTCCCAGGCTGGACAGGGGATTGAACCTGAGACCTTCTGCATTCAAAGCAGACGCTCTACCGCTGAGCTAAGGCCCTTTCCCATCAGTGCTGCCCAACAGGGAAGATGAAGGAACTGACTGGCCAATAGGACGTGTAAACCATGAAAGAACCGGCTGTGCTTTCTCTCACCGCAGCAGAAGAACATGCTGTACAGATGGTCATTCTGCTATTCCATTGCACTCAGGGGTCCCAAAGCACATCTCTCTTTAGAGATCGGCAATAAAGTGTTGCATGCCCAACTCTGGATTGATTTTACGTATTGGTTTTAGAGAGAGGAAGCATTGCTTTAATTACTGCTCAAAGCTGAATTCGGCTCCTCTTCTGCAACTTCCAAATATGATCCCTTTTTTATTATGACAACAAGAGAGGCATTATGTTCAATTAGTCGGCTCGAAATAAACATTGACCAGGTGGTATTTGAATGGAAGTCTCTGTTGAAAAAGCATCAGATTGAACGCACCAGCTTTTCCCACGCTTGTGCTAAGGATTGGGCAAAATTGTTGGTTTGTTTTGGGGTTTATGTCCCCACTGTTTGTCACAAGATCCCAGCGATAAATAAATGAAAACACATCAACAGCCTGTTAGTTCAGAAAACAACAGACGACCCACTAAGTTGAAAATGCCTGTAAGTTTTTAGCTGATGCCTAAACCTGACTATGTTGACTAGGGTTGCCAGACTCAATAGAGGACAGGACTTCTGTGCCTTTAATTGCCCTGCTCTCTTTTGAGCCTGGAAACCTTACAGAGAAACCAGCAGACCCTTTGCTTGGAAATTAAACAAAGGGTCTGCTGGTTTCTCTTTAAGGTTTCCAGACTCAAAAGAAAGCAGGGCAATTAAAGGCACAGAAGTCCTGTCCTCTATTGAGTCTGGCAACCCTAGAAACAACTCCAAGCTGTGTTTTTTCCCCTTTACTTAAAAAAATTAATAACACAGAGCACAACTACTTTATAATATGATCATGGGGCATCCAGAAAGTATAAAACAATGCAGCTACGTAAGAACACCCCCAAAATAGAATTATAAATGAGCCTCTTACATATGTACCTTAAGTATATATACAAACTCATTGAGATGTTTATGCTTGCTTTGGCCAGGTAATCTCATTTATATTTGGTCTAATTTGAGGCAAACAAGCTCTTGTCTCCTCACCAGCACAAATAAGCCTTTCTCTTTTGCCGAACGTTCATATTTGTCAGAACTGAAAATCCATCTTCACAGTATGTCATGGAGAACTGCAGAAGAATAGCCAATGTTCTCGAAGAGAGTCATGGATATTGTTTCTGGTGGTGTATCCCTACTGCACTGAAATGCTCAAATGCTTCTTTGATTGTCCTTGAACCTTCTTGTCATACTTGCTCCCCTTTCCTGCCTCACCTGCTTGACATGCCACACCTTTTGAGAACCACTGTCTTTGGGTCAGAGGAAGTGTGACCCTATTGATTCTCCTAGGTATCTCAGTTGACCACGGTATCTGCCTAGCTCAGTGGTGGCCAAACGTGGCCCTCCAGCTGTTTTTGGACTACAACTCCCATCATCCCTGACAAGCTGACAAGCTGGAACGTGTCCAGAAGAGGACAACGAAAATGGTCAAAGGCCTGGAAATGATGCCTTATGAGGAACGGCTTAGGGAGCTGGGTATGTTTAGCCTGGAGAAGAGAAGGTTAAGGGGTGATATGATAGCCATGTTCAAATATATAAAAGGATGTCATATAGAGGAGGGAGAAAGGTTGTTTTCTGCTGCTCCAGAGAAGCGGACATGGAGCAATGGATTCAAACTCCAAGAAAGAAGATTCCACCTAAACATTAGGAAGAACTTCCTGACAGTAAGAGCTGTTCGGCAGTGGAATTTGCTACCAAGGAGTGTGGTGGAGTCTCCTTCTTTGGAGGTCTTTAAGCAGAGGCTTGACAGGCGTATGTCAAGAATGCTTTGGTGGTGTTTCCTGCTCGGCAGGGGGTTGGACTGGATGGCCCTTGTGGTCTCTTCCAACTCTACGATTCTATGATCCCTAGCTAACAGGACCAGTGGTCAGGGATGATGGGAATTGTAGTCCCAAAACAGCTGGAGGGCCAAGTTTGGCCACCACTGATCCTAGCTTGTCTTTGTATGTTGGGGCTTGGAGACGCCATGGCATTACTCCTACTTGGTTCCAGGGTGTGTGTGCCCTGACCCCTGGCAGTTCATCTGTGGGGTGCCCTAGGGCATCCCTTTGTCCCCAATGCTATTTAATTAATATCTCTATAAAATCATATGGGGGGGTGTCATTAGGATATTTTGGGGTAAGGCATCACCAGTATGCTGATGGTGGCCACCTCTATTACTTGGTACCATCTCAATCATGAGAGGCCATGTATGTGCCTGAACGCTAATACTGTGACGGAATCCTAACAAGCTTCTCTGGATGGCCGATTCCCAGGTCTAGGAATTGTGTACCTGTCCTGGATGGAAATGCATTCTTTCTGAAGGACCAGCTGCATCTTTTGAGGATGCTCCTTAGTCCACCTCCATCCCTAATGGCACAGGTGATCGTAATCACCTCGGAGGGCTCATTACTAACTCGGTGCATCAATTGTGACTCTCCTTGGATGGGGAGAGCTTTGCCTTGGTAGTTCCCCTTGAACCCGATTTGGCAGATCTGCACTGGCTGCCTGTTAGCTACTGAGCCATGTTCAAGTTTTTGGTGATGGCATTTAAAGCCCTAAACAACTTGGGACCAGGAGACCCCTTTCCCCAGTACAAACCAAGACGATTTTTTTGAAATTATCTGAGGAGACCCCGCTGTTCATTCCACAAGCGTTACGTGTTGACAATGTGGGCACATGTCTTCGTAGTGATAGCTCCCAACCTCTGGAATGCGCCCCCCCCCTTGGGGGAATTCATGAGGTGGCGTCAGTAATGACCTTTAAACACCTCTTAAAAGCTTTCCTAGACCTCAACTCTTTAATTCTCTGTTTTGAACTTTGCTCAGCTGTCTCTGCAATACTTTATGCAGTTCTGTTCTGGTTCTATCCAGTTTTTTCGAAAGTTTTATAGACTTACCTCGTTTGCATTTCTATTGCTTTTATGGAAATCATTTAGGGATTTTCACAAAGTAGTATAGCATTTTAACAAATAAGCAAGCTAACAAATACCCTGTTTTCCCGAAAATAAGGCATACCCATAAAAGAAGCCGTAGCAGGATTTCTAAGCATTTGCACGATATAAGCCAGTGATGGGCAACCTTTTGAACTTGGTGTGTCAAAATTCGCCAAAAAACCGAGCATAACTTGGGTGGTGTGTCACTTCAAGAAAAAAAACCATAATTTCGCGATATTTATAGTTTAAATAACAAAAATGTATAATTGTAATATATAACTGTATTTAACAAACAAAAAACTAATTATTTAACCAAACCAAACAAAAAACCCCTTATTTATCACAAAGTGCCCAGAGTTGTTGAGCTTTTTTGGGGGAGCTGCTGACCAAAGTTTTGGAGGTCTTTTTGGGGGGTGCAAAAGTTGCTTTGCTTTTTTGGGGGGGATGCCCCAAAGCTGCTGCGCTTTTTTTGGGGGGGGGAAGAGAACAGAAATAAATGACGAATAATACATTCGCTGGAACTAACACACAGCACCGACAGTCTGCCAAAGCGCAAAAAAACCAGCACAGAATGCGTTAAAAAACGAATGCTGTTACACCCAATCATAGTCTGCCAAAGCGCCAGAAAAAAACAGCACAGAAAACGTTAAAAAACCAATCTCTGGCTACCAGCAACAACAAGAACAACAAAGGATCCGGGGTTTTAACAGCGGAGACAAGCTGTAGGAGGAGCGGGAGAACAAATGGGGGAAAAACAACAACAACAACCGCGTGAATGGGCCGATGGGGCGTGTGCCAGCAGTGAGGGCTCTGCGTGTCACGTCTGACACGCGTGTCATAGGTTCGCCATCACTGATATAAGCCATACCCTGAAAATAAGACATAGTGATAGGTGCAGTTCTGGAGGGCGCCAAGGAAGATGTCTTTAAAAAATAAGACATCCCTTGAAAATAAGCCATAGTGTGTCTTCTTGAGGAAAAAGAAATATAAGACAGGGTCTTATTTTCGGGGAAACACAATAACTTCCAGAGAGGCTGCATTCCACATCCAGAGTTCTTTCGCGATATCTATGACCTAGATCTTCCCCTGCATTTTTGACCTTTGCACATTCTTTGTTTATGCTGTTAGTTTCCCAGTTCATGTGGGGTGTTGAAGTCCTGGGCGGTGGACAACTGGGTTCAGAAGGTCGCTGGGTGACTTTGGGCCAGTCCATATTTCTCAATCTAACATACTGTCAAAAGATTATATATAAATTTGAGATTTGCCATAATCTGGATTATGAACATTGGTCTGTGGCAGTCTGGTTGTTCTTGCATTGCAGGTGTGAGGCCGGGAGGACCCTGGACCCTAAAGGCTGTAAAAGTTATGGGATATTTTGCATGCTAAAGTTGAAAACATTTAGTGGTGACGAATAACCACTATGGTGTGATGTTATCCTTGGTGTGATTTTATAAAGGAACCACTTTAGACTATGTGAACAGCATGAATATCATATTATAGATTTGCCCAATCAAATAATAATAATAAAAAACACCCTCGGTCAATTTTAACCTGTCAAATATTGTCTAATAGTTGACTAGTGTTCAATGCTTTGATTGATTAGAAGAGTTAAAGATAGGAAGAAAATGACTCCTATTAAAACAGTTGTCTTTTAGAAGATTCTGAAAGCTTTACAGAGCATTGAACAAGTGCTTTCTTCTCTCCACAGCAAAGGCAATGGACTCAGCAGTAGCAGTGGTTGGGGAGAAAAGTTCTTTGGGGTAGGGCAAAATTCAAAGGTGAAAGTAGCAGGTCAGAGCTTGCTTCCGTATTCCCCCAATCCCTTCGATCCTGAGCTGTTTCATCATGATGATGATGATTATATTTATACCCTACCCATCTGGCTGGGTTTCCCCAGCTACTCTGGGTGGCTTACAGAATATATAAAACATAATAAAGCATCAAACCTTTAAAAGATCCCAATACAGAGCTGCCTTCAGGTGTCTTCTAAAAGTTATGTAGTTCTTAATCTCCTTGACATCTGAAGGGAGGGTGCCACTACCAAGAAGGCCTTTTGCCTGGTTCCCTGTAACTTTGCTTCTCCCAGTGAGGCAAACCACCGGAAGTTCTCCGGAACTGGACCTCAGTTTCCGGGCTGGACGATGAGGGTGGAGATGCTCCTTCAGGTATACTGGTCTGAGGCTGTTTAGGGCTCTAGAGGTGTGCACCAACACTTTGAATTGTGCTCGGAAATGTACTGGGAGCCAATAGGCCAAATAGGATCTTGGAGTGAAAATGGCCACTGTCAGTGGTGGCCAAGCACTTTTGCTTCTGCCACCTCAACCATGGGCCCTGTCAAAGAAAAATGTCGAGGGGGTAAGGAGTGCCAGTTCCCTCTTGCCTTCTGAAATTGCCGCTCACTTCATCTCCCGTTTGGATTACTGCAATGTGCTCTACGTGGGGCTACCTTTGAAGGTGACCCGGAAAATGCAACTAATCCAGAATGCGGCAGCTAGACTGGTGACTGGGAGCGGCCACCGGGACCACATAACACTCGTCCTGAGAGATCTACACTGGCTCGCTTCCGAGCACAATTCAAAGTGTTGGTGTTGACCTTTAAAGCCCTAAACGGCCTTGGTCCTGTATACCTGAAGGAGCGTCTCCATCCCCACCGTTCAGCCCGGACACTGAGATCCAGCGCCAAGGGCCTTCTGGCGGTTCCCTCATTGCGAGAAGTGAGGTTACAGGGAACCAGACAGAGGGCCTTCTTGGTAGCAGCACCCGCCCTGTGGAATGCCCTTCCATTAGATGTCAAGGAAATAAGTAGCTATCCTAATTTTAAAAGACACCTGAAGGCAAACCTGTTTAGGGAAGCTTTTAATATTTAATGCTGTATTGTTTTAATACTCAATTGGGAGCCGCCCAGAGTGGCTGGGGAGACTCAGCCAGATGGGCGGGGTATAAATAATAAATTACTACTACTATTATTATTATCTGAACGTTCTCGTTTGCCTCGCCAGTGACCATGCTGTGTGTTTGCTTCCTTCTTCCTCCTGGACCCCATGTCCCACTTCCTGTTCGAAGAGTCCTGCAGCTACAGCACATAGCCAATAGGAGGTGCTAGATGGTGTGGCTTAATCCATAGATCATAGGATTGTTGAGTTGGAAGGGACCCTGAGGGTCATCTAGTTCAACCCCCTGTGATGCAGGAATATGCAGTTGGCCCATACGGGGGTCGAACCTGCGACCTTGATGTTATCAGCCCCACGCTCTCACCAACTGAGCTATCCACCAGATTAATTGGCAAAGAGCAATTCCTTTGGGGTGAGATATAGGGCCGGGGGGGGGGCTGTCTTGAAATGAGGGGTGCTTGCGTCTGCGAGACCCTCTCTCCTACAAGGCTGGCCATTATAAAGTGACTCCAGTGTTCAGTCAAAAAGCTAGGTTGGAATACTCGACAGTGGGCAGTCGATGGGCCGGTTGACAATATTTGTCCGAGACCAGTATCCTATCCATGTATTGTACGCATCCTTGAAAAGTCAGGTGCAACATCAAAACATAGCGTTTTAAAGTATAGCATTCCAATGCGGTTTTTTGTTCCTAACCAGATCGCCTGCCACCAAGACCAAAGGCTCTGCAGTCTTAACTTACATGGAGGAAGATGAACGGAATCGGTGCCTCTCACCAGGTACAGGTTCTTAGCATCTTTTACTCTCTGTGGTGGGACTTTGGAGAGAGAGGAGACGAGAGCCCTGCAGCGGGAAACGTGGGCAGCCTCTCCCCTCCCTCTGTTGCTTGTAACAGAATCAAACCCTGGACACAGTGGAGATTGTTGGATGTGCCCTGGCAGACTCTCAGCTTTGGGTGTCTGCCCTCCTTTCTCTGCTGCCAAGAGAGATGCCTTCCATTTTAGAAACAAACTATCTGGCAAAATAAATCTTGTTTCAGGCCTGCTCAGAGGGCTGGAGGCTCCGGGAAAAGATAGATAGCTGTATTTTGAAACTTGTTGCTATTTTGGAACCATTGTGACAAGCTGTTTTAGGATTGTTGGCGCTGCAAATTTATGAGTTCTGGCTACATCTCTGCCTCCCGTGCTGGATCCCTGTGGCATGACAAGATTACCAGCGCTGCAGATTGAACATCTCTGCCCAGTGCATCGATCAACTCATGTTTTGGCGTCAGTAGTGTGATGGTGTATTGGACCAGGATTCAACCGCCCACCCCCAGGAAGTTTATGGGGAGCAGAGGGCAGTGCCATAGCTTGGGGGGGGGCACAGAGGTTGTTGTCCCATTCGGGGATCTGTTGGACTTTTCAGGGAATAAACCCAGACTGAAACCAATGGAAGATTTAAGGAGCCAAGTTACGGATTGGTTACAATACCACCAGCTACAGTCATACCTCGGTTTACGAACACCGCGGACCCATCTGGAAGGGATTAATCCACTTTCCATTACTTTCAATGGGAAAGTTCGCTTCAGGTTAAGTACCGGTACGCTTCACATTAAGTACAGACTTCCGGAACCAATTGTGGTTGTAAACCGAGGTACCACTGTACACAATATGTTAAAATTAGATTTTAAAAATGGGTTCTGGGACCAAACCTCACTATTTGAAAGAGAATTATTACAGCATACGGATAAACAATGGTCTAAAATGTGTAATTTTTTTTTTTACTAGAATGGGAAACAAAAGACGAGCTAGTCAAAGCTCCAGTGACACACTGGGCAACAGATATAGGACACAACATAGAATTAAACCTTTGGGAGAAATTTTGGAAAAATGGTTTGAAATTTGCTGCGTGTTACACGTTGAGAAAATTATATGAAAATGATTCACAGATGGTACTTAACTCTGAGTAGGTTGGCTAAGATACAGGTATATAGAACAGAATCAGATATGTGTTGAAAATGTAAAGGAATAGAGGGAACATTTTTTCATATGTAGTGGACATGTAAAAAGGTAAAGAAGAAGAAGAAGAAGGGAGACGATCTACAATGAGTTTTTAAAAAATGTTTAGACTAACCTTCCCAAAAAGACCGGAGTCGTTTCTGTTGGGAATAGTTCAGACAGAAATTGCTAGGTGTCCAGAAAATTTATTTATGTATGCAACAACGGCAGCTCGAGTTTTGTTAGCACAAAACTGGAAAGTGTTGGAGGTCCCAGGCAAGGAAGATTGGCAACTTAAGATGTTAGAACTAGCAGGTTTAACACATAGAATAAGAGAGCAAGAAGAACATGTATTCAAAGCAGTGTGGAAAATATTTATTGAGCATATGAAAAATAACTGTATACAGCTGAAAACTCTGGCAGTATTAAGATCAAAACCTCAACAGTGTAATTCACATTTGAGTGATGTAAGAGTGGAGAACTGCTTAAAATGGTTAAAGTAAAAATAATAATGCAGGAATGATAAGCAAAATGAACCATGGAAGGAGAAGGCTGTTAAGTAACTGGATTTATAAAGCTATGTAAAATGGAAAATTCAATAAGAATTATTTACATATGTATTAAAAAGAGAGGTTGTTTTCCTGGGCGCAAAATGGTTAGGGGCGCAAAATTTCCACAACCGGTGCTTCCTCAGTACAGCTGCATGCTTCCATTGCTGGGCTCTGTTGAAAATGACTTCTCCATGTGAACCAGGAAGTGACCTCTGCAGACAACGGAACAACTCTTCTTTTCTGCAGATGCAAACACTGTTGGGCAGTTGAATGTGCATCCATATTCTGTCCGTTTTCCTCCATCCGTATAGCCCCGGGCACTGGCAACCCACGCTACGCCACTGGTGGAGGGCCTGGGAGAGCTTTGGTGCCCTCGCCAGGATCATCAACAATGATTTCTGCAGTGGGTAGAAGAGACATTGAGCCAGCCTTCTAAATTTTCACGATGGCAGCGTGGCATCACTGGGGCATTGTGAGCAATTCAAATGGGCAGCCCTCATTGGAGCAGGTATAAATCTGCAATCTTATACACCAGTGACAGGGAACCTGTTTTCTTCCAGACGTTGCTTGGCTCCTACTTCACATCTTCTCTGACCGTTGGTCATGCTGGCCAAGGGCTGACGGAGATGGGAGTCCAGCAATAGCCAGAGGGATACATGGTTCCTGATCTCTACACCGTAAATGCCAGTGACCTCCAGGAGGAGACATGCATATGATCGCACTGAGGAGTACCTGAGCAGCCTAACAAAAGAGCAGCAGCCTCCTCAAATCTAAAAATAGATTAAAATGCCTGGGCGAATATAAAAGGGCTTTGACAAAGGATGCAGCTCCTGACAAGACTCCCTGAGGAGCAGGTTCCGCCTTCTGAGGAGCAGGCGGTGCCATCGAAAAGGCTCTTTCTTGCTTTCGCTCTGCCCCTTTTCCTAAATTAAAAGAAATATTCTGAAACGTCCCTTCTCCTTCACACACCAGCTCCTCAAAACGGGCCAGGACAATAGAGGCTGGCCCATTATTTCTTTAATTAAACAATAACAACCTGCACCGAGGCATTTCCTGCAAAGTTTGGGGAAATCGGAGGCAAGGATTTGCAGGATTGCTTTGTTCTTCAGAGGGGTTGGAGCGATTTCTGGCATCTCTCCAATGCCACCTGGGGAACGCTAGCCTTTTGTTTGGAACTCCTCGAAACAGCTGTGCCTCCGCTGTTTCTGGAGAGGCACAATAGCTTCGGAAGTTGTGCCATTCTGCACGGCGTAGGCACCAGCTTCTTGTCTCCCAGTCCTTTCTGCTGGTTAAATTCGCTTGGCAGGCTTTTGGAGTGCTGTGAAACAGAGAACATGGCGGCTAGACTGCTTGCGTGGGCAAACTCCTACCACCAAGCATTGCAACATCTTGTCGGTGGGATCTGCACTGAGTGCCAATCTGCTTACCCTCTGTAGCTTCAGACCAGGTTACTGGGAGTGCGGTGGGGTTCTGTTATGTACAGAGCTGAATTATAGAACAATAGGATCCAGAATCAGCAGTCTGATTGGTCCGCAGGAGCCACCCAATCCAACTCCAGGTGGAAGTGAATCCGCCACCTGATTGGCCTGCAGGAGCAGCCAATCAGGAGGCTGGCAGAAGTGAATCCGTAACCTGATTGGCCTGCAGGAGCAGCCAATTAGGCTGCTGGCAGAAGTCAATCCACAAACTGCTTGGCCCACAGTTGTAGCCCTGAAGTAGCCAATCAGGCAAAGCCCATTGTGTAAATAATGTATATAAGCAGATGGTTTTGGGAAAAGGGCATTCTTCTCTTCTTCTCCTTGATGACTACGAGCTGAATAAAGAGCATGAAATTCACCCTCGACTCCGAGTATATTTCAGGTTCCCTCTTAAAGTCCCTATAATATCAGAAGCCTGCTCCCACAGCAGTTCAGAAGATGGCTTTCAGTGGGGCTGCCCTTGTTTTGTGGAACAGCATCCCTATTAAGAAGAGACGTTTTTGTTCCAACGATTTTAAAAAAATATATAATAATAATAATAATTTATTATTTGTACCCCGCCCATCCGGCTAGGTTTCCCCAGCCACTCTTGGCGGCTTCCAACAAAGATTAAAATACATTAACAATAGTTAATGTACATTAACAATAGTTGGGCAATTTTTAAAATTTTTATTTCTAGGTCCTTGACTTGGATGTTTATTTGTGTTGCTTTTCAATTCATAATTATAAAAGTTACGAACTCTGCATAGACAAAAGCCGGGTGAAGCCTGGCTCTGTGAAAAAGCTATTACCTGCCTCCCTGTACTGTCAACTACTGGGTGTATTTCTAGTGCCTGGATTAATAAGGATCCTGAATATATTTTATATTGTGATTTTATTTTTCAACCACCCTGAGACCTGATGATGATGATGATAATTGTAACAACACATATTGAGTATCTGCAGCTGTCTAGGTGAATTTCATCGCAACCAAGCTGCTATGTACTGAGCTTGGATCCTAGAACAAGAGGCAGGTAGGATCCTAGAAGGCAGCAACCTGATTGGTTTGCAGGAGCAGCCCAATCAGGCACCAGGAGGAAGCGGACCAGCTACCTGATTGGCCTGCAGGAACAGTCCAATCAGGCTCCAGGAGGGGAGTTGAATCAGCCAATCACAGGGGACCCATTGTGTAAATAATGTATACATAGCCAGAGTTTTTGTTGGAAAGCACTCACTCACTGTTTACCCTGAGCTGAAATAAAAAGCATGAAATCAACGCTCAACTCCGAGGATATTTCACAAGCACTCGATCCTGAGAGCCTGCAGTCGTGTCTTCTAATTGCATGCACAACAAGAGCTGTCAGCACACTTCTTGGGCTGCTCATTGAAATGCAGGTTTTGGGTGGGCTTCACCTCCTTGGCTTTTTGCTATTTTGTGCTGTGATGAGCTTCAGCGGTGGAAGCACAAATGCAAAAGGAGAGGATGCCGGGAAAAGGTAGCCAGGTGGCATTAGGTGCTTTTGAAAAGCTGTTCCGCATGCTACACAGCAACCACTAAGACTTTGCAGAGTCCTCGCTATGCTGGAAGCCCAAACCAATCCTGAATTGTATTTTCAAATACATTTTTGTTACATTCACACACCACACTGTTTTACGCCAGCCTTCCCCAGCTTAATGCTCTTCAACTGCTGCTGGGCTACCCCCCTCCCCGCTTGCTGGCTGGGGGCGAGGGGAGTTGGAAGTCCAAAACATCTGGCAGGTTGGGAAAGGGTGGTTTAGGTGTGCAGTTTAAAATGTAATTCGTAAATCGGTCCTTGGCATAGCATCAAGCCCGGCTTCCTGGTTTCATAACGTTCCTGGAAGATGCTGGGCAGGGATTCATCCCATCTGTATTTGTGATATTCCATAATTTTGATAGAATCATAGTTGGAAGAGACCACAAGGGCCATCCAGTCCAACCCCCTGCCGAGCAGGAAACACCATCAAAGCATTCTTGACATATGCCTGTCAAGCCTCTGCTTAAAGACCTCCAAAGAAGGAGACTCCACCACACTCCTTGGTAGCAAATTCCACTGCCGAACAGCTCTTAATGTCAGGAAGTTCTTCCTAATGTTTAGGTGGAATCTTCTTTCTTGTAGTTTGAATCCATTGCTCCGTGCCCGCTTCTCTGGAGCAGCAGAAAACAACTTTTCTCCCTCCTCTATATGACATCCTTTTATTATATATTTGATCATGGCTATCATATCACCCCTTAACCTTCTCTTCTCCAGGCTAAACATACCCAGCTCCCTAAGCTGTTCCTCATAAGGCATCGTTTCCAGGCCTTTAACCATTTTGGTTGCCCTCTTCTGGACACGTTCCAGCTTGTCAGTATACAAGCTGATACGTTACTCAACCTCTTTAAGAGGCTGGACAGGATGAGACAATGTGAGAAAAACAAACCTCCTCTAATTCCTTTTCAAGACGGTCTTTTGTAAAGCACCGAGAGCCGAAGAAGATGTACAAAATACATTTCTGCGCCTATGCACGCAAATCATTTGAGAAGCTCCAAAAGCTTTCAGAACAAAAGATAATGTTTCTGTCATCTCTCCCTTTATTGCATTTCCACTTGTGTTTAAGGCTTTCTAAATACGTGCACATCTGGCAAAAGGAACCGAGCGGAAATCCCTTAGTATGTATATTGGTCATCAGACTAATCTCATTTAAAGGTCTGCTGGGCATCAGCAGGGGGCCTAAAGGCTGCCCCCCCCCCCGACACCATTACAAATTCCATGACCAAAGCTGCAATCCAAACAGCTTCTTTCTCATCCAGAGGAAGCAGCTGGAACAAGCCCAGTTTTTAAAGTGTTAACTTTCTCCCACCGCACCTGAACTTTTATTGCGTCTCAGGCCTTGCACTCTAGGAGAGAAGGTGAATATGGCAGAGGTAGCATTTTCTGCAGGGGAAAATATTCGTTTCGGTTTACATTTCAACGCCAGCTTGATCTAATTTGCTCTTTCCAAAACAGAACAAAATCCAAAGCGCACCTATCTTTCAAAATCCACGCTCCTCTGGATTTTGCGATGCAGCTGCCTGTGTGCAAGAGAAAATGTGCAGAACTGTGTATGTTAAGGAAAAGCCTTCATGAAATGCACACGTAAAAGAAAATAACATGCGGAAACGCCTTCTATTAGGGAAAACTGCTTGCGGTGAGGTAGATATAAGGCAACAATTTAACCCTAAAATGTGTGTGTTGGGAAAAATGAGACCTAAAATGCTGGTGATTTTTTTTGTGGGTCCCCCCGTCCCCGTCCCCATTTAAAAACTTGCAAAGGGCTGCAGCAGTCTGGCGAACTGAACTTAAGATTGGTGGAAAATGAGAAAGCGAGAGAAGCTGAGATAGGGATGGGCAGATCTGTCAATTTCTGGGCTGTGGCACGGGGCTCTTTGAGCATGTCTGTCAATCATGGACTGCAAACATGTCTGCTGAAGGCATCTCTCTCCCTCGGAACTCTGGTGTACGGTTCCTTCTTATGGGATCTCACTTCTGCCCGCATTTCCCTCCTGATAGCCCATACAAAACTGTGGGCAGATTGTTAACATTTTCAACCTGATCACAGAGGTGTGCCGTCCTGCAGGCACTCCAGTTTCTCATGAGTTTAAAGTTTCAGGAACCCTGTTGGTGCTGTGGAGCAAGATGTATAAGGGCAGCTGTCTACCAGCTTCATCTGGTACGCCAGCTGAGACCCTACCTGCCTGGGGACTGCCTTGCCAGAGTGGTACATGCCGTAGCTATCTCTTGCAATGCACTCTGCATGCCTGTCTCCTGGCCACTTTCGCCTAAAGTTTCATTCTCTTCCCCCTTGCTTTGCATCTCTAGTTCTTAAATCCAACACAGGTTTGAAAAAGAGTTTGCACTGGGGCAGGAGCTGTTCCGACCCCGTGCTGGCGTTTCCCAAATACTGGAGTTTAAGTGACTCCTCACGTAAGCTATTGAGAGGTGACTCAGAAACTGCAGCTAATCCAGAATGCAGCAGCTAGACTGGTGACTGGGAGCGGCCGCCGGGACCATATAATACTAGTCCTAAAAGATCTACATTGGCTCCCAGTATCTTTCCAAGCACAATTCAAAGCCCTGAATGGCCTCAGCCCTGTATACCTGAAGGATTTTTCCTCCATCGTTCAGCTCAGAGACTGAGGTCCAACCAGTGGCGGAGAGCAGGTGGGGGCGGGGCTGGCGTGTGTTCTGGGGGCGGGGCACACTGCCCGTAGGGGTGTGGCGTGCGTTCTGGGGGCAGGGTGCCCAGTGCGGGGGGGGGGAGGGCCAGCCGCGACACCACCCTCAGGATCGCGCTGCCCAGGGCGGAGCGCCCCTATCGCCCCCCCCTTCCTACGCTCCTGGGTCCACCTCCAAGTGCTTTCTGCTGGTTCCCTCACTACGAGAAGTGAGGTTACAGAGAGCCAGTCAGAGGGCATTCTCAGTAGCTACACCTGCCCTGTGGAACACCCTCCCATCAGATATCAAGGAAAGAAATGACTCTCTGATTTTTAGAAGACATCTGAAGGCAGCCCTGTTGAGGGAGGTTTTTTAATGTGTGCTGTTTTCCTGTGCTTAATTTGTTGGAGGCTGCCCAGAGTGGCTGGGGCAACTCAATCAGATGGGCAGCAAATGAATGAATGAATGAAATTATTACAAAATTATCAGGGACTGGCTGGACACTGAAGAGTCTTGGAAGAAGGGATCTGTGAACCGGAGGAGCCGGTAACAGCCAGGAGACGAAAGGCAGGGGCAGGAGAAGATGCAGGATTAGAGGGCGAAGAGCAACTGCAGGGGAGGGCTTCCCCATCTCCTCTTCTTGCCCTGCCTCTCCTGCTCCAGTGTCTCCCAGGAGCTGAAGAGAATTGAAGGAGAGGAGGAGCAGAAGCAGGTTGCTCACAGATGCAGCCTTCCCCTGTTTGCGCACACCGTTGATCAGGCATCCCCAAACTGCGGCCCTCCAGATGTTTTGGCCTACAACTCCCATGATCCCTAGCTAACAGGACCAGTGGTCAGGGATGATGGGAATTGTAGTCCAAAACATCTGGAGGGCCGAAGTTTGGGGATGCCTGCCTTAGATGGAGCAGAGGTCAGGAGTGGAGCCTCTCTGTTGCGGCAACTGCCTCAGTGAGTACTTGCCTACAGATCCGCCGAGTTGCCCTCAACATGGCGGGAGGACTGTTGCACGTGCATGACATCACACATGTGTGCCACCACCCCAACCTGGCCAGGCCACCGCATCCTGCCACCCCCACCCGCTTTACCTTTGTGAAAGGGATGTGCCAGGGTGAATAAACTTTGCCCTGCCATGTCCCTGGCAGAGGATGTTGGTGCCTGAGCATCTACTCTGGGGTAATGAGCATCTACTCGGGGGTATTATTATTACCGTACTGTGTTTCTCATATTATAAGACACGTCTTATATTTATTTTTTCCTAAAAAAAACACACTATGGCTTATTTTCAAGGGATGTCTTATTTTTTCCCTCCTCCTCCTGCCGCGGCCGGCATTGCTGCTGCGCCTATCACTATGTCTTATTTTCGGGGTATGGCTTATATTCCTTGAATGCTTAAAAATCCTGCTATGGCTTATTTTATGGGTATGTCTTAAAATATGAGAAACAGGGTAATAATAATAATAATAATAATAATAATAATAATCATCATCATCATAATCTCACAGGCCCATATAAGTTTAGCAAACAAACAGTTGGGTCCCCAGTCCAGATTTTATTCTGATCCTGATCTGATTTTAGGATGTATTTTAATTGATTGCCTGATTTTATGTTACTGTGTTATACATTTGATGTTAGCCGCTCTGAGCCCAGTTTTGGCCGGGGAGGGCAAGGTATAAATAAAATGTACTATTAATAATAATAATAATAATAATAATAATATAATATATTTATTATTTATGCCCCACCCATCTGGCTGGGTTTCCCCAGCCACCCTGGGAAGCTCCCAACAGAATTAAAAGCACAATAAAACATCAAACATTTAAAACTCCCCCAAACATTTCCTTCTGCAGCAGAGTTCCTTTGGCAGAAAAGTTTTGCTGCATCTTTTACTTCTTTACAGCAGCAGCAACAAACAGCAGCATTCCAGCTATCTCTTAGTGAAATTCCCACCACAGGAATAAACACCATTTGGTTCTGTTTCTCAGAGTCTTTATTGTTTACAAAACTTTACACTGGCCATTGATGTATGTCAAACAAACAAACAAATAAAGCAACATCATCTTTTTTTCTTTTTAGCCATCTAGCCAGAGACCTAACGCTGACTCATTCACTTGCTCCTTTACACTGACCTGGTCTTAGTTGATCACATGCCCTAATAAGGACACCTGTTGCTGGGGAAATTATCTGTTGCCTAGCAACTTGTTCAAGACCATTTTCAAGTATCTTCTAGAATATTCCAGCAGTGGATGCACCTGGATGACGATGAAGCTTTTCAGGATAGACACAAATTATTATTATTATTATTATTATTATTATTATTATTATTATTATTATTATTATTGTGGGACGGGCCCCTCCTTGAAAATATTGGCCCCCCCTAGATGGCGCCCCTGCTCACCTAGGAGTACATGAGACTGATGAACCTGCCTTTCCCCAACTTGTAAGTGTACTTTTGACAACAAGAGTTAATTCCTCACTCTGGACATTCCTGGCTGGCTTGTTCATTCAGGAAAGGTGTGGGTTTCATTTTAAGTCCTGCTGGGTACATCGAAATCAATGGGAGTTAAAAAATGAAGCCTTTTGCCTGATTTGCGCCCTGTCTCAGGCTCTGACCTTCCCTGGATTTTAGGAGTTGGACTACATAGAAACGAATGCTAAGCCCACTTACTTACTAGGAGGTGAGCTCCATGAAAATCAGCATGACACACTTCTGAGTTAAGCGAGCTGAAGGTTTGGGGGGAAAGATACCTTGGTTTTGAAACCTCAAATGAAGCTAATGCCCTTTTAACAGGATTATCTCTATGAAGGAGACTGCGCGGTTGAAAAGTGCAAAATAAAGTAAAATGGTTGGAAGGCATTATATACTGTACTGTGATCAGGTTTGCAAAAAAGAGTAAAATAAAATAAAACCCTGTTGTTGGTGACCTATTTTTCATGGTGTAGACCAAAGCAGCCCTTCTGTTTATAGCACTATGGAAAATAAAAATAGCTGTGGAAAATGAACACAGAGTAGCTAAGTCGACAGCAAACAATGTACGCCCATCATGTGATCTTATGACAAGGTCATGACAACATCTGATTGGCGTGTGGCACAAATGTAGGTGGAGCCAGTAAGAATTAGGGATGGGTGCCAAGTTGGGTGAAAGGTTACAGCATTTTTTTGGGGGGGGGTTTGGACCTACAAAGCTATGGTTTGATTTTATGTTTCTATGCTCATTTTGGTTTCTTCTAGTGTCTTTATTTTTCCAATCTTTAAGTTCGGTTTTCCACAATTGCACATTAAGTTTGTGATTTTATTTCACAAAAATTCTTAAGAAAATTCAACAGCATTTCAGTCTGAACTTCTCCCAATGTACAAATTTTGTATCCAATTTCTCGTGCAGAATACAAATATTTTTTTTTGCAAAGTGCTATTTCCTGATATGCATATTGTATTGTTATTTTCACTAATGTATACATTAAATGTGAGGACGCAGGTGGCGTTGTGGGTTAAACCACAGAGCCTAGGGCTTGCCGATCAGAAGGTCGGCGGTTCGAATCCCTGTGACGGGATGAGCTCCCGTTGCTTGGTCCCAGCTCCTGCCAACCTAGCAGTTCGAAAGCACGTCAAGTGCAAGTAGTTAAATAGGAACCGCTACAGCGGGAAGGTAAACGGCGTTTCCATGTGCTGCTCTTGTTTGCCAGAAGTGGCTTTGTCATGCTGGCCACATGACCTGGAAGCTATACGCCGGCTCCCTCGGCCAATAATGCGAGATGAGCGCGCAACCCCAGAGTCGGTCACGACTGGACCTAATGGTCAGGGGTCCCTTTACCTTTACTCTTCCTTTGGGCAACATAGGGAATGTGGAAAGAGGCAATGTGAGGCTATTTCCCCCACTTTGGGCCATGCTTCCTAATGCATGTCTCCCTCTGCTTTCCTCCTTGCATGGGACCAAGCTGGTGCCTATTCTGTCTCATTTTGGATACAGAGCATCATCATTCCAGTAGGCGTTGTTCTCATCTGTATGGATGTGTGATCCTACCCCACGACCACACAGAGGTTTTTAGAAACTTAAAGCCATGTGTTGGCCATCTCAGAGGCATTCCGGCTTCCATGTGTTCATTTGTTGCTTGCACCTGTGTATGAATGACCCCTGGGAGGAATGTCTTAGGTCAGCGATAGCCCAGGGATGGGGAATTCTGTGGGCTCGCGGTATATTGTCGGACTACAGCTCCCATCGTCCCTGTCTGAGTTTGATGGGAGCCTGAATAAATCTGGAACTGCTTTTAGATTGCACCATGCACATCTATAGATGGTTTTTTCCGCCATTGTTTCTTTCAGAGCAGCTGAGATTTCTAAATTCCTTGAGTGTGGGTTCTACAAACTCTCTGGGAATCTCAAGGCTTGTTAGACGAGCGGCTTTTGGGATAAGCTTTTGTTAAATTTTTATCTCGCAGACTTGGTGCCTTGCATAGCAAAAGGTGGAAACAGACGGCAGGCTGTCGATATCTTTGGACGAACAGCTTTGCCAAGAAGGATTTCTGTTCCCCCGTTTCTTTATTTTAAAAGGGAGGCCGCATGACAGTCCTATTTGATTTATTGATACTGGGGTGTCAGTGAAAATAAGATTTTTTTTCTTAACCTACAAGTTTCAAACTGTGCCATGATTCTACGAAAAGTTAAACAATCTCTTGCCAGAAATGATAACCTCCTCAGAGGCCCAGGTCAATAGTAGAATTGCTTTATATCCTACCACAATTTCCAGCTTCCAAGGATCCCTTTTCTTGTTAAGAAAGATGTGATGAATCCACATAAAAATGTGGATTCCATTCTGTGATGTCATCCTTTGAAGCAGGCTTTAGCCTCCTCTGGATCTAGAAGGGGCAGCCAGCTTTGGAATAGCTCAAGTAATGTCATCTTTCTGCTTGAGGAGTCAGCAAGCATCCAGGTGGAAGCGTCGGGGAAAATGCCTTAAATAAGAGACTGGGAGAGACCAGCCAGGCATACAAAAACAGCTTTGCGAGTCTTCAGTCTGGAGATGATAGTTAAATCTGTGAAAAGTGGAGGGGGAGGGAGAAGTTTCTGAAGGGGAAGCTGGAGATGGGGCAAGGATGAGAGAAAGGAGAGGGATATTGTTAGATGGTACTCATACGGAAAGAGAGGGAAGGAATTAAGGAATTCAAAAGGCAACTATGACTCTTGCCCAAAACATGTGGGGCTGCTTTATTCAAACCACAGATTCAATCATAAAACTGACTTAACTATTGCATGGAAGGGAATTCTTGAGCAAGGTTCTTGAGGAGGTTGTCCCAGACCAGATCCAGGTGTAATTGGGGGAAACAAGATCTTCCAGATCCATTCTGGTCAGGGTTTATAGGCCCAGATTTGGTTCAGAAACTGCTTGGGTCACTCTATAAGGATGAGAGAAGGGGAAATGTGTCCTCGTTAATTCTCCCCAACCTCTTATCATCTTTTGATACCATCAAAAATATCCTTCTGGAGCGGCTGTCTGAGTTTGGGGTGGGTGGCACCACTTTGTGGTGGTTCTGGTCCGACTTGGATGGCCGTTTTCAGAGGGTGATATTTGGGGAGTGTTGGTCGGCCCCATGGCACCTTTATAGAATCATAGAGTTGGAAGAGACCACGAGGGCCATCCAGTCCAACCCCCTGCCGAGCAGGAAATACCATCAAAGCATTCCTGACATATGCCTGTCAAGCCTCTGCTCAAAGACCTCCAAAGAAGGAGACTCCACCACACTCCTTGGTAGCAAATTCCACTGCCAAACAGCTCTTACTGTCAGGAAGCTTGCAAGCTTAGCACCGGTACTCTTTTAAAGCTTAGAATTGCGGGTATATCTTAAGAGCCTCACTGGTGGATTGGTTCTATTAATAACTGGCTCACTTAAAAGGAAAAAGAAAATGCAAGATACACTAAGTGATCTGCTTCCTTTGGAAGCTATTGATCCTTGTGTCACTGAGAAGGAATATGTGGGCTAAGCAGCAATTGCATCCTGGAGCCCAGTTATTCTTGGTGCCAAGGAACACAGTCTGCAGAAGCATCGTGGTGGGAAGCTAAGCTGAGATCACCAATGTTTCTGTTGCAGGGGAAAAAAGGTTATAAAAAAGCTTGAGTGTAAGGTTGTTCAGGAACATTTGGATGCACAACTGCATTTCTTTCTTTGCAAAGTGATATGGCTGAATTTCCTGAATGGGGGAGCCTGTGGCTCTGCAGATACTGTTGGACTCCAACTCCCATCTACCCCGGCAGTGTAGCCCAGGGGTCAGGCATGATGGGAGTTGTAGTCCAGAGCCACAGGTTCCTCCTATCACTGCCATCATGAGGAACTGTGTGGCCTTTGGTTCAAGATTCGGCTGACAGTGTTGAAAAGTTTTGATGTTTTAGTATGGGCTGCCGTTGATTTACACGTGTTGTTACAATGAGTTTTCCCAGATCTGGAAAGTTGCTTGTCTGTTTGATGTGCATTTGGACAGCTCTTAAGATACAGTAAGCAAATTCTGCATTGTGGTTCCTGAGATTGAGGTTTTTGTTTTAGGCGTGGATACACTGGGACACCATTTTGAATCAAGATGGCAGACCGAACTTTTCAAAACTGCTGTGATTTTTAACTATTGATTTTAAAAATTCACACTTTTGGGGGGGGCGTGTTTCTTGGGATTCCCGAGCACTTCTGGGTTTGAGGCTGCTAGTTATTTCTGACCTAGTATGATGCAAGCCAGATGCACATTGAAATCAATCCGATGATCAGCATTTGAAAATAACCAGTGACACACAGCCTTGGAACAATGGAGGCGTGCATAAGTCAACAGTGTGATGCAGCAGCTAAAAAAGCCAATGCAATTCTGGGCTGCATCAATAGGAGTATAGCATCTAGATCAAGGGAAGTAATAGTACCACTGTATTCTGCTCTGGTCAGACCTCACCTGGACTACTGTGTCCAGTTCTGGGCACCACAGTTCAAGAAGGATACTGACAAGCTGGAACATGTCCAGAGGAGGGCAACCAAAATGGTCAAAAGCCTGGAAACGATGCCTTATGAGGAACGGCTTAGGGAGCTGGGTATGTTTAGCCTGGAGAAGAGAAGGTTAAGGGGTGATATGATAGCCAAGTTCAAATATATAAAAGGATGTCATATAGAAGAGGGAGAAAGGTTGTTTTCTGCTGCTCCAGAGAAGCGGACACGGAGCAATGGATTCAAACTACAAGAAAGAAGATTCCACCTAAACATTAGGAAGAACTTCCTGACAGTAAGAGCTGTTCGGCAGTGGAATTTGCTACCAAGGAGTGTGGTGGAGTCTCCTTCTTTGGAGGTCTTTAAGCAGAGGCTTGACAGGCATATGTCAAGAATGCTTTGATGGTGTTTTCTGCTTGGCCAGGGGGTTGGACTGGATGGCCCTTGTGGTCTCTTTCAACTCTATGATTCTATATTTGAGACCTGGCACGAATGCAATGCATCAGCCGAATTCTTCATGCAAGATTCTGACTTAACATTAGGAATAACTTTTTGATGGTAAGACATATTTGAGGATGAAATAGACTGCTGTGGTGGGCTCTCCTTCATAATTTATCATTTATATCTCACCCATCTGGCTGGGTGCCCCCCCCGAACTCTATGATTCTATGTTCCCGTGAGTTGAGAAATTGCATAGAATCCTGGCTCTGACATTGAGTGTCAAACCCCCCCCCCATTTTTCCTGCTCCCATCCTGGAAAAATAACCATAGCTGCATGCATTAAACCCAATATGTCAAAATTTGTTTAGCATAACAGCAAGTCAAACAGGCTTGTGACCCCCTTGACCTTATTAGCAGGAGGATTAATGTCATTGGTTGTGGGTAGGGGGGAGACGTCCCTCGCTGGAGCAAAGTAATCAGGAACAAGCTGTTCCCACCGGCAGGCTGTGTGATTAAAAATAAAATTAAAAAAATACATATATTAATTTTTAGAGCCTGCATTCTGGATAGAAGATGCTTTTCGGATTCTGAAACTTTTTAACAGCCTCCTATCGAACCGTTATTAATAATTAACAGCTCATTCATCATGCATGATTCTGATTATTTTGCTCCGCCGTTCTGAGGGTTTGACCTTTTGGTGTCCTTTCTCCACAACTGGATTGCGACTCCCCCCTCCTTGTTAAAAAAAAGTAGAAACATCTTTGAGATCCATTCCTTCCGTGCAATTCCAATCACTTTTGTTTCTGTCGTGAAATGCCGACGTTGATTTATTTTATTTTATATTTTTTTAAAAAGAAAAGGAAAGGAAAAAAAAGAAAATTAGCTTTATCAATGGCTGCTGGTAAATGTTGCTGGCGTGCTGGCTTCAGGTATCTGCAGCTTGAAAAGGTCAGGGTGTCTATTTACTGGTACATTCAGAAATATCTAATTTTAAAGAGGAAGATTCGGCTCTCTTGCACATTAATCAAAGCCCTGTGAAGAGCAGGCAACATTGAAAGTGCTTTGCGAGTAGAAGATCTCGCTCTTAGAGGAAAAATAATAATAATAAAACAACCAAAATCGGCTGAGCTTTTAGCAGGGTTCTTGCAATAAGAAAAAGAAGTCCAAGAAAGTGTGTCCGTTGTAAGCTGGAACTTTGGCTTTTTACCTCTTCGAATACAGTCGTACCTTGGATCTCAAACGCCTTGGCTCCCAAACAAATCAGCTCCCGAACGATCGAAACCCAGAAGTGAGTATTCTGGTTTTTGAATGATTTTTGGAAGCCGAATGTCCGGCTCGTCTCCGGTGGCGTCTGATTGGCTGCAGGAGCTAATATGTCCTGGCCTTTAGCTGCTTAATGCAGTTACGAACGAGAGGTTCCAATATTAATTAAAAAGAAGAAGGAATCCGTGAAAAATCTCTTGGGAAAGACATTCTCGGTGCCCTGACTTCAGTCCCCCTTGGGCAAAATTTGTAACCTTGGATGAAATTATTGTGGGGTTTTGGCATGTTGAAGCTGGAACCAGGCTCATCTGAACCTGATGTGCAAAACTGAATTCAAGCAGCTCAACACCTCATTTATCTTGGCTTGCCTGCTTGTGAGGGAAGATAGGAATTGAGTAGAATCATAGAATCGTAGAGTTGGAAGAGACCACAAGGGCCATCCAGTCCAACCCCCTGCCGAGCAGGAAACACCATCAAAGCATTCTTGACATATGCCTATCAAGCCTCTGCTTAAAGACCTCCAAAGAAGGAGACTCCACCACACTCCTTGGTAGCAAATTCCACTGCTGAACAGCTCTTACTGTCAGGAAGTTCTTCCTAATGTGTAGGTGGAATCTTCTTTCTTGTAGTTTGAATCCATTGCTCCGTGTCCGCTTCTCTGGAGCAGCAGAAAACAACCTTTCTCCCTCCTCTATATGACAATCTTTTATATATTGGAACATTGGCTATCATATCACCCCTTGCCTTTATTTACTTAGTAGGCACTTGTTCATCATAGTTACTGAACCCAGTTTTGATGTGAGTGACAGTTAGCGTGTCTGTCTGTTTATCCCTTCGATCCAATCAACACACAAACCCATACAGTACATTTTTTTAAAAAAAAATCACCATCATCTCAATTAATCTATAAAAAATTCAGTGTACATTTCTGTAATCTGCACATTTTTTGAGAGCAATGTCCCCCGACGTAATGCATTTTTGGATGCTGTTTTCGCTAATGAGTACATTGTTTTGTATGCACACTGTTGGTAGCACGGTAATTTTGGCGTTTTATTCTTGCACATCATTTTTATTCTTCTTGTGTTCTGCCAAATAAATGTCACCCATTCCATATCTGCCCATCTCCTGGAGAAATCCTGTCTGCTTGAAATCCCGGTGTTGTTGCTATTGCAAAGGATCCTGGCAAAGCGAGAAGAGAAAATGGCAGGTGTTTGAAATAAAACATATTCCGGATCCATTGCATTTTGGAACAAATCATTCCACGGGGCACATGTCTAACAGCAGTTCTTACCAAATGCATGAGATACAGATTAAAAACCCCACTTATGAGGTACGAATCGTTCCAAAGTATGTCAGGAATAAGCTGAAATAAACTTCATTTGAAGCACCTGGAATCCCGTCTCTTCTCCCCCCCCCCCCATTTCGCTTTTGGCCTACCGTTTTTACATTCCTGGTTTTGTGTCTGGCTTTCTGCAAAGGATTCCTGGCCATATTCTAGGGACTGTGGCCAGTTCACACAAACATTGGCCAAGCCTGCTTGGCTGCAATTGTTGAATCGTAGAGCAAACCCAACACTCTCCTGCAGCTATAAATTGCAGGGAAAGACGTAGTGGTGGGAAAGCTGCCTTTATTTACTTAATCAATTTAACTACACTTTAATGCCGCCTAAGAACCGAAATTGTCTGGGTGGTTTATAGCAAGGCCATTGTTATGTATTCAGTGATCTGTGTTTGCCTGAGCTTGAGTCTGGACTAAGGATTCTGAGCCCCTGTGTCCTGATTGGATACATGATGTCCAATCACAGAACATTTCAGGATTTGGGTCTCTGCCATTGGCCCTTGAACTCTGAGTCGTGGTTCGCAGCTTGGAAGTTTAGACAGCCAATCACGTTGGGAGTGGGAGTGCCCAGGCTTTCAGGAATGTATATAAGCAGTTGCTTTGCCCCTGTTTCCCAGTTATGTCGTTCAGTAAAGGTTCTTGCTGTTATCGCTGTGTCTTGCCTCATGGGAAACCACCTACACTTCAGTGGGACTCAAAATCTAAAACAGAATAAAAAGATGACAGTACGAAACTGAAATAAAACCAGCAACAGAGGATAACGGAAATTTGAAATTACCCAGGGAGTGCTAAAACACTTTCTATAAAGCCTGGTTGAGTAAAAAAGAAAAAGTCTCTACCTAGTTCTGAAAACATACTCTCGGAGCTGGACCTCAGTGTCTAGGCTGAACGATGGGGGTGGAGACACTCCTTCAGGTAAATATGGGACTGTATCTGGGAAATAGGGACACATGGAAGGCCTGTGAAAACACTACAGGTGAGCTCATCACCTCTGGTGGGCAGTGTTGCAACCAGGGCACGGGCCACGCCAAGTGATCTAGCAAATGGCAGTCTGGATCGCCCGGCTGCTGGCAACTGGCCAATGCTGGCAGGCTTTGGGTGGGCGTTCCCTGGATGGGCATGCCCAACTTGACTAATGAGGTTGCTTGTGCCCACTCCCAGAGAGGATAAATTGCAGCCTGCCTGGCACCCTTCCTCAGCCTTTTTGTCGGATCTCCCACCCACCATCCTTTAATTATGACTTCATCTAACTATGCTACAGCCTTGCTATGGACCCTGTTAGCAGCTGTATTCAGGGCCAGGCAAGGATTTTCCCCTCCCCAACTTGCAAATTGGCACCGGCTGTCTGGTTTTTGCCTACCTGACAGCAATCGCCACAACTTTGTGAGGTTAGGCGTTGGGTAAGGCTAGAACTTGGCCGGAGGTGAGGTTGTAGCCTCTGCCTGTCCCTCCTGGGTAAAGGGTAGCCTGTTGAGAGCCAGTGAGAGCCAGTGTGGTGTGGTGGTTAAGAGAGGTAGACTCGTAATCTGGGGAACCAGGTTCGCGTCTCCGCTCCTCCACATGCAGCTGCTGGGTGACCTTGGGCTAGTCACACTTCTCTGAAAGTCTCTCAGCCCCCACCCACCTCACAGGGTGTCTGTTGTGGGGGAGGAGGGGAAAGGAGATTGTTAGCCGCTTTGAGACTCCTTCGGGTAGTGATAAAGCGGGATATCAAATCCAAACTCTTCTTCTTCTTCTTCTGTTAAAAGGATACAGGAGGAGTGGTTTCTGTCCGATGCTCAGGTGGGGGCTAGGGGCATACCACTCCTCCAACGGGGAAGCCTTGGGGGGGGTACCTCTATTTGATGTAGGTCATAGGGCACCCCTTCCAAGATGTGGTTTACTCTTAGATGCACTTCCAGCAGAGTATAATAGTGCTGGTTTCACCCTGTGCCAAACTGTTCACGTCTGAAACCAATAAAATTGTGGCCTTATTTGAACCCCCAAACCAATACAGTGGTAACTTGGTTTAGGGACAGAATGTGTTCCGGGAGTCCATTCAACTCCCGGAACCATTCGAAAACCAAAGCGTGGCTTCGGATGTTCGGCTTCCGAAAATCGTTCAAAAATACTCACTTCCAAGTTCCGATCGTTTGGGAGCCAATTTGTTTGGGAGCCAAGGTGTTTGGCTTCCAAGGTACGACTGTATGCTGTTGTCCTGTCTGGTTATTTACTCCCTGGGAGCTGGGAACTCATGGGGCCTTGGCGCACAACTGGGGTGCCACCACTGAAAAGGTCTTTCTGTCTAGATTCCCCTACTTCCATGCATCTGGGTAGGTAGGGCCATCAAGTTTAATACCGGCACATTGAATTGGGGCCAGAAGCAGCCTTTCAGCAAAGCAATTTACCCATCTTCCCATTGCTTGATGAATTGACAAGGGGCCTCCAGGATTTACTACAACACAATTCAAAAATTGCAGCTTCGTAGAGCAACCGGCCCGAGAGCCCTCCGGGGCTTGGTGTAAGGTTACCAGACATCCCCGTTTCCCAGGGACAGTCCCCGAATTTACAAATCAGTCCCCATACGAAATCCATTGAAGTTGAAAAGTGACCCCGGATTCATTGAAAAAAAATCTGGTAACCTTAACTCGGTGCCATATTCCAACCATGGCACCCTCTAGCAAGCTAACCCTGGTAGAAAAGCTGTTGGGCTTTCTTCACCAACTGAGCTTGCGCAGCAGCTGGGGCGATGGAATAAAAACTCGCCCGCAATATCTTTGCTTATCTTTATTTTACATAACAATCAAACAGATGTTACTCACCACTCTACACCAGCCAGTACCATACAAAGCATTTGGTCAACTTAAATACAATTTTCAATATAATCAATTACCATATCACAGGCATGTCCAACAGGTAGATCGTGATCTACTGGTAGATCACGGGGTGTTCCTGGTAGATCTTTGGCCCCTCAGTGATCTCCTCCCCCCTCCCCAAAAAAGGGGGAAAACAGCTTCCTAAAAAAAGCTCAACAACTTTGGTCCAGCCAACAACAATGGGTAGATCATTACCAATTTTTTTATACTGTGAGTAGATCACAGTCTATTGGGAGTTGGACGTCCCTGCCCTATCACATTGCTGCATTCGGTGCCGCAGGTAAACTCCCACCTGCTATTTAGTTAAATTGTTAAGATACTACAGGTGTGTTGAATTGTTAAGAGCTCACAGATGCGCTGCCATACAGGTTATAATTACAAACACATACCTCTGAGTAGCACCATTGACCACATTAATATTAAGAAAACCCAACAACAACAAGTATACAGAGATGGCTGCCCTCCTGTGTTGCCCTTTAAGCTGCTGTTCCTACCTAATGAATGTTGCAAGAGACGTTTTGGCCCTGCTCCTACCTTTTAGGGACTCGGCAATGCAGGTCGACCCGCGGTGGGGTACATAAGAATACGTTTGAGCAGAGCATCCAGATGGTTGGCATGGCGGCATTGTTTTCTGGGCATTGTATAGCTGCTTAAAAGCTTAGGAGAGAGTGCAGCTAAGCATAATCAGAATGAGCCATCAGGCTGAAGACAACAATGCACATTTTGCTTGCGTCCAAAATAGCTTTGCAGATACATATTACTTACGGTTCCCTTTGCAGGACGTGCAAGTTGCATCAGGAGTTGCTCATGCAAGGAATTCAAAGTCGGTGTAATTGAAGGAAAAATAAAGCCAGAAGCCAGGGCACATTTCTCGTGACACGCTCGCCATTACAGTGGTTAAGCCAAATCGTTTTATGAGCAGTTACTCTAAAACAGGGTCTGGTCAACAGAGGCAGGCTAACACTGTGGGTGGCCGTCCCCAAATCCAGACAAAGGTTGATCTGTCAATATTGGGGGGGGGGGGGCTTGGCCCCCTGCCCACAAATATATTTCAGTAAATTTTTATTTATAATTTTCATTTATTACACACAAAAAAACCAAACGGTAAAAAAAGTCATTGTTACATGTTAAACCTTGATTCCCCTCCCTCTCTTTCTGTGGTTCCTTAAATTTACTCTACCCCCCCCCCCCGCATTTCTCAATTAAATCTATTTATACTATTTCATACAAATTTTAGCCACTGCACGTTTTTACAATAATCCTGCTAATGTCTTGATTCATTTACAATTTATTTGTAAATATTCAATAAAAGATTTCCATTCCCTATTAAGGGAGTTTGTTGTCTTGATTTCTTATTCTTCCGGGTAAGGTTTTTTTCCATTTCTGCATTGTCTGTTAATTTCTGTAGCCATTCTTGTCATGTCTGGACTTCCTCTTCTTTCCATCTTTGAGCAAATGGAGATGCTCAGGATCGAAGCTGACAACTTCTGCATGAAAAGTAGGTGCTTTGCCACTCCCCTGAAATTATTAGATATGAGAAAGCAGCAGGAAACAGAGGTCTTGATTCGCCTGATTTTTAGTGCCTGTGGCTAAGAAATTAGGAGGCAATTTTACAGTCTTTTAATGAGCATTTGATTGTGTTGCTTTCACGGGGACTTTTAAAACGTCGTTTACCTGCTCCACTTCTTTGGTATCTGGCGGGCTGGGAATTGGAATATAAATAGATGTAACAATTCAGGAGAGGGAGGTATCAAAAGGCAAAAAAAGCACACTGACGCCTGAGAACCTGGATCGCTTATATTGTCCCCCACTCTGCTTTCCCTTAGCTAATCTTTGCAAGCAAGTGAAATTTTATCCGAAACGAGACGCACACGCAGCAATTCACCCGCTGTTCAAAAGCTGCCTTTGTGCAATGATACAGCCAGAAGTGGATAGGACAGGTGCAAGATGCAGTTTCATGCACTGTAATTCGAGGGCTCCCTGGCTTGTAACATCTGTCCCTCCCCCTTGAATTGGCAGAGCAGTTTGATACAGTTCGCATTTATGAGCGAACCTATCGAATTTGCACCTTCTGAAACGAGCTGCGAACCGGAGCTCTCCCGAAATTTGCAGTGCAGTTCCGCAGCTAACCAATGTGTTCAGAAAGACATGTGCCAGGTCAATGCATGCATTAAGATGCCTATGCTAGCGGCAAAAGTGTACAAAAAATGCCTTGCAAATGTGTGCCTGTTAGCCAAAATTGCAATCAAAGTAGTGTGTTGTAGGAGAAACTTGCACTAAACCGCTGCTGGATTTTTAAAGGCTGATGTTGGAAAGTGGAGAGCTGGAAAGTGGAAAATGAGAAATACTGTAGAGAGAAACCAGAATGGACAGGGTTGCCCATCCCATGTCACTCCATCAGTGGGATCCCCTTTTGTTCTGGACCCCCCTTGAGATTCATGTTCTTTAGGAGTGGAGTCAGGGTCCCGGTGGATGCAAGCAATTTTGTCCTCAGATGCTTTGCAAACAAGTCACAGCAAGTTACAGGTAGGTAGCCGTGTTGGTCTGAGTCGAAGCAAAATAAAAAAATTCCTTCAGTAGCACCTTAAAGACCAACTAAGTTTATATTTTGGTATGAGCTTTCGTGTGCATGCACACGAAAGAAGTATCTGAAGAAGTGTGCATGCACACGAAAGCTCATACCAAAATATAAACTTAGTTGGTCTTTAAGGTGCTACTGAATGAATTTTTTTAAGTCACAGCAAGATACTGTCGGTTCTGCCACCTCCTTTGGTCCAGACAGAGGCCCTGCACTACCTAAATTGACCCTGGGACCTTACATCTGCAAAGCAGATCTTGTGCCACAGCCCTTTCTCAATGTTAATAATAATAATAATAATAATAATAATAATAATAATAATAATAATAATAATATTTTTTTATTATTTATACCCCGCCCATCTGGCTGGGTTTCCCCAGCCATTCTGGGCGGCTTCCAACAGAAAAATAAAATACAATAATGGATTAAACATTAAAAGCCTCCCTAAACAGGGCTGCCTTCAGATGTCTTCTAAAAGTCTGGTAGTTGTTTTTCTCTTTGACATTTGATGGGAGGGCATTCCACAGGTCGGGCGCCACTACCGAGAAGGCCCTCTGCCTAGTTCCCTGCAACTTGGCTTCTCGCAACGAGGGAACCGCCAGAAGGCCCTCGGTGCTGGACCTCAGTGTCCAGGCAAAACGATGGAGGTGGAGACGCTCCTTCAGGTATACTGGACCGAGGCTGTTTAGGGCTTTAAAGGTCAGCACCAACACTTTGAACTGTGCTCGGAAACGTACTGGGAGCCAATGTAGATCTTTCAAGACCGGTGTTATGTGGTCTTGGCGGCCTCTCTCAGTCACCACTCTAGCTGCCGCATTCTGGATTAATTTTAGTTTCCGGGTCACCTTCAAAGGTAGCCCCACATAGAGCGCATTGCAGTAGTCCAAGCGGGAGATAACTAGAGCATGCACCACTCTGGCGAGACAGTCTGCAGGCAGCTGATAGAC
Source organism: Zootoca vivipara (assembly GCF_963506605.1). Classification (NCBI taxonomy): domain Eukaryota; kingdom Metazoa; phylum Chordata; class Lepidosauria; order Squamata; family Lacertidae; genus Zootoca; species Zootoca vivipara. The sequence continues at coordinate 109,816,372 of NC_083278.1, forward strand.
AGCTGCCCTGGACACAGAATCGACCTGCGCCTCCATGGACAGCTGTGAGTCCAGAAGCCCAAAGTTACCTACTTGGGTTGATCTTCCTATCCTAACAATGTAGGCTGGAGGGAAAGATAGGAGCTTGCCCTAAGGCCATCCACTAAGCTTTATGGTTGGACAAACTAGTACACGGAAACATAGCATCATGGAATTTGTAGAGTTGGAAGGGGCCACGAGGGTCATCTAGTCCAACCCACTGCAATGTAGGAATCTTTTGTCCAACATGACCCTGAGATTACGAGTCTCATGCTCTACCGACTGAGCTATCCTTGATTCCAGTCACCAAATGTGTGTTTCTCAGTTTAAATTATTAAGTGCTGAATTCAACATCTCTCATGGCTCGTGAGGTCCAGGGTGGACTAATTTCCCCATCCTCAGTGGGTCATCAAAAATGCCGGCAGAGCAATCCTTGGCCGGCGGGTTGTTGATACAACTTGTTCTGTTTGTTTGGAGCTGCTGTTTGTGCATGTGTTCCAGAAATATCCACCCACGTTAGCAGATTTGCATGAAGGAAAGAAAGCTAACATCGACAGCAGAATTTGAAAATAATGAATGCTCCTCATTAGGGACTGTGTTACAACATTTCAGCCCCTAAAACAAACGCAGGGCTGTTCTAGCCAAGATCTGAAAAGCAATTTGTTACAGTTCGGAAAACAGATGTACTCATTTTTATAAAGATGATCAAGAAACAAACTCCATAATCTTTTCGGAGCAGGAGGATGTTGATCTTTCTTAAATAGTTCATTTTACATTGTGGGGAAGGGACTAGATGCGCCATTGGCCTGATCCAGCTGGCTCTTCTTATGTTTAGAGAAGATTAGAGAAGCCCAGTGCTTGGAAAAGTCATCTCGAAATATCCTTCCATCAGCGAAGCAAGCCAGTCCCACTGGATTGATATTCCTCCTCAGGGTGCCATGTATGCTTCATGCAAATACTGATTAAAAGATCATTTGGGGGAACGTCCTCCTCCATCCCCCATCCAGTGTGGTGTAGTGGTTAAGAGCAGTAGACTCGTAATCTGGTGAACCGGGTTCGCTTCCCCGCTCCTCCACATGGAGCTGCTGGGTGACCTTGGGCTAGTCACACTTCTCTGAAGTCTCTCAGCCCCACTCACCTCACAGAGTGTTTGTTGTGGGGGAGGAAGGGAAAGGAGAATGTTAGCCACTTTGAGACTCCTTCGGGTAGTGATAAAGCGGGATATCAAATCCAAACTCTTCTTCTTCTCTTCATCCCTTTTTTTCTTCCTGATTTCTGCTGAGCAAAATAGACAGCTTTGGGATGAGCCAAATAAATTAGAAATGGAGAAACTGAAAGATGAGACAGTGGAGTACTGCGATGGGAACTGAGTGTCTAGTGTTATGACAGAAGGGAAAAGCTTTTCTCTGTTCACTTTCTTCACAGCCTCCACACACGACGGACCCAAGGTCACTGTTCCTGGTCCGCCACTGCACTGAGAGCCTATATGTGAAATTAAGATCAACTGTACAGTAGTGTCCAAGTTTAGTTAGCATGGAGTAGAGGTGGGACTGTCATTTTGGAAACCGAGTCTGAAAGTGCCCTTAGGCCACAAGAAGATTATTTTCCTGGTTCCAAGAGAAACGGTGGCCATTGAGATCCTGTTAGACTCCAACTCCCATCAGCCCCAGTCAGAATAATAATAACAACAATAATTTATACCCCACCCATCTGGCTGGGTTTCCCCAGCCACTCTGGGCAGCTCCCAACCGAATGTTAAAAACACAATACAGCATTAAACATTAAAAACTTCCCTAAACAGGGCTGCCTTCAGATGTCTTCTAAAAGTCAGATAGTTGTTTATTTCCTTGACATCTGATGGGAGGGCATTCCACAGGGAGGGTGCCACTACCAAGAAGGCCCTCTGCCTGGTTCCCTGTAACCTCACTTCTCGCAGGGAGGGAACCACCAGAAGGCCCTCAGAGCTGGAGCTCAATGTCTGGGAAGAATGATGGGGGTGGAGACACTCCTTCAGGTAAATCTGGGACTGTATCTGGGAAATAGGGACACTTGGAGGGACAGTGAAAACACTACAGGTGAGCTCACCTTCTCTGGTGGACAGTGATGTGACCGGGCCACGTGATCTGGCAAATGGCAAGCTGGATTGCCCAGCTGCTTGGACTTGGCCAATTGGCCTTCAGGTATACTGGGCCGAGGCCATTTAGGGCTTTAAAGGTCAGCACCAACACTTTGAATTGTGCTCGGAAACATACTGGGAGCCAATGTAGGTCTTACAGGATGATAGAATCATAGAATCATAGAGTTGGAAGAGACCACAAGGGCCATCCAGTCCAACCCCCTGCCAAGCAGGAAACACCATCAAAGCATTCCTGACATATGGCCGTCAAGAGCATAGTCACCATGGCTCATAGCCATTGATAGTCTTATCCTTGCGTTCACATTCAACAGAACCCCACACCTTTGCAGTGTTAAAATTGCCAGGATCGCAGCCCTCAACTGCAGTCTGCAGCTGCAGGAAGTTTTCTCTTGGATGAAATAGTTACAGCAATGCCCCCTTCCCCTCTTCCCACTTTAAATCGAGAGGCGTGTGGATTCGAGGGTGGTTTTGATTTATTTCTAAGCTTGGAGGAGAAAATCTGCAGCAATGCAGAGGCTGCAGTTGGTTGAATAAAAGATTCAGCTCAATTTGCCACGATAACGCGCTGCTTCATGCATGAAATGGATGGGCCCAGCTTCACAGTCTTAAGGTGCATCATCAGCTGTGTGGTTGCAGAGAAGTAGAACCAACTCACAGGAAACATCGGTGAGCTCAGAGGTGGACAGGGGAGGGGCTGTGAAGTGGCCGTGCCGCAGATGTTTTATCTGGGCCCTGGAAACACTGCATTTAAAATAATAATAATAAAGATTTGGCATGGTGGTTGGAGCGGCGGTGATGGCTGGTGCTCCTTAGGACTAGCAGGATGGAAGGCAGGAGTCAAACAGTAGGTGGCGCCAGAGCCAATGACAGACAGAGCCAACTATTCCTAGTTTGGTCTCCGTTCTCCCTGCTGATTTCTACCAGGGCAACACTGAGACGAAGGAAGAGGAAGTGGACAGTCAGAGGGGATAGTAGTAGGAAGGTAGGGACTGGCATAGGTGCCAACTCCCAGATTGAAAAATCCGGGATCGGCGTGGCGTGGCACCGGAGGTCGCGCTGCGGCCATTTTGGAACTGGGCAGAGTGGCACCGGAAGTGCCCATTTCCAAAACGGCCGCAGTGCCAGAAATCATTTCCGTGCATGTCCAGAGACTCTAGACATGCTCAGAATGAACCTCCCCGGGCCGGTAAGAATCCGGGGAATTTACGGGAGTTTTTTAAATCTAGGCTGCCAGCGGGAAACGGCTGGAAAAACGGGGTTTTCCCAGGGAATACGGGAGACTTGGAAGCTATGGGGACTGGTTGAGCACAGACTGTGGCTGGTGGGGCACTGCCCTAATTTCTCTGACGGACCAGGCTCTACTGGGGACTGGGCAGACCCGAGTTCAAATCTCCACTTGGCTGTGAAGCTCAGGGGGTGATCCTGACCCAGCTAAATGACTAAACGACTAAACGACAACAAAGGACCGCTGGACAGTTAAGTCCAGTCAAAGGAAAATATGGGGTTGCAGCGCTCATCTCACTTTCAGGCCGAGGGAGCCGGCCAGCAGGATTAAATCACTTCTGGTGCAACAGAACACCATGACAGAAACCAGAGTGCACGGAAATGCCATTTACTTTCCTGCGCTGCGGTACCTATTTATCTACTTGCACTGGCGTGCTTTCGAACTGCTAGGTTGGCAGGAGCTGGGACAGAGCAACAGGAGCTCACTCCGTCGCGGGATTTGAACTGCCGACCTTCCGATCAGCAAGTCAAAGTGGCTCAGTGGTTTAGGCCACAGCGCCACCTGCATGTAAACAATACATGTTTTTAGTTTAGATATGCCAGGGGGGGCACAAGTAGAGAAGAAATCTCTAACTACAAAACTTGGAAGCGTTCTTAAACCACAGAATCAGTCCCTCCTCCCTCACCCAGTATAGCAAACAGCAAAATAGTCTTTTATTGTTCATGGATCGATGTGATCTTTCATTGATTGCCCACGAGCAAGAAGCAAACCAGGCTTGCTTGAGATGCCCCGTCTCATTCTTGTTTTCCTCCTTTTTGGTTTTGCTCCATCAAGTCCTATTTGTCTTTGGCCTCTCATGCTTTGCATCTGCCTTGCCAGTTTGACGAACAGCTGTGTGTGTTTTCTCAACCCGCCCTGGGCAGCCTGGTCTTCATCCTTGACAAAGTTGAGGGGAAAAATTCTCACGGGCGTCGGTTGTCCTGGAAACGCCGATGCCTGCAAAAAGGAGCTCGCTGCAAAATCGTGGAAGTGTCTCTGGTTCTTCTGATGTCTGACTTCTCCATTTCATCGTAGTCAGTTGAAGGTGTGGAAATGCTGAGCCAATAACCCCATCGATACCAGTTGCTGGAAGCCACAGGAAGGGAAGGGTCTTGGGTCCTGTGCTTGGATCCTGTTCCCCAGAGGCATCTGGCTGGCCACTGTGAGAACAGGATGCTGCAGTAGATGGGCCACGACAGTCTTGGCTTGGCTTCCCCCGAAGAATTCTGGGAAGTGTAGTCTGTTAAGGGAGCTGAGAGTTGTTGGGAGAATCCTGTTCCTCTCAGGGTGTTACAATTCCCAGAGTTCCCTGCAAAGCCTGATTGTTCTGCAATTCTGGAAATTGTAGCTCGTTGAGAAGAGTAGATGTCTCTTTATAACTCTTAAGCTCCTTTAACTGACTACAATTCCCAGGATTCTTTGAGGCAGAAACTGTAACTGTTTCAAATACAGTCATGCCTCGGTTTAAGTACGCTTCGGTTTGAGTACTTTCAGTTTAAGTACTCCGCGGACCTGTCTGGAACGGATTAATCCACTTTCCATTACTTTCAATGGGAAAGTTTGCTTCAAGTTAAGTACGGACTTCCAGAACCAATTACAGTCATACCTCGGGTTAAGTATGTTCAGGTTGAGTACTCCAGAGACCCGTTTGGAATGGATTATTCCACTTTCCATTGGAAGACAGGAGTGCCTGGCATGCTCTGGTCCATGGGGTCACGAAGAGTCGGATACGACTAAACGACTAAACAACAACAACATGCTTTGTTTACTGAGCAGTACAGGACTCCTGGCATCCTTCTGAGCAAGTGAGCATCTTTCTTATACAATGAGTTCGCAGGACAGGGCTTGGACACAATTGTGGCGAGCGAAATGTTAGTGACAGAAATTGGGGGTTGGGGACACAGGGAAGAAACTGTTTCACTTGCCAGCTGTGTGGTCAACACCATTGCCCTGACCTGATTACTTCAGCTGATGTTTTTCCTAAATCTGTCATGAATCAGTAATTATCAGCTTTCGCAACACTCTGCGACTCTCCTGCGAGAAGCTGTTGAGGGATGTTTTTTTTATTGTGGGCTGGATGTTCCTGAAAGGACCTTTGAATATACAAACACACACACACTTCCTGCATCCTTGGCTTTTCCTTGGCCAGAGAAAGTGCAGAAAGACAGAAGGTGGGGTGGGGGGTGGACGAGGAGAGCAAACTTCCACTTCCCCCAAGTGTGAGGGAAGTTCAGCTGAACATAATTTGGATGCGAACCGAACAATGCCTTTTATAACAGGCTCGCATGTCAACAATATATTTTCCCAGTAAGCCCTGGAAGAGGTCCAGATTGAGGAATTAAACGTTCCTTCTTCCATGGGGGTCCTTGCATAATAGGGAATGTGTGGAGTGGAATGGGATTAGAATAGAATCAGAGAATCATAGAGTTGGAAGGGACAACAAGGGTCATCTAGCCCAACCCCATGCAATGCAGGAATCTTTTTGCCCAACTCGGGACTCGAACCCATGACCCTGAGATTAAGAGTCTCATGCTCTGCTGACAGAGCTATCCCAGACATCATCATCTTGCTTTACTGCTGCCAGCCAGGCTACCCCATATTTTATCAGGAACATGAACTGGCAGACTCTGGACTCGCCTCCTCCTATTGTCTGTTTTTCGAGGAATAACATCCATTTATCAAGGTGACAGACCACAGCTTTCAGCAATTCAGACACCCAGATACAGGCATCTGAGTAGATGTCAGTTTCTGGGATCAGCTTTCAGCTTTCTGAAATGATCTCGCAACACGGTAGAAGAAGAAGGAGGAGGAGGAGGAGGAGGGGGGGAGGAAGAGGAGGAGGAAGAGGAAGAGGAGGAGGAGTTTGGATTTGATATCCCGCTTTATCTCTACCCAAAGGAGTCTCAAAGCGGCTGACATTCTTCTTTCCCTTCCTCCCCCACAACAAACACTCTGTGAGGTGAGTGGGACTGATCATGGAACCCAAGAAAGTAAAATCTCTCACTGCCTCCATTTCTTCCCCTTCTATTTGCCAGGAGGTGATGGGACCAGTGGCCATGATCTTGGTTTTTTTGATGTTGAGCTTCAGACCATATTTTACGATCTCCTCTTTCACCCTCATTAAAAGATTCTTTAATTCCTCCTCACTTTAGGGAGTCACTGTGGGAGCCCACACAACTCAGAAGGGAGGTGGAAGCTGGGGCCCTCCAGACATTGTCCAGCAAGAGATCCCATCACCCCGGCTATTCTCTGGGGCTGGTTGTGGTTGGAGACCAACAATATCTGAATTGCCGCAGCATCCCGATCCCTGGTGTGTACTTGATAGTCAAGATCAATCTACACAACAACAATAGAGCTGGGCAATATATTGATATATTGTCCAAAACCAGTTTGAAGTCCATGTCATGATATCGGTTTCATAATTATGCAGAAATCACAATGCAGGAAAAAACATGAAGCCAGCCAATGCTTCTCTCGATTTCTGCTCTGTTAACTCTGCCAGTTCAGCTCTCCCCTTTTCTCCTGCAGGGGGTTAAGACATGAAGCCAGACTCTACGTAGTTCCATCCTTATTTCAGACATCACAATATATCAGTATATCGTAATGTTGGAAACCAGGTATCGCCCAGCCCTAAACAGCAACAGTAACATCAAAATTGTACCACGTGCTTCTCTGAAAATTCTTACAAGCTTCATCTTCATCTTTTCACGTGATTCAGCTTCTCAGCACTTTATATTATGTGCCTTGGTTTCTTTGAGAAACCTGATTAGCGATGTTGCAGGAGTGTTTTTTAAGCTTTGTGTGATCACTAATTGGTACCCTGGACTTGTACTAAGAATAGATTGAAGTTTGAAACCAATCTAGTATAGTGCAGCCAACACTGTGAGTCAATTCAGAACTCCTGGGGGAATAAAACAGATTCCCCCCCCCCTAGAGTTCCCTAAAAAACTCTTGTAATCGGTAAGCCCTTTACGAACCAGCTGAGCCGACTGAAGTTCACCCATGGCTGCTTCTGGTCTGCCACTTTCCTTGCAGACAACTTGTTTGACCTTGGCTTTGCCCCAAGAGTAAGAAAAAAAAATCAGACTTCCAATCAGACTTGGCTTTCAGCTGGCAAATTTACATTCACTGTAATGGGAGGCATAAACTTGTCTTTCGCTTTTTGATGTTGGCAAACTCGAAGTGTCTAACCTGTTAAGGACTTGACTGTGATGTGTGATGTGTTGTGATTTGGGGGGTGGTGGGGGTGAAGCAATTTCGGTGCCGTTAGCTGAAGCCCGGAAGAGTGCGAGCTGCCATTTCCCTCGCCTCCTTCAGTTTGCATTTCAGAACCAGCTTTGGCTTTTTTTCCTTCTGCAGGTAGACTTATGTGTGACTTTTTAATAAGGATACGATATAAAAATCCCTGCATCGTGGCCTGATCTCCACAGAGAATGTCATTGGCTTGGATATATTCAAGCATTATAGCACCTAAGTCTGCTTGATGCAATGCAGTAGGCCTTTTGATCTTTTTTTCCCTTCTGCGCCAGAAGGAATGATTAAATAAAAGGGCAATGTGTTCCCTAAGTAGTGTTTTGATTTGCAGCATGTTGCTAAGAAGGGTCACCTCTTTGCTTAGCCTTGGGCAGAAATAACGCCTTGTTTTTCCTCCTATGCCCCGCTGATCAGTTAACGCTGCCCAAACCAGGGAAAGCAAAATTAGTTTTGCACCTTTTTGCTTCGTCTAATGGGAGCCTGCAGCCTCAGTTCTACTGTGAGAGGTTCTTAGAGACTGTAGCACCGCTTGTGTTTTGCAAGTATATAATCCTAGGTATACGGAATCCGTAAATTGGAGAGCAATGCTTGAGCGGGAAGGAACTAACTAACCATTTTGCTAGCACAGCTGTCACCAACTTGGTTCCCTCCAGATATGAAGACTTGGGCTAATCTGGAGGGCACCGGGTTGTCAAAGGTTCTGCTAAGAGATAAAAAAAAAGGGCATATGTGAAAGTTTGTGTCTGGGCACAACTCAGAGGGTAGGTTTTAACCTTTAAGGTCCTTAATGGTGTGAGTTCATATTTAGAGGCCCTTTGGGTGTTCCTGCAATGTGATATTTGCTGGGCGGTTACTGCAGAGAGAGCCTTTTTGGTGGTGACACCCTGGCTGTGGAATGCCCTCTCCAAAGAGTTTCATGAGATCTCTCTTTAGTAGTCATTTTGGTGGCAGGTTAAGACTTTTTAGTTTCCCCAGCCGTTTAAAATATTGTTGGCATTGGTTAAAAAGTTACTTTTTTAAAAAAAATCTATAAAAACATTTTATAAATATTTCTGTAAATGAATATATTATAATCTTGCTATTCTTATAGAACATGCTAGATTTTCCAGTTTCACTTTGTTGTAAGCTTGAGAGTGGGTGGTATTCAACTACTGTGTCCCATAAGTGCGAAACTTCCTCTTGAACTAAAGAAATCTCCCATCTCTCATACCTTTCATACATTCTCATATCTTCTCTAGAAGTTTGGGGAACCCCTATAGCAGAGTTAGGGGTTGCTTGTTGGGTGGAGAATGTTCTCTTGCACAAGTAGAAATCACTTAGTGCTATACTGTGTCCTACCCTTCGAATTCGCTATTTTTCTTTTTTCTTTTTCTTTTTAATGAGGCATTATACTGCATATTGTGGCTCATATGGTCATTGTTCAATTGTTGTTGTGGGCTGACCAGATGTCCTGATTATCGAGTGGCAAATAAATACTGTTAATACACAAACTGCTACCTCTTGAAAGTGCGGCTGTTAAAGAGCTTGTTGAAGAAAGTTGCTGTGGAGGAGATTCTAGGTCACAAGCAAACTTCACTTCTGGAAAGTGTAAATTTAGAAACTCATTAAATGGTGTCCTTGTGGGGTAGACATAGTTAAAGCATCTTCAGGCTCTTGGAGAGGGGGTAGACTTTTTTTTTTGATGCGGTGAGAGTGAAATCATGGGCCGTGGCAGAAATCTGGGGGTTTGGGGAAGACATAATGAACTACTTGTTTCCACTGGATCGTCTTCTCCATTCCAAATTTCTTAATTTGCAAGCAGATGAGGATAATGGTTATAGAATCATAGAGTTGGAAGGGACCACGGGGGTCCTCTAGACCAACCCCCTGCAATGCAGGCATCTTTGCCCATCTTGGGGCTCGAACCCACGACCCTGAGATTAAGAGCTACCAACTGAGCTAAGTTGCCCTTTTTGTGTAGTACTTAGTTGCTGAAATAGGGCTCTGTGGTGGATGCAGGTGGTTCTGTGGTCTAAACCACTGAGCCTCTTGGGCTTGCCGATCGGAAGGTTGGCGGTTTGAATCCCTGCAATGAAGTGAGCTCCCGTTGCTCTGCCCCAGCTCCTGCCAACCTAGCAGTTCGAAAGCATGCCAGTGCAAGTAGATAAAAGGTACCTCTGCGGCGGGAAGGTAAACGGCGTTTCTGTGCGCTCTGGTTTCTGTCACAGTGTTCCGTTGTGCCAGAAGCGGTTTAGTCCTGCTGGCCACATGACCCAGAAAGCTGTGCGGACAAATGCCGGCTCCCTCAGCCTGAAAGCGAGATGAGCGCCGCAACCCCATAGTCGCCTTTGACTGGACTTAACCTTCCAGGGGTCCTTTACCTTTTTTTAAAAAAAAAAAGCGGCCATAAAGCACTGGGGAAGTATCTGGTATGTTTGAAGGGCAGTAGTTATGGAAAGGTCCGGCTAAAAGCTTGTGACATGGCTCGGCCAAAGGTCAGAACAGTATCATGAGGTGCCACAGGCAGACAGGGAAAGAATCTAGCCCCCCTCCCTTCTCTTATTTCCAGCTTTCCTCTTGCATCAGTCTCTCGCCCCCTGCCCTCCCAACGCCTTCCCCTTCACACAAGGCTCTTCGGTGTGATATTGTGAGCCATGCTCTACTTCGCAGACACGTCAAAAGTAAAGTGACAGCAACACGATCGGATAAACTGCGTCTTCGAAGGAAGCAGAAGGTTGGCCTTGTGTTGCAAAAACATAGGATGGCAGGGGGGAGACGAGGATCAGCCTGCTGTTTGGAAGAAGTGGGTTGCTGAGGGGCAGACGCAAACCCTGTATGACATGGATGTTCCTTCAAATAACGGCATCTGCATTTAGTTTAGCACGACACCGGAAATCCTGTTCAATTTGCCGTGGCCTGAGGCAAAGCGTTGTGTTAATTTCTCTTCCGAATTATTGTTAGCTTTTCATTCTCAGTCAATGGGGAACATATATGTATGTATCCATTCATTTATGTTTGCTGTGTTTCATACAGTTGTTATGTTACTTGGCTCAGGGTGTGAGTTAGTCTCTTAAAGTTTCGTCTTTTGTCACTCCTGGCCCAGTGAATGAGATAGATTTTCTAAAATGAGTTTTTCATCCTCACGCTTCACGATGGCTTTCCCCACAAATCCTCTTTGACATTACACTGCATGTCATTCAGTCTGAGGGGTTATTGAGTGAATCTATCTTATTTCCAGTCCAACTTACTTTTCACGTGGGTTTTTCCATGAGCCCATCCTGCATTAATCCACTTCCCCCCTCCAAAATATGCATGAAAACCCACATATTCTAACAGTGCATTTTTCATGTTTCATAATTTCATAGTTAGGGATTAAGGAGAAATTCAGTGCACATTTAAAGGTGAGTCTAATTCACACTTTCTGAAAAAATAGTGAACCAAAACATAGCTGCACTTCAAAATGTACACTCCAAATCTTGAAATGCAGTTTTCCAGCCAATGTATCAATCCATTATCCAGGTTAAAGTGTGCATAAAAGTGTATCTCTATTAGTTGAGCATAAGAAAATGTATTGTATTAGGGAAAATTGCTTTGTAAATATGTGTGTATTTGGCAGAATTGCATATAAATATGCTTACATTAGGAGAAATTTTCACTAAAATGCTGGTGAATTTTCAATAGGTCTTTAATCCACTCCCCACCCCCAGTTGATGCAGAAATGTGGAGAAATGAACCTAAAGCTGAGAGGAACAGCAACTGCCCATTCCTTCTCATAGTATTGTGAACCCGAATGTATTCATCCTTGCCATGAAACAGCTAAAGCTTTTAATCACAGATTGAAATCTCACTCAACTGAACAAAGAAACACAGTGTGGTTTGGGACATGATGCTCAGAACGGCATTTGAACCCCTCTTGCATTTTGGGAGTCACATGTGAGAGTGCTGTTAATCATGAAGAAAATGCAAAATTATATCCCAGTTTGCTTGTGTGCCCTCTTACCTACATATCAGGTCCATTGGCCATTGAGGTGGCCAACTAACTTTCTCCTCAGAGGCTGGAAGACAACAGCTCTTGAGGGCGCAATTCTGGTGGAGACAGGAAAGAGAGCGAGAGAAGAGAAATTGGTGAAGGAAGGAAGGCGTTGACAGATTGCATGGGCAGACTTCAGACTTGCAGAAATCTATTTTATTCAAATTGTGTGCCTGCACTCCATAATGTGATCAGTTATGTGGGGTTTACCTGCCCCCCCCCAATATTTTTTCCAAGTTGAAACCCCTGCACAGATCCATTAAAAAGTCCGCTCCATGTTTTCTGTTAAGTCTTCTTTCCCACCAATTCTTCTGGAGGGAAAGCTTTTTTCTGCTGTTACTGCTGTAGTTAAGACAACCGGGAGTTGGAAACTCCTTTCTGGTCTGCTTCAAATTGCCCAGAGATCTACCAGCAGATCCTGATTTACCGCTGCTGTCCTTTCTAATTTGAAGAAGAATGACATTTCCCTTCCCGTTTGTATCCAGAACAATGTGATGGTTTCTCTTTTGGGGCGGGAGGTACAGTACTTTGGCTGTCCTGTTCATGGTCAAAGGTCAACGAGTAATTGAAGCTCGCATGGCTCGGTTGCTGAAATTACTATCATTGCCTCCATTAAACCTGGATTGTCTCCAGTACAGATTGTTGCAATAGGAGGTGGCAATGTTGGGCTTTATGGAAACGGAGTACCGAAAACCAGAAGAAAGCAGTTGTGTGTTTCTTTGTGGGGAGAATCTTTGAATTACAAGACCTGTTCCAGAGGGTTGTTGCAATTGCAGGAAGTCACTATTAATTTCAATGAAAGTTGGGTCATGCCCTAACCAGGCCCAGCCAAGCCCATTCCTCAAGTTCTATTAAGCGTCCAGATACCTGAATATGAAATACGCCTCTGGCTAGCAGTTATTGGAATAACAAATTACGGACCACGTACACTTCTGTACGAGCTGCTCGACAGTGGAACTTGCTGCCAAGGAGTGTGGTGGAGTCTCCTTCTTTGGAGGTCTTTAAGCGGAGGCTTGACAGCCATCTGTCAGGAATGCTTTGATGGTGTTTCCTGCTTGGCAGGGGGTTGGACTGGATGGCCCTTGTGGTCTCTTCCAACTCTATGGTTCTATGATTCTGTTCAGATACAGCCAGGCACTTCTTTTACTTGTCAGCTGTGGTGCAGCCTTGCTTCTCTGTATTGGTTGAGCATAACTAGAATTCCCTGCTGGATTGGACCAAAGGCCTATCTAGTCCAGACTCCTGCTCTCACAGTGGCCAACTAAGATGCCTCTATGAAGCCTACAAGCAGGACATAAGTCCCATAGCCCTCTCGCTGCCCATGTTCCCCAGAAGGCTGCTTCTAATACTGGATGTAACAGAACCATATAACTGGTCACCCCAGAAGCCAAATGTTGCTCATGCATTGATGTACATGACCCATAGTCTCCAAGTGTAGTGTTTTAGTTTTGACGTTTTAGTGTAGCAACTCCAGCCAAAGAAACAATTAAAAGGGCTTGCCGATCAGAAGGTTGGCGGTTTGAATCCCCGCAATGGGGTGAGCTCCCATTGCTCGGTCCCTGCTCCTGCCAACCTAGTAGTTTGAAAACACGTCAAAGTGCAAGTAGACAAATAGGTACCACTACAGCGGGAAGGTAAACGGTGTTTTCGTGTGCTACTCTGTTTCGCCAGAAGGGGGTTTGTCATGCTGGCCACATAACCTGGAAGCTGTACGCTGGCTCCCTCGGCCAATAATGCGAGATAAGTGCTGCAACCCCAGAGTCGGTCACGATTGGACCTAATGGTCAGGGGTCCCTTTACCTTTACCCCATCCTCCTGTCACGGATGACTCTGGGGTTGCAGCGCTCATCTCACTCTATAGGCTGAGGGAGCCGGCTTTTGTCCGCAGACAGCTTCCTGGTCATGTGGCCAATATGATTAAGCCGCTTCAGCGAACCAGAGCAGCGCACGGAAATGCCGTTTACCTTCCCGCCGGAGCAGTACCTATTTATCTACTTGCACTTTGGTGTGCTTTCGAACTGCTAGGTTGACAGGAGCTGGGACCGAACAACGGGAGCTCACCCCATCACAGGGATTCGAACCACTGACCTTTCAATCGGCAAGTCCAAGTGGCAAGGTGCTTTAACCCACAGTGCCACCCGCGTCCCATATAACTTTTAAAAGTCACTTGTAATGAGATGAAGAAGGTTTTAAAATTGGATTGTCAAGTATATAAGGTTTTATGGACGTGCACGAACAAATACATTATAATGGACTAGATGGCCCTTGCGTTCCCTTCCGACGTTACAATTCTGTGATTCTGCGACTCGCCAGCACCAGTTTGCATCACTTTAATTCACTCTTGCTTGTGAACGGGTGCCTAGAAAATGATAATTAGAAAACGTAGCATGCTAACAGTGGGGGATGCCATTATGGTGAGGCCAAATCACATCCCCTGGCTTAGAGGCTGGGCCACCCACTCTCATTGAGTAGGAACTCGGGCGAAGAAGGAGCATGTCTCTCTGCATGTGTTGCATTGTGTTCCCCGCTTGACAGATCCTTGCAATATATTAGCATCCACTCTCCGTTCCTGTTTTCACGCTAGCAAATGCTAAAGAGGAATGGCAATATTAATACAGAGGCATTTGATTGACAGTGTTGTTGACAACGAATTTGCTGGGATGAAGATGATACGTGGAAACTTCACTTAGGATTTTAAAGCACAAATTGGATGTTAAAACTTCACTCATGGAAGGCCATCATTCAAAAGCTGGTTTGGGATTCTTACATTTTATTTTGTTTTGTTTCTCTTTAGATTGATTGCCCTCTTAATCTTTACAGTCATCACAATAACATTTTCATCTTTTGAACATTTGCATGGGAACATTTCCTCTACGTGAATCCCCCACCCCCACCCCAAAACACTAAAATTTAGTTTGTATTGAATTGGCAAACACATCCAAGAGTGTATTCCTTTTTTGACAGCAAATCATCACGTCCGAATAAAAGGTCATGCTTGTTTATCGAGCAGTTGTGCAAACATTCAAAGGGGATGGAGACACAACTGCCTGATACTCTTGGAAATTGCTTCTGGGAAATTTATATTCTAGACCAGAAAGATGGAATTCTGTGATCAGAAAATGCAAATTTGGGAACTGATGATGATGATGATTATTATTATTTTGAAAATTTGCAGTGACTGTATAGAGGCAGAGGACCACAAACTGCGAGCCATAAGAATGGGGATGAATTGTAGGGGGGGGGACCCTGAATCCTTAAAAGGCTTCAGTGCACCTTATTGAAGAAAGATAATTGTTGCATTCTTGAACCCTGGGTGCCAAAGTTTCAGTAACAACCCGGGAGGTAGGTTAGGCTGAGAGACAGTGGCTGCCCAATGTGGCTGCTCAATGTCACCCATTGAGCTTCATGGCTGAGTAGGGACTAGAACCCTGGTCTCAGTCCAGTGCTCTAACCACTACACCGCACTGGCTCTCTTTGGATGTCTCCACTGAAGGCAAGGGGAAGGGGTACACAATTTAATACATAAATCAGTTTCTGCTCTAGAATGCACCTGCCTGTCATCTTAGGAAGCAGCTGTCTACCGAATCAGACCATTGGTACAGCCAGTGGTGTAGCCAGTCGTTCGGGTGCCCGGTGCGGCGTGCGCATCCTGCAGCCGGGGGTGGGGCGAGCCGCCCATGGGGGCAGGGCAAGCTGCGTGGAACCTCTCTGCCACTTCCCCCTCAGCTGTGGGGCGGCTGAGGAAGAGGCGGTGGGCAGATGTAAGCCCCACGCTGCTGTTTCAGGCAGCGCAGAGCCTGCAGGCGCCCAAGCCACCATGTCACCCCCAGGAGAGACGCATGGCTCGGACATGCTGCAGGCCCCGCAGTAAGTTCTGCCCCCTGCGGTGTGGTGGGCAGTAGCAGCCATGTTTCGTTACGTTTCTTGAGTGAACTAAAAAGTTTCATGAGCCCGTTTTTTAAAACTCATATTTTTGTCACCCCCCTTCAGTGATGACACCCGGGGCGGCTCGCACCCACTGCACCCTCTTCCCCTGGCACTGGGTACACCTTGTTCAGCAAAGTGCTGTTGCATTCATGTGGTTGGTGAATAGATAGCTGGGAGAAATGGGGAACTCTTTGGAGGCCAATGTATTGAGTGTATGACTGACTCTGCAGACCACGGTCCCATCCAGATCCTCTCTGTCTGCCATGAGAGACAGCGGCTCTCCAGGGTATATGAGGCTAAGAAAAACCTCTGCCTTGTCACCATGAATCTTTCAATGGAGATGCTGAGATTTGAATCCAAGACCCGCTTCATGTGAAATGTGCCTCTGCCGCTGGGCTTTTACTCCTTCCTGAAGTCTATTCCCAGCAGAGCCACGACAACTTCCCCCAGAAGCCATATTTTTCAGGCATCTTTTGTTTCCTTCATTTAATAAGTGGCAAACCACAGTAGTTAATAATGAGCAATAGATATTCCTTATCTATGTATCGTGGCTTATATTGAAAATCTTTTTCTTGGAGTTACGAATCTTTTTGTTTCCTCGCCCCCGTTCCCATTACCAGCCCAGCGGTGCAACCCGATTCTTTCCTCTTCCAAGTCGTCAGATTCTCAATTTAAGACAGGCCTGGTTTATAGAGCTTTTAAACCGGTTATAAAGATCTGAAGAACTGACATTTTGAGCAAGCGCTGCCTTTTTTTATAGGCTGTGAACAAAAGAGCTAGAACAAATGCTCCGAAAGATGTATTGTGAAGGGGATCTTACAGTTGAGAAAACATGACATTCAGCAAAGCAATGCTTTTGTAGAAGGGGGGGGGGAAGCACTGGTAATTTCCTCCTGGGATGATAAATGTAATGTGGAGGTTTACAAGGGCTTTTACCAATTGTAGGAAAGTCTCTCTACGCGCCCCCCCCAAAAGAGAAATAATATGTTCTGGAGGGTCTCCCAAGATGGTTTTTATGGGACATGGAGGGCTAGAGAGGACAGAAAAGGGAGAGGAAGCAACATTTACATGCATGAAAGTCCCGGTGCTAGTCTCCCACATCCTTTGAGAAGCCTCAGTTGATATCAAACCAATGTGATGCATTAGGGAGCTGGGTATGTTTAGCCTGGAGAAGAGAAGGTTGAGGGGTGATATGATAGCCATGTTCAAATATATAAAAGGATGTCATATGGAGGAGGGAGAAAGGTTGTTTTCTGCTGCTCCAGAGAAGCGGACAGGGAGCAATGGATTCAAACTACAAGAAAGAAGATTCCACCTAAACATTAGGAAGAACTTCCTGACAGTAAGAGCTGTTCGGCAGTGGAATTTGCTGCCAAGGAGTGTGGTGGAGTCTCCTTCTTTGGAGGTCTTTAAGCAGAGGCTTGACAGGCATATGTCAGGAATGCTTTGATGGTGTTTCCTGCTTGGCAGGGGGTTGGACTGGATGGCCCTTGTGGTCTCTTCCAACTCTATGATTCTATGATCAGCTGGAATAGAGGCTTTCCTTATGGCCTGATCATCTCGACCTGTGCCGCCACCGCTGCTGCCAACGTCACTCAAGACATGCACCAGCTCTTGCTCATCCCTAAGCTCAATGGCAGCGGCACTGATGGGGAACGTCCTCAGATCAAATCAGAAGCTGGGATGGCTTTCATAATTCTGGGACTGTCTGTGGAAAATAGGGATGCTCAGAGCTTATGATTTCATCCTCTCCAGTTTGCCAGGGAAAATGAAAGGAAAGTCCCCTCCGATGTCTGGTTTGGTGATGGCCTGGGCCAGGGCCTTGTCTGCAAAGGGTGTACTCTTCATGTCACACAGAGCAATATTCAGCCCCCAAAACACGGAAGCCCCTCAGTGTTAAACCAAACAAGCTCCACAGATAGAACATTTCCCAGAATCCTCTGCCTCACTGAGGGGTTCCATGGTGGACAGCGTCTTTCCTCAGCAGGGGGAAATATGCAGTGTGTAAACAGTTGCTTGAAGTAGAAACTTTAAAACCCCAGTGCTTTAAATAAATGAGATTTGGATGGTATTGGTGTTGGAACAGATCAGGGAAGAAATTGATGCCTAAACCTATAATTAATAATTGGCAACGGTGGACAGGAGCCATTTTCTCCAGAGCCTGCCTGGAATATGGACACTGAAGAATAATGAGAGAATCTTGGCTCTCGTAAGATGCTAATTAGGTTACATCTATGCTGTGTCAGATTTTCTTCTTTTTTAAAAAAATGGCTTGACCTATTTCAGAGAGAACAAAATGAGTCAGGGCAAATCTTATTCCTCTGGGCAAACAGCTAGAAATGTGGGTAAAAAAAAAAAGAGGAAGGGGGAAAACCCACACAAATATTTGCACTTGTTCTGAATGCAGGATAAAATAAAATATGGAGCAGGGGAGGCAATGGTGGACTGGTTGCCATTGGGGCTGGTGGAGCAGAAGATGTGGAGACCAATGGTAGGTGGAGCCAGAGCCATTGCCAGGCAGAGCCAACTAATTCCAGTTTTGTCCCTATCTCCCCCTCTGATTTCTAGAATCTTAGAGTTGGAAGGGATCCCTAGGGTCATCTAGTCCAACCCCCTGCAATGCAGGAATCTCATCTAAAGCATCCATGACAGATGGTTATCCAACCCCTGCTTAAAAACCTTCAACAAAGGAGAGTCTACAACCTCCTGAGAGACAGTCTCCTCTTTTCCAGGCTAAACATACCCAGCTCTTTCAACCATTCTTCATAAGGCTTGGTTTCCAAGACCCTTGATCATCTTGCTTGCCCTCCTCTGGACACGTTCCAGCTTCTCAGTATCCTTCTTGAACTGTGGTGCCCAGAACTGGACACAGTACTCCAGGTGAGGTCTGACCAGAGCAGAATACAGTGGTACTATTACTTCCCTTGATCTAGATGCTATACTCCTATTGATGCAGCCCAGAATTGCATTGGCTTTTTTAGCTGCTGCTTGGCAGGGGGTTGGACTGGATGGCCCTTGTAGTCTCTTCCAACTCTATGATTCTAATGTTTCTTCCCCCTCTCTTTCCAACCTTCATCCAGTCAAGGACATGTTCCTGCATACAAAAGCCCTTGAAAGGGTGGATTGGAACCAGAGAAAGGTGTGGCCTGCGGTGAAGGCATGGCTTGGGGAGAGTCTTGAATGAACTAATAAATTCTAACAGCAGAAACCTGGCTTGTTTTTATGCTCACCTTATCTGCTCCCATCCCTCTGCTGGCATTATCCACCCTCCATTTCCAAGAAGGTACCTGGAGTTTGTGCAGCAGGCAATTATTCTCTGTTTCTCTCCTTCTGCGCCCCTGCAGGCTCCTTTCGTGCAAGCAAACATCTCCATTGGGGGATATCCAGCCACATTAAATTAATTTTTACATCATGTCAGGAATAGCCGTGCAAAATGGAACTAACCAACCAGAGAATCCATCAATAAACACCTTGGCTGAGTTCCACTCTTGCTCCCCCCCCTTTTTCTAAAGAGGAGTTCGGAAGCCTCCAGGGCTACTACAGGTCCTTCTGGTAAAATAGCACCTGTGAATGCTTCTTTCTGCAAAAGTACAGAAGAGAAGCTTTTATTTATTTATTTTTGCAGCTGCACAGCCGTAAATGATCACTGGCTGACCAAGATGGGAACCCCAAGCAGAGAGGTGCTCAGGCAACCCCATCTGATTTGTTGTTTGGTTGTCCGACTCTTCATGACCCCATGGACCAGAGCACACCAGGCACTCCCAACCCCATCTGTTATGTGTGGCTAAATGCAGCCCTGCCACCATTGACAGCCATGTGCTTGCACTCTTCCATTTTTGAGCTGTCTGGCAATCATGTGTTAAAAACTCAAATACATAAGCTAGGCGACAAATAGCTCCTCAAACCAAGGTGACAGTCACCAAAAGGGAATATCTGGTTGCCATTTTGGGGTGAGATGGCTCTAAAGCAGGCATCCCCAAACTTCGGCCCTCCAGATGTTTTGGACTACAATTCCCATCTTCCCCGACCACTGGTCCTGTTAGCTAGGGATCATGGGAGTTGTAAGCCAAAACATCTGGAGGGCCGCAGTTTGGGGGTGCCTTCTCTAAAGTCTTATTAAAGGTAAAGGGACCCCTGACCATTAGGTCCAGTCGTGACCGACTCTGGGGTTGCTGCGCTCATCTCGCATTATTGGCCGAGGGAGCCGGCGTACAGCTTCCAGGTCATGTGGCCAGCATGACAAAGCCGCTTCTGGCGAACCAGAGCAGCACACGGAAACGCCGTTTACCTTCCCGCTGTAGTGGTACCTATTTATCTACTTGCACTTTGACGTGCTTTCGAACTGCTAGGTTGGCAGGAGCTGGGACCAAGCAACGGAAGCTCACTCCGTCACGGGGATTCGAACTTTCAAACTGCTGACCTGATTGGCAAACCCTAGACTCTGTGGTTTAACCCACAGCGCCACCCATGTTGATTTAATCTTATTCAATGTTCTCAAAACTTTCCAAAATATCTAAGTTCAAATTTTGGTACTAATTGAACAACGTTCCTATGAGATCTTCCTTCCTTCCTTCCTTCCTTCCTTCCTTCCTTCCTTCCTTCCTTCCTTCCTTCCTTCCTTCCTTCCTTCCTTCCTTTCTTTCTTTCTTTCTTTCTTTCTTTCGCCTGTGCTGTGGACAATAGATGTGGTATCTGTTTTATGCTTGATCACATGACTAAGGACAGTGGGGTGTCTAATGAGGGACTTGTGTGGAGCCCCATATGCATTTTCCCCTCTCCACACATTCTAACCACTGTCCTGGACCCCTCCTTCCAAACCCCCCCACCCTTTCCAAAGTAATTTGCATTATAAAAGAAGCCGTCATTGGTACCAATGGGAGCTTTGTTTGAAAGGTGAATAGCAGCCTGTGTAAAATATTTCTTATAATACAGAGTGCTGTTAGGGCATAATTGTGAAATGTATTGGGACCATAATTTTGATGTGACAGTAAAACTGAAGTTGTAAGTTCAGCTTGGCAGCTTGTAAAAAGAGTATTTTAAATAGCAATTTTGTAATAGGCCCTGGTACTACAGCCCTCATGTAGAGGTTGGCCTTTATTGGAATAAAACAGAGTAATTAAAGAGGTAGTATTGAAGAACTACTATTGCAAAAAGCGCTTGGAGAATCTATAACAAGAAAGTTCTGGTCTATAACAAGGAAACCAAAATGGATGTTATATACATTTTCAAAGGGTTTCCCCCCTCTTTTAAAAAGAAAATCCATTTGCTTTGATGCAAAGAAGTGACTATTATGTCATTTGTCATAATTGTAAAATGGTTGTATAATATGATATACTAAATCAATTTATTCTTTTTCCTGAGGGAAATTATAGATAATCTTTTGCTGTGGGTGGGTTGGAACATGAGTGCTCTCTTGAGTTGTGGGGGAGGTGAGCTGTCTTATTGCTGTTTACTTTGCATAATATTTTGTTTCAAAGCAATTAGGAAAAAGCTCTATGATTTTTTTCATAGTGAAGATCTGTCTTAGGACTCAGCTATACAGCTGCAAATCAAACATTTTAAATGTGTTGTAAAGTGCAATATACAAATGTGACACTAGATGGCAACAGTGAGCTATGCCAAATTCAATGTATTTTTCAAAATATTTTTTTTAAAGCATTTTCACAGCCTTTTTTTAAAAAAAATACATGTGTAGATTCCACATTGGCTTCATTAAGAAATAAATAACAATAAATTGCAATGAGGAAATCTTACAATTTTACTTTCTCACAGTCTTAAGTTCAGTTCTTCACATTTCTGCATCAGTTTGATGATTTTTTTTAATCCTCAGGAAAATCATTCAGCACTTTTGTAAGACTTTCCCCTGATTTGCAAATATCTGCATGCAATTTTACCTTAAGACACACATTTTTTTGCAGGCTGTTTCCACTGATATAATGCTGCTTTTTTGTATGCCACTTTTTCTGATATATGCATTTCACTGCACATTTCACTGGACTGGATGTGCTTTTGTTTGGCTGCATTGCAAAATTTGTAGAAGAGGGAATTTTGAAGGGTGACTGTGTTCCATCTTTAAATGTGATGTCCTTCAGAAAAATATTTCCCCAACCCTAATGTTTAATGTTTTTAATAACATTAAAATGCCCTATAAAAACCACAATTTAAAGCCCAAATATGTGCTGACTGCTTGCAACGTATTTCTTTTTACCTTTTACTTTCTGTTGTTTATTCCTGAATCTTCTTTGGCTGCCTATCAGCATATAGCTCTTCTAAGCATCTCTTTTCCCCAAGCATATCTACATTCCTTTCTGCGGGAGCCGATTTTGTTTTCATTTGCAGTTTTAAATTGAGGTCAAGTTTCCCAGTCTCCTTTCTTAGAAATCAAAGGGAGCTTATTCCTCAATCCCTTTCTAGCCAAGCTGCATAGGAGGTTATGAGTGAAAGCTGTTAGGGGGCTCACCCTTTGCTTACAGCCTTAAAGTACATGTGGCAGCAGCTGCATTTTTCAGGGAAAAAAAAGAGGTTTGCTGTTATTTATATGTTTAATACATATTTTTATGCTGCCTTTCAGCCAAAGGGTAAAAAGAAAAATAGAAAAGGTTTCCCGGGACAATGTGCAACAATAAAATACAAACCAGCAATAAAATCAATAATAAAGCAAAATTGAATCACGTTGTAATAAAACCCAACTGCAGTAAAACAATTCGAAACTTTAAAGTGCCTGAGAAAATGAAAAGGTTCCTTGGCTGGTGCAGCATGGGCTGAAGCTGAGCCTTTGTGGGTATGAAGTTCCATAAATTGAGCACCAACACTGAAAAGGCCCTTCCCCCAGTTAGAATCATAGAGTTGAAAGGGACCCCGAGGGACATCTAGTTCAACCCCCTGCAATGCAGGAATCTCAGCTAAAGCATCCATGACAGATGGCCATCCAAACTCTGCTTAAAAACCTCCAAGGAACGAGAGTCCACAACCTCCCGAGGGTGTCCTTTCCACTGTTGAACAGTTCTTACTGTCAATAAGTTTTTCCTGATTAGTTGTGATCTCCTTGTAAGCTTGAATCCATTGGTTTGAGTCCTACCCTCCAGAGCAGGAGAAAACAAGCTTGTTCCCTCTTCCATGGGATCACCCTTAAGATATTTGAAGATCGCTATAAGCTCCCGTTGCTCGGTCCAGCTCCTGCCAACCTAGCAGTTCGAAAGCACGCCAAAAAGTGCAAGTAGATAAATAGGTACCACTCTGGCGGGAATGTACACGGCGTTTCCATGCGATGCTCTGGTTTCAGTGTTCCGTTGCACCAGAAGTGGCTTAGTCATGCTGGCCACATGACCCGGAAAAACTGTCTGTGGACAAATGCCGGCTCCCTCGGCCTGTAAAGCGAGATAAGCGCCGCAACCCCAGAGTTGTCTGCGACTGGACTTAACTGTCAGGGGTCCTTTACCTTTACCTTTATCATATCTCCTCTCAGTCTCCTCTTTTCCAGGCTAAACACACCCAGTTCCTTCAAATGCTCCTTATAAGGCTTAGTTTCCAGACCCTTGGTCATCTTGCTTGCCCTCTTGTGCACGCATTCCAGCTTGTCAATGTCCTTCTTAAATTGTGGTGCCCAGAATTGGACACAGTATTCCAGGTGTGATTGCAACCCATCTCATGCCTGGAGCCATATGTGGGGCCATTGGTGCCCAGACACCCACCAATTTTTAACAGAGGTGCTGGGCTCCCCCCCAAGTTCTACATGATGGTGCACACATGCTGTGGAGCATGCTTGAATCACATGTGCATGCCATGGGGCATGCACACAACACGGCAGCATGTCCCTGTGACGTGTGAGTGACATCCGCATGCCACCGTGATGTCATGTGGCCCCGGACACCCTCTGTTGCGGGGTCAAGGTGGCGCAAATCATACAACAGGACGTAACTGGCTGATAAATAATAATTCTGATATCACATAATATGAATGATAATCACAAGAAACACGCAGATAATGAGATCAAATGTGTAATATAACGTAAATACACATACTATATGTCCACACTAAAACTCCATAATATGTGCGAAGGTTCATGTATGGAGATACACGTGAGTTTGCAACAAGTCCGGTGTCATCCACACAAATTAAATGATAGTTCCAAAAGATGACTAAGCATAATCTGGCGGTGATGTGTGTAGTATCATAGTAGTCCAAAGTATAAGCGTAATGTTTCCGCGAAGAATCGAAGCAAACAGGACAAGGAGTGGCAATGGCGAGGGCGACAAGGACCTTCTTCACCGTTTCTATCGCAACTGCAGAAAACAGCAGCAGGAGACTGTTCCAGGTGGTTTGTAATATATCTGAACCACCTTCGTCATCAGGGCCTGGTAGGGACCCCAATATCTCCTGCAATGCTTTTGCAAAGTTTTTTGCAGATAAAGTCACTCAGATTCGGAGGGAGGTAGACTCCACCGTGGGAGCAGGGCCGGGGCGGGAGAGTGCTGGAGCCCTGTCTAGTCATGTTTCATGGGATCAATTTCAATCTGTTACCTCCGAGGATGTGGACAGGCTGCTTGGACGAGTGAAACCAACCACCTGTCTCCTTGACCCTTGCCCATCCTGGGTAATAAAAGCGAGCCGGGAAGGGCTGGGCGATGGGCTCCGCGGGGTGGTAAATGCTTCCCTCTATGAGGGAGTATTCCCAGACCCGCTGAAAGAGGCGGTCATTAAACCAGTTCTTAAAAAACCATCTTTAGATGCGGCTAATATGGCCAACTATCGCCCAGTCTCAAATCTTCCATTCTTGGGCAAGGTGATTGAGCGAGTGGTTGCTGAAAAACTCCAGGCACGCCTGGAAGAAGCAGACCATTTGGATCCCTTCCAGTCGGGATTCAGGCCTCATCATGGGACTGAAACTGCCCTGGTCGCACTGGTTGATGATCTCCGGCGGGCTAGGGACAAAGGGGAGAGCTGTTTCCTAGTCCTGCTGGATCTCTCAGCGGCTTTTAACACCATCAACCATAACATCCTTCAGGACCGTCTAGAGAGGTTGGGAGCTGGGGGCACTGTTATACAGTGGTTCTGCGCCTTCCTCCTGGGCCGTGTTCAGAAAGTGGTGGTGGTGGGGGATGAGTGTTCAGACCACTGGGCTCTCACTTGTGGGGTGCCTTAGGGTTCTGTCCTCTTCCCCATGCTTTTTAATATCTACATGCAGCCACTAGGAGAGATCATCAGGGGGTTTGGGCTGGGTGTTCATCAGTATGCGGATGATACCCAGCTCTACCTCTCTTTCAAATCAGAACCAGTGAAGGCAGTGAAGGTCCTGTGTGAGTGCCTGGAGGCGGCTGGACGATGGATGGCGGCTAACAGATTGAGGTTGAATCCTGACAAGACAGAAGTACTGTTTGTGGGGGACAGGAGACGGGCAGGTGTGGAGGATTCCCTGGTTCTGAATGGGGTAACTGTGCCCCTGAAGGACCAGGTGTGCAGCCTGGGAGTCATTTTGGACTCACAGCTGTCCATGGAGGCGCAGGTCAATTCTGTGTCCAGGGCAGCTGTTTATCAGCTCCATCTGGTACGCAGGCTGAGACCCTACCTGCCTGCAGACTGTCTAGCCAGAGTGGTGCATGCTCTAGTTATCTCCCGCTTGGACTACTGCAATGCGCTCTACGTGGGGCTACCTTTGTTTTTTTTAAATGTTTAATCTTTATTAAGTTTAAAATCAATATAAAACAAAACAATTCTCTAAAATAAAAGCAAAATCAATACATACATAGATAATCATACAAATTCAAACAAAGCTTACTCCATCTTCTCAAATATATCGTCAACTTGTCTTATATATCTTCCATTCTGTCTTCACATCTTCTTTTGTAATTCGACTTCCCCTTCTCTTCTATCCTGACTATAAAATTATTTATCCTCCTACTGCTTACATTAACTTTCCTCCTTGGAATACTACAGAATATTGGTTTCAAACCCAAGTTCTTTTAAGTATACTCCAAATTTTCCCCAATTATCAATAAATTTTTTATTGGAACCGCCCCTAATTGAATTCGTCAATCTCGCTAAATCAATATAACCGATTAATTTCTCTTGCCAATCTCTAATAGTGGGTACTTCCTTACTTTTCCATAATTTTGCAATTAAAATTCTCGCCGCCGCTACCGAGTATAAAAATATCTTTTCATCTTTTTTTGCCACTTCCTCTTCAACCATTCCTAATAGGAAAGATTCTGGAGTCTTCTTTATGTTGTATTTAAATATTTTCTTTAACTCTTCTAACACTCCATTCCAAAAAGGTTTAATTTTTGGGCACTGCCACCAGATATGTAGGAACGTACCTACTTCTCTTTCGCACCTCCAGCAATGATTATCTTTAACTTTATACATTTTATAAATTTTGACCGGCGTCAGATACCACTTATAGAACATTTTTATTAAATTTTCTCTAATTGTTTCTGACGCCGTGAATTTCCATGTTACACTCCAGAGTTTTTCCCACTTATCCATTTCTATTACTTTCCCTAGATCCATTGCCCACTTCGTCATTGTCTCCTTCACGACTTCATCCTTCACTTCCCATTCTAGAATGGTGTTATACACTTTGGATATAATTTTCCGTTCACTATGTAATAGACTTTTTTCAAGTAGGGATGGTTCGGACATAAACCCTCCTTTTTTCATATCTTCTTGAAACCTACTATTTAATTGATAATATTGGAGCCACCCTGCCAATTGCTGCTTAACATCTTCATATTTTTTGATTTTAAATACCCCTTCTTTTTCCTCTATTAAGTCCTTATACTTTATCCATTTTCCATCATTATTTACTTTTTTCACTGTTATTATTTCGATAGGTGACAACCATTTTGGTGTCTTCGGTTCCATCAGAGGTTTATGTCTTTCCCATACCTTCAATAGAGATTTTTTAATAACATGCGTGTTAAACCCTTTATGTATTTTTACCTTTTCATCCTGCAAGTAGGCATGCCAACCCCATCTATTTTGAAATCCCTCTAGATCTAGTAGCTCGTAATTTTCCAAGGTAATCCATTCCTTTATCCAAAGAAGGCTTGCGGCATCATGATAGATTTTTAGGTTAGGGAGCCCCAGTCCTCCTCTCTCTTTTATGTCGGTTAATAATTTAAATTTTACTCTGGCTGGTTTATTGTTCCATATAAATTTGGATAGATCTTTATTCCATTGTTTAAAAATTCCACTTCCTGTTCCTAAGATTGGGAGCATTTGAAATATGAACAGCATTCTCGGTAGAACATTCATTTTAATGGTCGCTATTTTGCCCAGAAGTGATAAATTTAATCTTTTCCATATTTCTAGATCTTTTTTAACCTCATTCCAAATTTTGACGTAATTATCCTTTACCAAATTATTAGTATTATTAGAAACCCAAATTCCTAAATATTTAGCCTTTTTAACCACCTTCAATCCTACTCTCTCTTGTAACCTTTCAATCTCCTCTTTCCTTAAATTTTTGACCAACATATTTGTTTTATCTTTATTTATGCTAAACCCCGCTAACTCCCCAAATTCTCTAATTTTCTCTAATGCTTGGGGTACACTTTCCTCTGGGTCCTCCAATGTAAGCCAACGTGGGGCTACCTTTGAAGGTGACTTGGAAACTACAATTAATCCAGAATGCGGCAGCTAGAGTGGTGACTGGGAGCGGCCGGCGAGACCACATAACACCGGTCTTGAAAGATCTACATTGGCTCCCAGTACGTTTCCGAGCACAATTCAAAGTGTTGGTGCTGACCTTTAAAGCCCTAAATGGCCTCGGTCCAGTATACCTGAAGGAGCGTCTCCACCTCCATCATTCTGCCCGGACACTGAGGTCCAGCACCGAGGGCCTTCTGGCGGTTCCCTCATTGCGAGAAGCCAAGTTGCAGGGAACTAGGTAGAGGGCCTTCTCGGTGGTTGCGCCCGCCCAACAAATGTCAAAGAGGAAAACAACTACCAGACTTTTAAAAGACATCTGAAGGCAGCCCTGTTCAGGGAGGCTTTTAATGTTTAATAGATTACTATGTTTTATTTTTCTGTTGGTAGCTGCCCAGAGTGGTTGGGGAAACCCAGCCAGATGGGCGGGGTATAAATAATAAATTATTATTATTATCATTATTATGATTATTATCCCGATTATTTTCCTTGTTTCGCCATTATGGCTTCATCAGCAGTGAGAGTACTAAATGATATTATAATGAAGAAACATAGAATCATATATCTGACATATATATCCAGCCTACAGAAGAATATTATAAAGAAACATGTATCAATCATGTCAGACTTACAATAGAACATTAATATTTGGACGATGTACAAACAGAGACCTGGCAGGTACTCTGAAAACTTCAGTAAAAGTTTCTTGTACAAACTGAAGATATATATTCACATACAGGTAATGCCACTGAGGGTTACAGGTGTTAGTAATTTACTGGCTCTTCTTGTAAAGGAACCACAGGTACAATTATACCAATGGTGCACTGAAGAAAGGAAAATAATTCATATATACAAGTGGAATGCAAAGACTCAAATACATATCGCAGATACACTTATGCCACTATAAATGCATAAGAAACAGATATAGTCCACATCAGTATTTAGCCCGGCAGGATGGAGTGTATTTAACAGAAAGATGAACCTGGCCTCTTTTTGCATCAAGTGTTTTCTTAGCTGATTCCATGGGGCCTGTATAAGTCCAAATTACAAAATATGTGGCCCCGGACATTCTCTGTTGCGGGGTCAGGGTGGCACAGCTGCCTGGAGGAGACCATGGCAACGGTCTCAGGCAGGATGGGGAGAAATTTATTTCAGCTCACCTTTAAAGGTGAACTTTGCTAACTTGCACTTTCCAAAACATTATGCAAATAGAAGCACAGCTGTCCTTTGAAATTTGTACCTCTCTGAGTTTTGCAATGCAGTTTCCTCTAGCGAAGTGATGTGTACAAAAATGCATAGGCTAGCGTAAAGTGTGCATTTAAAGTGAAAATAAGGTACAAAAATGCATTAAGCCAGAGAATGTTGCTTTGCAGAAATGCACAGACCACAGCATGCAGATGAAGTGATGGGCAGAGAAATATCAGTAACTGTACTTGTGGGAAAACATGGTCTCTGACACAGCAGTCAACATTATCCAGCAGGGCTGGGTGATATAGCAATATATCATCCAAGGTCGGTTTAAAGTCCATATCGTGATAATCAGTTTCATACTTTTTGTCCTGGTGATATATTGCAAATCATGAGTATAGCATCTAGATCAAGGGAAGTAATAGTACCACTGTATTCCGCTCTGGTCAGACCTCACCTGGAATACTGTGTACAGTTCTGGGCACCACAGTTCTAGAAGGATATTGACAAGCCGAAACGTGTCCAGAAGAGGGCAACCAAAATGGTCAAAGGCCTGGAAATGATGCCTTATGAGGAACGGCTTAGGGAGCTGGGTATGTTTAGCCTGGAGAAGAGAAGGTTAAGGGGTGATATGATAGCCATGTTCAAATATATAAAAGGATGTCATATAGAACAGGGTGAAAGGTTGTTTTCTGCTGCTCCAGAGAAGCGGACACGGAGCAATGGATTCAAGCTACAAGAAAGAAGATTCCACCTAAACATTAGGAAGAACTTCCTGACAGTAAGAGCTGTTCGACAGTGGAATTTGCTGCCAAGGAGTGTGGTGGAGTCTCCTTCTTTGGAGGTCTTTAAGCGGAGGCTTGACAGCCATCTGTCAGGAATGTTTTGATGGTGTTTCCTGCTTGGCAGGGGGTTGGACTCGATGGCCCGTGTGGTCTCTTCCAACTCTATGATTCTATGATCAGCTGGAATAGAGGCTTTCCTTATGGCCTGATCATCTCAACCTGTGCCGCCACCGCTGCTGCCAACGTCACTCAAGACATGCACCAGCTCTTGCTCATCCCTAAGCTCAATGGCAGCGGCACTGATGGGGAACGTCCTCAGATCAAATCAGAAGCTGGGATGGCTTTCATAATTCTGGGACTGTCTGTGGAAAATAGGGATGCTCAGAGCTTATGATTTCATCCTCTCCAGTTTGCCAGGGAAAATGAAAGGAAAGTCCCCTCCGATGTCTGGTTTGGTGATGGCCTGGGCCAGGGCCTTGTCTGCAAAGGGTGTACTCTTCATGTCACACAGAGCAATATTCAGCCCCCAAAACACGGAAGCCCCTCGGTGTTAAACCAAACAAGCTCCACAGATAGAACATTTCCCAGAAATGCCAAGAGGAGCAATAGCCCTCATATATCACCTTCATCAACCTGACAAAGGCCTTTGACCTCGTTAGCTGAAAAGGACTCTTCACATAGCTCACCTAAGCTCCACAAGATGATTCTGTCCTTCCACGAGAACATGCATGGCGCCCTCCAGTAGGATGGCTCATTCTTGGCCTCCTTCCCTACAAAGAGTGGTGTGAAACAGGGCTGCCCCAACTCTCTTGGCATAGCTGCCAAGTTTTCCCTTTTCTCGCGAGGAAGCCTATTCAGCATAAGGGAAAATCCCTTAAAAAAAGGGATAACTTGGCAGCTATGTCTCTTGGGCATATTCTTCTCCTGGTTGCTCTTATCGGCCTTCAGCTCGACTGACGACAGTGTGTGCCTCCATTCAAGGAGTGACAGGAGTCTGTTCAACGTGGCACACCTGTGCGCCAAGACAAAAGTGCAGCAGGTCCTTATCTGAGAAATGTTGTTTGCAGATGACACAGCCTTGACAGCAGACTCTGAAAAAAAGGTCTTCTGAGATGCATCATCTGTTCATTAATTTCAATTAGTGTACTCTGGGCACAACTTAGTTGGAGACAGCCCTCTTCTTGGATCCAGTGGGATGCCATTTTGAGTCAAGATGGCCGACAGCCTCTCAGAACCATTGATTTCAAAACAGCAATGAATCTTTGGTTTCTTGGAATTTCCTAGCAATGCTGAGTAAAAGGCTGCCACTAATATATAGCAGTTCGAAAGCACATCAAAGTGCAAGTAGATAAATAGGGACCGCTCCGGCGGGAAGGTAAACGGAGTTTCCGTGCGCTGCTTTGGTTCGCCAGAAGCAGCTTTGTCATACTGGCCACATGACCCGGAAGCTGTCTGCGGACAAACGCCGGCTCCCTCGGCCTATAGAGCGAGAAGAGCGCCGCAACCCCAGAGTCTATGGGGGAAAGGATTAAACACCTCCTGGCTCTTTGCCACATCTCTGATAAAAATCAGATCACTTTGTCTCTACTTTAAAATAGTCAGGAAAACTGATCACGGATCCTTTTTTTTTTGCCCCTTGGCTCTCTCTCTTCTTTTTTATCTTTAAATTTAAACATGGAAAGTACCCCTTGGATGCAATTTTTGGCTATCTTTGGCAAATTGGCCATTAAAATCCTATTAATGTGGTAGATAGCAATAGGGTGGCGGTGGCGGGGTGTGTGGGTGTGTGTCATTTTTCTTGGTGCAAGTCCGACGCCAGACTGCCTTCCATTCCTCGGTCTGGATTCAGCAGAGAAATACATAAAAACCTTTGTGATGTAGGAAGGAGTCACTTTCAAGTACCCTCTTTTTCCATTCCTTCTCTAATAGTAGCAATTACTGAGCACTGAGTCTCGGAGACAGCCGAGACTCATACGCTTTAATCCTTGGCGTGATGCCAACGTCTGAAGAAATTTACAAGTCTCTCCCCCCCCCTCAAGTTTCCTATAGCATAAACAAAACTCAATGAGGCACATCAACAACACCACAAAAAAGAGTGATCGGGCAGGAGGGGTGCTCAAATTGCCGCTGCTAGTTTAGTCAAAGACTAGATTGGTATTGATAGTCCAAGATTCCAAGGCAGGGATTAGATACCTTTGGCTCTCTGGATGCTGTTGGACTCCAACTCCCATGAGCCCCCAGCCCGCATAACTAATGGTCAGGAGTGATGGGACTTAGAGTAGAACAATGCCTGGGTGTCTCCCAGGTTCCCCACACCAGTCCTAAAGAATCCCAGAGCAGTTTACCAAACTTCTGGACTACTGCAATGCGCTCTACGTGGAGTACCTTTGAAGGTGACCTGGAAACTACAACTAATCCAGAATGCGGCAGCTAGACTGGTGACTGGGAGCAGCTGCCAAGACCATATAACACCGGTCCTGAAAGACCTACAGTGGCCCCCAGTATGTTTCCGAGCACAATTCAAAGTGTTGGTACTGACCTATAAAGCCCTCAGCGGCTCAGTATACCTGAAGGAGCGTCTCCACCCCCATTGTTCAGCCCGGACACTGAGGTCCAGCTCCGAGGGCCTTCTGGAGGTTCCCTCCCTGTGAGGAGTGATGTTACAGGGAACCAGGCAGAGGGCCTTCTCAGTGGTGGCGCCCACCCTGTGGAACACCCTCCCATCAGATGTCAAGGAAATAAACAACTATCTGACTTTTAGAAGACATCTGAAGGCAGCCCTGTTTAGGGAAGTTTTTAATGTTTGGTGTTTTATTGTGTTTTTAATATTCTGTTGGGAGCCGCCCAGAGTGGCTGGGAAACCCAGCCAGATGGGTGGGGTATAAATATTATTATTACAAAGCAACTACTCTATTCCAAACTTTAAAATGGAAAGCGTAATGCTGGTGGTCAACAAAAGAGGTTTAAAGACTGTCTCAAAGCAAATCTTAAAAAATTGTAGTATAAACACTGACAACTGGGAAACACTGGCTTGTGAGCGCTCCAGTTGGAGAACAGCCTTTACCAAAGGTGTCATGGGCTCTTGAACTCAGGACACAAGGGAGAAACATGCTAAGAGGAAGGCACGCTTGGCAAATCCACACCGTGATCAACTCCCGCCTGGAAACCAATGTCCCCACTGTGGAAGGACGCGTGGATCCAGAATTGGCCTCCACAGTCACTTAGGGACCCATTGTTAAAATCGTGTTTAGGGAAGACAATCTTACTTAGCTACGAGTGATCGCCAAAGTAGAAAGATGATGATGATGATGATGATGATGATGATTATTACATCTCAGCCTAACCTATCCCACGAGATAGTTTGGGGGGTTAAATGAGGAGTGGGGAGAACCATGCATGCCACATTGAACTTCTTGGAGAAAAAGGTGTGATATAAAGGCACGTCATAATCATAATGCTATCAGTGGCTGCTAGTTATGATGGCCCCACATTGGCTGCCCCCGAACTAGGCTATTAGTTCAAAAAGTGAAACAAAAATGGCCTCTAGGATGTAACAGGCCTTGTCTTTGCTGACACACCAGAGCAGGATGGGTCTGGTGCTCTTTCCAAAACCAAGGTGAGCCCGCGTCCGAACGAGACGAAGAAAGAGAGGCACGCTCTCACCCTCCCACTTTCAAGGCTAGCGAGGGATAGCAGTTATCCTTTTCCTCTGCCAGATAAAATTTGTGCCGTTTGCATAAGACCAAGATGGAAGTGAACTGGCGAGCGAGTCGGTTGCCTAGCAGCCAGCTATGGCACTGTCTCTCTGCCCATCACCTTTGCTCCCACAGAACAGGCCCCAAGGCAGCCCCTCAGGGAATAGTGGGGGCCAGGCATTTGATCAAATTAAAACCTCATTAAAGACCCAGATTCCAAATCTGTAAATCTCTTGATTAAAGAATTAATTGATTAAGCACACTGATGAATCGATAAATGCTTTCAGCCCTGCTTGTCTTTCAGCAAATTACCACAGAAAGTTGGCAGAGGAATAAAGCTGCTTTAAGAACGTAATTGGTCATGTTTTTGGAGTGAACTGGATAACCTTTTGAGGCTTCCCACAGCGCTCTAAAGTGCCTGCAATTAATGGGCATCGGTCCTCCTCCTCTGGAAAAATTGGGCTCCTTTTTCCATTTTGGGGTAGGGTTGAGTTGCAAGTGGTAAGTATCTGTGGCTGAAAACACTTCCTGAGTGAATTATATAAGAGCAGGATACAGGAGCAAGAAATTCTTTGCCCCCAGGCGTACAATCTAAGAGACGTGAAACGAAAGAAAAAAGGCATGGGGAGGGAAGAGGAAGAAAGCAAACTCATTCACCCATTCTTAAAGTTAAATAGCAGTTCTTATAGCTATTGTTTTGCCCTTCAGAGAAAGGAGTACAAAGAGACTTATGTTGTTTCTTTCATTTTACCCTGTGGGGTAGGTTAGGACAGGCTTCCTCAACCTTGGCCCTCCAGGTGTTTTTGGCCTACAACTCCCATGACCCCTAGCTAGCAGGACCAGTGGTCAGGGATGATGAGAATTGTAGTCTCAAAACACCTGGAGGGCAGAATTTGAGGAAGCCTGTTCTAGGCAATCTATGGGTTTTTGTTTTTTTTAAGCATTCATTCTGATTTGTTTGTGGGGAGGTTAGATTAGGCCAGGCTTCCTCAACCTCGGCCCTCCAGATGTCTTGAGACTACAGTTCCCAGCATCCCTGACCACTGGTCCTGCTAGCTAGGGATCATGGGAGTTGTAGGCCAAAAAAACATCTGGAGGGCTGAGGTTGAGGAAGCATGGATTAGGTTGTGTTAATTTCAAATACACTTTCCGGTGTGTTTTCCTGTCTTATCACAAAAAAAGTCGGATCTTAGGGAGTGGAGAAATGGTTTGTTGGGCAAGACCTTCCGGTATTTCACTGAATCCCACCTGAAAATGATGACATTCATGACTGTGTTCCTGTCTCAGGAAGGGCCTTAAAGTTAGTGTGTTGTCACCAGTCTTTGTCCTCCGCTACTCTCCTGGCTCCAAGCATGTGCTTGGCTCCTAGATGGTCCTTGCTGGCTCTCTGTTGCCTTAAATAGCTCAGCGCCACTTGCAGATGCTTCCAAGCATATGGGACATCCCATCTGGGTCCTGTTCACCTTAGCTTCACTACGGCATAGCTGCCAAGTCTCCCGTATTCCCCGGGAAATCCCCGTTTTTCCAGATGTTCCTAGCTGAAAAAATGGATTTTTTTGTTTCCCCCCGGTTTATTCTGGCGCGACGGCCATTTTGGAACTGGGCGGAGCATGCTCAGAAACGACTTTTGATGCTGCTCTGCCCAGTTCCAAAATGG
The DNA here is from genome assembly GCF_963506605.1 of Zootoca vivipara. Classification (NCBI taxonomy): domain Eukaryota; kingdom Metazoa; phylum Chordata; class Lepidosauria; order Squamata; family Lacertidae; genus Zootoca; species Zootoca vivipara. The sequence goes on from NC_083278.1 coordinate 109,850,952, forward strand.
CTGCAGTGCGACTTCTGGCGCGGTGGCCATTTTGGAACTGGGCAAAGCAGCATCAAAAGTCACTTCTGAGCATGCTCCGCCCAATTCCAAAATGGCGGCAGTGCTACTTCCGGTCTGCTACTTCCGCCCGGTCCCTTATTTCTCCGACAGCAACTTGGCAGGTGTGCACTACGATGCTCCATCATTGCTACTTTGATTGGCTGCTTTTGCAAGAGTTGTGTGGGCTCTACAGGCCTCAGTTCATGTGGGGGACCTCTAGAGGCAGAAAGGGAGCCGGAAAAAGGAGAGAAAGGGCTGGAAGGATATGTGTGTGAGAGAGAGGAGGGAGGAGAGGAGAGGAGAGGGATGGCACAATGTGTATGCGTGATTTCATAGTGGTTTGCCCCCTCCTTCCCTCCCGTCACTCAGATGGATTCAGCACAGGGGTTAGAGACTTGGACATAGCAAGAAGTCAGAAATTCACAACATCTTTAGCCCATGGCTCAATCTGTGAATCAGAGGTTAGAATGGAAAAGTGAGCATTTGCCCTGGGCAGAAACAATGCGCCTTGCAGGAAAATGTTTAGCAAAGTTGTTTTGTTATTTATTTTATGGTCATTGTCTTTGGCTCCGGATTTCTAAATGATTTTGCAGCTGAAATGTAGAAATTCAATGCCAAGAACTGCAAATGTCTTCAAAATGTCGTTCCATTCTCTGCCAAGAAATATTTCAGACTGAGAGGAGGGTGAATGTGAATGTGGCCATTCCTTTTTATTAGTAAAGTCTGCCTTGTATAAAAGTTAGCGTACTGGAGAAGGTCTAGGGTTACCCAGGTTTAAATCTCCAGTAGGGATGGAGGGGTTTTTTTTTAATGGTTTGGTTTGTATTTTAATGGAAAGTTTCCTAATTTGCACTAAACAGTGTGCAAAGCAAAAGTCATATTTACTTTGGAATTCACACTTCTCAGAATTTTGCAAGGCAGCTTTCCAGCCACACATGTCTATACAAAAAAATGTTTTTCTTAGGGGAGAGAGAAAGCTCATTAAAAAAAATCAACATTAAAAATAGCATTATATACACACACAGCTTTATTGCGGTCCATAGACCACTTTATATAATATGTGCATTTAAAAGTGTGGGAGCTGGTAGCTCGGTTTCCCACAATGCAGTGTTCCAGTGGGTGGCATTGTGGGAAATGTAGATGGTGGCTCCCACATGTTGTGACTGCCATCATTACCAGATGACCCATCCAGATGATTCTTTGCCACAACCCTCTCACACCTTGTGCTGTCCTAAACGGCAGCACGGAGACAAAATTTCCCAATTGAGCCCTGCTTTGGACTAAAAAGGAGGGGGAGAAAAAGGCTGACTCCTTCCATAAGAACCCAGGATTAAAAATACCTAATTATATAGTGATGTATAATTACTGGCAGTGTCTGGAAAGTGTGTGCATTCAGAGGAGGAGTAAACTGCACCTGTTGGCTGGGGTATAAAAATAACTGTTTTGACTAGAAAAGAGATAAATCTGGATGGAAGGGGAGGATGTAATTCTGAATGTAATTTGGTTAGCAAAGGATAAAGCTTACAAGTGCTAAGGCTTCATTTAGCAATAATCAGAGGCACATACTTGGCTCTGAGTTCCAGTGAATTAACAACAGCGCTACACACACACACAGAGACACACAGAGAGAGAGAGAAAGAGAGAGAGAGAACGTTTTGTTCCAGAAAGAAATGAGCAAATCAAATGGTCGCATGCTTGTAATTACTGATGAGAGAGAAATAAGCTGGTTAAGATGTGGCAAAGGTAAAAGTGGGCTGTTGAGTACATATTGGGAGGAGGAGGAGGGAAGAAATGTGATTGAGAAAACGTTTCAAGCCCCGCAGATTCACCAAAGGCGAACTGCTTTAAAAATGCTTCCTTATTTGGTGTGAATTTGCACATTCGTAGCACTTCAACTTCTGCAAAGGGCTTTCTCTTCTACTATACCCATTCTACAGACAGAAATTTGAGGCTGAGAGATCCCGAATAGCCCAAGCGACCACAGACCTCCCACATCACATGTGGCTTGGCCCTCAATATGTAGGGGGATCATCACAGCTGGCTGCAGGATGTCTGTACAAAACCCAGTTCAAACACAGACTCAATACTTGGCTTTGCGATACCCGTTCTTTCATTTCTCCCAACTAACTTCTCAAGGCTCTGAAATGGCTCCATTACGATTCCACTGCTGCATCGCTCATTGCAACGATGTGCATTTATATCTTTCCCTTCTTATGTATTTCCCTCCATTTATATGTTGTCGTATGCACTCCTAGGCATTATGAGGAGAGACTGGATAAGGGACTGGGGAGAAATCTTACTCGATTTGCATTTAAGGGGAGACCTACCTAGTTTGCACTTCTCAGTTCTCCAGCAAAATAAGTGTTCAGAAATGTGTCTATCGGGCGAGAGTGTGGCTAAAAATGCACAGGTTAGTGAAAATGACAGGCATGAAAGTAGGGATGACACATAAGGGAATAAGGCTGACTGAAGTCACATGGCCCCATCAGGAGATCAAGGTTGAGCATGAGGAATAAGGTGGTTCTGCCGGTATTTTGGGCTCAAGTTGTTTAGGGCTTTTTGAATGAACACGAGATCCTTGTACCTGTCTCAGAGGCAAGCTGACTACCAGCACTCCTCTTCCCCCAAAGAAGTAACATGTTGCTAGTTAGTACTTTTTCTGTCTTCTAACATCACACGGCCATTTGCAAAAGGGCTTTGCGATACGCAGCAGCATCATGAGGACAAGCCATCGACGACAGCAGTTTTCCATTAGTTTAAAACCAACAGCAGCTTATAAAAACAAAACAAAACTCCAGTCACACAAGGCACATTTACCTGGGGCGAAAACATCTTCAGAGTTCCCTTAAAAGTTAGCAGTAATGAGGCCCTATGAACTTTGGGGCGTTCCAAAGGTGTGGAGCCGGCACTAACAAGGTTTGGTCCTCAGTATCCACCCATCTTAACAGCATGCATTTGGTATCATCTCTCTCCCTCTACAGAGAACAGCCGTAGCTCAGTGTTACAGCATCTGCTCAGCTTCAGTCCCCAACATCTTCAGGTAGGGCTGGGAGAGACTCCTGCCTGAAACCTGGGAGGACTGCTGCCAATACAGTGTGGACCATACTGTAAAGGTAAAGGCACCCCTGACCGTTAGGTCCAGTGACGGACAACTCTGGGGTTGCGGTGCTTATCTCGCTTTACTGGCCGAGGGAGCCGATGTCACAACTTCCGGGTCATGTGGCCAGCATGACAAAGCTGCTTCTGGCGAACCAGAGCAGCGCACGGAAACACCATTTACCTTCCCGCCGGAGTGGTACCTATTTATCTACTTGAGCACTGGTGTGCCTTCGAACTGCTAGGTTGGCAGGAGCAGTGACCAAGTAACGGGAGCTCACCCCGTTGTGGGGATTCGAACCGCCGACCTTTCGGTCGGCAAGCCCTAGGCTCTGTGGTTTAGACCACAGCGCCACCCACGTCCCTTGACAATACTGTAGGTGGTCCAAATACTGGTCTGACTTGATAAAAAACCTATGTTCCTATGTCTTTGTTTTCAGCCAGCAGCTTTGTGGGCAATCACAGCGGTGGCCAACTAGCACACATTGGAGAGCTTTGCTACTATTGCTGCCGCCACCCTTACTCTTCTAGTAAGCCCACTCACCTGCCTTCCTCCACGTCTGGTAGTAAAAAATGTGACAGGGGCATCTGAGGGCTCCCCCTAGAAACCTGGAGCTGGCCCTGGGTGCAGGTACCCGATATGCACCTGGTCCCCAAACTGTCAGCCCACCTGGAGGTGCCGAAAGAGTGGATTTCCTTCCGTGGAAACTTGCCAATGGTGTGCAGTTGTCCTCGGTTCACTCATCGCTTGCTGTGACGACTCTTAGCGCAGCAAAGTGCATGAAACCTCAGCTTACCTCTTTCCCCGCTGTCCCACAGCCCTATTTTTAGCCTGTTTACCGCACACTGTATATTAATCACTTCTGACAAACCACAATAGATTTGCCATCTCGGTCTTTCGCAATTCACACGCAGTCCCGGTGCGTGCGCATATTGAAATCTCCGGCGAGCTGCAGAATGGAAAGGAGCGAAACCTCGCACGCTGCCATTCATTTTTATTTCATAGGTTGCCTGGCAGGTGAGGTGATCTGGATATAATAGAGCTGCCACCTCAGCAGCAAAAACAGGTCTGCCAACTCCTGTTGAGCTCACGGCTTTGCTGTATCCACATGCCTGCTCTTAAATCCAACAATTGCCCTTTGGATTAATATGACACAGCACCACTAGCGAAGGTGTAGTACATCTGCTTGGCATGCAGAAGGTCTCCGGTTCAGTCCCCAGCATCTCCAGGTAGGCCTGGGGGAGACTCCTATCTAAAGCCCTCAGGAGTTGCTGCCAGTCAGTGTGGGGAATATTGACCTAGATGAACCTTTACGGCAGTTTGCTATATTCCCATGAAACATATATTTCAATTCCATATTTTAGAGATACAGTATTGTTATCATCATCAATGTTAACTTGAAAACGCCGTTTACAGAGCTTAAAAGAACCGCCCGCAGAGACATGAACAGCAGTGATAAAATGGTAGGTTTTATGTATTTGTTTTTAAATAAAACCCAAACCCATCAATTTCACTAATGTATAAGTAGCTGGAACAGATACATAAATAAATAGCTCAGGAGATATTCAGAAATTATCCACAAGGGCTAACGCAGGCTGCTCAGCCTACATAGTTAGCCTTCAAAATGCTTCCCGGATTAAAGTCCTGATATTAAATAACTGCACTATATGGAGACAGCCACAGCAACTTGGGGAGACCCAAATTCGCAATCTGCCCCCCCCCAACTTCAACAATGCCTGCTAATAGCAAAGCTGGGCTTTGAAAGAACTGAGGCTGTCCAAGGTGTTTCCTCTAGAGCACTGAAGAACTCAGAATTGTTTTCTGTTAAGGCACAGCAGTGGAGGATTTAACCCCCTCAAAAAAACTAGCAAGTTTCATTTAAGATTTTTAACAATCCTACATTGTTCTGCTCTTTACAACCCTGCAGGGCAGTTTTCTAGACAGCCTCGCATTGAGAGGCCAGCAAAACCTATCGGAGGACAAAAACACCCTTCAGAAAGAAAGACCAGTATGAAGCTGTACATAGTTCAAAAAACGAGTAACCAAGAATTCGATGCACCCTTGAATGAATGAATGAATGAATGTGTGTGTGTTGTAGCAGTTCGCAACATAAAATGCCTTACTCAGCTGTCTCTTAATTATTTTAAGGTAAGAAAGAGACATCGATTTCCTCTCCCCTCCCCATGAAGTATTATGGGGGAAAGTGAATCCCTTTTACTTTCTGCACAAACACAACAACCCCTGGACCAATTTATCTGCAATTTGGCAGGCTTAATCTATACGCGAGGGGCTCCTGTGCCTGTAAATTTCAGCCACCCTGGCCAAAACTGGGGAAGGTGTAGCTATTTTTAATTCCCCATTATAGTGAATAGGAGAACAGAGGGCTTCCTTTTACACAGAATGGCTCGGAATCTGAAAGACAGCTCAAAGCAGAGAGTCCACAGGGCGATTCAGAAACAGATTGGATGTTTGTTTTTTTAAGACACGAATGCAAAGTGGATCTGGGGGCATGCGTGTCCCTCTAGTTTTTAGCATATGAATCTGAACATGGATGCCTCATGCCTCTGCACCACCCAGGGGGAGAAATGTGACTTCCAAACTGGGCCTTGAGACCAGTAGTTTAGATCCTGTATAGATAGAGGGGAAAAGGAGTCGATAATCCCAAAACTTTGAAATTTTAGATGGCTTCTAGCTGCAGTCAACACTTAGAAATACGAATCCAGAGAGCATGACAGAACAGAATGCTTTTACCATATATCTTAGAGTAAATGCATAGCTACTGCTCTGAAGACACCCAGCCAGAAATCACCTGTCGGTGACTAATTCTGATTTCGGGTGTGCCAAAGTAGACGTGTGTATAATCAGAGTTCTTTTCTTTTGTCTTTTTTTTAATTTTAGAATCAACCTTGTCCTATGTTAGGCAGCTGGAAGCAAGAGTAAGACAGCTGGAGGAGGAAAATCGCATGCTGCCCCAGGTGGGTGATTTCCTATTGCTAGGTGCACTAGCTTAGGTCCCTAGCTAGAAGATTGGCACAGGTGCCTGTTGTTAGTTTGTCCCCATCACACTAAGTATCAAAGCCTTGATTGAGCAGTTGAGCTTGGATGAATCTGAATGTGTTTCATGAGACAGGTAGCCGAATTACTTGTCGTCAGGGTTCGCTGGGGTCAGAATCCCAAGCGATAACAGGATCAGGGCCTCCGAGTTCATCAAGGAGGAAGCCTTGAGGCTGGTGAGGAGCCGGAGGTAAATGCTGTAGCCAAAGCAGACCAAAAAGGTCTTAAGTGACAGGTTCAGGGTGGACAGAAGAGTGAGAAGGATCTCAGGTTGCAGGTCCTAGGGCTGATAGAACTAGGTGGCATTCTGTGGTGTCCCTGGGTCACTTGACCAGTCAGGTGATATGGCTTGCAGTATTGCTGACATCATGTCTCTGGGTAACCCAGTACAGTCCACAGGGGATAAGGAACTTGTGCCCAATTGGTAGGAGTCCTAATTTAAAAGCTCATGTTGGGTAATGGTTTCCTGTAATAGTGAACTTTTCCCCCTGGAAAAGACCCTGACGTTGGGAAAGATTGAGGGCACAAGGAGAAGGGGATGACAGAGGATGAGATGGTTGGACAGTGTTCTCAAAGCTACGAACATGAGTCTGACCAAACTGCGGGAGGCAGTGGAAGACAGGAGTGCCTGGCGTGCTCTGGTCCATGGGGTCACGAAGTGTCGGACACGACTAAACGACTAAACAACAACAACAACAAATGGTGAACTCAGGTGTGGTGAAGGGTGCTGGCAGAATTGGAGCCAACATGACAAGTCTTGAGCAAGACCTTTCCATCTGTTGCAACAGAGCTACGCCCCTGGAAATGGATTGCACGGGAGACCTCCCATTGAGCCACAGTGCATAGTTGCATTATGGAATTTGCCACAACCATATGTAGCGATGCCACCAATGTAGACAAGCAAACTCATAGAGGATGAGGTCATGGAGGTCGCAACAGACTTCTGCGATGGAGCTCTCCCCTCCTCTCTGCTTTCCCGCAGTACCTCATGCTTCCTCAAGATCTGCTTCAGAGGATTGAAGGACCTCCAGGATCAGATTTTGAGAGTCTGCACAGAGGGGAAGGGGAAGTCCCATTGCACGAGTGGAACTCCATGCATGCAGTGTGGGACACACGCCATGATAGTATCAGAGGCTCCGGAGGCAGTTTCTGGAGAGCAACAGTGAGAGAGGGGGATTGTCTTCAAGTTCTGCTGGTGGACTTCCATAGGCATCTTGTTGATCACTGTGAGAACAGGAGTCTGTTCTGGATGATCCTTTATTTCAATCCAGCAGGCTTCTTCTTATGCTTTTACTGTCCCTTCTGTAATAAACCTTCCAGTTGTTTAGTGCGATGACTCACTCCCGTCTGCGCTTTGGTACCCCTCTGATCACATCTGTGAAGAATGGACCTCCCTCCTTTGTAAAAGGGAACTTAACAGCACAGTGCTTGGTTCCTCCGTGGCCGATTTCTCCCACGCTGGTATAAGGGAATGGATGAAGCCTTCTCACCCACGTGGTTAACGACCAGATGATGTGGGCAACAACAGCCCACTGCTGCATGGAGATGACTTCACACATTCCCTTACTTGTGTGAGATCCACTGCCAAGAGAACAGCAAGTAAATAGGCCAGGGGTGTTTGTCTGTCATATTCTTGAGACGGTTGTGAAATGGTGGCAGCGGTAGTCCTTTTGAAGTGCAGCTTTCGGCACTTTGTGAGCTGAGCTGGGCTTGCTTTTAAGCACAAATCTCTCTTTCAAGAAAGCCGAAACCTCCCATTCCAGCAATCAAATGTGCTGCTCGCATCCTTTTGTTTTAATTTCTCATTAATGAACACCATCAAGCACATGCGCTTGGGGTGTCTCAGATTAAATACTTTCTCACGCTTTATCTCTGCCCCCCCCCACTTCCCCAAGTGTTTCTACTTCGCTAGCAGAATCTCACTGGAGGCTCGAACCTGTGTTGTGGAATGAATTTTTGATTAAAAGAAGTCTGAAGTTACAAACGGCCGGCTTCAAGCTTTCATGGATTTGTCAGTCTTCTTCTTCTTCTTCTTCTTCTTCTTCTTCTTCTTCTTCTTCTTCTTCTTCTTCTTCTTCTTCTTCTTCTTCTTCTTCTTCTTCTTCTTCTTCTTCCTAATCATATTCTGCGGGAAGCTTTGGATGTTGGAGGATGTCTTCCAAAGTCCCATTGCAGTAACCCAAATTTCAGTTGCCACGGCACAAATAATTAACACGGTTCTGGAGCTTTCACTTCTAAGGCTTTTCAAGTGGGATTGGAGGGTAGGTGGGTGGGAAAAAGTGGAGGAAGAAACTCAGAATTTCCAGGAACAGCTTAAAGTTTTAAAAACAAAGAAATCAGAGACAGTAAAGGTGGGAATGGTAGTGTTCCCTATACAGCCTAGGACCCTCGTACCTACGGGACCGCCTCTCCTGGTATGCTCCACGGAGGACCTTATGGTCTGCAAATAATAACAGCTTGGAGATCCCAGGCCTCAGGGAGATTAGTCTGGCCTTGCCCCCCCCCCGGCCTGGTGGAACACTCTGCCACAAGAGATCAAGGCCCTGTGGGATTTGACATCTTTCTGCAGGGCTTGCAAGACGGAGTTGTTCCGCCAGGCTGGTTAGGGCTCAGCCTGACTCCCCTTCTCTTTTTGTATAAGAACTAGTATGAAAGAGGCTCCCAGCATTCTCACAGGCCCATATAAGAACAACGTAAACAATTGGGCCTGATGAGCATTTACTGCTCCCAACCCTAATCCTGCAGAAAGCCTTCTAATTAGATTTTAATCGATCCTGACTTCTTTTTAAGAGATAATTTAATTATTGTTTGATTTTATACCAATGTTATATATTTGATGTTGGCTGCCCTGCACCCGGTTTCGGCCAGGGAGGGCAGGATACAAACAAACAAACAAACAAACAAACAAACAAATAAATAAATAAATAAATAATAATAATCACTAAACTTCTTTTTAGAGGAAATTTCCTGCCCCCTGCAGTTGGTGGCTAGCTGGCCTGCCATGTTATCATATTATTATTACGTCAACATTGGTGATTTGTTAACCTCCTTCTAAATACACTCCTGGACAATGACAGGCCGACAGCTGAGCCACTGCTGCTTACAAACAAATAGAAGGAGAGGGGTGAGGCAGTTGGACAGTTGGTGGAGTGCAAAAGCCCAACCCATCTCTCTTGCCAGTGCATTTGCAGCTTGCATATCTCCCCACTGCACTGCCTCCCTCCTTCTCCTTCCCACTAAGTGGAAGCATCCTTTGGGAGGACAGGTGAGTGCTGATGCTCACCTTGCTGTCCTCTGCTGTGTGCAATGGTGCTGTGCATTTTTTTCAGAATCATTGCTGGGGGAAAGATGGTGCCACCCCTCCCAGACCACACCTGTACTAGAACCTCTTGACAAAGACTGACCTTCCTGGGTAGCAACTCCTGATGCTAAATCCAACTCGGGAGAAGAGTCAGCAATCTCTGGTGGAACTTGTATTGAAGGCTTTTCTCAGATGGCGTCGCAGGAAGTGTGAGTGATGGGCCTGAACTGCTGGCACTTAGGCATCGAAGATGGGCCCCGCTGGGGCCATGGCTGCTGCCAGTGGATGCTGGGTGTTGGTGCCAGCCCTGGGACACAGCCTGCACCATACATGGGGCGGGAAAAAGTGTGCCTGTGGGCAAGCTGCCCCAGTTGGAGCATTGTTCTGAATGTACGAACCAGCACGAAGTTTAGTGATTCTGGAGGCGTTTTGTAGGTTTTCCATTTGGCCAGGCTGTGAGTTAACGAAGGCCGCTGCTCCCAGTTGGCATGAGACTGGACAGGATCCAAGCTGCTTCTATGACCGTAGATGGAGCCGTTTTGGAGCAAGGAAACAGGCTCTGCCCAAGAATCGCAGCAGGCTGCTGGATCCTTGTCCCACAGATCATGTCAAAAATGAATTGGCTGGCTGCACAAAGGCATGTGTGTATCATCAGTTTATGGCAGCGCTCACCCAGGCGCAAAGCTATGCGAGGCGGCTGGGTGGAAATATCGTTTGGAAGACCTGGAAATACAGTACGACCTGTGTTTGGAGAAGCTAGAAATGTGCTTTGAAGGAGTTGCCCACAAAGGGCGTCTTGAAAATGTCGTGCATGACATAAAGCAGCTTCTCTGGAATCATCAGAGGCTTGGTACCAATTTTCTCTTTCGGTGTGGTAATCACAAGCTGATTCCTGCGCTTTTTGTGCCTGTATAAAAAGTTCCTAGTGGTCACATGGGAGAAGAGATGCTGGTGTGACGGCACACAGTATGGAACATTCATAAACATTCTGGTTGCTGATGGGACACAACTGTTTTGTTTCTGTGAGGAAAGAGAAAGTTGGCAGTTGTGACTCGGAGTAAAGCCTCACCTAGTGGGACGCGGGTGGCGCTGTGGGTTAAACCACAGAGCCTAGGGCTTGCTGATCAGAAGGTCGGCAGTTTGAATCCCCATGACGGGGTGAGCTCCTGTTGCTCGGTCCCAGCTCCTCCCAACCTAGCAGTTCGAAAGCACGTCAAAGTATATAAATAGGTACCGCTACAGCGGGAAGGTAAACGGTGTGCTGCTCTGGTTCGCCAGAAGCAGCTTTGTCATGCTGGCCACATGACCTGGAAGCTGTACGCCGGCTCCCTCAGCCAATAACGCGAGATGAGCGCCGCAACCCCAGAGTCGGTCACGACTGGACCTAATGGTCAGGGGTCCCTTTAAGATCGGGTTGTAAGAAGCTGGAACATTAGGGGATAGGGAGCCTAGAAACAGACGGAAGAGTACACCCTCAAAACAAGGGCCACTGTGTTTATGTGTGTTTATATATAGGCAGTGACCATTTTGTGGGGGGATTACATTTTGGACCCCTGTGCGCATCGCTGGGGCTAATTCTAGACTAATAGACTAATATTGGAAGAAGCAGAAGTTTGGGGGGGGAATACTTGAGTATGTTTTCTATTCTCTGGTCCAACTGGAAGGGATGTTACTAATAAAGATGGACAAATTTGCCAATTCTCAATTTGTCATTTTTGATTTATTATTACCGGTATGTTTCTAATCTAATCAGTTATCAAAATTTGTAAACATTTTAGTGTGCATTTGTCTGAAATACACAATTTTGCATGCATTCCCCCCCCCCTCATATATGCACAGTACTGTGGGCAGTTTCCCTTAATATAATGGGTGATATTTAGTGCCAGTTCTACTCAGGGAGACCCTTTGAAGTTAATGGACTTGATGAACATGAAGTTAGGTTCATTAATTTCTATGAGCCTACTTTGAGTAGGACTTAGCTGAATACAGCCTAATATAATTATGCAAGCTATTTTAGCTAATATATGTGTTTTAATGCACACTTCCCCCTAATATACATGTTTTCCTATAACTTTTTCTTGTTGGAGAACTCACTGCACAATTTGGAGAAGAGTGTATTGTTAATTGGGTCGGTTCACGATCAAATGTGAACTGAATCAAATATCTCCTCCGTTGCTAGTTATCAGTGCAGCCAAAGATTGACTTTTTCTGTTGAACTGGCTCCATTTCTTCTAATAGACAAAACCAGAAGCCTGTTAATGGCGTTCTTAAAATAATAATAATAATAATAATAATAATAATAATAATAATAATAATAATAATAATGTGGTAATGTAATTTGCCTTAAAGTGTCACCTTTTAATAGAACAATACGGCAGCGAAAGCTATTGCCAGGACAACACTATCTGAACAAAACAGATGGATTCCACCTTTGTTGCCAGAAGTGTACAAGCAAATGTACAAGAGCTGGAGGAATTGAATCCTCAACTTCCATGGCAACGCGGCAGAAGTCGGACAAAGACAAGGCAGAATGCACTTATGCAGAGGTTAGGCAATGAATCAGAAAAGTGGGGAATAATATCTTCGGGGATGATATTTGCAGCGGTTGTGTCAAAGACGGCGGAAATATACTTCATAATTACCTCTGAGCAGGGAGAGTTGTTGCATATCCCACTTCTTTTCCTGTTATTGGTTTTGGCATATATATAGGCTTCTTGGTCAGGGCCGGCCCTATCATTAGGCAGAGTGAGGAAGCTGCCTCTGGTGGCAGATGCTGGAGGGTAGGAAGCAGAGGTGAGGTGTTATGTATGCCGTGTGTGTGGCCTGCCCTGTACACCCAACCCCAACTAAGCCTTCTGAAGAGAAGGGTGTTGGCCCTTCGGCAGTGTTGAAGTACAATCTTGACTGTCAGTCTGGTCAATTTATGCCCATGGAATGGGAGTGGGTGCCATCTTGTATTCCGCCTTAGGCAACGATGTCTTGGGATGGCCTAGTTCTTGATGGGGCCCAGAAAACAGAAATATGCAAGCAAAGACAACGGAGTCTTTCACTGGGTTGCTGCTTGAGAGCCTAATCAACCCCACAGAATGGAAGGAAGGTTATTTGTGATGGAAGAAACCTCAGTGCTTAGTATTGCTGACACTGTCTGGCAGCGTCTGTTTGGAGTTTCAGGGGAGGCATTCCCAGTCCTACCTGGTGAGGCTGGGATGGAACCAGGGGCCTTTGGCATGCGATGAAGGTGCTCTCTGAATGAGTGGCCACCCTTCCCCAAAGTTTGATGCAGTCGTTGCAAGTTGGACAGTTGGGAATGGATGCTCTTGTCAATGGAGAACAGCTTCACTCTTCCGAACAGCCTTCTGCGTCCCAGAGGTATGCAGGAGTTGAGGGGTGGTGGAGACGGAGAACAGCAGCTTGCAGCGTTGAAACTGCTCTGACATATGTGACTCCCATTCCCTTTGCCCTGAGCTCTTTGTAAGCACCGGTGCAACATTATTTAACACAGTTGCACCCTTCTGTCTGGCAGGTCAGTTAGTTTTGATGGATGAAACATTGATTAAAAATCTGGCCAGCAAGTTCTGTCTGCCTTTCTCTTTGGTCAATAGACTGGCTGTTTGTTCCGATTTCTCCTCTCCCTCCTTTACACCTCTCCAGCTGCTTTCCTACAGTCATCTTCTTCTTCTTTTGGTCTTGATTCAACCATTCTGAGTGTTACATTTTTTAAGAATAAAGCAACAGCTGCCTTTTCTTAAACCTGGAGAACCAAGGTGCAAGATAGCATTGCTAACTCTCCCTCGGACTTCATTTTGTCTTTCAACACCTCAAGCGCTTCCCATTTATCTCCTGTGCTTTTTCGTTCCATTAGTTTATCACCTTGGATTTCACCCTTTGCTTCCCTTTGACTTCAATTCAGCCTCTCCATATATTCCCTCTCCCCCCTCTGCCTCAGCCTGGATTGTTAAATCTATCCTTCCCCCCCCCCAACACCTAGCTAGACTTTTGACTCGAAGCCCATGCCAGCCTTTTCTATCACACATATTTATTTAGAACATCTATACCCCACAACAGCCCTGAAACCGCTGGCTGAGAGAATGTTTTAAACTGTTTTTGGAATATGTATATATTACTGATGTGCTTGCTGCGCTGGGCTCCTTCGGGAGGAAAGGTGGGATAATTGAATAAAATAACTAATAACATAGCAGTCACCCCACACAGGGAAGCTGGTGGCAAATTTCCACAGTTTATAATTTCTAAAACACTTAGGGTAGAATTCAATGTCGGCTGTGATGAGCGCACCGTGTGCACAAGCGTTTTAGCTTACCAGACGGAATCATCCCCTATCTCCTCTCCCCTGCATCCTATACTGTATAATAAAGTCCCTGTGTCTCTGCGTCCAGTCCCTGTGTCTGCGCTAATGCGCATGTGCCCCACAGACACAGGGACTGGACGAAGAGGTGGGACGTACACACGCACACGCTCTCTCCCCCCCTCTACCCTCTGCCTCCCGTTCCCCTGCGGTGGTGGACCAAGATGGCGGCATCAAGCTCCGGGGCCCCGGAGCCCGATGCCGCCATCTTGGTCCGCCTCCTCCTCCTCCTGACAACCCTACTTGGCCCGTGGGAGGAGCGGCGGGGCCGCGGCCTTCCCTCCCTCTCTGCGCTCGGCCGCGGGACACGACGGGAGAGCGCTTTGTTTAATTGCGTTCCCGGCGTGCCCCGTGGCCGAGCGCAGAAAGGGAGGGAAGGCCGCGGCCCCGTCGCACCTCTAGTGCCCGTTTTCTTAATGGGCTGAATGAGACTAGTAGAATCATAAAATTGCAGAGTTGGAACGGACCCCTGAGGGTCACCTAGTCCAACCCCCTGCAATGGAGGAATCTCAGCTAATGCATCCATGACAGATGGCCATCCTATCTCCGCATTAAAATCTTCAACGAAGGAGAGTCCACGACCTCCTGAAGGAGTCCGTTCCACTGTCACAGCTCTTACTGTCAAAAAGTTCTTCCTGGTGTTTAGTCGGAATCTGCTTTATTGTAACTTGGAACCATTGGTTTGAGTCTTACCCTGTGGAGCAGGAGAAAACAAGCTTGCTTCATCTTTCATGTGACAGTCCTTGAGATATTTGAAGACGGCCTCTTAGTCTCCTCTTTCCCACTCTAAACATACCCAGCTCCGTCAACCGCTCCTCATAAGGCTTGGCTTCCAGCCCTTTGATCATCTTGTTTGCTATCCTCTGCACAGGTTCCAGCTTGTCAATTGTGGTGCCCAGAATTGGACACAGTATTTCAGGTGTGGTTTGACCAAGCCAGAATAGAGTGGTTCTATTACTTCCCTTGATTGGGACACTGGACTTCTGTTGATGCAGCCTAGAAAAGCATCAGGTTTTTTTTTTGCTGGTGAATCCATTCTTGACTCATGTTAAGCTTGTGGTCTACTAAGACCCCTATATCCTTTTCACATGTAGTATTGGCAAGCCAGGTGTCCCCCATCCTATATTTGTGCATCTGGTTCTTCCTGCCTAAATGTAGAACCTGACATTTGTCCCTATTGAAATTCATTTTGTTAGCTTGTGGCCCATTTCTCCATGCTGTTCTTGGGGAGTCTTGAGACCCCTCAGCAGCTATATGGGAAGAAGGCTGGGGTATTTCTACTTAGTATCCTGTAGTTATGACGCTAGATTGGGTCTCTGGCCAATCTACATGCTTGCCAGTGCAGTATGTTTCCTTCCCTTCCAGAGCAAACAAGAATAGAAAGAAGGTTCTTCTTTTCGGGTTTCTTTTTTTCAAAAAAGATCTTTGTTACAATGCCAATGACAAGGCCAATCTGTAATGCAAATAAATACAGTATTTCTTTGTTGGAAGTCTCCATGCTCCCATTGTGTTAAGTGTGTGTGCAAGTTGCAGGCAGATAAGGATCGATTAATCCTCACACAGCTTCATTGCGGTGGCAGTCAAATCATTAGAAAACCTCCTCTCTCTTTTACCAAGAACTCACAAGTTCATCATTTAACCGGAAAGCTCCACTTAGAAACTGATTGAATGGTTATTCCTGCAAGATGGCAGCTTGCCTGCGCTGCTTGGGTGATGGCCAGACTATTCGGGCATCTCATGGACTGAGCCTTGTTCCAGCAAGGCTGGGGATATCCCCTTATTTCAAATGTGGCGAATATTTGACTTACTCCATACATTGCTGAACTACAGCTCCCATGCTGGCTATATATAAGGAGAAATTCACACTAAAATGTTGAGAAATCTTTATGATGATTATTTGTGTGTGTGTGTGGAAATGTGGAGAACTGAATTTACAACTGGAAACATGCGGAACGGAGAGAAGTCAAACTTTATAAATTCATCTACTGTACTCCAAAGCTGGAGAGTTTTGGTACCTGCATCAGATCATCCTTCTGTCACACAGCCAGTTTCTCTATTGATTTGTGGCAGCGGGCGCAACCTTGGGTGACCTTTGTGCACAAATAATTGAGACATGACATGGCTGGAGCACTTGCTCTGCTCTTCAGTGCTGCCTAATCGTAAACAAGTAAATAAAACTACCTAGGAAAGTGGTGGGCTCTCATTCACTGGATGTTTTTAAGCAGAGGTTAGATTTAGATGGCCAGCTGTCAGGGAGTCTTTAGTTGTGATTCCTGCATTTTGAGGGTTTCTTCTTGTTGTAGAAGGAATAGCAAAATTGCAGCTGAGACGCTCAAATCATATATATAAGTGACACCCTTCTTTGGAAATTAAACCAATGTCCAGACTTTAACATTCAAAAGCTTTACTTGCAGAATCTTCTAGATGAATTAAAACATGATATTTACAGTCATATGCTTCTCCAAGCGTGGGCTTACAGTCTCTTCTTTCAGCTTCCAAACAACTGTATTTTCCTCTTTCCAGAGCTCAGCACTCAAGCCTTCTGTATCTCAGTTAGGCCATGCCTTGCAGCTCCTAAAAGGGATTTCCATTTCCCCCTTCTCCTGCAGCTTTGCTCTCTTTCTTTCAAGTAAAGAAGAAGCACTCCAACGCTCTATTCAACTTAGCAGTGTTCACAGTGGATGCTAAACACAGTCACCTCGAGTCACATAAAATGGAGTCTCTTCCTCATTAGATACCTCTCATGTGACCAACGTTATCCAGTAACATGAGAACTACTAGAGAACTCTAGAATTCAGTTTCCAGCCAATCAAATTTAAACACGTAGTAATGCATACAAGCATTTACAATTTCAGTGAATTAAATCACTATACTTAACAGGGCTGGATCATCCTTGGGGTCCCTTCCAACTCTGCAATTCTATGATTCTTTGAAAGCACCTTTAACATTAATGGTGCTTTACAGAGCAGCAACAAGAACATTGATCTCTGCCCAAAGCAGCTGCAAATCTATTATACAATCTGTTATACAACACAGCTTACTTGTGGCCATACTAGTTACGGATCTCTCTCTGTGTGTCTCTTTATGTTTGCTCTAGTCAAATTAATACAGTTTCTTCCTCTGTGCACTTTGTTTGCTGAGGTTTTTGGAAACCGGATCTGAGGCATCTAGTTTGTTTTGGCCAAGATAAAGGTTAAGATACCAGGGGCTGGTGGCACAGGGAAGAAAAGGACGTCCTCTGGCATCAAAAGAGGGGCTGGGTTGCACTGCCAGCCTGCCCAGCAGGAAACAATATGCCATCTTGGCTGACCACTTTTGTTGTTGAGATTGCAGATCCCGCTTAGGAGCAGAAGTAGCCTTTCCCCACCATTGCCGTCCTACTGTGCCAAATGAGTAATTGCTTCAGGGTACAACAGAACGATGTCTGTTGGGGAGATTCCTATGGAGTCCTGAAGTGCCTGTCCTCAAGATACTGATGTACTGCTCTGTCTCTCTCCCCCCCATCATGTTCTTGGCTGTTCTTGCACGTCATTGGGAAATGGCTGGGGGAGACGGCAGCCAGCCAGGCTTTCTCTGACAGAGGATGGATGACAAATGGGAGACAACTTTCAAGACTGGGCAAATACATAGGTTTCTTCACTTGTGCCAATTCTAATTGAGGAGAGAGAGAGAGAGAGAGAGAGAAGGCATCTTTTCCCTTTATTTTTCATTCAGCAGTGCTGCAAGCCAAGGCAACCCTCATCCACACTAAACAACAAATCACAACTAGCTCTTCTTCTAAAGTAAAATATGCCACAAATGATCCAATCGGGTCATTCGTAAACAGTGAGACATAAGTAATTATTGTGATAGTCATGTCTTGTTTTGCCATATTTTATCATGTTGTATGTGAGTGGGCGGTAGAGAAATACTTTTATAAATAAAATAAGCTAATGAAATGAAGACTCCAGTGAGCTCATAGCATCATTCTGTGGAGCAGTCTGCCTGCTGCATCTAAGCATGCTTTATCACTCTGGGATATTGCATTCAGCCCAGTGCAAAGGAGCAGAGGAATTGGGAGGAGGGTGCACATTTTTTGTGTCTAGATGTCACTGGAGTGTCCCGGTCAGTAATTACAGACTCATTAGCAAAAACACAACCTCCACAGACTTGGTTGAATGTTAGGCCTAATGAGCAGAGCAGCTCATTCCATGAAAATAACTGCTGAAACTGAAAGTAGCTGCCTCCTCACGAGGATTTTCCCCAAGCAACCAGAGACTGTGCCTGCATGCAGACAGCCTCTCCTCCGCCCTCTTCATGCCTCTTCTGGTTCTGGGAGACAAGGGGGAAGGGGAGTGTGTGGCAGCAAGAGGGGGGAGACACCCATGCCACTAGATGAATCACTGTCCTGATCTGGTCTCCTTCCTGTCTTTAGACATATACACAGGGACGTCTTGTGCTGAGACATGCATTAGTCTGGGGGCAAGCTATTCTCCTTTACTTAATAAAAAAATTCCTTCAGTAGCACCTTAAAGACCAACTAAGTTTATATTTTGGTATGAGCTTTCGTGTGCATGCACACTTCTTCAGAGCTCCTTTACTTACTTACTTACTTTTTTATTTACTCATGACATTCATATCCTGCCTTTCTTTCATTTCATGTTTGCAGCAGCTCATGCTCAGCCGAGAGAGAGAGAGAGGGGGGGGGAGAGGGAGGGGGGGAGAGGGAGAGAGGGAGAGAGGGAGAGAGACAGAGAGACAGAGAGACAGAGAGACAGAGAGACAGAGAGAGAGAGAGAGAGAGAGAGAGAGAGAGAGAGAGAGAGAGACTCTGGCCCAAGATCACCACAGGAGCTTCATAGTGATTTGAACCTGGGTTTCCCAAATCCCAGTCAAACACTCTAAACCTAGCCTTCCCTAATCTGGTGTCATCAAGACATTTGTTAGACTACACTTTCCATTGTCCCGGACTGTTGGCCATGCTGTCTAGGGCTGACGGGAGTTGTAGTCAGAAAACCCGGAAGGTCCCAGGTTGGGAAAGAATGCTGTAGCTTTACCACACTGACATTTACTCTCTCACACTCTGAAATTAAACCATTTAGGGTAAGACAGGTGCAGTGGCGGGTCTCAAAATTCAGCAGTGTCCTGTGCAGTGCCAAAATTTGGTGCCCCTCACCTCTCCGTTTCCATTCTACCTCACAGTTCTGGTGCTCCTGCAGTGCCCTGAAGGCTCTGCACCCAGTGCAACAGAACCGGTTGTGTGCCTCTGAATCTGCCTCTGACGGGGGTGGAGTTGTGAGCCTGCAGTTTTCAAAATCTCCAGTTTAAAATGGGGCCTGAGCTGTCAGAAGACATGTGCCTGTGGAACTTAGCCTACTGAGTCATGTTTTGCTTTAATCCAACGGGTGGCCACTCTCGAGTCAGTGAAGGGTATTCCCTATTTGCTGCCAGTTGAGATCATTTCATCAGGAGAGGCCAGGGATTGAGCCAGAGATCTCCCTCATCCAAAGAAGCAATGTGCTTCTTCCAAAGTCTGAGGAAACATTCCTCTGGTACAAAACTTTTTGGGTCTCCCCCTGCCCTGCTAAACACACACACACACACACACGTCTGATTTTTTTTTTCAGGGTCAGCCTTAGGGAAATGCATGTGATTTCCTAGAGTGCTATTATAACGGAGTTGTCGTTAAACATTTTCCTGTCAGGATTTCCCTCAGGGAGATTTTCTGCTTCCAATTTCCTGTTCACTTAAAAAAAAATGGCTTTGGGTCGCTTGGCGGTGACAGGAATTAGATGTGTTTATAATACAACGGAGAATTGCTTTACATTGTTATTGATTTGGCCTGTCTCTGCTGTCAGATTTTTTTGGGGGGGGGTGGAGTTCTGTATTCCTTGGCTTTCTCCCTCAGTTATGTCTTCTGTAAGAGCATAACAGTAGCCATTTTGGGCCGCACCAAGAAGCCACATAAATCCAGCAGTTTTCAGTTGAGCAGAGAAGTTGTTTTCAAAGTGTGTCTCAGACTCTTGACATCCTCAAGAGTAGCTGTCAAGGGCCATGATGTCCAAGGATGGCCCACTGGTGGTTTTGTCAGCTGTGGGGAATCAGGCCCACCCATCTCAACCTCTGATTCCTAGTGTCAAATAGCTATAATCCACCTGCCAATTTAAATTCCAGTTCCTATTGCAGGAAAAATTCCAGTTCCTATTGCAGGACTTTTTTTTAAGCAGGACTTTCATGCACAAAGAGGGACCCAGGTGGCGCTGTGGTTAAACCACTGAGCCTAGGGCTTGCTGATCAAAAGGTCGGCGGTTCGAATCCCTGTGACGGGGTGAGCTCCCGTTGCTTGGTCCCAGCTCCTGCCAACCTAGCAGTTCGAAAGCACGTCAAAATGCAAGTAGATAAATAGGAACCGCTACAGCGGGAAGGTAAACGGCGTTTCCATGTGCTGCTCTGGTTTGCCAGAAGCAGCTTTGTCATGCTGGCCACATGACCTGGAAGCTATACGCCGGCTCCCTCGGCCAATAATGCGAGATGAGCGCGCAACCCAGAGTCGGTCAAGACTGGACCTAATGGTCAGGGGTCCCTTTACCTTTACCTTTTTCATGCACAAAAATCAGCATTGTTTATGCAGCATGATTGTATATAGAGAGGGAGGGTTATGGGGAACAACATATTTGTTGCTGCTATTGTTAAACAGTCAGGAGTGAGAAAACATCGCCAATCAATTGCAAATGCAAATCATCCAGAGGTTTGTTAGATGTCCTAGGAATATAGGAGTAAATGCTCTAGAGTCATCTGTAGGCACACACATGTTGCTTAGCAGGCATGTCAGTCTGGAAATTGTCCCCTGAAAGCAGAAAGTTTGCCTTTAGGAAATATTGCTAAAAATAGTAGCTCTAATAAGCCCTATTATTAGCTTAGCCTAGAGGATACTAAGGCATAAAAGCAAGTTGCTAAGGCATTAAGGTCTAAATCTGAAAGAAAATCTTGCAAACTTTTTAAAAGAAACAGATGGGGCTATTAAGAGCGATGGGGAGCCATCTCCAGCCACCACCAGAATCAGGACATCCAAGCCCAGGGGTGGACCAAAGATTACACCAAAGAAAGTAGCAGGGATTGACTAGCAAAGGCTGCCACTTAACAGTGATAAAAGTTCTTATCTCTCAGAATCAGTTTGCTCATTCACAGCAAACAAACCATAGTTTACAGACCCTCCAAGTGTCCCTATGTTTCGGGGACAGTCCCGGATTTACAGAAGCCATCCCTGTTTCCGATTTGATCCCAGAATGTCCCACTTTTCCTTAGGATGTCCCTATTTTCATTGGAGAAATGTTGGAGGGTATGGAGTTATGCAACCTCTGAGCCAAGGAGATAAGTAACTATACCACTTTTAGAAGACATCTAATAATGTTTTATTATGTTTTATGCATGTTGGAAGCCACCCAGAGTGACTGGGGCAACCCAGTCAAATGAGTGGGATATAACTTTTTAAAATATTACTACTACAGTCGTACCTTGGATCCTGAACACCTTGTGACTCGAAGGTTTTGGCTTCCGAACGCCACAAACCCGGAAGTGAGTGTTGCGGTTTGCGAACGTTCTTCGGAAGCCGAACATCCAACAGGGCTTCCGATTGAGTGCAGGAAGCTCCTGCAGCCAATCGGAAACTGTGCCTTGGTTGTTGAACATTTTTGAAAGTCGAACAACCAAGGTACAACTGTACTACTACTAATATGGAGGAACAGGATGTTCCTGTTTCCATTGGAGAAATGTTCGGGGGTCTGAGTTTATTAAATCATGTGCAAACCAGCCCAAAATAATTGTGCATAGGACTGCAGTCTTAATTAAGCTTTGACTTAGAAACTGAGCATTTGTTGCCCAGTTTTGTTACCTTCCTTTCTCCAAGCAGCAACCCACCTCTGGTCGAAGGAGGAAGTTGGTTTGCCTCAAACTAAAGTGCTTTTGTCTGAAATGCATGCTGGGGCCTGAAATTCTTTTGCTATTTTAAAATGTGATGTTGGGGGGGGGAGGACTTCGCAGGTAGAATGACTCACACAAGGAATGTATTATTTGTTCTGGCTTTTGTGGCATGAAAAGAAATATGTGTATAAAAAATACATATTATATTGTGCTGGAATGAGATGAATGTTGCGCTGCCAGTGGGATTAGCAAAAGGGGAGAAAAGAAAAAGAAAAAACAGTATAGGAAAAGAAAAAGGGGGAGTCTTAGCGCAGGGGTGGGCAGCCTTCACAGATCTTCATCTTTTTTACTAGCACCCCAAGAGGTACCGAGCAGACGAGAAATGGTGTGAAAGAACAAAGTGCCTCTGAGCACATTCTGAGGCTAGGAATTTGTTTTCAGTACCAGAATTGAACTGAGCTCCCACAGTCCTTTCCCACAATGTTTCACACGCCTGCTTAGTGTTCTTCATTTCAGCAACCTATTTTAGGGGGGGGGCAGAGTTGGTTCGCTGTTGCAGTTGTTAGGAGCCAGGAACCTTTGCTGATCTACTGCAAATCACCCAGAGATCTACAGTACCAAAAGATCCCGATCTAACTTCTGCCCATCCCTGCCTTAGAAGATTCCTCTGCCAAAGCCATTGCATATTATTTGACTTCTTCCCTGTTAACACGGATGTATGTTCCTTTGCAAAAATGTGTATATTTGGCCCAAAAAGAATCATACAAATGTGTATATAAGGAATAATTCACACTAAAATGCTGATGAGTTTTCATGAGGATTTTAAAAAAAGTATTCCCTCTGCCCTGCTCCTGCCCCCCCCCCAAAAAAAAACTCAAGTGGAAATGTGGAGTACTGAATTCAGGATTGGGGTGGGAGAGAGAAACCGAAATAGACAGATTCTCCCACTCCTTGTGAGCCGCCACCTGCGGTCTGAAACAGTAAACTAAGCATAGCCTTACCATTAAGGTGGTTCATAAAAAACTTTTTTTTTAAAAAAAATGCCTGCTCCAAAGGTCTTATCTTAGTACACTAGGGATTATATAGCTATATCTGAAATTTCATGCATATCAGTTAATATCTTGACCCTGCTCCACTGAATTGAAATTTCAGCCTTCACAACATAGGAAAGCGGCCAAGTAAACAGCTATTTTCATGCAGGAGGGTCAAGATATTAACTGATATGCATGAAATTTCAGATATAGCTATATAATCCCTAGTGTACTAAGATAAGACCTTTGGAGCAGGCATTTTCAAAAAAAGCTTTTTTATTAACCACCTTACTTACCATCTCAGTGGGAACTAAGTTGAATAGGCCATTTTTATACACATTCTAATGCAAGTACACCACTGAATGTTCAACAAGCACTGCCCCTTATGCACACTGGTATTTGCACACTGGCATGACTGTTTCAAAGGTTGCAGAGCGCTGGGATGCAAATACTAGGATTATAGGAGCCACTGCATGGGCACAAAAATGTTATGTCCACCATCTTGGGCACCTGAACCATCTTTGATGGCCTCTTCATGGTGGCCATCACATTTAACTTGGTCTTAAACATTTTTCAGAAGTTGGAATGCCTCTGAATATTTCATCACAACAATACAAACACAACATGTAGGCTAATAGTAGAGAATATATAATAGAATAATGATATCATTCAAATTGTTGAAATAAGTCAATCAAGTTCATATGTACAATATAACAGAGTGGTAACGAGGATCGTCAAGCCGTGTGTTCAAAACAGATGTCTAAGAACAGTCGCACAATAGTCTTTCAAAGGAAGACGTCTCAAAAGTTTCAAAAATAAAGTCTCTCAATAGTCTTTCAAACGTTTCAACAGAAGATGTCTCAAAAGGACAGTGTCAGAATGATACTACTGTTTCATAATAATCTTCACCAGCTGGAAATAAGATACAAGGCATACAACTGATGAATTATAACTGTAAAAAATAATAATCACATTTAACTTGGTCTTAAACCTCATTCTTTGGAAGTTGGAATGTCTTTGAATATTATGCGGCAATAAGACAGTTTGGTCAATAGCTGCGTGGGCAAAACTTCATTTAACTTAAAAGTGGCAAACAACTGGGAGCCCTCAACCAACCTCTCTATCATGGTTAGCAAATCAAATGTAAAATGGCCAAAGGATATGGGGTGCCCCTGTTAAACCATCCTACCTTTGAACCCCTTTAGTATTGCTCTCTTGCCATTTTGTTAGCATTGCAATGTCTTCCCTCCTTATGAGGACTGTGTATGCTACTTCCTGTATTAGGTCCCTGTGATCTCAAAAATAAAACCCTGGGCTCTGATCTTGCAAAGCCAGTTGCACTTCCATCCTGTTGAAATCAGAATTTCAATGGCTCTGGACCATAATACCTTAAAGTGGCTCAGGACCGCAATACCTCAAGGACCACCTCTCCCCATATAAACCACCCTGAACTCTGTGTTCATCATCTGAGGACCTTCTTCATGTGCCTACTCCACATGAGGTCCAGAGGGTGGCAACACGAGGACAGGCCTTTTCTGTGCTGGCTCCCCATTTGTGAAATGCTCTCTCCAGGGCAGTTTGCCCGGTGCCTTCATTATATATTTTTAGGCGCCAGTCAAAAATGTTCCTCTTCAACCAGGCCTTCGGCTGATGAATATTCCACAGCCTTTTAATATGTCCCCATGGGAAGGGAGGGTATTGCTGTTTTGCTGCTTTGTTTAAATTATTTACTTGTGTTTTTGTCTTGTATTTTATTCTGTGAACCGCCCTGAGATCTTATGCTGAGGGACAGTAAATAAATTCAATAAATAAAATAAAAATCAGTAAGACATGTTAATTGCAATGAGTTTGATTTCAGTGGGACTTAAAACATGATTTAAGTATTTCTAGATCGGACTAGAGATTTTTGCTCCCTGTGCTTGTCATCATCTCGATATGACTGAGAATCTTACAGGAAATTACAGAAACAGTTTGTTGCCCTGGGATAGCCTAGCATCCCAAGGGCGCAATTACAAGGTGGTTGAATTAAACATATACTCAGAGTATGTACATGCCCAATGGGCTTTGCAGTGAGGGGCTAGAGGTGGTTGGGGAAACTGTTCATCTTGATGAGCTATTAAATAGTTTTTGATTTTCTACAAAGGGTCCCATTAGGATGCCAACAAGGGCAGATGGGAATGTCTGCTCTCCGAGCGTCAATGACCAGGCCTCCTCACCTTCTCAGCAGCCTGAAGCGGTGGTTAATGGCCTCAAGGTAACACGCCTTGCTGTGTTTGGCATGTAGGTGCCAAATCTCCCATCTGTATGTTCTGTGACCATCCGTGATCCATTGCACCAAAGCATCAGCGTTTCTCAGGGGGAAGATACAATACACCACAAATGCTGCTTCCATCTCCCCACATGTTCTTTTGCCCGTCTCACCCATCATCTACCACTTGTCTCTACTTGGGCTGTCAGCTGGTGAGACGTCTCCTTTAGCACCTGTGTGGCCCTCCAGATGTTGTGATCAGGGATGACAAGAGTTTTGGTCTAGCAACATCTGTAGGGCCACCTTTGGCCAGCAGAACAAAAACGGCTACATTTTCAGAAGTCCTGTGAGCAGCAAAGAGACCTGCCTAACTCTCCATCAGAGCATTCTGTGGACTTCTTCCTGGCCCCATTCACACAATTGTGTTTTAGACTGAGTTGTGGATGGTGTGGTCCTCCTAGCTAAGAACATACAAAACATATCTGCTGGATTGGACCAAAGGTCCATCTAGTCCAGTGTTTCCCAAACTTGGGTCTGCAGCTGTTTTCAGACTACATCCCATCATCCCTTACCACTGGTCTTCCTAGCTAGGGATGATGGGAGTTGTAGTCCCTAAACAGCTGGAGACCCAAATTTTGGAAACACTGATCTAGTCTGACATTCCATTTCCAGTAGAAACTGTGCGCATTCAGATCCCTCTGAGACACTCACAAGCAGGGCATTAGATAACAGACTTCCTGAGCTGTCTATCCCCACCATCTGATGATAATAATATGAGTCTTTCTGAACATGGAAGTCCTGTTAAGCTGTTGTGGTGAATAGTCACAGATAGGCCCACCCACCATGGATTTCTCTAACTTTCTCTAAACTTGAAACCATCATCATATCTTGTGGCAGTGAAATCCATAAGTTAAGTATTTGTTTTGTGTGAATTAGTACTTCCTTTTGCCTGCCTTGAATCTTCTACAAGTCTTTGGGTGACCTCAAGATCTGCTGTCATGGGACCAGAGGGGAAAAAATGTTTTCATGCTGTTCACAATTTTATTGACTTATAACTTGTTCTTTCCCCTTTCTGGTTGGAAAAGTTTTCTCTTTGTGCTGTGACAAATAGTTGCATCTCAATAGGTGCCCCGTTTTGGAAAGGTTCTTGTCCACCATGAGAAGTGGTGGCACCCAGGAAGCGAGAGGGATATCTGTCCCACTCTCAGTTTGGAACGTCCTCTTCCATAAAATGCAATTGGCTGGGGGGGATGGGGTTTTGCAGGCAGCTTTACAGCTTCATCATTTGCATCCTCTGAAAAAGACAAGGAACATTTCCAGGTAGCAAAGACTTTCTCCAGTATTTTCCATGCAACTCAGAAAAAAAATGGGTTAATCTTTTATGTTCTGATAAAATATTTATGAGTTTAATAATGGAAAAAAAATCTAAAGCATGCTTTACACACACAGGTACTGTGTCATCGGTTCCTAAACTTTTTGTTTCCATTTCCAAAAATCCCACACACACATTCTGCACTGCCTTGTGGCACCTTTGACAGACTCAAGTTACACAGAGAGGCTGTCTGGAGCCAGGAAGCAACACTTAGCACCTGGCTAAGCTAGGGAAAGGGACCCAGGTGGCGCTGTGGGTTAAACCACTGAGCCTAGGGCTTGCTGATCAGAAGGTTGGCGGTTCGAATCCCTGTGACAGGGTGAGCTCCCGTTGCTTGGTCCCAGCTCCTGCCAACCTAGCAGTTCGAAAGCATGTCAAAATGCAAGTAGATAAATAGGAACCGCTACAGCGGGAAGGTAAACGGCGTTTCCATGTGCTGCTCTGGTTTGCCAGAAGTGGCTTTGTCATGCTGGCCACATGACCTGGAAGCTATACGCCGGCTCCCTCGGCCAATAATGCGAAATGAGCGTGCAACCCCAGAGTCGGTCACGACTGGACCTAATGGTCAGGGGTCCCTTTACTTTTTTAAGCCAGGGAAATATCTGGGAAAGGTGTGAACTTGAGATCTCTTCCCTTCTCCCTTGCCAGACAAGAGGAAAGCACCCCTTTGTGTAGTTGGATAGGATTCCTTAAAGCGACAGAAGGACTTTGAGTTCAGAATGGCTCAGCCAGTAGAGCATGAGACTCAATCTCAGGTTCAAGCCCCGCATTGTGCAAAAGATTCCTGCATTGCCCGGGGTTGGGCTAGATGACTCTAGATGACTAGAAGGAGGATCATTGTGGGCTGCATGCCCGCCCACTCCAACTCATAAGAAATCACCTTATTGGTCAAGTTTAACTCAATATTGCCTGCCACTGACTGACAACAGCTCTCTAGGTTTTCAGTCTTTGCTGGTCCTTCCTGGAGATGCTGGGGATTAAACCCAAGACTTTCTGCTTGGAAAGCAGATGCTCTACCTCTGAGCTGCAGCCCTTCCCCACAGAAGGCAGGCAGGGTTGTTTGCCTGTGCCAAGCATACTGCACACTTTCACCTAATCTCACCCGATTCACTTTCACCTATCCTGCAGCTCCGAGAAGGATGGGTCTTCGTTTCACTGTAGGCTTCAGCTCATGCCTTTGCAAGGATAACCCCATTGATTGTAAGTGTATGGGCCTGGGAGGCATGGGTTCGAATCCCCACTCGGCCATGAAGCTCACTGGGTATGACCTTGGGCCAGTCTGACCTACCTCATAGGGTTGTTGTGGGGATCAAATGGGGAAGTGGGGAACCAGGTACCCCCACCTGCACAATCTCAGAGAAAACGGTGGGTTATAATTAGCAACAAACAAACAAATTATAAACAAGCACACTCAGGGATTAGCCTCGCGAAAACTATCTTCCCTTCTAACAGGAAGGAAGAGAGCAGGATCTGAGATTCTGCATGGTTGGGGCACTCATACAGAGCGCCTGGTTCACCCAATATGTAGTCGCAGACAGAGACGCTCTCCAGCTCCCCAGAGAACCTGGGGATCAGATTCCTGCATGCTGGGTCAATGGTTATATGCTCACTATCTTTTCTGAACTGGCCCCATCGTGCATTCATTATCAGAGCTGCCTGCGTAGCTTTAACCTCCAAGGTCACATTAACGTTCTTGATTGCAGAGGAAAAAGCAAGCTTTGTTTTAATGCGGAAAATTTACATTTTTGTTCCCCGCCCCCATTAACGCGCCCAATTCTTCGGTTATGGATAAAGGCTATGAGCTTAGTGGCTGGTGTCCAGGGGAGAAGAGTTACAGCCAGAGAAATTTACAGTGCACGTTTTAATGTCCCTCATTTGGTATTCTCTCTTTGAAGCTCGAAATCATATTCAGAGAAATGTTATGAATTTTTTAAAATGCTGACAATATGCCTTGGAAGTATTTTAACATGCAAATGAAACCAATTATCCTTTGATTCTCCTGTACGGTGGAATTTATTGACTTTACGTGAATGTGAGCTTTGCGCTGCTGAGGTCAGCTAAGAACGTTGTAAATTCACCTTGCATGGAAGGCAGTCGGGAGCAGAAGGAACGGAGTGGGAGTAAGAACCGTCTGACACTTTAGTCTCCATTTAGACATTTGTGACAGAAGCGTCACAGTTCAGTGTGACCCCGAGTACTTTTTGATATATCCGTCTGTCAACCAGGATATGTAACCAGTCCATAATTTAAGATCACAGTTTAAGAACGTAGAAAACCAAACTGCTTCAAAATACCAATATTATAGGGCAGTGATGTACCCAAAAATATTTGTTGTCTGCTACTTTGATCTCTCTGCCAGATTAAAGGTAAAGGGACCCCTGCCCATTAGGTCCAGTCGTGACCGACTCTGGGGTTGTGGCGCTCATCTCGCTTTACTGGCCGAGGGAGCCAGCGTACAGCTTCCAGGTCATGTGGCCAGCATGGATAAGCCACTTCTGGCAAACCCCAGAGCAGCGCACCAAAATGCCGTTTACCTTCCCGCCGGAGTGGTACCTATTTATCTACTTGCACTTTGATGTGCTTTCGAACTGCTAGGTTGGCAGGAGCTGGGACCGAACAACGGGCACTCACCCCGTTGCGGGAATTCGAACTGCCGACCTTCTGATCGGCAAGCCCTAGGCTCAGTGGTTTAGACCACAGCACCACCCGCATCTCCTCTCTGCCAGATAGCTGCATTAAAAGCCTTGTTTACATGAGTTGACCTCAGTTAGGGAAATCTGATCAGGCTGAGTGCCGAGGAGAAAGGTCCCTCCCTGCTAGGTGCGCCAAGTTGGGCCCGACATTCGGGAGGGGTGCTGTTGCAGGTGCATAATGTCATGTGTGATGGCCCTGCCCCAGTTCACCTGGGCATCCCTTGGAGGATTGCCCTTCTGGGAAGGTGCTCTGGCAATCATGGTGGGGAGCACAGAGGGTGAAAATTACTCTCCATGCCTCCCACCTGGAGGATGAGCACTCACCCAGGGGTGATGAGAAATGGTGGCCCCCTCTATATTGGGGGGTGGGCTCAGTCTCCTGCCTACAAATATTGAGGGGGCCGAAAGCCCCTTCCGCCCCCCTATAGTGGGCGTCCCTGCTCCCTACCAGTGTCGATAATCTCCCCCAATGCAGAGCTCCTTGGATCAAAACATTTTGGTA
The DNA here is from genome assembly GCF_963506605.1 of Zootoca vivipara. Taxonomy (NCBI): domain Eukaryota; kingdom Metazoa; phylum Chordata; class Lepidosauria; order Squamata; family Lacertidae; genus Zootoca; species Zootoca vivipara. The sequence goes on from NC_083278.1 coordinate 109,880,551, forward strand.
CTCATTTTGCGTTGTGGAATGGGGGTGGGAAAGGAGCACATGAAAGGAGGTCTGCCTTCCGCAGGCTAATGTATTTTTTGGCAGAAAATATTGGTGTTTCTGCATCATGCATGGAAGTGGTACAGCCATAGTTAATTGCAGCGCTCAGCTTGGAAGTGCCGTTTCTCGGACATCTGACCGTGGAAGCAATTTTAGGATTTAAGTACAATTGTTACCATGCACACAGGTACTGTGGAAGTTGGTAGAAACCAATGTAATTTCCTCATAGCAGCAGCTGCTGCCCTTCAATCTGCAAACTCAGTTTTTATTCCGTGTGTCCCTTCATATCTGCCTAGAGGTCATTATTTCCCCTGGAAATAAAGGCAATTGAAAATGTCAGCTCTCACTTTCTTGCCGCATCAACATTATCTGCTGGGTAAATATTTTCTGTTGCTCATTGAGCAGAAAACGGATTGTTGGGAGATGCACTTAGATAATGAGCACTTTTTGAAAAGACACTCAGTTAAGCATGGATACCCTAGCAACAAAATGTGAGGTTTGCCGCTTGCTATTTTTATGGATGAGTACGAGAAAGGCAGCCTTTGATTTCTGCCAAAAAATGGGGAAGAGGAACATGAAATAGCACAGAATCTCAGCAAATATACCTGTTGCACAGAAAAGGAGGATGTTTGGAAACCTTGCTCTTCAATGTTCTGTCAATAAGGGCAAAACCCCATGGATGGTATTACTAGTGGCAGTAAATGTGACTCTGCCTTTAATGTCCGCATTACCACATTCCAAGAACAATGTACAAATACAGATAGCAATGTCTGTCTCCTCCACTCTACCACCACCCACACAAACATGGGCGGTCACCAGTGGAGAACATGGATCACATCATTTTCCAGAGCTGCTGTTGTGCCGCATTTACTTGAAAGCAATGTGCACCTCTTTTGGCCAAATCACATTGCGAAAATTAGGGCGCTCATTAGATTTGATGGCACATTTACATTCGCCAGCAAGTATTGTTTTGGTTTCAAGGTTTTGAAAATTGAGGTGCTCGTTAGATTCGCATGAATATGGTACATTTAGTGATAGGTCTGGGTAAGATGTTTTGCAGGTAGCCTGCGGGCAGATCTGCACAGACTGTCTCGGCAGAATGGTGCATGCTCTGGTTATCTCCCGCTTGGACTACTGCAATGCGCTCTACGTGGGGCTACCTTTGAAGGTGACTCGGAAACTGCAATTAATCCAGAATGCGGCAGCTAGACTAGTGACTGGGAGTGGCTGCCGGGACCACATAACACCGGTCCTGAGAGATCTACACTGGCTCCCAGTACGTTTCCAAGCACAGTTCAAAGTGTTGGTACTGACCTTTAAAGCCCTAAACGGCCTCGGTCCTGTATACCTGAAGGAGCGTCTCCACCCCCATCACTCAGCCCGTACACTGAGATCCAGCACCGATGGCCTTCTGGCGGTTCCCTCATTGAGAGAAGTCAGGTTGCAGGGAACCAGACAGAGGGTCTTCTCGGTAGTGGCACCTGCCCTGTGGAATGCCCTCCCAGCAGATGTCAAGGCAATAAGCAATTATTTTACTTTTAGAAGACAACTGAAGGCGGCCCTGTTTAGGGAAGTTTTTAATGTTTGATGCTGTACTGTTTTTAATATTCGGTTGGAAGCCGCCCAGAGTGGCTGGGGAAACCCAGCCAGATGGGCGGGGTATAAATAATAAATTATTATTATTATCTGCATTCCTCCCCATTATTTTTTAAATTGTAGGTGTGACTGAGAAGGATAGGCATTCACAGGTTGGGTTTCCTTCCTTGTGCTAGCTGGTTATTTGGATGTCCTGACACCTCGCAGGCCATGTGGCAAACAGACTTTCTGCGCCTGGTGAACATCAAAAATGAGTTGCTAGAAAGCTTATATTGGTTCTGTTTACATGTCAGAACACTAATGTCGACATGATAATACAGACGGGTCTCTGCCTATTAGACACAATACAAGAGAAAGGATGGGGACGGGGAGCAGGCTAATTCTGGTAAATGCAGGTTATATGGGAAGAATGGTCACTGAATCTAAGGACCACTTGTCCGCAGCCAGGCTGGTGCAGAAGTCACCTGAAAAAAAATAGCCTTCATGCTAAAATAATAATCTGTGGTGGCTTCTTCTTTCTTGGTATTGTTATTCAAATAATTATTTAATGAATGTTTATGCCGCTATGGCGAAAAAGAAAGCAAAACTTGAAAGCTCGCTAAACATTTTCCAAGCACATTTCATTTAGCTAAGCCTAACCAGAACATGAGTTTGACCAAACTGCGGGAGGCAGTGCAAGACAGGAGTGCCTGGCGTGCTATGGTCCATGGGGTCACGAAGAGTCGGACACGACTAAACGACTAAACAACAACAACAACCAGACATGTGGACCCAGGTGGTGCTGTGGGTTAAACCACAGAGTCTAGGGCTTGCTGATCAGAAGGTCGGCGGTTCAAATCCCTGCAACGGGGTGAGCTCCCGTTGCTCGGTCCCAGCTCCTGCCCACCTAGCTGTTCGAAAGCACACCAAAGTGCAAGTAGATAAATAGGGACCGCTCCGGCGGGAAGGTAAACGGCGTTTCTGTGTGCTGCTCTGGTTCGCCAGAAGCAGCTTTGTCATGCTGGCCACATGACCCGGAAGCTGTCTGCGGACAAACGCCGGCTCCCTTGGCCTATAGAGCGAGATGAGCGCCGCAACCCCAGAGTCGGACACGACTGGACCTGATGGTCAGGGGCCCCTTTACCCTTTACCTTTAACCAGACATGTAATTTTATTACGCATTTTATCCGTGTTTTGATAATTTCATTCGGTCTGCTGGTTTTCAAAATCTTATCTCTTTGTATTTTCTTATGGCACTTACGTAAAACCGCTTGGAGGGGATTGTTTGATTAAGCGGGATAATAGAATCGGAGAATTGTAGGGTTGGAAGGGAATACAGTAATGGCATCCCTCTGGCCTGTTCTTTCTGCCCTCCTAGTTCTAATGTCCTTCAAAGGACTCATCAGGTGACAAGGCATCAGTGTGGTATAGATATTCCTAAAATATCATATGCCAGTTGATGGGGGCAAAGCTACTCCTAACATGCCATTCTTGTGTCACATAGTTACAGCTGTTGTGGCTGTGCAGATTTTTTGGTAACTTTTGGTGACCTCCTGATGGCAGCCAAAACATATGATCTAGCTCTTAGTTAATTGAGTTAATCAACTCTTTCTCTATTAAAATAATAATAATGTATGATGACTTTACACAATGGCGTGGTTCACATGTCAAAGTAAGCCAAACCATGTTTTACTGGGCCCAGAGGAATGTGCTGGCTCCCAGAGGGATGCTCATGCCTGTTTCTATCACCCCAGTCCTTTTTTAGCACAGTGTGGTGTGGCAACTAAACCAAGGTTTGGCTTAGCATGTCATGGTTAGTGTAGCCAACCAGGGCCATGGTTAATGTAGCCAAGCTTTGTCCTATCGTTAACAACCATGGTTGGTTAAGGAAGAGAGCCCTTGACCATGATTTCCGGTTTGGACAACACACTAAGTCAAATGTTGATGCTGCATTTTGGTAAAAAGACCAGAGAGGGATGTGTGCTTCTCTTCAGGAACCATCATGTCTGTGCTGTGCTGATCCAGTAAGCTATGGTTTTGTTTACGTGGATGTGTGAAGAAGGCTAGTAAGCATCTGTTTAGAATATGTTGGGTTGTGTGCCTAATTGCTGGTTTCTGGCGAAATCTACTGACATACTTTTCTCTTTCCGTTTTCAGGTTGTGTGGAGGAAACTTGGAGATGCTGTAGGCTCGTGTCCTGGAATTAGGCAACACTTGTCTGGAAACCAGTACAAAGGGCCTATGTGAATGGACATTTTTTTTTAAGGAACAAAGGAACATTTTCAGCTACTGTTGGATTTAATCTTGTCAAAGCAACCTCTTTCCTAACAATGAGACAAGTCCATTCATGCTCTATGCTCAACTCTGGAAATTGGATTGCTCTCCCCACTCCCTCCGTTCCTGCCTCAAGGACTTTGGTGAAAAGTATCCAGATCTCATTGCACTCAATATATATTCTGACTAATCTAACTCTGCTTCTGCCATGAGCACTTACAGTGTATACGCCCAGGAGGTACCGGCTGATATTTCCGAAGGCTGTTTAAAATCTGCCGCAGGAGAACCCACACGGAGGAAGTGCTTGACGTGTTGGAATTCCCATGATGTTTCCCCAGGAGCTTTTCACCAGATTGGAAAGATACCTACAAACTGTGCCTTTTGGCCATCACAGTTTGGACAGTTAGGTTCTCCTACACCAGGGTGTGTAAAAAAAAAAAATAGTTAATATGGTGCTTAGGCAGATTGCAGCTGAAACACTTTCCTTTGTAGAGTAATTGCATTCTGAGGTGCTAAATATAAGACCTTCAAGTCTCCTAACCAGCCAGTAGTGTAGCAAAGAAAACAACAGCACTAAAACTGAGCCCCACCCCCGCCTGAAACAAAAAGAATTCATTTATTTTCACTCGTTTTGGCAAATGTCTTCCGAAAAGGTGGCATTTCTCCTCTTAAGAGAAGGCAATCCTCTCTCTCCAGCAACACCTCAAGGCCAGTCCTGAGGCAACCCCAGCAATGGAGCAGGAATGAGCCTGTCTTGTAAAGAGCAGGAGTTTCCCTCTCTGAGGGACCAGATAGATCAAGGAGCTGTGTTGATGGAAGGGCAGTCCCCCAGCAAAGATCAGGAGTCTAGTTGCTAGATGGCAGTAGTGCGATCCATCACGGAGTCTGATTTGGGATCAGGTATGGTCTGTGTTTTACCAAGCACAAGCCAAAGAGGCAGTCCAAAAAAGGAGAGGGTTGTGCGAGGGAGGCCCGTTGGAGGAAGATAGATGAAGCAAAGGCAATGGAGGACTTTTAGAGTTTTGGCTTCCAGAAGTTCGCCAGGGTAGAACAGAAGTTGGCAAGGGGGTGGGGCATTCTGCTGGATTCACTTGCTAGGCTTTTCACGCTGGCCAGATGCTAAAGGCTTTTTTCCAGACCCAAAGAGCCCCAGTTTCCAGGTCCTCATGAGGGTTGCACATACCTGCTCATACATGATACAGCGCATCCAAGTTAGTTTCATGGATGCTGTTTAGATGTCCAGAAAATTAACCTTGATTCTAGATCAGGCTTTCCCAAACCTGGGTCTCCAGCTGTTTTTGGACTACAGTTCCCATCATCCCTGATCACTGGTCCTGCTAGATAGGGGAGATGGGAATTGTAGTCCAAAAACAGCTGGAGACCCAAGTTTGGGAAATCCTGATCTAGATTGCAACTTGGGGTGGAAGTCATTGTAGCACTATGACAATCATTCCATCAGGGCAAGCATTTCAGTTTGGGAGGCAGAATGTTCCCCTTTCCCTCCTCCAGTGCACTGTTTGAGGGGTTCTCCTGACACCCCCCCCCCAGAGCCAACTTGAGGGCTGCACAGGGAGGGGGGGAAAGCCCCATTGCACTTGTGGAAGTCTGCTAGTGGGACTTCTTAGTTGGATCTGGCCCTTAAGACCCTTGCACATATTGATGATTCTGCACCAGAACCGGGTGTCTGGGACTCATAGAATCATAGAGTTGGAAGAGACCACAAGGGCCATCCAGTCCAGCCCCCAATGGGGTCCTCCTTGCTGCCTCTCTGCTTGTATTACCGGGGGAGGAAAGAAGGGAGGACTAAATTTGTGGTCTGAAGATCTTATAAAGTGTTTTAAGGCACTGAATGCTCTTTCGAATGCTTGGCATCTGTAGGGCAAGTAGACATTAATGGGGCTGAAGTGGCCAGCTACTCAGGATGTAGGGAAAGCAGCCGGGACTTCTGGGAAATCACGTGTTGCTCTTGCTGCTTTTGATGAGTAATGTGGGTGGCCAAAGGCAGTGGAGAGGTCTCCGGGGCATCAGCTTCATCAGAGCTCTGGCTATTTCAGCAGATATGTGGTGCATCCTGGGAAGTCCGACCCCATGGAAGAATGCATCCTGGGAAGTTCAGCTTCCACGGTGGCCAGCTGTTCTGAATGCGCCAGGTGTGCATGGAAGCACCTGAGGTCCAAGATCCTGGGTCGACCCTCTGGCAACTTAGCTGGATATGTGCGCGTGAGCGTGCACGTGATTTACAGCCCATCAGTTCCAGCAGGTTTGGGGCTTTCAGGCCTGGAACCCTCTAAAAGGCCTGATCCAGATTAACTTGAGGCTACATCCTAGGTAGTTTGGACCCACACAGTGCGGACAACCGAATACAGAACGTGCGAGCTGAACCGCATGACTATGTTCCAGCCCACACAATGCTCTAGGAGGCGTGGGACAGGTTAGTTGGCTCCCGGATGCGGAGTGAACAAATTCCTCCCCCTCCCCTACTCCTGACTCCTTATTATGACATAGTAAGTATGCTCCCATGTAGATGACATCACAGCTGTTACCTGGCCTTTAGAATGCTGCCTGGGTTTCCCCAGCCACCTTGACTCCCATATATGAACCCATTTTTCTGTGCCACATAGAAGCTGTCTACAACACCTAAATAACAATTGTCCGTGCTGGATGTTCCTGGTTTCCTGGTGCTGTCTTCTGCTGCGCTATTGCAGAGTCCTGAGTTGAGTTGTGATGTCAGAGAGCACAACGAAGCAAGCCTCAAACCTGTTGAAAAACACACTCCTTCCCAAATGCTTCTTTACTGGTGCCGTGGGCTTTAGAGTCAGGCTGTTCGGAGGTATTAAATATTTGAAGCCTCCACTCTGCCAAATCTTGCCGAGTGTCCTTTCTAAGTACTGGGTGACTTCCTTCTTCCATTTCCTTGACCACACACAGATTTTGCTTCACAGGAGTCTATAAGAGCTTATCAAGGTAGCGCTGTATTTATGAGAAGAGGAGGAGGAGGAGGAGGAAGAAGAAGAAGAAGCTTTTGTTGCTGACGGTCGCATCCTTTTGAAGGAAATGTTGAATATTCTCAAAAGCATGTCCTTCCTTCATCCAAGTTTTTAAACTCTTGTCCATTGTGCCTGAGTTTTTGGACCTGGGTGGGCCTACATTGATATTTCTCTTCCCCCCCATTCCCCCCATATGCCATTAGATTGTGTGTATTCAGCTCTGATAGCTATTTTGTGTATATCTCAAAATGCAGCAACAGTTTCTCGTATGAATGTGCAACAGGCTTGTGAATAGATGCTGTTGCTTCGACTTTTTAACCATGGCTGAGCATTTAAAGCAAAAACAAACAAAACAAAACAAAACCAAGGCAAACATAGGAATGCAACAATTCCCAAGTTTTTGGGTCCCCCCCCCCTTGATTAATGAGATTGGGTTCCCCAGGCTTATATCTTTCCCTCCCCTCCCCCCCGCCAGATGGGCTTTGTTACATGTTGTGTTATTGATCTGTGGGTTGTGGAATGTGGCGGCGCTGTGTCGGTACAACCCTTTCGCCCTATACATGGTAGCGCAAGCGTAAATTGGTTACCCGTTTTCCAGAAGGAAGAAGAGGAGAAGAAGGGAAAAAAATCACAAAGGGATTGATTTGCTTCAGTGGATCGGTCGCTTTGCTAATTTTTCCTTTTCTCTCTCTCTCCCCCCCCCCCCGTTTTAACGACGTCATGCTAATGAAAACCACCACTTCGGCTATTTCTCTTTAAATTGTTGTATTCCTATAATCGTGCGAGGAACAAATGGTGAAAAGAAAAGAAACCCTCAAAAGAAATTGTGCTTGCAGTCAAGGGCTGGGTCCAAAGAGCTATTCTCGAGTTTTTCCAGGGAGGTTGTCTGACTATTTTTCGTTGAAGAGCAGACCTTCCCAATCCCGTATTGCAAACTGCTTTGGAAAAGGCTGTAGAAGTAGCTTGCTGCGGGGGCAGATGGAGGTGCTGTTCGAGGAAGAAAAGCCCAAAACCTCAAACCCCCCACAATCCCATGAGAGTTTGGATCCAGTTTTGTGGTTCTTTGGATCCCAGCCATGCCCTGCAGCCACTAATTTGAGCGATGCTGGTCTTTTGCCACGATGCGTATGTAAATTTTGATACTGTATTAAAGCTATTTTTTTACAATTCACCATATAATGGGGGTGCCAGGCATTATGTGTTCCATCTTAGCAACGGTAATAAATTATTTAATCTCACGCTCATTCGCTTGCTTGATTTTGACACTGGACTCGGCCTTGGGGGAAATCACTCCACTTTTATTTTTTTAAATTAAAAGTATTCTCTGTTTGATTATTTATTTGGAGCCCCGGAAACTCTCAGAGTGTCCAAGAATCATTGCAAACATAATTAATCTACTCACTGGCAATGCCAACATCCACGCTGGCCCTGGTGGAAACCCAACTTTTGCTTTCCCTTTTATTCCTCTATCAATTTTCACTTAAAAGCCTTCAAGCCATTGCTGTAACTTTATTAAGCATGCACACCACTCCCCCCCTTTTTAAAGCCCCAAAGCTATTTGCAACCAAGTAAAAAGGAGACCCTACAGAATGGCCCCACTGTTTTTTTGCTTGCAAAGTGACTTGTCCTAGTCCCCAGGACTCTGCTCAGCCAAACAAAAGAGGATGCCCATGTCTTTATGGAAGCCAATCTCAAACCCTTCTGAGACAGGGCTTCAAATAAGGTTCTTGACAAGTAAGAGATTCTCCTTTGTAGTTCACAACAAAAGCTGAAAGCTACGTGCCCACCTTGCAGCAAGCATCAGCTCCGTCCCATCCAGGGGGCTTGAGGGGAGTTTGCAGAAGCGCTCGATGAGCCCGGCAAAAGCCAGTGTGGTGTAGTGGTTAAGAGCGGTGGACTTGTAATCTGGTGAACCGGGTTTGCGTCCCGCTCCTCCACATGCAGCTCTGAAGTCTCTCAGCCTCACTCACCTCACAGAGTGTTTGTTGTGGGGGAAGAAGGGAAAAGGTGATTGTGAGCCGCTTTGAGACTCCTAAAGGGGAGTGAAATGTGGGATATCAAGTCCAAACGCTGCTTCTTCTCTTCCCAGGGAACTCTGAGGAGTGTAGCTCTGTGAGGATTGTCCTACAGCTCTCAGCACTCTTAACAAACCACAGCTCCCAGGGTTCTTTGGGGCAAGTCACAACTGTTTAAAGAGGCACGATACGACTTGAAATCCAAACTGTTCTTCTCTTCTTCTCTCCCATCCCTCAGCTGAAGAGAATTACATCAGTGGCACAGAGACGTTACCATGGGAACAAGGCTTTGACTCCTGCTTCCAAAAAAATAATAAAATTAAAATTAAAAAAGGGGGCCAGGACTATAAATATAACAGCAGATTCCTTTGTTACTGAAAAAAGAACCAACAACAGCGAAAGCTACCCACAGGAAAGAAGCACAAAGAAGTAACCAGCAAAATTGTTAGATCTCGAATACTTTATGTGGTCCCACCCACACCGAACACAATATACATATCACATTTCTAAAAATGCGAAAAGGAGTACACACACACACACACACACACACACACACACACACACACACACATATATATATATATATATATATATATATATATATATATATAGTCAGCCAGTACAAACCCACACAAAGGACAAGGTTTGGTACCGTTCTGGGCTGCAGATACTTTGCTGCAAATGTTTCCTGTGATCCTCAAACAGCTCCCTGCCTCAACTGCTGCTCCTCAAAGATTTGCCCTCGCTTGCTGTTTTGAGAGCTGATAGGCAGGCCCCCTCCCCACTGCAACAAATCAATTGCTTCCAGGAGGGTTTTTGGCATAACTGCCTCTTCCAGTGGAGTTATATTAACAGCATTTCGGGCATGGTCACATACTGGTTTCCAAAGGATCAAGAACTGGTTTTGCATCTCCCTTCCCCCAACTCTCTCTTCCCCCCTGCCCTTCCTGCAGTGCACATGTACATCATGTGCTGGTTTGGTCTGGGTCCAGTAGTCAATAAAATACATTGGGGGGGGGCATAGCTGCCAAGTTGCCCATTTTCCCTGGGAAATCCACGTTTTTCCAGTTGTTCCTAGCTGAAAAAACAGGTTTTTTTTGTTTCCCCCCGGTTTATTCTGGCGCGGCGGCCATTTTGGAACTGGGCGGAGCATGCTCAGAAGTGACTTGATGCTGCTCTGCCCAGTTCCAAAATGGCTGCAGTGCGACTTCTGGCACGGTGGCCATTTTGGAACTGGGCAAAGCAGCATCAAAAGTCACTTCTGAGCATGCTCCGCCCAGTTCCAAAATGGCGGCAGCGCTACTTCCGGTCTGCTATTTCCGCCCGGTCCCTTATTTCTCTGACAGCAACTTGGCAGGTATGGGGGGGCAGGTAAATCCCTCCCCACATAATCTCAAGATACAGTGCTCACACACCATTTGAATGGCAATGCCCATCAACTTTTTGTGGGGAGGGAGGAAGCCCCCTCAAATATTTTGTTGGGATGGTGAAGGGACCTTGGCCCCTAGGAGTTGGTTTCTATGCAAGCAGCTCTCTGCACCCACCCCCATAGTTTGTTCAGTTTGGGGAAAACCATGACAGTTTGAAGTGGTATAATACTACTTTGAATACTACTTTAAATACAGTGGTGCAATGCCTCGACTTACGAATTTAATCCGTTCTGAAGGCATCTTCGTAGGTCAAAAAATTCATAAGTCGAAAAGTGCCATTGGAAACACGATTTCCCATAGGAGTGCATTGGAAATGGAAAAATTTGTAAGTCGAAGCAACCCCATCTAAAAATTCATAAGTTGAAACCACCACAGTTTCCGTTCGAATGTCGAGAAATTCATAAGCGTGCGGCTATTTGCCCCATTCGTAAGTAAAAAAATTCGGTTGTCGAGTCATTCGTAAGTCAAGGTACCACTGTGTATATAGTGCAGAAGGGGCTTGTGTTGCATGTTTTCAGCATGTACAGGACCAAGAACTCCATGTTTGCAACCAAATGTTTATTTCTGCTATCTAAAGGCTGGGGATAGTCAAAGGTATCCCATACAAAATGGACAACGTGTTATATACATGGGAACAGGAGGCAAGCCTTCCCTAACCTGATCCCCTCCAGATGTTTTGGCCTACCAATCCCACTGGCCGCAGTCACTGGGGCTGATGGGAGTGAGAGTCTGAAACATCTTGAAGGCTGCAGAACAAACTGCCCAGAGTAAGAGGTGACATGTTTATAAAACGATGCATGGCATATTGCAGATATTAATGTTGCGCAGCATGAAGCAACAGCATGCGTAAAAGCTGACTCCTTTTGGATTAAAAATTGTCCAGACCCACAAGTATTATTCAAAGCTTTACTAACCAGAACTTCTTCAAATACAGGTACAAAGCAATCAATGATGCATCCAGAAAGTTGTATAAAGCATTTGAACATGCAAGCATAGGTTCCTCTTCTTATATAACATAACTCCAAACAGGCCTAGCTTCAAAAAATTCCTCAAGATGGAGATTTGCAATCAAATACCGCAATCACATGTTCTAAGGTTAAACATTCATGTGAGAGCTAGCAGAGAACATCAGCAGTTAATGATCAACTCGGTTAGAGCTCAGAGCTTCAGTATACTTCCATGGAAATTGCCAGTGTTAGACCCTTTCAGCAATATACATACAGGCATTCTCCAATTCAGTGTGCAATCAAACAATTCTACTTAACATGAAGAAAGTAGGCAAAGAAAAGTATTTCCCCCTCTCCCATAATGCTAGAAGTTGTGGGCATTCCTTGAAGCTGAATACTGGAAGATACGGGATAGAAAAAAGAGAGTACTTCACACACCACATAGTTAAACAATGGGACCCACTCCCAATGGAAGCAGTGATGGCCACCAAATCCACCAAATCCATGGAGGACAACACTATCCATGGCTACTAGCTATGATGTCTGTGATCTGCCTTCACACTTAGAGGTAGTAGTAATTTATTTATACCCGACCCATCTGGCTGGGTTTCCCCAGCCACTCTGGGTGGCTTCCAACAAAATATTAAAATACAATGGTCTGTTAAACATTAAAATCTTCCCTAAACAGGGCTGCCTTCAGATGTCTTCTAAAAGTGTGGCAGTTGTTTTTCTCTTTGACATCTAGTGGGAGGGCGTTCCATAGGGCGGGTGCCACTACCGAGAAGGCCCTCTGCCTGATTCCCTGTAACTTGGCTTCTCGCAGCGAGGGAACTGCCAGAAGGCCCTCGGCGCTGGACCTCAGAACGATGGGGGTGGAGATGCTCCTTTAGGTATACTGGGCCAAGGCCATTTAGGGCTTTAAAGGTCAAAACCAACACTTTGAATTGTGCTTGGAAACGTACTGGGAGCCAATGCAGGTCTTGCAGGTGTTATGTAGTCTCGGCGGCCGCTCCCAGTCACCAATCTAGCTGCTGCATTCTGGATTAGTTGTAGTTTCTGGGTTACCTTCAAAGGTGCTTCTGAATACCAGTTGCTGGAAACCAGAGGAGGGGAATGCCGTCTTGTGCTCAAGTCCTGCCTGGGGGTTTCCCATAGGCATTTGGCTGACCATTGTGAAAGCAGGACTAGATCGCCGGATCCATCCAGCTCCTCTTACGTTCACATAATGAACCACCTTTAAAGGTGGGCGTCAGGCTTCAGAAGATCCAACCCTCCAACCCCGCACCAAAGTTTGCCAGGAATGGATGAGACAAGGAAGTTCTTACCAATGCTTTGTATTCAATATTCACAGAGAGAGGCTTAGAAATGCAGCCTCCTGGAGTAATGGTATTGCTCCGAGTGAAACCCCACCATCTCCGTCTTTCCCATTATACGTCATCCCTATGGTGGCTGATCTATGCCTTCTGCCTCTGAGCTCTCTGCTCTCCTACTTTCAATGCCCACCGGGTTCTGGGAGAGGAGTGGGTCTGGAATGCTTTCTAAAGACACTGAGTCTGTCAGCTGTCACTCCCCTGGTGCTTCTTCTTCCTCCTCCTCCTCCTCCTCCTCCTCTCCCATTATTTCCCAGCTTTCCCCTTCATCTGCCTCTGAGCTGTAACCTCCCTCAAACCCCTGCTGTAATCCTGAACTGTCTCCCTCCCTGAAAGGGTCAGGCTGGGGAGGCGGTCTCCACCATTCCTCCTCTGCCCAGTCCCTGACAGTGGGACCCTCCCCTCCCTTATGTAATGGAGATATGAAACAAATCGAAACAAAACTGGTAGTGGAGCAAAACACCGTAGCCTATCATTTAATTTTATACAGCCCAGAAATGGTTTGCTGCTGTGAATTAGGTTTTTGAAAACATGTTCATCTTAACTACCTTGCTAAAAGATTTAAAAGGAAATATGTATGTGTACACACACACACACACACACGAAAGATGAATTATTCATCTCATTCTCGGCAGATCACATTAATTAATTTTAAAGGAAAACAAAACAGGCAGCAAGCTGTGTCTTTGGGGCTGATCTCGTGGCGAGACGAGGACGAGGGTATGTTTAGCCTTAAGACAAGCGTTAGATGATGGGAAGGATGTGTTGACAGATGGCAAACATTTAAAAGAACAGCGCGGGGGGGGGGGGGGGCTTTTCACATTCGTACAGCACTTTCTGAAAGTGTACCAAAGCTTGTCCCTTGCTTTAAGAAAGTAAGAAGAGACGGCTGAATCAGGTCAAAGGCCCATCTAGTCCAGCGTCCTGTTCTCATAGGGGCCAGACTGATGCCAATGGGAAATTTGCAAGGAGGACCTAAGGAGAAGAGCACTCTCTTGTGGGGCAAACATTGCGGGTGGGGGGAGGGGAGATCAGCAGGAAGGTAGGTCTGTCAGAAAGGACAGGATCCAGTCTCAGCATCCAATGAGGGGGGCATATTCATTGTAGGTGACGTGGGTGGTGCTTGGGGCGCAGGTGGCGCTGTGGGTTAAACCACAGAGCCTAGGGCTTGCTGATCAGAAGGTCAGCGGTTCGAATCCCTGCGACGGGGTGAGCTCCCGTTGCTCGGTCCCAGCTCCTGCCAACCTAGCAGTTCAAAAGCACGTCAAAGTGCAACTAGATAAATAGGTACCGCTCCAGCGGGAAGGTAAATGGCATTTCCGTGTGCTGCTCTGGTTCGCCAGAAGCAGCTTTGTCATGCTGGCCACATGACCTGGAAGCTGTACGCCGGCTCCCTCAGCCAATAACACGAGATGAGACCTCAACCCCAGAGTCGTCCACGACTGGACCTAATGGTCAGGGGTCCCTTTACCTATTCATTGTAGGAGAGGTTGAGCGAGTATAGACAGGAACTGAGCAGGAAAATGCCTCTCATGCATTGTGGATTTCTGAGGTGATATTTACTGAATTGGGGGGGGGGGCACTGGAGGAGATACTAGTGGGCACACTGGCAGCCATGGGCCCCATTTTGCCAACCCCTGGCTTGCAAAGCTATAGACATGACTCACACAGAAGATATCAAGGGGAAAAGGAAGGCAAGCAAATTCTGGTAGTTTCACTTGAAAAACAGTTGTGTGGAACAAACCAGTGATGCAATCACTGGAGAGAGATGGAGAGAGAGAGAGAGAGAGAGAGAGAGAGAGAGAGAGAGAGAGAGAGAGAGAGAGAGAGAGAGAGAGAGAGAGAGAGAGAGAGAGAGATGATGATGATGATGATGATACAGCTTTATCTCACCTTTTCTCCTGTGAGCTCAAGTTGGCATACAAAGTTCACTCTCCTTTATCCCACAACAGCCCTGTGAGGTAGGATAGGCTGTATGAGAGAGGTCAAAGTTGCTGGAGGAGGTGGCATTTGAGCTCACATCTCCCTATTCAAGGTCAAGCACTCAAACCACTACACCGCACTGCCTCTCTAACAAATTGAACTGACTTGTCCTGCGTCCTCTCGTGACGCCTGCCAGGTTTGATTGGCAGTTGATGACGGTGCCATTCCGACAAAACCCTCCCCGCACCTTCCAGCCATGACTGCTTACACGAGGCATAAGTGTGCGGCTCATGTTTAATTAGAAATCACATCTTGGCCCCTTTGGCAATTGCTTGCATGCCATATCATACCACACCGATCTGATTACTGAAATCATTCAGCTGGGATCACAGGAACCCTAGATAGATGAAAAACCCCTGCAAGGAAAAAGACCTTTGCACTGTGTTCCAGTCTGCCCAACAACCTCCAAATGAAATGCATGACTGGAAGCAGCAGAGGGGGCCTCTGGGCCATTCACTGACCTCTGGAATCCTCCCCCCCCCCCGCCTTGCAAGTGACTCAGCTTGCCTGAATTACCGGTGCAGGCTTGCGATGGGAGAGTTGTAACTCCAGCAATAATCTTCCTCATCCCTTTAATGCATCAACTCATACATGTGTCAAAGCAGCGACTCCAGGGGCAAGGCCCAGGGTCTTCACTGGCCTTAATGGCTGTGCTGAAGAATCGCCGTTCCTGATGGCCACAGAGTGGAACTGCAGCTTCCAGGCCAGCAGAGATCGAGAAGCCAGTAAGATCTTTTTAGTTTAGTCAGCGGTGACACGGTAGAAGTTTGCAAAATTGTTCATGGCATTGAGAAAGTGGGTAGCTAGAGGGTTTTTAAAAATTTATTCATCTGCTGGAACTTGTAAGAAAGCCAATGAAATTGAAAGGATTCAAGACCGATAAAAGTCCTTCGTCATGCAGTGCACAGACGGAACTCGGTGCCACAGGAGGCAGTGGTGACCACCAACTTGGCTGGCTTGAAAAGAGGATTGGACAGATTCCCAGCACAATTCAAAGTGTTGGTGCTGACCTTTAAAGCCCTAAACAGCCTCGGTCCAGTATACCTGAAGGAGCATCTCCCCATCGTTCTGCCCGGACACTGAGGTCCAGCTCCGAGGGCCTTCTGGCGGTTCCCTCCCTGCGAGAAGTGAGGTTACAGGGAACCAGGCAGAGGGCCTTCTTGGTAGTGGCGCCCTCCCTGTGGAACATCCTCCCATCAGATGTCAAGGAAATAAACAACTATCTGATTTTTAGAAGACATCTCAAGGCAGCCCTGTTTAGGAAAGTTTTTAACGTTTGATATTTTATCGTGCTTTTAATATTCTGTTGGGATCCACCCAGAGTGGCTGGGGAGGTCCGGCCAGATGGATGGGGTATAGGTAAATAATAATAATAATAATAATAATAATAATAATAATAATAATAATAATAATATAAAGCTATCAGTGGCTACTGGCCATGATGGTTTTGCTCTGCCTCCACAGTCAGAAGCAGTGATGCTTTTGAATACCAGTTGCTGGAAACTACAGGAGGGGAGAGTGCTCTTGTGTTCGAATCCTGCTTGAGGGTTTCCATAGGCATCTGGTTGTCCCCTGTGAGAACCAGATATGGGACTAGTTTATGGGGCCACTGGTTTAATAGAGCAGGCTCTTCTCATGTCCTTAAAAGCTGATGTAAGTGGGACTTATCTAGCCTTATTCAGGCACATCTCTCTCTCTCTCTCTCTTTTTAATTAGCTGAATAATTTTGATGAAATAAATCCTGCTGATATTCATGATATTGCTCCGAAAGCTAGAAAACCAAGCACCTCGATCAGTTTGCTTGAAAAAGCAGGCTGGTTGTTTTTCATTATTATTTTTTGCAGAAAGTCTCCTAAGTTTTGGCCATGATCGTTTCGTGGAGATCAAAGACAAACCTTTATCTTGCACTTGACCACAATAATCTGAATATTCTAGGAAAGGTTGGCTCGCTGTCTGAATGCTATCAGGAGCCATCTCTGTTTCCCATTGTTAGGTCTCTCCTGAAGATGGATAGGTATTAGGCCTAAGAAAAGTCAAAGCCGTGTTTGCAAGGATTCTCTTTGGGGATCATTACATTAAAAGGAAAAAAGAAAAACCTGCTCAGAAGTCTGGAACTGATGTTCCAATGGGATTTTAAACTATGAATCGCTGTTCAGTGGATAAATTTACCAGTGGCATTTAGTTGTGAGCCGAGGCCCCGTCCCTGCTTGGAGATAAAATAATACACATGGACTCAAAGCTTGGCAGTTGTGGTCCAGGCTAGGTATTTAGCATACAGAAAGTCTGAAATTTGTATCAAGCTTCCTGGCTTTGTTTTGCTTTCGCTTTGCATTATTATTAATTAATTTATTTATTTATACCCCGCCCATCTGGCTGGGTTTCCCCGGCCACTCTGGGCAGCTTCCAACAAATACAAAAATACATTAAAATATCACAGATTAAAAACTTCCCTAAACAGAGCTGCCTTTAGGTGTTTTCTAAATGTCAGGTAGTTGTTTATCTCTTTGACATCTGTTGGAAGGGTGTTCCACAGGCGGGCGCCACTACCAAGAAGGCCCTCTGCTTGGTACCCGGTAGCTTTGCTTCTCGCAGTGAGGGAACCGCCAGAAGGCCCTCGGAGCTGGATCTCAGTGTCCGGGCTGAACAATGGGGGTGGAGACGCTCCTTCAGGTATACAGGACCAAGGTCAGCACCAATACTTTGAATTGTGCTCGGAAACGTACTGGGAGCCAATGTAGGTCTCTTAGGACCAGTGTTATATGGTCTTGGCGGCCACTCCCAGTCACCAGTTTAGCTGCTGCATTCTGGATTAATTGCAGTTTCCGGGTCACCTTCAAAGGTAGCCCCACGTAGAGCGCATTGCAGTAGTCCAAGCGGGAGATAACTAGAGCATGCACCACTCTGGCGAGACAGTCTGCAGGCAGGTAGGGTCTCAGCCTGCGTACCAGATGGAGCTGATAGACAGCCGCCCTGGACACAGAATTAACCTGAGCCTCCATGGACAGCTGTGAGTCCAGAATGACTCCCAGGCTGCGCACCTGCACCAGCATTGGAATGGATAGCCATGTGAACACTCCTCTCTGCAAACTCCACATTATAGCTGGACAGACCGACATAAACCATGCTGCTTATGGTAGCCATTTCAAAAGTTACAGGGGCTGAGAAGCATAGCTGCCAAGTTATCCCTTTTTTTAAGGGATTTTCCCTTATGCTGAATAGGCTTCCTCACGAGAAAAGGAAAAACTTGGCAGCTATGCTGAGAAGATGGCTCACACATCCCTCCTCCTCTCATGCAAGTGGTACCTCGAGTGACAAACTCCTCAGGTTACAAACACTTCAGGTTATAAACTCCACTAACCTGGAAGAGTTACCTTGAGAACTTTGCCCCAGGATGAGAATGGAAATTGTGTGCTGGCGGTGCAGTGGCAGCAAGAGGCCCCATTAGCGAAAGCACGCCTCTAGTTAAGAATAGTTTCAGGTTAAGAACGGACCTCCGGAACGAATTAAGTTTGAAACTAGAGGTACCACTGTATCAGTTTGGACGTAGTGAAGCCTAGAAGGACTTTTGCTTGAGGTGAGTCAAGTGCATCGGCTTGCACGCGCACACACACACACACAGAGAGAATTGCTATCTGGAAGCTTTTGAGTGGTTTCAAGGGAACCAATAGCAGCCTAATAGATTTTCCGTTGTAGCGGTGGGAATGAAGAAAGATTGACTGCATCTTTTCTTGAGTTTCCCATCATCAGAGCTGGATTAAAGGGTATGCTGGGATGTGCTACTCCTTGGGCCTTGCATCATTCCCATCCGCGGGGAGCTCTTAAAGCTGAATATGTGGAGGATCCTCTGCAGAAAAGGCAAGACAGCGAAACTGGCATAAATCCAAAGGCTGCGTGGGGAGGCCTCTATATAAGCCTCCACAATGCCGTTCGTGTCTGCTTGAGATACAAGGTACAGTGGTCCCACTGCATCAGGAATCCTAACAGAAGAAGAAGAAGAGTTTGGATTTGATATCCCGCTTTATCACTACCCGAAGGAGTCTCAAAGCGGCTCACATTCTCCTTTCCCTTCCTCCCCCACAACAAACACTCTGTGAGGTGAGTGGGGCTGAGAGACTTCAGAGAAGTGTGACTAGCCCAAGGTCACCCAGCAGCTGCATGTGGAGGAGCGGGGAAGCGAACCCGGTTCCCCAGATTACAAGCCTACCGCTCTTAACCACTACACCACACTGGATCACACAGGCAGTAGCTGTGGCAGCCATACCTGTCAGTCGCCTGACATCACAGTGAAATGAGGTGACATGGTGCTTTGAGGTCCCAACAATCAGCTGATTGGTAAGACTTCAAAGTACCATGCAGAGTTACAGTGGTACCTCGGTTTACAAACACAATTGGTTCCAGAAGTCTGTACTTTAACTGAAGCGTACTTAACCTGAAGCGAACTTCCCCATTGAAAGTAATGGAAAGTGGATTAATCTGTTCCAGACAGGTCCGCGGAGTACTTAAACTGAAAATACTCAACCCAAGGTGTATTTAAACCAAGGTATGACTGTATTAGCAAGAGGCCCTATGTACTTAGAAGTCATGAAGATCTGCCACACTTCAGAAGTCCAGCATGTGAGGCTTCTGAAGCACCAACAACCACCTGAACAACATGGCTTCAGACACCCCTTTTAGCCTAGTCCACCTGCCTTTTCCCTTGCCCAAACCTGACACTATATATATATCAGCAGGTGACTTGGCAGGTGGCTCGGCAAAAATGACCTGGCAGGCCAAATGAGGGGGCGGAGGAGGCTAATAAGTCCTGCAGGCTGCAGGTTCTTCGCCCCTGGTTTTCACTGTCTGGCAGCAGCTGGTCTCCAGGGCATAGCTGCCAAGTCTCCCTTATTCCCCGGGAAACCCCCATTTTTCTAGCTGTTCTCAGCTTAAAAAACAGATTTTTTTGTTTTCCCCCCTGGTTTATTCTGGCGCGGTGGCCATTTTGGAACTGGGCGGAGCAAGCTCAGAAGCGACTTTTGATGCAGCTCTGCCCAGTTCCAAAATGGCTGCAGTGCGAATTCTGGCGCGGCGGCCATTTTGGAACTGGGCAAAGCAGCATCAAAAGTCTCTTCTGAGCATGCTCCGCCCAGTTCCAGAATGGCGGCAGCGCTACTTCCGTCTGCTACTTCCGGTCCGGTCCCTTATTTCTCCCACATGAACTTGGTAGGTATGCTCCAGGGATTCAGACAGGGTGTCGGGGACTGGCTGGATGAAGAAGAGTGGTGGGAGCCTGCCTCCCAAGACTTGCCCTCCCCTTGCCGGGAGGGCTCTGAATATGACACCTTAGAGCCCGGGCGCTGGTGGTGGGACACTGAGGAGCAGTCAGCAGAAGAGACGAGCTGGGAACTGATAGAAGCAGGAGATTTGAGCGATCAAAGAGGGTCAGGACAGGGAGGGTTTTCCAGGGCAGGATTAGAAGCCGATAGTCACGGTGTGTTCATAGACAGTCTCAGTCCTGCTGACTCTGCTCCTCCTCTGACCCCCCCCCACTTGAGGAGGTTCCTTGTATGTTACTGAGAAATGTGCCAGACCGACCTAGAGGAGGATCTCACCTCCTAGGTGCGGGAACATTGCTGTGTTGTTGTTTTCTGCTAATAAAGAGCTAATTGCCTTCCATGCCTTCCATGTGTGCCTGCCCTGTGGATGACCTGGCTCCTCGACAGCTCCTTGACACAGCGGTCTTGCCCCAAGTCAACACACCCCACAGCCACAAAGACTGTACTTCACACCCTCCTTGAGTGTTTTTTGCCAGGCTGAAATGTATCCTCAAACTCTGAAAATTCTTTGTGGTTGCCTGAAGAAAGATAGAGAGGAAAGTGTGAGTCTGTATAGAAACCAGTGTACTGTGTGCTGTGTATTGAGTCAAAGGATTTCATATCTGTATTATTATTGTCTGTATTTGCATTAGGATAAAGTAACTGCCTTTTGGTTCCAGAGGGTACAGCTACTATTGGTTCATTTAAGCTGCTGTATTTGGATCCTCTGTCTTATTGGTTTCCTCCAAAAGGCAGCACTGTGATTGCTTGATATTGTTCCCTCCAAAATGTATCCCTTCCTAGCTAGTCCCCTGTCCCTATAAATGTAGCTTTCCTCTCCTCAGTCTTCAGTCTTGTTCACTTTAATAAAGAGCTGTTACTAGAGAACTGTCTCCAGCATGTTTTGTCAAGAGAGCTGAAATCACAAACCCCACGTCACAACAACTGGCGACGAGGATGGGATCCGGAATGCTGAGGAACGGTTAAACACAACCCTGCCTCAGAGTCCGGATTGCAGCTGAGAACAAGACTCACTGGCCAGCTGAGAAGACGACCCTGCCCGCTAGGACAATGGAGAGTCCAAGGGTATTGGAGCCCTTCCAGCCATCAGAGCCCCACACCTGGGAAGACTACGTCGAACGCTTCGAGTTCTTTGCAGTGGCTCAAGGGATCACCGATGCCAGCAAAAGAAGGGCCACATTCCTGAGCTACTGTGGGCCCGAGACCTTCAAGCTGGCCAAGGCATTACTTGCTCCAGCGAAGCTGAGTGAGACATCTCTCAAAGATATTCTTGCCTGCCTAACAAGCCACTTGGCGCCTACTGAGACCAAGATGGCCCGGCGGATGGAGTTCCATAAGAGGCAGCAGCATGCTGGGGAGTCTGTATCCACATTTCTGGCTGAACTCCGGAAGCTCGCTCAGCACTGCGGCTTCCAAAATCTGGAAGAGACTCTCCTGGATCGGTTTATTGGTGGTCTGAGCAGCAAGAAAGCCAGAAGACGCATCGTGGCTAAAGAAGAGGTTACCCTTGCTTCAGCCTTGAAGGAGGCCACCGCCACGGAGAATTATGAAAGAGAGGAGCTTGATGCCAGTCGCAAGGCCACTAAGCCACAGATAGAAGTTGCGCATGCCATGGACGAGCTAGAGGCTACTCCAGCCAGAGCCCAGTCCGTGGGGTTGAGTCGGTGCGTCAGGCCTGCACAGTGCACAGAGATCGCCGAGGCAGTTGCCCAGGTTGTGGCGGAAACCATGAAAGGAAGAGTTGTCGTTTCAGGGATGCTATCTGCCGGACGTGCGGAAAGACGGGTCACATCGCCAGGGTCTGTAGATCGGCGGCGTCGGGAGCGACAGGAGCACCTAGACTGGAGCATCGCAGACCGCCCACAGCAACTCGTTTTCTAAAGGACTGCCACTACGTAACGGAGATCAACGGGAGGGCCGTGCAGTTTCCAGCGCAAGGCAAGGCACACGTCAAGGTGAAGATTGAGGGTCAGCAGTGCGACATGGAGGTGGACTCCGGATCCGCATTCACCATCGTGTCGGACCAGACCGCGAAGACATTCTTCCCCAGGGGTAAGTTGCCCCCTCTGGAGCCCTTTCCGGCAACCTTGCAGTCGTACTCAGCAGGCCGCATCCATGTTATGGGAATGTGTGCCGTGAGAGTACAGTTCCGGGACAAACAGGCTGTACTCAAACTGGTGATTGCGAAGGGCAGTCGCCCCAGTCTCCTGGGCACTGACTGGTTCCCTGCCCTGGGACTGAGTATCTCAGGGCTTAATTCAATCCAAACCTGCCCTGAGATGAGTGAGGTATTATGCAAGGAATTTGCTGATCTCTTTAATGGAAAACTGGGTTGTTATAAAGGGCCCCCAGTTGACTTCGAGTTGGACCCCGGGGTGGCTCCAATCCGACTCAAACCAAGGCGAGTGCCATTTGCACTGCAACCCAAGATCGAGGCAGAGCTGGATAAATTGGTCAAGCAGGGAGTTCTCTCACCCGTGGACTCTGCTAAGTGGGAGACTCCAATCGTCACACCCCTTAAAGCAAATGGGGAAGTCAGGATATGTGCAGATTACAAATGTACTATCAATAAGGCACTCAGGGGAAACTCATACCCCATTCCAGTCGTATCACATCTGTTGGCTAAACTGGCTGGAGGCAAGGTGTTCGCCAAAATTGACCTGGCACAAGCTTACCAACAGCTGCCAGTAACCCCACAATCAGCGGAAGCACAGACTATTGTCACACATAAAGGGGCGTTCAGAGTTAACAGATTACAGTTCGGAGTTTGTGTGGCCCCAGGGATTTTTCAAGGGCTCATGGAACGCCTGTTAAGAGGTCTGCCGGGGGTCTTGCCATTTTTTGATGATGTTTTGATTGCTGGAAAAGACCCACAGGAACTGGTTGCGCGTGTCCGTGCAGTGTTGCTCAAGTTCAAGGAGGTGGGGTTGCAACTGAAAAAAGAAAAATGCAGTTTTGGGGTGCCAACTGTGGATTTCTTGGGGTTTAAAATTGATGCATCAGGCATCCACCCCACAGATGCTAAGATTAAGGCCATCATCGAGGCACCACGACCACAGAACAAGACGGAGTTGCAGTCATTCCTGGGACTTATTAACTTTTATCATTCGTTCTTACCCCAGAAAGCTTCGGTAGCTGAACCATTACATAGACTATTGCAGAAAAAGAATGTGTGGCGATGGGGGCGGGAGCAGCAGAAGGCTTTTGACTCCTTGCGAGGAATGCTGAGTAGCAGGAGCGTCCTTGCTCATTATGATGAGTCAAAGCCGCTGGTCCTGGCATGTGATGCCTCTCAATACGGTCTGGGGGCTGTGCTGAGTCATAGGGAACCGGATGGGTCGGAAAAGCCCATCTCTTTCTATTCCCGTACGTTGTCGCCCACAGAGCGCAACTATGCTCAAATTGATAAAGAGGCACTGGCTATTGTGTCCGGAATCAAAAGGTTCTATGATTATTTGTACGGTCGCCATTTCTCCATTGAAACGGACCACAAACCACTGTTAGGGTTGTTCAACCCAAACAAACAAACGCCACAAATTCTCTCCCCCAGAATGTTGCGTTGGTCAATATTCCTGAATGGGTTCCAGTACACCTTGACCCATGTGCCGGGGAAACAGTTGTGCCATGCTGATGCGCTGAGTCGATTGCCCCTTCCTGGCGGGAGCAATGAGGATCCTGCTCCGGCGGAGCACATTATGATGCTAGAAACACTTCCGGGGGCTCCTGTAACAGCTACGGATATAGCTGAGAAAACTAGGAAAGATGCTGTTCTCTCCCGTGTGCTCACTTGGGTGGGGAGGGGGTGGCCAGGTGGTCCGCATGAAGAAAAATTCAGGCCTTATGCGACAAGGCAGCACGAATTGTCCATGCATAAGGGTTGTCTCCTATGGGGAGATAGGGTGATCATCCCAGCACCACTGAGAAACAGGGTTCTTGAGACGCTTCACATGGGACACCCGGGAATGGTCAGGATGAAGTCGCTAGCCCGATGTTATGTGTGGTGGCCTGGAATGGACCAGAACATAGAACAATGGGTACGAACATGCAAGGCATGCCAAGAGGTGCGGCCAGAAGTGGCCAGAGCACCAGTCCACTGGTGGGAGCAGTCCAGGACTCCCTGGAGCCGGCTGCACATAGATTTTGCTGGGCCATTCCAAGGGAAGGTCTTTTTGGTTATCGTTGATGCATATTCCAAATGGTTAGAAGTGGCGATGGTCCCTAGCATGGCATCAGCTGCCGTAATCAAGGTGTTGAGGCAGCTGTTTGCTACCCATGGGTTACCTGAGACCATTGTATCAGATAATGGGGCAGCTTTTGTATCCCAAGAATTCAGGGCATTCTTGGCTGATAACTTTATAAGAGGGGTCACATCCGCGCCCTTTCACCCATCCTCCAATGGGCAGGCTGAGCGCATGGTAAGAACAGCCAAAGAATCCATTGCGCGCTTAATGGAGGGTAACTGGTCGGCTCGCATTGCGCGAATGTTATTTTTGCAGCATGCGACGCCGTGTACTGCGACGGGCAAGTCGCCAGCCGAGCTGCTCTTAGGTAGAAGACTGGTAACGGTGCTGGATTATGTCCACCCAGATAAAATGCCAAACCGTAATTCAAGAGCAACCCCCCAGGCTGAGACTGACACAACAAGGTATCTCGCCCCTGAAGATCTGGTCTGGGTGAGGAACTATTCACGAGGTCCGCGGTGGGTGGCCGGTGTGATCACCCGGGCTAGTGGACCTGTGTCCTATTATGTGACCTTGGAAAATGGGCAAGTTTGGAAGAGACATATAGATCAGCTGAGGCGCCGGGCGCTCAGCAGGGAGGAGTCAGATAATTCATCCCTGGCTAATGACGCACAGCTGCAAGACCAGAGTGAAAATGGTCCAGAGGTACAGTCACCAGGGGCTTCAGCAAATGAACCAGGGTCTGCTAGTCCTCATGATGACGAGGTACAGGTCGGGGACCCTGAGATGTCTGGGACTCCATCTGTTCCTGATGAAACCCCTATAGCAGCCCCTCCACCACAGGTAACACCCAATCCAGAACCTGCAACACCTGTTGTCAGGAGATCAGGTAGAAGTTGTAGGACCCCACAGTACCTGAGGGATTACGTCTGCTGTGCTCACTAGGGGGGGAGGGGTGCTGTGTATTGAGTCAAAGGATTTCATATCTGTATTATTATTGTCTGTATTTGCATTAGGATAAAGTAACTGCCTTTTGGTTCCAGAGGGTACAGCTACTATTGGTTCATTTAAGCTGCTGTATTTGGATCCTCTGTCTTATTGGTTTCCTCCAAAAGGCAGCACTGTGATTGCTTGATATTGTTCCCTCCAAAATGTATCCCTTCCTAGCTAGTCCCCTGTCCCTATAAATGTAGCTTTCCTCTCCTCAGTCTTCAGTCTTGTTCACTTTAATAAAGAGCTGTTACTAGAGAACTGTCTCCAGCATGTTTTGTCAAGAGAGCTGAAATCACAAACCCCACGTCACAACACTGTGCAAAGGCAAAATTTTACATCCTTTGCTTTCCCCATTTTTTGCCTCCCACCCACCCCTGATATGTGGTCTCTGGAATCTTTCCCAGAAGAGAATCAGTATGGAAAACGTTCCTTGCCCTGCTGTCCAATGTTGGCGGTCAAAGCTTTTCTCATCCCTGCATGATAAACTACTGCACATGCGGAAAAAAAACCCTTTTCACAGTGCAGTATACCTGCTCTCCTTTTAATCCTGTCGCCCTAGATCTGGATTAAGCGTAGCAAGCTGTAACCCTTCCGATCTGGTCAGACTCCAACTCCCATCAGCTTCATTCAGCAAGGCCAAGCACCAGGGATTATGGGAACTGTAGTCTAACATCTGGACAAATCCAGATTCCTCACTCTTGCAGAAGCCTTCTGCCCCAGGCATGCTGTGTAAAACTTGTGTCTTGAAATGAGAGCCGTGTCAGTCGTATGATTAATCACACATTACGGATCATACCATACAAAATTAACTGTGAGCCTTCAGCTAGCATGAAAGGTCAGGGAAGAATATTGACTGCCTATCATTTTAAAGAGATGTGTTCTAAATCATATTTAGTGAATCGGAGTCCTCAGACATTTTCACTCATTACAGAAACAAGCTAGGCAGCCAGGTCCATAAATCAGAGAAATTGCAAGATGGAAACATAATTAGTCTAATTATCCCAGGCAGTCCATTATGGATGGGGGGGGGGGGAACTGTAAGTCTGACTGCTGAACCCTTTGCCTGAGAGCACATAAATACATTTTCTAAATGATTCCTGTATAAACCATACATTATCCATGTTTTTTGTTTTATTACATCTTCCCCCCCTCAGATATGTTTTGACAAGTAAAAAAATAACAATAGATTTACATTAGAAGTTATGCCACTTACATTAGAAGTTATGTGTTTCTTTCTCTTTCAGAGGTTGCTTTTATCCCATTTCTGTCGAATCTGACCAAAACTGGCTCCCTGTCGCTGCCAAATTTGTCATGCACACAATTCACACCTCATTGGTTGGAGGATGGATGGCGGCTAACAGATTGAGGTTGAATCCTGACAAGATAGAAGTACTGTTTGTGGGGGACAGGCGGCGGGCAGATGTGGAGGACTCCCTGGTCCTGAATGGGGTAACTGTGCCCCTGAAGGACCATGTGCACAGCCTGGGAGTCATTTTGGACTCACAGCTGTCCATGGAGGCGCAGGTCAATTCTGTGTCCAGGGCAGCTGTCTATAAGCTCCATCTGGTATGCAGGCTAAGACCCTACCTGCCTGCAGACTGTCTCACCAGCGTGGTGCATGCTCTAGTTATCTCCCGCTTGGACTACTGCAATGCGCTCTACGTGGGGCTACCTTTGAAGGTGACCCAGAAACTACAACTAATCCAGAATGCGGCAGCTAGACTGGTGACTGGGAGCGGCTGCCGAGACCACATAACACCAGTCTTGAAAGATCTACATTGGCTCCTAGTACGTTTCCGAGCACAATTCAAAGTGTTGGTGCTGACCTTTAAAGCCCTAAATGGCCTCGGTTCAGTAAACCCGAAGGAGCGTCTCCACCCCCATTGTTCTGCCCGGACACTGAAGTCCAGTGCCAAGGGCTTTCTGGCGGTTCCCTCGTTGCGAGAAGCCAAGTTGCAGGGAACCAAGCAGAGGGCCTCCTCAGTAGTGACGCCTGCCCTGTGGAACGCCCTCCCATTAGATGTCAAAGGGAAAAACAGCTACCAGATTTTTTGAAGACATCTGAAGGCAGCCCTGTTTAGAGAGGCTTTTAATCTTTAATCGATTATTTTATTCTTCTGTTGGAAGCTACCCAGAGTGGCTGGGGAAACCCAGCCAGATGGGCGGGGTATAAATAATAAATCATCATCATCATCATCATCAAGCATTGGAAAGTACCAGAGGAGTGAGGCTTTTTGAAAGCCAACTACTGGTCTTGATAACAGGTAAACCCAACTGGCTTGCTGTGGGCTAAGAGTAAGTTAGAGTCTATGCCCCCAAAATTTGCTACCTGTATGCAAGATCTCAGGACCTGTCCGACAGGAATGTCATCAACCCCCATGTGACTCAATCAGGAGACCAGCTGATCTACGGGAACCTCATGGGACACATCCATAAGGTCAGCTGACCTATACAAGAATGCCATGCTGTGTCTTCTCCCCAGTACAACATTTTCTAACAAATGCAGTACACTTTGTACAATTATAACAGTTACTGAGAGTAAGAATGCATTTTCTTATGACTATAATATAATAAAACAGCTGTGGAGAACTTTAGGCCCTCCAGATGTTCCTGAACTACACTTCCCATCAGCCCAGGTCATGCTGGCTGGGGCTGATAGGTGTTGTAGTACAGCAGCATCTGGAGGGATGAAGGTTCCCCACACCTGTAACAAAAAATAGCAGGCTGAAGACCTCCACATCTCCTGCACCTATGAGAAATGAAATCCTTGATCTATGTGTGGTATAGTAACTATCTGTGTTCTAAACTTACTGCTCACCCCGAGTTCTTTTCACAAAGAACTCAGGAATAGAAATGGTTTCAAGGGAGCACGCAAATATTAATGGAACAGAATTGTGGTATGTGTGTCCATAAGAAACAGTATATTGCAACAGCCATATTCGTTTGAGGAGATCCTGGGGGTTCCTCTGATGTTTAGCAGCAATTTCCCAGAGGTGTACTTTGTCCTTGAAGGCTACTGGTCTTTCCATGTGGTGGCAAGTTGCACAACGGGAAACACCATCAGTTCATGCACTGAAACCGATCACATCTCTCTACAATTTCCCATGTGAACTCTAAAATGTTGTTGTTGTTGTTGTTGTTGTTGTTGTTGTTCTTGTTCTTGTTCTTGTTGTTAAATATATGAAAGGATGTCATATGGAGGAGGGAGAAAGGTTGTTTTCTGCTGCTCCAGAGAAGCGGACATGGAGCAATGGATTCAAACTACAAGAAAGAAGATTCCACCAAAACATTAGGAAGAACTTCCTGACAGTAAGAGCTGTTCGGCAGTGGAATTTGCTACCAAGGAGTGTGGTGGAGTCTCCTTCTTTGGAGGTCTTTAAGCAGAGGCTTGACAGGCATATGTCAAGAATGCTTTGATGGTGTTTCCTGCTTGGCAGGGGGTTGGACTGCATGGCCCTTGTGGTCTCTTCCAACTCTATGATTCTATGATTTCTATGATTCTAAACTTGTTAGTCGCTTTAGCATGCCCAGGGCAACCCGAAGCGACTTACAACATAGGTCCCAGAATCCTTTGCAATGTGAAGAAGTCAAAGTCAAGCCTACAGGTGCTCCTCAGCAAAGGAGCCACAGTGAAAATGCTCCCCTGACGGTGGAATGTTTGAAAACTACGGCATTATAAAACACCAATGGATCACCTGTTTAGGAGCCGAAGACAAATAAGTTTTAGAAACATTACAGTGGCCCTCTGCTCATAAATTGCTGCTAACTAACTAGAATGTATGCCCGCCTTGACAGGTAATTAGATGGTAAATATGCCCAAATGAAGACAGTACGTGAAATGTTGGTATATATAAGGTCTGCGATTTGCATTTGGAGCTGACATTCTGGGTGAGTAATAGCTGGCAATGGCGATTATTGCTCCTATTTCAGATTCAAATCTAGGGGAACCTGACTGTCCTCCAGGTCCACAAATTACACCTGCAATGCACAGCTCATTCGAATGGCTTGGTCAGGACCGGCATACAAAACGAGATGTTAAAATCTCAAGCCAGGCTGTCAGGGCAGGTTCAGCTGAGGGCACACTTTAGCTGGGGGAAACTTTTCAGAGAAGTATTGAACAACTGAAGCTGCAATCCTGTATGCATTTAACTGGGAGTGGGCTCCATCCTACACCACAGTCTTCCACAGCCCGGGGTCCTTTAGATATTTTGGATCACAACTCTCATCAGATGCGAGCCATAGTAAAAAATATATGGCGAGTAGCAGGCTGCTATACCAAACTTACCTTATTTCTTAGTAGATGGGTTTAGGATTATGCTTAAACATAGAGTCATATAATTGTAGAGTTGGAAGGTACCCCAGGGGTCATCTAGTCCAAACCCCTGTAATGCAGGAATCTCAGCTAAAGCATCCATGACAGATGGAGGGCCGCAGGTTTGACATGCCTGGCCTAGGGCTAGCTGATCAGAAGATCAGTGGTTCGAATCCTCGTGACGGGGTGAGCTCCCGTGTTCGGTCCCTGCTCCTGCCAACCTAATAGTTCGAAAGCACATCAAAGTGCAAATAGATAAATAGGTACCACTCGGGCGGGAAGGTAAACGGGATTTCCGTGTGCTGCTCTGGTTTGCCAGAAGCGGCTTAGTCATGCTGGCCACATGACCTGGAAGCTGTACACCAGCTCCCTCGGCCAATAGAGCGAAATGAGCGCCGCAACCCCTGAGTCGGTCACGACTGGACCTAATGGTCAGGGGTCCCTTTACCTTTACTATAAATTTGAAAAGCATATTTTTTATTTTAAAAAGTGCTGATGTGAGAATAATCTAGTTCTCACAGTGACCAATCAGATTCCTATGGGAAGCTCACAAAGAGGATTTGAGCGTAAGAGCACCCTTCTGGTGACTGGTATTCAGAAGACCACAGCCACCATGACTAGTAGCCATTGATAGTCCTCTCCTCCATGCATTTGTCTAATCCATTATTACAGCCATCAAGGTTGGTGTCCATCACTGCCCCTTGTGGCAGGGAGTTCCACAGTTTAACAATGTCTTGCATGCAGAAGTACTCTCTTTTCCTGTCCTGAATCTTCCAACATCCAGCTTCCTGGGATGCCTGTGATTTCTAGTGTTGCGGTAGAGGGGAGACCAACTTTTCTCTATCTGCTTTCTCTATAACATGCATAATTTTATAGACTTCTATCATGTCACCTCTTCCTCACCTTTTCTTTCGACTAAAAAGTGCCAAAATATGCAACCCTTCCTCACAGGGAACGTGATCCATCCCCTTGATCGTGTTGGCTGCCCTTTACTGAACCATCAAAAGTGGATTTTTTAAAAATGGAAATCCACTTGGAGAAGAGAACGCCAATTCCTCCTGCAGGGTTTTTCACATTGGCGCAACCTTTTCCTCGCTGTGATTCTTCCTTCCTCTTCACCTCCATCCCCTCTTGTGCATTCCTGGCTTGGTTTCCTCTCCCTCATTAAGCCGGGCTGTTGATTACAGGGGGTAAGAGTCAGTTTTGCAGAAATGTGCCCAAGCAAGCAGTTATCCCCTCCTTTTGACCTTCAGCTTTTCCTTCTCTTCTGCTGCGATATGCAGTTTAGTTTTTCAAGGGAGAAGACGCCTCTTGCCATGTGCGAGAAATAATGGTGTTTTGCTGATGCAAAAAAAGAACAAGAAAATCTGAGGGTGGGAAACTGATCTTTTTCTCCTTCCTCCGCAGCAGTTGAAACATGGCAGGTTCACTGACGGAGACTTTTGCTTTGCAGTGCAAGCTAGACAGGAAGGGACCACCTGGCGGAGCAAAATTCTGTTGTAAGGTTTCTGAGAGCAGATGAGCGTTCTCCTACTTTCTCCTTTCAAGGGAGGGATTGGGGGGGGGATTTTGCTCAGTTCCTGCTTAAAGACGAATCTCCCAAATCTGCCCTTGCAGAAAGAATCTGTGAACCAGAATACAACAGAAGTACACTCCTCTGAATTTTGCAGTGCAGTAATCATAGGATCATCGTCCAACCCCTTGCAATGCAGGAATATGCAACTGTCCCATATGGAGATTGAACCTGGGAATTATCAGCACCATTCTTTAACCAACTGAGCTATCCATGTATACAACAAATGCATTTAGCAGGTCATATGCACATACAAATGCATATATTTGTGATTTGTTAATCGTATAGTGTGACTTTTGCCGTAATTGTGATGTTTAGCTTATTTTTTAGTTGCCGCCCTGTCAGTAGTGTCTCATAGGGACATGGGTGGCACTGTGATCTAAACCACTGAGCCTCTTGGGCTTGCCGATCGGAAGCTTGGTGGTTCGAATCCTCGCAACGGGGTGAGCTCCCATTGCTCTGGCCCAGCTCCTGCCAACCTTGCAGTTTGAAAGCACACCAGTACAAGTAGATAAATAGGTGGTGGGATGGTAAATGGCGTTTCCGTGTGCTCTGGCTTCCATCACGGTGTCCCGTTGTGCCAGAAGTGGTTTAGTCATGCTGGCCACATGACCCAGAAAGCTGCCTGTGGACAAACGCCAGCTCCCTCAGCCTGAAAGCAAGATGAGCGCTGCAACCCCAAAGTCGCCTTTGACTGGACTTAACCACCCAGGGGTCCTTTACCATAGGTTCTAACTGTTTTGTTGATGATTTGTCAATCATTTCATATGATTTATGCTGTGTTCTGTTATGTTACTGTTATGAAGAAGAAGAAGATGAGGAGGAGGAGGAGGAGGAGGAGTTGGATTTGAAATCCCACTTTATCACTACCCGAAGGAGTCTCAAAGGGCTAACAATCTCCTTTCCCTTCCTCCCCCACAACAAACACTTTGTGAGGTGAGTTAGGCTGAGGAGAAGAAGAAGAGAAGAGTTTGGATTTGATATCCCACTTTATCACTACCCGAAGGAGTCTCAAAGCGGCTAACATTCTCCTTTCCCTTCCTCCCCCACAACAAACTCTCTGTGAGGTGAGTGGGGCTGAGAGACTTCAGAGAAGTGTGACTAGCCCAAGGTCACCCAGCAGCTGCATGTGGAGGAGCGGGGAAGCGAACCCGGTTCACCGGATTACGAGTCTCCTGCTCTTAACCACTACACCACGCTTATTGTTTGTAAGCCACTTTGGGATTCATCTGAATAAAAACCAGCGTAGAAAAACAATAAAATAAATCGAATCAATTCACTCCCCGCCTCTCTCCTAGTGAGGAACACCGAGCCCTGGTGCACTGCCTCTGACCATGGGACATGCTTTGGGTCTAACATAACACGAGGAGCGTCTCTCCATTACTCCATGTGAATTCCGCAAGCAATCTACCGGTAGACCACACCCTGACCTCTCCTGTGGCTACACATAGCTGCGGGGGAAAAAGGATTGGCTGGAAGGCTGTCATTCAGGGAAGATCCCCACCTCCATTTACTGACAAGCTTCCAAGGAACACCAGGGTTCCTCAGCACACAGTTTGAAAGCCACTTCAGGCATGCTGGCAGGCAGAGCGAAGCAATCTGTGTGACTCTCGAGTCATTATTTATTTTCGTCGAAGTGTCTGCTGCGAGGCACCCCATCATCAGTGTGGCTTGCAAACAGTGATTAAGACATGGGAGCAATAAAATAAAATAGCATAAAAAAACATTAAAGATTAACAACCACTCAGTCATAACAACATTTCTTACAATTAATATTACAAGAGGGAGAGAGGGGGCGGGAGTTTGGTCTCTGCAGAAGACAGGGTGGAAAAGATAGATGAGATCATAAGGCCAAAGGCTCATCTATACCACTCTATGGGTGGAACAGAAATTTGATTCAGTTTGCATTTGAAGCCAAATTTATTGGTTTCACACTTTCCAAAAGAACAGAGAAACAAAACACAGGTGTACTTTGAAATTTGCACTTGTCTCAATTTTGTGGTGCAAAATTTTCCAACCATGGTTCACAAAACTGCATATAAATGTGCTCAAAAAAGAACAAAACAACATATGAAAATGTATTGTTTTTGTGGAAATTGCTTGCAAAAATGTGCACATTAACAATAAGATATTTTTATTGGGATAAAAGTACACTAAAATGTTGAATAATTTTTGTGAGAGGTTGTTTTTTTTAAAAATACAAATAGTAGTAACTCGCTGCAAAAATATGGAGAACAGAATTTAAGATTGGAAAAACGAGACACTGATAAGCTTATAGAACCAAAAACTGACAGAATCTTCTAAGTTCATTCCTCTGGAAAGCCCACAAGCGGGCCTCCTGCTCTTGTTGTCTAGCAAGGAGAATTCAGAGGTATCTGATCTTGAAGGTAGCATGTGAGAGAGCCAGCATAATGTGGTGGTTGGAGTGCTGGACCAGGGCCCGTGTTTTCCTGAACATATGAACAGTGGATTGGGGCCAGGCTTCACATGCAAGACTCACGCTCTAGGGCCCTCGTGTGAATCTTGCTCCTCATCAACCATGACCTTCCCTGTGCTTCTCTGTGAGTCACTTGGATGTGAGAAGATTCCTCTGAGCAGTTGAAAACCTTGCTTCCCCCATTCCACAACAGCATTACTTGCATTCAATTGAAAGCATGCAGAAGCCCTCTGCAGACCTTCTCCTCATAAGCGGCCTTATGAGGAACGGCTTAGGGAGCTGGGTATGTTTAGCCTGGAGAAGAGAAGGTTAAGGGGTGATATGATAGCCATGTTCAAATATATTAAAGGATGTCATATAGAGGAGGGTGAAAGGTTGTTTTCTGCTGCTCCAGAGAAGCGGACACGGAGCAATGGATTCAAACTACAAGAAAGAAGATTCCACCTAAACATTAGGAAGAACTTCCTGACAGTAAGAGCTGTTCGACAGTGGAATTTGCTGCCAAGGAGTGTGGTGGAGTCTCCTTCTTTGGAGGTCTTTAAGCAGAGGCTTGACGGGCATATGTCAAGAATGCTTTGATGGTGTTTCCTGCTCGGCAGGGGGTTGGACTGGATGACCCTTGTGGTCTCTTCCAACTCTACGATTCTATGATTCTCTCAGCACAAGGAGGAGTGGAGGACTAAGGGTGCATGTGTGAATACACACAAAGAAGTTGGGTTGCAGGTCTTGGGAAGGGCCGTAGCTCATTGGTGGAGCATCTGCCTTGCAGTCAGAAGATCCTGTGTTCAATCCCTGGTGTCTCCAGGCAGGGCTGAGAGAGATGTCCTGTCTGAAATCCTAGAGAGTCGCTACTAATCAGTGTTGACAACACTGATCCAGATAGACTCAATATTAGGGGGCTTCCTCTTTTCCTTGCCATGTGTGCCCATGCTTTGAACATCGGCACATTCGGGCAAATGCCTGAACACGCATCTTGGGGCGGGATTCTGAGTGCAGAAATTGGGGAGTCAATCTCGAGCAAGATGTTTCTGCACGTGCTAATTGTTCCAAAGGGAGAAATATTTTGGACACAGAAAAGAGAGGAAATACAAAGGTGGTGGTGGGGAGATTATGATGTACTTGGTTGGAAGATCTGTTGAATTTACAGTGGTCTGACAGGTGCCAGATGGAGTGAGCGAGGAGGCTCGTGTCTCTGGAACAAAGGCTAAGAAGGCTGGTGCAGGAGCTGACAATTCTAAACCAGAGAAAAATGCAGGACGGCAAGGTTACTCGGTAACCAGGGGGAACTAGGAAACTGTTTTGGAAGAGACTTCGCAAAACACATGCAGAGATCTAGAGGGGTTAAACCTCTGAGCCTAGGGCTTGCCGATCAGAAGGTCGGCGGTTCGAATCCCCGCGACGGGGTGAGCTCCCGTTGTTCGGTCCCTGCTCCTGCCCACCTAGCAATAAATAAATATTCACCCCATCCAACCGATTTAATAAGCAGAGAACTTAATTTAGATTTAATGATTAGAAATCCATTTTAAAATTACGTTTTTATCCCATTTATTTCAGTTTCTGTTCTACAACAACCCAGGAACCAGTTAGAAAAATTTTTCTTCAGTAGCACCTTAAAGACCAACTAAGTTTTTATTTCGGTATGAGCTTTCGTGTGCATGCACACTTCTTCAGATACACTTGAAACAGAAGTGTCAGACCCTTATATATACAGAGGGTGGTGGGTGTGGGTGGGAATGGGTGATGGGCTGATGGGAGTGGTAAACCTGTAGATGGCTGTTAACAACTGCTGATGACTGCAATTAGTCCTGGGGGGGGGTGGAATGCAAGGGCTGAGGCGCTAAAGAAAGCTTGATCAGGCATAATGAGATAAGAATCCGATGTCCTTATTCATCCAGTCTGTTCCTGAAATTTCTCTGTAATAAAACAGCTGCTTTGAGATCTTGTATAGAATGTCCTGGGAGATTGAAGTGTTCTCCTACTGGTTTCTCTGTCTTATGGTTCCTGATGTCAGATTTATGTCCATTTATCCTTTGGCATAGGGTTTGGCCTGTTTGTCCAATATAGAGAGCTGAAGGGCACTGGAAAGAGAAGTTTCTGAATTGGAACTCATTACCAAGCTTAAAACCATAGAGCCATCTGGGATGAATAAAGACATCGGATTCTTCTGTTTCAAGTGTATCTAAAGAAGTGTGCATGCACACGAAAGCTCATACCAAAATAAAAACTTAGTTGGTCTTTAAGGTGCTACTGAAGATTTTTTTTTTCTATTTTGCTTGGACTCAGACCAACACGGCTACCTACCTATAACCAGGAACCAATTGTGAGTTCTGCAGTGTGTCCTGCAGCGAGCTGTTGGGCTTGGGTTGACAGGTCCCAATGGAGGAGGAGGAGGAGGAGGAGGAGGAGGAGGAGGAGGAGGAGGAAGTAGAAGGAAGAAGAAGAAGAAGAGGGGTTGATTGGTGGGAATCAAGGTTGGAAGACTTCAGCCACTTGGGGAGCAGGGATGCCGACTCCTTTCTCTGACCTTGGAGAACCTTAGTGGAGGCTGGTGATGCTGCTCAGGAGGCAGCAATGACCAATCAGAAGCATGAAGAGGAAGGTGCAATATCATCCCCTAGAAGCAGGCATGACCTCCACAGATGGGAGCAGACTCACCTGCCCTGGAGGAGCAAGCATTTACAACCCAGACATTCTTGCAAAGTGAATGTTGGAAGATTCAGGAAAGATAAAGGGAAGCACTTTTTATGGAACTTACTCTCAGAGGAGGCAGTGATGCCTGCTAACTTGGATGGCTTTAAAAGAGGATTAGTCTAATTCATGGAGGTGAGGGCTACCAGTGTCTACTAGCTGTGATGGCTATGCTCTGCCTCCATAGTTGGAAGCTGTAATGTTTCTGAATACCAGTTGCTGGAAACCACAGGAGGGGAGAGAGCTCTTGTGCTTAGATCCTGCTCCCTGGTTTCCCACACGCATCTGGGAGGCCACCGTGAGAACAGGATTGTGGACTAGATGGGCCTTTGACCTGACCCAGCAGGTTCTTCCTACATCGTCATCAGCGAGAGCATCGAATGTCATCTTTAAAAACTTGGCTGGTAGGCTGTGGAAACTGTTGGGACAGCTTCATTGTTTCCTTCCAGTTCTGATCATCTTGCCTCATTCTCGAACTCCTAAATCAGGCCTCCTGAGCTTTGTGTCTGCTGCCAAATCTGTACCATTACTGGGCCTGAATAAAGATCTCTTTCTTACTTACATATTAGCGAGCCTCTGTCTGCTTGTGCTGGGTGCGAGACAGGACAGTACCAATCACAGAGCTAATGGTTCCCCCTGACACCCTGATCCCAGTGGCTTCTGGGTGACTGGATTTATTTATTTTTTTGCATGTGAGGATCTACAGTGCAGAAAGCCCCCACCCGCTCACTTCTTCTACCCTCTTGTCTTTGAAGGTGACACAAAATTGTCAGCAAAATTGCACTCCCGCAGTTCAACAGTAATAGAAAAGAAACTGCCGTGTTTTGCATGCCACGTTCAGGACATGCCTCTGGTTTCCTGCCATGCAACCAGTTAAAATGTTTTCCTCCTGCCTCTTTTGTTTGCTGAAAGCAGGGTTTTCGCTTCGACAGCTTGAGATCTCTTTTAACGGCAAGGGCTCGGTAGCTGGAGTTTTGATCTGGGACCAGATGATTCTCGTCTCTCCTTATCCTTTAGCTGTGATCTGTTTATTCTGTGTATCATTTCCAGCCTGTCGGAGAAATGCCATTGATGCAGTTGACAATCTCAACACAAAATGTTCAGCCATCTGATGCGCTCCCTGCCAGCTGTACTGGCAAATTCGGCATGTTCCAAATGCTGCCACCCGGAGCAGGCGGCGGCCGGGGGTGGGGGTGGGGAAATGGCATGGTGATGGCATAATGAGTAGAAAGCTGCGGGGATATTCTGCAATCCCAGTTGAGTAGTAGAGCATCTGTTACTCATGCAGAAGGTCCCAGGTCGAATCCTTGGCCTTTCCAGCTAGGATTTGGAGAGGCTGAAGAGCCACTGCTAGCCAGTGTAGACAATATTGAGATACGTAGATGGACCAATGTTCTGGCTCTGTATAAGACAGCTCATCCTAATAGATTGGTGGTGGTGGTGGTGAGAAGACAAATATTCAGACATTCCTAGTTGTCTCAAGAGGGGTGTTCTGTGCTGGTTCCATGGGTAATCTGAGAGGCGACGTCTAGGTCCGGTCTGTGGCCGAAAGAGTTAACGTAGAGTCAGTCCGATGTAGCCAAAGCAGGGTGCAGGGCAAGAAGCCAGGCGAGGTCAGGAACAGGAACACAGGCAGGATCTGGTAAACAGCAATGTTGCTCCCACAACCTGGGACAGGGTCTGACCACCTTTTATCTCTAACAGGTTAATGGCTGGTCCTGATCCCCTGATGACTCACTACCCTGTGACTCCTTCTCTCAGACCTGAGTCTCTGCAGCTCGGGAGACGCTGGTGGGTTACTAGACCCAGGAGCCGCCTCAGCCTCTCCTGACTCAGCCAGTAGTGGACCAGCTGTCGGTGATGACCCAGCTGATGGCAACGAGGTATTCCCCGCATCTGGAGCAGGGCCGGCTCTTGGGGTAGGCTGGGTGGCGCGGGGCGGCAGGGCGCCGCTGCACGGTGAAGCTGCGCGGAAACCACGCTGCACACTGCGCCTGCCCACCAGCCGCGGGAAGAAATGGGGCGGGGCGGGGGCGGGGGCGCCGGAGCCAGGGCGCCCGACCCGCTTAAGACGGCCCTGATCTGGAGCCAGGACAGGCTCAGGCCCCTGACTCGGCTCAGCTGGTGCTTGTTGCAGGGGAATCTATGTAGACTGAGGCTCCTCAGAATCAGGCCCCAGACTTGGTTCAGCTGATGTCCAAGGCAGAGGATCCAGTGCAGACTGAGACTCCTCTGGTTCCGAGTCCGAGCCCGAGTCCCAGGCCATCACATGTTCACACACTATGTTCAACAAGTGTGCCATCTGTGAAGCTGTGTATGCAGATAGTGGGGTTTTGTCAAGGAGCTGTCAGGCGAGCGCAGGTCATCCACAGGGCAGGAAGAACACAAGGTGCAAAATGCAATAAGCTTTTATTTGCGGAAAATAACAACACAGCAGCCTCAACTCATTAAAGCTTGAGATGTTGCTGAAACTGAGCACTGGCCTTACCTTTCCCCCTCTAGCCTCCTACTCGGGATCCCTCCCAAGCAAGACAAATGCTATGTCGAGGGGCTGGGCTCCTCCTCTGGGCTTGTCTGGCCCATTGCTCAGCAACCTACAGGATTCTCCTTGAGCGAGGTGCCAGAAGGGGACTGTCCTACTGCAGTGTAGCAAGGGCAAGCTCTGACTCTTCTCTGTCTGAGTCTACACTCACACTGTGACCCTCACCCTCTAGTTTTGTCCTGGAAGGGCCTCCTTCTTCTGACCCCCCCCCCCCTTGATAGCTCAAACTTCCTGCTTCTAGCCCCTCCCAGCTCGTCCCTTCCATAGGCTGCTCTCCAGTGTCCCACCACCACAATCCAGGGTCTAAGTCGTCTTCTGTGACATCCTTGGGGGCTCTAGGGCAGGTGGTGCCCACCACTCTTCCTCACCCAGCCAGTCCCTGACAGGTGTACAGTTATTCACATGTAGCATTCAGCAAGAACAAAACCTGTGTATCTGTGTGCAAAATAGTTGAGATCAGCAACTAGCACAAACACTTGTAGAGGCAGCTTGTACCTTCGTTCACTGTAACATGAGAACAAGCCTTATAAGCGATGTCAAGCTGGGGTCGGCAAACTCAACTCAGTACATGAACAGTTGGGCTTAGAGCTAATATGAACTAGGCCGCCCAGGGAATATAGCTCACTTTCTCCCCCTCCCACCCCGAGTTCCAATATCAGACACTGCACAGTACTCTTTATCAATATCCCTCTGATACTTGTGAGTCCCTGAGCTCTCATCTGCCGCCTCCTTATTTACTAGCAGTGGTATCAAGGTGGTCTGTCTGCAATGCCACCATTGATCCCTGGTACCTGGGATGCTGAAATGAGAGTGTCCTACATACCAGAGACCCTGGAGGATGCCGTTTTCAGGGCATCCCATGTCCCTGTTGAGTAACTCAGTTGCCCTGGAAACCTGCAACTCTCAGATCAGCTCTAACACAATGTGTTTTATTGGGTCAGTCGACACAGTCATTGTGCATGCAGCAATGAAGTGAAGAGAACTCAAGCGACGTGCCAGCATGGGTGAACAGAGACTTAAGGATGCAATGATCCAACCCTGAGAGACCAAGGGGATATGTGTGTGAATCATCCTCCGCCCCCATTAGCAAAGAGAAGCTTGTCTCTTTACCTATCTCATAGTGATTGTCCTTGAATTGTCCCTAGAGGGCTGGTCACACACTACGTTCAACAAGTGTGCAATCTCCAGAGCTGTGCATACAAATAGCGGTTTGTACTATAGTGGGAGAGAGGGCTGAGTCAGTTCATCCACATGCAAGAGAGATTTTGCTGCCCTGGGGGTTAGGAGAAAAAACACCACCAACATCTCTCAATCCCAATAGAGTTGTGGGCAGATCTGCTGGGTTTTTTATGTTTTAAATATATTTTTATTAAGTTTTACATAACAATTTTAAATTCAAACACATCATTCATCTCTCCATTCAGGATTCTCCGGATCCTTTTAACCTCCCTCTGCCCTTCCATGGTTACCATTATCAATCTTTTATCCATCTGCTTATCTTATTTTCTTTAATTTGTTAAAAGAATAATAATCCATTTCCCGTAGTTTTTCATACATTGCAAGCGTTACTCAAATCCTGCCAAAGTTTTTAGTTGTTTACAGTGTTCTCTTAAATGCACTATAAATTGTTTCCCATTCCTTCTTAAAAATCTTCTCTTCCTGGTTTCTGATTTTCCCACCCAGTCCATTTCGCCATTTTGGCATGATCCATCATCTTCACCAGCCATTCCTCTCTGGTCGGGACTTTGTCTTCTTTCCACCCAGGGCCGTCTTAAGCACCTTTGGCGCCCTGGCGCCGTGGTGCGACGGATCCCTCCGCCGCCCCCCGCCGCCCCGTTTTCCAGCGCGGTGGTGGCTGGGCTCAGCGCGCAATGTGGTCGCCGAGGGTGCTGCTGCATGACGGGCGGGCTTGCTGCGCGGTGGAGCGGCCGGCGGGCGGGCAGGTGCGGCTGCGTGGCGCCCCCCTTGGCGGACCGGCGCCGTGGCGCCCTGCACCACCCAGCCTGGCCGTAGAGACGGCTCTGTTTCCACCTCTGGGCCAATAGTATCCTCGCTTCTGCTGTCGTGTACATGAATAGACGTTTCTGCTCCTCAGACCTGCTGTTTCTCACCACGACAAGCACACCCAGCTTTATCGAGACGTTGAAATGAATGACTGATGACATTGTTTCCATCTGTTCTATAAAGAAGGGCTGAGGGCCTGAGGAAACTTCTCAAGGCCACTGTCATTGGTGGGTGGAGTCAGGGGCAAAGGGGGGGGGTGGCCAGAGGAAACATAAGCAGAACAGTGGATGAGTCTTTTACCATTCTGCTGCATTTGAGGCAATTAAAACCTTAGACCTACAGAACCACATTTGACCTACAGAACAGATGTGCCTTGCTGTAAAGCATGCAACTGATGCCTCTGACAAAATACGTATTTATGTACATATTGCCTTGCTTTTCTCTCCAGGTGGCTCAAGGTGGTATAAATGGTTCTCCCCCTCCCAATTTACAGTGGTACCTCGCAAGACGAAATTAATTCGTTCCACGAGTCGTTTCGTGTTGCAATAATTTCGTCTAGCGAAGCGCGGTTTCCCATAGGAATGCATTGAAATTTTATTAATGCGTTCCTATTGGAAAAAAAGGTCCGCCCCTTGCTTCCCCTTCCCCCAGCTCGCCCTCCAGCCTCGCATACAGCGCTGACTCACCTGCCGAGCCCAGGAGCAGCCACAGCAGTCACACGGCCACTCTGGAAAGTTTTAAGGCTCTCTCAGCCCAAGCCTGGCCCAGGCCCAGGCGGCTGTGCGGGCGGGGAGGGGGAAGCAGGAGGAAGGCCAGGGAGAAGCTCCCTCCCTCCTTCCCTAGCAGCCGGACCCTCGCGCCCAAGCAGACAGACAGCCTGCCAGCCGTCTATGCTACTTCGTCTTGCGAAGCACGGCCATAGAACAATTTTTCCTGCGAGTCTCCCAAAAAATTGCAAGACGCTTTCGTCTTGCGAGTATTCCGTTGGACGAGGCATTCGTCTTGTGAGGTACCACTGTAATCCCCAAAACAACCCTGTGAGGTAGGTTATGCTGAGAGACAGCAACTGCCCCAACGTCACCTAGTGATTTTTGTGGCCTGAGTGATCTCTACCAGGTCCTAGTCCAACCACTCTAACCATTATACCACATTGTCTCTCATTTGTTCTGCTGAGCATGGTCTTTGCCAGCCATTTGCTCCTCTGTGTTAATTTTTCTGGAGCTGAATTTCAAAATCTCCCTCTGTTCTCTTTCAATGAGAGAGCGGCCCTATGTTTACGCATTGCTTTGCTGTCGTTATTTTCTAATCCTGCTCTGCCCCCAAAGGCTCAGGCTCTCTGGGGTGCCTGTCAAATCCCGAAGCC
Source organism: Zootoca vivipara (assembly GCF_963506605.1). NCBI lineage: Eukaryota > Metazoa > Chordata > Lepidosauria > Squamata > Lacertidae > Zootoca > Zootoca vivipara. Next base: position 109,922,576 of record NC_083278.1, read on the forward strand.
TCTGGCAGCGAGACAAGAACACAAAGTGCGGCTTTCTTGGGGAGTGACCAGTTTTATATATAAACAGCTCTCCCAATCGATAGTTAATGGCTTATTGAATTGAATCAAACAGTATCCAAATGTGTATTTTAAGAAGGCAGCGACCTTGGGATGCATCTCCGCCTTGGCTGATGTTATCTGCTGTGTCAGTGGCTCTAACATCAGATCAATAGCCGACGCTCTCCTTCAAGGGATGTTGTTATTTAGAAAGGTGATATTGCAAAATATGACAGGACCCTCCTAGCAGATGATTCGACACTTCCGACGTTGTGGCGAAGAGGAGTGTGTGTGGAGACGAGCCACTCTGATGGGTGAGGGAAAAAGACACATACTGTACTTTCCAGGAAGTAATTTTGGACTTTGGCTCAGCAGGTTATAACACTTTGCTATACCAAACAAACACCACACCACACCACACCACAGTCTCTGTTCCTCAGCCTAACTACCTCACATGTGGTGTGGTGTAGTCTCTCAGGTCCTAGTTTGACGCTCTAACCCAGGCATCCCCAAACTGCGGCCCTCCAGATGTTTTGGCCTACAACTCCCATGATCCCTAGCTAACAGGACCAGTGGTCAGAAAGCATGAGAATTGTAGTCCAAAACATCTGGAGGGCCGAAGTTTGGGGATGCCTGCTCTAACCCAAGGTTTCCCAAACTTAGGTCTTTAGCTAATTTGGGACTACAATTCCCATCACCCCTGTCTTGCTAGCGAGGAATTATGGGAGTGACATTGCTGACATCGCTGGGGCCTGCCCCCATGACATCGCCAAAAGCTTCCCCCAGGGCTCAGAAGGTTTGGGCCCTGACATCTCAGGGTCTGGGATGCTCTTGAAACAGGGGCGATGAAGAGTTATTCACTTGACCAGAGTCAAATGATGGGACCCTTACCTGTGTTTAGTATTGAAGTAAGAGTAGCAAAATCGCAGCTAAGAAGCTCAAATATATATATATATATATATGTGACTAGCACTCTCCTTTGGAAATTAAACCAATGTCCAGACTTTAACATTCAAAAACTTTACTTGCAGACACTTATAGATGAATGAAAACATAATATTTACAGTCACGTGCTTCTCCAAGCATGGGCTTACACTCTCCTCTCTTCCAACTTCCAAACAACTGTATTTTCCTTTTTTCAGAGCTCAGCACTCAGCTTTCTGTATCTCAATCAGGCCATGCCTTGCAGTTCCTATGATATATTTCCACTTTTTACCTTCTCCTACAGCTTTGCTCTCTTTCTTTCAAGCAGAGAAGCAGCACTCCTGTTCAACTTAGCAGTGTTCACAGTGGATTCTAAAGCACAGTCATCTTGCGTCACATAAAATGGACTTTCGCCTTCACTGGATACCTCCCATTTAAACACATAGTAAAGCATACAAACATTTACAATTTCAGTGAATTAAACCACTATACTTAACATCTAGCAGGGAAATTCCTACTCCGTGCCGAAGTCAGAGGCTTCTATATCTACCCAGCCACACATTTCGTCCCAACCAGGCAAACAAGAACCACCGTCACCATTTAAGGGCACATTTCAGCCAGGCAAAAAGCACCTGAAGCAGGGGTAGGGCAGGGACAGTGAAAGGGCGTGGTCTGGGGAGATGGTTGTGGCCTGAGAGAGTCCTGAGGGCCAGATACTAGAGAGCTGGAGGGCCACATCTCAGACCAGGGCCCGAGATTCCTCCCCACTGGTAAAAAGAGCTTCTTGGTGGATGCAGACTTCAGCTGGCAACATTAAAGAACAAGTCTTCACAGCCCCCTCTTCTAACACAGCATGTGAGTGTGATGTACTGCTATGGTCTAAGGATTAATGCAATTAAAGTTATTCTACTCTACCTAACTCTCATGAGAAGAGATCTAAACTTGATGCATGCAGTTGACACCTCATGGACCTTACTGCTACACCGGGCTTCGGTTAGGAGTATTTCTTAAAGATTCCCCCGATTTTCCATATTTTTGAGTTTGCATTGTTATTCCTCCCTTCTGCAAAGCTTGGATCCATCTTCGGCGGTTGCCATAGCAACTCTCTCAGGCACAAGAACAAGCAAAGGCTACACAGATCCGGCGCAAGAAACTTAGTCAGTTGGGGGTTTCGTAAGTACCCGAGCCTGCAAAAAGTCCCACTGTTTCCAGAACATCCATATCTGATAGTTAGGATACTCGGCCTTTTTGCTGTATCTTGATCACCATATACTGATGTCTTCGTCCACAGTAAGAATGTGTATAGACTAGCACACAGAGAAGAGGAACAGCCCAACTCCTCTGAGGAGTCAGAAGTCTTTCAGTGTTTTTCTTTGCCAAGATAGTTAAGGCAATCCTGGCTTCATCTGCACTATGCATTTCAAGTCGTATCGTGCCTCTTTAAACAGTTGTGACTTGCCCCAAAGAACCCTGGGAGCCAGGGCCGTCTCTAGGCCCGGGCTGGGTGGCGCAAGGCACCAGGGCACCTGGCCACCAGGGGCGCGGAAGGAGCGCCGAACGGCTGGTGTCAGGGAGCAGCTGCTGCCGGCACGCCCCCCCACCCCCACGGCAGCAATACCTCGTGGCCATTGAGCTTCCTCCATGAAGCAGAATCAGCGAGACTCCTTCCGAGAGTGGCACCACGCACCTGCTGCCACTCTAGGCAGGAGTCTCGCTGATTCTGCTTCATGAAGGAAGCTCAATGACCGCGTCCCAGAGTGGCCGCTGGAGGGAGACGCCAAGGAGGGGCCAGTCCAGGGCGGGAGGCCGAGCAGCCCCCTCTCCGGGAGGTGGGCTCTGCACCCAGGCCAGCCCCCTGCAAGGTGGTGCGTGCTGTCCAGGCTCCACCACCCTCCATCTACGCCCCTCAGCCGCGCACTACTGCCGCCGGGGGGGGGGGGCTGGAGGATTCTTGAACCACGGCGCTGGATACCCTTAAGACGTTACTGCTGGGAGCTGTAGTTTGTTAAGAGTGCTGAGAGCTGTAGGAAGATCCCTCTTCCCCTCACAGAGCTACACTCCTCAGAGTTCCCTGGGAAGGGAAGAAGAGGAGGAGTTTGGACTTGATATCCCACCTTTCACTCCCCTTAAGGATTCTCAAAGCGGCTAACAATCTCCTTTCCCTTCCTCCCCCACAACAAACACTCTGTGAGGTGAGTGAGGCTGAGAGACTTCAGAGAAGTGTGACTAGCCCAAGGTCACCCAGCAGCTGCATGTGGAAGAGCGGGGAAATGAACCCTGTTCACCAGATTACGAGTCCACCACTCTTAAACACTAGACCACGCTGGCTCCCAGGCTCTTCAAATGTGACCTTCCAGGCCATTCTGTCAGGCTATACCCCCACTGGTCCTGTTTTGTGTTCCCCCCCAGAACTGGAATGTGTCCTTTGACTCTGACAGTGCCTCTTCCTCATGGGAATGCAAGACGGAGAAGGCTGCATGGATGTAGAAAACAGCCCACTTTTGCCACTCGCCGGACCAGCCACTGGCATGTGGCCCTCAGAAGGCTGCCCAGAATGGAATGTGGCCCTCAGGCTGCAAGAAGGTCCATCATATCTGTTATCAGTTTTAAATGGTGCTCCAGGTAACTGTGGACATCCCCCTTCAAACCATCCTCTCTCAAGCAAGGTGACTTCCGTTGAACCCAGAAACACCAAGAATTGTCAAAGTGAGTGAGCAGCACGGAGAATAATTTGATGAGAAGTCTTGCTTTGTGCCTGTAGTAGCTATCAGAAGTGCTGGCTGCTACAGTCACCTTCAGGCTTCCTTCCTTCCTTTAACCATGTGGAGCCTCAGCCATAGGCTGGACCAGGACAAAATGTTCAAGTTCCTTCAGAAGTCTGCAGGTTGTGGGACTAAAGCAGGCATCCCCAAACTGCGGCCCTCCAGATGTTTTGGCCTACAACTCCCATGATCCCTAGCTAACAGGACCAGTGGTCAGGGAAGATGGGAATTGTAGTCCAAAACATCTGGAGGGCCGGAGTTTGGGGATGCCTGGACTAAAGCAATGGCTGAATTTCTGCAAAGTAAAATAAATCTTAGAATCATAGAACTGTAGATTTGGAATAGACACCAAGGGTCATATAGTCCAACCACCTGAAATGTAGGAATCACAGCTAAAAAATCCCTGACAGATGGCCACCCAAACTTAAAAACTTAAACTCAAAAACCTCCAGTGAAGGAGAGTCTACTACAGGTATCCCCAAACTTCAGCCCTCCAGATGTTTTGGACTACAATTCCCATCATCCCTGACCACTGGTCCTGTTAGCCAGGGATCATGGGAGTTGTAGGCCAAAACATCTGGAGGGCTGCAGTTTGGGGATGCCTGGTCTACTACCTCCTGAGGGAACCACTGTCGAACAGCTCTTACCATCAGAAAGCTCTTCCTAATGTTTAATCAGAATTTAATTCAAATTACAAGGATCAATTGGTTCGGGTCCTAACATCTGGAGCAGGAGAAAACAAGTTTGCTCCATTTTCCATGTGACAACCCTTTTAGATATTTGAAGGTGTCAATAATATTTTTGCTCAGTCTCTTCTTCTCCAGGCTAAACATACCCAGCTCCCTCAAGTGTCCCAACCTTCAGTAGCTTGGTCACCTTCCTCTGCAACCAAGCATAGGTCTACCGAGAGCTGCTTGATAAATCTTTTTCCTGAAGTACTGTTACTGGTTATTGTTTGCCCTAAGCATAACCACTTCCCAACGTTGGAGGGGCATCTGCATCCATGGAGATGTGTTAATCACTGCAGACAGATCTCTCCCTCCCTCTTTAATCCAATGTAGAACAGTGGGAGGGGCAAGGAAACAAATGGAATGATTAAATTCAGAGTGCAATTGGGTGTTTCCAATATAACTTTTATTAGTAAGTTCTTAATGTTTCTGATAGCAGAAATCCCAGCAGGCTACACTCATAATATCCACTGTGATGAATGCAAATGACAAAAGACACTGGTGCAGATAATAAACTTGGAAGCTAATGAGCTGGTTGCCTAAAATACACTATGCATAATGAAGATCTTATACTTACTTGACATTTGTTTATTCTGAATTCCCATGTCAATAGTCTCAATTTGCATTCAGTTGTATTAAAACTCAGTTGAGTTTGGCGAATAATTCCGTTGTTTATTATTTGAAGGGTGAAGGTTAAGTCCCCTTTAAGCCCTGTCAAAATTGAGGTCACTTAGACTTCTTGGAAGAAAGTGAGGTTGGCCAATGTGGTGTCCTCTAGATCAGTGACGGCCAAACTTAGCTCTCCAGCTGTTTTGGGACTACAACTTCCATCATCCCAAACTAACAGAACCAGTGGTCAGGGATGATGGGAATTGTAGTCCCAAAACAGCTGGAGGGCCAAGTTTGGCCATCACTGCTATAGATCAACCTTTCTCAACCTTGAGTTCTCAGATGTTTTTGGACCACAATTCCCATCATCCCTAGCTAGCAGGACCAGTGGTCAGAGATGACGGAAGGTTTCTTTTGAGGGGGGGGGTGTTGATGGAAGTTGTAATCCAATGACAGGAGCGAGCCAGTAGTAAATCACACTGTGTACTCTTTATTAGCAAGAATAAGATCTGCACTTGGTGGAGTGTCAGGCCTAATGATCACTGGAACTCATCCCTGCTACGTCTTGCCCCATGGATCAGTTGCCGAGACTAAAGCTCCCTGGCTCCCCACAACTGTCTATGTTTCCTCCTTCCCAGGAATTTCCCCAAGCAATCAGAGACAGCGCCTGCATGCCCGTCTCTGCTCTGCCCACTTCATGCCTCTTCTGGTTCTGGAAGACCAGGGGGAGGAAAGATTGACACAGCAGGAAGGTGAAACACCCGTGACTCTTCACCAGCCTGACTTATTTCTGCCTCTTGGCCGCTCTCTTTCCACCCTCCTGCTTCTGCCTCTGACTGTGATTCTGGACTTCTCTCTGTCACAGACTCTCCCAGCTCACAAAGCCCTGTTTCTCCTCCAGCTTCTGACATCTCTTCCCAGTCTTCTCCTTCTCATCACTCATCATCATCCGACCGCCAATTCCCAGGCCCTAAGCCTTCATCCCTTTGTGGTCCCCCGGCTGGTTCCTCCCAGCATTCCTCTGCGCCCAACCAGTCCATGGCATCCAACAACATCTGGGGACCCAAAATTGAGAAAGGCTGCTCTGTACTGGCTACAAAGCCCACCAACCCCAGGCAACATAGCCAGTGGCCAGGGGTATGATGGGAGTTGTAGTTGAACAGCAGGTTGGCTACCCTAGGAATAAAGGGTGATGTTCAACTAAGTCATTCTCTAAGTTAGACCCCTTGGAACCAATAGATGTAAGCTACTTAGCTTCATTGATATCACTCAATGACTTTAAATCTTGTGGCATAAAAATATGTAGGTGTAGTTGCCGTTCTAATTTTATGTTGAACTTTACAGATAGATGGAAAGGTAGATAATATATATCAAACTATGTACTTGAAAATTACATGAAAACTTAGAAAGATGGGGGGAATCAGATGAAGAAGAAGAAGAAGAAGAAGAAGAAGAAGAAGAAGAAGAAGAAGAAGAAGAAGAAGAAGAAGAAGAAGAAGAAGAAGAAGAAGAAATAATTAGGTTTCCTCTTCCAGAAGTGCTGAGAAAGAAATGACCTTGTGCTTTCCTGCAGATAAGAAAAGACCAGAGCAGCAAATGGCAGGATCAGAATTTCACAGCCAGGGCTGAAAGAGGATCAAAGGAGCAGCGAGAGTCGACAGATTATCCCAGGTGTCATATGCATGTTCTAAATACAAGTGGCAGGACGAAAAGGGAAGCAGCTGAAAGGGAATCTGCTTTGACTGGGATTTGAAACATCTGACAAAATCAAAGGGGAACGTGAAACTGGCTTTTTTTTGTCCCTTGTTAAGCACATTTGGTATGGGCTGAGGGTTCTTGAGTCAAAGCTTAACATTGGGGTGATGGGTATTTCCAAGTTTCTTCTTCATTTAATGGTTTGAATCCCCACGACAGGGTGAGTTCCCATTGCTTGGTCCCAGCTCCTGCCAATCTAGCAGTTCGAAAGCACGTCAAAATGCAAGTAGATAAATAGGTACCACTCTGGCGGGAAGGTAAACGGCGTTTCCGTGCGCTGCTCTGGTAAAGCAAGATGAGTGCTGCAACCTCAGAGTCGTTCGCGACTTGACTTAACTGTCAGGGATCCTTTACTTTTAGCTTTACCTTTTAAAGGGTTTTTTGCAGCACCTGCAAAAATGGTCTAGGAATCTTGGGTGCTGTCACTATAGATCAGGCTTCGACAAGCTGGTAACCACTAGATGTTTGGTCTGCAACTCCCATCAGACCTCCTTCTCCTTCTCCTTCTCCTTCTCCTTATCCTTCTCCTTCTCCTTCTCCTTCTCCTTCTCCTTCTCTTCCTCCTCCTCGACTCTCTAACTTCACACATTACATTATTTTCCCAAGAGAGAAGGGGAAGAAGTCATGTGCACCACAAATTAAGAAGGATTTTGGCAAGCTGGAATGTGTGAAGAGGGTGATGACCCAAATGGTCAAAGGTCTGGAAGCCAATCCTTATGAGGAACAGTTGATGGGGCTGGGAATGATTACGGTAGCTTAGAGAAGAGGACTGAGTGGTGATATGATAAAGGTAAAGGGACCCCTGACCATTAGGTCCAGTTGCAGACGACTCTGGTGTTACGGTGCTCATCTCGCTCTATTGGCTGAGGGAGCCGGCATACAGCTTCCAGGTCATGTGACCAGCATGACTAAGCTGCTTCTGGTGAACCAGAGCAGTGCACAGGGACGCCGTTTATCTTCCCGCTGCAGCGGTACCTATTTATCTACTTGCACTTTGACGTGCTTTTGAACTGCTAGGTTGGCAGGAGCTGGGGCCGAACAATGGGAGCTCACCCCGCCATAGGGATTCAAACCGCTGACCTTCTGATCGGCAAGCCCTAGGCTCAGTGGTTTAACCCACAGCACCACTCGCGTCCCTCGTGATATGATAGCCATCCACAAATATCTAAAGGGCTGTCATGTGGAATACAAACAATGCCTTATGAGGAACGGCTTAGGGAGCTGGGCATGTTTAGCCTGGAGAAGAGAAGGTTAAGGGGTGATATGATAGCCATGTTCAAATATATAAAAGGATGTCATATAGAGGAGGGAGAAAGATTGTTTTCTGCTGCTCCAGAGAAGTGGACACGGAGCAATGGATTCAAACTACAAGAAAGAAGATTCCACCTAAACATTAGGAAGAACTTCCAGACAGTAAGAGCTGTTCAGCAGTGGAATTTGCTGCCAAGGAGTGTGGTGGAGTCTCCTTCTAGTCTTTAAGCAGAGGCTTGACAGGCATATGTCAAGAATGCTTTGATGGTGTTTCCTGCTTGGCAGGGGGTTGGACTGGATGGCCCTTGTGGTCTCTTCCAACTCTATGATTCTATGAATATGGTGGGAGCTTCTTTTCTCCTGCTCCAAAGGTTAGGACCCAAACCAATGGATTCGAGTTACAAGAAGGCACATCTCCACCATGGAGAAAGCATATGTACTCTGAAGTCAGGCTCATTAAATTCGGGGGGACTTGTTTCCTAATAAATGTGTTCAGGCCTGGAAGCCAGATCTCATGCAAGCTGACTTGGAAGCAAGTTTGACAGCATTCAGTGTGCTGGGGTCTGTTGAATTCGACCCGGCTTTCTGCAGGTAGCTAGCATTTAAGAATACAGGACAGGTGTAATAATATTTATTGGAAGATATTATGTAATATATATATATTCTTTAAAGTCAATTCTCAGTGGAATGGATTTGCAATCATTGGAAATAGCTTCTGCAGGAACAACAACAGCTTGCTTGCCCCCTACCCTTGGGAAACAAATAGGTGGGTGAGCCATAGCTGAGCAGGTGCTAAACCATGATAAATTATGCCTTCTTGGTCAATCCCTGCATTGGCAGTTTATTCCAGGAGAGCATGCAGAGCCCGTAAAAGCATCTGTCTCCGGAAAATGGCCGTGGCAAACTTGCTTATTTGACTCGGGGTTTTTCACCAGGTATTTTCAATTTTGTGTATATGTTCAGAGTACATTCTTTCCCCATTATTGTATCACTAAAACCCGGAACTGGGCCTGGGAGTTAATTGGTAAGCAATGGAGATCCTCCAACTCTGGTCTAATACACTTTTTATTGACCCAAACTGGTGTTTTGGACCTAGGAAGAGCCTGCAGGATCAGGCCAATGGCCCATCTAGTCTCGCCATTCTCGCAGTGGCCAACCAGATGCCTATGAAGCCCACAAGAAGGACCTAAGCATTATAACACTCTCCCCTCCTGCAGTTTCCAGCAACTAATATTCAGAAGAAGACTGTTAGCCTACGTTGGGTAAGCAGCCGTAGCTCAGTGGTGGAGCACATGCAGAAGTTCCTGGGTTCAATCCTCAGCATCTCCTGGTACAGCTGAAACAGACTCCTGTCTGAAACCCTAGTGTACTGCCACTCAGTGACATGGGTGGCACTGTGGTCTAAACCATGGAGCCTCTTGGGCTTGCTGATCGGAAGGTCAACGGTTCGAATCCCCACAATGGGGTGAGCTCCTGTTGCTGTGTCCCAGCTCCTGCCAACCTAGCAGTTCGAAAGCACGCCGGTGCAAGTAGATAAATAGGTACCACTGTGGCGGGAAGGTAAATGATGTTTCTGTGCGCTCTGGCTTCCATCACAGTGTCCTGTTGTGCCAGGAGCAGTTTAGCCATGCTAGCCACATGACCCGGGAAGCTGTCTGCGGACAAATACCAGCTCCCTTGGCCTGAAAGCGAGATGAGCATCACAACCCCATAGTCGCCTTTGACTGGACTTAACCATCCAGGGGTCCTTTACCGTTTAATCAGTGCAGGCAATACTAACCAAAGATAGATAGATAATATTCACTCCTAAAAGCAAAATCATAAAATATCAGGGCAATGTTCAACTTTAAAACACAGAACACCATTAAGAACAATACAGATAATTGAAATGATGTGGCAATGTGAGGAAAGGATGATGATCCCATGTTCGGAACAGGAGCGGGAAACCTGATTTTAAGAAATTGTATTAAATTGAATTTATTTGGTTGGATTTGTAGTAATTTGGAAAATTAATAAAAATAATTTGGAAAAAAGGAACAAGAGAGATAATCATTAAAGTGGCTGGTTAATTAAAAAGAAGAAAATAAACAGCAACATAGGCCTGACGTCATAGCAAGTTATTAAGGTAACCACTGAAAGTCAAAAGTGAGGAGGCCTGTCACATCTCTGCTGGAGGAGTATTCTAGCAAAATGCTGGATGGCCTGACTTCCAGTTGAGACCAGCCAAGTCCCTATAATATGGGAGATGATGATGATGATGATGATGATATAATTTATTATTTATTCCCCAGCCGCTCTGGGCTGCTCCCAACAGAATATTAAAAACACAGTACAGCATTAAACATTAAACATTTCCCAAAACAGGGCTACCTACCTTCAGATGTCTTCTAAAAGTTGTATAGTTCTTTATCTCCTTGACATCTTGTGAGAGGGCGTTCCACAGGGCGGGTGCCACTACCGAGAAGGCCCTCTGCCTAGTTCCCTGCAACTTGGCTTCTCGCAACGAGGGAACCGCCAGAAGGCCCTCAGTGCTGGACCTCAGTGTCCAGGCAGAATGATGGAGGTGGAGACGTTCCTTCAGGTATACTGGACCGAGGCCATTTAGGGCTTTAAAGGTCAGCACCAACACTTTGAATTGTGCTCGGAAACATACTGGGAGCCAATGTAGATCTTTCAAGACCGGTGTTATGTGGTCTTGGCGGCCGCTCCCAGTCACCAGTCTAGCTGCTGCATTCCATGCTGTTGTTGTTGTTGTTGTTGTTGTTGTTGTTGTTGTTGTTGTTGTTTCAGAGCTCTTGTACCAGGCAACAGGAAAGGTGTTAAAGTTGCTGCTTACAAGTGCTTTTCTCTCAAGTGTGCCTTAAACTCAGCACACTTTTCCACCTCTCATAATTAAAGAATTGAACAGAACCTTAACCCAATATTCTTATGGCTTATCTAAACTAAAGGCAAGAATGGATGACTCTCTTTATTCCGCTCTACGGTTTTTTGAATGAAAGCTGGTTTATAAATAAATGGATAATTTCATTCTGATCTGCACAGAGTCCAGGATATATATATATATATATATATATATATATATATATATATATATATATATATATATGGGTCATTCAAATTTCTAAAGCACTCCTGCTCAACACATAATCCCACCCTTTCACACCGCGGTGATCAGAATCACTTAAAAGATGGTCCAAATGTAAAACCAAATCTAAAGGTGCCTTGCTTATAATAAGAGCATTTGGCACTAACAGGGAGAATTTTTCCTCCCCCTCCCCTTGTATATTTGAATGTATATCTGGAGGTGAAGGGAGGGGACAGTTTGATCTGCATTAGTATTTGTAAGCAGAAAAACAGGGGATGCTGTTTTCATTTCATTAAACACAGCTAAAGGATTTGATCTTTTATTGGGTGCATTTGTGGCTGCATGTTCCAGGCTCCCTATTCAGAGCTGCTCCCCCAAATGCAGACAGTGGGGGTGGGGCTATTAAGGGGTGTGTCCAGCTGGAGGCGGGACTGCATTAATGGGGGCGTGGCCAACAAACACAGCCTGGCTCTCTCACTCCCCGTTATTGTAGCTTAGTGATCCCTCCTTGGGATTTGTCTCTGTAAGGAAGAAAGAGGAGAAAGGTCTTGTTTTGAAACAGTCCTAATTGCACACTCGAGGCCGTTCAAGGGCCATCAGCAGCTACCCTCCACGAGCCTTGGCAAGCTGTTTCAAATCTATTTCCTTTCGTCTCCGGTATTTATAGTACGCCTCTTGTCATGAAGGAGTAAGTGATGAGAGAAGGGAGGGATCGATCTGGGGCACTTTAATTTAATAAAGCAAATATATGAAGAACTGCTTTGTAAGTGCTTTGCCCTTCCGTCGCAGTAAACAGAACACTTGCAGTGTGCGGTTGAAATCCTAAGCCTGCTCTTGTGCAATAATTAAGGTGCCGGGAGGGGGGGGGCAGCCTAGGTGGCTACTACAACATCCCTAGAGCTAGTTCCTGAGAGGTCAATGTGAATAGCATTAAAAACATTAAAAGAGCTTGCTGGATTGAACCAATGGTCCATCTACTGGGATGGGTGGGGTGGGGTGTTGGGTTATCTTTCATAGAAGCCGCCCAGAGTGGCTGGGGAAGCCCAGCCAGATGGGCGGGGTATAAATAATAAATTGTGATGATGATGATGATGATGATGATGATATAAAAGGAAAAGGGACTGGGAGGGAGAAGGAGGAAAGCAAGCTCAGGCACACATTCTTGGTTGCAAAGCTCTTGAAGTCAGCAGTAGGAATGAAAAAATTGTGATATTAAAGCCATGTGGGGGACAAATTGCTATGTCCCCATCTCTATAATAATGTTCCAAGTGTTTGTGGGTGAGTTTGTCTTCCTCTGGCCCTTGAACTGCTTTGCTGAGGAGGGCAGGAGTGTTTCTGTCAGAAAACTGAGAGGGAGATAAAGGGGGTGGGCTGACTGTGGTTTGCGGAATCTTTCATTCCGGAATAGTCCCCAAATGCTTATTCATGCTAGTAAGAGAGCCAGTGTTGCGTGAGAGAGTGTTGAACTAGGACCTTGGGAGAGGAGGATTTGAATCCCCGCTCAGCTATGAAGCTCCCTGGGTGACCTTGGGCAAGTCACCACCTCTGAGCCTAACCTACCTCACAGGGTTGTTGTGAGGATGAAATAATAATAATAATAATAATAATAATAATAATAATAATAATAATAATAATAATTTATTATTTATACCCCGCCCATTTGCCCGGGTTCCCCCCGCCACTCTGGGCGGCTTCCAACAAACAGAAATGACAAGGAGCAGTGCTTTTGTTGCTGCTGTTGGTACGTATTGGTACAGCGTACTATAATAATAATTATAGTACACTGGGTTTCCCCAGCCAGATGGGCAGCTCCCAACAGAATATTAAAAACACAATAAAATATCAAACATTAAAAACTTCCCTAAACAGGGCTGCCTTCAGATGTCTTCTAAATGTCAGATAGTTGTTTATTTCCTTGACATCTGATGGGAAGGCATTCTACAGGGAGGGCGCCACTACCAAGAAGGCCCTCTGCCTGGTTCCCTGTAACTTCGCTTCTCGCAGTGAGGGAACCACCAGAAGGCCCTCGGAGCTGGACCTCAGTGTCTGGGCAGAACAATGGGGGTGGAGACGCTCCTGGTATACTGGGTTGAAGGCCATTTAGGGCTTTAAAGGTCAGCACCAACACTTTGAATTGTGCTCAGAAACATACTGGGAGCCAATGTAGATCTTTCAAGACCGGTGTTATGTGGTCTCGGTGGCCCAGTCACCAGTCTAGCTGCCGCATTCTGGATTAGTTGTAGTTTCCGAGTCACCTTCAAAGGTGGCCCCACGTAGAGCGCATTGCAGTAGTCCAAGCGGGAGATAGCTAGAGCAGTGTTTCTCAACCAGTGTGCCTCCAGATGTTTTGGGACTACAACTCCCATCTTCCCTAGCTAGCAAGACCAGTGGTCAGGAATGATGGGAGTTGTAGTCCCAAAACATCTGGAGGCACACTGGTTGAGAAACACTGAGCTAGAGCATGCACCACTCTGGTGAGACAGTCAGCAGGCAGGTAGGGTCTCAGCCTGCGTACCAGATGCCCTGGACACAGAATTGTCCAAATAACTAAATAGTAACACACCTCACACTGAAAATGGACCGAAGACCTGGAAAGGAATGGTCAGCAACAAACGGCCATGGATCCCTGGCAGCGCATCTGCCTTGCATGCAGAAGGTTCCAGGTTTAATCTCCAGGCAGGGCTGTTTCCTTTCTGAAACTGTGGAGAGCTGCTGCCAGTCAGTGTTGACAATACTGAGCTAGATGGCTGCCTCAGTCTCAGGCAGATCCCTATGTTTACATGCCTGCACATAGGAAAGAGCAGCAATCTGCGCACATCCACTGACAGCCCACAATTCCATGCACATCCCTGCTTCATGGTGGGCGTTTAATAATAATGATCACCATGATTTATTACAGATCTATTTCTTCCTCCTCCAGAGCGAAGCACACATGAAACGGAGAATGTGCTTGCGTTCTTGTAACATGTCATTTGCCGTGCAATATATTTTCCGGTCAGGTCACATTGCCTTGAGTAAACTGAGATTAGATCTAAGGGTAGCACTTAAAGCAAATGATAAGAAAATGGCCGTATAAAATGAGCGGACAGTCTTCTTTGTGGCTATGCAGAGCACAACAAGGCATATTGGTGACATGCATGTTTAGTCGGAATCTCCTTTCTTGTAACTTGAAGGACAGATCCTGAAGCTGAGGCTCCAATACTTTGGCTACCTCATGAGAAGAGAAGACTCCCTGGAAAAGACCCTGACGATGGGAAAGATTGAGGGCACAAGGAGAAGGGGACGACAGAGGACGAGATGGTTGGACAGTGTTCTCGAAACTACCAACATGGGTCTGACCAAACTGTGGGAGGCAGTGGAAGACAGGAGTGCCTGGCGTGCTCTGGTCCATGGGGTCACAAAGAGTCAGACACGACTAAACAACAACAACAACTTTTAGTGTTATGCTGCAAGTAAATAAATAACACCAGCATAAAAGGCAAAGCAGTAAAATCTAAAGATTTTTAAAAAGTAGGACTAAAGCATTCAACCCCCTCAAGGAACGATGTAGCACTTATTCTATGGAAGTGACGGCATGCTGCAACATTTTGTTGCAGGTTCCGTTGGTTCCACTGCAATAGGAACCTCTACAGCCCTGAGTTGGGCATTCAGATCAACTCATTTGAGTTTATGTTCTTTAAATTCTGTGGTCTTCTTGGCTATGGCTCTCCTCTGACGGCCGTCTGTCTGCTGCCATCGTTCCCCACTGAGCATCATTTACCACCTTGCTATCTGTGTAGCTACTAAGAGACCATTTTTAAAGTGACAGATTAAGGCCATTTGGTCAATTGTTGATTTTTTTGCTTGGCGGAAGGGAATTATTTGAAAAGCATTCCACGTTTTGTTGTTGTTCCGTCGCGGTTTTATTTACTCCTTTTGTTGCTGCGTTTTGAGGACCTCTCTGACACTTGAGCAATGCCTTTCATCTTGCAAAAGGAAAGGAAAGGAAAACATAGGAAAATGCTCATAAATTACTCTCAGTGCTGAATAGCATCCAAGCAGGGAATCTAGGGAGTTTGATGCAGTTAGGTGTGTGTGTGTATATTATAGGATGGATCAGCTTTCTTATCTGTTAAATAATAAACCAGAGGGAGAGAAAGAGAGAGGGCAAGAAAAAGCCATCATAAATCAAACGAGTCTTTCCCATGACTCCCATCCAACAGAGAATTAGCCATTTTTGACAGTCGCAATGTATAGCCTTATAATTGCTACCTCTAAATCATATTCTAAAGATTATCTGCAAAGCAGAGGAGAGAAAGGAATATTATACAGATTCGGGCTGCACAAGGACTGACTCACCAGCAACCAAGTATTAATACGAGGTGGGGAAGCCTCTGGCTCAGGGGCCAAATGAGGCCTCCTAGGCCACCTTGCCTGGTCCGCAGAAATCTCATGACGGAAGAAATGCGAGATATGAGAAATGCAAGAGAATAAGCTTGTTTTCTGAACCAGCGGATTATAAGCAAGGAGATTCCAACTATTAGGAAGAATTCTCTGATGGTAAGAGCTGTTTGACGATGGAACAGACAACCTCAGAAGGTGACGGACTTTTCATGGGGCTCAAGGGGCTAGAGAGGGAAGGGGAGGGGAATTCTCTCTTGCATAAGTCCCCTTTTGCTTGTGTTTTTTATTTATTAATTAACATTCTACTACATAAATTGAATACCCTTCAACATTTATCCAAAGAAAATCGGGACATCCTATTCCCTAATGATGATGATGATGATAATTTTATTATTTATGCCCCACCCATCTAATGGAGTTGCCTCAGCCATTCTGGGCGATTTCCAACATACAGTGGTACCTCGGTTCTCGAACATAATCCGTTCCGGAAGACCGTCCGGCTTCTGAAACGTTAAAAAACCGAGGCGTTGCTTCCCATTGGTTGCAAGAGCTTCTTGCACTCAGCAGAAGCTGCATCACACATTCGAGTTCCGAAAAACGTTCGAAAACAGAAGCATTTACTTCTGGGTTTTCGGCGTCCGAGAACCGAAACTTTCCTCAGCAGAGGCATTCGGGAACCGAGGTACCAGTGTATATAAAAATGTAATAAAACATTAAAACATCTACTTCTGCTTCATTGACTATGCAAAAGCCTTTGAATGTGTCAACCACAGCAAACTATGGCAAGTTCTTAAAGAAATGGGAGTGCCTGATCACCTCATCTGTCTCCTGAGAAATCTCTATGTGGGACAAGAAGCTACAGTTAGAACTGGATATGGAACAACTGATTGGTACAAAATTGGGAAAGGAGTACGACAAGGTTGTATATTGTCTCCCTGCTTATTTAACTTATATGCAGAATTCATCATGCAAAAGGCTGGACTAGATGAATCCCAAGCAGGAATTAAGATTGCCGGAAGAAATATCAACAAGCTCAGATATGCAGATGACACAACCTTGATGGCAGAAAGTGAGGAGGAATTAAAGAACCTTTTAATGAGGGTGAAAGAGGAGAGCGCAAAATATGGTCTGAAGCTCAACATCAAAAAAACCAAGATCATGGCCACTGGTCCCATCACCTCCTGGCAAATAGAAGGGGAAGAAATGGAGGCAGTGAGAGATTTTACTTTCTTGGGCTCCTTGATCACTGCAGATGGTGACAGCAGTCACGAAATTAAAAGACGCCTGCTTCTTGGGAGAAAAGCAATGACAAACCTAGACAGCATCTTAAAAAGCAGAGACATCACCTTGCCTACAAAGGTCCGTATAGTTAAAGCTATGGTTTTCCCAGTAGTGATGTATGGAAGTGAGAGCTGGACCATAAAGAAGGCTGATCGCCGAAGAATTGATGCTTTTGAACTATGGTACTGGAGGAGACTCTTGAGAGTCCCATGGAATGCAAGAAGATCAAACCTATCCATTCTGAAGGAAATCAGCCCTGAGTGCTCCCTGGAA